>NC_141696.1:812257392-813457392 GCF_964263255.1 Lissotriton vulgaris | reverse complement strand
AAGCCCCACGCTCAACTGCTCCCTCCTGGTTGCTTTGTAGTTCAGGTGGTACGGTGGGCGTGGGATCTTGCCTGTGTGCACCAGTATCTGACCCCAGGGCCGGACTGAGAACCCAAAGCAGCCCTGGCAATTTCGTCAGACCAGCCCCCTGGGGGTAGGGGCTGGTGCGGAAGTGTGCACTGCGGCTTTTGTTATTGAGGGCTGATATTGCAGCACCACTGCAAAACCGGCCTCTAGTAACAAAACCATTCCCCACTGCTGAAAAACCAGCCCCCACCCTTCCAGCCTCCTGAGGAAATGCCCAGTGCCTGCTACAGCCAGTCCGGCCCTGTCTGGCCCCAAAGACAGGCAAAGACCCACTTTTACCTGCTTATGGTTGCGTTGCAGTTTAGGTGGTACGGTGGGATCTTGCCTGTGTGCATCAGTATCTGTCCCCAAAGGCAGGCAAAGCCCCACGCTCACCTGCTCTTGGCTGCGTTGCAGCGCAGGCAGTACGGTGAGCATTGGATCTTGCCTGTTAGCCTCAGTATCAGGCCCCATAGGTAGGTTAAGCCCCACGTTTACATGCTCTTGGTCGCGTTGTAGATCAGGCGGTACAGTGGGTGTGGGGTGCACTCCACCTTTACAGCCCTGGTCCTTTCTTTGTGAATGCCGAAGTGCTATCCTCCACCCCATCCACCTTCTGCAGCAGCAACCCCTAACACTGGCTGCAGAGTAGTATGTAGTAGTTGTGGAGGTGTAATTTAGGAGGAACCGGGCTTAATACTCCAACTAGATTGAATCGTTAACTCAATTTATGCTTTGAAAATTTGATTATTGAAATGCCTGGACTTTGTTGGCTTTTTTTCCAGCAGGAGGTATAGAAGGAGAACATTGTACGTAAACAGTGCAACTGGTATTTACTAGAAAAAAAGCTTTACCATGGGAATTGGACACTTGTATCTTGACTGCAATGTTCCCGGATACTCTTTTTAAGACCATTTTAGAAGAAATAATAGGTACTGTTCCAAGTTTGCTGGAGTGGCTGATGTGACGTAAATGGGATATTAGATGACCCATTTTAGAAACCCCAATACTCCTATTTAATGGACCATTTGCCACCCAAAGATGTGCAAATTATGTGTGTTGACAGTTGCGTTCACTTCACTTGCTGGTGGTTCGAACTGCAATATTGGCTAAAGAAGGGTGACAGTGCTTGTAGATTATTTGGGGCAGAGAAGAAGAACAAACAAAATAGATTGTTTCATTGTTCCATATGACTTGGATGATAAATGTATACATGTTATGATGATGAATCAGGGATAAACAAGACTATAACAAGCGGGACAACTGTGAGAGGGCCCATCTTGTTCATTTGTTAATGATCTTTACTTTTTTTTATTTTAAGAACGATCTTGCTTGTTATGATTTTAAAATGATACGTTTTAATGTAGGCATGGACATTATCTGCTTTAGACACTGTATGCAAAAGAGTAGCTATATGCATTATTTTGTCCAACTGAGTAGTGCTTTTTGAGTCTTCAAATCTATAGGTGCACTAAAGATATTTTCTCCTCTGAGGAATGCTGATGTGAGGACTTGATGACCTAATGTATTCATTTTAGGGGTTACCTGAAGGTCAGTCTTGTTTAAATCTGTGGTGCCACATTCGTTCACATTTCTGAGGCCAATTCAATAGGTGCCTCTGATCTGTGCCACATTGAACAACCATTATCAGCCTCTTTGGGATAAATCGTATGTGGCACAATATAGGTGTACTCATTATAATATTTATTAATGTGATGGCCTCCCACTGGTGAGAGATGTAGAAGTTGGCTCCATAAGTTGATGAGGCATCCTAGAGATGAAAGGAGAACAGTTCAGACAGATACCCTAGCCCAACCTACCCGTCTGCACATGATCTTGCGAGTGCAACCTGTTAGTTGAAATATATTATTTAGTCTTCATTTTGATCTGTTGAATAATCTTGTGTACTTTCTCTGTGTGCCTCCCAAAAATAACTAGAGGCTGGCGAGAAGAGGCTAGCAGCCCTTTGCAAAAGATTATCAGTAAATGTTGGGCTAATAGCAAGTTTGAACCCAACTGCACTCGGATTGCAGCAACTGGGATTCCACCTACATGGAACCAGTCACGATAAGTCTTCAGGACACAGCTAAACGTTCTATTTTGCTCCATATGGGAAATTCAGAGAGTCTCTGGGCAGCTCCTCTAAAATTTCTTCCTGCCTCATATCATACCAAATCCCGGATATGATGTACCATACTGTGAGAACATATTATCGCCGCGTTAGCGGCAGTTTCCTGCCGAGAAAAGCGGCGATAATGTATCGGCCTTTCTTGATAATATGGCACTAGGTCTTCTGAAGGTTAACTCATTTAAGTTCTCCAATTGAGCAATATGCCACAACCCAATAATGACCCTGCTTTTTAACAATCAGAAGGTCACACCAATGTACATCATGTAGAGACTGATCTTGTAAAACGTTATGTATGGTGCCTGGGTTTAATTGCGTACACTTTTTGATCCTCACCCAGATCACTGTGTAGCTTTCTGGTATTTTGACTGCAATTGCCACATTGCACTGTGAAATGATGTGGTTCTTGTAAGCGTTTTGCACCCTATTTTTGTTTTTAAATAATGAGCTCCTCCCCATGCCAAAACAGACTATGTAAGAACGTTTCACCTCAGTACGGAAGCTTAATATCGACATGGACTCCACAACAAAAACTACCAACAAATCATCAAAGTAAGTTGATGCCGAGATAAGATATATTCAGTGGTAGCACCCCCATTAGGACGGAGGAGTGTCGCCCCCCTGCTACCAGTGCAGCAAAGGTGAAAAATAAAATGAATTACCATTTTATTTGTCACTGCTCTCAGCCCGAGCATTTTGAGGGCGGGACCAGTGCTGCTGACTCGCATCAGGGGAGTGGTGTTCACTCCAGTTTAAAGTGCGCATGCCACTTTGGTCGGCTGTCTTGCAAGGGCCAGCCTGACATGTAATTTAAACCTCTCCACCTAGCTGCTTAGACAGCTGGGTGGAGAGCAGGCACAGGCTCCCAGTACCTGCTGGAGCGTCGAGGCATCCCGCTCCAGCCAATCCTGATGCTGCTCTCATGCTGCTCATTTGCAGCATGGAAGCAGCGTGAGAGGATTTGAGGAAGGGAGATGTCTGAGGCTTCATGAGGTGACGTTTCGCTGACGACATTCAAGCATAAAGAAGAAAACATGGAGGAGAGTGCAGGTAAGTACATTTTTTAATGATTTTTTTATCATTTTTTTGACCCAGTAATAGGCACTGTGAGATATTCACATTGTCTTGAGCCTCAACTCCAGAGCTCTCAGTCATGGCCCGTTATAAAGAACAATCTGTTAACGAGCTATGATTGAGAGCTTTGGCATGTGAGCCTCAAGGCATTGTGATCTATTACAATGGCTGCCACCAGGTTTGGCTCTCGGTCCCCTCAACGCCTCACCACTGTTGAAGGTCACCGCCCGCCACTGGATATATTAAATCAATTCTTTGCTACAAATACTTATCGTCACAATATTGTTATGCTCCCAGAAATTACATGGGTCACACCAAGTAGCTTTCCTAAGCCACAAAAGGGAATTACAACATTTTTGAAGAACAGGAAAACTAATGTATGCCTCTCATGTGAAGAAGGGTTGTAGGAGTCAGATAAACCTGTCAGAAAATCTGCCATCAACCGGACAAATGCAAAACCCCACCCTGAATCCCGAAATCGGAACATTTACACAAGTATTGGCTCTTAACAACCGATCAAGATTTATTAGAAGTTATTCTACCAATAATAAGAGTAAGAAAGATTACCACGATTATTAGTAACTCATCAAAGAAGATGAATAAAAGTCTGAAACTAAAATACACTCTAATCATATTTCATCGCCCATTCCTTACTAACTAGTCCAAACCCTAGATATGTTATAACTAGATAATTGCAGCATTGTTTTTTTTAGAACACCCATGCTGAATCACATACCTTCCTGCATACCTTTATGCAATAAAGCCTGAAGTCAGAGATTGAGATTTCAGCATCCCTCTAGCAACTAGTCCATACTCTGCCCTAAATACCAGTATCTTGTATACCTTTTTCTTGTGCGGTAGTCCATGGAGAAGGTGGGCTCTGCTCCTGCTTGAATCTTGTTTCACTTATGTTGCACGATAAACAGTTCTCCTGTTCACCTCTCAGGAAGCACATGGAAGATGCCACTGTTGAATCTCATCAGTTCCTCTGATACAGAACTGAACAAGGCCATTTATATGTGCTGAGCCACCGTGAAAGGTAGCCTCTGTACAGAGTGGAAAATCCGTTGTATGGCTTGTTAACCTTAGCCACAAAAATATGTGACACTTAAATGTAAAAGTGCAGAGGCCAGTGTTCTACAAGAATCACATTAAAGGTAAACAGGCCTGGCTTCTAGGCCCTAAACTACCGTTATGCAATCTAATGCACTCTATACACAAACACTAGTCATGTTAGCATTCAGTAAGGCCTGTGCCACATGTAACATCACATTTACTAAAAGCTATGCCACACCTATGTAGGTAGTCAATATCCTGGAGATGTTCTATGTCCAGGTTGGTATCATGGACTTCCATTTTGAGACATAGAAGAACCATCTAGCTTGAGCAGTGCCATCCCTTGGGGTGTTATCCCTGTTATATCACAGTTTCTAAGTGGGTGATCTATATTTAGGCATTTCATATTTCAGGTGCATATGAAATGCAAATAGTTTCTGCCACAATGTTTATTTTGACACTGAATGGATTAACATCATTTCAAAGGGAAAGGAACAAGCAATAAAAGAGAAAATTCTAGGGAACCTTATAGAATGGGTTCTTTATTTGTATCAGCCCTTTAATGTTTCAATAGTCTGCCCCCTTCTCAACACTGTAGACAAAGCACAAATACCGAAGCAACACAATCCTAGACTTTATCTTCCATGGAGAAATACATACTATACAATGACATACATATTTAAGTATCAAAGATATAATACTAATAGACAGTGTAGGCACACAGAGCATCAGCGGCAAGGCACACTTTGCGGTGTACTTTTAGATCTATTCGGTTTGAATTAAAACAATAATACAATCATGCACAGAATCAATTGTTCTAGCCATTGTTGGTTGTTACTGCTGACACGAATTCCTGAATAGTTCATTGTTGGTAGAATTAGCTTCAGGTTGCAGTCCTCTACTTTGATATCTTCCATTACTTTTTTAGATTTTTCGTCATATGTTCCCACACTGATTACATTTGTCAAACTGAAAATAGGGTGTTGGCCGAGAAACCTGTTTCCTCTTTGAATACGGAGCCTTTTCGTTCTAAACATATTCACAAAAAGACACATTTGGTATTTTAGCCTTGTAGGAAGGGTAAAAGTGAAACATGATTTATTTAACACACATACACTTTTCTGGTTAAAAAATTATTGCCAGCAAAAGAATAAAATCTACAAGCAGCCATAATACAGGCAGAACTAAGGCTGGGACAATTTTGCCGACTAAGGTCTGGTTACGAGTGGGTTGGTTAATTCCAACGCATGCGTAAACCCCTGTGTGCGCAAGGGTGGGAATCACGAGCTGTTAGGTATTTAATGCATCTGATAATTATTGGATGCGTTAAATAACTCAACCTTCGGTAAATTTTGGCAGGTATTTACCATTTCATGTGGTTTGTGGTGCGTTTAACACCAAAATCCACGTTATTCCTCATCATTGGACTCGATGAATAAAAGTGCCCCGTGGTATCGTTATTTATCATGTGCGATAAACGCCACCTATACTCGTAATCGAAGCCTAAGTAAAGTTTGCTCCTTGAAACGTACAATAACATACTTGAAATATTGAACTGTAATTCACATTGTTCAAATTTCTAATTTATCTCAAGGGTGAATTCGACTTTTCCTTCATAGGGATCATGCGGATTGTCCGTGGAAATTCTCGTTCCGACTATCTTGCATACAACAGGAATTTTGGTGTTCCGTTGAACATCCAGGAATTTCACTGCAACTAATGGATTTGTGTAGTTGGGCTAGACGGGAAATAAAATAAACAGGTTAGGCGTTAGGCATGATTTTATCAAAATGGCTGCACCTCATATCATTGACGCGTTCTGCTTTCATACAGTGATTGAACTGAACACACTGTTGTCTGCTTGTGAACGCAGGCACGCGTTAAGAAGCATGATGTGAACAATGTATCAGCCGCAGCCCGTGCAGGTAAGAGTGGGGGCCGTTTGGGGGGGGGAGGGGGGAGGTAGATTTCGACAGAAGAAAAGTTAATTATGTATTTAATTTTTCCTCGTGGGTGTCTGTCGTATCCGGCCCTTCCACCCCACCGCTCTTATCTGCATGGGACGCTTCTGAAATGTATAATTGATTCATTCTCTGCCAAGAAGTTGGCATGCGACCAAGGTGTTTTTTATTAATACATCTTCATCTATAGAATATACTTGTCTCGCAAACTACACTTCTTTCTCCAATTAGAGTGCGAGGTTCTCTCTGCATAGCATAGCTAAACTTAAGTTCTAATTTCCTCAACCCTGAAAGTCACTACCTCCTATTTCAGTTTAATTATTCTAGGTAACTAATATCTGTGACCACTAGGCGAACCTACACAGCTAGTATATCTTCATTCATTCATAGCGTAGAAGCCCATAAGTCAACTTGTTTCTGGTCCCATTCATGTGTAAAGCCACGCTCAGTGACCGGTTACTGAATTCACCATTAACAACTAACTACTCACAGGCCAATCCTCTCCTTTGCTCAGACCACTATCTCATTCCTTTCTCAGTCCACCCATACAAACGTCAAGTTTCTTCACTCTCCAGTGCTTCTTTCTCACACAACTCAGAGTATGCCTCTGCGGTTAATACAATCCCAGCTATCAGCTAGTTTGAGCTCAACAATCCCTTCAGGGTGCTCTGAACAAGGATACCCCCTAGCGAGGAACCATGTTCTCAATCGATTTCTATTTCAATTTGTCAATATATTTATTAATATAATTTGGAACTTCAACGGAGGTCCACATAGCACAGCAATACAAAAACACATTTCAAAACCCAAGAAGATAAAATCCTTAAAAACAGAGGTGGATACAGTACTTTGCAACAATTCGGCCTCCCAATAAAATGCTAATGTTATGATTAAAAGGAAGCAGCAGCCTTATAAAGTGACGCTGTGCATTGTGAAACGTAGAATACACAATATTGACATGCTTAAAAACTTAAATTGCATGCAAAACAGATCACTAACTGTATGGAGGACAGTAACCATAAAAAAGACAACACACATTATATATCACAATCCAGACTGACAGTACATACAAATTCATTAGCACATATTTAAAAAATGTCTAAAAAATAGTAAAATCTTGTTGCATGTCATTTTGTTAGGCGGAGACATAAGGCACCTGTGAGCCTCCAGAACAGAATATATATATTATGTTTGAAAAACAAAGGCTTTAAAAAGTAACGTTGTGCATTGTGCAACACAGGACATACAAATAATACATGGTTTAGATCTTGACTGAAAAGACGGCAAAACTCAATTATTCTCTCCTTTTTTGGGACTTTGCCAATTGCCAGTAATCACACAAAGGGGGAGCAAATCCATTCTCATTGAAAGGATCAGTCTCCGGATCCCTTGAGCAAGGATCCGAGTTAGATAAGGCTGAGGTTTGTTCCCCTGAGTACCAGGGCCGGACTGTGAACACAAACCAGCCCTGGCAATTCAGTCGGACCGGCCCAAGGAGGGGGGACTAAGGAAGGTGCTAGTGTGAAGCACTGCTGCAGCTTTTGTTACAGCGGGCTGATATTGCAGCACTGCTGCAAAATGAACCCCCTATATCAAAAACAGCCTCCACCGCTCCAAAACCGGCCCACAGCCGTCCAGCTCACGGGAAAAAAGCTTGATGCCCGCTACGGCTAGTCCTGCCCAGCAGAGTACTGTCCTGTACCACCTGGTTGCGCTTGTTACGCTGGAACAAAACTGTGTCTCTGGCCAAACTTAGTTTATACAGAGAATTCAGATCAAGCCAAACAGTTTCCTTTGCCACCTCAAAAAACCTAAAGAAGGCACTCTTTTCTTTCTGAAGATAACATACATTTCAGATTTCAAAGCTGGACGAAGGGTTCCTTCCTCTCCACCCTGGAGCAAGCTCACCCACCTCAGAACCACTGCCAAAGCAAAGAGATAAGAAGAGCGTAAGCCTAACTCCCAGCAAAAGGCATGGTGGGGCTACAAGTGAATTCAAGTTGCAAATTCGACCAAAAATACGTTCTTCAATTCTCTTGAGAAAGCCCCGGCATCTCGTACCCAACACCTCACATGAATCACATAATGAGGCGCAAATTTCAACCCTAAAGATCGACAGAACATTGCTAAAATGGCGTCTCCCATACAATTTATAGAATCTACTGAGGGTATTTGCCTGGGAAAGGGCCCTAAAACCAGTTGAACCTCTCCCTTGTACTTGTACCCTTCTTACGAAAAATCTTGGAGGCATATTATCAAGAACGGCGTTAAAATTAACTCCACTTTAGCTGCAGGAAACTGCTGCTTAAGCGACGATAATGGGCTTGATAATATGCCCTTGAGAATTCCAATAGAAGCCCATGTTCACACCAGAACATGGGCTTCAACGGGAATTCACAAGGGGATATTATCAAGCCCATTATCGCTGCTTTAGTGGCAGCTTACTGCCGCTAAAGCGGCGATAATTTTAATGCCGTTTCTTGATAATATGCCCCAAGATTTTACTTTTGGAGATGTTTATTTTTAAGAAGTGTACTTATGCATACTTCGTCAAGACAGAGAGGCGACGTTGCAAGCCAAAAGGGGCTATGTTCTCAGTCAAATGCCTTGACAGATGATTGAATCTAGAAATCTCACAGTCAAAACTTCAACTCTGCTTCCTCAAACAATCATGTTGTCGCTACTGAAGCCAATCTACCAAATTTGGATACCTCACCTTCTGAGGCCTATAAAAGACACAATGAGAAATACCAAGAAAGTCTACAGGGTTCCAAACACACCTCAGAGTGCTCACTGGATTCTCTGCTCCAGGTCATTCCACTGTGGTCCTTGAAGCACCTTTGCCCAAAAACTTCCAGAGACTCTTTGCAATAAACAAATGCCTATTTCGGATTTTCAATTATATATTTTACCCAAGGACTTCACCCCTTTTCTCCAGATTTGACACAGCCTCAATTCCTTCACCTCTCTAACATCATCTTTTAAACACCCCAATTTAAAAAAGAAAAAGCCACTTGTTCCCTCTGTAACACAGCATTGTAGCCCTATTCCCAAACTCCATTTCCTTGGCACACTATTGAAATATATTGTGACTCTCCTGATTGAAACCAGCATTGAGCACAGCACTTTGCTTGACATCCACAAAACATATTTTCATACTTCATTAGGCACTTAGTCAATAATCCTACATGCTCACATATGATAACAATATTGGCACACTTATGAACCTGAAATTGTTGTGGTGTTCTAGACTGTTTAAGTACCACGGAGCATATTAACAAGCGACAGCGATAATTATCGCTATCCGCGCCTAGCGCAAGTTTCCCTATCGCCGGCTATCGCTGGAATTCATCGCCAAGCTAGCGCTGTATTTACAATGCTTAGCTAGCGCATTGGCGATGGAAATTCCAGCGATAGCAGGTAAATGCCCCAACATCGCTGGAAAACCAGTGATGTTCCCTGCAAAACAGCGATGACCTTGCTGATATGACCCTGTGGTCGTACCCCACATTCCACCTCCCATGCAAAGTAAGCCTAGCACTGGATTTAGGCAGACGTTAAAATCTAGCGTTAATGGCCGGTTAGCGCGATTTTGTTTATTGCTACCCCGGCCGGGGCATTGTTGTAAATATCGCGAAGCTGCCTTTGCAATATTTTCCCATGTAGTCTATTGAGGCATGCCTACTTTGCATCTCATTAACGATGCGATGCAAAGCAGGTGCTAAATCACGCGCTAGCGTGTCCTTCCTGATATTGCAATAAAGTTATCGCCGCTTTTCGGACGAAAACAGACGCTAAAGCGGCGATAACTTTATCTCGCCCTCTTTTTAATATCCCCCACATCCTATACTTCTATGAAAAAGGATGCCTGCAGGGCTTCACTTTTTGCCGGTAATACATCTTTTCACTTTTACTGATGCAAAGTCAGTTTTTTCTGATAGAGACTTTTAACCACAGATTCCTCAATTTAGTATATTCCACTGGTGTCAGACTGGATCTGGAAAATCTTGAGCATTACTTCTGTGTGCTGGTAGGTGGCATTGGCCGGCTCTGTGTCAAATCATCTGAGTCAGGAAATTACATTGCGGTGCCCTTAAATATGCCACCCTGGAGTACGGACATCAGTTCTTTTCTTTGTGCACTGCCAGCGTGGATCCAGAGGTCCCTTTTTGAACACTTTTTTTGACTTTTTGACAACCCTTTTTTGTGCATTTGCTTCCAGTGTCCTACGGATATGTCCCCTAACATATGCATGGGTTTTAAATCTCATGGGGAATGTCACAGACAGACTTCTGTGCCTGATCCTCGCTTGATCTGTCTCTGGTGCCTATGGTTGGGCTATGACCCCTAGGCCTGCTTCGAGTGCAAGTCAATGCACCCCAAGGTGCCGACACAGGGCTACCACCCACCCTACCCCAGCCCCTGTCCTTCTGATGCCGTCCCCAAAAGCACCGACACCACTGGAGAATGAAGCTATCCCGATCTCCAACTCTGAGATGGTGCTGCCCTCACGCCGCACAATGCTGACTCCTTTGCTGAGCAGGCCATACCAATTCCAGGACTTACCACCTTGAGATAGACAATTCCTGCCTGAAGCAGGGATGAAGAAGAGGGGTATGGCCCCGTTAAGGATGACCCTGACCAGTAAGACAACTAGTATAAAGGACTAGGTGATGCCAATGGCCTGGTTACTTCACCAGACTCTGGTAGGCTTTGTCTTCCGGGCCCCATTTATAAGGAAGGTGCATCTTTTGCAACTGTGATGAGTAGGTCAGCAGAGGTCCTTTACCTGCCAGTAGTTCAGGTCAAGACCAATGTTTTGACAGAGGTGCTTTATCCAGGTGTATACCTCTGCTGAGCCACTGCTTCCCTTTAATGAGGCACTTACTGACATTCTCTGGGGGGCTTGAGCTAAATCTTGCACAGGGGCTCGTGTACACCATATGATTACCCGTCACCATTGTCATGCCCCAGGAGACCAAGTCTTTATCTCCCAGCATCCCTCCCCAGCGAGCTTGGTGGTGCAGGTCTCAACAGATAAGGTTAACTCATGCACATTTCCTTCCACTCCATCGGATAAGGAATCCAAGAGGTTGGATACTTTTGGGATGCAAATCTTCTCTTCTGCCAGCTTAGTCTTACCATTAGTGAATACTACATGTCTCTCGGACTGATATTTCCATGCTCTATGGGACTCAATTGCGCAGCAGCTGTCTATGCTCCCTGAAGAAGGCTCAGCCACCCTGAACCAAGCATTGGTGGATTGTGGGACACAGCTAATTTCGCCAGCAGGTGTGGACTGGACACCATGGACTCCCTAGGCAGGACCATGGCCTCTATGTTGACATTTTACTGCCACACCTGGTTGACGTCCATTGGGTTTTTTGGCAGATCTCCAATCATCCCTGATTGACATGCCCTTTGATGGCTCCCGCCTGATTGGCGACAAAGCTGACATTAAACTTGAGCATTTTCTGAATAGCAAGGCCACCACCTGATCCCTCGGCCTCTTTCTGGCTTCCGGCACACAGCAACAGTCATTTGCTCCTTCTGTGGCCACGGTCGGGGCTCCCATGGGTATCCACAATACCAGCCTTACACCCAGACCCAGCTGGCTTCCCAGCCTTTTCATGGTTGAGCTAATGGATCCTTCAATGGGCACGGGAGCCATGCCCAGTGCACTGTCTAGTTACCCACCCCTACAGGTACTACAGCCTCCAAGCCGCTTTAGAAAGCCCCCCACCCAGCACAATCATCCAGCTTGGGACAGGATCAGGCACCACCTGCTCAAATGGAGGAAAATAACCTCTGAAAAGTGGATGCTCCTAATTCTGTATGAGGGGTTATGCCCTCTCATTCGTGGAAATTCCTCCGCCTTTGCCAACATTCTCAGAATGACCCATACAGGGGGTGGAGCCATGGAGAGGGTGCTACGATCAGAAGTAGGACATAGTTTCCAACTACTCTCTGGTGCCAAAAAAGTACTGCATCCTGCTGGTAAAGCTCTGCAGTGGTGTCTGACGAAGTGTTATTGTGACAGCGGCACACCCCTCTCCCTTTCTTACCTGGAGCGGACAGTGTTTACCGATGCATCACTTCTGGGTTGTGGTGGCCATCTGGGAGAGTTGGAGATCAGAGGACTCTTGTTTCCGGCAGAGTTTCAGCTCCATGTCAATCTCCTTGGGCTGATGGCTGGCCGCCTGGCATTTCTTCCACCCATCAAGGGAAGACTGGTGCAGGTAGTTACGGACAACATCATCACCCTGTCGTATTGAAAGAATCGGGGTGGGGTGGTGAAACCTTCACCTCTGGACTTGGCTGGAACACCAGGACATCTTCCTGGTTGTGCAGCACCTGATGGGATCTCTGAATGCCATGGCAGACAAACTCAGCTGTCATTGCCTTGCAGATCACTAATGGCATTTACACCCAGAGGTGGCGCAAGGTCTATTCTGATAATGGGGAGAATCTTAGCTCAGTCTATTCGCTTCACTGAGAATGTGCAATGTCAGCACTTCTGCGTGTTGGAATTTCCAAAGCAGTTCTCACTCGGAGATGATTAGAACTCCATTAATCCCTTCGACTAATACCACTCCTGCCTCAGATTCTCAAAAAGATCAGGACCGACCATGTCCAAGTCATCTTAGTGGCACCATATTGAGCATGGAGAGTATGGTATCCTAAACTCCTGTGTTATGAATCCTTCCTCTGATCAGTCTGCCCCTTTGGGAGGGTTCGCTGCTGCAGCAACAGGGCAGGCTCCTGCACCCAAACTTGTGTCAGACCTTCCTCCCGAAATCTGTGATGTTATCTTGGCAAATAGGTGTCCCTCAACTAAGACTGTATGTGCCTGCCATTGGGACAAGTTTGTGGCTTGGTGCTCCTCATGTCAAGTGGACCCCCTTTCTGCATCTCTGTTGGGGGTGCTGCTGTTTGTGTTCTGGGCACTGTTAAAGGTTACCTTTGAGCTATTTTGGCTTTTCTGCAGTTGCCGGATCAACCCTCCCTGTTCAAATCACCAGTTGTGACACGTTTTCACAAGAGTCTGCAACATTTATTCCATCCTACTCCTTTTGCTATGCCCAATGGGATCTCCATTTAGTTTTGACATATTTCATGTGTTCTCACTTTGAACCCTTGCACAGTTGCTCTCTGCGGCTGCTGAAAATCAAGACAGTATTCCTAGTGGCCATTTCACTGGCCAGGAGGGCTAGTCAGTTTTAAGCTCTGCCAGTTCACCCTCCATATACCAGCTTTTACAGGAACAAACTGATTATTTAAACATGGGCCTCTTTTCTGTCAACAGTGGTCACTCACTTTCATGTTGGCCAGAACATAACGCTGCCAACATTTGTCACCACATCTCATCCTTATAAGGAGGAGAAAACACTCTACCACCTGGACCCAAAGAGAGCTCTCTTTCTATATCGATTACACCAAAGAACATCAGGTGGATGATCAGCCCTCCATTATGTTCACTGGAGCGGAAAGGGCAAGGCAGAACAGAAATGGACCATCTCTTGATTGATTGTACTCTGCATCAAGATTTGCTATGTCATAGCTATAGAGCAGCCTCCTGAGGGCTTGCAGGATCATTCCACCCATGCCAAGGCCACTACTACTGTGCTAGCATGCAGGGTACCTGTCCTGGACATCTGCCAACCTGCCACGTGGGCATTACTCCACATGGTCACGAAGCATTACTGCTTGGACAGTCAGGTCAATCGAGATGGGCATTTTACCTGTTCGGTCCTCCAGGATATTTTGGTTTGAGCTAGTTTGCAGACCCACCTCCAGGGAGGTATTCCTTTGGTATTTATTCAAAGGCGAGGAGTCTGCAGTTAGAAGTCTCTACCAGAAGAACAAGCTACTTACCTTTGGAAAAGCGTTTTCTCATGGAGACTTTATCTAACCACAATACCAATGTCAAATGTACCCAGATCCTGGTCAGGATGTACAGAAACAGAGTCTTTTCTAGAACTTTCTGTCAGAACACAACTGTTGAAATAGTGACAAAACTGATCCCAAGGTTGTTTAACAGCAACTGGTCTTATGAAGAAATTCCACCCTCTTGGAAAAATCTGCAATTATCCCACTATACAAAAAGGGGTTACAGATCTACCAGAGAACTATTATTCAATCTCACTGCTCAATGGTGTAGAAAAGGTCTTCATAAAATGTATAGTGTCTCGCCTAGACCAGTGGATGATAGAAAAAGATCTATTATCTCCATTCCAAGCGGATTTCAATATGGGACAGAGTACAGTAGACAATATAACAAGATTAAACCTCATTTGCTCCAAATACACTGTCCTTTAACAGTCATTGCTATACTTGGTTTTTATTGATCTTCAAACTGCATTTGACAGTGTTGATTGCTCCATTCTATGGCAAATTATAAAGCAACAGGGAGTCCCCTACAAGCTTTTAAACCTTCTAGTTGCAATGCATTCTGGTACAACTACCCGGGTGAAATGTAGCACAAGGGTTGAACTTACTGCTGAGATACCAATAGAATGGAGCGTCAAGCAAGGCTGTGTGTTAGCAACAACATGATTTAACTGTTATATAAATGACGTTGTAAAAACACTGACAAACCTTGACCTAGACATACCAAAAATGAACACCGAGCTAATACCAATACTGATCTTCACGGGTGATGCAGTATTAATAACTTGCACAGAATTATGAATGCACCGTCTCTTGGCAGGGTTCGAGTCATTTTGTGGTTCTAGAAGTCTCACCATTAATGTTGGAAAAACCAAATATGTGATTCTCAGATAGAGTTTATAACAAGCCATTGGATTTTGTGACCACTTCGATAATCTGGGTATCTGTCTGGACATCAAATTGTTGTGGACTTCCCAGGTTTCCAAAAGTAATACTGTTCTGGCCCAACAAGCAGGTGCAGTATTAAGGTTTGCGAAATCGTGTAGAAACTTCTCGATAAGCTCTGCTACCCTACCATACAAAACGAAAGCTATGGCTGCTTGTAATATATGGTTCAGATCTGGGTGTACAGAAAAAACCCTTCAATTCAGATCACTGAGAACAACTTCTTTTGGCAATTACTGTATCTGGGTCATGGAATACTGATGGATGCCCTGCAAGCAAATCTGGGGATTGAAAAAAATGACTACTGCATTGGATTCGAGTTTGCATCAAAGAGGAGTTTGGCTGTTATAAACACATTTACTTGATAATATGAACCGCCCCTCCAATTTATAGCTCTTTACCATGGCTTGTCCATATATTAAAAGTCCTCCATAACATTGGACTAGAATATCTCTGGATCAAATCGGAAAACATTACCAAGGGGAGTCTTGACCTGGTAACATAAAATTACCGGTCCTATGTAGCTCAATTAAAAGAATGCCGTGCAGGTTCTCTGCTGAAAAACGTTTCGGAGTATAAACAAGAGTGATGCGTGAAGACATATTTGGATGTAATCTTTCCAGCGGAGAAAAGATCCGTTTATTTGAAATTTCGATTGGGCACTTCACACCAACTGTTAATAGATGGTCATCAAAGACTGTCCACAGGGCAGAACTATGCCAATGTTCTTTGGGAGGTGAAGTAACAATCATCCACTAACTGTTGTTTTGCCAGCACACATTAGGCATCCGGAAATGTTATTTATGTCCGTTTTTCCCTAAACATAAAATAAGACTGTGCAATGAAGCCCTAGCCTTTTGTAAGAGAACAGAAGATAGGAACATTAGGGCATATGTAGGTAAGTTCCATTTTGCGATTCTCAAATAGCGATTTTTAAGGAATCGCTATTTGAGAATAGCAAAATGGAATGTAGGTAATAATTCACAAATTTTTTGCGAATCTCTAACATTCCTTATTTGCGATTAGCAAATTGCGAATCGCAATTAAGGAATGAGTGTCCCATTCATTCCTATGGGCCAAAAGGCCCATAGGAATGAATGGGGATACATTCTAAAATTGGGATTTTCTTTGAGAAAATCGCAATTTGAGAATCGCATTTCTAAGGGTGCCAGGGTGTCGACAGGACACCTGTTGCACCCCAGGAATGTGCCTGTAAGTACATGTGGCGCACATACATGCCCTAAGGGCATGTCTGGTTGCCATATGGCACTTTGAATTTTTTTTAAAAAATGCATTTTTAAAGGAAATCGCAAAATACCATCTACTTGAAGTAGGTGGTATTTTGCGATTCCTCATGCCAAAATCTATTTTTAAGGCACCCCTACATAGCATTTAAGGAATCGCAAAGTTGCGATCCCTAAATGCTATAAGCAAAATAAGGAATCACAATTTTTGCGATTCCTTATTTTGCTAAGTGCCACCTACATACCAAAGGGGCGTTTGCGAATCGCAAATGCCTACCTACATATGCCCCATTGTATCGGCTGCATCAGCCTATATTTATGCGGCTTTCAAGAACAGGACCTGAGTTGGAAAAATACTGCCTATGTTTTAAATTGGTATTTTAAACTTATTATCAGACTTTACTTAAGTTTCTATAGCAAACAAAGTATATATAAAAGTTTTGATCTTAACAAACCTCTCTCTGGACCTATGTTGTAAAGGTTTAAGTTATGCAGTTGTAAAGGAATACTGCAATGCAGAAAACATTCTTATCACTCTGAGATTCTGATTGTCTAAGGTCCAAACTTGAACTCTGATAAGCTGTAATTCTCTAGTTTGTTCAAATATAGCAACCCTGGCACCTTTTGTCACATTCTAACATATTAACTGCACTTTAGTGGTACTAAAATGCGATAGACTCAAATTCTTTTTATCCTGTTCGGTTCGACACCCTTTAACAATTCTGTGGTTGACTTTTGGTTTGATTTTGCAATTTATCAAATTGAGGATTTTTAACGAGCATTTGTAATTTTATCTTTTGCAACTTTAAAACACACTGCGTTGTTTAAATGTAAAGGTTGTGCTTTTATTGTCATGACCTATCTTGGCAGACCACAATGAAGCTTTGGGACTGTTTTTGAGACCCAATCTTCCATTTCAATGACAACTCTCAAACTATATCCCAAATGTCATTTAAGAACCTTGGCATCAACCTCAACACTGACCTCTCATTGACCATTGACTCCTAAAATGATTTAAGACATTAGGAGACAGATTGACTAAAAAAAGGCGGAGCGTGGTGTAACTCCAAATTTGGCAATGCGGCACTGTCATTTTTAAAATGCAGAGATGCGCCGTATTCACAAGAATACAGTGCACCCCTGTGTTTCCCCTAGCGCTGGTGCTAAAAAAGCTGCCTGCCGCCATATTGCAAGGGTGCCTGTGCTGCAGAGGCAATTGTTTATGTGAAGGAAGGAACACCTTCCTGCACATACACAATCATTAAAGGTGATTGGCTCTTTTTATGTGTGATGCAGAATACAGAACACATGGAAAGAGCAGAATACGAGGAGAAATGAATAATTTCTCCACGTATTGCCATACTAAGATGGGTATTCTCTGGCATTAGTTTTTGGCACTGCCTCAGCCTTGTAAATCTGGGGCAGTGTAAAAAAGCAATGGATGCTGCGCTGGAACACCCACTGCAACAGTCATTGCACGCCCCTCTGCCGCAGAGGACTGTGGCAGAAAGGAGCATATTTACAAGGTGGTGTTAAGGCACGTTAAGTGGCTTAGCACCACCTTGTAAATATGTGAAATGGCGCTCTGCCACCGGAGCGTCAGAAAAAGTGATGCTCCTGTGGCGATAAGGGCTTGAAAATGTGCCCCTAGGTTCATTCTGTTTCTTTCAACTCCATACACAGCGGAAGATCTTCCACTACTTTGTTTCTTTACAGAGTGACTTCTTAATGCACTCAAGTTGCCAAGACTAGACCATGGCATCAATACATTGGCCCCTGGTTGTTTTTTTCTCGTGGGATCCAATTCCAAACGTTTTTGAAAGTCCTCTGCTTCGCTGTAAGACCAGAAGTACACTGCACTATCCGTCTGCTCTCTACTCACTGCCTGTTAGTAACCAAACATATTCTGGTCACATTGATTTTTGTTGTCAATCACCGCTTCAGTAGGCCACGCCAACCCAGTGTTTAATTTGAGCCAGTGGTTTCAGGTGCTCAACTCCGGCGCTTAATCATCAACACCGGCGCTTTTGATGAGCACCAGTTAAGACCACATTAATTTAAGGGGAGATTAAGTGATTTGCCCAGAATCACAGGATGTTGAGCCAACGCCGAAACTCAAACCTGATTCCCCAGCTCTGAAGTCGGCAGCTCTGGTCCTTACGCTACATTCCCTCCCCACTTTCATGGTCAATAGTTGGTTCTCATTGCAACCGCCAGGCTCCCCTGCTCTTCCACCTACTATGTTCTCGGAGGTCTCGGTCCAGCGTGCAAGCCTATGTCGATCTGAAATCTAAACTTTCGCCCATTCTTCTCCAATGGGTGTGACACCCCGAACCACCAGCCCTTCTGGAAAACCTTAAAACTCAGCTCTCCCGCCTGCAACAATCACTGCCATTCATTGTCTCAACTTCATCGTCCTTGGGCTCAGAACCAAGGTACCGCCTCACGGGTGTACATCATGCTGATAAAGGCCATTCTATACATGCTAATAATGATGCTGACAATAGCGCAAAAAAGAATAACAACTGTATTGTCTAAAATCGAACCTTGCATTGCAGTTTTCAGTCAATGTGCTTTTTACCATTAAACACTGCAGCTCATACTGTTCAATTTCATATAGATTTGCCCGGTATTTTGCATATAAAGAAATCATTGCAAAATATTCAAAAATAGACATACCTGAGCTTTCTTTCCATAGTAAGGAAAATAGTCAAAGCTGAAATTTCCACCGTTTGGAAAGTATTGAACCGGTCCAAGAGCAGCACTATTCTGTTAAACAGGAAACAAAACACATTTGTCAGGATTCACTTGATCATCTTCAAATCAGTGCTCTTGGCTGCTTCAATCAGAGTCGTTCTAATTTAAAATCAGTGCTGCTGGATGTTCACAGTGGTAGACGTGGAGCTGATAAATCATATCACCCTCTCTAGCTGGGTTTCATCATCCTATTTGAGTACATGAATGTATGGTAATTCTATTAGAGGTTTGACTCTTTCTTCCATGTCTGCTGTGCTTCTTTTATGTTTATGTTGGTATGGTTACTGAGAATGTATAACATTCCTTTAAATCCTCTCATTCCCTCTTTACTGTGTGCACTACATGTGTTGTACCTTTCCTGCATGTGTGAGAGAATCATGTGTTGTTTCTCCTGGTACTGCCACCTGCTCTGTATTTTGAATTAGGGAAAGCTGGGCTGCTACTGCCCATATTGTACCTTTGCTGTGTTGTAAAGCTTGGGTTAAAGCCATTACGCAAAAGACAAAACAGTTCATAATGCAAATGCTCGTGTTAATGCACAAGTGCTGAGACTACTTTTGATTTATGAGTCAAACAAGCAGAGTTTTTAAATGGGGTAGATAACTCTGTAACAATTTAAACATACCTGACAAGCGGCTTCATGTCATGTACAACACATTCAGCCACTTCTGGCATTTTAACCAACATCACTTTGCATTCTGGGGCTTTGAACCCATGAAGAAAGTGTTAAGCCAAAAATACCAGCCCCAGAAAATATGCCGTTAGCTGAAAAGTGAGGAATGGCTGATAAATCATAATGCACTCGCCAGACTAGTGAATTGCTAAATACAATTTCCCTCCTGACCTATTGCCTTTTCTTAGGGTTGACAACCCAGTGGGTGAGAGGGCTGAGGCAGCCTTTCAAATGCAAGCAGGAATGTCTAACTGGTAATGGGCTAACATTAAGACTCCATAGTGGGAAAAGAGCATGCTAAAAAGATTGTTTCCTAGAGCAATGAGAGCAGTTGGGATACTAGGAAAGGAAAACCAATGTGCTGGCATTCCAGAGCGTGCTGCCTGTGACCTTGTATTGAAATGGTCAGCACAGGCTATTTCTCGAGGGCTGCCGTTGCACTGCACCATCATCACAGAGGACAGTGTCATCCATTTATATGCAGGCAGTCATATATTGTGCCACCAGGGCGGACTGGCCTTAGCGGGCACTGGGCATTCCCCCGGTGGGCCGCCAGGATGGGGGCCTATTTTGGGCTCCTGGGCAAAATCGGCCCCTGTAAGAAAATCGTCCGACACCGGTCCTGGCAAACAGCTCGGCCACTCCCAGGAGGACCGGCCGAGCTCTTTGCCAGGGCCAGTTTTGGTTCCTAGTCCGGGCCTGTGTGCCACCAGCATCCCACATGCCTGGAGCACTTTTTTGTGAGATACATCATATAGATCTGTGCTTCCCAAACATTTTGGAACCACAAACGACTTTTTAGCAGGACAAGCATCTGTGATCCACCTAGCTTTAATGGACATGACGCATGTGAATTTTTAATGTCATTAAAGCATCGTGTGGCAGCGCACTGTCATTTCTAGACAGCACATTTTCAGTTAAAACGGCCAATACATTTGCACAGATACTGTTCTATTGATAAAACCGTATTTTGCACAAATATTAATGAGTGGAAATCGGGTTTCAGTGAATATTTATCATATGCGCATTATCAAGATAAACTGCCTTGATTTGTTTTGTTCCTATTATTTGTTTCCATCCCACTTCAGAATTACAAAAGAAAATGCATCTAGTCACTGTAAGAACGGAGATGCCTACATGTATCACAGTCTACATTCAGGAAGACATTCAGGAAGACAGATGAGACAAAGCTCTATCTTGTACACAGAGATGGCAGGACTTCCGACTTCAATCATGTAGTGTGTGAGTGCAGCATATGTGTAGTACGTGAGATACAGTCAGTCAAAATACTTTATTCGATAATTCAATATCATAAAAAGACAATGATGAACAAAATACAATCAATTACACTCACACATTTTAAATATATTAAAAAGTCCAGCCAAATTTAAAAAACTTTAAAAATTCAAAAGCATTAAAAACGATCAGTTCACAGAGTGGTAACTGTTATGATAGGTCACTTATTTAAAAAGTCAATATATACAAAAAAGTGCATTTTTATATGAGTACATTTAAGCACGAAGTTTCATTATCTTATTTCTCTCCCTCGCTGCCCCTACCAAAAAACTAGCGACATGAGAAATAACCCTCGGGCTGTCTAGTAGTTGCAGGTATAGGAGTGCGTGCCTCACTTGAATGAAGCCTGCCTCCTTAAGGATAGGCACAAGAAACTTCCTCCTTGCAGCTAAATAATGGCCACAGAACATTACAAAATGCATAGTGTCCTGCATTGAAAAATGATCGCAGGAACACGGCGGTGCCTGATCAGGAGTATTCCGTTCCGTGAGTTGACCCAATGTTAAATAAATCAAATTTAAACGAAAACGCGTTAAAAGAAACCTATGATAGGGTCGATTCACTAAAACCAAGTAAAGTTCAGGGCCAAGTAAAGTTCAGGGCCAGGGGGATTAGCAACCATAATAAAAGATCTAACAGTGCTTTTTCTGAGCTCCCTTTCCTCCCTTTCCAGAGACAGCATCTGTAACATAGTCTCCTTCGTAAATGCTATGTCCCTACGAATTATACTTTCCGGGAGGGAAAAAGCTCAGGTCTTCTAATTTTCTGAAAACCCTGTTTGACGTAGGACAACCACTTAATTTTATTTTGGTTGTCTAAACTAAGACAATCCTTAAGAATGGCATGATTCAGGGAGATACTATTCCACATTTTCTAGAAAGTTGTTGCTGAAGCAAAACTTTGGTGTGCGAAGTTCGTTGCTAAAACTATAGGTACGAATAAAAGACAGACAAGACTTACTTTAGACGTGCAGTTTACATAAGGGCCAGTCGTGTTTCCAGGAACAAAACCTATAATCTGTGAAGAGAAACATATATACTGAGTTAGATGACGCTTACGTAGTTAAAAAAAAGTACATTTCATGAACGTTTGAACGGACACTGCGTCACATATTAAAAGTGACGCACAAGCGAAGTACGGGACTTGTAAATAAGCCGCATAGTGACTCCAAGGATCGCATCATCAAACGCTGTGCTGGCTCAACACAGAACAAGGTACCTAGTTTTTAGGTCTCGCCTACGCAACGCGCATGCGCTGCATAGGAAAAGACCTTTAGCCATCGGCACAGCTTCGCTGCCAAAAATGTGCATGCATTGCATTGCTTTGAATGCAATGCGTGCACGTTTGGCGATTCCCTTGCGGGAGTGAGCTTTCAAACCATGTGTTAATTACACACTTACGGTTCCTGCTCGCTCCTGCAAGGGAAACAGGCGCAGGCCCCCTCCTTTCTCCCCTCCCCCTGCTGCCTCCTCCTCTCCTCGTCAGTGCGAGGCGCACGCACTTGTTGCATTAATCCTCGT
This sequence comes from Lissotriton vulgaris, assembly GCF_964263255.1. Taxonomy (NCBI): domain Eukaryota; kingdom Metazoa; phylum Chordata; class Amphibia; order Caudata; family Salamandridae; genus Lissotriton; species Lissotriton vulgaris. Next base: position 813,434,782 of record NC_141696.1, on the reverse strand, counting down.
TCATCAGCCGTGTGCTGTGCTATACTGAGACATGCCAGAATGTTTTACACATCCTGCTGAAGCACGAAGAACATTACATGGGTTTATCAGTGTAGTGTCCCGAAACGAAGACATTTTTAAATACCTATTCATTTTACAGAGAATAGCAACTGGACCTTGCAAGAAAACCATGTAAAAAGTAAAGCTGAACTAAATATTGGCCCATGCCTGCAGCTGAAAGAGCAAGGACAGGGTTCACGTCTCGCGCAGGAGGTCTGTGAAGCTTTACGGAACCACAACAGACACCGGCAGCCGCCGTGTCACGTGAGCTGGTGGCCTGAATAGCTACCTTGCTTATTTACGGTCAAGTAAAGCTGAAAGCCAATGTATCCCCGGGCCTGAATGTACTTTCACCTGGCCTCTTCAAGGAAGCGTAAGAAGTTTGGGCAGTAGTGTTGTGTGCTATGGCTCCCTGTTGCCCTTTGGCCAAGTCCGTGTGATATAGAATCACAAAAATAAACCAAAATAAATAGAAAAGATTTACAGAGTGGATGGTCTGATTGCCCTAAGAAGCATATGAGGCCAAATAAAACACTATAAACTTAACACTGGAGCAGCTGTCCAAATGGGAGGTGTCATCTAGTTGTATGATCTGAAAGCATGTAACTTTTACAAGTCTTTCTTCCATTACATTGCTAAGAGCTGCGACCTAAGACACAATATGAGTATCACTTACGCCCAGCACCAAGATGCTCACTAAAAAGGCAAGTCTACTCTTCCGACAAAGCACCCCGCACTCCCACCATCGTGTAGCTTAGTCCTTATTTAATAATGCTCTACTTAAATGCAATTACAATACATTAAAAATACCAACTTGCCTTCCGGTGACTTAGTTTAGGACGAATATGTGACAAACAAAGGGTGCAATTTTACTCTACGTTTCAATAGAAGAAAAATACAGAATTTAAAGCATCTTTATTTATTGCTTGGAATTTTGCAACCCACTGTTGGGGAAACAATGTATTATGATGTTGCACCAGAACTGGAAATGTTATGACCCTTGTGACATAGCGTTTGAAGTTTGACAGCTATGCTGAGGTCGTATTGCACTTGGTAACTTAATTCTACTGAAGTTGTCTATCATGTATACTATATCATGATCTATTTATAGAGCTTCCATATCTGCAGAAACAGTGAAAGTATGAGGACACAGTGACTATATACCAAAGAAAACAGGCATTGGCATAGCCAATAGGTCTCGCCTTTGGGACCTTATAAGTATTTAGTTATGCAGCATAATATCCTTGGTGCAACCATATCAACTGCTGCATGGCTAAACACTTATACAGTCCCAAAGGCGAGACCTTTTGGCTATGCCAATGCTTGTTGTGTTTGAGGTGTCCAATGTTATTAGGTATTACTCTGAATTTCTCCGAATTAATCCATGATAGGAAGGCAGTGGAAGTCGGAAACAGTGAAAATGGATTTTCCGCTCTATTTTTCCAACTTGTGCTGTCTAAAGTTAATGCCTTAAAATTTCTGATTTATATGTATGTACTTTAGACACCTCATATGCAAAAAACCCGGGCTGAGCCATTGCAGCTCTTTATGATTCAAACCCTTGTCATAACCTAGTGTTTCGCTAAATAAATAAGTTAAAAAAATGATTATGTTTCACCCAAATAAATGGAAATTTAAATCGGAATAAGAGGTCAAATAGTTTCTTAATGACACGTAACTGTGAACTTAACTTTTGCGAATTTCACGTTGGCATTGTCAAGTTTGATAAATTCAACAGAACAACTCTTTTTTCTTGAAACAGTCTCTAATTTTATGAAAATGATTACAATTTCTTGTTCAACAGGGAAAGAGTCACTACAGTCACTCTCTCTAAAACTCCCCGCCTCCTCCTACCCCACTGACAATCTCTCTCTTCTTACTAGCTTGCTGTTCTGATTCTTTTCTTTGATTCCCCTGTTGAAAGGTGTGAACATGATGTGCAGGTGGTTGGTACTATGAGATGACTTGGTAGATTACAGAAGGCCAACCTCCCATTTTTATTTGCCCTCTAGCTATGGTTGTGGAATTCTTTAACATAACAAAAAAAAATCACATTTACTTGATGAAGAACCTTTGCTTATAGATGGATCACTTTTAGACTGGAAAATGTGAAACATCAATTAAGAGGTTAGAATCCAGTCCTGGTGCCTTCATTATAGACTTGACTGGGTAGCTAGCTGATCACCCTAAAATGGCTGCTCTCTGTCCAGGATGGTACAGTGGGCGAAAAACAATGGCGCAATGGGGGAATAACAATGGACTAGATTGCAACTTATTAGATTGCTAGTGGCTGAGATTAATTCAAGCAAACCTTCCATCACCTTGTTGTTTGTTGCAGGTGTCACCCTACAACTGCAGGCAGCAAGTGATGAGGCGTATAGGAATGTCAGCAGAGAAACAAGGGGGCATATTATCAAGGGGGGACGATAGGAAATTATCGCCGCTTTAGCGGCTGTTTTCGGCCGCTAAGCGGCGATAATTCTATCGCCCTATTAGCAAGCTGTTGCTAACAACAGTTAGCGACAGCTTGTAGGCGATAGCGAGCGGTTTGGGGCACGCTTTGCATGTCAGCGATATTTATTGCTAATGACATGCAAAGTGGGCGTACCCAACCTGTTAGCGACTGAAAGCAGTCGCTAATATCGCTATCGCCTATTACCAACACAGGCGTAGCGATGGAAATATTCGCGCTAAGCGCGAATATCTCCAAAAACTAACGCCTGCTCAGACCAGTTCCTAGCCATTATATCCAATGGGAGAAGGATATAATGGCTAAGGCCCCTTTAGCGATAATGCCTGAATATCGCTGTATTCTCAGCGATATTCACAGATTTTGCCTCTATCGCCGGGAATTTTATCGCTTTTGAAATAAACGTTGCTAATTGCACGTTATCTCAGTGATCAAATCCGGTGATGGGCGGCGATAAAAAAATTGCTGCTAAGCCTACTTAGCGATAAATATCGCTATTTGCTGATAATATGCCCCAAGGTGCTTTGATGATAATATCGCCTAGTGTGAACAAAGCCATCTTGAGAATGCCAGGCCAGATGGCCTTATTTCTCAAATAAATATTGAAAAAGTACATTTACAACAAAAACAAAATTAAATGTATATACAGATAGTTCTGTTTATTATAAGTAAAGCATGATGTTTCCTATCCAGTATGGTGATACAATCATTGAAGTTTACAGATTTAAGGTTAGTTATTTTGATGACATTCAAGAAAGATGTAAATATTGTATCACTTGTTTGCAATTGTACTTTCTTAGAAGATTCTCTTGTTCTTTCAGGCTGTTGCTGGGAAACCCTATTTGACTAGCAGTGTGTCTTATAAAACAAATGTAACATAACAGTGTAACATAAATAACTTGAACAGGCAAAGAATCGGATGAACAATACAAATTGCTGGTCAATTCCAGTTTGGTGGACTACAGCCGACAAATGTTTTGTCAAGGAATAATGTCAAAATGACCTCAAATGAAAGTGAAAGAAAGGACTGGATTGAGTTGTTATTGGAGCATAGAGGGGAGTAAGAGAGGAAAACAATATCAGGGCCCACCATATAGTGACACCATTAGCAGTATGTGATGCAATCAAAATTAGGGGTAGTAAGCGAGGATCTTCAGTGGAGATAAAAAGAAATAAAGTAGCACCAAATGACCTACCGGTGATAACAGTGTATGAACTACCCAGTCATTCAAGTGTGTAGATTAAAGATTCAGATCTTGAAAGTTAGAAGACCTTTAAGAATGACATAACTATCAATTTGGTCGGAAAATGTATTAAAAGATGATCAGAGAATGCGGGCGAGAAATAGTAAGTTATTATAAATCAAAGCAGCTGTTACCAGCACTTAAATTTGTTATAATGCTAGGGTGTGGTTAGGGAAAAGCGAAGATATACTCACAAATTGGTGATATCGTTTGTATGAGGTTGAGGAATGGTTAATGCTGATAGTCACTGTTATAGGATATAGGATAGTCCCAACTAAATTTAGCCAAGTATGTTTGGTGTGAAAGGTAACAAAAGTCTGTATAGTAATATTCTCAGAAAATAAAAGTGGAGTTTAGATATGGGTATAGCATAAGGATATATAGGTAGATGAATATAATGCTGTAGAGAGTTTTTTTATAGGATTTATAGAGTGCGATTTCACCAAACTGGTATCCTGCTGCTAGCGGACTGGGAAAACTGACTGTTGAAAGATGCACATACACAGCGCCCCGCCATGGCCAACAACTCCAATGAAGCTCTTAGTGAGTGAGGAAGCTAGTTCCACATCTGGTGTGCCTTAACTGAGAAGGACAGCCGCCATGCCTGGACCTCCGGTACGTTTGGGCAAGGACAAGGTTTACCTTACTTGAGCGCAGATGTCTCCTAGAAATTTATCTTTTAAATCTGTGTTGCAGTGGCACAGGGAATTCTGTCGTAACACCTTAAAAACAAGGCAGATAGCTTTGAACCTGATCCTCTGCTTTAGTGGGAGCCAGTGCAGTTCCTCAATGGCGTCTTGCGCAGAGGATCTGTGGGATCTGTTTAGGGACAGCTTTGCCCCTGCTACTCGCTCTCTGTACAGACTCTTAATCAAATAGTCAGGCGCTCCAAGAAGTAGCGCATTGCAGTAATCTAGTCTACTGAGTATAACACTCCGCACCACCAGGGATTTGGAAATTGAGGGCAGAAGTAGTAATCATGAATACTGGAATCATAATGAGACTATTGGTCTAGCATGTTCCCTAATATTGTGCAGAATACAATGTTCACAAAGGATATGTACAAGGGCATGGTAATAGTGAGTAATTTATAACAAGACTAATTATTGATAACGGAAAATTGGGTCGGTGGGACCATAATTGTTGTCATAGTAAACTAAGGGTATATGTTAAATGTATCATTAAGGGGAACCATAATAATTTCCCTAAGGAATTGTATAATTGGAATATGCTGATAATAGGTCTGTGGTAATCAATTATTAGGCAATAGTCTAAAAGAGGCATAATGCTAGTATTCGGATAGTATGAAACGTTGCGGAATGATGAGTGGTGAATACAAAAGTAAGGTGGGATTATAGGGATGAGAAAACATTTTCATATCTAGTACTGGTAATTAATGAATGGCCAGACATGAGCAAAAAATAATGTGACCTTATGATAAAAGGAAGTAAAGAGGCTTGAATGCGGTAGTTAATGTTTACCAAGTTAATAGTTAAAAAATGCACCTAGAACGGGTAACAAGTGGTGACAGTGGTGGTATAACAAAGCTGGCAATAGCTAAAGTCGTACCAATGTGCTACCAAAATGTGGCCGTGATGGTCACGACTCGCCTAATTAAAGTGTGCAACGTAGTTGTATGGCTGGTCAGGACAGTCAAACTGTGAAAATTAAGTCAGGGTACTGCAAAAGTGACAATAGTCTAAATTATAACCAAAAATAATAATTAAGTTGGCGGGAAGGGGAAAAGAAGCCTTACAAGTATGGGAGCAGTATCCTTCTAACAAGAGGGGCAGTGTAAAAATCCAAAGCAAAAACAAAAGATCCCTCTTATGATTCACACTTGTATTACCACACCTGTCCAATCATTTTTACAGGTGAACCCCACATTCAATACCGTCCACTCAACTATCTAAGCACTGAACCCTGCTTATTGTAAAAGGTATTCCATATCATTAATCACCAACACTTAGAAATATTGGGCCTCATTTATGAAAGGTGACGGATTGCTGCGAGAAAATAGTGATGCGTCACTTTTCATTGCACCCTCCTTGAGACATGCTGGATGCGTCATATTTACAATATGATGCATCATGTCGCAAAGAGTTACAGATACGTCAGTATTTTTGACGTATCTGTAGGCGCAAAAGTGACGCATTTCTGGAGTGTGTCACAAAAGTGACACAACTTCAGCAATGGGTCATTTAACATGGGCAAGTCCCATTTCAAAGTGCCTGCGTCAGAATTACGCCTGCTGTGAGGCAGGGGTAAGATATTGACGCATTTCCGTCCTAGAAGTGGCGCAGTGAAATCTCATAGATTTCACTGCGTCACTTCTATGAGGCGTACTTGGGTTGGAACGCCCTCCCTACATACATTATACCTGGCGCAGGTATAATGTGGCACAGAGGTTTACAAAGTGACGCATCTACCTGGATGGTCACTTTGTAAATATGTTGCAACATCGCATATTTTTTACGCCGCTGGAGCGTCACAAAAAGTGACACAAGGGCTCATAAATAAGCCCCATTATATTCAATATTATCCTCATATATCTTCATATAATAAAATGTTGTGTCACTAAAACTGTTACATTAAATCATTATTCATGATTTGTGCAATTATACATCACTGTAATGTCTCATTAACACATTAACCTGTTTTATAAAAATGATTTCTGTTGAGCTCAACATGTTCAAATCAAGGGGCGGGGAGTTAGAAGAAGCGATGATCCATTCAGCTTCCTGTCAGTCATTCATAATCAAAAGGGAATGGATCACTTGTACCTGCTACCAGGGTCCAGATTGTTCTGCCATCAGTACTCAAAAAGCACTTAAAAAACCCTCATTCACGTAAATAGGTCGTGTGGCGGTTTATCTTGATTCTCCGCCTTTTATTTCATACATGACAGCATCATCATCGGGTCTCTTTTTAGTATGCTTCCTCCACCTGGAGGGAACCACTGGTTTATACAGTAGCGATCAGTAAAAGGTGACAAATCGAAAAGTGCTCAAGTGAAGTGTGTGGTTTGGTTAAAAAGGGGATCCTCATACTGCCTAGGAATAAACTTTATTCTGTTAGGTGTAACACAGAGAATCAAGATAAACCGCTACAGGACCTATCTACGTGAATGAGGGTTTTTAAAGTACTTTTTGAGTACAGACGGCAGAACTATCTGGACCCTGGTAGCAGGTACAACTGTGGAGCTGAACAGTCACAAGGCTAAAAAATAAACTAATAATCAGAAAAAAAAAACTTCATCACAAGTTATCACCATAGAATGATAAAAAACAGATACCATCACAAGTTGTTGATGCAGCGCTTTGGTGGTGTTTGTTTGGTTGGTTGACTCCACCTTCTTCAGGACAAAATAATATAAAAAAAAAAAAATCCCTCTGTAGGAGGCTGGCCTAGTATATGCTGCACACATATTTAAGTGAAGCACCTTGCACTAATTCAGGCAAACCTTATGGTGATTTTAGTGGTCTTTGATACATTTTTGAAAACTCTCACATTAGCAGCTGTGGAGAGCAGCCTTAAGGCTTATCTTGAAGGGATGTATGACGTTACGACGCATACTTTAACAATGCATACCATTACAATGCAATTTTTACAACGCAGGATCCTTTACAACGAATGCCTTTACAACGCATGACATTACATCGCAGATGCTATTACAACACATGCCATTACAACGTAAGTATAGGTAAGTATATAATTTCAAATAAAAATTTAAATAATAACTATTTAATTAATTTTTTTTAATGTATTTGTAAATATATATGTATATATATATATATATATGTGCGCTCGCGTGTCGAAACACAACCAAACTCTCGGGGAGATTTCTTCAACACACCTTTATTGCCACAGCGTGCTTGGATAGCTGAAAGGCTCAGAAAAATGTTTATCAGGTCCCAGTTCGCCGTGTTGTTCCTGACGCGTTTCGAAGGCTCCCGCCTTCTTCTTCAGAGGAAAGGCGAACTCATCACGGGAATACAGGTACCAGCCCTCTTTAAACAATGGCACGCCCCTAGATGGGCAGTCCAAATGTCTCAGTGCCTGTTGGGACTGGAAGTCCTGTGTTTTCATGTCGCCCCTTTTGTGGACAAGGGCGGTTGAATAGTCTCCCCTCGCCAGCCAGGCGACATCACGGTGGTGGAGTAGGGGACGGATGAATATCCGTATCTCTAACAGGCTGGATGCTTGCCCTTGCCGGCTCCTTCCGTGAGGCTGCGTGGCAGTGCTCAGCGTTTTATGCAGGGTTACTACTACGCTCGATACCATCAAGGCGCTGCTGCACTCTTCTGGCGGGTGTGGTCAGAATGGTGATGGTTCCATATATATATATATAAAAAATAGTGTAGGTGTTTAAAAATAATAAACTAACTCCAGGGGGGCGTAATAGTAGGGTAAGTGCTGGATAGTGTAGGGGTAAAAATTACTATACTAACTCCAGGGGAGTGTAATAGTAGGGTAAGTGCTGGATAGTGTAGGGGTAAAAATTACTATTCTAACTCCAGGGGGGTGTAATAGTAGGGTAAGTGCTGGATAATGTAGGTGTAGAAATTACTATTCTAACTCCAGGGGGGGTGTAGTAGTAGGGTAAGTGCTCGATAGTGTAGGGGTAAAAATTACTATTCTAACTCCAGGGGGGTGTAATAGTAGGGTAAGTGCTGGATAGTGTAGGGGTAAAAATTACTATTCTAACTCCAGGGGGGTGTAATAGTAGGGTAAGTGCTGGATAATGTAGGTGTAAAAATTACTATTCTAACTCCAGGGGGTGTAATAGTAGGGTAAGTGCTGGATAGTGTAGGGGTAAAAATTTCTATTCTAACTCCAGGGGGGTGTAATAGTAGGGTAAGTGCTGGATAGTGTAGGGGTAAACATTACTATTCTAACTCCAGGGGGGTGTAATAGTAGGGTAAGTGCTGGATAGTGTAGGGGTAAAAATTACTATTCTAACTCCAGGGGGGTGTAATAGTAGGGTAAGTGCTGGATAGTGTAGGGGTAAAAATTACTTATATTTTTTAATTTTTAGAACTTCTTTTTTTAATTAATATTAAAATTACTTAAATTAATGTATTTAATTTATTTAAAGTACATATTTTATTAAAATAATTATTTTTATTTTTAATATTTATTAAATTATTAATATTTAATTATTTTTTTAAATTAAATAAATGTTTTTATTTAATGATATACTTACGTGTAATGGCATGCTTTGTAATAGCATCTGCGATGTAATGTCATGCGTTGTAAAGGCATTCGTTGTAAAGGATCCTGCGTTGTAGTAGTTGAGTTGTAAAAGTAGTTCGTTGTAATAGTTGCGTTGTAACGGTTGTTTCCCATCTTGAAGAAGTGTTAAGCAGCTTTATTACCAGGTTAATAATGTAGTGTAGGTTAAACGAAAAAACATCCACAGTGTATATATACAAATATGTCTATTTATTACACAACACTCACTAACACATTGGTATATCTTCTACTCTGAGATATAAACACTAATACACAATAAGAATTCAATTGCTATAAGGTAAGTAGTACAAAATACAGTGGTCTCTCCTTCTTTGCTTTAGCAATCTGAGTAGTGAGTATCATCTGGAGACACTTGTCTGACATCAGCGTTGTGCTTCTGACCCAGCAACTATGTTCTGTCAGTGAGTATCCAAACCCACCTATAGCTTTTCAGCAACTGTAATCACACACATAGGGATCTTGGGGCTAAGACCACCACATACTTCTACCTTAAATACTTGCTCACCACTTTTTTCAAGTGTGAAATCATTCCTTGTTCATATTTGTTTCATCTCTCATCTGCGACTACATCCTCGAAATAGCAATGTCCTATTTGGCTCTGTAAGTGTAAGGCCTCCCTTACAGAGCCAAAAGAAGGGCTAGAAGTTCTCTCAGAATGTAAAGTGCCAGCAGCAGCTTTCCCCTGCAGTCTTGCAGGGAACCATATGACAACTGGATTGCCATCTTTCATCTGGACTCTGCACCCAGCCTCTTTTTGAAAACAAACAATGATAAAGCCGAAATGTCTGTTTTGTGTCACAAAATGTGCTCCTTTGGTGATTGTCAAGTATGTGTATGTGTGTGTGTGTGTGGGTGGATGAGTCAGTGAACCTAAAAATAAGTTAATGGCTGGATGTTTGGAGGATTGCAAGGGTGGATAAACTGGTAAGTAGCTCAGTGCATGGATGGGTGAATAGGTGAGTGACAGCACGGATGGATAAATGTGAGTGCATGGATAGATGGGTGAGTGAGTGCATGCACGGATGGCCTGATGAATGAGTGATACATGAGTAGTGATGAATAAGAAGGTGATTTTATGGATGTTTTCATACTTCTGAATAAAGCTTTTATGATGATGACGACGATGAGCAAGTGGGTGTGTAGAGGATTGAATTGATAGCAATTGGGAGAGACAGAGAGGAACAGGAATGCCATGAAGCCCTAGTAGAAACTTCAGAAGTGATTTAACTTTTGCCTACAAGTTCTACATCAAAGAAGCACTGGCTTGAATAATAACATGGGCAAAGCCAATTGATCTTGCCTCTTAAATGCAGAGCTACTGGTTTACCCATTGTTTGTGGTTTTGGCATAGTTTATGGCCAAAATGATTCTAAAATAGCTACCCATGAGAATGCAGGTGTTCGAATGCATCGGAGGATATCTTGGAATGGATAAAAAAAAAAGAATCCAGGATCGCCACCATACGTGAGCATGCATACAAAAGCACAGAGAACCATCTTTAAATTATTAGTTTTTAAGTATAGGAAAATCAACTGTGGCCCGTGCAGGTAATAACGTTGGGGTCAGGTGAGGGGGGATTTCGACAGACAACGATGAGGGAAAATGTATTATTAATTTAATCTTTCCTCGTAGTCGTCTGCCGAATCCCCCCCAACCCGGCCCCACCACCTTAACCTGCACGGGCCGCGTCTGGGAAAAATCATTCTAAGATGGCGTTGGTTAATGCACAAGGTTCATCTTTAAATCCAATGCACTTTAATATCTATACAACACTGCTGGCTGTCACAGTAAGAGCTAGGGGCTTGAAAGTAATTCTTATGATACTCAACTAACTATATGAATGGGGGAAAATATCGAAGCCACAGAATGTGATCTTGTGGAGTGTCTGGCGACAGTTGCCACTTGGATTCAAGAGCATTATTTGAAATTGAACGGTGACAAGGCCAAGGTGATTTTGTTCGGGAGAGTAAACTCTATCTGGTCAAAAAATGTGTGGCACTCCTCATTTGACCCTGCTTCATTCCTAAGAAGTCAGACAGAAACCTAGGAATTATCGAGGATAATATACCTTCGTGGAAAGATCAAGTAAACTCCATCTGCGGAATTTGTTATTCCATCCTACGGCATTTACTGAGATTTTTAGCTGGCTACCAATTCAATGTTGAATAACCATTATCCATGCACGTATCATTAGGCCTTCAGTATTTTCAAGGAAGTCAGATGACCTGGTACCACACTCAGAAAAACAAGAATGCCATCAAAAGAAATACCAAAGTATTGACATACCAGTTGCACGTTGTAACCCATGAAGTAACTGTAGTTATTTTTGTCTTTTTAAAAAAAAGACTTATGCAGAAGGAACAAGATAGTAATGTATCACAGGTGCTAACAGAACATCAAGGAACCTGTGAATGTAATAACATTTCCGCTCGCGGTGCTTCTTTGCACCCTTCCAATGTGATGCAACAACTGTGATTTTAAGTCTTCTCTGTTTTTCAGGTGTGGTAGAAAATTTACTTTTGATTCAACCCAAACGATATGCAATGCTGGAGCTTCTCAAAAGACATTAAATGCATTCATCACAATATAAAATCTAGCACATGATTCCATAAATAGCACAGATGCTGAAGACAGCTACTGGCTCCCACTCAATATCGGGATTACATGGATTAAATGCTGTTGATGGTTTCCTTGTTCTTCCTCTTGTTTCTTCTGAGGCTAAACTGTGCTCATCTGTATGTTTTGAAAGTGTGCTAATGCTGTACATTGTTTGACTCATCCTCCTAAAACTACATCCAGATCAAAAGCTGCTCAAGGCCTTGAAAGTACGTAGTTACTTCCAAGAGAGTTATGTTACAATTATAAAGTTTATTTAAAAGTGATGAGGAGTGTTTTGGGACTGAAAAGGAAGGATAGTGTTTACTCCATGAGGCTTGCAGGAGGCAAATTCGAACTTTGAGTCTGATTACAATGTCAGTGAGACTGCCACCGACAGGCCATTAGTGGCGGTCCCACCAACAGACAGGCCTTTGATCTGACTGCCACATCAGGATGCAGGCGGTTGGACCGCAGAGGTCAGGGGGAAAGACCGCTGCCTCCGACAAGATCTAGGATCCTGTCGAGGTGACTGCACAGGCACCACTGTAGGGATTCCGATGTCCCTTTCCAACAGCCTTTTAATAATGGCTAAACCGCCATGAAAAGGCTGTCAGAAACAGACTTTGGGGGCCCCAAACAGGGCTCTTGTCCTCTTTGGGTCACTCTAAATTGGCCCTGTGGGCACATGTAGTGCCCCCACGCACATTCATGCACCACATGACGGGTAACTACCACTATCGCCCCAATAATTACAGATCTTCTTAACGCCTCCTTTACCCAGGGAATTGTCCCACCTAGCTGGAAACAGGCCACAGTCAAAGCACTCCTTAAAAAACCAGAGCTCGATCCTTCAGAGCTGGCTAACGTCCGACCAATCTCGCTGCTACCGGGCATCAGCAAGATGGTGGAGAAAATAGCCAATCAACAGCTTTCCTCCTTTTTAGAAAGTAATAACCTGCTTCGCAACTCCCAAACAGGTTTCCGCCCAGGGCAGGGAACAGAGTCGGCCTTGTTAGCAGTGGTGGAAGAGGCAAGATGCATCTTGGATTCAGGAGGATCAACGATGGTGGTCCTCCTGGATCTAAGTGCAGCCTTCGACACGGTGGACCATAAGATCTTAATCCATCGGCTGAGCAGTTTGGGAGTGTCAGCACAGCGCTGCGATGGCTCACATCTTTTTTGGAGAATCGAACCTTCCAGGTATGTGAAGGTGCAGTACGCTCCAAATTGACCCCCTCCAATGCGGGGTCCCACAGGGCTCGTCATTGAGACCTACCGTATTCAATGCATATATGGCCCCCCTGGAGGATGTGGTAACCCCATTCGGGATTAAAGTAGTCACCTACGCTGACGACACCCAACTAGTCGTCTCGCTCTCCCAAGAAAAACATTGCGCGGAAACTTTTCACTCCTGCCTCTCAGAAATCCATTCTTGGATGAATAGCTCACGTCTCAAACTGAATGGAGCAAAAACAGAGCTCATGCTGCTAGGCCACCATATAACATCTCTACCTAATTCCATCTGGCCTGCCTGTCTGGGGCCCGTACCCACCCCAAAGACTGAATTAAAGAGTTTGTGGGTATGGTTGGAGCAGGATCTGACTTTTAGGACCCAAACAAAAAAGACAGCAGGCATATGCATGGGGCTACTTCGCTCTGCTTGAAAGATTCTGCCCCTATTGCCAGAGCACTCAAGGAAACTACTCATTCAGGGACTAATCCTGTCGAGATTGGACTACAGCAACGCCCTTTTTCTGGCCACCCCCGAAACCACAATTAATACTCTTCAACGAGTCCAGAACTGGCACCTCTCGCAGATCATCAGCCAGACCTGCACTCAGAGTCCTTCACTGCTTACCAATACGAGAAAGGATTACATTTAAGTCCTTATGTATTGCTCACAAGTCCTTACAGGGGAAGGGACCCCCTATTTTAGGGAACCTTGTCCACCCATACAAGGCCACTAGATCACTTCGATCCGATCATGGCAATTTGGCCATCGTTCAGAGAATCAAGCGGACTCGAACCGAGGGACGCCGATTCTCAGTGAATGCATCGACCTTGCGGAACGCCCTTCCGGCCAGGATTCGGAATGAGCAGAATTATCCGAAATTCTGAAAGCTTCTTAAAACCTTTTTGTTCCCCCAGGACTCTTAGACTCTGGTACTCCTCTTGGGATTCCTTGCTCTTTAGGGCTGGGACGCTCTCGGGCAGCCATGCGCTTTATAAATCCATTTTCATTTCATTCATTTCACATGGTTCCTAGTGCACAGTGCATGGATGTGCACAAAAGTGCTCTCCACACTGCAGCTTGTGCTGCGACCCTTTTCCAGGGCCGCTGCCCAAGCTGCAATGTAAAATAGTACTTTTACAACCGCCAGCATGGCGGTGTCATCCTAACTGGGTGGTCAGACCACCACCTACTTGTTGGTAGGTTTCCTGACCGACGTGATAACCGGCGGCGGTCCGACCGCCCGTTATCGTAATGAGCCCCTTTGTGATTTTGCAGCAACTTGCTTCATGTTGGGAAGGCGGCATAAAGTACATAGATGTGTAACCTATCCAATGCTCTGTGTATGAGTAATAGTGTTTAGACTTTACTAAGCACTTCCAATTGCTCAGGAACCTCTAGTCAAAACGAAGAGAAAATTAGGAATGTAATCCAGATGGCACAATGTACTCAAACTGGGTTACAGTACTAGGTCAATCCACTAGCCACGGTAGCCTCCAGGCTATGGGCATATTCAGGAAGGTTTTGCGTCCCTCTAGCGCCACTCAAGGGGGCGCAAGGGCAACACAAAACCTAAGTCGGATTTATCAAGCCACGCAAAGCCACCTTATGTGGCTCTGCATGTCTTAAAAAATCCAGAGTAATGAAAAGCCTCGAAAATCGCTGCTTGCATTACTCTGCAAAAAGGGGAGGTGTTCCATGGGTGGAGCGTGGGTGTTCCTACCCATCCACTAATGGATTTTGGCACATTCCCAGAATGACCAACAATGTTAAGCCTGGGATGCATCAAAATGTTACGCCTATCCCAGCGGAGGTGTATTGAGGAGAAATACGTTTATTTCTCCTTTTCTTTTCCTCTTTCTATGTGTGATGCATTTTGCAGCACACATACAAAGACGGAAATGCCTAAGGGGATTGTTTTTGTACATAAAAACAATACTGCTCACAATTCAGGCACTCTTGCACTATGGTGCACAGGTGCCTGCGTGGCGCTAGAAGGCACATTGTGTTCAAATGCAGGGAAATGGCAGGAATGTGCCGTATATTGCTAAATACGGCACATTCCTCCCCTTTCCCTATCATGCAGCACAGCAAGGCGACTTGCTGCGCTGCACAGCAGGAATATTTGTTTCATATGTCTCTGCACCTGTAAAGGAGATGTTACCCACAAATGTCATAATGCCCATTCCCCTTCGTCGGTAGAGATTAATAGTGGCGTTAGCCTGCGACTAAACATGTCTATTTTGAACAGATAAGAGGGCCAAGGTAGGGGTAGTCATATGCATAGGATGGTTCTCAGGCAAAATATTGAGTAAGAAATATCGAGGTGCAGAAATATTGAGTTTCTAATATCGTGATACAAAAATATTGTGATGAAGGAATATCGTTGACAAGAATATTGATTTTCTAAGGTAAGTAATAGCTATGTAGTTAATATCGATGTTAAAAATATGTATGCTGTTAATATCAGTTACAAAAATATCGTTGTTAATACCATTTTTTAATTATTTTGATGTATTTCAGTATATGTTTTAAGTGTATATGTTATAAATTGTATAATTATTGTTAATGTTTTTAATATAGTTTGTACATTTTTAGTTGTTTTTTAATTTATTGTAATTGTAATTTTTAGTGTTGTGGTTTTTGTAGGGGTCTAGGGTGGGAAGTAATTTAATTACAAATAATTAATAACTCATTTTTTATTATTAAATATTTAATTGATTCTTAATATGTGAATTGTGAAATTAATTTATTTGTTAAGTTTTAGGTATGGGTTGTGGGGTTTGTAGGGGTACAGGCTAGGAAGTAACTTTATTATAATTAATATTTACGTTTCTAATTGCTATTAAATATTTAATTGATAATTTATTATGTAAATTGTGTAATACATGTATTTTTAAAGTTAGGTTTTAGGTACAGGTTGTGGGGTTGGTAGGGGTACTGGGTGGGAAGTAAATGATTGTTTAATTATTTAATTTATAATTATTTACATACATTATGAAAGTAATTCATTGTTTAAGTTATGTTTTAGGTGGCAGCTGTGGGATTTATAGGGGTACAGGGTGTAAAGTAAATGCATTTTAATTAATTAATATTTATTTTAAATTATTAATACTATCGAATTGATTTATTATGTCAATTGTGTAATTAAGAAGGGCCTTCTGGACCTTCAATTATACTATTTGGCAGGCCTGCTCAAATATGCAGCCTTGTGGTATGAGGGTGATCCCAACTTAGAAAAAAAGCTGTTGGACGGCTCAACTGTGCTGACCGACCTTCCTAAGTTACTTATGCACGGTCGTAGGCTTCCGGCGGGCATCCCTTCCCTCATCTCTCAGGTTGCCCAGGCATGGGAGAGGGCAGTCTTGCAGGTTCAGGGACGAGTGTCCTACATTAGCTCCTCCTAATCTGCTGACTGTGCCCATTCGTGCGCATATGGGGCTCTATTGATGTCTCGAGATGGTTGGAGGGAGGCTGTCAAAGAGCAGGAGATTTGTTTCTAAACTGCACCCTCATGGCCCTGAACGAGGTCGGTACTCATTTTGGAATAGGTCAGGGAAAATTTCTGCAGTATGCAATCGTGTCACATACGGGCCAGTAGATTTGGATCTCCTTCCCGGAAGAACCTATTGAATCATACGTTCTACAGATGATATTAGATCCCTGATCCGCCAGGGGTGTCATCTCCTGACTATATGCTGCCCTCAAAAATGATAGACAGATGGATATATTGTCTGCACGTAGATCTTGGGATAAGGATCTGGAGTCCTCACTCACTGATCGGGAATGGAAGCGGGCACAGGTGCAAGAGGCGGGAAACAATTCCAGGTTTAAATTGTCACAATTTTACTACCTTCACAGAGTGTATTTGACACTGCACCACCTACATAGGACTGTACGTGCTGTGGCGTAATCCCAGCCACATTTGGTCATGCCATTTGAAACTGCAGACTGATACAGCCCTTTTAGACAATATGGGAGGTGGGAAGAAGAACAACATTGAAGGCAGAGTTGACAACATGGCATTGCCTATTGGGTCCATTGTCTCTCCCTAACAATGGCAGAAAAATGTTTTATAGGTTTGCCCAACTGGGGCTGATACTGGGCAGATGCCATTTTGCCATCCACTGGGCTAGTCCGGCTCCTCAGCCGCGGACAAAATGGCAGACCGATTTCCTGGAGGGGACAGCGGCAGAAGAGTGCTGAATCCTAACAATCCGCTTGGATCAAAATGCGGACAGTGATTTGGAGTTCTGGAGTGCCATGGTAGAGCTTCTGTGAGAGGATGACACAGTGATGACTATTAGCTCTACCTCAAGCTCACCCAGAGGCCCAACTGCTGCTGCTCACACATTGTAGTGGCTGCCAGCCTGGAAACTGGAACTTGTCTCTTAACTTCTCCTTTTGACCTAGGATACTCATGCTGGTTTTACATTGGTTCATCGGTTTCTTTGTCATCGTGTTGTCTGCAACTCCCCCTCCCCTTCCAGGGACTTATGGGTGAGTCCTCCTAATGGCTTCTCGCCAGGCGAACTGATGCACAAACCTATTGCTGCACTGCAGCAATGAATTTTCGTTTTTTAGGGAATTGTTGTATAAGTTATGCCTTCTTTCCCTGCCTATTGTACTACATATCATGTACTGTTTTAAATGTAAATCAACACATAAAAAAAAATTATAATTAGGATATTTTCTAACTTATATGTAAGATGCAGGTTGTTGTATTTTTAGGGTTACAGTGTGGGAAGTTAACTAAGAAATAATGTATTGATAATTAATTATTACTTTATTATTAAGTATTTAATTGATAATTATGTTAACTGTGAACTTATATTTGTTAAGTTATATTTTAGGTGTGTGTTTAGTTTGTAGAGGAATGAGGGAAGTTATTTGAGTCAATAAAAAAGAATGCATTTATTTCTTTGAATTATTTTTTATTATTTATTATGTTAATTGTGTTATACTTTGTTTATTTCTATTATATTTTAATTGTCGGCTGTTATGTTTGTGAGAATATAGGGATTTTTTACATTCTATTAGTATTGTTTGTGTTATTTGATACTAATTAATACAAATTGTAATGTTTATGTTATTTTGCTATTTAGAATTACATATATTTACGATATTTAATAGAGTTGCTAAAACATGTTATTTGTTTGAAGTGAAGTACTATCTCTGTATTGTACCAGTTAAAATAGTTGGAACAGTAAATATTTCCCCTTCTGAGACTAACGCTTTCCATATTGCTGCACCAACTGGAGTGGGAATAGTACATTTTACCCCTCCTTAATTCAACGCTTTCCCTACTGTTGCACTGACTGGAGTGGGAATAGAAACTTTTATCCTTCCTGAGTCCAGCACTTTCCCTACTGTTGCACAGACTAGAGTGGGAATAGTCCATTTTAGCTCTCCTGAGTCCAACTCTTTCCTTACAACTGCACATAATGGAGTGGGAATTATAAACTGTACCACTCATGACTCCTATGCTTTCCCTACTGTTGCACACATTGGAGTTGGAATAGTAAATTTTTACCCCTTCCCGATTCCAACACTTTCCCTACTGGCGCACTGAGTGGAGTGGGAATAGTACATTTTAATCTTCCTGAGTCCATCACTTTCCCTACTGTTGCACAGACTGGAGTGGGAATAGTAAATTGAATCCCTCCTGAGTCCAATACTTTCCATACTGTTACACAGGCTGGTTTGGGAATAGTTAATTTAACCTTTCTTGATTCCAACACTTTCCATACTGTTGCACCAACTGCAGTGGGGAATAGTAAATGTTACCCCTCCTTAGTCCGACTCTTTCCCTACTGTTGCACTGACTGGAGTGGAAATAGTACATTTTACTCTTCCTGAGCCCATCACTTTCCCTACTGTTGCACAGATTGGAGTGGGAATAGTACAATTAATCCCCCCGGAGTCTAACACTTTCTCTTCTGTTGCACTTACTGGAGTGGGAATAGTCAATTTTAGACCCCATGAGCCCAACGCTTTCCTTACAGCTGCACATAATGGAGTGGGAATAGTACATTTTACCCCTCCTGAGTCCTACACTTTCGCTACTGTTGCACACACTGGTGTAGGAACAGTACATGTTACCCTTTCCTGATTCCAACACTTTCCATACTGCTGCACTGAGTGGAGTGGGAAATGTAAATGTACCCTTCCTGAGTCCAACACTTTCCCTACTGTTGCACCGACTGGAGTGGGAATAGTAAATTGAACCCCTTCTGAGTCCTATACCTTCCATACTGTTACAGCGACTGGTGTGGGAATAGTTAATTTAACCTTTCCTGACTCCAACGCTTTCCCTACTGTTGCACCTACTGGAGTGGAAATAGTAAATGTAACCCCTCCTGAGTCCAACACTTTCCCTACTGTTACACAGACTGAAGTGGGAATGTTAAATGTTACCCGTCTAGAGTCCTGCGCTTTCCCTACTGTTGCACACACTGGAGTGGGAATAGTAAATGTTACCGCTCCTGAGTCCAACACTTTCCCCACTGTTGCGCCGAGTGGAGTGGAAATAGTACATTTTGCCCTTCCTGGGTCCAACACTTTCCCAAATGTTGCACAGACTGGAGAGGGAATAGTAAATTTAACCCCTCCTGAGTCCAACGCTTTCCTTACTGTTGCACCGACTGGTGTGGGAATAGTTAAGTTAACCTTTCCTGAGCCCTACGCTTTCTCTAGTGTTGCACTTACTAAAGTGGAAAAAGTAAAGGTAACCTCTCCTGAGTCCAACGCTTTCCCTACTGTTGCAGAGACTGGAGGGGGAATATTACATTTTACCCATTTGGTGTCCAACGCTTTCCCTACTGTTGTATATACTGGAGTGGGAATAGTATATTTATTCTTGAAGTTTCATAGTTTCATTTAGTATAGCTTACATATTTCATATTATTATGTGTTTATATATGTAGTTTCATATGTTTTTATATATGTATATATATATATATATATATATATATATATATATATACTCTTTCCAATTAAGCATTTGCCTTTACACAATTTATTAATTTAATAATTTAATCTACAATTGTTATGTACAATTTTGGTGGTAACACAGTAATTCTAATTCAATGCGGCACATGTTACGATATTAAGTCTAGTTTCACAATTCCCTGACAACAGGCAACATGGTGTTTAGTGTGTGTATTTCTTCACTGTTTATAACTGCCAAAGGTTATATTTTCTATGTTTGGTTGAGCACAATGTGTATTGGCCGTGACAAAGGCGTTTTCAGGTGGAAACGCGTTGTTGCAATAAATTTACTTGACTTTTTCAACATTGTGTGCGGTTTTGACCTTCCTTTGATCTTGAGAAGACGTACTTGTGTGTGTGTATATATATATATTATCTTATTTATCTTATTTGTCTGTTACCATGAGATGCATATACATAAACTGTGGCAGTATGTTTTCACTGTTCATTAGGTCACATGACTCACTACGTCACTGTGAAGGGGTGTTCACTTTCTAAAATTGCATTTAAAAAGCATTAAGTCTTAAGTACATGTTGCAGCGTGAACAAGGGCATACCTTGCCAGAAACGCGTAGCTGCTTTCTGTGTACTGAAAATAAAATCGATATGCTGAAGTTTCGTGGTCCGTCTCCCTTCTGTTTGCTGGTGTGCTGAGCAGGCGCTGGAAACACCGAGAGATCCAGAGGAGTCATGTGGTTCATGTTTAACGGAGGTGGATTTGTCTCCATAACGGACCCCTTCCTCGCTTTGTGGAAGCCGCCTTCAAATCATTTTTTGGATACGTCCTGTTGGGAATCCCGGCGGCTACCCCCTGGTCGGCAAGCAACAACAAGAAACTGAGGCGCGTTGGCGTTAGAACTGCAGTGTGGTTCGTGTCGGAGGGCGCGGCATACCAAGCGGATCCTGCCTCGGCAAATCGGTGAGTGAACGGAGCCTTTACCAGGTGGGGAAGTTTCACAGCATAACATTGTGTGCACATTACGGAACCGGGAGGCTAACCGGCGAAAGAACATTAGTGCAACACTAATTCGGATAACAAAAACACAGAAAGTAAAACAATATGTCAGACGAGCTTGACAAACAGCGAGAGGAAGCTGCTGTCAACATGTTTAACGACGTAACTAACGAGAGTAACAATACCAGAGTGCCCAATAGAACTACTCAATCTGAACAAACAAGAAATTTGAAAACAATATTTAAGGAGTTAGAAAAATTGAAAAAACTTGAATGCACGAAGTGGTGGGAGCACAAGTCTCTAAGCAAGTATGAGGAGGTTGGACGTGTCCCCCGTGGGCTACGTATCCTTTTGGCCCCGAGCTTTGAGAAAGCAGATCCCGCCATGTTACAGGAATAGGGGGAAAGTAACTTGGCGGCCTCTATGAATTTGGTCTGCATTTTAATCAAGTATGCTGCTAAAGATCGAATCAGGCTGCTTGATGAGATCAGAGCTTTGGAAACCGAATTATCTACATATGCTGAGGGGGAAGAAATGAGAAAGTTATCGGATACAATGAATGAGAGGTTAAAAAAGCACGAAGAAAAAATTAAAATTCGAAAGGCAACTAAGTTTACCCGAGATGCTAATGATTACCGTGATGGGAAAATATTCACATTTTCACGGAAGTATGATTCAGTTAAAAGACAAGCCTTTAGTAAAAAGAAAAACGCCATTGATGGATCTACTACGGTAAGAGCGGGTACCGCCACAAAAGACAGTGCAGACGCTGGCTCACATGCTGGCAATGTACAATCTACCAACACGTGCCAAAATACACAGGATGATGAAACTGTGTAGAGCAGTAGCTTGGACTCTGATGCAAGCTCCATGAGAAGTAACTCCAGTGAAAATTTAACCTCCTCTTCCTCTATGAATTCGGATTTAAACTTAGAGGGACTAACCAAACTCAGCTTACAACAAGAAATGGATTTTATAGTGGAGGAAAGATTACAGACTTTGAGGCCAAGGCAAAAGTTATCGCTAACAGGCAAAGAAGGAACAAGCGAAGAAAAGAAAGGCACAAGCGGCAACAACGGCACCCAAACACAAACCAGAAAGAAGAAACCATGGGTGAAACGCCGCTAAATGATAATACTATAATAAACCTTTCAAATGTAACATTAACCAAAGCAGAGAAACAATTGCTATCTTTAGGCTTGAATTTTTGTCCTGTTCAAAGTTTTAATTACACAATGACCAGAGTTGACCTGTTCTTTTTCATAAGAAAATTAAAACTAAAGAAACATTTTGCGCTCAAAACCATCAAAGACTCATCTAATGAGAATGACACATCTGAGGAGTCAAATAGAGACAACTTTAATATGTTATCAGCTTCTGATGTACATATCTTCTTAGATGCTAATGATCTAAATACCTCCACCAATGACACTGAGGCAGATCTGGATGCTTCCACACAGGCAAGACTCAGCAGGATATCTGTCTTGCAGAAAGGAGCGGGCCTCAGTCCATTTAAAAGCAAATCCAAATTTGTTCCCGTAACACCCAAAGATGCTATCGACGTCTTCCATGACTGTGTAGTAAGTGACATCAAGAAATTATACAAGCAAACTAATTCCAAATCAAAAAGGAAGGTTACTTTTATGAGAAGAGAATATGGAAAACTAATAAAGAAACTTGGAGAAAATCATGAAATAGTAATAAAAAAATCTGACAAGGGGGGTAACCTAGTGATTTGGCCCAAGCAAGATTATATTTCAGAGGCCAAACGACAACTTTCGGATCCCTTGTGTTACAAAGTCTCTAGCCAGAAAGAATACCTCAATGCCAAGAGTGAGCTACAACGGTGGTTATCCCAATGGAAGAGAGAAGGGCTTATTTCCACTGAGGAATACAAATTTATGAACACGGAGTTTCCTATAATGCCATCTTTGTATTTGATTCCGAAGGTGCATAAAGGAGTTACACCAGTGCCCGGGAGGCCAATTGTTTCTGCCATTAAAAGCATGGGCGAAAACGTTGGCCAATATATTGACTTCTTTCTCCAAGATATTGTTAAAAATCTTGACAGTTATGTTCGTGACACCAGTGATTTCTTGGATAAGATTGCCTGTATTGAATGGGAAAATAACATGTGGCTGATCTCGTTGGACGTTGAATCGTTATACACGAGTATCAATCATATACAAGGTTTGAATGCAATCAAATATTTTTTGGACAAGAAACCCATGGCTTTCTATGAGCATAATAAGGTCATATTGGGACTAATTCACTGGTGCCTACATAATAACTTCTTCACATTTGGCAAAGACATCTACAGACAACTGAGAGGGGTGGCGATGGGGGCCTGTTTTTCCCCCAGCTATGCGTGTTTACACGTAGGCTGGTGGGAGGAGCAGGTCCTCACCGCATTACACTCCACTATTATGAGAGAGCATGTTGTTTGTTATTTGAGGTATATAGACGACGTATTCATGGTGTGGAAAGGGTCCAAAAATAAGGCTTTGTTGTTTATAGAGGATATGAATGATAACTCCATGAATCTAAAGTTTTCTGTTAACATCAGCCAAATCAGGATGCAATTTTTGGACGTGGAGGTCTATGTGTCTGATTCTAAGCTTAGTACTACACTCCATAGGAAGTCCACTGCTGGCAACATGACTTTACATGCTGCCAGTATGCACCCCAAACATACCATCATGGGAATACCCTATGGAGAGATATTAAGACTCAAAAGAATCTGCAGTTCCCCTTCTGACTATAAACAATGTTTAGATGAGTTGTTAGCACGATTAAAAGTCAGGGGTTATTCCGATAAGATTCTTAGGAACGCAGTTGAAAAATCAGAACTTAGATCTAGAGAAAGTCTATTTTCTTCACCTCAGACACAGACAGAAATTAGCAACATTCCAGATACTCAACAAGATGGCCCAAGGATGATCACAGCTTTCAGCAGTGAGGATAGAAAATTAAAGGCAATTTTTAGAAAGAATTGGCCTATAGTATTAAGTGACCACATATTGAACACCAGGTTGCCAGCCAATCCTATCATCACCTTCAGACGGGCGAAAAGTATGGGGTCCGCTTTGGACAAAGCTGCCCCTGAATTGAAGTCTAAAACCCCTTGGCTAAAACCTTCATTTAAAATGTTCCAGCTGCCGCGCATGTAGATTTGGCATTAACACCTCGCAATACTGTACTCCTTTTGAAACAGAGCCAAAAATGATCACAGGCAATTTCAATTGTAAAACAGACTTTGCCGTGTATGTCCTGACGTGTACCTGCGGATTACGATATGTTGGCAGTACCAAGCTGCAGGTGCACGTCAGGATTCTGCAGCATTTGCGCGCGATTTTGCACAGTGACCCTGCCTATCCGGTGGCCAGGCATTTTAAAAGAGCACATAACAAGGATTTATCTTGTTTAAAGTATTTTGTGATCGGAGCCATACCACCCCTCAAAAGAGGAGGTGACAGGGAGTCACTTTTAAGACAGCTGGAGACAAGGATGATACTAGAGCTAGATACACGTTGGCCTAACGGGTTGAACAATATTGATGAGATGCATCACTTTTTGTGATGTATTGTATTGTTCTTCCTTCTATATTGCCTTAACATTTCCCTAGATCCGTATCCATTATCTTTTCCTCCCTCTTAGTTAGGTTCCCTATTTCGAGCTTGAGGTCGGGTCTGGCAACATTCCTTGCTGCTTACTGTACATAATTTGATGAAACTCTTCCTTTTTGTATATACATGTATATAGATATTTCATATATATATTTTTATATGTTTATATCCATATGCATTTCTATTTTTCTATATTGTTTTCTACCTTGAATAGATGAAGAATATCATGAGTATAGACATGAAATTGCCATATATATTTTTTTGGGTTTTGCATTTGTCATTATAGGTGTATATATATGCTATTTATTCTTGTGTATATATATCATCAATAGTTTATCACAAATCTAGGTGTATTTATTGGATTTCATAAAGTTTTAACTATTTATACTATTTATTATTATTAAGTGACGAATCATGCACATAGAATTTTGTGGTAATCAGTTGTACCCAGGGATCTGTGAAACTGATATGTGTTTTGATATTTTTCGTCCTTTAGTTAATGAATGGTATTGCACATAATCTCGTACAGCTTTCTCTTCCTCGCACTTTCTATAAC
Organism: Lissotriton vulgaris; assembly: GCF_964263255.1. Taxonomy (NCBI): domain Eukaryota; kingdom Metazoa; phylum Chordata; class Amphibia; order Caudata; family Salamandridae; genus Lissotriton; species Lissotriton vulgaris. The sequence continues at coordinate 813,409,817 of NC_141696.1, read as the reverse complement.
TTTTGCACTTTATCTCAACCTTCACTTAGCACTTTATCAAAACTGCCCTGGTTATGCGATCAGACAATCTTTTTGTACATTTTGATGTGGGAGTTTCCCAGCCTTATTAGTTCGCTAGTATTCATACAAGAAATAAGGTATTGTCATATCTCAATACTATATGATGTAGGTTGGACTAATATATTGACCGCTAGAAATGCACATTTATAAATCTGGGATTTATCCAGTTATTTATCTTATTTGTCTGTTACCATGAGATGCATATACATAAACTGTGGCAGTATGTTTTCACTGTTCATTAGGTCACATGACTCACTACGTCACTGTGAAGGGGTGTTCACTTTCTAAAATTGCATTTAAAAATCATTAAGTCTTAAGTACATGTTGCAGCATGAACAAGGGCATACCGTGCCAGAAACGTGTAGCTGCTTTCTGTGTACCGAAAATAAAATCGATATGCTGAAGTTTCGTGGTCCGTCTCCCTTGTGTTTGCTGGTGTGCTGAGCAGGCGCTGGAAACACCGGGAGATCCAGAGGAGTCACGTGGTTCATATATATATATATATATATATATATATATATATTATGTATATATATATATATATATATATATTTATAATATATATATATATATATATATATATGTATATATATATATATAAATTTGGAAGAAGACCGTTTGGTCGAAACGCGTCGCCATTAAACGCAATTGATACACAGACCCTGGAGTGCGAGTCTTTTGTGCGGTTCCTGCTAAAAACGCTGGTCGGGAGCCCTTTCTAACATATATATATATATATATTTATAATATATATATATATATGTATATATATATATAAATTCCAATTCTGACTTTACCGTTCCGGTCAGAGAACACACGAACAACTTCTTGCTGGAGAAAAAGCCTTTTAATGCATTTTCAAAGCAAAAAATCTACGCGTTTCAGGAGCTCACCTCCCTTGCTCACGAGTGAGGTGAGCTCAGTGATGTCATTTGAGATGTCATCAGTGATGTCATCAGTGATGTCACTGATCATGTCATGAATGATGTAATATGTGACATCATCAGCAGTGGATTGCGGGTGCGCGAAATATAGTTAGTACAACTAACTATATAGGAGCAATTTTGATGTTTTTTTAAATGCTAATTCCTAACTATATAAGGCCTGAAACCTATGTTTTTTTAAGTGAATATATATATATATATACACACCTCGTAGAGAGGTGTGGCTCACTGGTTAGAGGCGGCAGACCCGGAGGCTGAGAACGGCCCGGGACCAGGGTTCGATTCCCGACGCGGCAGGGTCGCGGACCAGGGTCAGCGGACTGATAATTCTCGCCTCGGTGCCCACTTTGGGCAGTGATCACACTCGGTAACTCTGGGCATTAAGCTTGCCTCATCTCTACAACGGCCCCCCACAGACGCCGGGGATGCCTGGCTTCACCTTGGAGATACCCAGCAAGGGACCATCTCACAGGGAAAGCCAGGACGGGTTCCCCAGCGGTCATTCGCGCCAGGATACTCCGGTAGTAATTGAGCGCGCTACAAAACACCTTACATTTACATTTACATTTATATATATCTCTCTCTCTCGAGATGCCCCAGATCAGTGGGGTCAGTGGCGTCCTTATGATCTGGGGCATCTCGAGATATATATATATATATATATATATCAAAGCTCCTGTTTCAAAAGAAACGCCTCACTCTAGGGACACCATCATAAATGCATTTATTTACAAGAAACGTTTTCGGCATAATGCCGAAAACGTTTCTTGTAAATAAATGCATTTCTGATGGTGTCCCGCGAGTGAGGCGCTTCTTTTGAAACAGGAGCTTTGATGTTTTGTATGGTGTCATGTCGTGTGGTGTAGTCTAGTGTTTGAGGATGGACCGGTGGGAGGAGCAGGAAAGGGAGGAGCAGGAACAGGAAAAGGGGAAGTTCAGTTAAGAGTAGGATAGCTACGAATAAAGATGCATTGAAGACTACTCCTGGCTCCTGTCCTGTTTGGGGGGGCATGACAATGGCGACGAGGGTGGGATTATGCTGAAACCCACATCTGCCCAAAACCCCTGCCATCCGTGAACGGCCCGAGACCTGAGAGCCTGCAGCCTGTGTCAGCGCCGAGTGCAAGAAGCGCGAAAACGAAACGCGCTACACGTCGAGCCTGAATGCTGCCTCAGAATTCAACGACCGATAACTAAAAGGAAAGGAGCTGCCTGCACTGTCGGAGGGCCGCCGAAGTGCCCCTAATTCGGGAGAAACGGCCAGCGAACACGGTGAGCCTGCAGCCTGTGTCAGCGTAGCGCGCGGGGGGCTCGGAACCAGGATCACCCCTTGCAGCGCGTGCGTATGCTGCCCAAAGCGCAAGGATCAGCGCTACTTCAAAGAAACCGTGCTCACCTGCAGCCTGTGTCGGTGTAGCGTGCGGGGGTCCGAAACCAGGATCACCCTGTGCAGCGCGCGCGTATGCTGCCCAAAGCGCGAATATCAGCGCTGCTTCGAAGAAACGGTGCCCGCCCTGAAAACCGGCGCGAATCAGCGCCACAGGCGAGGAGAACGCGTGAGGACAGCCAGGCATGAGCAGCAACGAGAGGGTGAGTCCTCGAACGCCTGAATGTCCGCGCAAAAATACACTAATGCCTGTCTAAACCTCAAGGAAGCACAATAAATGACATTTGAGAATGAAGCTTGCGATTAAGAAAGGAACTATTTGTGTCTCAAACGGCGGCCATATTAGAGTCAGGCGCCACCCATAGGACTCCATCAGAGTTATGGAGTCGGCCATCTTTAAGTCAGGCGAGCAGAGTTTGAGAAAGGAACACTGAAAAGAAAATAACTTGGAAACAAGCATTGATACACAGGATAAACAAGCACTAATAAATGTAATAAATAAGGTGAACAAACAACAAGCACAAGCCAATACAAGAGGCTGAACAAGCGAACGAACACATGCAAAGTATGAGGTATCGAAGCGAGTTTAACGGCAAGCACAAGCCAACACAAATCGCGACCACAACAAACACAAGCAAATACGGACCCCGAACACAACAAGCACGAGCTAAGGCAAATTGCGAAGTAACCAACACAAGCAAATGCAAACCGTAAATGCAACGAACACGAGTTGATGCAAATTCTGAGCATAGCAAGCACAACAATCACGAACAAAGAAGCATACCGCCAACGGGCGAGTGCCGACCAAGCTGATCTCAAGAAACCAAATCCTTCCAACTGAAGCTTGCGCATTCCACCATTATGCCAGTGAGGAAAGACACGCACAAACCCAACCCCTGCATCGGAATACCTCCTCCAGTGGCACAAACCAGCGACCACTGTTTAGGTCCCAAATGGTCAAGGTGGCTGGAGTCGTTGGACGAATTCCTCGCAATAACCGGTGAGCGGAGGGATAGCAGACGTCGACTACTATTGCTTCAGCTGGTGGGTCACGAAGGCCGACGCCTAATCAAAACATTTTCAGCAAAGGACACGGAGACATATAGAGGACTCAGAGAGACGCTGCTCGCTCATTTCTACACAAAGGAAGACGTGGATCATGAACGCATTGCTTTCAACGCAGCGCGGCAGGAACCATCAGAATCCTTACCAAGCTTCATTACCCGGCTGCAACGTCTAGTGAAATGCTGCCACTTCGACACTTTCACAAATGAAGATGCAATCCGACTGTGGGTGATTGAAGGCTGTTCAAAGCCCCACACCAAGCGCAAGATCATTCAAGGGCGGTTCTCGCTAAAAGAGATCATCAGGAGAGCCGGAGTTGGAGAGTGGGTCACAGCGAGAGAAGCATCCAAGGAATTCCACCAGGACGCAGGAAACAACAAGAGAAGAAAGGAGACATTCCCCATGTCCGTGAGGAACATCCAGGAGACAAACAAAACCCGAGAGAGGGAGGGCGAAAGCAGACAAGAAGCAAGATACCATGAGAGACAAAGTGACAGGGAAGCAGGAAACGAAAAGAGAAGAAAGGAGACATCCCCATTCCCCATGTCCGCGAGGAAAGCCCGGGAGACAAACAAAACCCGAGAGAGGGAGGGAGAAAGCGGACTAGTGGCAAGATATCATGAAAGACGAAGTGACAGCGGACCAGAAACAAGATACCATGAGAGACAAAGTGTCAAGGAACTCCCTGAGCCACCAACACAAAGGACAATGGATAAGGATGTACGAAAGACTAGGACAACCAGGAACTATGACTCCGGAGACATACCAAGCAGTGACACAGACCACACAGAGGAGGCCGAAGACAATCTACTCAACGGTCGTGACGAAAATATCAAACACCGGCGAGGGGACAAGTCACGTTATATCCAGAAACTAACATACTACTCTGGAGAACCATCATGCAGAGACACAGACCACACAGAGGAGACCGACGACAGTCAACTCAACGGCTATGAGGAAAGGACCAAACACAGGCGAGGGGACAAGCCACGTCGTCTCCAGAAACCGAGATACACACACACTCGAACAACTCAAGACCAAACTAAGGAAGTAAATACGTGGCTAGCAAACAACCCCGTCACGACATCAACACAAAAGACATTTCAAGAGATACACCCAAAGGAGTGTCTCCTCGACAGCATCGACTCCAAGAGCGTGGCATCGTCACTTCAAGAGATGCACCCAGAAAAGTGTCTCTTTGATAGCATTGACTCCAGGAGTGCGTCATCGAGCGATTCAGAAAGCATGTCTGGACGATCACCTAGATCAACGGAACCCTGGCACCGACAACAGTCACGGCGTCCACCACCTGAAATCACAGTGGAAGCAAAGACTGTCTTGCCTGTCCAAAGCAACGCACCTCAGGCCAACAACCCGCAATGCCTGAACTCCCCACAAAACAACATACCATGTCAACCCCAGGAACATCATGACGTGAAGAATATACCGTCACCACTGAAAGGGTCAGCAAGGCTTACGCAAAAGGGACACAGAAGAAACACGGATGCAGGCGATTGTACCCGCTGGGCGGGGAAAGACCACCCAGTCGGTCATCATCATCAGTCAGAAGGGAAACATGCACCTATGTTGTCGGATATGCCTGTCCATGGACAGGAGGACAGTGTTGCCCTTGACCGGAGAAGACAACGAGAAATAGAAGTGCATGCAGACGCTCGGAAGAAAACCAAAATAACGGACACGCATGTAAGAGACCAATTGTCACTCAAGCAAGAATTACAAAAGAATACGGACAGCCGACATCTAGCGGAACCATCGACAGCCACATCACAAGAAGCGATACTCCTGTCAAGAATGCCGGAAAGACACAATGAAGTATCTCCAGCAGACTGCGCCCTGCTGATTGATATGCACGACTCGGAACAAGAGGACACCGGGCCAACAAATGAGTCCCGAGACCAAACCGGGTCACCCATGTCAGCCAGTGCCCTGCTGACCGGTATGCACGACTCGAAACAAGAGGACAGCACTGCCCCCGACTCAAAGAGACAGAAGTTAGCAAGATCTCGCACTGATGCTCGGAAGAAAACCAGAACATCGTCCACTCCTGAAGGAGACCGAGCGTCAGTCGAACTAGAACTACCAAGAAAGACAGATTGCTGCTATCGAGCTGAGTCACCAACTGTCGTCTCACACAAAACAGCCACGTTCACGTCAGAATCTGTAAATGGGTGGATAACCCGGAAGAATACTGAAGCCCGCAACGAATCAGAGAACCAGAAGACCACACACAATACTCTGTACTTTCAAAAGCACACTCCCGCAGTCAAGGATACCCTTATCGAGGCAGCTGACAGCAGTTTGAACAAAACAGTGCCTCAATAGACTATACCTTGCTAGCGCCTGAGAAGCTGACCGAGTCCAAGCCTGGAACGGCAATGTGTCTACGACCCCTGCGGACTCCCACAGATCTGTATTGGGACAGTCAAGAAACTATGAACAAGTTGAAGATGACTATTTTGTTAAGAAAGGGGGAGGTGTCATGTCGTGTGGTGTAGTCTAGTGTTTGAGGATGGACCGGTGGGAGGAGCAGGAAAGGGAGGAGCAGGAACAGGAAAAGGGGAAGTTCAGTTAAGAGTAGGATAGCTACGAATAAAGATGCATTGAAGACTACTCCTGGCTCCTGTCCTGTTTGGGGGGGCATGACATATGGGTCACCGCCATACTAGCCTTACCCGTCAACAAGAGTGCGCAGGTTGCCCTCGGTGAACTTTGGGAGCGTGATATATATATATACACAATATTATTTCGATATTACTGTAAAACAATATTTGTTTTCTCAATATTTTTGTACTTACCAATATAAGTATAGTAAAACTATATTTTTCTGATCAATATTTTTGCTGCAATATTTCTGAATCATGATATTTTTGGTTTCAATATTGTGTCAGTGATCCCCAGGATGACACAGCTGTGTGCAAATTTCAAGAGGAGGTTAGAACTTAGAACTCCATTGTCCTGGTAAGCAGCCGAGTCAAATTCTCCTTTTTGCTGATGGAGATCTTGAGGAATAGATCCAATCACCAATGTTTTTTGCTTATGTTTGTGACAGTCGAGCCAGAAGAGTGACTATCATCTGTGCAGTGGTTCTGGGGCCAGGGTTTTTGGACCCACTGCACCTTGATTTTTATTTTATGATCCTACCACTAGGGCCTATGGCACCCTTGCCACACCAAAGACCTCTACCAAGCTACCCTAGGTTGTGTGTGACAATTTAAGTCAGTGCTCAGTTTTTAGTGAACAACACTTTGCATGATGAGTTCTAAACTTTACTTCGAATGGTGAAAGTGAATCTATGCATCCAAAATAAAAAGGGCAGTTAATTAATAAGCCAATTTGGCTGAATGTAGCTCACATTACATTGAGTCAGCATTTGGTGCTTAAGTGTTCTTGGTATTTACTTTATTTTTTAAATATGAAATAATCCAAATATTTATGCTGTTTGTATTTATCTAAAAAAGCAAAAGTGTGTTTCTTCGGAACTGTGCTGGGATCTCGCCTGATATTGCTGACAGCATCTCCCGCAGGAACTCACTCAGAGTGCACTAACCGTTGGACTGTCACAAAAATAGGATTCGTTGGAGCTAGCTAGTAAGCAAAGAGCAGTAAGAAGTACAGTACAGGGAATCCCTTTACGTTGGAAGCTGTAAGCAGTCGCGGCCGACATGGCTCGAGGGTGGGAGGCAGGGGGGTCGCGTGTGTTTTTTTTTAATTTAATAGGAAGAAGAATAAAACAAATTTAAACTTACCTTTCTTCCGGCTGGGTCCCGCGTTTTCTCTGCTCCTCCAGGAACAGCAAGTAGGCAGCCAGGCGCCCTCCCCTAATCCAATTACAATGCTTCAAGCAGCATTGTGATTGGTCAGGATGCTGCCCAGCCAGAGGCTTATGGGGAGGCCAGGTTCATCATGCAGGCTGCATGGAGAAGGGCAGAGTGCGCATGACTGGTTTGGCTGGTCCCAGAGGGCCGAAAAAACAGTCTTTGCACACTCAGGAGTGGGCCACAACTCCTCCCCTGCCCTGCCTGCTCGCAGAGAAGCGCCGCCCATCCGCCCGCCCGCAACCAAACAAAAAATGGTAATACCTGAAAGTTATTACCATTTTATGTTTCTGCTTCTCGCACTGCGAGAAAGCAGAGGGGCGACGCTCCTCCGCCCTAGTGGAGGAGCCGCCCCTGGCTATAAGGCAGTAGACCTTTGAAAACAAATATAACCAAAGCTTAAAAGCCTACTGCCCATAAGACAAGCAGTGCCAAAGTCAATAGGTCTCGCCTTTATAATAAAAGAGTGCTAAGCTACTGACTTTGCTAATGCTAAAGCTACACGTCGGGCCTGAACATCTGTTGGTGCACCCTAGGATCGGGGGCACCGCTGCCCTGCAGAGGGGCTGATTTGTAGGTGGACGGACTTTGGTACCTGGCGGTGAGCTCCCAGGTCTCTATCTTGTGGAGGCGGCACAAGGTGCTGTACATCCTGGGCCCCGAGGCGAGTGTCGTCCTGGTTATCGAGGATCATCTGCTAGGATAATGGGGTGCCAAGGTCTGGTCAGCCTGGGCAAACATAAACGCTAGGGCTCCCACCACCTTCCCAAGCACAAGGCATCCAGGTGAGTGGCCTAGTCCTGGAGCGGGGCATCCTTACGGCCTGAACTTCGAAGCCCAGTCGCTGTGGTGACGCGGTGCAGGGGCCTGGACAGACTGGCCTGATTTAGAACAGGAGGCTCTCCAGCATCTGCCAGACCCCGAGACATTCTGATGAACTGCTTGGGCCTGGAATGTGTCCCCTCCTCAATGAGTACTAGTGTTGGCATGGAGGGGTGTCCTCCCACCACAGGCCTCATGATCCAGGGACTCTGCTGCTGACTCTGAGGAGCGTGGGGAAGGCAAGGCCCTCTTGGGCCAGGCCGAATATCAAATAGTGGTGAACACAAGTGAAGGCTCCAGATAGCAGCCTTTGACCTACCAGAGCATCTCCCTCTGAACTCTTGTGGCCTGGGGGGAGTGCACGCTCAAACCCCAAAGACCTGTCTCTTGGACCTGCATGCCCTGTAGCCAGAGACCTAGACGTTGACCCTGCATATGCAGAACTTCTACTGCGACACCATTGAGGCCTGGGTTGACTTCCACCAGGCTCCCGAGAAGGAATTTGCAGCGTGAGGAATGACAATAAAAATTAGGGGCTGTGTTGTCTGCTGCTGGGTGTGCTTTGGCTCCCTGTGAGTTGCTGCCCAAGCAACTGGTGCCCGGATTGGGGGCGTCATTTCTGGTACCCTCTTGAAAGGTGCACAATGTGCCACAGCTAGGGAGCCGATATCCCCTCATCACCCTTGCTGACCTGAAACTTGCTTCTTAGGAAACTCCTGATTTTTGAAGCCAAAAATGACTTTATTGTAGCGGTCTTCCACCTGACAAGGTGCTGCCTAAGTCGGGTCTACTAGCATGTTTGCTAGAGTAACTGATTCTCATTTTACGAGAATGTATGTCAGTCTACATCAACCTCTGGTGCAACAGTACACGCCTTAATTTCTTTCATTCAGTAGCGGCTGTCAACATTTAAATCTAGTGGGGCGCAATGCGTTTGCTGGAGGGTCCGGTTGCTGTTAACTCTTCTCTCCTCTGTGCTGACCCAGATAGAAATGGAAGGACTTCCTCTTTTGTACGACCCTAAACCAATTCTCGAGCTGCTATTGGATGGAGCAGGCTATCTCAGCGCTCATTTTGAGGCTGGGGGCCTACAGCTGCAATCCCTTGGCTGTTTCTAAGCCCTGGTATTTCTGCCTCTGAAGTGCTCAAGTCAGATTGTAGGCTCTGAAGTGCTCAGGTCAGATTGGCCAGCTGTAGGCAGCTGGCCAATCTGACATGCGCCCTGGCAGGGAGCTAAAGTAATAGTGCAATTGCATGAATCAACCCCGCCCCCTGCCCTCGCGCTGTATCAGTGCAAGCCTGCAACACATAATAAAACGGTATTTGTTACCATTTTATTAATGTGTGCTCATGCTGCACTCGCAGCAGGCATGGCCCGCTCCTCCGCCATAATGGAGAAGCCGCCCCTGCTTTCATGTGTGCTCTGATTAGAGCCCTGAGAACAGCAAATAAAGGGTATGACCATAGTGCAACGTTCTGCCACAAAACCCATGCCCCATGCTTTAGCGAACAGATTAACGACGAGAAGCTAAGCTTATTAGTGCACTTGTAATCTCACACTTGCTGTGGCGAGCATGGACCCAAAAGCTTCCTTTGCTCTCGTTTAGGATAGGCCGTCTCGCCAGAGTCAGAAACAAGCAGGATGTGGGTAAAATATAGGGATGGGGTGAAGTATTATAACAGAAACAAAGGAAATTCGCAACAAAGTGTTTTGTTTTGTGAAAACTTGTAGAGGGTAACTATATTGAAGTGTCAGGGCCACCTCATGCTGTAAGGACTGGGGACACAGGTGGAGGGGCATTTAAATACTGGCTGCCACTGGTGAATTCGCAATATCCTTGAGGTTTCTTCTTCACTATATTTTAACCTTTTTGAGTCACAATATTACTCATTACAAAATACTCAGGGTCTGATTCACAAACTGCGCTTTGCAGTCTGCTTCATAGTACTACAGTAGTACTACAGAACCCACTACAAAGTGCTATTCACAAACTGCACTTCTGTAGTAACTTACACTTTTGATTACGTTTACTACCTTGGGTAGCCACAGACTGCACGTTTGAGGTAACTTACACATTTGTAGTAAGTCTCTACCTCCATTTTTGTATGGGAGGGGTTGAAGTACCAGTGGTTGGCCATGTGTAGTGCTAGACTTACTACAAAAGTGTATGTTACTACAAAAGTTCAGTTTGTGAATACCAAAAAGTAGTAAACGTACTCAGAAGTGGAAATGTACTCAAAAGTGTTAACATACCCCAAACTGTAAGTTACATTTCTAAATCAGGCGGCGGACCATAGAATACATTTTATGGATGAACAACAGCAATGGAAAAGAAAATGTAGCATAGAGTATGTGTTTTTTTTTGGCAGCAGGACAAAAAAACACAAATACTTACTCTGTTCATTTTAATGACAAAGCACGGTTTTCCATCATGAAAGCCATAGTTTTCATCCTCCTCTCCAGAACATTCTCCCAGCATTTCTGTTGTAAACTGACAGGCACGCATGGTTTTACTGCCAGGAGTAGACAGGAGAGCTTTGATTTTGGTGTGTGATGAGCAGTTCACGTTCTGGACGGCTTGCACCGTTGAGTTGTAGGCTGAAATGCAACAATAGTGAATACATAAATTTGCATTGGGTATGTAGGTTCCCTTACCAAGTGTTTTATTTCCTTTGCTGTTCTAGGACAGGGGGATCGAGAGTTTTGATTGTGTGCACCCAGGCCCTGTAGTGTCCCCCATCCACATTACAAGTGTGAGTTTCAGCCAGTGATGGTTTTCAACCAAATCACTGAGCATGATGGGATCTGTCAGAAGTAAAACTATTGGTCATGGCATGCTATTGACTCAAAACCAGTAATGATGAAGGTCACATTCATGGGAGTCCCAGGTGACCGGTACATGGTGCCCCCTCACCCCTTTTGACACTTTGCCCCACACAGAAGAGACACAGAGTGAATAATGCTAGAGAAAACCTATGCTAGGGACATAGCTAGAGGGGACATTCCTGGGCACTGCTGGAGGAAGGTCTTACAGAGACCATTGCATCAAGAGGTTTACTCCAAGTGAACTGCTGGTGGAAACTCACACTGAAGTACCTATGTGAAAAGCTTTGCTTAGGGAGGGCAGCAAAGATGTAAAGGGTTCATGCAGGGCTTGGTGCAGGCAGACCTGTGTGCATAAAGGGAAGCAGGGCCAGGAGATGCAGAGAGAATAGTGTGCAGGCAATGCAGCAGATGAGAAGGCTCTTTCCAGGCAGGTCAAGGATTTAAACGGTAAACTGTGCTTCATGGGGCATGCTGCGAAGGGTAATAGGGCACATGGAAGGAAGAGTGAAGGTAGGCCAGAGGCATGGTAAGACACAAATGGAACAAATGCAAACCCAGGACTAATGACAGAGTGGGCATGAAGCAGACAAGAGAGTATGTAGAATGCAGGCAGGAGGAGGTCAGGGCCAAGTAAACGAAAGCCAGTAGACTGAGGCTGGGACATTTCCTTGAAGTAAAAAGCCCTATCAGCATTTTCTGTCACAGGAAGGCCACCTCTGCATCTTGGCTGCATAGTTTTCAGTTGCCCAGATCGAAGTAAAAGGGAGAGTAAAATATATGCTTAGAATCATTGTGTTGTCTTTACACTATTCCAAGAGCTGTGTTCTTAATAGGGCATGAGAGCAAAAAGCGCACACTGTTGTAGCACCGTGCACTTTTGATAAATTATGAATACAGTGCACTTTCCTTGTTTGCTCCACGGTGCCACTTACATAAGGGGCGCCGTGTGCAAACAAGGAAAGTGCGCTATTTTACAAGGAATTCTAGTGAAATGCAGAGCAGCTGTTTAAAAACTGCTTTGTGTTTCACAGGTGGCAAGCTGCCTGCACTTTGGAGAGGGAAGAGAGATTCCCTTGCAGGCAGGTGCAGTGAATAACCACACCCGCCTGCAGGGGGAAGTCTGGGGTGTCCATGGGACCCCCTTTCTTCTCCCCAGAGAGCTGCCTTTAGGAGTCTCCCTGAAAGTGCACCACTTTCTGGTGGCGCACTTTCAATGCGCCTCTTAAAGGCATGTTTGCTTCTGTGCCCACTTTGGTACTACGGCACAGGTGCAGAGGCAAAGTGATCCCCCCATTTGCATGGCACAACACCTCCATGCAAATGAGGGAACGCCCTCTCATGATAGCGCTGGTGCAACATGTTTGCCAGTACTATCATTATTAGAAAAGGGGCGCACAACCATCTGCCGCCCCTTCTTTAATATCAGTGTGCCCAGGAGTGCAGAATACAGTTGCGCATGCTCCTTGCGCCCCTGGGACTATCTATAATACAGCCCCTGGTGTGCAATCTTTTTCGTTTTGTTTCTTTGTCGGCCTCAAAAAACCAACACAGCTATATCATGTATCGTTATTCACTGATACACTTTGTTTTACCTTTAACAACATAGAGCCTAATTTAGATCTTGGCAGATCAGGTCCTGCCGTCGCTTTTTCAATGGTCTTCCCACCCACTGGCCCACCCGCTGTATTTAGATGTTGGTTGATCCATAAATAAAAGACTCCCAGAGTCCCGCTGACTTTCTGACGCATCTGTCAATCCTTGCGCCATAGTGCGCCGTATTGTAAATATGGCACATCCATGGTGGTGCAAGGGTTTCTCAGGGTGGTGCAGGGAAAGTGACGTATCTCTACAAATGCGTCACTTCTTGTAAATCTGCCCCTATCTCACCAGTGACACTGACACTAATGGGCCTTACTGCTGCCGTTGAAAATATAACCACACCACATACAAACCTACCACAACTCCTAGGCTTAAACGACTGCACAAAACTGTGAACGTCATTTAGGTTTTGCCAAAGTTAGCAGTTGCCCACGGCTTGCCCCTAGTGGCGCAAGGTGCCACCTTTGCTGCTCCTGCCCTCAGAGGACATAGAAGCAGTGCCAAGAACAGAAAGTAAACATGGTCGTCAAGAGCACAGCTTACCTTCTCCAGTTCCCTCTAGGAAACGAGACAATAGCCTTTCTGTTTTATGAAATAAATACATTCAGCAGTGCCTAACACTCTTCAAAAAATGTAAAAGGCTGCTATCCTGTTACCTGAAACAATGTATACAGGTACGACAGACTGCACATTAATTTAAAACATAAACCCTAAATCATGCGTTTTAAATATTTGCTAGAAAGTGAACATATTATTGCAGTCACATACTGGCTTTTATCATATGCATTAAGCATTTATCTTGTTATTGAATGTCTTTGTTCAATATTATTTCTTATTGCTAAACATATTTTAAATATTTTGGTGTGATGTTTCATTATTGTGAATAGGTGAAAAACAAAGTGTACAAAGCCTCCCCCTGTGGGATTCATAACACCTTGCAAGTGATCATAAATTACTGAAAACATTGTAGGCCTATTACATAGTTCAAGTTCAAGTCAATAGTTGTGATTCCCATTAATTAAAAGAGAGAGGCATCACCTCTATGTTATTAATGTACAGCTCTCTGAGGTGTATCAATACATTTTGTCTAGGAGAGGCATGCTAGTGCAATCATTGAATGGTGACGATTTTGCTTTCTAAATATTGATCATTTTTATGCCATAAAAAGAGACATATGTGATGATATCCTGAAATGTTATGGCACCTCAGTTAAAATAAAGGTAATATCTATAATATATATTTTCTGTGTTGATTACATATTCATATACTAAATATTCACTTATCGAGTTTAATAATGTCAATTAATGTTATGTCATCAGGATCAAAGATCAGGTGACTTAATTTCCTAGGAGGATTCAGGGTCATAGTTCATAAGAAGTCACTTTCTGTAATGACATTGAGGTCAAAGACTCTGAGATATCACTTCTGCTACCCCTGGCATTTTGGTCAATGGACTACTAGGCTTCACACACAGGGGGGGCTTTTCTCAAGTACAACACATATAACAATTTTGTGTGATGCCACATAAGGGTGAATCATCTATAACTCGACTTTTTAGGTCACTTCCTTGTTCGTTCTCACATTCTATGCTGTATAGACAATACCGACATGTTTGTTTGTTTAATTTATAAAGCTCAAACAAATGCAAAAAACAACTGTTTTAAATGGCGTTAGTTGATAATTAAAATCATTAAAACCCTCTGAGATTGTGTTCATCCTTAAGGTCAGAAAAGTCACCCCACCCCCAAACATCAGCCACTTCACCTTAGCAACTGGTCAACATTTCTGTGTGCGTGGCGTTCTCAAAAGCATCTAAAAAAACAAACCACACATAGGAACGCTCCAATTACCATGACCAGTTCCCATGGGCCTAAGTCCAACCCAGGTCCTAAATAAAGCTGTACAGGTGAGCAGAAGCCTCACCCCCGACATGTACCCACACGCCCTTTTTAAAAGTTTGCTAAAGGTCAAGATCGACTTTGTTTTTAAATGAAACATGTGATTTGTTACCTGCAAGGAATTTCTGAAGACTTTTTTTGTAGCTGCCCCAAGACCCCGAATCGGAAGTGTTGATGCAAATACTGATATCCTCTTCGACATAATGAAACGGTCGTATTGTCACCCCTGGAACAACAAACAAAGGTGGCAGAGAGTACAGCATAAGTGACAACAGCCAGGTATTCTGCCTGTTCCTAGGTAATGTTTATATTTACCTTGCCTATAAATTGCACATTTCCAAATTCAATTCCATGGCAACAGAAAGGTTATATCAATCAGAGCCATACTGCAGATTAAAGAGTACTTGGCTACTGAGCGCAAGTATGTGATATACATAAGTTAAGTAATATATAAATATTTTGGGATGGAACAACTATGGCTGGCCAGTCGAGCGACAGTGACCGTGTCCAGTAGGCGTAAGTGAGATCTAAGTTCATCATACTGCTCAGGCACAATTTAAATAGGCAATAAACAATTTAGGATAAACGGGAGAGGGACACACTACAGTAAACAAGAGGTCAGAGCAAAGATGCTTGGGCATTGGGGATAGACTAGGCAGGTTTCGAGTTATTAATATTATATTGGAACCATATTATATTGGAACCTTGATTCTGTAATCATGACATCTTGAAATGTTAGTGAGGTATTCCAGTGGTTCAATGCTAGTGCTCATCCATGATGTCTTCATAGAGGCAGGGTGAGTTGGAGGTACAATCAAGTGAGTCTCGCACTACTTCCACCTAAATGGATGGGTCAGACCATGAGTTACAAACAGTGGGGCAGATTTACAAACCCCTTGCAACACGTTTGCGCCACTGTTGCGTCAATTTTGTGACACAGGGGTGGCGTAAACAATGTGTCTTCTTGCGACACATATACCTGCGTCAAGTATAATGTTTGAAGGGTGGGCGTTCCGGCACAAGAAAGCCTCATAAATGTGACGCAGTACAATCTGCAAGATTGCACTGCGCCACTTCTACGACGCCACTGCGTCAAAACCTTACGCCTGCTTGAAGCAAGCGTAAGGAGTGACACAGCACAATTGGTATAGGCCTTCCTGAGCAATGTTGAAGTTGCATAGTGCTTGCGACATGACTCCAGCAATGCCTGACCTTTGCGCCAACAGATGCCTGTCAAATCTGTCAATCCTAGCGCCATGGTGCGCCACATTGTAAATGCGATGCATCCATGGTGGTGCAAGGTTTTTTTGCACGACGGAAGTAAACTTGCGCATCTCTGCTATTACGCAGAGATGTTTCAGTTTCTTGTAAACCTGCCCCAGTGTGTTAATGAAAAGGACGAGTCACGGGGGATATGCAACCACATGGGGACAGTAGAAAGAGACAACCTTGATTAAAGGGAGAACTTAGTAAGACCAGCAGACACATTTGTAGATGCTACTAATTTCAAGTTCTCTTTAAAAATGCAGAGATTATTCGACCATTGTCTTATATTACATTGATGCACAAAATAAGATCTGGCAGTGACAGCTCATCAGGCAAACTCATTTGGAAAGACATCAACAAACATTTGCTGGAAAATAAGAACCCATGGTTGTGTCGGCTACACACCTCATTAAAGGAATTCTCCCTAGCTGACACATGGACAGCATCAATAAGTTACAATCTGTTTCATTGCCTAACCAATAGAACTTCAACTCACCTTTCCTCTGAATTATACAAGAAAACATTCAGCAAACCTTTACATGCATGGACAGGAATTAAATTGTACGTCACTATGGAGCGTCATCATCTAGAACAGCCATTCTCGCTAAAACTGAAAACGAGACTCTTGCAGTATCGCTTTGGCATTTTTTGAAACAGGCCAACACTCCGCCATAGGTACCCCAAGCCAAAGACAGCAGCATCTGGTTAAGTGACTATCATGATGGATCAATTCTGTAAGTTCTTTGCATCTGTCATCCCATGGTGCTTTTTATCTCTGAAAATTGGTACATGCCTGCAAGCACCATAAGCATGTCTTGAAGGGATTTACGTTCAACAGATCTACAGGTTCGTCATGTACATGATACATGCGCGGAAACGTATCAACTCTTTTAACCTCCACAAGTGTATGCAACATTTCTCTTTTACTCACCTCCCACACTAAAAAAATACATTGAATAAAAATGCTGAAAGTTTAATTACACAATTATTGTACACGCTTTAAATCTTATATATTTTATATATTGTCAAATTTTTAATCAATCACGCAATAAATATTACTTATTTGCAAGTAAGCAATTGTAAGGTAAACCATTTTGTGGTCCAAAATGTTGTATTTTATTAGGGTCATACCGTAATTCATAATGATTAATAGATGCTTCTAAGGTAGTCCAGTGGTAAATGCAAAAGGACAGAATTATGAGATCATCGAAAAATCACTTAGAGTAATCTAGTGGTTGCCATTTTAATAATATCATCGTCCCCTTCATATCTTCATTGCCATCATCACTGTCACCAATACCTTTGGCGCTGATTTTAGTTTTGTATATTTGTAACACAGGGGCAATTGGTTTGGTGTGTGATAATCTCTGCTCCTTCTGCAGAGCGCCCGAGAGTTGGGCATTCTTGATGGTGAGCAAGTCTATCTGGGGCTTCCAGCTAAGTTTTTGTCAATTGTTACCCCTAGGTAAGAAAATATCTCCATTTGTTCTAAAGTACCTCCCTTCATTTTGACACCACCCACAATAGTCTTATGGTTATGTAGGACCATATATTTAGTTTTGTCCACATTGACAATGAGATCGTGATCCTCACAAAACTCCTCAAATCTCGTGAGGGCATGTTGCAGGCGTTGTCTCGTCTTGGAGAGAATGAGGGTGTCGTCTGCAAATATGAGTAGAGGGCTCTTATACCCAACTAAAGACGGTGCATCCGTAGAAAAATTCTCAAAATATTGCACTAACCCATTGATGTATATTGAGAAGAGGGTCGGTGCTAGAACGCACCCCTGTCTCACCCCCTTCTCAACTGGGAACCTTTCAGTAGTACTTCCCTGCGCATCCCATCTCACCTGCGCATAGTTGTCGGCATGCAGCTTAATCAAAAGCCCCAGAGGGGCATATTTAATCTCCATCATTGATATCTTCTGTAGGTTATACATTGTAACCAATAATATTATCTGGGGCACTTAAGCAAATGCTACATGCGGTACTCTGTGATCCGATTCAATCAGCATCAATTCATGCACTCAAGTCTCACATAAGATGGCGTGAGCAAACAAGGGCGCATAGTCCAGTTTACACCCAAGCTGGAAAGTAGATCCACTCTCAAGTAGAAAGCAGTAACTTGGAGAAAGTGTGGTTCACTTGGATACGAATGTGCTATTATTCATGTTTATAACTTTATAACCTTAGACAGAGGATGACTACAACAATGAAATCATTCCACTAAAGAAGTTTGAAAACAGTAAGTTCAAGTTTGTTCCAATATTTGACTTAAAGCCAGTCAACAATCCAGAGCCAATTGTTTTAAAAATGTGCGAGACACCAGTCATGTTAGGTTTAAAGCATTTTTATTGTAACAAAAGGAACATGGGGAAGGGAAGAAAAAAAAAGGGGGGAGACATGTCGCAGCGGTTCTAGTCGAAAAGGGGGGAGGTCGGTGGTCCAGGAGGGGAAGGGAAAGCATCAGCTGTAAGGCAGTAAGATAGTGCGCACAACCCTCCTATATTCCCCGACCCCCCCACCCAAAGCTAAGAGCGAGTAGCGTCCTGCAACACAGTCAAACACAACGCAGTCCCTCCAATCCCCCGCCCCCATAAAAGGAAGAAAAAAGGAAAAAAATACCCCAACATCCTCGTCCAATAGCCCTTAATAAAAACATCCGCCCCGAACAGCCTACCCCCAACCCCGAAGCCCTCCAGCCCCATCCCTCCTAATCCGCCGGGGCCGCCGGTGGCGTAAGCCTGAGAAGGCGCAGGTACCTCGGACATGTGAGCTCCCTAAATTCTGTGGACAGCAGTGCCAGGAAGGGGTGCCAGAGCTCCTCGAACTGATCTACATCTCCAGCCACCGTAAGTGACATCTTCTCCATACCCAGTACTTGCCAGAGTCTATGCAACCAACCAGTGATGGAGGGGGTCGTGGAGGTGCGCCAGTGGACAAGAATATTTTGGACCGCCGAGCCTAGCGCGATAGCAATCTGCCTACCCCTGCGGGACTTCAGCGGGTACATTAAGTCGTTGGGGAGGCCTAGCAGGACATACGCTGGGAAGCGCGGCAGTTCAATCTCAAAGTGTCTATCCACCTCATCCAAGACCTCCTTCCAATAAGCAGTCAGTACCGGGCAATCCCAAAGAATGTGTGATAGAGTACCCTCCTGTCCGCAGCCCCGCCAACATCCCTTGTCGGTGAGCTTGTGCATCTCATAGAGCCGCTCCGGGGTGTAATACCAATAGGTGGACACCTTAGTAAAAGTCTCCGTCAGCCCAGTGTGGTATGCAGAGTGCCTCGCCCGATATGCAATCTTGTCCCACTCCTTGTGGCTCAGGGTCCTGCCCAACTCTCTATGCCAGCGCTCCTTCCCCGGATTATGAAAATGAAACGGCGGGGGTTGAAGAAATTTATATAGATCGGAAATAAGCTTAGCATCTGAGGTCCGGGTCACTAGCCACCGCTCGTAAGGAGTGATTTGACGGGCTGCGACGTCGCGCACCTGGGGCTGAAGAGCCCAGTGGCGGACCTGCATGTAGCGCAATCTGTCCACCTCCGTCAAACCAAATTCCTGTCGGAAGTGCTGAAAAGGAAGCACTCCCTCCGGCCCGTAAATCTGAAAAAGTGCCCTGCAACCCGCACTCACCCAGTGGGTAAAAGCTCCCGGTTCTAAGCCCGGAGTAAAGTCCGGGTTACCAACTATGGGTGTAAACGGTGATGGGAAGGTAGTCAGCTCGCGAAGCTCGCAAACCGCGTCCCACACCCGCAGGGGAACCCGGGTGACAAAAGAGGCGTAGAGGTTAGCCGGGCAGTGTGAGCGCCGCAGGAACGGAACCTCCTGAAGGGTACGTCCCGCTACCGCCTGATCCTGAAAGAGCCAATGCTTGTCAGATTCCCACCTGCTCCATTACACCAAATATCGGAGTTGCGCCGCCTGAAAATACTTCCGGAGATCCGGGATACCAAGACCTCCCGCCTCCGGAGCAAGCGTGGAGAGAACCCTCTTCATCCGAGGCTTGCGGCCTTGCCACACGAAACGGGAGATGTCAGCCTGCACTTGCTGTATCCAACCCACAGGGGGCTGGAGAGGTAGAGCGCGAAAAAGGTACAAGATCTGAGGCAGCACCGTCATCTTCACCGCTGCGATACGGCCCAACCACGAGAGCAGGCCCTTGTTCCATCGGCCGAGTTCCTCCTTAACCTTCTTACCAAGGGAAGAGTAATTTGCCCTGACCATTTCAGGCAGCGAAGGCGCCAGCAGGATCCCCAGGTATGGCACCGTGGATGAAGACCACTGCATGGGGAAAAGACGCTGAAGGTCTCTCCTGGTGTCCACGGCGAGCGACACGTCCAGGGCAGCTGATTTGGTCATATTCATTTTAAAACCGGCCACGTGTGCAAAGGCGTCCAGTTCCCGGATGCAGGCAGGGAGGGACCTCCTGGGGTCATCCAAGGTCAGCAGGACATCGTCCGCATAAAGGCTAACAGCATGTGTATACTGACCCATCTTAACCCCAATAGCATCTGGATTATCGCGTATCTTCTGGGCAAACGGCTCCATGTAGAGAGCGAACAAAAGCGGCGAGAGGGGGCAGCCCTGTCTCGTGCCGCGCTCAATGACAAAACTACTCGAGCTGTGCCCATTGACCCGAACCGATGCTGATGGTCTTTTATAGCAATTGAAGACCATGGTGCGGAACTTCTCGCCGATTCCCAGTTTCCGGAGAACCAGCTCAAGGTACGGCCAATGAACTCTATCAAAGGCCTTTTCCGCATCGACCGACAGTAACATCCTCTCACCCGGGACGCGCGAGGCCTTCTCTAAAATGTGCGTTACCCTCTTGGTGTTGTCAACCGTCTGTCTACCGGGTACAAAGCCAGCCTGGTCCGCCTCCACCAGACCCGGTAGGTGCAGGCCAAGTCTGGCCGCTAGGATCCCCGTGTAGAGCTTAAGATCAACATTCAGAAGCGAAATAGGCCTATAAGAACCACACAGGGTCCGGTCCTTCCCGGGTTTCGGAATGACCGACACAGTCGCGGAAAGGAGGTCCGGCGGGATAGCCCCCGGTTCGGAGAAGGAGTTGAAAAGGCGAGCCAGGATAGGCGCCACTGTGGAACAGAAGGTCTTGTAGAACAAGGCCGGGTAGCCATCCGGGCCCGGGGCTTTACCATGTTTCAATCGTGCTATAGCGGAGATGACCTCCTCCACATGGATGTCCCTTTCTAGGTGGTCCGCTTGGGCGGGCTCAAGCACCGGGAGGGTCACAGATTCCAGATAATCCTCAGCGTCCCCCAGCGAGGAGGGTTCCGCGGTATACAACCCCTCATAGAAGCTACGAAAGGAGTCCGCTACCTCCGCATCACCGGAAACAGAAACTCCGTCTGCACCCACTAGCTCCTTCACCACATTGCGTTGCTGCGCAGCCCTGAGCCGATGGGCCAGGAGCTTACCGCATTTGTCCCCGCCCATGTAAAAGGCATGCTTCAGGCGCAACGCCGCATATTCCGCTCGATCTAGGTCCAGCGCAGAAAGGAGTTTCCTTGCCGCTTTCAGCTGCCTCCAAACTCGAGGAGCTCCTGTTCGGCGATGAACCTGCTCAAGTTCCCTGACCTGCGCAGTCAGTTCGTCCCTCTTGCATTGCCGCTCCCTGTTCTCGGCCGAGGAAATGGAGATAAATTCCCACCTGAGGACCGCCTTCAAGGCCGCCCACTGCGTCGCTTGAGACGTGTCGGAGTTGCCATTGTGGACTAGATAGTCCTGAATGATCTCCGTCACTCGCTTCACCACCGATTTCTTGTGCAAAAGAGTATCCCGGAGCCGCCACAACCCTCTGGAGGGGGAGGCCGCCGGCCATGCAAAGACTCCAGAAACCGGTGCATGATCAGACAAGGACAGGACCCCAATGTCCGCCGTCGTGGCGGCCGTGCGTAGTGGTCCACTCACCAGGAGGTAGTCCAACCGCGAATAAGTGAGGTGCGCGTGAGAGAAATAGGAATAGTCCCTATCGGTGGGGTGCATAACGCGCCAGAGGTCATGCAGATCCATCTCTGCAATCCGGTCTTGCACCACGCGGGAAAGCTCCCCCGTCTGTGGGGAGCGCTGGGCAGACCTATCCATAGCCGAGTCGAAGACAATGTTCAGGTCTCCCCCCAAGACAACATGGCGATCGGGCGAGGCAGTGACATCCACCAACACTGATTCCAGGAAACGATCCTGGTGATCATTCGGGCTGTAAACGGAGCCAACCGTGAAGGCAATACCCCCAAGCCGCATCCGATACACCAGGAGCCTCCCCTTTTGTTCGGCATATTTGTACAAGACCTCGCCCCTGAAAGAGCTAGCTAGAAGGATGGCTACGCCTGCAGTCTTGGTCGCTGCCGAAGAGAAGAATTGGGTGGGGGAATTTGGCAGAGCGCAGCCTATGACAATCTTTGGGTAGCAGATGAGTCTCCTGCAGAAGGCATATGTCCGCCTGCGTCCCTTCTAGTAGGGATAGGATCGCTCTGCGCTTCACAGGATTGTTCAGACCCTTAACATTAAGGGTCACCACTTTCAAGGATGGCATCTCCCCCAGGGAACCGAAGCGCTGTGCAGCAAGCGAGGGATCAGCGGTGGGGGCGCACGGGGCAGAAGCTCAGGGAAGGCCAAGACCGGCCTCTCGCGTGCCTGGGCATTATCGGACGGGACCCCCCCCACAACAAAACAATTCGTAAGCCCTCCCAGAACCAACCCATGGCAACCAGCCAAAAACACAAACAGAGAAAAACACCCCATTGTCCCAGTCCAGCCCGAGCGGGCAAGTCTGTAGAAAACAATCAAGTGGACGTTCAGCCACTCACCTCGAACCGTTCCCTCCCAACCCCCAGCCCCAACCCAGCATCGAAGAAGCTAAGCATCTCTCCCCCCGGAGTGAAGTTAGGCCGTCAAGGCCACGCCGTTGGATTCAGGCAAGTTCCTGGCCGCTGTCCTCAGGGCTTCCTCCATATCCGCTCTGATGGTAGGGGAATCAGGGCGACTCGCAGTCGCCGACGAGTGTCTCCTCGCCGATCTCCGCCGGTTCCGTCTCTCCGAGCGCCTCCATGTGGGCGTCGCCCCGTCTTCCTCCGTGGCCGTGATTCCCAATACCCCACATATGTCTTGGAGGGAGCGCAGCTGATGTAACACTCCGTTCCACCTAAAGATGAGGCGGAAGGGGTGACCCCAGGAGTAGGGCGTTTCGTGCTCCCGCAGAAAGTCTGTAGCAATCCGGAAGGACCTGCGCTTCTGCAGCGTGATGGCGGACAGGTCCTGGTAGAGCGCCACTGGCCGCTCTCTGAAAGTTAGAGGCTGCTTCCTGCGGGCCTCTGCCATGATGCGCTCCTTCAAGGGGAAATCAGGCAGGAACGCCAGAATGTCCGGTGGGGGTGCTGATGACTGGCGCTGTCGGCCCACTCTATGCGCTCTATCTATGCGGATCGGGAATTCTGCATCTTCTCCCAAAATCTCTCGGAACAAGTCCTGTAGATAGGCCACCAGATCCGACCCCTCGTCCGCGGACGGGACACCCCGCACCCGGATGTTGTTCCGCCTGGACCTGTTCTCAAGGTCCTCAGAGTGGGCCTGGAGCTCGACACACTGCTCCCGGAGACGGAGAACGTCCTGCTGGAGATGGACTATCTCCTCATCTCTGCGCTGGGCCGCCATTTCCACCGTATCAACACGCTCGCCAAGGCCCTCCACCTCCCTTCACACTTCTCGGACCTCACTGGCCACTTCCTTCTTTAGCGCCTGGAAGTCGTCCTTGAGGGAACTAAATAAGTCCTCCATGAAGGACCTCGTAACCGGCGGTTCTCCTCCAGTTGGGTCTGCGGAGGCCCGGGAGGACCCCGGCGACGGCTGCGTCCTGTCCCTCAGCTGCTGGGCCCTGCTGAGCATGTCCGGCAGAGTGCGGTCACCCCTTCTCGAGCCTCCTCTCCCAGCCATCGTGGCCGCTGCAGTGGGCAAGGACCAGGGCCGGTCGCCGTAGATGCGCTCAGTCACTCGCGGGCACCAGATGTGAGGCCCTGCCGAAGACAAGAGTGCTGCGTCACCATGGACAAAATGGCGGCTCAGGCCGGGGCGAGACAGTCGTTGTACCGACCAGGGTGGCCATCGGGGGCCAAAGTCAGGGGTCTCTCAGCAGCGCACCCCTCGGTAAATGAGGTCAGGAGCCAAGTCAAAAATAGGCACTCGCCCGCCTAAGGCACGGTGGAGGTCGCCAGCTCCAGCTCCACAGGGAGAAGATGGCGGCAGGGCGGGGCCCGGTAGAGAGGCCCGGGCCGGCGAGACTGCCAGCGACCCCCGGGGCACAGTAAACAAGAAAGGTCCGTAGCCAGTGTCTCACAGCCTCGCCAGCGGGTCCGTCCAGGCTGGGTGCCGCGTAGATGTCTCTGGCCCTCGCCTTCAGGCCCGGGGTCCGCGCCACACTGTGCACCGTCGTCGGTATCGAGGGGCCAAAGCGCCAGCTGAGGTCCAGGGTCCGCTGCGTGTCGGTGACACCAGTCACCAAGGCTCCGGCCGGGGGGCGCTGTTATTCTCGGGAGCACGTCGGGCCCGAACACTCGGGATCACCAGCTTTCAGCACCTGGCCCAGCCGAGGCGCCTGGACAGCAATGCAATACGCTCCGCCTCCCAGGCTCTCCTCCGTGTTCCGAACTTCGAGCAAACTTTCGGGGTACTTCCCCCGGGGCGATAGGAGTCAAAGTAGTATCAATAGATGCACCAGGAACTCCGGCACAGTCCCCTCACCCGCAAAGCATCTGCGGGGGGAGAGAAGCGCAGAAATCGGGGCTCGAGCTGAGCCGGGCCGGAGGAGCTACGGGAGGAAGCGTCCGCTCACCCCGCCATCTTGGCCACGCCCCCACCAGTCATGTTAGAAGAATAGAATACAACACCAAGGAAATCAGCAAAATGAGTTAGTAACTGAGTGAGCAAAATATGCTGCATCTACGCCGCAGAATGCGCTGTTTTAGAAATAGAAAGCTTCTGCTGCTGTAGTCAAAGACACTTACTTTTGTGTTATAATAGTCAACAACGTATTCAATTTATCAAAGAACAGTTTTGATAGATTGACCTTCCGCCATATGGCAAAATCAGAAGTGCTCCTTGGAAGAGGGCACTGCATAACTCCACCACGCTTTACCATTTTCTGAACCGTTGTGGGATAAATGTTTTCTTGGGATAGCCCGCAGTCTGAAGTGTTTGTGCAAAACACTCAACTTCCATTATTTAAGTTGTATGATAGGAAGAAAGTAAAGATGTTTGGTGCAGGTTTTTAAGGCTATTTGCCTAGCTTTCCTCAATCTCCAGCACAAAGGGTCCAATCTCTCCTTCCTCTTCAGCTGGAACACTCCAGGAAGGTCACAAAGATCGCCCTTAGTTAGGAAAGTCTCCATGCCTAGGTTCTGGAAAGTCAGATAGGGCAGTTGTCCATATCTGGGGCTGCTGCCAAGTTATTGAATTCCCTGCCTGGCTCATCGCTAGACTTGACTCCTTTGCCTCATTCAAGAAATCATTAAAACATGCCTTTTTTCATCATAGGTTCTCTGGATTTTCAGAACTTAGGAGTTCTGCTTCTCGGGCATAGAGCTTAGATACCCTCTGGTTTAACACGCCTCATAAATTCATTTTTCATTTTCATTTAATTTCAGACAGATGGATCAATTCAACATGATAGGTAGACCTAAACTTTTTGACAACCCACTGGGATTAAGTGCCTATACCGTAGCGCTACTTACAACAGAATTGCTTACTATATTGGAAAAATAGAAGAGAAATGGTTGAGTGTAGTAAGGGGAGTTTGCTTGTACATCAAAGGGTAACCACATCAAATCGTATGGAGCCCTATTTATATCTTTCACAAGATCACTGTCAGAGATTTTATTTGGTTAGATTCAATTCCTCTCACTTCTTGGTTTCTTATCCAAAAGACATGTAGGGTGAAAATGGTCTTATGCTATGCCAATGTGATTCAGATTCAGCACAATCCATGCTACCATTTTTTATTTTCATAAGTTGTACTCTGTGCCCTGGAAAACACTTCTTAATTCCATTACTTAGGTCTCTAAATACCTAAATATGCCGACCACCTTATTGCACCTTCATTTTTTGCAGCCGGAATTGAAGTGCATAATGGTGCATAAGTTCATTTCGGCCACTGTAAAACTGAGAAATATGGTGGGCAAGATATGTTCTAATTATGTTTAATATATTTTGTCCTATTTTAGGCATTATTTTGCGAAAGACAATTCAGTTGCTCTACACATGATTACATGGATTTTCTTAAGGGTGTCATAAATGTACCCTTCCCATTCACAAGCAATCTTATGAATTAATATTTTTATGAGTGCATATTTTTGTGTAAAATGGTATGGAAGCCGGAGAAATAAGGTTGGCAAGTAATATTTTAATCATGTTTTATATATTTTGTACTTGATGTTGGTATTATTACTGAGTGAAAGATACTTGAGTTGTTTGAAGCTTTATATTATGGATTTCTTGAGGATTTTTGCTAATGTATCCTTTTTATGCACAAAGACACTTTATGAGCTATCCTTTTTTTTTAGGGTCTTAGTATGAGTTTGTTGGTCTGACTGCTGGCAGGTTGTGTCCACCACTGCCAGTAGCCCATATTGCTGGCGGTCACTGCCATATTACCAATTGACCACGGTGTCAGCGGTGTGGCCGCGGAGATCTTGCGGTGGTTGTGATTCTGTTTCCATATCGATACCTGTGTGAACATTTCGACTGCAAATGTGTTGAATGCACACACTTGCATGATACATGTGGAAAAATGCCAACTACCCATTGCTGGAGTCTGACCCATATGTGGGCAGTCCAGGCTATTGCCTATGGTACAAAAAGACTCACTTGTACATCGCCTTAAACAGGGTTGTAATGCTCAGGGTGAAGACAATGGTGGGAAGGGGGGACCTGAAGAAAGGGATCCACATCAAACTGTGGACAAAAGTACAAGAAAGGGCTGAGTATGCACCCCAAATCCTTTGTTACTGCTGACTTGAATCTGGCAGTCGGCTCATCGGAAAGCCAACTCGTACAATGGATGGCGGTGGTGCTCCTCAGTACTGACCTATGGCAACTGCATTTCCCGACCCCCACTCTGGCAGTCAGCTGTTTGCTGGTGGTGTCTGTGGTCCAGCCGCATTATACAGAATTGCAATACAGCGGTCGGACCGCTGAGCTCGCCACATTCGGACTGCCACTGCGGATATAACGGTTCACAGACTGCCAAACTCATACTAAGTTAGTGTTTAAATTGTTTATGTTTATGTTTTGGCAATTTTTATAGCGCGCAAATACCCGGGGGTGTCTCGGCGCTTAAATAATCAGATGATGACAGTTACAAGATCTTTAATGTGGAAACAGCCAAGTTTTTACTTGCTTCCTGAAGCTGAGGAGGGTGGGGGAGGTTTTAACGGTAAGGGGAAGAGAATTCCATAATCTAGCCATGGAAATCACAAAGCATCTGTCGCCCCAGTTCGCTTTCCTTGTGCGTTGGACATTAAGCAGATGAGCTGAGGATGAGCAAAGAGTCCTGGGAGTTACAAGAGGGCGAAAAGCATGTTTAAGAAACTGCGGGCCAGAATTGTTAATAGCCTTGTAAGCAATACACAGTGCCTTAAATTTCGTACGGCTTTTGACAGGAAGCCAGTGAAGCTGTCGAATGAAAGGTGTGATGGAGGTGTACTTAGGTATGCCCAGTAAAATTCTAGCTGAAGCGTTCTGCATCATTTGAAGCCTATTTAGAACCTTTTCCTGCGCGTTAAGGAGGAGGGCATTGCAGTAATCTGTCCTGGAAAAAATGAGGGTGCTGATAAGAGTTTTACCGGCTGTTATGGGAAGGTAAGGGAGAAGCTTCTTGATTTTCTTTAGGGTAAAGAAGGAGGTGGAAACTACAGCATTGACATGATGATGGAAAAGCAATCTATCGTCAAACATGACTCCAAGATTACGAACCTTAGTGACGGGTTCGGGTGGAGAACCCATCTCATTAGGCCACCGGTGGGGGGACCAAGCGGGTTCAAGCTTCCCAAAGGTCATTACCTCCGTCTTTCCAGAATTTAATTTTAAACAGTTGGAGGACATCCAGGAGCTGATGGCAAGCATTCCCTCTTGGAAGTTTGCTGCAACTAAAAGTTCATCATGATGTACTGATAGAACCAGCTGGGTGTCGTCGGCATATGTTGTGAGACTGATGCCAATAGACTTGATCACCCTCGCTAAGTCCGAGACGTAGATATTAAACAAAGTCGGACTTAGCGAGGAGCCCTGTGGCACTCCACAAAGAAGGGAAAAAGTGGGGGGAAAGAAGGAGCCTAATTTTACAGCTTGAGAGCGGTTGGCAAGAAAACCTGCAAGAAGGTCTTTGGCCTTGTGCTGGATACCAATCGCTGAGACACGGTCGATCAGAGTAGCATGATCGACCGTGTCAAAGGCCGCGGACAAGTCAAGCAGTATCAAAACTGCTGCACCGCCTTTGTCTAGGGTCATTCTGATTTCATCAGCCGCTTTTATAAGGGCCGTCTTGGTTCCATGCCCTTGCCTGAATCTGAACTGGGTTTCATCAAGCAGGTGGTTTGAATCAATGAATTTGGAGAGCTGCCTATTCATTAGATTTTCAAATATTTTTGCAGGGAACGGAAGGCAGGCAATAGGTCTGTAACTGGAAGGTAATGTGGGATCAAGGGTGGCTTTTTTTAAAAGTGGCTTAATGATAGCTTTTTTCCATGCTGATGGATAAGAACCTGTAAGGAACATGGTATTGCAAATATTGGCTAGAGCAGGAGAGATGGCATCAGGAATGAGGTTGAGGATGGAGGGAGGACATGGGTCAAGGGGTGATCCTGATTTGGTAATGTATATGTATGTATGTATAAAAGATTTTATTACACGCTCTGCTACTACAGAGTATCCTGGCGCGATATGTGAACTAGAACAGAGCCGAACCAAGGAAGAAGGGAAGCAACTAGATACTGAGATTAAAAAGGTGAGTTTTTAACCCCTTCTTAAATTCTGCCAGTGTGGCTGACGCACGCAAAGAGAGCGGCAGGGCATTCCAGGATCGAGCTGCTTGGACAGAAATAGATTGATTAAATGAGAGACTTGTTCTTCAGAAACCTGATTAAACTTAGGAAAAGAAGTGTTGGTACAGGGGTGCCTAGCAGTGATATGTGTTGAAGAAGGTTCATGAAGGAAAGCAGAAAAGATAGCAGTAACTTTGTCTAAGAAGAAATCTGCCAGAGAATTGCAGAGAGCTTGAGAGGTGTCGGGAAGAGGGTTAGGGGGATTAGAGAGGTGGTTAACCACATGAAACAGTTTTTTTGCAGAGTTGTGTGCCTGATTGATTTGAGTAGTGAAGTACGTAGTCATTTCTACGAAAATGAGTTCTTTATACTTGGACAGGGCGCTTTTGTAAGAATGTTTATCAAGGTGATTGTAGTGCCTGCGCCAGTGTCTTTCCAAGTTTCTGCAGTGTTGTCTTTGTAAGCGGAGGGGTTCAGAAAACCATGGAGCGGAAGGGGAACTGTGGTTACGGAGAATAGTCTTGGGAGGTGCCAGTGTGGTGCAGGCAGTGTCCAGGTTTTTAAGGTAGTTAATAGATGCTTGTGCCGGATCCGGCTCCACCACATTAAGGACATTGGTCAACATAGAGGTCAGAAGAGGAATATCAATGTTTTTCCAGTCTCGTGTTAAAACTGGGGATGATGGTCTGGCTTGAGATGGAAAGGACTTAATTTTAACAGAAAAACAAACTGCAGAATGATCTGTCCAGGTGAAGGGAATAGCAGTGGAAATCAAAATGTCAGGGTTGTTAGTGAATATCCCATCGAGGGTGTGTCCTGCCTTATGTGTAGGCAGGGTGACAAGTTGCTGAAGTCCTACAGCTGACAAATCACTAATAAGGGAGATGTGTCAATGTCAGTAAGGGATTCCAAATGGAAATTGAAGTCGCCTAATATGGTGTAGTGAGGAGCTCCAGCTGTAGTCTCGACTAGATTGTTAAGACTCGCAAGGAAATTAAATTTAGGGCCAGGAGGGCGGTAGAGCAGAGTGCCTGTGAATGACTGGTTGCTGGATAGGCCAATAGAGAAAGAAAAGGCTTCGCAGCCTCCATAGTTAAGGGCTGTCGTTTTTAAATTATAGCAGTCTCTATATATAATGGCTATACCGCCACCTCTTTTAACAGTTTTGTCTAATCTATACACGCAGTAACCCTCAGGTAGGGCTGCTTTGAAGTCTGGGCAAGAGGAGTTGTCACCCCAAGTCTCAGTGACGAACAGGAGATCTAGGTTGTAGGACGCAATGAACTCTGAAATATCAAGTTTATGTCTTGGAAGGGAACGCACATTAATGAGTGCTGCCAAGACCTGTTTAGGGATAGCAGGTAATGGGGAATGTCTTCTGCAAGCACGACATTTGAAAGGGCCTATCGAAGGATCAGTGTGCAGAACTGATGGCATACAATGCGCAGGTTAGGGGAAGGATTAAGTGCTAAGAGCTGCGAGAAAGTGTAAGTGACCGTTACAGTGACCTTTGGGGCTTGAGGATGCAATTGACCAGGGGGGGCGGCCCTAGGCCCGGCGCGGACGGGCGCAGACGGGCTTGCCTTTGGCGCGCCGCTGGTGCGCCTGCTGCGCCCGCCCGCTGCGCAGGCGGGAAATGGTATGAGCTATAAATGGGTGAGGGAGGGTGGGACTCATCCCAGCACTGTTGCGCTGACTGACTCAGACCCCCAATATGGCGGCAAGCCCTGCCTCCAACGCGTCAGATCCTAATCGTCTGCGCGTGGAGCGGGCGGTGAATGCAGCGAGGCAGGGGTGAGTGAAGGATTTTTAAAATAAGCACAAGTTACAAGGCGCAACAGAAACAAAAGCAATAATTTTTAAAAATAGTGGCTGTCTCGTCCTCCGGCTTCCGCCTCAGAGGAGTAGTACTCACTGATCTGGGCGCGCAAAGAGGCGAGCGATTAAGTAGGCGGGAGGGCAGGACTCATCCCAGCACTGGTGCGCTGACTGACTTAGACCCCCAATATTGCGGCAAGCCCTGCCTCCAACGCATCAGATCCTAATCGTCTGCGCGTGGAGCGGGCGGTGAATGCAGCGAGGCAGGGGTGAGTGAAGGATTTTTAAAATAAGCACAAGTTACAAGGCGCAACAGAAACAAAAGCAATAATTTTTAAAAATAGTAGCTGTCTCGTCCTCCGGCTTCCGCCTCAGAGGAGTAGTATTCACTGAATTGTCACAATTTATTAGCGATTTGCATCGCTGATTTACGTGTTGTGAACTCTTGTATGGTTTTAACATACTGAATATAGATTGTTGATGATGATGATGTTGATATTTGCATAGAACGAGAACCATATAATCAACAAATGTAATGATGACCATAATGATAGAAACAAAATAACTCAATATAATTGTCAGTATCCAGGTGGTGCTCTATATTGTCCAATAAAGCATTTAAATTAAGATCATCCATAAACTGCTGAACTGCATTGATATCCCATAAACTTGCTAAAGGGCCTGGTGTAACAATGCAATCCAATGAAATGCGAAGAATATATAGAATTTGAATCATTTCCTTAGGGCCCCAAAGTTTATACAGTACGCTCTCCCAAAGAGCAACCTTCCGTAACAGATATGCAGTGATGTTAACAGCATGATAATCATTTTTCCTTTTTAGCTCTGTGTTCAGAAAATGTAGTTGCAGCTCCTGTATCACATGAGATAGTGTAAGAATTTCTGGAAGAAAATAACCATGCATCATCATTAAGATAATAGCCAAACTCATTAGCTGCCAAAGAAATGCTGAGAGTGCAGTACAAACTTGCATCCGCTTAGATAAATAGATATATCATGGCCCAGCAACAGGCAATGATCCATCCCTAGTGCTGACTGATTTCAGACACTCTTCTTTCCAGGAGAAATTGATTAAAACAGCTTATATTTCTTCACGATTGGACGTTTGATAATGGAGTTTCTTGCAAGGATGTAGTATCTGTAGCTGATGTAGATTCATTTATTGGAGTGGTGCTGGTGTAGTAATTGTAGCAATTGTGCTCGATGTTGCAACAGGTTCAGCTGTAGAAGATGTTGCTTGCACCATATCATTTCTGAAGCTTGCTCCTTTCCCTGCACCCTTTGATTCAGTTTTAGATTTGATTTGTGACTCTGAAGAGCGAGCACCCGAGGTATCTGAAAAAAGTTTGGGTATGTCATGCTCACAATCCTATAAGACAATAGTAGCCAGATGGTGACACAGGGCCAACAAAGCTGGTTCTCCCAAATGTTAATAAGAGCTATCAAAGAGGTAGTGTCAAAATTATCTATCTACTTAATATCAAACTAACCACCAGAGTTGCCCCATGTTCATTATGTAATCCAGTAATATCGCCACGATGAATGACACAAATATCAATCTAAAAATATTGTGTGACATGAATATAGTGGCAAACAATTGTCACTACAGAAATATTTTAGAATAGAATATCTAAGGAGAGAATATTTTTTATTTGTATATGATTTCGTTTTTAGGAATATTGTTAGATTTCATTTTAGCAGAGTTGTAATTAATATTATTTTTTAATATATTTATTGTTTAAATAATTAATAGATTAATTTTAGGTGATAGAATTCTTAGTGTAATCGTCCTCACTTTTCTTAAATATAGTTTATTATTTTAAAAGTCTAATGTATTTTTTTAAATATATTCAGTCATAATATAGAAGAGGGTTGTTGTGTTAGTAGGGAAATAAATTGGGAAGTTAATTCAATTATAATTTAGTTATTTTTAATGTTAATTGTTTTGGGAAATAAAAACAAATTTAATTGATTTTTAAGTAAATGCTTCGATTGTTAATTTTTTTAATGTAATTCATTAATTTTAATCTATGTTTTAATTTCTATAGTTTAATTAGTAATTTATATTTTACTATCAGGTTGATGGGTTTGTAGGGGTATAGGGTGAAATGTTATTTAAGTTATGATTTTAATTGCTTTATTTAAGGTGCATTTATTATTGTTTTAATTATTATCTGATTAAGTTTTGGGTGTGTGTGGTTTTTTGGGCAGTAGGGAGAGATGTGGATTTTATTTAAATTAATTTAAATATTGACTTTATTTGATAACCTATTTTGTATTTTTTCCTTTAAATGTCCATTTCTTTTACATATACATAGTATGCATTTTTTATTTAAAGTATGATTTAATAATTTTATGTTGTTAGGTATTTTAATGTTTTTTACAAAATATGTTGATTGTGAATGGTATATGTAACCTTTCCGAACTCTATTACTTTCCTTACTGTTGCTTAGACTGGAGAGAGGATAGTAAATCTAACCCCTCCACCACTGCGACAAAGTTGTCAACAGGTCTAAGGCAGGCAGAAGTAACAATGACAGATCACCTTAAGCCCTGGAGTTGACAGATCCCCTAAGTGTTATTCAAACACCTGTTGAACATAGGCCCGAAGGAAATTACCCTTAATGGAACTGCACATGCGTACGAACTGTCACTCAGAGAAAGGCTGCCTATGTGGGTTGTTGGTGCACCAGCATGACAATACCATCTTGACAGGACCCTTTTGCTACCAACCACAGCTGTTTCACAGGCAGCCTGTTGAGCAGTCAAACTAAGATGAGCCAGACACACATTTGGCCTTTGGGAAGGATATATGGATTTCCTCTCCTGGGGAAAGGGCTGTGACAATGGAGGGGATGGAGGGAACGGGTTATGTTCGTTAATACAACACTGAAAATACTAAATAAAACAAAATCTAACCTCTCCAAAGCCCATCCCTTTCCCTACGGTTGCTCAGATTGCAGCAGCAATAGTAAGTCTAACCACTCTGAAGTCCAACACTTTCTCTGCTGTTGCTTGGATTGGAATTGTAGTAATACATTTAAACCCTTCAAAGTCCAATACTTTCACTATCGTTGCTTAGATAGAAGTGGGAATAGTAAATTTAACCTATCAAAAGCCCAACACCTTCCCTACTCTTGCTTGGATTGGAGTGGTAATAGCAAATGTAACCTTTCAGAAACGTAACTGTTTGCCTGTTTTTGCTTACTTTGTAGTGAGAATCGTATATATAATGTAAAGGTTTGTTTAAATTAGAATTATGGTAATTATTTTTGCTACTGTTGTTTAATTTAAATTGTTCTTATTTTTTCGAATTTTTATTGTTTACATTTACACTATCTATTAAAAAATCAACTTTTGTATTTAAGATTATTTTCATGTGGAGGGGGGGAGGAAATGGCAGACATCAGACTATACTACTTGGCATCCTACCTGATGGTAATGAATGACTGGCTGACAGGGGGCTGGGACAACCTGGCATGTAGGCTGGAGCTGTCAAAATTAGGTCTTGAGAAAGTAATCGGCCTACTCTATGGCAACTCTATTCCACACACTCTACCCGACGTGACAGTGGCAGGCATCAGGATTCGGCGAGCAGCCCTGCGCTCCATTGGCTGACATCAATAACCACCCAACTTACCCCCTCCCCTCTGGAGGGTAAGTGGCTTCATCATACAGCTCACCTTGAGGGGTTTTGGAACAGAGATAAGATGGGGATCACAACTGTGGGGGATGTATGCTATTGGATTTATATGTGCTCCTTTCAAGAACTTCAACACATATATACTCTACCACACATACAGTTCCATAAATACTTACAGCTTCACCACGCCATGCTTTTCCATCTTGACAATACCACCGTACTGCCTGAATACAACCCCCTGGAAACCAGTCGTGGACCAGGGGTCAGCGGACTCGATAATTCTCGCCTCAGTGCCTACTCTAACCAGGGATCACACTCGGTAACTCTGGGCATTAGCTTGCCTCATCTCCACAACGGCTCCCCACATACGCCGGGGATACCTGGTTTCACCCTGGAGATACCCAGTAGGGTCCATCTCATAGGGAAAGCCAGGACGGGTTCCCCAGCGGTCTACAGTGCGGAGATACCCCATGTGGGTTGATTCGTGCGCTTTGCAAGACATCATTACATTACATTACATTACAGACTCCTCACTGGCCATCTGGACAAAGATGCAATATCTCACACCTACTGTACGCTAGTAATCATTGCCCCGGAAAGCTTCCAAGACCTCAAACACCACTGGGAGGAATGGGTAGTCCCCTTCAATGACACAAAATTACTTTTAGAAGTAGATGCCTCATGAAAAACTAGAAAGGTATCCATTTTAAAAATATGCATTAATAAAGAGCTGTCACAAAATCTATCATTCATTGATCTAATATGAATCATGCGCTATCCTGAGAATGGCCAAGCTAAAGAAACAATGGTGGCTGACACTCTGTGTAAAAAAACACAAAAGGTGTCAGAACTGTAACAAATTGTAAATAACACAGAGATTTATGAACTTAATTAGATGAGGCATGAATAAAGAACAGACAGGAAATATATTACAATATTTTTGTAAATGAGAGGAATGAGGGAGGGGTATAGCTAGCAATATGCAATCGTTTTTAGTAGTATGGTTTTATATGAATGATTCTCTAAGGAAGAATTTGAAATCCCTTTTTCCTGTAGAAATTCATAAAATGAAAGTCTTCCTGAGATAATTTTGAAAAGGTTTGATGCTTACTGACTAAGACTACAAGGATCAGTGCTAATAGGAAGATTGGCTCTGAACCCTGCAAGACCTGATGAGCGGTTCAAAGGACCCTGAAAGATTTACATCTTGTGCCTGTCAGGCAATGCAGGATTCTGAGGACAGGAGTGTTGTGGAAGCATGGCTCTAAGTTTAAAATGTATCAGGCCTCAGCTTTTTAGGTCTGGCATTAGCCAAGACCGTATGATTTTACTAAAATAAAATGAATGTGTATAATGTATACATACATATATTGGGTTTCAGCCACCTCTCTTCGTCCATTGGTCTGTTGTTGTGCCATTCACATTTTGATTCTGCCTACCAGAGCATATAGCATGGAGTGGAGGGTCAGCCTACTTCAGCCTTTAGTTATCTTCACTTTGAGTGACTGCATTTTTCTCTCTCACAAGGAGCACATCCACATACAGTTCCCTTCAGTGCCAGTGTTTTTCTTTTTACCTTACAATTACTTTATTGTGGCCTTTGTGTTTAGAGGATGATGTGATAGCAGGACGCTTCTGATGCACATTTCATCTTTATCAGAGCTTAGGTACTGACAATACTGTAGCAAATTCCTTTGGGAGTGCTTTACTTTTCTGACTGTTGCTATATTATAGCATACCGGATCTTGTCAATTTGAAGCTGTTCTGCATTAAGTTATCCTCTTTTTACTTTTTTCTTTCTCTCCTTCTTTCTTACTTTGTTTATGTTTTTCTTTCTTTTTCTTTCTTTCTTTCATTCTTGCCTTCTTTCATTCTTTTTTCTTTCTCTCCTTCTCTCTTTCATTCTTACTTCTTTCTTTCTTTCTTTTTCTTTCTTTCCTTCTAGTAAGTAAGTAAGTAAGTAAACTGAGCTTATAAAGCACCTGGTTACACTCAAACAGTGTGTCCCCGCGCTATGGTACCAGCCTAACACAGCCTCCCTTACTATCATATATCCCACTCCCCAGAAAAAAAACTCTCTGTGGCCTACCCCCTAGGAAATAAATAGTTTTCAGCTCTTTACAAAAAGCCAGCTCTGAGGTTTCCAGCTGGAGTGTCAGAGGTAATCCGTTCCATAGTTGAGCTGCCAGAAAGCAAAACAAGCGCCCTACCATTATCGCTCTTCTGATCTTAGGGACCTTAACCTGTCCGCCCGCTAGATCTCAATTGCCGGGTCGGGTTGTATGAAGTTAACAGGTTCTGAAGGTAGCGGGGCCCTTTCCCCTGTGTGATCCGATGACTCACACATAGGGCTTTAACCTGCACTCGTTCTTTAACTGGCAGCCAGTGTAGCGTCTCCAGAGTTTTCTTAGAGGAAGCTCTCTTTGGCAGCATCAGCACCAGACGAAATGCTGCATTCTGTATGCGCTGAAGCCCCTGGATGCACCTCACATTTGCTCCCAAATAGAGGGCATTACCATAGTCCAGCCTTGAGGTAACCAAGGCATGGACTAAGGATTTCCTAGCTGTCGTAGGTAGTACATCCAGAGTCTTCCTGAGGCCCCTCAAGATGCCAAAACAGGTGCCGGCAACTCGTCTAGTGTGGTACTCAAACGAGATTTTAGAGTCAAGC
The DNA here is from genome assembly GCF_964263255.1 of Lissotriton vulgaris. Classification (NCBI taxonomy): domain Eukaryota; kingdom Metazoa; phylum Chordata; class Amphibia; order Caudata; family Salamandridae; genus Lissotriton; species Lissotriton vulgaris. The sequence continues at coordinate 813,372,911 of NC_141696.1, read as the reverse complement.
CATACCCCAAGATTCCTAACTTGTTCACTGGGTGAGGGTAGAGGGCCAAGCGTCTGAGGCCACCACGGTGAAGTCCATACTGATGGTGCCTTCCCGACAATCAGCACCTCGGTTTTATCAACGTTTAATCTGAGACAGATGCTGGCCATCCAGACAGCTAGTTCTTGTAAATAAGAGGTGACATTACTGGCTGCACTCTCAGCTGGTTGTGCCAGAGCCACAACCAGCTGAGTATCGTCTGCATAGGACACAACTTCCACCCTATATCTATCGGTGATCTCTGCCACTGGCGCCACATAAAGATTAAAAAGGGTCGGGCTGAGGCTGGACCCTTGTGGGACACCTTGTTTCAGGCTTATAGCTTTTGACCTATATGGTCCCTGTGCTACTTGAAAGCTACAATCACGAAGAAAGGATTCCAGCCATTCCCGCGTCTTACCAGCCACTCCTCCCCTTTTTAGACACTGTAGCAGAGTGTGATGCACTACAGTGTCAAACGCGGCCCTTAAGTCAAGTAAAACTGGTGCCGCCGTCTGACCCTCATCCACGTGTCTACGTAGAGTCTCCATGGAGAAGAGCAAAGCTGACTCCCTTGAATGAAGTGCGCGGAACCCAGATTGAGTGGGATGGAGCAGTTTATGAGTGACAATATGGGCTGTCAGTTGTTGATTAACAACCTTCTCCGCAATCTAAGCAAAGTAGGGTAAAAGCGAGATAGGGCGCAAGTTGTTTAACTGCTCCATACTGATATTCAACTTTGTTTTCAAAGGGAGCACCACTGCCTCCTTCCATGTTTTCGGCACCCTTCCTGAGCTAAAAGAGAGTTCTAGCAAGTGTCTGATATATGGCTATAAAGTCTCAGTACTGTCTCTTAATACTTTAGCTGGCGCAGGGTCTTTAGGCGAGCCAGATTTGATACTAGTCGCTATTTTGCTCAGCATGTCCCAAGCAGGGACCCTAAAGGCCACCAGACAATCTGTCCCAGTTATGCTACTGGTATCACATCTATCCCATGCCCATCCCTGGCTTCCAAAGGGAAGGTGGAATAGATCCTCTCCACTTTATTAGCAAATAACTCTGCCACCTGGTTGCAGGATCCCACTGATCCTGTCACGGGTGCCTCTATGCTGGATAAAGAAGATATTTCTTTATAGACCGTGAACAGCTCCTTGACTGAGCTGTCCGCCTTCTCTATCCTAATAGGATGACCGTATTTTCCTGATTAGGGCATGATATCCCTTGAGGCTGGCTTTATATTCAGTCTTGTGTATTGACAGATAACCTCTTCTCCAGCGTCTCCCTAGGCGCTTAAATGTTGTCTTTGCCTCCCTTAACTCCACCCCAAACCATAGGGCAGATTTCATCTGTCTCACTGGCCCTTTGCTAGACCAGGGTGCCGTGTTATCAAGTGCCTCCAGAATGCGCCTATCTCGGGCCTCACAGGCTGATTCTATTTCCAGCCCACCCGGAGGTCCCCCGCGCACCAGGGCCATATGAAAACTCTCAGAGCAGAAGCCTGCCCATCTCCTTTGCCTCCCCTTAACTCCCACCTTCACCGGTATTTTATCTGCTGTCCCCTTTACCCTAAAAGGGATCAGGAAGTGGTCAGACCATATGACAGGTACTGGGGGTTCAATTACTAGAGTCTCCCAGTTAGCAAAGATTGGGTCAAGTAAATGGCCCAACTGATGAGTAGGGAACTCAGATTTTAAAAACATCTGTAGGGCTGCTAGCTCTTGTCGAACTCCTGGGCCCCTACATTGAATACATCGTCCAAATGCAGATTCAGGTCCCCCAGCAAAAGTAACTTCTCATATCTGAGGGCAGGCTGCATTAAGCTTTCAATAAGACTTGCCGCAAATTGCGTTGAGGTTCCTGGGGGTCTTTAAACTAAAAATCCCTTTATAACATAATTATTAGAGACAGTGACAGAGAACAAACCCTCTTCACTGTCTGCTTTATCAGCCGGCTCTAAAGTGCACTGTATGTTGTGTTTATGAATTATGACAATCCCCCTTCCCCGAGGGTCTGTCTACTCTACAGATTCCATAACCACAAGGGAGTGCCTCCTTCTCTTTCTTTCCTTCTATCCTTCTATGTTTCTTTCTATCCTGCTTTCCTTCTTTCATTCCCTTTCATTCTCTTTGTTTCCTTCTCTCTCGCATTCACTTTGTTTCCTTCTCTTACTTTTTTCTTTTTCATTTCTCTCCTTTTCCCTGTTCCATCTTTCTATGTTTCTCTCTTTTTTGTTTCTCTCCTTCTTGCCTTCCTTCATTTTCTTTTTTGTTTGTTTCTTTTCCTTCCTTCTTTCTTTTTTTCTTCTTTGTCTTTCCTTCTTTCCTTTGCTGTTTCATTCTCTTGCGCCTTCTTTCGTTTTCCTTCTTTCCTTCTTTCCTCCCTTCCTCCCTTCTTCTGTTCCTTCTTGCCTTCTGTCTTTCCCTGGTTCCTTCTCTCTTTCTTTCCTTTTTCTCTTTCTTTCATTCTCTTTTTTCCTTCTTTTTCTTTCCTTCTTTTTTACTCTCTTTTTCTCTGCTTCCCTCTTACTATCTTTGTCTGTTTCTTTATTTCTTTGTCCCTTGCTTTCTTTGTTTGTTTCCTTTCTTTTTCCTTCCTTGCCTTTTTTTTCTTGCATTCTTTCTTTCTTACCTTTTTTCTTGCCTATATTCCTTCTTTCTTAAAGACAAGAGACTTACAGCCAATGCCAGACTGATTGACTTTATCAGGCCTGTGTTATCTAAGACCTATTGATTTTACCAAAATTATGTGTATGGCAGTGTTACATATACGGGTTTCAGCCAGACTACATTAGTCTGGTTGGTGTCATTCACATTTTTCTTCCACCCAATCTATCATGCATTAAGGGGCAATGCTTCAGCCCACTTCAGCCATTGGCTGACTTCACTTTGAGTTACGGCATGTTGCCTTTTCACTAGGAACACATCCACACACAACGTATTTTCCTTTGAATGGCGGAGAGTACAATAGTAATGTGTGGGGTTTTGTAGATCAAAAAATAACTTTTTAGCCTGTAGCAAATTTTTTTTAGATTGATGAGCACCCAGCATAATCCCAAACAATAACGTTTTGTCAAACAAGTCAAGAACTGCAAGAAGGCTGACGGCCACCTCTAGACCTATTGGATTTGTCAAAGCTTTTTGGATCCATTGTAGCTTACGGAAAATGTATTGACTGTGGGTCCTGATGTAGCAGCCATTGGCAATCATAGATCCTGTGATGTAATGGCAGGTGCTGCAGTTGGAAACAGCATTTACAATGCTGTCTCCACAACCCAGTACCATTACAACGCGGTCGTTACAACGACCGCGTTGTTACCACGCATACAATTACATCGCAAGTCGTTTCAATGACTTGCTGTACGGGGCGCACTGGTATTGGATTTAAAATCCAACACCTTCCCTGCTGTTGTGCAAACTGGAGTTGGAATAGTAAATAATGCTATTCCTAAGTCCAGCGCGCCCATTGCAACGACTTGCGATGTAATGTAATGGTATGCGTTCTAAAAACACGGTTGTTGTAACAACCACATTGTAATGGCGTGCGATGTATTTGCATGCCTTTTAAACAGCCATATTCGCTGCAGCATGAGAATGCTGACGTGGCGGCAAACTGACAGTTATGTGAAAACCAAATACTGGGATAGTAGAGAGTGGTACAAGTCAGCAAGGAGGTGCACTGCAGAGCTACTTTGGAGTCTGCTGGGCAGCATTGGCAGCCTTGTGTGACAGGACCTGTTTGTGAAATGTTAGGCATGCAACCTGCGGAGCAAGAGTGGCATTCATTTTCAGCACAGTATTGTGATGGGTCTTGTTTGTCCAATGTCACAGATTCACTAGACCAGAAGTAACGTTAATTGGTAGTCTATGAGTTATCCAAAGCTGTGACGCTAGAAGGTGCGGCTGGTGAGTAGCATTAACAGGACATGTGACAGGTGCAGGTATTTTGTGGAATGTGAGAGGACGCGCAGATCTCATGATTAAGGGACATTATCAGAGATTGGAGGTTAACCACTACTGTACCATTTGAGGAAAGTGGGAGTTTGCAGCTCACCCTGGCTTCTGTAGCTCAGATCTGAATTGAAAATCAGCTGCAGACCTGGGTGTTTGGGGCCCTAGAATGACTTCACCCTTACCTCAGTCACTTCAACCCAATACTGGAACCAGCCCTGTTTCAAAAACTCCTGCTCTTGAGCCCAGCTTGGGCCGCCAAAAGAAAAAACCCACTACCCAAGCGCCCAAGGCCCCGAAGGTTAACTTTGCTCCCAATCCCAAGCCTATAGCATCCAACTCTAATGCAGTAGGAAACCTGCCGGCCACGTCGAATGGAAACACAACTCCTTCCTTTCCCACTCCTGGCAATCAGGCTACGCCTAAACCCCTAGCCAAACCCTTAGCTAAACCCCCGGCCACAACACCAACATATAGGGCAAAAAGGCACACACCCAATGCTAGCCTCCCCCCTGGTTGCAAACCGTATGTGGTAATCTTAACGGGTGTCCCGGAGCTCGAAGAGGGTTCTATTGAGCTATATTCTGACCTTAAACACAAGACACTCTCCTGGCTCAAAGTAAATAGACCCCTCCCAGGGCACATTGACGGCAGAATAGCCTATGTTCGCCGTGTGGGGTGGATCGGCAATAGACGTAAGGACCTAGCTGGGGACTGCGTATTGATCAACTTTAACGATCCCAGAGCAGCAGGCATGATATGCAGCCAGCAGTCGCATTATAACTTTTGCGACATTCAAACTAGGGATTTGGGGTATTTTTACCGCCCCCCTCCCTCATCGAGGCATAAGAAGTTCTTGCCGGATGAGGGCAGAGGCGCATGGTTCCCGCACCACCCAACTCTAGATGTTAGAGCAAGGGCATGGACACCGACCCAAGCAGCCCCCCCGCAGGGTTGGGGTTGGTGACTCGGTGATAAAGTGGTAACAAACGCCCCCTCACCAAGGGTTATTACACCATGCATAGCCGAGAGGGTCCCCTCGTCACCAGCTAACATTTCTGTGCCCCAACCCACGCCCAACCCCCCTATCCCTTCTGCTCCAGGTCATTGGACCGGGTCCACTGAGTCCATTGAGTCCGTGGATGGAGTACAAACTATGGCTGTACAGGGTGAGGAAGCTGGACGTGTTGAGTCTCCAAATTGCCCTACCCTGAAAACCATTAGCTGGAATGTGGCAGGCTTAAACAATAAGTTGGATGCCCCGGACTGGGTGGCGCTCACTGAGCCCCACGCAGTCTGTGCATTCCAAGAAACGTGGTGTGTGGAACCAAGGCATAGAGTAGGCTATGCTTCCTTCTTTGTCCCGGCAGGTATTCCAGCATCAGGAAGAGGGCGCCCATTTGGAGGCCTCCTAGTCTGGGTAGATATATCTTTAGGTTGGAGGGTACATCATCACCCCCAAAAATCTCCAGACCTTATGCGGCTCACTGTAAAATGCCCAAGGAAAGCCGCAAAGCTGGAGATTTTTAACATCTACACACGTGGGGTTTCAGGGAGGGCTTTGTCACCAACCCTTACTGCTTTGGAGGCAGCCTTAGGGGAGTGCCATAGAGACTCCCTAATACTGGTTATGGGGGATTTCAACTGCACATTTGAGCCCCTGCTAATCGATGAAACTTTGGATCTGTACGTCGAAGATTCAAGGAGAGGCGTCCCGTCCCTTGATTTACCTATCGTCAAAAGATGGACCCCTAGAGTTGTTCAAATGAACTCCCTCACACTTGAGTATGGCTTGAGAGCAGCCAACGGGAGAACACGCTCAGACCTAGCGGGGGTACACACGTATAATAGGGTGGGTCACTCATCCAGGATAGATTACATTCTTCTAAACTTTCCCTTGTGGGCCCACACGAAGGACATGATAGTTTTACCTTCCCTGGATAGTGATCATAACGCGCTCTCATTATCTTTAACATACTGGTGGAGGGACAGTGGCTCGTTTTATGGAGATCGCGACGTTCCTGAGCAAAGGTCATTGGGGGGGTGTTCCCCTCAAATTGCCTCAGACGCCTAAGATGGGACAAAGTGGTATTGACGAAGAAAAATTATCCTGCATCAAAGCCGTTACTACTGCAGCCTGTGAACTCCTGGAAAGTCAGCCTCTCAGTCCGCACAGGATTGCAGCCGTGTTTAGCGAGGTTTCGACGTCGATTGGGGATTTGTTCATGGTCAAGTCAAAAAAGGGGAGCAAAAACCTTGACAAGCGACAGGGCAAATCAGGCTGGTACTCGTCGGAGTGCCGTGCTGGGAAGAGAGCTCTAATACTGGCAGTAAAGAGCGGTGATCCAACATTAATAGCTAACAAACGCAAGAGCTATAAATCTGCGCTAAGGGCAGCAAGGAGAGACTGGGAAGATGCCTTCTGGCAGGAACTCCGTGCCGCCAGTGTGGAAAAAAATGCTAAAGGCTTCTGGGACTTATTGCGAAAGAAAAACAGACCCCTAGATACTGTCATCACATGCAATATAAACGAAGAACAGTGGCTTGCACATTTCTCTAAACTGTACACAGCATCTGAAGTAGAAGTAACGGACTTCCCGCTACCACAGATCCTTCGAGGTGATGGGAGTTATGAGGAAAGTCTGTTTACCAGGAAAGAAGCTGAAATTGCTATAAAATCTTTGGTTTCTCGTAAAGCAGCTGGTCCTGATGGCCTTCCTGGCGACCTTCTTCGCGCAGACTCAGATGACTGGAGTACACTAATCGCATCTGTACTAAATGCTGCCATGGCAGGGGCCCCCCTCCCTACTTCATGGAAGGCCGCTGAGGTGGTACCCCTGCACAAAAAAGGCTCAAGAGACGATCCAGCCAATTACAGGCCGATCAGCCTGATAGATTGTTCTCAAAAAGTAGCGGGCAAGGTCCTCTTATCGAGAGTTCAGCAATGGGCAGAGGAAAACATGATACTCTCGGACTTCCAGGCTGGGTTCAGAGCTGGCACAGGAACAATAGAACAATCACTAAGGCTGCTCATGATCCACTGGAAGACCGTCACGATTGGGAAGGGTACCTTATACCTGGCCTTCATCGATCTCCGAACGGCTTTTGACCTGGTACCCAGAAATAACCTTTGGAAGGTACTGAGTGACCTTGGCATGCCACCCTATCTGCTTCATTTGATCATGAGGTTTCATGAAAAGAACTATGCTCAAATACGCTGGGGGCCACATGGTCAAAAGACCCCAAAAATAGAGGTGAATAGAGGCGTGCGGCAAGGCTGCGTACTGGCCCCGACCCTATTCTCCCTCTATGTGAATGGGGTGGTGGACTTCCTAACCAAGTTACCAGCAGATGCCCCCCGTCTGGCAGGCCGTCTAATCCCTACCTTGCTCTTTGCTGACGACACTTTACTATTGTCAAAATCCCCAATGGGCCTCCAGCAGCTTCTTTCTGGATTTGACGATTTTTGCAAGCAAAGAGGTCTCTGTATTAATACAGATAAAACAAAATACCTCATTTTGAATCCCCCGCAAAAACTCGGACCCCCTCCTACATTGGGGTCCGTTGCATTGGAAAGGACTAAGATGTTCGACTACCTGGGCATCCGGCTGGTGGACTCCATGAAATGGGACTGTCACCTGTCCAAAATGTTATTGAGTCTGAAAAGAGTGACCGGGGTCTTGTTGAAAGAGCAGAGAGCAGCTTCTACTAAACCAATAGCGGCAGTAATGGACATTTATTCGGCTAGAGGAGTAAGCGCAGCACTTTACGGGGCAGAGCTCTGGGGGATGTCAAATATGAAAGAGCTAATTAGAGCTGAGAATACCTTCCTGAGAAGTTTAATGTCTCTCGGCCCATCTGTCCCCATCTTACCATTGCAACTGGATATGGGCTGTCGGGCGATCGAAGACCAAGCAAAGTTACGCCCCCTGTTATTATGGGCCCGCATCTGGAGAGTACCAGAGCTCTCAAGCTATGCGGATGGCCTTCGGGAAATAATCAAATCCCCGGGTTGGGCAAAAATAAAATGGTTAAGGGACATCAAGGCCGTACTTGTCAACCTGGGGCTGGAAGAAGCGTGGCACCAACAGTCAGCCCCGCCCAAATCCACGATAAAAAAACTTTATTGGCAGTGGGTGGCAAACAGAAGAAATTCTTCGGCAACGACCTGCAAATCGACTAGAAACTTCTTGGAGATCAAAGATGTCCCTATCAGAGAATTGTATTTGGATACCATCTCTGCCCCATGGGAAAGATCACTGTACTTTAAATTCAGATTAGGTCTTCTCCCTGTAATGGAGCTCACATGCCACTGGAAAATTCCTTATCAGACTGCTCCATGGTGCCCCTTTTGCCCTCAGCGGCGTGAATCTGTCCCCCATTTGTTATTCGAGTGCCCTGCCTACAAGGTTCCTCGTACGAAATGGATGAAACCGATGTGTCTCACCTTGGGCACCAGACATTGCAATGTGGCACTAAGGATACTACTTACAGACACTCGTACATTTTTTGCATGCGCCACCTCGAAATATCTTGGGTGGGCATGGCGGATCCGGTCAAAAAGACTTAGGCAAATTGTTTAATCATGATTTTAAATTTATGGTCCGTTATTGGCCTATTTCTTTTAGGTAATTTATTTAATCCCCCCATCAGAAATGGCAGGGAAAAAACAGCTGGTTCCTAGCACGTAGGGGTTTTTATGTTTTTTATCTAGAAATGTTTAAAAATTGAATTTACTATGTATGTATGCTTTTTAAGATACTTTTTATGTCGAAATAAAGCCTATTTGACTTGACTTGACTTGACCTTACCCAACCACCTCTTGATCCTATGGTACCAATGGCATTGTACTTAAATTAAATCATGCATAAATCATTGTCATAATGTTATCTAAGATGACCTCAGTTTGTGACATTTTTTCTGCACCAAAAGCATAGAGCCATACTGAGGTTTGAGGTTTAAATGACCAGCATCCCAAAGTGAGATCTTTTTGATGTGAAACAAAGATATCAAATAACGGGGAGTGTGGATGGGAGGGTCATTAGGAATCTGCGGCTAGATAGAGTCTCTACCAGATAAAGCATTACCGATGGTAAGTAACTTGTTCATCTGATAGAGACTTCTAGCCCCATATTCCTTACCTTAGAATTGCTACCAAAGCATTCACTCCCCATAGGTGGGTCTGCACATTTGTCCGAACAAAACGTTCTGACAGACCGAACAGAAGAAATGCCCATCATGTCAAACCTGACTGTCAAGGCAGTGCTGCTTGGCAAATGTGTGCAGCAATACCCACATAGCTGCTTAACAGATGTCCAGAACTGGAACTCCTACAGCTAGTGCAGTGATCGCTACTTTAGCTCTGGTAGAATGAGCTCTTAAGCCCTGATGCAGTTGTTTTTTGGCCATTGCATAGTAGATTTTTATACAGCCTTTCACTGTTCAATATAGCTGCACTCGTCAACATCATAGGACCTCAAAGCATCACCAGATCCAAATTCACCAACTGCCTAACCCTGTTAGGAGAATGGATGAGAACCAATTGTTTGGAACTGAACTCTGACAAGACAGAAAACTGGTCTTTAGAAACAAAAACTCCCCATGGGACGCCACCTGGTAGCCAACACAACTGGGACCCACACCCACCAACCATGCCAGAAATCTGGGGATCATCCTGGATGACAAGCTCAATGTGATGGCACAAGTCAACGTAGCAAACTCTGCCTGCTTCCACAAACTACAAATGCTACGAAAAATCTTCAAGTGGCTTTCAGAATACCAGACGAACCATCAAGAAAGCACTCATCACAAGCTGACTCAACTACGGCAACACACTGTATGCCAGAATTTCCAAGCAACTCCTGAACAATCTTCAGACCATCTATAATGCCACCACAAAACTCATACTCAATCTTCCTCACTGCACCCACATTACACCTCTCCTCACGCAGCTCTACCACCTCCCCATTCACAAAGGCAACCAATTCAAACTCCTCACGCTCACCTACAAAGCCCTACAGAAACAGGACATCTATACCTCAACAGCCACATACTCTCTAACAACCCATCAAGACACCTATGCTCAGCCTCACACTCACTCGCACACACCCCCCGCATTCATAAACGCAGACCAGGATGTTGCCCATTCTCCTTCATAGCACCCTAAACGTGGAATGATCTCCCACAATATATCAGAGCCTCCTCCTCGCTACTTGAGTTTCTCAAGTAGCTGACGACCTGGCTTTTCCAATAATTCAGTAGAGACCACACACCTATACACCTGTTCAAGCCTCTGGATACCCTTACTGGTGATTAGTGCGCTCTAAAAATTGAAATAACATAACACTGAGCTGTCGATTAAATTTGATTAGGTCCAAGGGAACTAAGGAGTCTACCAATCTATGCCATAGTATGTTTATACCTTCTCGTAGCCTAATATGACTACACCATCTCTACCCTAGCACTCTACCTATGCACTAGAACCAGAACAGAACATTAGCATTAGCATTTCTACCCATATGTATACAGTAGTACCTCTACTTCACCTATACTTTATTATCTCTACCCCTACCTATATTCTAGCTACTGTTACCTATTCCATGATACATCTGCCCCTACACAGTAGTAGTGCCTCTACTCTCCTTGCACCCCAATACCTCCCCGCTCCAATACTTCTGCCCATTTTTCTCTTTGCCTGTTTTATTGTGTGACTGTCTTATCCCGTTTCTATGACAAGTCCTCAAATGGTTTGGGGAAAATGGGTGTCCTCATTGTCGAAATACACCAAAGTCTTCAGGCTGGATTTCTCCATTAGAGTTTTTGTTCGAAATGAGCCATTTCTGAGGTCTGCACAAGTGGTCCAATTCTAATCTATGGTAGTTGCAGAGGAATAATGTAACCACAGTGTCCTTAATGTGCATAGTGTTTTATGTTACTACTTCCCACAAAAAAAAACACCCCAAAAAATTTGGAGGAGTCTTGCAAGGACACCCCATGTGACTGTTAGCATGCGTTAGCCAGGGGCAAAAGGCTTACATTGCTAAAAACCAGATCCAAACACACCATCTGCTATTTTCTCTGGGAAGGACAGAAATTGTGAGCCCATTGGTCAACACGGAGTTATTGGCTCATAATGCAAATCCTATCAAAGGACCTTATTTATGTGTGGAGAAAGGGATATTCCATCACAAACATAGTGGATGTCCCTTCCACTGTATCATATTAAAGGCTATAGGCCTGATTCACAAAGGGCCTCCGCACTTGTGTATACTTTACGTGTGTTACAAGCATGTTGCTTATATCTTGGCATATGTAAAGAAGCGTTTTGCATTGCCAGAACAATAAGCATGCTGAATTTACATCTGTTTCCAGATAAAGGTCGCACTTACTCACCAAAAATAGCTTTGTGAAGAGGCTCTTTAAATTGCACTTAGATCAATAGATTTTTTAGTTCTCTGTTTTGACAGTGTAGCCCTCAAACAGACATATCTCTAAGAATATAAATATTTTCCATTTTGGGTCTGCTTCTCTCAGACACTGGCTTACTTCAACCAGCCTCTCTTAGGCACTGAATTGACTTTATCACTCACATTGTATCTCTGCCCCGGGAACTTTCATCTCTCGCCTAATTCTGTTGACTGTTTGGGCGTATCCTTCCACCACCACTCAAGTGCTTGCATTGAACTGCATGAAGGCCTTCTTTACAACAATAGCCGTCTCTGTCCGCTCTTGTTGGCTCCCTCTCCAGTGTCTCGCTTTAACCCCTTGCATGCTGATGACGGCCCCCAGCTGTCATGCACTATGGTGCTCGTGTGCTGATGACGGCTGGGGGCCGTCATAAACCCGCCCACTCGCGATTTTGCCGCACAGGTGCAGAATCGCGGCCGCATGGAAGGGGTTAATGTACAGATTCAACTCAGACCAACTGAGTTTGCCAATGTTTGTTAATCTTTAACCAAGCTTGGTTTGGACCTTTTAGTTCAGTGTTTCTTAACTGTATTGTTTGGTTACTGTGTTGCACATAATACTTTGTGCAGATTTGTTCTGTAAGCTCGAAGCTGTATGGCCGAACTACTAAAAGTGAGCAAATGAAGGACTTAGGGAAAGACTGAGGTTTGTAGGTTCTTCTGTTTATGCAATGGGGATGCTCAGTCCCACTTCATAAGACGTCTGTGAAACTTCACTCCCATCGACTTCCAGTCTCAATCCCTAAAACCTGAAGTGTAATTCTTGGAATGAAACCCTTGATAAATGTGGACAGTATGTACTGCATTTTATTTTAGCCTTTGTGCCATATAAGTGCCAGTGTAATGCGGACCAGAGATCTAAAACAGACACTCTGTGGAGATCAAAAATCTTCAGACTAGTCTAAAAGAAATCTGGAAGACAGAGAAAGAGAGAGAGTGTGCTGGAATAATCCAAACAGGCGGGGGAGGAGAGCACCGTGGGGTATATTTACAAGCCCTTAATGTCACCGGAGCGTTACTTTTTATGACTTCCGGTGGCAGAGCAAGATTCCCCATATTTAAGTTGGCACTAAGCCTCTTAATGTGGCTTAACGCCACCTTGTAAATATGCCCTTTCTGCTGCAATCCCTGTGGCAAAGGGGCATGCAATGGGTGCTGCTATGGGCGTACCACCACAACACCCATTGCATTTTGATGCCGCCTCAGGTTTAAAAGACTGGGGCAGTGCCCAAAAACTAAGGCCAGGGAATAGCTGGTCTTTGAATAGCGATATGAGGAGTAATTATTCATGTCTGCTTGTTTTGTGCTCTCTCCGTGTGTGCTGCAGAATGCCGCACACATAGAAAGATCAAATCACCATTATTGATTGTTTGTGTGCAGGAAGGTGTCCCTTCGTGGAAATAAACAATCGCCCCTGCAGCGCAGGCACCCTTGCAACATGGCGGAACGGTGCCTGCACTGGAGCTAGGCAGCTTTTTTAGCGCTAGGAGAAACACAGAGGTGTGCGGTATTCTTGTGAATACGGCACATTCCTGCATTTTAAAAATATTGTAGCGGCGTTGTCAAATATGGCATATCACAGCGCTCTGACATTTTTGTGTAAATATGCCCTTATGTTTGTACTCCAAGCGACAGCTATTCATTTCTAATACTATTCTACGGGGATTAGGAGTGAGATTGCAGTCACATGTTATTCTAGTACTCGAAACTTGATCTCTCTTTGCGACAGAACATAGAGAAGAATATGGTTTAACGCTTGACTGTGTTGGGGAGACCAAAAAGTTCACACTAGATTTAGAGAATTTCTCTACCACAAAATACCCGATTTCCATATACTAGATTAAAGCTGTAAGAACCAACCAAGAGATTTTTGAACAAGAGAAATGAGAGCAGATAATATCTTTTTGGTGTGACTGATCGAACATGTTTGGTAAGTGTTCGACCTTACACTTGCATCTTTTGACATACAGAGGGTCATAGTGAAGAAAGTGGTGGCTGCCATTAACAAAGGATGGGGGTCAGGTGGGGGGAGCGAGCGCAGGGGGGTGGTGGGTTTAAAAATGATTTTACAAACGTACCTGATGCCGCCGGCCGCCTCCTGCATCGCGTCGCTCCTGGCCCCTGCCCTGGTCCCAGCAGCCCCTGGGACAGACTCCCAGCCAATCCCTGTGCTGCAGAGCAGCGCAGGGATTGGTCTGAGCGGGCTGAAAAGACGCCTTGCTCAGACCAGGGAGTCTGGGGGGGATTCTCCATCTCAGCTGCTGAATGCAGCCGGGCTGGAGAAACCTAAGTGTGCATGTTAGTTTTGGTCGGCCTGAGATAGCCGGCCAAACACAGATGAGCACTTAGGGAGTGCACAAGCACTCCTCATTCACACTCCCATGCATAGCCCTTACATGCACAAGCTGGCAAACGAAAAATAAAATGATGCTAGAGCATCGTTTTAGTTTTTGTTTGCTGGCTCAGCGCCAGGCAGTGGGTGGTCGCTCCTCCGCCATTGCGGAGGAGCCACTACTGAATCCAGGTCACAGCTCTCTGGCAACGAGATGAAGAGCTGCTGATCATCTATCTGTGTGGAGTAACCCTCTCCATATACTCTTATAAGGCTGGGCAGAAGAGGTGCACACACAAACTCCATTTCTGATGACAATGCGTGAAGTTGGTTTAGAATCCATTACATATATGTGCAGCAGTTGAAAAAAGGCTGCAATATATCATGGACATATGATGAAAATAGAAACATACCGAAGCATGGGTAGCATCACTGAAAGTGGGGACACAAATCAACACTGTGGAATGGGCTTGGATGATTGTGTGACAAAATATTGAAAGACAGAAAAACGACCTACAAAAATATGGACACAGACATATCGACGTCAAAAATATCGAAGTCCTATCTACATAAAGGTAAGTCTAAAAATATTGAGAAAAAATGTCGTCAAAAATATCGATGTTAAAAATATCGTTTTTGTTAAATGTTTTAATAATAATGAAAAAATAAGTAAAAAATAAATATAATTTACAAAATTATAGATATAAACATTAAAACATATTTAAAAAATAAAAACTAATACATATAATTTTAAAATTAATGAAACATCTACATATAAATTAATATATATACTTACTCCAGCGTTGGATAGCGTAAGGGTAAAAATTACTATTCCAACTCCAGCGAGTGCAACAGTAGAGAAAGCGCTGGATAGCTTAGGGGTAAAAATTACTATTCCCACTCCAGTGAGTGCAATAGTAGGGAAAGTGTTGAATAGCGTAGGGGTAAAAATTACTCTTCCCACTCCAGAGAGTACAACAGTAGGGAAAGCCCTGGATAGCGTAGAGGTAAAAAATACTATTCCCACTCCAGAGAGTGCAACAGTAGGGAAAGTTTTGGATAGCGTAGGGGTTAAATTAACATACTTATTAATTACATAATGTTTAATACAAAAATAACATAATAATTAATTTACAAAAAAAATATTAATAAATGGCAATAAATGTAAATTAATATTTACTTAAATAACATTAAATTACATCCCACACTATTCCCCTTTTAACACACAACACATTCCACATACAAAAAACACAATTAATTTAACTATCAATTAATCAATTAATAACAATTACTAATAAAATAATATAATTATAAATTAACTAATTAAGAAATTGTATTTACCAATTTATTAATCACCAAATATTAATTAATTAAAAATATGAACAAAATAATAATACATTAGTTATTATTATTATAATTAACTAATTATTAAAATATATTTACCAATTAATAATTGATTAACAATTAATTAATATTAAATACCAATAAATAAAAACAATCTCATTCATTTAATTTGATTATTTCCCACCTTATTCCCTTATAAACCCACAACCGACTACACATAAAAATCACATAATTAATTTAATTATCAATTAATCACTTAATAAAAAATTAATCACCAATTAATTAATAATTAATAGTTTATTAATTAACAATAACAATACAAAATAATTGAACATTAGTTCGAATTAATATAATTAACGAATTCATACAAATTAATTACCATGAATAATTAACAATTAACTAATCATCAATACCAATTAATAAAAACATATTAATTAATTAATTATAATTAAATTACTTCCCACCCTATTCCTCTATAAACCCACAACCCGCTCTGAAACTAAAACACAAAATTTACTTTAACAAAATTACTAATTTCTAAACATTTATTTTAAAATGTATAAAAATACATTAAAAAAAATGTTTAACATACATATAAAATAACTTACACTAAAAAAAATAGATATTATTAACAACGATATTTTTGCTTACAATATTACTTACTTAGATATTTTTAAAAACGATATTACTTACCTTGCGGTTGATATTCTGGTCAACAATATTCTTGTCTTCGATATTCTGTCTCTACGATATTAAAAATTCGATAGTAATGTAGGCCGATATTTAAAATTCATTTTGACTGCCCACCGGTTCGGATGGGGGAGACGTAGGACTGCACTTGTTGACTCTTGAAGAAAAGCAGCCAGGGTGTCCATTGTACTACTGCGCCAGCCAGAGGTTGATAAGCAGAAGTGACATAGAAATATCAGCAGTACAAAAGAATTGCATCTACGCGTATTCGAACTACAGGTGAGCAAGTGTACAATATTGAAATGTGCAAATCAGAAGCGGCCCGTGCAGGTAAGAGTGGTGGAGCGGTTGGGCCGGGTTGGCGGGGGTTTTGACAGATGACCACGAGGGAAAACTAAATAAATAATTAATTTTCCCTTCTGTCGAGATCACCCCCCCACTCAGCCCCACCGCTCTTACCTACACATGTCACTGCTGGTGCACAGGGCGTTAAACCTGGTAATAGCTTTTTTTGGTGCCCAGGTCATAAACTTCAAGTGGGGTGCTCTCACGTTTTTGGGGATCACAAGCACATTGTTCAATATAGAAATGATGCTCAGTAAAAAATCTGGAGGCAGCACCAGTGGTGGCTGTTAATACTTTCCTCATTGTGACTATGGGCCTAAGGTACGTAGGGGCATATTTATGCAATTATCACTCAACACAGCACAGTACAGCACAGCAAGTCACC
This sequence comes from Lissotriton vulgaris, assembly GCF_964263255.1. Lineage (NCBI taxonomy): Eukaryota > Metazoa > Chordata > Amphibia > Caudata > Salamandridae > Lissotriton > Lissotriton vulgaris. The sequence goes on along the minus strand of NC_141696.1, from coordinate 813,356,384 downwards.
TTGCTGCGCTGCGTGATAGGTAAAGGAATGTGCCGTATTTTACATAATACGGTGCATTTCTGGCATTTCCCAGTGTTTGTGCGCATTGTGCTGCCTAGCGCCAACGCAGGTACACTAGCACCATGGTGCAAGGGTGCCTGCATTGCAAGCATGATTGTTTTTGTGAAGGAATGGACACCTTCATGCAGAATGCAGCACACATAGAAAGAGGAATTAACAAGGAGAAATAAAGATATTTCACCTCTTTACGCCTCCCCTAGAAAGGGGTAGTCATTTGACGATTACCAGGCTTACTACTGCTGGTAAATCTGTGAATGCACCAAAATACATGGGAGGATGCGTGGAAACATCCACTCTTCAACCATTGAATGCCTTCCTGGGGCAGAGTAACACAAAGGGGTGACTGGCACAGCGTTGTGTTACTCTGGATTTATCAAGCCACTCAGGGCCATGTAAGGTGGCCTTGCGTGGCTTGATAAATCCGACATAGATTTTGCCTTGCCTCTGCGCCTCCTTGCATGGAGCAAAGGCGACACAAAACCTACATAAATATGCCCCCAAGTGTTTTACTGGTTAAAAACCCTCAGATTTGGTAAATCTGAGAGTTTGTGCCTGCTAAAACACTTTTTGAAATTTACTAAACCCAATTAAGGATTTGGGAAAAGTCTTCCAAAATGTGAAATAGGTTTAGAAAACATTAAGGAATTGCTACCTGGAAGAGACCTTTTAAAGGCGCCACTTCCAAATAGCAATTCTTAAAGGTAGGTAAGAATTTTTTACCACAAATACAAAGGATGTGGTAAGCTATTTGCAAACTGGAAGGGGTCCCCAGTAGACTGCTTCCCCTTTGTAAATGTTGATAAAAATGTTTTCTATGAGCAGCTGTGGTCCACGGGACCACTGCCTACTAATAATAAAAGGTTCTTTAACTTTTCATTTTAATTTTAAAATCATCCTGTTTCCCATTTAAAAAAAATGGCTGCATTAAAAAAAAAAAAGATTGCTTTATTAAAAAGCAATCACAGACATGGTGGTCTGGTGACCCCAGCAGGCAACCATCCCTGTGATGGCAACCAATCGGAGCAGGTCGCAATTTTCCACCTGCCGCGTACATATTAATGAGGTAGGTCGGATTGAGACCCACATCGATTCGGAATTTTGTGAACCCACCTATCAATAAATAGGTCTGTTCACCAAATTCTGTTCCATTCACATTTTACAATAGGCACTTTCGTACATCAGGCCGCAAGCACATAACGGCAGTGAGCTTCAAATTCACTTTGCAGAGTGCGCACGGGTCCTGACATTGCGGGACATGAGGGAGATAGCCCAGCTCCTCCCCTCTAGCCACCCAATCTTTAGTAAGGGCACCTGTTCACCTGTTGTTGCCAAAACTGTTACTTTTGTAGCTATGTTCCATTGAATGCCACAGTTCATAGCCATGTGTTGACATAAACTAGGCTAATTACATACCTGGCGATGATAATCGATCTTGATAGTCTGGTACATAAGGGTCGAGAGTCTTCATCAGGGAAAATATGGAAAGTGCAAAGAGCCCGATTACCACCACATAGAAGGCGACGTAGTACAGACTGATGTATACTGTGGAGGCAAACAAAGGGGAGGCATTAGGGTACGGAGGCAACATCCACGTGAGTCAAATGCCATATTTTACATCACTTGGCCAAGAAAAGCTTCATGGTCAAGTATTTCAAATTAATTCAGCACTTTTCTATTAACCAATTAGAATTTTCAAAAATACTATTAATTTTTTTAAGTATTTAGCAAAGAAGATATTTGAGTCAAGCACTCGCCACTGACATCTGTGTGCGTGAACTGCAAATCATACGTTTGAAGGAAGAACTCACGCAGCACTTCATTCTGATGATGACGATAAATTGAGTGCCATCAAGCTGGGTAATACCAACACCTGTTAGTTATAGCACTGCAAAATGGCAAATGTACAGTAGAAAGCACTATAAAAAGTAATCATATTCAATTTAATTATCATAGTAATGCTATTATGTCCATCTTGATTCCATTGAGTTGAAGTCTAGGAAAATGTTAAAACGCTGAACCTTTCCTCTAAATCAGACTTATTTCTTCCAGATAAATGTCATTTTTACCCAGACTAGTCCAGGTGTGAATCCGCAAGAGTCCTAGCTCCCAGAGGATCCAGACGACCAGCCAAAAAGGACATGGCGAGGAGGAAAATCAAGGCTTATTTACTGCCTGCAAACCCAGAGCACTTAAAAGCCATATGGTGACACAAGCCAACTTGCATAATGCCACAGTCCTCCTGTGGTTAGAGGCCGCCGATCATGTGAGACCTATCTATAACTTACAAGAGAGCCAGAGACGGGACCCCAAAAGAAAGGATGACACAGGAGTGAAGCTCAGACGCAACTCATAGGAGATCGACCATTACCATTCCGGCTGCCTGAATCTTCAAAAACATGGAGATTATTAGAGAACACTTTCGAGTTGTAAAAATCAATTTTTTTGCTCCCATTGATCAAGTAACCCCAGGGAAGAGATTCAATCATTGAGGAAAATAAATGCAACTGCAATTAATTTCTCCCCTTCATGTTGTTACATGTCTTCTATCAGTGGCGTAGCACAAAATTATGGGGCCCCACTGCAGAATTTGTTGATGGGCCCACAAGTCTCCCATTTCTCACAGATGTTCCTCAGCGTTGGGCTACATTGACCTTACATGATGCATTTGGGGCTCCCTGGACGGTTGGGGTTCCCGCCTGCAATGCAGGGGCTACAACGGTCTGTGTGATGCCCCTGTCCTCCATCATTTTCAGGGGACTGGTTTGGATGTATCTTTGCTCCCATCGTGAAAGCCTGACCAGGAAGAGCTCCGCCGACCTATGCGAAGACAATCCAATACTGAAGTTGCTTGTAAGAAAATGACAAAGAAAAACTTCGCAAGAAAGTGCCAGAACCAATGGTGCTCACTGAACTTGACTAAATTAAGTTAGATCATATACCCGATTCAGCGACTAAAACTAAAAGCCCCCTTTCCCTTAAACTAAATCTGTAGTAAACTAGCAAGAGGAGGCCTTGTCCAAGCATGCGCTTAAAAACTGTTTCACCCCATCCTTAGATTTAGGAAGTGTAACTGGTCCTAACTAACTTCAGGGCTGTCCAATCCCTGTAATTCACAAAGATGCCTTTGTAGAAGTAAAAGATTTACACCTTTTCACAAGTCCCACTTTGTTTTTCATCCGTTGGACGTCCACATCCCCCCACACACTTACTAAATTGAAGAATCTCCATAAACCTGCCAAGGTTCAAAGCTATTGATATGACAGAAGTGAGTAATGAAGTGCTATATAAAGCAAAATATTATTGTCAAGAGGCAGAGGAGTCCATCACTGTCTTCACAGTCTTTGTTAAGAGCTCATTCCAGCAAGATCTTTGCATTCCTAAAGGGTGATGGCTCAACACAAACCAGTCCCTGATTTAGGGACTCAGTTAGTGCTCGGCGAAAATGGAATAAATGTGCCGTAATAAGATTACGCATATGGGAATTTTTCCGTCTAAATATTGGTACGTACATATTCCTCAAATGGATTGATACCATATGACATCAAGGAAACCAATGAAAGTTATACCCTGCAAGAGGCTGGAGGTAACAAGTCCACACACGCTTGAAACATTTGTACAGAAAGTGGAACTGCTCCCTTCCTGCCATTTGTATTAGGATATACTCATGCACTATTCTAACCCCCACCACATCCACAAGAACATTGAATGGTCACTCCAGATCTCCAGAAATTCTGCCCTCCCACTAAATAAATGCATGCAGACCACATCCAAACTCTGGCGTGCCAAATCCATAGCTCTGTCTCTCTGACCACAGACATGTACCCAAACTACTGTTCTGCCTTTCTTCAGGGCTTTTACATGCATGCACAACAAGATCTCTGATCTTCAATATTGATAATGCTCTTCTTCATAGAGAGTACTTGGCACAATGCAGACCCACCCTTTTTCACAAGATGAGAAGGCCACCTTAAGACACATGGCGATGCGAGACGTAATGGCATAGATATGATTCCCGCACCATACTCACAGCACTGACCTGGAACTCCCAACAATATATAAAGAAAAATGTGAGGCAGTCATCCGCTTGTAGCGCACTGCTCACTTCTCAACATGTTTTTAGACCTATTCTTTACCTGTGTCTAATACATAAACCAAACATTGGTATGCAAGACTTTCACTTTGAGATGTAATACTTATCTCCTCTACCTTCAAACTTTGTGACCTTTGTCTCACAACCTGCCTCTCTTTCATGGGTCTCCCTTTCAGGTCAAAGGACGCAGTTTAGACCTTGTCCATCACAGAGGCAGCAATCGTAGATGGTTTGACTCCAGTTTGATGCCTTTTGCCGCCCACTCCACCTGATCCTCAAAATCTTGAGACAGTTTTTCCACCCTATTGAGACAGCGACCCTTTCATCTTATACAGAGATACACATTTGTCCGAAAATTTAAGATCTCTGGCTGGTAAATACACACTTTTCTGAAGGACACTCACTCTTCCTACCACATCTTCACCACTTTTTTGGGTTATAATTGTGCAATGAGCATGAAACACCCCAGGCATACAGTATCTCCTTAGTAAACAAAGAAGAGTACGTAGTTCCCCAAAAGGCGTGGTACCCCAAATGAGTGAAAGAAAGATAGGACCAGGTCCCAGGTAGTGAAGATGGGAAGGGAGGGGAATTCTCCCTTTCGGGACTAAAACCCTCACACACCCAGCAAGCTAGGTGTCATGCTTCATCATCTGGGTTTTGCTCCTCGTCAAACTGGCGGTGCAATGTTTGATGGGCACCCTAAAAGGGGCTCTTTATCGGAGTTCTTTTGTGCCTGCCAGTTGGTGCTGTAGGTGTGAGGGCCCTAGGTGAGGTGTAGATGCAAGGGGGTGGTGAAAATGTTAAAAAAGGTTAGGTAGTCCACTATGCATTTTTAATGGTGTGGCTAACTACCTTATTAAAAGAAAAATAGGAGAGGTCACTATCCGGTACTATGATCCAGGGAAGTGTGCTCTACCTAGCGGTCAACATGTTTCATGCTTCGTGCTCAAAGTGATGCAATGCAATTCGTCAGGACCTATAAATTAAAAACTATCTACACAATGTGGTAGGCCAATACTACATAATCCAAATGGTATTCAATGGCAGGCCGGAGGTACTGCCATTCCTTAGTGGGACCCTACTAATTTAGAATGTGTTGCCTCATCGGTCTCCTCCCGTGTTTAAGGAACTTCAAAAGTAAGTACCCTCTTGCTCAGCAGGAGCCAACAGTACGCCTACCCACACGGAACGCTGTTAGAAAGGAGCCGGAGCCTTCACTACCTGGGACCTGGTCCTATCTTTCTTTCACTGATTTTGGGTACAATGCCTTTTGGGGAACTGCGTAGTCTTCTTTCTTCACTGAGTTACAGGGCAAGTGCGCTGGAAGCCGTTAAATATCGCCCTCGTTGTCCCTTCCTTTGTTGAATACAGTATCTCCTGACACTAGCAACATCTTCAAAGAATAGTAGCACTGCACCCAAAATGACTTAATCATTCAACCCCAATTGGCTTAAACTTAAACCAAGACCACCACGTCACACTTGACTTCGCATGTCACCATTTTCTTATTCCTCACAGAAAAGCAAAGGCTTTTACCTATCTCCTCATATCCTCCAAGGTCTTCTGTGAACCTACCTTTGCCTTCATGGCCAAAGACTTCCTGATCACTGCATTTCTCCTTTTTCCAACATTAGCAACACCCCCTATATTCAATGGCAGCCCCTGCTGTCCTTCAATAAAATCCTCTATTAAATAAAGCGAAAAAGTGATTTTTTCATAACGTCAGCAACTCCTAAAGACTCTACCATAGGCCACTAGCAGTCTGCAATAGGTTAGGAGCCGGATGATGAACCAAAATTGTTCTGGTCACAGTGTTGGGCAATACACCGACAAATTAAGGCATGTACTATAAAAGACTTCACAATGCCACATGGGCACACTGAACTCACTTAAGTCCCTCCTCAGCGACAGAGAAAAGCCGAATAAACCTCACATCTAATACAGTCATAGTAAAGTTTAATGCTGTCAAGATTCTAGAGACTCTTCACTATAAATGTATTGCTTTATTATCCATTAAAACAAAAGTCCTCTTTGTTGCATTCCTAATAACCTCATCAAAGAAATATGGAAAAGTCCTCTTATAGCGAATGTTCAAACTCTACTTTCCTACCCACAACCAAACACTATTCGCCCTTGTCAACAGCCTAGTGAACTACGATAAAGTACCCAAAAATTTGGACTTGACTGCAACATGCATTTGAGCTTCCGGTTAATGCTGCACACAAAGGCACCTTCAGCCAAGAGAAGCTTTTCAGCAGAGTCCTGCCTGCTTTGCTTGCTCCTTCTGACCCTCACATCGCCGTGGCTGGTACTTTAATCAGTATTCTGGCACAGACCCCGACTTTACATTAGATCCCGCCCAGCCGTCATTGAATACCTTTCCATTCACTCAACCCCAACACCAGAAAGACCATACAAATATAAAGCACATCTATAAGCTCTTAGAAACGAGTCTGTATATACCACGCACGCTGCCAATCATTTACAATCATTAAATGAATATTGTGTCTGGGTATCTTAGACATAGTGATGCAATCAAATTGGAAGTTGAAATGTTTCACCATCTTTTTAATATTGTATCACTTAAAGTCTTAAAGAACTGGGATCATAAAATATCTCACCCATCTTTCAGTCAGACCTACGAAATACGCATTTCCAGTATCTCCGCCTTGGTACCCCACACTTGGGACAAATTACTTTATTATTCATTCACGACAGGCGCGCAACGCCCATTGGGCTCAAAGAGATTCAGCCCTTGGCTCTAGTTGTGCCTCTGATTCACTATGTTACACGCATCTGGGGGCAGACTTACAAGCCCCTTGCAACAACTTTATGCCGCTGTTGCGTCACGTCTGTGATGCAGCGGCGTCTCAAACAATGCGCCACATTGCGACAGATATACAACGTGACACATCAAGGGAGAACGCGTCACGTTGTAAAGCCATGCGCTACATTATACCTGCGTCAGGCATAATGTATGCTGGGGGGCGCTCCCACACAGGAAAACCTCGTAAAAGTGACGCAGTGAAATCTAAAAGATTTCACGGAGTCACTTTTACGACGCCACTGCGTGAAAACCTTGCGCCTGCTTGAAGCGTAAGGAGTGACGCAGCATGTTAGGAATATGCATTTCTAACCATTGCTGGAGTTGCGTTGTACATGCGGCACAACTCCAGCAATGTGCTGCCCTTATGCCGAATAGATGCGTCACGCATCTGTCTATCCTCGCACCACGGTGCGTCGCATTATAAATGCGGCACATCCATGGTGGCGCAGGTTTTTTTTTTACGGGTCGCAATTTAACTGGCGCATCCCTGCTAATATGCAGGGATGAACCAGTTCTTGTAAATCTGCCCCAGGACGTGTATACAAACTCACCCCATTTAATTAAGGTCCTTCCCAAAAGTTCTCCAGTGTCAGAATTCCAGATAAAGCGTCCGAAGTTTTCCATCCTCTGGCTACATGTCTTCTTTTCATTAAAAGTCGCCATTTTGTCCTGAAGCTGTTGAGCAGTTCGGACACGACAAAAAATTAAATCAACTGAGCCGCAAAGGAGACAGCCGCTACCTTTGTCCTGCTTATATTTAGCGGATTTCAAGGTCAAGGAGATTGCACTCACTGGCACTGAAACCAACGAACAAACGTCAATTTATTAATCTGGTCGGCTAAAGCTATCGCGCTGTATAAACACTGCCGAAAATGCCCCACACTCCTCTCCCAACAAAAGGGAAGGTTGAAACGTGACGCCATTCCACGCTCTTTCTGACGCTTCAGTAAACCTCCATTATTACACTTGTTTTGTATCCGACCTACTTCTTGAGAGCATGTTCCTGATAACTTATCTTTTTTGATAATATACACAAGGGCTGCTTCCTAGTTTCTTTGAAAATTCAAGAGTATGGTAACCTTACCAGGCTGGTACGTCAAGCCTGCAGCCTACAGTAGACCTTATGATGCTCGAATCATTGTTGGGTGATAATGAATAATCTTCTAATTTCCTCTAGATATCTGGAGATTTAGTGATATCCTGAATATTAAGCACGAAAGGGTGAAATTTCTTTGCTTTAACAAAGTGTCCATTTCTGGCCAATTTATTAGGGACCGTTTGTTATTGTAATATTGTGCTTTTCATAAACACATATTTTCAGTTGAGGACAGGCACGCTCTGAAATGGCATGTAATACAACAAACCCCATTGAACCGGATTAAAAAAAATTGCAAGCCTTGGATGGTCTCCCTTTGGTAAATGATTCTAGGCGCTACCTAAATGGTGCCTGTGAACTGTAGTAGAACAGGTCCCATTTGCCTCTTGGCACTGCCTCTTTCATAACTGGAGATGGGGGGTCTGTTGGTCTTGGCCCTCATTGCAGGGTCACCCCCAAACTTTTTGCCTTAACCATCCTGTTCTCGGAACCAGTTTTTGTTTGCTTTTAGGGCTCTGTGCACTAAAGTGTTTGCGTCCTCTTCTTTAAACATGGGTAAATCAGTTCAAGATCAATTGGCACAATTAATTTACTTAGTTATAAGCCTCTAGTCAAGTGGTACTACATGTACCCAGTGCCTGTAAATTAAATGCTACTAGTGGGCCTACAGGACTCATTGTGCCACCCACTTAAGTAGCTCTTTAAACATTTAACAGGTCTGCCATTACAGCTGGTGTGGGCTGTTTTAATCTGCCATTTCTGGTAGTGAAAAATATTTTATATGAAGAATTGTAATATTAAACCTTCTTTAATGGTAAACTTGGATTTTAAGTCACAATCCAGAACATGGCATTTTTAGAAAGTTGGCATTTTTTGACCTAACCATTTGGTGCCTGCATCTCCCATCCTGGGTCACATAGTAGTATAGTTGGCAGTTGGCCTTTGGGTGTACCTCCCAGACAGTATCACAGATGGGGATTGGGGATTGGCCAGATGAGCCATCCTCCGTAGATGGGAGGGGCGGAGCTGCCATCTACCACACCTTCACTGCAAAGACACTGCCCCAGAACACTCACAAAGAACTTCACACGAGTCTATTTTCACCACAGATCCCTTGAAGCCAGGGCACGGGAAGGAAGGAATTCAGAAACCACATGTGGAGAATTCTAGAAGTTTCTCCGACTTTAAAGCTAGTTCAGGTGATGGAGCAAGGTTGCACACGTAAAGTGACTTGCTTGTATTCGGCCCTGTCGAAAATAATATTAAAAGTACTAACTAACATGTTTTATCATATTAATATTGCATTACACGACATATTAGGTATCTAGGGGAAGCTCGCCAATGTGCTTTTACTAACTATAATCTGCTTGCATTAAAATGGCTGCTTCTATGTGGGATTTTCTACTGCGCATGCGTCTGTCACACTCACGTGACATGCTTTGTGGGAAACTTTTGTTTCTGCGCACTAGAACTAAGATGGCTGTTCTGTGTCCTAACGTGCAAGAAGCTTGCATCGCTGCTTGACTAAGCTGTTAGTTTTGCCTAAACTTTAATGCAATAGTTTAAATAAAAAATTGGGAATAGAGTATGAAGAAGTGGTATACAGTGCATTCATTTTATTCTGTGTCTCCTAAACTGTTTCTTTTCTATTCTTGCATGTATCGTATTTGTGCCTAAATGTACTTCTGAACTCCATCTTTGGAGAGACTGCACCTGTGCGAAAGAAACCCCAAGCTGCTGAAGCTGTGGCATTGAACCCATGCCAATCTAACATGAATGGCAAAAACTGAGAAGAGTGAACTCCTCAGCCTGCCAGAGGAAGCTGAAATTGAATAATTTGTTTGAATGTCTTATTGTTACATTTCACTACCAGGCGGAATAAAAGTACATGGGAAGATAAAGTTATGGGAGGGAACATTTAAATACATGATTGACAAGTTACCTCATATCAATATGGTGGGATGACTACTCCTCGTCCTTTGTCCAATAAAATTGTGGGATTCACACATTTGCAACATTTGGGGGTGGACACTGACCTGGAAAATAGTATAACTAGGGTAGGCTTAGCTAGTTAGATTGTCCGACTTGTCCGAATAGCTGACCTGTCACTGACCCAACGCACTCAATAGGTGATCGAGAGCAGAGTTGCTGGCGGAGCACTCTTTCAGAAGATTCGATAACCCAATCGGGGTTTTGGGAAGGAGTTCGATGACCCAATCGGGGTTCGACTGTTAGTTGCAGAGAGGGTTTACAACGCTGGCGTTTGAACTTTAGCTGTGGTGCTGGTCTTAGCCTCTGGTGGTCCTGTGGTCCTGTCCGGATCCTATTTGGTCGGTAACCTGTCCCGATTCTGATCTGCACCTGTTCTTTCTCGCTGGCACCTGCACTTTGGGATTGTTGTTCTTTGACTCAGCCCGTGGCCAGGGTTGGTCACCACACCATTCTAGGTAACCATAAAGTGTGGGTTTGTCATTGTACTGTTTTCCCTTTTCTGTACCCACCCTTTGTCTAAATACTTAATAACATTTACTTCTACATCACTCTAAATAGAACAATAATTTATTGATTTCATGGTTTCAACATTTAAAATTTTTATTTATTTTTATTTTTTTTTTGAAAACCTTTATTGAGCCTTCACAGTTATTACACAGCTTGTCGCCTACAACCCGACCGGGCCGGCCGCTATGGAGGCGTTAGGCAGATTAAATATTCACTATCACAATACAATTGCACCTGCGGTCGTGAGGACGTGAAGGTAATGATCCAGAAAGAAATTGTGAAGAAAAAATTGCGCATGGTCCATGCTGAATTAAGAGGTTTTCGTTTTCTGTTTTTTACCTAAAAAAGAACAGTCAAAACTTCGGGAAATCACATAGCCATCCATACAGGAAACTTAATGCCAGTTAGGTGGAAGCGTACTTCTGAGTCCGAGCCAACAGCACTTTGCACGTCTTGTTAGGTACAGTGTGAGCCTTCCCCTCCGGTATCCCGCCCCCTCCCGGTGTTGCCCCCCTCCATCACTAAGCCCTTCCCGCACATTCATTCTTCTTCGTCTGACTCTAGTGTGTCACCTTCAGGAAGTGGCTCGCAAATCTCACCTCGGTAAACGTTCCATGGGGACCAAACTTTGTTCCACTTGGCCCGACACCCCCTGTTCAAATACACTGCCCGTTCTGTGACCATGGCCCTGTCCATATTAACACACCATTGTGAGGCCTTCGGTAGGTCCGCCACCCCCCAGCGCTGTGCGATATCCCTCTTGGCCATCATCATTCCTAGCGTTACCCAGAGGCGGCCATGCCGGGACAAGTCAGTTGGCTCCCACACATTAAGAAGGCAGCGACGAGGTTCTGGGAGCACTGAGACCTCCAGCACCTGTGATATAGTGCGCATGACCTGACGCCAATAGGTTTGTATAAGGGAGCAGTCCCAGAGTGTGTGGAAGAGTGTGCCCTCCTCCCCGCAGCCCCGCAAGCAGAAGGGATCAGGGGCTCGCTGTCTGCGGTGAAGCAATGTCCTGGTGTAATATGTTCTGTGCAGAACCTTGAGTTGGATGAGTCTCATTCTAGAGGATATGCCCGCTTCCTTAGGGGATGCCAGTGCCTCATTCCATTCATGTTCATCCAACTCCCCCACGTCTTGCTCCCATTTTCCCTTAAGAGGCACTAGCGGGTCTGGGGAATTATTAAGGAGTTTCCGGTAGGTGAGGGAGGTGGCCTTTTCCACCATGTAGTCGGTCAAAAGGCGATCCTCTAGCGGGGACGACTCGGGGAGAGTTGACCCCACCGGAATAACCGCCAGCAGAGCATGGCGAACTTGGACATATTGGTAGGTTTCATGTGGCCCCATGTCGTAGAGTTCCTTCAGGCGGTCAAACGTAATGACAGCCCCACGGTCCCACATGTCCCCCACCGTTGAAATGCCAATGTCGTCCCAGCGGGAGAACCCCTTGCTGGTCCGAAGGTTGCCCAGAGCACGTGAGTCCCAGAGTGGGGTGAGCTTGGTGATAGTATCTTTCCATCCCAGCGCAGCGGTGGCTGCATGCCAGGTGGCCACCGTGATCTTAGTGGGCCCCTTCAGTGACCTGAGTTTTCGTTTATCGTAAAGCGGGGCCAGCAGGGTACCAGCCCCCAACTGGGCCCGATCCGCCTGGAATGCTGGGTCCGATTGCGATGCGTGTAACCATTGATTGATCGGCCTAAGCTGGGCCGCCCAATAGTAAAGGTGGAGGTTAGGAAGTGCGATGCCACCCTCGTACCAGCCCTTACAAAGCTTGGCGTGAGCAATCCGCGCCGGGCGGTTACTCCATAGCAGACCGGAGACCGCCGCCGCCACCCTCTTGAAGTACCTAGGGGGCACAGCAAAAGGGGTATTGTCCAGAATTTATAGAAAGCGGGGCAGGGATTTCATCTTGAAGAGGGCTGCCTTCCCCAGCATCGTCAGCGGTAATCCTGCCCAGAAGCTCGCATCTCGCCTGAGGCGGTCCAGTGGTGGCGCTAGGTTCAGTCTTTCGTATTCCGCCGGGTCACCCGTGACGTGAATACCGAGATATTTAAATGATGAACCGGCCAGTCGCAGAGGGCAGTTGGAACCAACCGTTTGTTGGCTGCCCGTCAGGGCATATAATTCGGATTTACTCCAATTGATGGTGTAGCCAGACACCTCTCCGTGGGCATTGCAAATGTGCAAGAGAGCCGGAATGCCGTGTTCAGGATCCGTCAGGTAGACCAGCATATCATCCGCATAGAGCGATATGCGGTCCTCCCAGCCCTCTCTCCATTGAATCCCTCGAAGCAAGGGGGTGGTCCTAATGCGGATCGCCAAGGGCTCTAGCGACAGCGCAAATAGCAGGGGGGAAAGAGGGCAACCTTGTCGGGTGCCGCTCCTGAGCGGAAAGGAGTGTGAAATGTGGCCATTCGCCACCACATGTGCTACCGGCATGGTGTATAGCAGTTTGATCCATGAGATGAAGACAGGACCAAAGCCCATGTATTGGAGAACCTCAAAGAGATACGCCCACTCCACCATGTCAAAGGCCATCTTTGCATCAAGGGCCAAGATGGCCGCGGGTTCGCCGATTTCATCCGTTTTAGCCAACACCCCATGCACCCGTCGTAGATTGAGTGAGGTGTTCCTGTGGGGCATGAACCCCGACTGGTCCGGGTGAATAAGGTCAGATAGGTGGGGCATGAGACGATTTGCCAGAAGTTTCGCTAGTATTTTGCTTTCCGCGTTAAGTAAGGATATAGGGCGGTATGAGGAGCATTCCTCCGGGGGCTTACCAGGCTTAGGAATAGCCACGATCGTGGCCGTTCGTTGGTCCAGCGGGAGCACCCCCGTAGCACGACATTCCTCGTACATTCGGAGCAAGTATGGGCTAAGAACAGCAGTGCGGTCTTGAAACCATTCAATTGGGATGCCGTTCGGTCCAAGCGCTTTGCCCGTATGGAGGGCCCCAATGGCGATCCGCAGTTCGTCAGCAGTAAAGGGCGCCTCAAGCTCAGCTGCCGCCTCCGGCAACAGTGCCGGGATGGTCAAATCATACAGTGCGCTTTGGGCCGCAATCGCAGTGACGTCCCGTTCCGGGGTGTAGACTTTCTCAAAGTGGGCAGCCAATGCCTCCACTATCCGAGCTGGGTCAGTTTGGATATTCCCCTTTTCGTCCTTAACCTGTTGGATCCCCTTGACGCTACCCCCTCTCTTGTCGAGCCAAGCCAACATTTTCCCTGCCTTGTCCCCCATATCATATATTCGGTTTTGTGTGTCAGTGATGTGACCTTGTGTAATGTGCCGAGCGTGGTCTGTATATAGGCGCTGGGCCAGCATGAGCGCGTGCAATGTGTCATCAGTGGGGTCTGCTTCGTGAGCGGCAGTTGCTTCGTGCAGTCGGAGCTCAAGCGCCGAGTGTTCAGCCGCCTGTTCTCGTCTATGTGATGTTATGGAGCTTATGGCTTGCCCCCTCAGGACGGTCTTATAGGCCTCCCATAGCACCTCAGCCGAGGCTGCGGTAGGCTCATTCTCCATGAAGTAATGTGTCGTGGCAGTCTGTAGTGCCTTCCTGACCTTAGGGACCTTAAGATAAGAGGCGTGCATCGGAAAGACGCGGTGGCGTGTGCGTGTTTGTGAAGTAATGGTGAGAGTTAGTGGGGAGTGATCCGAGATGCCCCTAGGGTGTATGAGCACCTCTTCGACACGTTGTAACCCATCCCCCAACGCCAGGAAGTGGTCAATGCGGGACAGGCTATTATGGACGGTGGAGTGGAAGGTGTACTGTCGCAATGTTGAGTGGACGTGTCGCCATATGTCTATCAGCCCCAGTGCCTCAAGGAAGCGCTGAAATCTGGAGGGACCCCTGGGGAGAGTGGTCGCTGGGAACCTGTCGAGTTGTGGGTCAGCAGGGGCATTAAAGTCCCCGCCTAGCAGGGTGTCTCCCTCAGGGAGGGATAGCAAGAATTCGCCCAGGGCAGGCAGCATCACTAAGTGCAGTGACGGCGGGATGTATACTGATACTATAGTCAGGGGGCGCCCTTCCCATTGACCAATCACTGCCGCAAAACAGCCCTGCGTATCAGTTTTTGTGCCAAGGGTGATAAAAGTGGAGGATTTTCTGAGCAGGATACCCGTGCCCCGGGACCCAGTAGAGAATTCTGAGTGGGTCAACATTGCATACCCTCGTCTGTCCAGGGCCTTAGTGGCATTACCCATTAGATGGGTCTCTTGAAGGAGTATGAGGTCAGGTTTATGACGCTTAACCTCTGACAGAACAAGGCCGCGCTTCACTCTATCACCCAGACCGCGCACATTCCATGCCAGAAGCCTGAGGGAGGAGCCGCCCAATCGCGTCTCTCCCGCCTGCATCATGTTAGGTTGTGCATCCACCACCATCAAAACCTAGAGACAGAAACCATCAGTACAGGCCCCACCCCCCCAGCATTGTTCCAGTGAACAGCACAGTACATTCTACGTTTTGTGATCGATATCATGAATCTCCCG
Source organism: Lissotriton vulgaris (assembly GCF_964263255.1). NCBI lineage: Eukaryota > Metazoa > Chordata > Amphibia > Caudata > Salamandridae > Lissotriton > Lissotriton vulgaris. The sequence goes on along the minus strand of NC_141696.1, from coordinate 813,341,315 downwards.
TAAAACCAAACAATTCCCCCCCCTCAACTCCCCCCACCCTGCCTCCCTGCCAAACGGACTCAAAACTGCCCGCCACCCCAACTTAGCAGAGCGCTTATCCCATGTCAGAAACAGAGTACTTGCGCGTCAGGGGAGAGTGTCCCCCAAAGCAGGCGGTCCCTTTGCAGTCCTCGGGTCGTCCGGGCCAGCGTCCATGAACGACTCGGTGAAGAATCAGAATGGGAGTAAAGTTCAGGCGTAACTCGTTAGTCCCCCGTGGTCATATCATTTGCCTCCAGCAGCTCCCAAGTGGTCCTGTGACGGTGATCCATTCTCGCTGTTCCTGGTCGGAGAACGTGAGCCCCGCCGGCTCTCCTCTCCCGACCTGTTGCGTCGACGGTTGGAGGTGTGGTCCACAGTGCGCCAGCCATCCAGCCATTCCCTGGCATTCTCCGCCGAGTCAAAAAACCAGACCTTCTTGTCCGCCACCACTCTCAGCCGGGCCGGAAATAACATGGAGTACGGCAGGTCTTGGTCGCGAAGTGACTTCTTAACTTCGAGGAATGTTCTCCTCTTACGGGTGACTTCCGCCGTGTAGTCAGGAAAAAACGAAATCCGTGAATTCTGGATTTGGATGGGTGGTGCCACCCTGGCTGCTTGGAGGACCGCATCACGGTCTCTGAAGTTGAAGAGTCTCGCCAAGATGGGGCGCGGGGCGGCCCCCGGAGTAGGCGTCCCTCCCGGGACCCGGTGGGCCCGCTCCACTGTAAAAAAGTTGGACAGTCCCTTCGGGGCCAGCTTAGACTTTATAAGGTCTTCAACGTATAGGTCCATGGCCCCCTTTGTTTCAGACTCCGGAACCCCCAAGATACGGACGTTGTTGCATCTGGAACGCCCCTCCTGGTCATCCAGCTTACTTTTCAGAAGTTTATTGTCCGCCTGCAGCCTCTCCATTGCCACTTGTAGGTCGGAGACGTCTTCTATTAAAGATTTAGTCACCACCTCCACCTGCTTCACTCTTTCGCTCATTTTCTGGAGGTCAGCTCTGATAAGGGTAACCTCCGCCGCGGTCGAGCCCACCGTGGCCTGTACCTGCTCCAGCGCTCGTAGTACATCGTCCAGCGTGGCTTTTTTAGCACCGTCGTTGTCAGCGCCCTTCCCCAGTGATCTGCGCTGCTCAGGCTGGGTGGACGACTGGTTGTCGTAGGCATATTTCCCTAGCTTCGCCTGAGCAGCGGTCTGCCGCTGTCCCTTCCCCGCCATTTCTGTCCAGTGAGACAAGGTCTATAATGGAGCGGGCCGGAGGTCCGTAGCTTTCCGCGGGGGGGAAGGGTATGCAGGGGGGCCCAGAATGGGTGCGGGCCAGAGGTCGCTGACGCTGGTAGAGTGCCGCCGATTGCCGCGGAGCTGTGGCGGCCTCGGCTAGGTCAAGCAAAATGGCGACTGGTGCTGCACAGGTCCTCCGGCTTGTGTCGAGCGCAGCCAAGGGGCACAGCTGCCTAGCGTCACTGGGTACACAGCGTGAAGGATGGAGCGTGCGGCGGGGAGGATCGCCAGCCAAGAATGTCGGGCAGTGGCGTCGTCGGCTACTTCCGGATAGTTGCGCCGGGGAGGGTGAACTTCCGCCCGGCCTCAGGATTCACTCGACACCGATGCTCGCCTCGTGTCACCAGGCCTGTCTTCCACGAGGGACGTAGATGAAGTTTCGCCCCGATACCGGGGTCCAAGCGCTCCCAAATTTTCTGTGCCGGCGCCGTTCGGTCACCGCACCCAGGACACCCTCTTCGGACTGAGCAGTGAGCGGATAGGCATGCGGATTGATGCGGGAAGCCGCCTCGCTACGGGAGCCTCTCTAGGTTGCTGCCGCCATCATCGGCTGCTAGCCACGCCCCCAACATTTAAAATTTACTTAGATAAAAGAACTTAAACCTTTCCCGAGTTTGTAGTTATTTATGAAATGCTAAATGTTATTATACTACCTATTTTCTTGCTAACTCCTTTGATCCTTTAGGATTATAGGTATCGGTGGCTTGGATTGGTACAACAAATGGTATAGATCCCGAATGGTAACATTTAAAATTGATTCAGTGTAAGTTTACCTGTTTAAATATATGCTTAGTTTTATGGGCCCAGGTGAGTATGTTGAGCAGGTGAGCTTGCGCTCTATCACAGGTATACATATTAGGCCTTCGGACAAACTATTCAGATCGATGTTGGATCTGTGGTAGACTTAGAAAGAGGACTGCCCTGCTTCAATAGGACTGCTGTGCTACTGGAGGAAAGAAGAATGGACCTGCTTCTTGAACCCAGAACCACCAGAGTGAGTCCAAGGCCTAGCTGTCTGGCAGACTGTACTGAACTACAGGGACATAAAAAGCTCCAGTGACCTGCCCCACATCTGCCCCGCTGTTTGGACTCAACTGGATAGGCCTGTAACCTGCTGCCAGCCTCTGCTGGAATGGATTCTGATCCCTAAGAGTTGCCCCCAGGTCTTAGACCCTTGGTTGCCATCTGACTGTACTCCTGCTGGCCTAATTGTGGGATTCCTCTGGACATATGCAGCGCAACGCAGTACGATCTCACATCACAGCACCTCGCAGCCCCTGAGCAGCAACCTTCTCAGAGTCGATGCAGATTTGTACAGTGCATGACTACCTAGCCAAGGGATTCCCAGCACTACTCTACAATATGGTACCAGGAACAGAGAAACGAACTGCTGTAGATGGAAAGGTTTAAAAGAGCTAGGTTTTGAGTTTCCTATGGAAAGCAGAGAGCGAACAACACACGCTCAGCTCAGCCAGGAGGGCATTCCACAACTTTGCTCCTAAGAAAAAAAAGGCTTGTCCACCCTGTCTGGCTCTCTTAAATCTAGGAACAACTGCAAGGTCCAAGTTGCTAGAGCATAGATAATGACTAGGCCTATATAGCCGCACTAAAGATCTTAAATAGGAGGGGCCAGAATTTGAAAGAAATGTATGTATGTTACACAGTGCCCTAAATTGGATCTAACGTTCAGCAGTGAGCCAGTGCAGTTCGCAGAGCAGGCAAGCAGTGGAAAAGAATTCGGGGGGATGCAGCAACAGTCTTATTTTTAGTCACATCATCATCAAACCACATCTTCCTCCCCACAACCCACCTCCACCCATGTCACACACCCAAAAATACATCAGTCTGTTTTGCAGGCCAGCTCAAGGTCTCCATCGCCAACAGTACCCATACCGCAATTTCCTGGTTCACCCCGAGCCTTCCCCTCCATCCATCAGTACTGGTCGCGCCAAATCTATATCATTAGTCATACCTAACAGGACTAACTTAGGATCTCTGAGCAGAGGGGTTTCTAGTACCGCCATCAGTTCTTTCAGGATCTCCCCCCAATATATTTGGATCATTGTCCAGGACCAGATTACATGGAAAAAGTCTCCCCCTTCCCAGCCACATCGGAGGCAGTTTGTATCTCCTATCTTCCCCATTTTGTGTAACTGCACCCAGTCGAAATAAGTTTGATGCAATACATTAAATTGTATAAGTCTCAACCGGGACTTAATGGCTACCTCCCGTGGATGCATGAGAACTGTGTCCCAGTGCACCAAGTCCATCTCCCTTACCTCCCGCTCCCATTTAGTTTTAAGGGTGTCTAGGCTGTCCGGCATGTTGTTCATTATAGTCCGATATGTGAGTGAGACTGCCCTTTCAGGTATGTGCTCCTGTAGCAACCTACCCTCCAGGGGGGCATATTCAGGTAAGGTGTCTTCCGGTATCTCTTCCGCTCGCCATGCGTGCCGCAGCTGAGCATACTTAAAATATTGCGTGGGAAGCAATCCAAATTCTACCCTCAGAACCGAGAAAGATTTCAACACCCCTCTGACAGTCACGTCTCCTATCGTAGATATACCTATATCGTCCCATTTCTGGAAACCCTTCAATTTACTCAGCGCCTTCAGCCAAGCGCAATGCCATAGTGGTGTCTGTCTTGTGAGCTTTTTCCCCCATCCTATGGTCCTGGTCGCTCTGTGCCGCAGTACCAACGTCAGTCTAGTGGCCGGCAATAGTCGGCTCCTCCCCTTACCCCCATACAAATAATAAGTATATGGACGGTTACTCATAACACTCCTTTCCAGGGCATATGTGGGGTGAATAGCAGAGGGGTGAGCCCAATCGTTAATCATTATTAGATGTTCCGCCCAGTCGTAGGCCTCAACATTTGGGAGAGAGATCCCTCCGCTATATTGGTGCCTCTGCAGGGTCGACAGTGCTACTCTAGGCTGTTTACCGAGCCACAGATAGGTCCGGAGTTCCGAATTATATCTAAGAACACTCTTCTTGGGAGAGGGTAATATTCGTTCTGAAACGCATATAGAAGTTTAGACAGCGTCACCATTTTGAACATGGCCGCTTGACCCAGGAGCGTCAGAGGCAATAGCCTCCATCTAGCTGCGTCTTCCACAAAGTTGCGTAGTATCCGCCTAACATTTCTATCGCATGAGCTTTTTCTATCCCTTTTCACAAAAACCCCAAGATAGACAAACCCCTCCACTGTAATCTGCAGCCTGTCTGGGAGGTTTGTCCACTGCTCCCTACCACTAGGGTCATATAGGACCGATTTATACCAATTAATTTTATACCCTGAATACGCTCCATAACGCTCTAGCTCTGAGAAGAGCACCGGTATCGTTATCTCTGGTTGTGTAACATATAAGAGGACATCATCCGCGTATAATGATATTTTTTCTTCTGTCATGTGCCGGGGGCCTACTTTAAAACCTCTTATCTCTGGGTGTTGTCGAACCACCGCTGCCAGCACCTCTATTGTCAGCGTGAAAAGCAATGGGGACAAAGGGCACCCCTGCCTTGTTCCGCGCTGCACTGGGAATTTTTGTGACAAGGCCCCGTTAACTTTGACCTTTGCCCTAGGGTCAGTATATAGGAGGTGTATCCACTGCCTGAACAGCGGGCCAAAATCGAAGTGGACCAAAACACCTTCTAGGAATGGCCAATACACTGCATCAAACGCTTTTTCTGCGTCTAGCAAGAGGAACCAGTGTGAATCCTGCCTTTTACCCACCTCCTGTAGCCAATTATGCGTCCTTCTCAGATTAAATCTAGTGGCCCTTCCCGGTAGGAACCCCGTCTGATCCAAGTGGACCAAATCTGGGATCACCCTACGTAGCCTGAGTGCTAGTACCGTTGCTAGTAGTTTAACTTCGATATTCAGCAGAGATATGGGTCGGTAGGAGGAGCAATCCTCTGGCGGCTTGCCCTCTTTAACTATCGGGACAATCGTGGCCATGTGCAGGTCAGGGGGGAGTTGTCCTTCTTGGGCCGCGTCTTCAAATAGCCTTAATATGTGATAGGCAAGGAGATCTTTTTTTTTTTTTAACTCTGCCGGGAACCCATTCGGACTGGGAACTTTCCCCGCCCACAACTTAGCTATGGCCTTTTTTACTTCGTCAAGCATAAGGGGAGCCTCCCAATCTACAATGTCTGCATCAGCCAGTTCCGGCAATGTGCTACATATAGCGGAGAGCCTCAACCTGCGTTCCCAGCTCTCTTGGATGCAGCAACAGTCTTGCCACTGTGTTCTGCACTATTCAAAGTCATCTGAAAAGATTAATTTTTACTCCAAGATACAAGATATTTCGGTAATCAAGTATCAAAATCACTAAGGCCTGATGACAGCTAATTGGGCCAAAAATGTAAGGTAGCATAATATTTTTTGGGCCATCTTAAAATGCTGATGCAAGTGGTGGCCAGTTTAGAGATCTGATGACTTATAGAAAGACTCAAGTCCAGACAAACACTAATATTTTTGATGACTGGGACAGGTAAGGTACCCATCACCTCAGGTCATAAACGCAGGCCCCACAGATGAGGAAGGTTTCCTGGCATCAGTACCTCAGTCTTGTCTACATTTAACTTCAGAAAGTTGGAGCTCATCCAGGAGCAGACTTGGGGTAGACAGCTGTCCAGTGTCACTGATCTCTTATTCTCCTGGTAAGACAGGGAGGCAACGATCTGGGAGTCATCGTCATAGGATAGAAGAGTGAGACTGAGATTTTCCACCACCTCAGCTAGTGGCCTAATGTACAGATTAAAAAAGAAGAGGGCTGAGGAACCCTGGACTGTAAAGGATGTAACTTGGACCGTGCTGATGTGAATCCACTTGGAAACCCCAATTCCCAAAGGAAGGAACTCAGTCAAGCCAGGGCCAAGTCCTGAACCCAAACGGCCTAAACTTGTGACTTTGTACCGGTCCGGCGCGACCACATAACCATAGTTGACCCTTTGTGCTTTTAGGGGCTATATTTACCTTAAAACTGTGAAACTGCACATTTCCGGTTCTGCTGATTGGATTTTCATTGTTTCAGTGTCAAATCATTTATTAAAATGTACTCTATTTTTCTTAGTGAGTGTGGGATTTTTCTTCTGTTGTGTTTTCACTTTATTGCTATTTGTGTGCTTTAAAAATACTTCTCACATTGCCTTTGAGTTAAGCCTGACTGCTTTTGTGCCAACCTACCGAAGGGTTATGCATAGGTTAATTTACTAACTGTTTGTGGCCCACCCTGACAAGGATTGTGGCTGCTGCTTGAGAAGGGTTCACACCTCCTCAACCATCAACCCAATTTCCCTAAGGGTATCATTCTCTCAGAAATCTATCTTAGCCTAAGCGAACCTCAACCTTTCAAAACGTCATCATATTTGCACTTTTTAGGTGCAGTAAATGTAATGTATGTAAATGTATAGGCATTTATATAGCGCACTACTTACCCGTAGGGTCCCAAGGCGCTTCGACCGCTGCGAAACCCTTCCTGGCTTCCCTGAGAGATGGTCCCTTAATGGGTATCTCCAGGGTGAGACCAGGCATCCCCGGCGGTCTGGTGGGGCCGTTAGTGAAGATGAGGCAAGCTAATGCCCAGAGTTGCCGAGTGTGATCGCTGATCAGAGTGGGCACCGAGGCGAGAGAATTATCGAGTCCGCTGACCCTGGTCCAGAAACCTGCCGCGCCGGGAATCGAACCCTGGTCCCGGGCCGTCCTCTGCTCTCGGCTCTGCCACCTCTAACGAGTGAGCCACACTACTAAAACCAAAATAACTTTCATTTACATAGTACCTCCACGTTACCTATTGAAAGTTGTTTTGTAAGGATGTATAGTTAATTACTTGCAAGACAGGCAAAGATATCACTGCTAAATATAAGATGCCCTGCACACTATACTATCACTAATACATAATTGTAGCAATTATTCTCATCATTTGTTTTGGGAATCAAACATTTTTATGTTTATTCAACTTTACACGGGTGGAAGACTATGCTTGCTCCAACTTTTACTTTGTTTCTTCCTCCCTTCTATTGAATTATTAACATGTAACCCCATGTAGGCTGACCTTACAAATACAACTTCGTTCAAATCATATAGAGTAGAAAAGTGTTCTGAGATTGGTATAAAGATACCTTGATTCCTGTCTAGGATGTTTGGTTCACCAGGGTTTGGTGAAATACTCTGCCTGCTGTTATCTGTGAATGTGTTAAATAGGCCTGTTCACCAATGACTTTATTCTCTGACTTCCTTCAAGATCTAACAGGATAAACGCCTGTAAAACAGGTGTTTCATACCTTACCCCCATTGTCACATTTATAAATCACTGTCCATCAGCCCCACCTGACCATCCTCTGACCATATCCACCTAAAAACATTAAGACCTTGCTGCCACAAGGCAGAATACACTGTGGAATCTTGGCAGTGCACCTACAACATTAAGGGGTTTATTTACAAGCCCCTTGGGCCACTTTTGCATCATTTATAACATGGGAAAAGCAACACAAAATTGGCGCAAGGGGCTTGTAAATATGTCCCTAAGTGCCTCACAGTGGCGTAACGAAACTTGAGAGGGCCCCCCTTCAAAGAACATGGAGGGGCACCTCCCCCGGGCTCAAGCGCCCTGAGACCTTCTGGTGAATTGTGCGCAAAAGCATCTGACTTATGACTTATGAATTTAATCAGGAACTCTCAGGCCAGGGTACTGTGCTGAGGGGACCCCTGGAGTTCAGCCCCCGCACTCCGGGGGCCTTTGTTACGCCACTGGACTACCTCAGGGTCTACCTCTCAGGCAGCATAAAGTAAGCAGAGGAAAGAAGCATGGTTCCTTTAAACCCTTAGGAGCCTAGAATCTCTCCTGAATTATATAGCATCCCTGGACAACTTTCAACTCCAGGAGCTACCTGTATGAAGGCTGCAATCAGTGGTACTGGCAGCCTTCTGTGGCCCCTGGTCTCAACCCCGTCTTAGGTCAATACCTTACTACCTGTTCCTACCTGCCTCATACACTGCTTTACCTCTGCACCAGCTCCAACACCCCAATAACGGCATCACAAGTGCTTCGGCCTCGGTTGCACTAGAAAATTCAGCACAGAAACATACTTACATACAGCTATCATACGGACAGAGGAACAACGAAACCCTAAGGAAACGCAAACCCAGATAGTATAACTCATATGCCACCGTGAATAACGTCCTTACTCTGAACCATTAGGCAGTATCTCAGCATCACCCCTACTGAAATATTCACTCCAATGCAGGCACCATATTTTCGCCCTAATGAGTGCTATTAAGGTCTCACTCAATATTGTGAATGCCAAGAGATGGAGGAATAAATAAGTTTATAGACTTAATTCCTAGCCTTGTCTATTAGGGCATTTAACACTTTATATTTATTAGGTTTGCTTTTTTAATGTGAACATAGCCTATATGGCTGTGACCCACTGTCGGTGAAAATGGACAACTTGCAGCTACTTTGTGTAGCATGAACAGGTGCATCATGCTGAGATGGCCTATGGCTGTTAAATGTGATTAACAGTTGCTGGCACTCACCTCTATACTCCTGCTTCTATTGGTGGAAGGGTTGCACTTGTGCATTTTAGGCCCTAACTGGAGATTTCTTAGACCTGGCAATATATTGTTTGCTGGCTGTGAAGAAGCATCATGGTCGGTTACAAAATTAACCTACCAGATCAGAATCAGAGCCTTGAGGTTTACAGTAGAAGGAATAATGGAAAATATGTATTGAAATATTTAAAGCAAGTCCGACAATGCACCGTATAGGACTAAGAGGTACAGTATTTGTTGTGGCAATTAGAACATATTGTATTTGTGTCACGCTAAAAGTCCCTCTCATGGTTTTGATTTCAAAATATTTGCACTGATCAGCTTGTCGAGTTGAGAAAGTTGATCTGCATAATGTGTCCAGGAAGTCTCTATTTACATTCATCTGAATGCAGCGGCTGCTTCACAAATTTTCCTACTGAAAGTCAGTAGCCGATTGCCAGCCATCTTTGTTCAGGTTGGCAGCGATTCTGTGCCTTTGCTTCATGTGATGGCCAACTTTTGTGCTGCATCCAAATGGCATCTTCTGGTCTCTTGTTTAACTTTGGCAAAATACACCCCATTTATGTGAAACATTACACATTAGGAATATAGGTTTGTATATGTGATTTGCAAAGCAAACGGTTTGCCTAGGTCAGCAGACTGGGCCCATATAGCAAACTCATTTGTCTTTTAGCGTTATTATTTTTGACATGGTGAGCATACAGTGAACTCTATGACAGAAAATACATTCCTATTTCCGTCCACCATTCCCCAAACCCCTTTCTTAAGCCCGCCTACCACCCAAAAGCACGCATATACAGTTACAAAATGCTCAAAGCCAATGGCAAATGTATGTGGTGAAACCTCAAAGGATGGCAATTGTTGTGTGGTTTTCAAACAAGAAAAATCAACTCCATTACAGCAATTCCATATTCCATAGGGTTTTACTCATAATTGCATGGTACTCGTGCAAAATTACCACAAGGTACCTGTAAAATTGCATGCTGTTTTACTGTTATTTCAGTACAGTGCTACTTAGAATCAGGGTCATTTTCTTTTATTTAACCTTGCTAAATGCTCCTCTAAACTCATGAAACTTTAACATTAGGAAAGGTGACCAGCGAACATGGGGTACTGTGCATACACCCCAAGATCGCGGGGTACGGCGCGTATCCCCCATGATCGCAGGGGTACGCGCCGTACCCCTGCGATCATGGGGGGTACGCGCCGTACCCGGGGGGGGGGGGCATTCCGTACCTGTTTCGGGGCGAACTCTGCTTTTACGGCTGCTTTCAGCTCCCGTAGGAAAAGGGTCGTGCGGTGCATACCCGAGACGAATCGTACTTGCCGGGTCAGAAAAAGCAGCCGCGAACCGTACAGATGTCACGTACAGCGGGTTCCGAGGGAGATTCGTGTGGAGATTCGAGACGTACGGTCTTTTTACGATTCGTATGGAGTCCTGCTCCTGGTACTATTTGTACTTCGTCGTACGTACGGGGGACGTTGCAGGGTACGATTCATACGGGGAAAAACGCTCCGAACGGCTATTTGGAGCAGTTTTCCAGAATCGGAATTGACCCCATTGTGATGTCTTAGTGCAAAAATTACCTTTTCCAAATAACACCACCTAAAATTATGAATTTTCGAAGACACCACAGGCATGATAGCATTCTTATCCATCCAGCCTAATACAGTTCCAACTTACTGAGTTTCTTTACTTTTGGGATAGTGCATGTACTCTACATTGTCAAGGACAGATGTCCCAGTCTTTGTGCATTTTCTACATACAGTTAAGAGAGGATTTAAATAACATCTCTGTGTCATACAGTCCTGTGCCATGTGATATGCTGTAAGGGCAAGCATCATTGGCTCTGGTCTGAAATATACCACTTCAGTTTAGTGGGAATGTGCATATTCATGAATTAGAACGCTGTTTATTGAAGTTTCCTTTCGATTGATAGTTATTACCAGCTTCTCTGCTTCCCAACTAATAATTCTAAATATACTACAAACTGACAGCCCACTGTTTAAATAAAATTTAGCTTCAGATCATTAGAAGAGAGGCATTTTAAATAACCCCTCCAAAGTGTTTTGCAGTCAGATAAATAGTAGACAATGAATACATGAAGGTCATTGTATGACACATTTATTTCTAGCTATAGGCCTAGACTGCTGCTTCCTGCTATCGCCCCAAAAAGAGATTTGTGTACAAACATACAAAAGTGGTTCACATAGCGATAACCTCCAACTGCAGTTGATATGTCATTGTAAGAATTATATTATAAGAATTATATATTGTATCAATTATATATTGTATCAATTATATTAGGCCGTATCACATAGCATAGGGTTATGATTTGTAAACTTAGATGATCTCTTTGCCAAGAAATATTTATGTGCCCGGATAGTACAATCATGTTTAATACACATGTGGGAAATACAATAATTCTCAAAAATGCCACACTTCCTTGTTTCAACGCACCGGGTCTGGCAAATAGGTTTCCTAGAGATTTTTTGTCAGAATGAGGCATGGGAAAGCACTTACCCCTATGCGCCTGTACATAGTGACATGCTACTCCAAATCTTCTGAACATCCGTGCCTTCAGAACAAGAAGAGAATGAAGAGGCGTGCAGAGTTTGGGCACTGCCAGGACAGACATCTTAAGTTCAGAGAGACATAATATGCTAAATCATAGTTTCAAGCTGAGAAGGACTACATGTTCCATGGAGCCACAGAATTTCCAAAATATGCATATGGAAGCAGCCATCTTGAACGTTTGAGCTATAGCTTCCTTTTGTGACACAGCTTCATTACTAGGCAATCGTGATACATAGCTGGCATTGCCTATAATTGTTTCTTATAAGTTTAAGTCCTCCTTAAAAGTTTTTTTGAGAAGTCAACAAAAGACATCTTGCTACCAGAGCAATATTTTTACACCACACCAGTATAATGATAAGGCTTGCCCTTGTTTATTTTTTTAGAGTCTTGCATCAGTACAATAAACTCATATTTTGCATTTTGTTAGTTTTCACAAAGGGTCTTCCATCAGAATAATGAACTTGTAGTTTGCACTTTGATAGTTTTCACAAGGAGTCTATCATCTGGATTACGACTTGGTATTGGCATTTTTCTCATTTTTACAAAGAGTCATCTAACAGAATTATGAAACCCATTGTGCACTTGTTATTTCGATAAGGATAAATCCACAAGGATTGAGAACTCAGTATTAATTTACTATGCATCTACATGTGAAGTCAATGGAATTACAGCTGACATAAACTATTTATTGTTCATGGAATAAGTATGGGGTAAAGTTAATATATCAAGCACAACATCCAAGATAGCTCTTTTAGCAAACAATATATAATATAATACATATATTGTTTTTAGCAAACAATATATATTATAATATATATATATATATATATTAAGCAAGAATGTTGTTTGCAGCTTCCTCATAAAGGTTAATTATATTGCAGCTCAGGACAACTATCAAGTTAGCTCCATAAGGGAGTGGGAAATACAGATAGTGTATATGTATATCAGATATAATATCATAAGTTTGTTGTCAGCATCAAAACCACAGCCTTAATAAAGGTCTTCTCTTGTCTTTACATATCAACACTCCTGTGATGCAGATCAAGGCCAGATGAACCCTCAGGCACCATGACAATATCCGGGTCAAGATTTACACAAAAAGTGACACAATGCAGGGCAGCAAGTAAAGTTGCTATGATGCTTAGTATGAACAGGAGAGAGCACAACTACACCACATCTACTAAGATGCTGATGCAATTTAGGTGGCCATGCACCAACGCACACACCCTGGTACCATAGTGCCAGGGTGTCTACATTGTCTGAAGCATAGTTTATGTACCTGGTAGGGACCCTTCCAGAATAAAAACTATGCTTTAAGGCTTTTCCCACTTTTCTATGTGTGTGCTGTACAATGTTGCACACATGCAAAGTGGAATAAACAAGAACTGAAACCACTTCTTCTAGCTATGCCTGCCTCAAGGAGACACCGGTGTTATGCACAAATCTCTGTATATAAGTCTTTGTAGATAGGGATTTGACTCACAGGCCATGGTTCAGTACATGGGAACGCCCATACACCACTACATGGAAACCTCCCTTGACACAAAATAATGCAAGGCAGGGAATTGTGCAACTTTGGGCCCAATTACAATGTGGGCAGGAAGGGCTCCGACCATCGGTCGGAGCTCTCCTGCCGGCATCGTAATCTGCTGTTCAGATTCCCTCCCAACCAAACCATTTAGAAGGGTTTGGTCGGTAGGGAACCTGACTCGGATTTCCGAATGGCTTACAATGGGCTCGGACAGCAAGTCCGCCTTCCAGGAACCCTGCAATAATCCCCTGGACAGCTTTTTCCGAGGGGTTACAATGGCAGTTTCCCACTGCCTTTTTGTGCCGGCCTTTCCGGTACAAAAAGGCATTGGGACACAGCTTTGGGGGCCCCCAGCATGGTGCCCCCATGTTGATCCCTGCACCCGGTGGCAGGCACCTTGAGGTGCCTGCCTCGGGTGTAGGGATGAATTGCACCTGAGCATTTTGCTATGAAAGCATGCATTCCGTTCGTAATACATGCTCCCATAGCAAAGTATAGGAAACCTAATTGTTGGAATAGAACTGACGACAGGAGGTCGTTCGGTTCCATTTTCAGAGCGATGTCAGATGGACTCCGGTCCGTCAGACATCACAATAGGCTCCTTAGTGTATCTTTGGGTTACAACCCAACGCAAATTGTGATTTGCATTGGATTGTAAATCCCACATGCACACTTTGTGTTGGGTTTGCACTAAGAAAATAACGCAAAAGTCTGTAAATCTCGTCAGTGTTTCTGTTTCTTTCTTTAGTTTCATACCCCTTTCCTCTAATCTACTTCTTATCTGCATGTTGCTAGTTTAAGGTTGGCTGTAGATTTGGAGAAGTGTGGAGTTTCATTACGCTCTCGTCAGATCCATTTTACAAGGGTAAAGAATCTTGATACTTCTGCACCCTCTGTAACATTTAAAAGCAGTTGTGATGAGGAGATTGTTCTTTACAAATTGAACTTTGTCAATTTTTTTTATAGCATATCATGCCTTTTATCAAGTTGTTCGCTAAAGAAATCATTCTGAAACTCGTTATATGGATCAGTAGTTAATGTTATAGCAATTTTCAGTCACTAATATTATCCGAATCACATCTGTATAACATCAACGTTTCATAATTCCCACCTCTTCAAGACATTTCTGTCTGTTGGTTTAAAGATTTCTCCGGGGGCGTGGCCAAGATGGCGAGGTGAGCGGACGCACTCTCCGCGAGCTCCCCCGCACCTGAACCGTTAAGCCTGAATTTACGCTGATCTCCCCCCGGTCGGCCGTAGAAAGACGGCGGGGGTGAAGGAGCAACCTCTGGTCTGCCATAGAACGTCCCTGAAGCTGAGGTCGTACCGAAAGAGCCCCGGAAAGCAGATCGAGGCCGGAGCGGGGCACGGAAGGAGCCGCGAGGCGCGATCAGCCGGCGCGAAGTGAGACGCCGAGACCCAGCCCACGATGGACCTGGGAGAGGCAGGCTACCGGATTGTGGGGGCGCGACCTTAGTGGCTCCCGCGGACGCAACCCAGAATCTGCAGGACAACCGGAAGCGCTCAGCAGCACTGCCGGTGCAACCTGGCCGGCACGGGATCTCTACGCGAGGCCGGGGACGCGGCATATACCTGGAGCGGCCCGGAGCTCCTCGGCGGAGTGGGCAGAGGCGAGACCTGCTGCTGACGGAGGTGAGGTGGAGGCTGGCGGTAGCGGGGAGAGAAGCGGAGAGCAATCCTTCGGGGACACAAGGCACGAGGATTACCGGGAGGGATAGGCCCCGGCCCAGCCCTGCCTGAGGAGCGCGGACCCCTTTTCACGTGGCCGGTCGGCCATTCGATCCCCGCTTCAGCGGCTGACAGTATATTTCGGGGCCCCCTCATCTCAACCAGCCCCTGGCAGCAGTACAGAGCCGATAGCCGTAGGGCTGCTGACTGGAGAGGACCGGTGGCCTAGAAGTAGGAGAGGAGTGACCGGCCACCTCCCCCCCCCCTCTACGAACTAAGTGGCGGACACCGGAGCGAGTGGCCTGACTGGGACCTGGGGGTCTCCGGCTGTAGTGGGGTGTAGTGGCTGGACGTCCACTTCAATACTTTACCACAGACTCGTCCCTTGAGGACCGGACTGGGACTATGACGTTCTGGGACTCCTTGAGGGTCAAGGGGGAAGGGGGGGGAGACGGTGGGGAGCTTTGGGGGTTTGGTTGGGGAGAGAGGGCTGGGGGGGTGGGGATGGGGAGTTTTGGGTAGGGGTTTGGGAGTTGGAAGAAAGGGGGTGGGTCGTTCAGTGCACTATGCAGGTCCTAGCCGCTTTGGCAGGATTCATATACCTTGCCTCGCTCGGGGCAATTACGCTTTCACTTACACCTTCTCCTATGCCTCCCGGCACTTTTAAGGTGGTGACCCTTAATGTTAGGGGCCTCAACAACCCGGTCAAAAGGCAGGCAGTATTGTCTCTCCTGGAGAGCACCCAAGCTGATATTTGTCTCCTTCAAGAGACACACCTACTATCCTGAGACACTCACAGACTGCGCTCACATAAATTCCAGACACAATTTTTCTCTTCTAGCAACACTAAGACGGCAGGGGTGGCAATCCTGTTGGCCCGACACTTTAGGGGGGAAATCCTTCACAAACACGCAGAACACAAAGGTCGGCTGTTAGCATACCGGTTTAGGATTGGAGGTATCGCTTTTACAGTTGGGTCCCTGTATAGCCCTAATGAACAGAAAGAATGCTTCTTGCAATCAGCGCTTGTAGATGTTACTGCTTCGCAGGATAGGCATGTTATCATCGGAGTAGACTTTAATATGGTCTTTGACTCAGCCATGGATAGATCCGCGCAACGCTCCCCGCAGGTCGGGGAGTTCTCAGTTGGGTGTAAGGCACAGTTGTCGGAGGTAGACCTACCCGACCTCTGGCGACACATGCATCCCACTGACAGGGGGTATTCGTATTACTCCCATGCCCACAAGACGTACACAAGGCTAGACCATTTCCGGTCACAACTCCGGTACGGGCTTTGGTCTCTGCGTCGGACTTGGGAGTGCTGTCCTTATCAGACAATGCCCCGGTCTCCGCCACTTTGTGTCTACCGCCGGTGGCTAATCCTCCCAGAACATGGTGCCTCCGCGACACCTTGCTGCACAGGAAGGTAGTGGTTGACCGCATCGAGGGAGCGATCCGAGAATATCTGCCCCACAACGATAACCCTGACACCACCCTAGCAACACAGTGGGCAGCCTTGAAGGCAGTCCTTAGGGGGGAATTTTTGGCAATCTCCTCTGCTGAAAATAAAGAACGACAGACCAAGAGGGATGAACTTACCCAGCGGGTCCGCGAGCTCAAACAGATGCACTGCAGGACGGTAGCCCCCAGAATATGGAGGCAGCTTAAGGAGGCAAGGAAACTCCTGGCGGCCCTAGACTTGGACCGCGCGGAGTACACTGCGCTTCGCCTGCGCCATGCATACTACACCGGGGGGACCGCTGTGGCAGACTGCTGGCTAATAGGCTCCGAGTGGCGCATCAGAGTCAGCTAGTGAAAGAGATCTCTGACTCCACAGGGACGGTAGCGACGGAAGACGCCCATATAGCTGAAACATTCCGCAGATTTTACGCGGATCTATATGCCGGAGACCCGCCAGATGAAACTGAGACGTCCACATACTTGGACTCGGTCACCCTGCCCTCCCTGGACCCCTTGCAGGCAGAGCACCTAGATAGGGAAATTCGAATAGAGGAAGTGATCTCCGCCATCGCCAGACTCAAGCATGGCAAGGCTCCGGGACCGGACGGATATACCTCGCTTTTTTATAAAACGTTCTGCACGACATTGGCCCCGATCCTCACCCGCCTTTTTAACTCGTTCGCTGCTCCATGGGCCATTCCACCTGACCTCCTGCGAGCCTTACTCACAGTTATTCCCAAACCCGGGAAAGATCGGAGGCACTGTGGCTCTTACAGGCCGATATCCCTCTTACAGGCCGATATCCCTCTTGAATGTGGATTTAAAACTGTACACAGGGATCCTTGCGGCCCGACTAGCCCCCCACCTACCGGGACTTATAGATCCGGACCAGGCGGGATTTGTTCCGGGGAGGCAGACGGTGGACAACACCAAGAGGATCGTTCACCTCTTGGAGAAGGCCTCCCGGATTCCTGGAGAGAGAATGATGCTGGCGGTGGACGCTGAGAAGGCATTTGACCGAGTGCATTGGCCTTATCTCGAACGGGTCTTGATGAAGGCGGGCATAGGAGCCAAGTTCCGCTCCATGATCCTTAATTGCTACAGATTACCGACTGCGGTGGTGCGAGTGAATGGTTATAGTTCGAGGAGCTTTAACATCGAGAGAGGTGCCAGGCAGGGATGCCCGCTCTCACCACTGCTCTTCGCCCTTTATATGGAACCATTCGCCCAACGGGTACGTAACAATCCGGCGACGACGGGGGTGCAGTTCGGGGGCTTTACTCACACCATAAGCCTCTACGCGGATGACATCATACTATCGCTAGACGAGCCCCGGACGGCCCTTCCGGCTTGCATCGAGGAGCTGGACTCCTTTGCTGCTGTCGCGGGTTTTAAAATGAATATGGGGAAATCTGTGGCTCTGGACATCTCCCTTACACCAGCCACTAAATCTCATCTACAAGGCCAATTCCCCATGCTCTGGTCGTCGGAGCTGGTGCCTTACCTGGGGATCCAGCTGGCCCCCACCTTGCCGGCCATGGTGACGGCTAACTACACCGCACTGGGCAAGAAGATCCGGGAGGAACTAGGGCGATGGAATCGCAGCACTCTTTCCTGGTTAGGCAGAATAGCTACTGTCAAAATGACGGTCCTACCCCAGGTTCTTTACCTGTTCCGGGCCTTGCCGCTCCAGCCACTGGTCGGGTGGATCCAACAGATACAGGCAGACCTCTAGCGCTTTATCTGGCAAGGCAGGAAGCCCAGAATGCGCAGGACTCTCTCCATGTTAGCCCCTGAGGCAGGAGGGCTGGGAATACCGGATCTTCGCAAGTACTTCCAAGCAGCACAGCTGCGCTATCTGATAGAATGGAGCAGGTGGGAATCAGATAAGCACTGGCTCTTCCAGGATCAGGCAGTAGCGGGCCGACCCCTGCAGGAAGTCCCGTTTCTACGCCGGCCTCACTGGCCCGCGAATCTGTATGCCTCCTTTGTCACCAGAGTACCCCTGCGGGTCTGGGACGCCACCAACCTCGCACATAATCTTACTACATTCCCGTCAACACTCACACCGTTGGTGGACAACCCGGACTTTACTCCGGGGATGGAAATGGGGGCCTTTACCCACTGGCGAGCGGCCGGGTGTCGAGCCCTGTGTCATATGTATGGCCCAGAAGGAGTCATCCCCTTCCCCCACTTCCGACAGGAATTTTCATTCCCTGAATCTGAAAGACTCCGCTATATGCAGGCTCGCCACTGGGCACTACACCCACAGGTACGGGAGTCGGCCGATAGACAACTCCTCCCATATGAGAAATGGCTTCTGACACGTACGTCAGACTCGAAATTGATCACAGATCTCTATAGGCTACTGCAACCGGCAGGACACTGAGCCACAAGGAATGGGAGCAGATATCCTACAGGGCAAGACACTCGGCATACCACATGGGCCTCACTGAAACGCTGACTAAGGTCTCTACCTACTGGTACTAAATGCCGGAGCGGGTCCATGAAATGGACTGTAGCAAGGACGACACCTGTTGGAGAGGGTGCGGACACCGGGGCACACTGACACACATTCTATGGGACTGTCCGCTTCTAGAGCCCTACTGGAAGGAAGTGTTAGATGAATTTGATTCCCATTTTAACACAGAACTGCCACGCTTCCCCGCATACACCCTGTTAGGGCTCCCAAACGGGTTGGTGTATCCCCTCAGATCACGCAGGGGCAGACAGATAGCTATCGCATTGGGTTCAGCAGTTCAGAACATTTTATTACATTGGCGCACCACCACATTACCCTCTATCACGGGCTGGCTACATTGATTATGGCATGTACTGGGCATGGAGAAATTATCACTCACAATAGCGGGGGATATAGAGCAATTTAACAATCTTTGGCAACCATTCCACTCTTTGCTGCTCACTGAATTCAAGGAACTCACCTGTCCCAAATACCTCCGCCTCTTGAGGCTCACGAGCCCTGCAGCACCGACCTCCTGAGTGGATAAGGGATCCACCTCTCTCGCTAAGGGCGACCAAGGTAGACAGCTGGGAGCAGACCTGCGCACTGGACGATGGGTGGGTGGTGGGGGGCGGGGGGGGGGGGGCAGGGGAATTGGGGATCCGGGAGTTGGGGTTTGGGGGGGAGTTTGAGAAGGGAAGGTTATTCTATCATTGCAACAATGCATATCCTTCAATGTCGCTGCGGACTGGCCCACGATCGAACTGTCTTTTGAAGATATAACGCTGTGGGCCCGGCCTTGTCCGCACTGACCTGATGTCTCATACATTCTGTATGTTTGTCCATTTATGTTGCACCAAATAAAATACTTTAAACCTAAAGATTTCTCCACTTTTTCATTCTTTGAATCCCTTCTAGATCTAATGCAATGTAGAAAAAGCGTAAATGCAATTTACATCCTTGTATGTACAATAAAATATGTTTTATGCTTTCTTTTCTGGAAATACTTGATCAAAGAAGACAGAACTCAAATCGATCAGTGTGAATATCAGTTCTCATGGTTACTGTTTCCAAAGTATGTAAAAAGGACAGTCTAAATGTCTATTATCATAAATTCTGTTAATGTAGCTCTATAGACCCTCTGCGCTGCCCTAGGTTTTTCAAGGAAGTGCCTTTTACTTTTAATCTTACCTAAGAACAGTTTTCTTTGTTTTCACCAAGCCTGTATTTCTTAAGGGAACACTTGAGTCCATTTTTAAAGACCCTCTTTGCATCTTGAGACAATCCCTTGTTTTTCATAGGATTCCCCTGTTGCCAGGGATTTTGTTTTCTGTGGGGCTTTTTCTGACATGGTTTTTCAGCCACTTCCAATATCTGTCTCCTCTATTTTCTCTTGTCATTTTCCAGTGTCTTTTGTTGTTTTTGCTTGCATGCCATAACTAGATTTCTCTTAAAAATCATTTTTTTTACCTCTATCTCTTCTCAGCTGAACAATGATGAGAAGGAGGTAGAGGGCCAAAAAGCATTTTCTTTGTTCCGTCTTAATATTTGCATCAAATTTGTTCATAATAAGGGGCTTGTTATGATGTCAGTAGGAAAGGTTCCGGATGGGATTCGGTATTTAAGAATCCGGTTTGGAACCCTTGTTTCTGACTGAATCGTACAGATTTCCCAACAACCGATTATGATGCCTGCGAACCGTACGGGCAGAAAGAATCAGTTTCGAAAGGCATTGGAAAAGTCTGAGTCTTTCGGAGCCCAATCGTACACCTCTATGGACACGGTTTCGGGACATGCGATTACAATGATCGATTCGGACAGCTGTTCCGATTTGGTGTGCCTGAGACAAAACAGCTGTCGGAATCGGTGTTTGGGGGACCGTTGCGGGCCCCCTTCATCCTGAGCAAACACAAGGAGATGATGGACGGAGCACCAACACTTTTCAGACACTCACCCCAGTCACAGATCTGGGTTGAATCCATCATCATTCTTTAGCGCACTTCGCCACCCCAGTTCAGACCCAGCCATATGCAAATAAGTCTTGACCTTGTGCCTCATGGGAACAGTCCAGCCCGAACTGCTAACCCACTTAGTTGTTCCCATTATGCCACTGATATGAGCATTAATTACAGCATGATAGCATAATAAAGTGTGATATAACGTGGTTTCCAAGTTACAGAGACTAGACATCAGTCGATTATATTCCTTGTGATTTACAACTGTAAAAAATCTTTGTTGCCTGTCAGGTTTCAGTATGGCAGAGCCAATGAAAGCCCCTGCTATCCCTTGATATCTGTTCTGGGGAATAAGGTGGAACATAGGAAGGAGGTGAGAGAGAGATTATCTGCATTGGAGCTTGGGGGTTGTCTGTTTCTGTAGACAGCACCGCTCGGTCTGGATGTTACATATGGTAGTAGGTCTGACCGGCTGTGAGACAGAGGGCATACAGTGATCATAATATACCAAAGTGGTGGGGCACTGAGGCCGTCCCTACCTGAGCAATAATTAAGTCTTTGATCTTCACCCAAGCACTGCTCAGACAGTACCTCTCAACCCCCCAAAAAAACAAAGGTTTCTGATGCAGCTTCCCTGTCCTAGGGAAGTCTGGAAAGATTGTAATGGGTTTCATCTTTTACCAGCCTCCACTCACGAGCTGGAAACCCACTCTGTGCAGTGGTTTCAAGGTCACCTTGAAATATCGGATGTTTACTGTAGGACCATGGGAAGAGGTAGGTTGCACTGTGTGATGTAACAAGTCTGTAAGCCTAGTCATCATCTGGTTTAGCCAGACAGTGAGACAGACCCTCATGTAGTGTGATGCTGTAACTGTACAACTAGTACCTGCCACCAAATAATGTCACTCACAGATACCCTATGAGGGCTACATTACTTCAACCGGACGTTTCATCCCTCAATCAGATTCACTGATGAACTCTTAAGTCAAATGATGCATATTTGGCGAAATCTCTTTCACAAACTTCATCAGAATTAAGTGGCACAGCAGTTCAGTCTGGAAATGTTTCTCTGCAATCTGGTAACATGTGAGAGAGCGCAAATCAAGTAAAATGTAGAGGTGCACCATATTTACAAGCACGTTGCACCAGTTTAGTTAAAGGAACATATAAGAGTGTTTAATTAATACAGAGTGCATATACCAGTATGAAAAGCTAATGTAGGAGTGTTTAGAGATGTTAGAATGAAATTAAATTCCATGTTATGTGGCCGTTGCAGAGGAGAATGTAATGTTGCTAAACGTAGAAATGTGTAGGCCTCATGGCAGTTCACTGAGAAAGAATACGTGCCTTTACAATTTCACATGATATGGATTACTGTTGTTATTATTGATCATAGAACTGGAAATATATGTTTTATAGAAGTGTTCCTTATAACCAGTGTGTGTAATAAGTTAGAATACTGTTTAGGCTAAGAAATAAAGGTGCATAGAGTGCACAGGCCCGTTTCATGAAATTCTAGTAGGCCTGGAGAGATAAGGTTGTTTCTTTTGATCTGCATGTGCTAGTTAGAATCAGGTCGTGTTAAGCATAAATTGTGGACCATGCTCGAAGGTTTACGACTCAAGAGATAAGCTGGAGGCCGGAATTTGGGGCCCACTTCATGGGTGTCTGTTTGCAGGTGCGAGGGGGTTCCAATCAAGAGAGTGATGAATAGAGCTCTGTTCTGGGAGACAGGCACAGGCCTGGAGGAGGGTTCAGGAATTTCCTGGGGGGTACCGTCTTGCCGGAGAAGAGCCTGAAAAGCAAGGTCAACGCTAACAAGGAGCCCAGAGGAGTATCAGCATGGAAAAAGCCAGAACCGACACCACGTGAGGGGTGTACGTGAGGGGCGTCTCTGAGAGGCGTTTCAACTGTAATTGTGATTTTGTATTAGGGACAGCACCCCTGGGTGGAGTTAGGGCAGATGGCCTGAGGAACCTAAGAGAGCGGATGGGTAGGCAGATAGGGCAGAACTGCGATGCACAGATTTACAACAAAGACTAAGGGAAAGTGAGTGATCTTTTTTGGAAGTCACCACGGCTGACACCTTTTTAGGTTAAGATCTTGCTAAGTAGGGATGTCACTTAGTCTAGTGTAGGGACAGTCTAATTTGGATTTTTCTTCCTTTTGTAAATGTCGCACAAGTTACAACTTGTGTCTATTCTTGCAAACTTGCTGATCTTTGAATTAGTTTTGGTGATATTCTTCTGTCGCCTAAGAGCATTTAGAGAATTCATGTTTGTATTGATGCCAGTGTATCTTTTGAACCTTATATTGAGATGTTTGTATCTCCAGTTATCTTTGGCTTTATAATAAAACTTTAAAACTTATTCGTAGTAAGTGGTTCTTCAGAGTTGTGTAAAGTCTTAACTGATTAACCTAGTAGTGGATTGCTTTTTACTCTATGACAGGTAACAAAGGTTCAGTCGACCTGAGTTGGGATCTAGATCTATAGTGATCTGATAAGAGATCAAAAATCCCACCGTAGCAGTTGGTAGCAGTGTAGGATGGTTACCTTCTAGAGGAAGGTGATCTAGACTAGGTTAAGATTACCCCGAGGCCCCTAGAGATCGAGAGATGAGCAGCAGAAGAATCGCCTGCCGAAGAAGGTGCTGACGGTGCGAGAGAAAAGCAGCAGAGTTGGTCGAGAGTGAGTATAACAAGGGTCATGCGTTGTCAGATTGCGGTGTTTTGTGTTGTATCTGTATTGTAATGTCATGCGGAGTTGAATGCCTGTAGGGTGATTGAGAGAGGGTTGCGAGCGCGCGCAACCTGGTAAAAATCTTAAGTTCAGAGAAGAGCTTAAGTGGTTCGGGTGTATCGGACATCCAGAGTAATTGTCGACCATTGTAAAGGGGGTCATGAGGTACCATTGATCGCCCGCAGGACCGTGATAGGGGGAACGCAAGAGTGAGTGTATGGGTAACGGACGCAGGTCGGAAGTTACTGTGTGTAAGTAACCTATCAGTCAAGGTGATTGTCTGGACGTTCACGGAAAGACATTTCGTCAGTTAACCTCTTAAGCGCTGCTGACGACCAACGGTCGTCACGAGCGCTACCTCCCCAGTGCTGCGCACGTCCATTGGACGTCCATTCAGCACTAGTTCCAATGGACAGCGCAGCACTGGGGAGGGATATTTACACGCAGCTAAGGTGTTAAGGTGACAATTACAGTTAGACTGTGGGCGTGCAGTCAAGGAAAGTGATCGCTTGGTCGGAAGTAATCATTTTTCAGGGTATGAATGGGACGCATGCATGACCGGGAGACGAGCTGAGAAAGGAGGGGAACTGCTGCGAAGGGGAGACGAGTGACGACGGAGAGAGCCGCGCTGTGATGGGGCGGTTGGTGTGAAGCCGCGCTGTGATAGGCCGGTTGGCGCGAACCGCGCTGTGATAGGCCGGTTGGCGCGAACCGCGCTGTGATAGGCCGGTTGGTGTGAAGCCGCGCTGTGATAGGCCGGTTGGCGCGAACTGCGCTGTGATAGGCCGGTTGGTGTTAAACCGCGCTGGGATAGGCCGGTTAGAGAGAGCCGCGCTGGGATTGGTGGATTGTCATCAGGAAGTAAACGAACGCAGGGAAATAGGGAAAAATTGTAGATTTTGAACATGAAGTGTTTTAAATGCTTGAGAGCGATCTTTAAGAGAAAAAGGAGAGAATCTTATTACGGGGAAGAGGCCCCGCCAGAGGGTACACCAGCTCACTATATGGCTACGAATGTTGGGTTGCATACTATACTGTGGCTTAGTACTTGGAGTAAGATTACAGAAGGGAACAAGGAACTGACTTTTCCGAAATACGGAACGTTTAGATTAGAAGTGTTGCACCAGCTAAAAGCAGTTATGTCTTCATTGAGACCCTTGCCTAGACCAACACAGTTTGAGGCCCTTAATGCGTGGATTAGGGCGGCGCACGACAGGAATCAGAACAGACGTCAAGAAAGAGTGAGGCGATCGGTAAGAGCAGTACAAGATGCCAAATGGGATGCGGAAACCAAGAAATGGAGGGTACAGACTATTGAAGTGGATAAGTTGTACCCAGTGAGAGAGGTTACAGGAGAAAAGAGAACCCCAGAGGAGGATGACGAGAGCGAGTCAGAGGATAGTCTAATAAATAGGTTGTTGATAGATAGACCGCCTCCGTACAATAGGGAGATGGAAGGTATCGAACTCCCAAGGGAAGATAGGGTTGGCATAGAGGAGAATAGACCACTTCCTATAACGGATCGGGTACCTACCAGAGGTGAGGAAACACCTCAACCTAGTCCTGTACAGAGGGTAGTCGGAAGGTTTGTGGTGCAGAAGGTGCCAGCAACGGAGTGTGTTGAGTCTTATGGATTGCCAGATGCTCTTCAAGTACCCGTTACCATAGGTCCCATAGTGTCGGTTTATAACCCAGAGAGAGTGCGAGAGGAGGAACAGATGCGGCTAGACAGAGAAAGGGCTGAAATGGAAAGAAGGAACAACATGACAAATGCCTGGAGGCAATTTCCAAGACCGATAAAGTGGAGCACCCCATTGGATTCAGCAGTAGGTCCCATAACAGAACAGGGGGGTCAGAGAGGACCGATGGATCTGAGAGGACCACGGCCGAAATCCTTTAAGGAGTTGAGGGCTGACTTGAGGGAATGGGAGGCTGCCACAGAAACACAGAGTAACAGGTCAAGAGCGGAAGCTGAATGGGGAAGTCAAGGCAATGGGACATTGTCTCACTGCGGGGCTAGCAAAAGCGGTCAGGAGCAAGAAGGTAGAAGTACAGAGTGTGGAGGGGCGTCTCGTCTCATTCACAGTGAGGGAGACCGAAGGACGCAAGAGTACAGGGATAGCTTTAAGTGCACCCTCCATGCACCTGGCGATAACATACAGCATTGGGATCGCGGGAACATGGGGAGCCACGAGGTGTCTCACCATGCGTCAAGCGATCATGGGCAGGAGCGGGATCGCGGGAACATGAGGAGCCGCGAAGGGTCTTGCCATGCGTCGAGCGATCATGGACAGCAGGGGAATTGCGAAAGCATGAGGAGTAATGGAGTGTCTTACCATGCACCTAGAGAAACCAGGCAGAATGGGAGATGTGGGACTATGGGGAATAGAGCAGTGTTTCACCATACACCAAGAGAGGATGGAACTGCATGGAACCTGGAGAGATGGGAGCATGGGAGGACTCCACATAACACGCCTGAGCCCAGACGTAGGACTCAGAGCTGTGATGGGAGAGACGTAAATGGGCTCTCTAGAGACAGCACACTGAAGGCTATGATAAAGGCAAAAAGGCTCGATGTGACTAGTTTAAAATCTGACCTGGATGAGATAATAGATGGTGTGTTGCCTTTAGAAAGGATTGACATGTACGAGCAAGATGAGCTGCTGTTTATAGCAAAGGATATTACTCGAAAGGCAAGAGCAACTCACGAGAAATTGTCTGAACTGGCAGACAAGTATATGGTAGACTTGTCGAGAACAAAGGCATTACAGGGTAACCATAGGTTGCAATATTCAGATCAGGACCTAGATGAGAGGAGGGCAACTGGATTAAAAACACACATAAGGGAACTGATCGCAGGAATAAGAGTATGGAGAGATCTGGATAAATGGGAAGAAAGGTGGTCCAAGAAAGGGACTGTCAGGCGGAGCGCGATTGTGACGTCCCTGGAGGGAGGGCCACGCCGGATGGAGGCATTCCCTTTGCAGGAAATAGCGAATGGGAGTTATGTACATGTGCCCTGGAGTAGGGGAGATTTGGCTGCGTTTACCAATTCATTTCCGAAGTTAAGAGAGAATCCTGTAGAATGGTACAAACAGGTAGAGAGGTTTGTGAAGATTTCGAAAGTACTGTGGATTGATTTGAACACTTTATTCGACATTGTAGTCCCAGGAGACTTGTGGACAGCATGCAAAGTTAGTGTCGAATGGCCCACAACAGAACCAAAAAGGGATGCTCATACTAATGGTCCATCAGAAAGAGTAATGATAAAATATGAAAAAGTGATAACATGGCTGAAAGATAAGGTGCCACCGCAAGATATAGATTGGGTGAAAATAGACCGAACTAGACAGGAACCCAAATAGACAGTCCATGAATTTTTTGAGCGATTGCTGAAAACGTTCAAACAATACAGTGGATTAGATGTAATGGATCCCAAAGACATAGGACAGTTTGTATCGAAGTTTGTTTTGGGGTTGAGACCTGATATTTGTTTGATGATTCAGCAACATTTAATTTGCTGGCAAAACAAACCATTGGATGAAATTTTGAGATACGCAAGGTATTGCAGTGATGAAATAGATTCCAAAGCAAAGAAACTTAAGGAGAAGTTGATGATGGTTCAGATGCAGTCGGCTGGAAAGGGTGGACAGCAGCAACAGGGAACAGGGACGATGGGAAGGAGATCAAATAGTCAGAGTAGGGACAACGAGGAAAATCCGAGACCTAGAGTAGACTTTGCTACATTGAAAAAGACGACAAAGTGTCACCAGTGTCACCAGGTGGGACATTGGAAACGCGAGTGTCCCTATAACCCTGAGAACGAAGAACTGGAAGTAGAGGAGAAGGAAGTTAAGACCGTTCCAGTCCAAGGGGTGACAGTACCCAAGGGTAAGGTGGCCAAAGGGGGGACTTCGGCTCCTCGAGCTCAGTTCCCGCAACCACCAAAGATTATGACAGGGGGCAAGATCTATAGACAAATGCCTTTTTTAGTAGGAGGAAAAGGGTGTTACTACGTTGATCCACTGACTGGACGGCGTGTGAGTAGAGAGGAGGACTGTACCCACGGGGCAGTTCTAGAGGTGGACCAAAGAGGACCATGTGTTGAGGCCGAGGTGGCGGGGTGTCCTACAACATTCTTAGTAGATACCGGAGCTACTCGATCAACTTTGAGATCAGCCGTGGTTCCGGATCTGCCAATGTCGGGGGAAACAATTCAAGTGGTAGGAGTCGCAAATAGGAGAATGACTAACCCTTTGACAGAACCAGTGCTAGTGAGGATAGGGAACTACAGCGATGAACATCAGTTTGTAGTATGTGATTCTAGCCCTGTGTGTCTGTTAGGAAGAGACTTATTGTGCAAACTAAATTGCACAATATACTGCACGCCTCAGGGAGTAGAGGTACAGACTAACGACGATGATGCCACCTTTAAAGTTGCAAATTCAAAAGTATGCGTAGAACTGTATCCTACCCTGACGGTGGAAGAGCTCCCTTGGGACTTGAGAGATACTGTGTCATCTGAAGTATGGGACTTCACTGGAGAAGAGATAGGATTGATTAAAGGAGTAGAACCAGTGAAAATCATGATAAAACCAAATGTTGAATATCCAAGAACGCCACAATACAAATTGACCCCGGAGACGATTGCAGGAGTAAAACCCGTGATCGACTCCATGATCAAGCAGGGAATACTGAAGGAAATCGTGGGTAGTCCATGCAACTCCCCGATTATGGGTTTGCAGAAACCTAGCGGGAAATTTAGAATAGTACAGGATCTCCGAAAGGTTAATAACATAGTTGTTTCATGTTGTCCAGTGGTACCGAATCCATCAGTGATATTGTTTCAGATACCATTCCAAGCTGAGTGGTTCACAGTGATAGATCTTTGCCAGGCTTTCTTCTCAATTCCATTAGATGAGGAGAGCCAGTTTCTTTTTGCATTTAAGCTGGAAAATCGTGTCTTAACATGGTGTCGTATCCCACAGGGGTATACAGAAAGCCCATCGATTTTCAACCAGCTACTGAAGAAAAATCTTGAAAGTCTAGTACTGCCACAGAACTCGGTTCTAGTTCAGTACATAGACGACCTACTTGTTGCGTCAGAAACAGAAGAAGCTTGTAAGGTAGACACCATCGCCCTGCTGAACCATTTAGCTGAAAATGGGCATAAGGTGTCTCCGAGCAAATTGCAGTACTGTCTGACAGAAGTACAGTACTTGGGTCACTGAATTGAAAAAGGAAAGCGGAAGGTGTCACCAGACAGGATAGAGCCGATCATGAAGATGAATTCGCCTACGACACAAAGAGAGGTCAGGATGTTCCGAGGAATGGTTGGTTATTGCCGACAGTGGATAGCTAACTTTTCCCTGAAAGCAAAACCCTTACAAAAACTGACGCACAAGGAGGTGAGTGATCCGGTACCATGGGACAAGGATTGTTTGATGTCGTTCCTACAGCTGAGAGAGGACTTGTGCCGTGCTCCAGCTTTGGGAATGCCAGATTATGAAAAACCATTTTTTCTTTACTGTTTCGAAAGAGAAGGTTGTGCTTTGTCAGTCCTAGCACAAATTCATGGAAATGCCCGTAGACCAGTTGCATATTTTTCGGCTACTTTAGACCCAGTAGCCGCAGCGTTGCCCGGATGTCTCAAATCCGTTGCTGCAACGGGTGTCAGCATTGAAAGGTGTGAAAGTATTGTGATGGGACATCAATTAGTGGTGTATGTACCTCATTCTGTAGAACTGTTAATGACCAGGACCAAGACACAGCACTTGACCAATAATAGGCTCACGCGCTACGAGCAAGTTATTCTTGCTGCGGAGAACGTGACCCTTAAGAGGTGCTCTGTTTTGAATCCTGCCACTTTGATGCCACTTCCTAATGATATAGAAGATGAAGAATGTGAAGATCACAATTGCCTTGATGTGACTGAACTATGCAACAAGCCAAGACCAGATATTGTGGATGAGCCGTTGACTGACCCTGATGAAATATTCTTTGTTGATGGCTCATGTGTAAGAGACGATACTGGTCAGTTGAGAGCAGCTTATGCTGTTTGCACTATTACTGGAGTTGTAGAGGCCGCTTGCCTGGAAGGAGTACACTCCGCTCAGGTAGCCGAAATCATTGCATTGACACGTGCCTGTTTAGCAGGTAGCAAAATTCGAGTCACCATTTACACAGATAGCCAATATGGTTTCGGTGTAGTTCATGACTTTGGGCAATTGTGGTCTCAGAGAGGTTACATGACCTCCTCAGGTTCGCCTATTCGAAATGGGGAGTTTGTGCGACTATTGTTAGAAGCGTTACAAGGTCCGGCAGCAATTGCCATTGTTAAATGTGTAGCACACACCAAAGGTACAGATTTTGTGTCCCAAGGAAATCGTTATGCAGACGAGGTTGCTCGCTACTGTGCGGAGCAAGGATACTCTTTCACGGAAGTGGAAGTGGGTGGGACACAGGAAAAGACAGAGTTAAACATGATGCTAGAAACAATTGATACTTGGGATGACTTAAAGGGCATGCAAGAGAACGCACCAGATTTTGAGAAAAAGGCATGGGAAACTGCAGGTTGTGTAAAAAGTGAAATGGATTTGTGGATTTCAGCAGATGGAAGGGCAGTATTACCAAATGAATTAGTGAGTCCAATGGCACGACAAATACATGGTCCAGTACATTTAGGAAGAGATGCCATGCTGCAGGTATTTAGGCAGACTTGGTACAACCCCAAGTTTAGAGTAGCCGCAGAAGCAGTGTGTCAGAGGTGTGTAACATGTCAGCAATTGAACATAGGAAAAAGGACACCAGTTACATTGAGTCACATTGGGAGGTCTGGTGGGCCTTTCAACCGAATGCAATTAGACTTTATTGAGATGCCAAAATGCAACCGCCTCAGGTATGTTCTGGTGGTTGTATGCATATTTTCTAGATGGGTCGAGGCATACCCTACACGCAGGTGCGACACACTCACAGTAGCAAAGTTGTTGCTTAGAGAGTTAATACCAAGCTTCGGGGTGCCGACCTCTTTGGAATCAGATAGAGGGACACATTTCAACAGTGAAGTTGTGAAGATGCTTTGCTCTGCATTAAATATTGATCAGAAGTTGCACTGTAGCTATCGACCAGAGGCTTCGGGAATCGTGGAGCAGATAAACGGAACTATAAAATCTCGAATGGCCAAAGTGTGTTCATCGACATCCTTAAGCTGGCCTGATGCCCTGCCATTGGTACTCATGAGTATACGTAGCACACCAGACAGGAGAACAGGTCTCTCCCCACACGAGGTTCTAATGGGGAGGGCAATGAGGCTTCCATCTGTTCCAACTACAGCTTTGTTGAATATCACAGATGATCTGATCCTGGATTATTGCAAGGGACTTTCTGATGTCATTCATTCTTTGTCTCTTCAGGTGCAGGCTGCTGAAATTCCATCTTCCAGAGACCTATGTCACGACCTGTGCCCTGGTGATTGGGTGCTAGTGAAGAAACACGTCCGGAAGAACTGCCTAGACGTGCGCTGGAAGGGGCCATACCAGATAATTCTGACAACGAATACTGCTGTAAAGTGTGGAGGACTGCCAAATTGGATTCACGCCTCCCATACTCGAAGAGTTCCAGCACCCCTGGAAGAATCAGCTCCTCTCACAGATGAAAATCCAGCTGTGGACGGCGAACCACTAGAGGGGATCAGTCAAGCTGTGGGGGTGTTGGAGGAAGCTGGGAGTGCTTCAGACCAAACGGAAGAAAGACAAGACGGCAGTGAAACTGAAGCTGCCACAGAAGGAGAAAGTTGCTGTGAATACGGCTCAGACACTGATCAAGTCACAAGTGATCAAGAACCGAGAGTGAGGGAAGAAATAGGAGAACAAGGCGTGGAGAAGCTAGTTGGCCTGAAAGGAAGAAGAGGCTGAGCTTGAAGCCAACTCCAGGGAGAACCCTTGCTCCTATATCTGAAGACTCAGATCTGGACGAAGGTGCACAGGATCAAGAACAGGAGGGTCCCAGAAGATCAAGGAGGGTCCGAGTGCCCTGCAGAAGATACGCCACTCCTGAGTGGACCTACCTAGCAGCAGATGTCTAGTGCACGGAGATCCGGGAGGGTGAGGGAAGTGACAGTGACCAGTAATGACCCAATCATAACGCTGGAAGTGGTGTTGTTGGTACCTGGACTTGAGATCGAAGGGTTGCTGACACTCACTGTCCCCAATCCTCCTTATCTGAGCAGAATAAGAGAACTGGTTCTAAACAGAGTAGAATTTCCGACTTTTGGTCCAACGATACCAGCACTCGAGGAGATCATTCTTCGCTTAGAAATATTAGAATACGTGATTAGAGCTGCTGGAACACGCATGATTACAGACTGCTAAAGACTTTGTAAATAAACGGATTGAGAAGATAACCTAGCGCCAAGTGGAAAAAGAAGAAATTTAGGGACTCTTCCATTTAGTGGACGGAGAAGGGCTAGGGTTGTCTGTTGCTATAATTCAAAAGACTGATCTTGCAAAAGGGATTACCATCTTCCAGGTGTGGTTCCAAAAGACCGAATAAGCAAAGAAAACACTGTTGAAGGAGCAAAGAGCAGAGACTTGTGTTGTGGTAGAGAAATTTAGAACTACACTGTCTTGAGATCATGGAGGCCGGCAACCCGAACCGCAAGGCAAAATGCATAGTAGGCACACTTTTAGTGGGAGTAATTTTTCTTATAGCTTTAGTAGTTACTGTATCATATATAGTGGGACATGAAAATGAAGAGAAGGCAACAAAAGAAGCAAAAGTTGTAGTGACAGTGAAACCTACTACTGCTGGTCAAAGGGGGGACAATACAGAGAAAGATAAAGCTTTGCTAGCAGCAGAAGCTCGTAGGTTGCACGTAGATGAATCACAAGGAAATTTCAAATCAAATGCATATGCTAAATTGCTTTATGAATACATTGATGCTATGGATGCAAAGGACTGTTACGTCTGCATGCAATTGCCAGCCTCTGTAGACGAAGGTATTAGGTACCATCATCTTCCATTGACTTATGGAATCACATGTAGTTTGTTGCTTAGTATATTTTATGAACGCGATAGCTTTGAGTATTATTTTTCAAACTTTGACGCTGTTTTGCCAGAGGTCCCGGCCTACAAGCATATGGACAAACGGGACTATTATAAGAGTGAAGATCGATTGAGGACATTTTTCATTCCTTGGAGAACACTGGATACTTCATATGCCCGAAGAAATAATTTGACTTGTAAAGTATCAGAAATTGAGAAAAAGTTTATAGGGCAGGTGGATGATCGATACAGGAGGCAGAAGATCCTAAAGGCTTCGGGCCAATGGAAAACAGATTGGACTGAGGAGGAAAAGTCACACAAGAGGAAGGGTAGTAATGGTCCAATAGCTTTAGATCGAGTGCATAGAGGGAAACTATGTATATACAGGGGTAAAACCTACTATGAGAATGTGTTTGTGGGAGAAGTAAGTTGTGAACATGCTTTCCAAATAGAATACTATACAAAGGATTTCTTGAAGGGAATGCAGGTGATCCTGAATGTATATTTTGTCTGTGGAAGAAATGCATATGTGAAACTACCGGATAATTGGTACTGATCATGTTATTTAGCAATTGTCTTCCCCAAAAGATACCATGCTAAGGATCTAGAAATCATAGAGGGAAGAACTCAAGCCAGAGGGAGAAGGGATGTAAGCAATGATGAGGTAGTTGGAGACGTATTTGGTGCTATGTTCCCTCTTTTAGGGCTAATACTGAATGATGTCAAAATTAGGAGATTGGCAACAGTCGTAGATAGGTTATCTGCCAGTACTGCTAGATCACTAATGCTGGTGGAGGGAGAGATGCAAACGATAAGGGCAATGGTTCTCCAGAACCGACTTGCTCTAGACGTTCTGTTAGCCAAAGAGGGTGGAGTCTGTAAGGCTTTGAAGGTCCAGGAATGTTGCACTTACATTCCAGACAATTCAAAACCTCTTGAAAAGTATATACAGAACATCACTGAAATTCATCATGAGATTGAGGATCTGACACAGGTGAATGTGTGGGAAAAAGTGGGTAGTGGAATGGGTAAAGTTGGAGGTTGGTTTGCTAACCTTGGAAAGGGTATCATTTGGTACATACTGAAACCTATCATCATAATAGTGATTTGTGTGATCACATTGTGGGGGTTGGTGCGGTTGTATCAATGGTATAGATCAAATAGGTTGCAAAGATCCATGAGAGAGCAGGAGCAGAGGTTAGCTGCGATGCAGGATAACCAGTACAGGAGTCTGAGGGCTCTAGAGATGATGAAGCGAGGGAGCACTGCTACGAGTTCTGTTTGATTCAATTCATACCCTCAGGGATGGTGTTGTGATGGTGATGACCCCTAAAGGTCATCAAAGGGGGGAACTGAGAGAGCGCAAATCAAGTAAAATGTAGAGGTGCACCATATTTACAAGCACGTTGCACCAGTTTAGTTAAAGGAACATATAAGAGTGTTTAATTAATACAGAGTGCATATACCAGTATGAAAAGCTAATGTAGGAGTGTTTAGAGATGTTAGAATGATATTAAATTCCATGTTATGTGGCCGTTGCAGAGGAGAATGTAATGTTGCTAAACGTAGAAATGTGTAGGCCTCATGGCAGTTCACTGAGAAAGAATATGTGCCTTTACAATTTCACATGATATGGATTACTGTTGTTATTATTGATCATAGAACTGGAAATATATGTTTTATAGAAGTGTTCCTTATAACCAGTGTGTGTAATAAGTTAGAATACTGTTTAGGCTAAGAAATAAAGGTTCATAGAGTGCACAGGCCCGTTTCATGAAATTCTAGTAGGCCTGGAGAGATAAGGTTGTTTCTTTTGATCTGCATGTGCTAGTTAGAATCAGGTCGTGTTAAGCATAAATTGTGGACCATGCTCGAAGGTTTACGACTCAAGAGATAAGCTGGAGGCCGGAATTTGGGGCCCACTTCATGGGTGTCTGTTTGCAGGTGCGAGGGGGTTCCAATCAAGAGAGTGATGAATAGAGCTCTGTTCTGGGAGACAGGCACAGGCCTGGAGGAGGGTTCAGGAATTTCCTGGGGGGTACCGTCTTGCCGGAGAAGAGCCTGAGAAGCAAGGTCAACGCTAACAAGGAGCCCAGAGGAGTATCAGCATGGAAAAAGCCAGAACCGACACCACGTGAGGGGTGTACGTGAGGGGCGTCTCTGAGAGGCGTTTCAACTGTAATTGTGATTTTGTATTAGGGACAGCACCCCTGGGTGGAGTTAGGGCAGATGGCCTGAGGAACCTAAGAGAGCGGATGGGTAGGCAGATAGGGCAGAACTGCGATGCACAGATTTACAACAAAGACTAAGGGAAAGTGAGTGATCTTTTTTGGAAGTCACCACGGCTGACACCTTTTTAGGTTAAGATCTTGTTAAGTAGGGAAGTCAATTAGTCTAGTGTAGGGACAGTCTAATCTGGATTTTTCTTCCTTTTGTAAATGTCGCACAAGTTACAACTTGTGTCTATTCTTGCAAACTTGCTGATCTTTGAATTAGTTTTGGTGATATTCTTCTGTCGCCTAAGAGCATTTAGAGAATTCATGTTTGTATTGATGCCAGTGTATCTTTTGAACCTTATATTGAGATGTTTGTATCTCCAGTTATCTTTGGCTTTATAATAAAACTTTAAAACGTATTCGTAGTAAGTGGTTCTTCAGAGTTGTGTAAAGTCTTAACTGATTAACCTAGTAGTGGATTCCTTTTTACTCTATGACAGGTAACAAAGGTTCAGTCGACCTGAGTTGGGATCTAGATCTATAGTGATCTGATAAGAGATCAAAAATCCCACCGTAGCACATGCTGACAGCCTGACAGAGAGTGGCAGCAGAGCCTCACTCAATCCGCAGAAGCAGATTATTTGTAAAACCATTACATTCCCATAAAAGCAAATATTTTTTTGTTGCAACGGTGAAAAAAACACCTCCGAAAACCACAGTCACCCAGCACGTGTTTTCACCCAACTCACAAAAACAGTAAAAGTTCTAGGGCTATTTTTAGATTCCGGACTCTGAAGAGAGCCCCACAACAACAACAGCACAGAAATAAAGTTTTCCACCCATAAGCTACAGGGTATAATACCATGTTGGAAGTGTCCGACATGGTTTATCCTGACTACAAAGTACTTTTCACAGGGCCTCTAGCAGGCACATCTAGAAGCCTCCAAAGTATAATCAATAAATGCCGTATGTAGTGATCTGCAGGCCACAGTCTAGTGTTCCAGCCTATACCCTATGTATCCAGCCAATACCCGAGGGCTGGCCTCAACACTCACCCCACACCCATCCATCACAGGGGTTATTGGTCAGGTGACCCTGCTAACAATAGAGTCCGGACGCACATGCCCTGGGCCAGTTCTAGTACCATATATTTTGTGTATGTATCTCCATATAGTCTGGCTGCATGCAGGCCTAGGGCCCTAGGCCTTACACCATACACATGCTGCTTCACGTTCACCCAAGAGAACAAGTATTGTCTTAATTGCATGCCATAAACTGTATACCAATAATGCATCGACAAGAAGTCAAGGCTCTCTGCATTATTCATAGAGCACACCACAGAACCAGAGCAAATACATATAACAGGGGAAGGGGGAAAAAAAGCATGGGGATAGACAGACAGAAACACTGAATGGGTTACACACGCATATTGTCTCGCAGACACTGAAGTATAAGGACATGAGGAAAGGGACACAGACACCTGGACAGTGAAGCACTGACATGTACACATTTTTTCGCATTCTCCAGGGCATTCTATTGCCTGTCTGTATTCCAGTTAAGAGTATCTAAGCTAAAGGGTGATACCCGTGTTAGGAGTGGTATGACTTGCGATTCCAGAGGACTTCCTCTGGAATCGCAAGTCCTACCACTCCGAACAAAAAACACAATGGAACCCACCAAGAAGCAATCCTCATGTGCCACCCGGAAAGAGCCCATTACTGGAGAACCTTGTTAACAGAGAACTTATCTGTTTAGAGACCAATAGTTTCTCTGTTGTTTCTGTGTGGACCCAATGGGTGTTTATGTGGCTGCCGGTAACCAGACCATTCTACATGTAGCTTTCATGTCGCTCCTGTGTGGACTTAATAGACAGTTATTTCCTTGCCTATAATCAGTGCACGCCTTGTGCTGCTTCTTTGTCACACCTGGAGACTGTTGGCCTCATTTACCATATTTTGTCACATGCTAACGCAGCAAGCCTTCCTGCTGCGCTGCCATGCGTCAAAATAAAAGGCCAGAAGTGCACCATATCTACAAGATACAGTGCATTCCTGTCCTTCTCTCAGGCAGCAGTATACAAACACAGTGGCGGCTGGTATGGAACAATGGGTGGGGGAGGTCAGGGGAGAAAAACAAATAAAGAAAACTTACCTGCTGGCCAACCGCCGCCTCTCCGCCGCATCTCCATGTCGCAGGAAGCACCTGGCTCCCAGGCTCCCTAAGCCAATGACAACGCTGCAATGCAGCATTGTGATTGGTTCCCCTAAGTTCCTCTAAGCATTGCAGTTTTGTGATTGGTCTGAGCGCTGTGGTTCGGCGCTCAGAAGAGGACAGGGAGTCAGTGCATGTTCTCCACCAGGCTGTATAATGCGGTATAATGGGTCGGGAACATGCAAAGTGCGCATGAATGTTTCGCCGGCCCAAGAAAGCGCGTCAAACATTTAAGCGCAATATGAGTGTGCTCACCACTCCTCCCCTGGCCCCTGCTCTGTCCAGCCCCGCCCCTCCCCGCACCTCGGAACGGAAAAATAAAATTATAACGTATCGTTATTATAATTTTATTTTTCCTCTGCACTACTCTTAAAGCAGTGGGGCGACGCTCCTGCACAAACAGCAGCCATGTGCCAACGCAAACACACGTGCGCCATGGTGCATGGGTGCCTCCGTTGCAGGGATGATTGTTGTTGTGCTGGAAGGGACACCTTCCTGCACAAAAACAATAATTATTGGCGTTTTGCTCCTTCTATGTGTGCTGCAAAATGTGCCCCCGCGTTGAAAGAGCAAAAAACGAGGACAAATAAAAAGTATTTCTCCTTGTTGCGCCACTCCTACATGTCCCCTGGGGAAGATGTAGGATTCTGACGCATCCAAGGTCTACAACACTTTGTAAATTTGGGAATGTGTCAGTTTCTATAGACGTTGCATGGGAGCACCCACAGCAACACCCTTGGAACGCCCTTTTCACGCAGAGTAATGCGTAAAAGGGGTCCATATTTACAAGGCCATAAAAAGTCATGCAGTGCGAAATTACGTGGCTATGTAGATATGCGTAGGCACAGTGCGCCCCGATGCGTCAAAATATGGTGCACCACTGGCAAAATGGGCTTGTAAATAAGCCCCTGTGCTTGGCATTTGTCCTGGCTGCCAGTGTCCAGTACATTCCACAGATGACTTCTCTGTCGCTCCTGGGTGTA
Organism: Lissotriton vulgaris; assembly: GCF_964263255.1. Taxonomy (NCBI): domain Eukaryota; kingdom Metazoa; phylum Chordata; class Amphibia; order Caudata; family Salamandridae; genus Lissotriton; species Lissotriton vulgaris. The sequence continues at coordinate 813,303,585 of NC_141696.1, read as the reverse complement.
CCCCAGCATGCACATTCTGAAATCTTCCTTGCGCATCCAGCCCGTAATATCACTCTGCTCTGTGTTTCCTGCCTACCTGTTAATTTACGACATTATCACTGAGGTGTGGTGGGGGGGGAGTACATGTAGCTTCAATTGTCTTTATTTCGTTTTTGCACAAGAAAATAAACATTCAGAACTTTCGATGGACGCAGCCACTTGTAAACTTTTCCCACACACCCACCAACACCCATCCACTCCACTGAGTCACTCTCAGGCGTAAAAGACAATAATGTGTCATCAGTCTTCAAGGTCACCTTGGAAGAGGGACAATTTTCTAACATGTTTTGGCACTGTTTTATCACTTGTGTCGATCAGAGCCCCTATGCAAGCGAATTCTTAGTATTCTTTTCTAAAACACTTCTGTACTTGTATGAGAAATGCATCTTTTTAAGAATGTTTTGTAAATCAAATGTAAAATATAACTTCTCACCTATGTCTTGTTGATTGTACGCAAATGAAACAATATAGAAAACTATTTTTTAAATAGCATTTTAAAATATTAAAAAATGTTTTACTTACATTGAACAACTGTGAAATAAGTTACAGCCTTGCAGCTTAATTAGAAGGGAACTGGTAAATTGTCCTGGTATTCCCCTAACCCCTTGAACTATTGATACCACAAATACCAATAATTCCAGGGGTGGGATCATTTCCACTGATTACACGTTTCAGGGGTGGCTCTAGGCTCATGGTGGCCCTGGGCAGGGAGCGTAGGTAGGGGGCCTCAGAAGATGGGGTCCGGTCGGGACGGAGCGCGGAGGCCAGTGAAGAGAGGGGGTTAGGGTGTTTGGAAGTGGAACAGAGCCAGAGGCCGCCAAATCCCTGCCAGGGGCCGCCACGCAAATATGTATCCATCCTCAGAGGATTATTATATTAAGAATATATATTGGAGTGGTGGCCCCTGGGGTTTGGTGGCCCTGTGCAGGTGCACAGCTTGCACATGCCTAAGGCCGCCCCTGCACGTTTTGAGCCAATTACACGAGGGAACTGCTCCAATTCATGCATGTGTTTTTCTCAATTTTTAGCTAATCTTTTTCCCAAACGTCTGCATGTTTTGTAATCCCGGGTGGGCTGCTAATTCCTGCTACTCGCCCCAAAGGGGTTAATGACGCACTCGTGCTGAGGTCCTTTGATGGGTCACAAGATCCTGATAATGGAATGATTAACAAGTGTTTGAGATTCTGACTGTGGTGCACCAGCAGCATTGTCGAGCATATCGCCTCTGACTTGTGTGTACCCAGGGTAAACAGTATAGTTTGAAGGAGAGGACAAGTACAGGCTCATTATGCCAAGGTCACAAAGGAGCCTGCATACTTCCTTTAACAAAGAAGACCGTAAACTGCATTCCTGTGGAATATTAAACACCAGTACCTTTCAATCGAAACTTTTAGAACACACAGTATTTGGTGTTAATTACATGAATTGCATATACAGAATAGGAAAGGAATAACATTTAGCAATAAAGGAAGCAAGTACGGAAAAGACATCATTATTCGGTCGCTGACATACATTGTATGCTGAATTAGACAACTCAGACTGCCTTGCCACATTCTGAGGTTCATGCAGACTTTTGTGAACAGAATTTATATGCCAGTGTGATGGGTGGATGTTCTCTGCCACACAAGTAGTCGGAATTCTGCCTCTTTTTCAGTTATCCACCCTGGCGACTAGGGATTCCTACTCAAAGTAGTGGTCTCTTTCTTTAAAATAAACACTTTCGTAAATCACCACAATTGAACACTACCATGGCTAAGAGCAATCATTATACTCTTGAAGAGTTACACCCTTTCAGTAGTCTTGATAAAACACTTATACCTGGTAGATATTACCTGAATGGACCAGCACTATGATTATACTGCCAGAGAACCACTATCAAATCACCAAGACCAAGCCACTCTGTTCCAAAGAGGGCATACAGCCAATGTAGGAAGAGTTCTACCAACCTGATTGGGGTCAGTGTGACTTTAGTATAGTCGATCCATGCAGGTCCAAATCTTATCCTACAAAGTGGATATCCTAATTGCAGTTTTCAGCACAAGCGACGGGTTAGAAGTTTTTCAGTAATCATTTTAAATTAAACGTGGGACTTACAGAGTAATTTACAGTGGCATATTAATATAATTTGAGTGCACACTGTCTATTGTTCATCCTTCCTCTATCACACTGTTAAAGCGCTGTGACCCAAGACAAGATACGATCACCACTGTGGTCATGCACACACAACACCACAACTCTTGCCACTTTGGTTGACAGCAAGTATAATATCCTGCCAACAAAACACTCCTGCAGTGCTACACAAATGCCAACAATACTACTTCTTGATGCAACAGCAGAAAGAGTGAAGTGAGGATCCGATACCCGATGCTAATTCTCCTTGACCTTCTTCCTATAAATCAGGCTCTTTGACTCCACAGCTACAATTTCGCTATCAAGTCATTCATTTGTGAGTGCTCCGCATGCCTGAAAGACAGACAATATGAGTATGTCCGTTAATGTTTTTCCAAGTTTTTTTAAGATCTGTAGCACGTCAGCGGCCAGGGTGAAAAATGATGGTTCCTAAACAAGTCTCAATAGGAATTAATTAGGAAGGCACAATTCACAACCTACCAAATTCTCTAAGCAGTGAATACTCTTTGGTGGTCCCTTTTCAAGCTTTTGTGAAAGTGCATTCCCTGGTTTTGGAAAATTCTACAAAAACAAAAGTAAACAGAATTTAAAAGATATGTTATTACATTTCCACATACCCTGACCCATACCTAATGGGCGTTTGGTTGGGAGCTCATAAAAATTCTTTGAAAACATCTTGGATCCACAAATCAAAACCTTCATCTGTAGAGACAAAACAACAAGAAAAAAAACAAAATGGCAAAACACTGTGCGAGACTCACTAAGCTCTTTACTACCATTCATTCTGGTTTACATATGTCAATGGCTCGAAATATGGCCCATAACTATCAAGAACATTTTTCTAGCGTAATAGTTTTCCTGCTGAATAGTTCTCCACCACAAGTGTGCAGGATTACACAGGAGTAAATCCCAAGCAAGAGGTGTGGAATGTTGGGGACAAGGCATGATTTGCTTTGCCTTCTCAGTTTGTGACTGACTCAAACATGTGAGCTTGTTACTGAATAATATGCTCATAATAGGTATTCAGCTTGTTCCTATACTTTAGGATTTCTTGTCTCATATTTTGGGAGATCACTGAAATTAATATCCCTCAAATATAAGCTTTAAAACTTTCCCAAATATATGCCTCTTTGGGTATCCCATTAGCTGTCTTGAGCAATTATTTTATTGAAACTAGAATTCTTTAAAAAGAAGAAATGAGTAAATAGTCTAGTCTGATTCTGATATTTCCTGCCCATTAACATAAATCCTTGCTGATGTAGATGAAGTTCCCTCGAACAATAAACCAGTGATTATGCTAAGTTTAGTCCTTGTCTTCCCTACTAAATTCAGCACAGATGGTCTTTTATTTGCCTGCTGAAAGTGGTTGAGTGGAGTACACAATTCAAGATTATACTTACAATGTAGTCATGCTTAAAAGACCACAGACTCCGAATTTCCATTTAAGGATTTTATTATAAGGCCAAAAATAATTGAATATATAACACACCTTAATATCAGAGAATATAGGTCCATGAAAATCAATACAGAGTCGAGTCTACAAATGTAGTTCATTCGGCATAAAAGGCAAAATTACAATGCAACACAGAAGAGATGCAGAGTCCAATTCTCTTTTCATTTAAGAAGAAAAACAAAGTTTATCTTTCCCTACACTGCTCTCTTTTAGGGTTCTGCCTATCTGTGCCAGGTAACCAGTTGATCACATCGATTAGTTCTTACAAGAATGAGATTAGGCCTTGTCCACCATTTGGTAGCATTTCATTGTGTCAAAAAGTATCCAGCTACCCCGTGCTCATGTGACGGACATACTAAACAGAGCACTTTGCACTTTCTCCTTATTTGTGGCTTGTATTTGAACCTCCGTATTGCTTCCTTAAACCTTTGTTTAAAAAATACTGTACTTTAACCACTAATGCTGCTATGAGTCTGCTGTTTACCATGCAAGAGCCTGATATCTGTTTTTATACTGCAACTTATATTTTAAAATCAATTAATTTAAGGAAAAGTATGATTTTTTTTAAAAAGTGCACTAACAGTCAAGAATGTTTTCCATTGATATAATGATTTGTATAGGTTTAATCATGTTTTAATATGTGCTTTTATGGTCGTTTTTATTTCAACCGAATAAAGCTTATTGAATGAATGAATGAATGAATGGGTCCTGCCTATCTCCCTTGTATCATACCCCAAAGGTGTCAGCATGTGTTGACTTCCTAAGAAGTACTCACCTCAAATGAGTTTGATAGCTTAAGGCTATGGAGCTCACTCTAAGATGCTCCTTCTCCTCCGAAAAAATGCAGTAGTCCCCCCTTTCTCTGTCCCTGCGCATCATACGAAAAAAAAGACAAAGTTCAGCCCCCCAAATGCATCACATGATGAACTGTTTTACTTGTAATATTTTTCCAGTAGAATTCCTTAGAAGCTTTAATTAAGTTCTTCTTGTCTTCCAGTGGCCTCAGGTTTCAGATAGGCCAGGCACGGAAGGCTTCCTGCCTTCTCGCTTTTCAGTCTTCTTCAAAGACATTCCGGGTATCTCCTTAAATCTAAGAATAAGGAGGTCGAATTCCTTCACCTGTAGTAGGATGAGAACATACTGTCTTTGCAACCAAGGATTCGAAACCAACAACAACCCGCAGTTCTGGGCCTACCGTGCAGGCAACTTAAACGACTCACAATTACATTCATATGGATATAATGTCATCCTGCACATTATACATACAGGAATTATAAGTGTCTCTAATACATGTAAAATTTGACTTGAATGTGTAGACTACATTTCAATACTTATAGTGCGTGAATAAATAAGCATAAAACACTGAAAACGATAAAAATATTTGTGAGTGCGTTTAAACCATGAGTATAATGCACCCATACAATTTAGAGTGCTGTAAGCGCTCTATCAGTCCCCCCTCTTATGACTAGTGTCATAACACCAACATTCCATTCTCTCATATTTCTCCTTGTAGAAAAGACCGACCTAAACAGAAGTTGTAGCTTGCCGTCCCTGTCTAAATCTCTCTAACCCTTTCAGGTGCAGATAATGACTGACCTGCAGTCGTTCTAACTGCTACTCTTGTTTCTTCAAGGAGTGCACCACGTTTCCCTCTATGAGGCCATTTTCCTTACAAAGGCCATAAATCATTCACATAGAATATTTTAGGAAATACCACAGCCAAATAACATGTACCATACCAATGTTTAGGTAATTTCACATAAGCACTCCTTCCACACACAAAATACACATTAGGTACTATTGTTAATTTATCCAATAGCGCCTTTCTTATTGACTCCTCACCTACAAATATTTTGTCATAATACGTTGATCGGTGTCTAATGCACAGTTTACCTTTTTGTTGAAAATCCTAAGCTATTGGACCAGAACTTCCCTCAGCCTTACAATCAAATTCTTCTTGTGTCCATGGGATAACCTTATGGGTTGAAATTGGCCTAAATATGGTCCGCCTATGTCGATCTACTATTTGATCTATGAATTTCTTTTCGATATCAGATAACATGCAAGTCAGATTGTGTTTATGAGCATACAATGTATCCAATGTAATAGTTGGTACAAAATGCTTAGACATCCTCTCTACCTCCTTATAGTAACCATATTTATTCTTGTACTTAAGAACTGGGACTTCTGAGAGTACCTCGTCATAATTTGAGAAGTAGTACTCAAAATGAGCCTTACTATCGAAAATGCTCAACAATACACTACATGTGATGCCAAAAGTTACTGGTAAGTGGTGATATTGGATGCCCTCTTCTACTGATGCTGGCAGTTGCATACACACATAGCAATCTTTCGCTTCCATTGTATCCACATAGTCATATAATAAGCAAGCATATGCATTCAGCGTGAAATCACCTTTTGACAAATCTACATGTAACATTCGACTATTTCCCTGATCATATCCCTATCTTTGGCAGATGCACCCACTCCTACATCTGCGGTAGATGTCGCTTGTTCCCCATTCTTTTCAGCATCATGAGACCCAACCAAAGATTTAACAATCACCACAGCTATGACAATAAGCCCTGCAACAATAAAGGTACCAATTATGCCTTTTTGCTTGTGTCCTGACTTTTCAGATTCCATTTTGAACCACTGTTGGTTTGAAATGTAAATAAACTCATTAAAGTCTCTTTTCTTATTTTTTCTTTCTTGATTTTGTTATTTACAATGGCTCTTTATGTTCTGTTCTTCATTCGATTATTGCAATTTTCAGTCCAATGATACTAAACCTATTGTATAGATGTAGTCAGCCCTAACCCTCAGTTCTTCTTCTAATGAAAGTCGCTTCTGTTAAATCTTCTTCCACTTGGGCCTAAGTTATCTTCTTTCTAAAGCTATTAAGTTTTTCTTTTACAGTTCAAGCTTCATCATTTATGATGTTAGATCCAAGCATAGCAAGAACAAGCTGCAGAATCTCGGCGCAAATCTCTCCCATTTCTTGTGCGGTCGACTGTCAACCAAAGGGAGGGAAAGCAACTTGGTTAAGAAACAAGAATCGCAAACCACTCAGCCTTGGCGGATCAGGATCTGTCAGAATCAGAATTCCAAAAGCATCAACTACAGGGAATATTAACTGTTTATCAATTGTCCGAGTGCTCCCTTCATGACTCACTGTGCCGGTCCCCAATTTCCCGGATCTCTCCGGTCTCTGCATCAGCAACCAGATATGTTCACTCAGGAGATGCGTACTTTTGAGACAGTACTCTCTCTCTCTTCTGGATCGTCTTAGACCATCAAGTCTTTCTTCGGTTTCACTGTGTTCTGATTCAGATGTTTCAGGAATGGGAACGAGATTCTTCTCAGATGCAAGCCTTATGTTTAACCTTTCTTTCATTGTCGTCCACTTTGCTGCTGCAGCATCTGCTCTCCTCTCTTCCTCTTCTGATCTTCCTCCTTGGTAGATAGGAGGTCAGGAAGATATTTACTCTCCTCTTCCATTCCATCATCTGTCGCCAAGATCATGTTTACTTCAGACCTGTCAAAGTGATGCTTGAGGTGGCTCGCATGTAGGAACTTCAAACGGTTCCTTGGAGTCTGCAAGTTCATCAAGTAGGTGACATTACTCTTGCGCTCCACCACCTCAAATGGGTCAAACCACTTTACCTAGAGCGCCAAGGCTCTACCGGGGCCATGAGCATACTTTCTGGTTAGGTTGACACTCTGCTAGAGTGGCATCTGGTCATACCAGCGATTCATCTTCTCCTGGCTAACTTCTAGGTTCTCTTGAGCGACCTTCCTGAAGCGCACAGTTTGGTTTCTAAAGGTGAGCATGTAGCTAAATACTTTCTGGGGAGGGTTACTGGGCGCTTTCTCTCAGCCTTATTTCATCAGACTGAGAGGTCCTCTTACAGGATTCCCGTACATCAATTCAAAGGAGCTGAACCCTAAGGATTTCTGTGGTACCTCTCTGAAAGCAAACATTTGACATGTCAGACGTCATATACCTGGATATGAAGTTGGTCCTCTGTCAGATACCACCTCTCTGGGGAAACCCATGTGGGAAAAAAACCCATCAATGAATGAATCACCACAGGGGCTGTGGCTGTCCTGAAAGGGATAGCCACCGGGTAGCATGGTCCATTAAGACCAAGATGTACCTGTTGCCTAAGGTTGTCTTGGGGTCCAGGGGCTCCACAATGTCAATTCCCACCTGCTCAAAAGGTGTGCTCACCACTGGAAAAGGTTGAAGAAGAACCTTCACCTTCCTCCTCCTCTTACCACTTGCCTTGCTAGCTTGGAAAGACCTACAGTATGCATCAGATTGCCTTCACAGTTGGGTCCAAAAGAAGTGGGTGACAATCAAAGGTCTTGTCCTTCCCCAAATGTCCTGCCAAAGGCACATCATGAGCCAAACCTAGTAGAAAGGCTGTGAAGCACTGTGGTACCACCTGCACATGGGCTGACCCAGGCTCAGCAAACTTAGGCTCACTATAGAGGAGACCGTTCTCCCAGTAGATCCAATGTGATCCAGACTGATCACCAGCTGCCTGGTTCGCAGCCTTCTTCCTCAAACCAAATAGAGTAGGGCAATCCATCTGCTCGTGGAAAAATGTCTCCCTGTTGGGACTCCCCTCCTGCTGCCAATGGGTCAGCTCAGGTAGGTCTACACGTTCGGCCACTTGCTCCCTTATAGGTTCCAGGGCATCCCCCTAAATGTCTGCCTCCTCCTGGACTGTGGGAACTTCTTGGGTGGGGTTCCTGTGCCCCCTGCCCTGCCTCTTTCTGGCAGGCACCTGGGACTCCAGGTCCTCTTGATTACCCCTACTGGCTGCCATTGATCGAGGGGTCTCAAACGCCCATCCAGATAGACCCACATCTCCAAATGGGCCCAGTGTTCCACTATCTCCCAAGGGGAACTCGCCAGGTCATTGCCAAGCAGACAGTCAACAGGCATGGTGGGACTCACAGCTACTCTCAAGGTACCTGAGACTCCCCCCCCCACCCATTCAAATGGAACCTGCACCACCTTACACAGGCACTCTGAGTTGTCTACTACAACTACTGGGTAAAGCACCTTGGGGACTACCTGCTCTTCATTCACACATTGGCACCAGACATTTGTCACACTGGCTCCTTTGTCTCTCAGAGACGCCACCCTCTGTCCATTGATGGTCACACACTGCCTGCATTTTTTTTTAGTGTTATCAGGCACCAGTGTCCTCTGCAACATCTCACTGTTCCCTAGTGAGACAAAGGTCATCTCAGTTTGCTCCCACCCTTCACTTAAGATCAACTCTGCACCCCAGCACTACACTAACCAACTCCTATGATGGTGCACCAGTGGGTGCTGGTGTGTACTTGGGACACTTGGGATCCCCTCTCAAGTGATCCTCCTGATCACATGTAAAACACTTGCGGGATCCCTTCCCTCCAGGCTTCCCTCTAGGGGGCCGTGGTTTCTTACCACCGGGAGGCTGGGAATCTTTACACTGGGGACTAGCTTGGGGCATTTTAGAGAACTTCTTGTACCCTTGTCCCCACCACTCCTCTGCTGGGGACCTTGCCCACCCTTGGCTGGGTTTTCCATATACCCATTGTGGACCCTGGTATTCGTCCAGCAGTCCACCTTCTAAGCAAGCTTCCTAGGGTCAGTCAGTTTTCTATCCACCAGATGCTGGTGCTGCTTTGGAGCACAAAGACTATCTAAGTGATCCAAATGAAATTAAACCATACATCTCCTGATAGTCAGTTACCTTGCTGCTCTTTATCCAACCATCCAGTGACCTGCAAAAAAGATTCATTTTTTTTTAAAAGATACGAACTTCTCCTTATACTGCTCAGGGGTGAGCCCATACCTGAGTATAAAGTCTCTTTCCTGTTTGGGTAAGTGAGGGTACCTTCCTTCCGCAGGTTATCAAGGTGCACCTCCCATTTACCTCAAAGTGTTTCGACACGTCCCCTTCTCATTGATTCTCTGAGGCCTCATAAGCTGCAACCAAGCGTATATGTCCTCCCTTCTGGAAATTCTGTACCAGATCCTTTAGAATGTGTACTTTCCTCTCTGACTGCACTGTGTGCACGCTGCCACCATTTGAACTGGAATCTGCCTGCCTGGCCTTGATATCCAGTTCCTTTACAATCAACTCATCTTTTACTCAAAAGGCAAGGGTTTTCTCCTTGTCTTTCTCTTGCTGCTTATGTTCCATCTCAAGCTTTTTCATCTGGAGCCTCACAAGCTCTAACTCATGATTCCTGGCCCTCTGTCTGTCCACCAGCTCCTCTGAGGGCACACTTCTAGAGGATACTCTGCTGCAAGGCCTGGAGATCACTCTCCCAACAGGCAAATCCTGAACCAAAATATCCTCTGGCTGGCTCTGCTTTTCCAGCTCCACATCATCATCCTCAGCCCCCCCCAGCTTCTCTTGATGCCCAAAATGCCATCAGTGCTTTCTGCAGCTCCCCCTTCCGGGCAGAGATCCTAATATAGCAATCAAGATGTTTGCAAAACTGCTTTAGGTCACTCACGTTGTAGGAATTCAACTTCCCAATCTCAAATGCACTTTCTGCAACAACAACTGATGGGTCACCAAGCTGAGACATGACTGAACTTTAAGACATGTCACTAAAATAGGAAAAAGTGAAAACACTGTATGTGGTTGCATAATGGTCTGCACTACACTAGTAGCTTACACCAATTACTGTAGGTCAAGTACAAATACAAGGTCAAACCTCACCGCTGACCACCCATATTAGAATTGGGGGTCTCTAGTTGGCAGCAGCTTGCACCCTGTCCAAGTAGGGACCCTTCCTTCTAGTCAGGATAAAGGAGTAGCACACTCTAGATAACCCCTGCTCACCTACTTGGTAGCTTGGCACGAGCAGACAGGCTTATCTCAAAGGCAATGTATAAAGTATTTGTACCCAAACACACAGTAACACAGTGAAAACATCACAAACGGACACCACATCAGTTTAGAAAAATAAAGTATCTTTATCTAAACCAAACAAGACCAAAATGACAAAAATCCAGCATACATATATCAAAATATCACCATTAAAAGGTTTCAAGCATTCTGTCCATAGAAATTTATGTATGTGTAATTTTACACAATGTACCTTCGAATGCGTCAAAATTCACAAGCCCAACCAGCTGCAGAGAAGGGAAGTGTTGAAAAACTCAACGATGTGTCGGTTCCTGAGTCCTCTGAGAGGAGATGCGTCAGTTCTGCTACATTCAGGAGAAGTGTTGCGTCAAATCTGGACTGTAAGGGAAAGTGATTCTTCGATTTCAAGATGGTTTTGGTCTACGGGTGATGCATCGGAAAACTTGTCGCACAGGTACAATGCGTGGAAATCTGGACACCCTGAAGGTCGATTCGGCGGCAGCAAGGTCTGTGTCAATTTCTTCAGCCGTGGTCCAACAATGCGTTTATTCTTTCAGCCGCACAACAGGATCTGCATAGGAGTTGGTGAGGTGATCTTATCTTTGGAGGTCGGTGCACTAGAGCAGCATTGGGTCAAAGAATTGGGGGTGATCAGGCAAAAAGAGGCATTTTCCTACAATCACAAAGAGCACACTGCTACCTATAGGAACAGAAACAAAGTAGCAATATAAGCTAAACAATAGTTTTGAAAAACTCGATAAAATCAAGCAATGACGTCTCCTTCTGGGCAATGCATTTAAAGAAATTGTTTTCTGATTTTGTTTTATTATTTTGTTTTAACGTTTTTACTAGTATATACAATGTAATTAGAGTGCAAGCAAGGGAGTCCCTATAAATAGTACGTCAGGTGCCTTGGCACCAAGGCCCATGGTTGTTAGGGACTAGCTGCACCCTGATAATGGCTGCATTAATTTTTGAACCCAACAAGGGGGTAAGTGGAAATGTCCTTGATTGAATTAGACCCATGGCACCATTGTTACATCAAGGAATGTTACCTAAAGTGGAAGGTCTCCAGCTCTCCTCCATCCCCTCCCCACCACACACAGTTAACCTATAACTTATGTAAGTCTAGAAATGGCAGAAGCAGAAGGTGCAGCCCGGCACAAAGAGAAAACTTGAGGAGTAGCTTAGTATAATAAGATATTGGGTTACTACTGAACCTGTTCACATTTTGATGTTTTATTTATGTTATGGTTAACTAGGTTGAAGAGTCATAAAGAGCATTTCTGTGATCATAATTTTCACTCATCTTTTCAGCATTGTAGTTAAAGAAATAACTGTATATCAGGCTGCTATAATGTATATGGTACCCCTCATTTAGTAGTGCTAACTAAAACATGGATCCTGAAAAGTGCCTAGGAATGTGTTTTGCTGCACTGCAATACACCCAAAAAAAAGATGATTTAAAAAGGATAAAAGGGTAGTTGAAGGAAGGTAGCAAGCCCAGTGAACATGATGACTGAAAAACACAGAGGGGGAGATTTACTAAGATTTTGCACCTTGTTTGCGTCACTTTGTGACGCATATCGGAGCAAAATCTTTTTTGCCAATTTACTCTCCAGCGCTAAACTTGTTTAGTGCTGGAAATAACGGAAAAGTAATGAGTCATGGGGTCGTAAGGGTGGTGCATTAGCGTTTCCATGCAAACACCCAAGTTTTCACACGCTAAACCAATTTTGCTAAATAAAGTATATTGGGTTTAGCATGAGAAAACGGTGCCGTTTTCAAGTAGGCGCAAGGAAAGAGAAATGCTTTCATTTCTCCTTTCTTTTTTGACTTTGTACGTGCGCTGCACTTTACAGCACACATGCAAAGTGGGGAAATGGCTAAAGTCAGTCTGTGCATAGTATTTTGTACTGGAAGGGTTCCTTCTGGTACAAAATCTTTGCTAGACTCACGGAGACGCCCTTGCACCATTGCTTAATTTGCAAATAAGTAAGTGTTGGGCCCTCCCTCCTCAGGAGGCCCCTGCAGCTTGTAGCAATCAATGCCCCTGCGAGCGCTGCCAGTGACATAACCAACACAACTACTAACCATCGCACTCCTACAGGGGTGACAATTAGGGCTATTCCAGGTCCCCAAAGCTATAAGACTTGTTTGGGCTATTGCTATTAGTCATTTTTAACGTGTAACGAATTCATAAATAACTGTTGTTGAGCTAATCTCTAAATTAGGCTAACCACGCCACCATGTTGCAGACTGCCATAGCGCCAATGTTGGCAAATAGATGCCGGTGCTGAGCACCGGAAACGACCGGTTCAAATTAAGCACTGCCTTACACTATGGCACAAAGGTGTCTCTGTGGTGCACAGCAGCTGATTTCAGCGCCTGGGCTAGTGAGAGGGGAAGGGACTGCCTTATTTTAGTAAAGAGAGCGCTCTCTTCCTCTCTCCTAAAAAAATCGTAATTCTGGCCAGAGTGCGTTCAACGAAAAACAATGCGTGCCAATTTCTGTAAAGTACCTCCTTAAATGTATTGCTGATTTGGCAGAAAACCTGCCAAGCATTTAAAATAAATACAACATGCATTTCCTCAGAGCCTGGCCAGGCACGCTGAATTAAAGATTTGCGCACAGAAACTGATACACCGTCACCTCAAGAGTAACTTCAAAACCCTGTCCCATTTCACAAGTTTAAAAGAAAGAAGTAAACACGCATTTTGTAAATGTAACAAGAGTGTTGACAAAAACCGAAATAAGCAGTCAGGACGCAGGCCTTTCTTCCCTAGAGAGGGAGAGTAGAATTATCCTCCTAAGTGGATAATGAGTTTAGAGAGGTGTCGAGTCAGGGGTATTACTACCCTCAGCCGCCATTGGACTAGCTCTTCTAAAGCAAGCTGCCTCTGTACGTGAGGAGATTTGGATTAGCTTCGTTCGAGTTCCCAGATTAATGCAAGCAACTGTCGCTTTTATGTCGCTGCACTTTCATCCAAATGCCTAAAATAGGAAAGGGGACTTTTGTTAGACTTGCCCAAACTCATTCGATCTAGATGATCTTTTTTCAAGACTTAGAACATAATTCTAAAATGGCGGAATTTTGCTAAACCTGGACAGAAAGGACTGCGCTGCTCTGCACTCCTAAATCTCCTTCCTCTTCATTGTCCCAAACAGATTCCGCAGCTGGCCAGTTAATGTCTAGTTTAGGAGACTAGTCGATTGATAATGGATTTTGGGGCATTGGAAACGGTTGTAGCCAACTCTGCCTACATCACTGCGCGCGGGAGCTTTGATGGAGGCTTCAATGCTCAGGCGACAAGAAACAAAAGATACCACTCAAAGCTCAGGCTCCCTCCAATTTCTGAATGCCAGCATCTGAAAAATGGGATTGATTTGGAATTTGAGAGCATTTGTGTTAAGCAGCCCATTGGCAAACGTTTGTTCCAGGAGTACCTTACTTTGATTCCACAGCATAAACCTGCTCTGGAGGTCTGGAATTATGCGGAGGACTATGACACTGCTGAGGACGAAGACCGCCTCCAAAAAGCCCAAAGAATCTCTAACAAGTATCTTGAATCCAGCGCAAAACTCTTCTGTAAATACTTGGATGAGAAAGTTATCTTGAAAGTGAAAGAGGACTGTAAGCGTGTCCCGGATAACCTCTTCAAGCAAGTTCTCCAGTCTACCATCAACTACTTGAAGGACAACGCCTACCAGCCGTATAAGGAGAGTGCCCAGTTTTCAAAGTTTCTCCAGTGGAAATGGCTGGAGGCCCAGCCCGTTGGAGAAGACTGGTTCATGGACTTTCGGATCTTGGGTAAAGGAGGGTTCGGGGAGGTGTCTGCATCCCAGATGATGGCGACAGGCAAGATGTATGCCTGTAAGAAACTGAACAAGAAAAGACTGAAGAACAGGAAAGGATTTGAAGTAAGTCCTGGCGTACATACTGTATGAACTGAAATGCATGTGTACAGAGTAGGAGAAGCAGTAGCCAGCAATCATGATATATGGTGTTCAATGTTATTCTAGTCTTAGCCCATGCCAAAATAAATTCATCTAAAAACCCTTTTCAGTCTGAATGGTTAGTAGAATTAAATTCTCTAGTTAATTAGCTGTCTTATTTGCTCATGTTAGTGTTGGTGAAAACTAGTGAGTAATGGCGGCAGCAGATATCTGGAACAGTTGGGTCATGGTCTACTAAAGTTATTTATTCCTGACCCTCATAGTATTGTATTGAATGTTCTTGAGCTCAAACCTGAGTGTAGATCATGTAAGGATGTTCAGTGGCTTTCCATCCCAGGGCTGGTGGCTCAGTTGACAAATGTGTCCATTGCAGGGGCCTTTGCTCGATCTCATGGTCACAGGTTCAGATCTAGGCAGGTCCACTCAGCCTTTCATCCATCTGAGTCGACAAAATGAGTATCATTGAGTTGGGTAACAATGAACATCTGTTATTCAGCACCAAAAGACCTCTGGGTGAACGTGTGCTTTACAAATACACATGTTATGTTATGTTATGTGACCTCTAGGCACCAAGATGCTGCAGGATGCCTATTCTAAATCCATGGAGTAGTTGGGGTTGACCTGGAATAGCATCACTCCTCAGATCCTCGACAAGTAGGAAGCTGCCACCTGAACCACACTTTACCAGTCTATACTACGATTGTTTACATTTTGGGGTTATCGTGCACCATCAGTGTCAAACTACGTTTCACTACTTCCTTTTGTACAAGAGCGATACTGAGGAAGGGTTTGCATCAACTCCTGTCCGTAAAGGATACATTGGAGCACAAGAAGCCCCAGGATTGACCTGAAGTAACCTTTGTTTGGAAAATCTGTCTTTCTACTCAGGGTCCACCTTCTCCTCTTCCTCACAGTCTTCTGTGGGTGGGACTAAAGCTCAATTTAACAACCAGGGTTGAGTTTAGTCACCAGATGAAGTGGATGGTAACTTCCCATTAACCATTCCTCTGGTCACTTATTTCCACTTTCCAGATAGCTTTGAGAAAAAAAAGCAAAATGTTGTATAATGATGATTACCCGTGGTGGGCTGTAATTTGGTTACAATAACAGTGGCAGGTCCTAGAAACATTGACCTATGCTTTGATTTTACTGAAACCGCATCACATTTATTGTGCAACACCCAACTGGACACCATGAATTACATCTCATATTATTTGTGCCATTGTTAGTTTCCGCCTACACATCGCATGCACTGTGCTGCAAGACATATTGCTTACAATTTAGTGGGCTTACACCCCAACCGCTGCATACCCGTAGTTGTTTCTATTATCACTCATTTGCAATCTTTCGATGGCTTAGCTCCTGTAGGCTTTCCATCCTTTCTTGTGTTAGCTCTTCTCTGGAGTATAGACCAAGTACATGTGATCTTCTTCGTGTTTCTTCTTCGTTGTCTTTTAGCAACACACTATGTTTATTATTTTATACGCATTTGGTATTATTCCTGGCCATGCAATATGCTATCCTACTTTTAAAACAGACATACAGCTTCTTATTTATGTTGCTTTCACCTTATCTGCTGTCACAATTGAGGTTTTAGTTACTTACACGCACACCAGTAGTACTCTACGCCACTCTACTCTACTCTATGCTACTACACTCTATACCCCTCCACTCCATTCTGTGTTATTCTAAGCAATTCTACGTAACTCTACTCTACTCTATGCCACTCCACTCTACTCTACGGCACGCCACTCTATTCTCTGACACTCCACTCCACAAAGAGGCACTCTATGCCACTCCACTTCCCTCTACGCCACTCCACTCCACTCTACCCCATTCCACTCTACGCTGCTCCACTCTACGCTACTCTATTGCCTCTCCACACCACTCCATTCGACCCTCCTCTACGCCACTCTACTCTACACCACACCACTAGCTTTCAGCCATTCTGACTATTAGCCATGCTGCCGTACAACAAGGCTAAAAGACATTGGCAAAGGCAATAGCTCTCACATAGGCAAGACCTATTGGCTTTGCCAATGCTTGTCACTGTAGTATGCTTGTCCGTCCACCTCGAGGGGTAAACATCATTACACTTTGGCTGCCCAAAAGGCTTTGCAGTTGACAGAGCACACTTCTTTATGACCTCTTTCCAAACGATTTATGGCCTTGATTCTAAATTATCCATATTGGTCAGTCTTGCGCACATATGAGTGTCAACTTACACGTATGTCAACCCCACAGCCCTTAATATCTTATATGGTCAAGGAAGATGTAATAGTTCATTTATAGGTCCCTAAATGATTACCTTGATGATATAGTCATGGTCAATAGTGTGGAGTCAATGTATGTGAAGGTCGGTTTTACTTACCCCTGTAGTAGTTAGTTTAGTGACAATGGCAATGCATCGGTTGTTAGGGACCTTAAAGGTAGGGGATGACGGAGCGTTATGTGGGGAAAAGTAAATGTGTTCGAAATTTAAAATGTTAAAGAACAACAGATTTTCTTACAAGAAAAAAGTACATATGCTCTGAAAAAGGTTAAAAGAAGATGGTAATGTTGTTGGTGATTTCGTAGACATGGATAGTTCGTACAAAATGTGAGAGTTTATCTATCACTGACCTAGGGTGAGACACTTTTAAGTAGTTGGCTTAGGGTTGGCAAGCTTCACTGTTACATTTCTTCAAATTAAGAACCACACTCTTAATATTCAAGTATTTAATCTGTTTGCCTTGATAGGCAATGGTTGTGGAAATGTATACGTTACATTATGGGGCTGATTCTGATGCGGTTTGGAAATGCTTCCCGACCGAATCTGATTGGAAATGGTTTCCGACCCACTTGAATCAGGAGAGTCCGACCTACCAAGTACGATGCATCCGGATGCTTCCAGATACGATTTGGTTGGACTCCCATTGACTTCAATGGGAGCACATGTTCCTACCCGCATCATAATTGGGCACTGGGTCGCTCCCCATCCTATTTGGAAGGAGCAAATGCCATTAGGAGGCCTTCCTAACCGCATCAGAATCAGGCCCTGGGTGGGAATGCTTTCCAACCCGCATCAGAATCAACCCCTTAGTGTATGAAAAGTATATCCAAGTTTACTACCTCTTGAGAGGATGCTGCAAAAGCGTCATGCGATGTTTCATAGTCTGGATGTTAGGTTCCTAAGATATGGAAAATAGACTACTTTGGTAACTTTTTATCTTTCATATTTTTTTTTATTTTACATTTTTATGAAATATTAGCAATGGGTTTCTTTCAAGAAAGGAAACAGTAAGTAGTAAAACATCAGTTCATGTCAATAAAGCTCTATACCTTAGTCAAGACTTACAGAAGATTTTGTGAGATGGAACTAATCAGAATGAATTGCTGCTTATTTAACTAAAGGAGTAATTTTTTCTTATACTCTTCAAAGTAATCCTCATCATCGTTGTCAACATCACCTTTATACAACCAACAACATCCGGGGGCTCATTTACAAGCCCTGCGCGCCGCCAGAACGCCACTTTTAGTTACCTTCCAGTTGTGCACAGGGCTTAGCCATATCTACAAGGCCACATAAAGCCACCCTGTGTGGCTTTTCATGACCCTGTATATATGGAGTGAGGCAACGTAGGGTAAGTCTCTGCATTGCCTCACACTATGATGGGGAGGCCTGCCATGGGAGTTACAGTGGGTGTTCCCACGTAACACCCAGGTCATCTGACACAATCCCAGATTTACAAGTTGTACACCTGAAAATGTGTCAAAAGCCTATGCCTCCCCAGGGCAGGTATAGGGGAGGGACAATGAGGAGAAATAACATTATTTCTCCTCGTTTTTTCCTCTTTCTGTGTGTGCTGCATTCAGCAGCATCCCCTCCATTGATTGTTTTTGCGCAGGAAGGTGTCCTTTGCTGCACAAAAACAAACAACCCTACAAAGCAGATACCCTTGCACCATGGTGCAAGGGTGTTTGTATTGGCACATGACAGTCAATTGAGAGCCAGCACAGGGAAGAGGACAGGAATGCTTCATATCTGATAGATATGGCGTATTCTTACCCTTTTTTTGCCGTTGGGCGACGCAGAAGGAAGGATTGCAATGCTGTCCTGCGGCAAAATATTGTAAATGAGGCCCTGACTGTCCGTTCTTGTCCCACAATTCAGTTAGATTAGGTGTGTTAGTTCAATTAGAGAGATGTTGAAAGCACAGTGATGCGATATTTTGTCATTATCATGTACTAACCGTCTTTCATGAAGTAGACCGCACACGTTATTAATAGTTTTACAGGAGAGGGAATATGCTACCTTGTCCCCTTCTCTTCCCTACACCTTAAATATAAATTTGATTCCAAAACGCGGAATTGTCTGAAATTTGAGATTTGTGCGAAAACTTGAGCTTTGCATGAAAACACAGGTATCGCAATTGCCACATTTGTGCATATGCTTTTTAGACAATGTACCACTGAGGTACAGCACTCTTTTTTTGTGATCTGCAGCACTTGTTATGGGCGGTATCAATGCTTCTCATCATATTGTAATGGGCAGTACCAGCTCTGTTTATGGGCTCTATTTACTTGTAATGGGCAATACCAGCACTCCTCGTGGGGGCCTGGCATGCTTGCGATGGGCAGTGCCCGTAATTTTACATCTGTCTGTTGTATTGGGCAGTACCAGCTCTTTTCATGGCGGACTCGTCTGCTTGCAATGGGCAGTATCAGTGCTTCTTATCATGTTGTAATGGGCAGTATCAGTTGTTCTCACAAGGCTGGTATACTTGTAATGGGCAGTGGGAATGCTTCTAATCATGCAGTAATGGGCAGAACCAGTGTCACTCCTGGGGGCTGGTACACTTGTAGTGGGCTGTACCAGCGTTTCTCATGGGGTCTAGTGTACTTCTAATGGGCAGTGCTGGTACTTTTCATCGGGTCTTATGTACTGATAAAGGGCAGTGCCCATAGTTTACTACTGGTTGCTGTAATGGGTATTGCTTGCTCTTTTGAATTCAATCACAAAAGAGGGGCGAGGGTCAGATAAGTTTAGACTCTGCCACCCCGAACCCCCAAAGACCTTAATTGTACACACAAAAGGGGTGGGTAGAGTAAGTAACATAAAGATACATACAAACACAACAAACAGAGAAGGCCCCAATAGGGCAAATCATTCTATTTGAGAAAACTGCCCTCACTCACATACCAAGGTATGTGACATGCTTCATCATTGGGCCTGCTTACAATACGCCCTGGTGTACCCCACACAGGGCAGAGCATAAGGGAGGGGGAAAAAATAATACATTTCTCTTAACACAACTTATAGTCAAAACAACTGAACACAGACAACACTTAACACATAAATTGGTGAAAATCGTGCAAACACCAAGTGATCTCAACCGAAAGGTGCGACAAAAAAGTGCAGAGTGAGGAGTGATTAAAACTGATTAAAGGTGTCAACCAGAATGCAACCTTTATTAAACTTTTCTTGACACCTCTACCAGGATTAAAAATAAATGAAAAAAGGATGGGAAAGCGCCTTTAGGAGATAATTAGGAACCTCAAGGCTTCCCTCCTACCACTGCCAGAGTCAACATGTTTCGACCGCTCTTGATGTGCCTGAAAGGTCACTCCGGTCTTCTTCAGGACCGTCACATTCGGTGTCACTCAGGGTTCCCCCGTATTTTGGAGAAAAATTACCCCAACAGGGAGGTAGGTCCAATTGATCCGTACCCCTCCTATAATATATGTGGAGAGTGTCCCCTCAAATGCGGGAGAACATTCGCTATAGCAAAAAGAGAGAGTAGAGAGGAGGGGTTTAAAACCCTTATTAGAATACACCTGCTCAATCTTTCAATTGTATTGTGTCAACATTGTCTATAGCCTTTAAAATTATGTGTCTAGTGTTGAGTAAAAGACCCTAAATGCATATTATGCATGAACTTCTGTTAAACTCATCAATTGTCCCTATATAGTCAAATAAATACAAGACCCAATCTCTTATAATTGACCATCTCTCTGCATTCGCGTAATCACTCGTACCTAGTACCTAGTTCCACTTAAAATAACCGAGGGGCCATAATAGTACCACAGTCTCCAGCTGTTGCTATTACAGTCACCCCACTCAGGTTGTTATATATTGGGTGGTTCACTTACCGAGTTTATATCAATTACAAACTCGAACTGGTGTCCGGTGTAGAGTACGCCAAAGAACACAATCTGGAAAATAAGTATTGAGGGAGATATTAACTTAGAAATCTCCACCTCCTCGTATACGTCTGTAGATAGATGTGTCACAAAAAATATTCCCATCCTTGGAGCAATGACAGCTACATCTTGGTTCATTGACTCATACAACATACCCTGCCCTAAATCATTTTTATTGGCATGTCTAAAAATTGTCTTAACTGACAACTTTTTTGAATTTGGCTTGAATACTTATCGCCAGATAAAGGGTGTAAGTATGGGGGCTTCAGTAGCGCCCTCGATTGCGAATATATATATGGCGGCCTTCGAAGCAAAAAACATCTATAATGAATTGGCGCCCTTTTTCGAGTCTGTCTCCCATTGGTCCAGATACATAGATGACATTTTTTTTGTCTGGACCAATGGGAGGGAGGCACTAGACGAGTTCGTCTATTGGATAAACGAAGCAGACCCTAATCTCCACTTCACGTCGCATATCAGTGATGAGAAGGTTGAATTTTTAGACATTGAAATTATAAATGATGATGGTTTTTTAAAAATGGATCTACATACGAAACCCACAGCAAGAAACACCTTGCTGCACTACAGTAGTTTCCACCCTAGATCACAAAAAGATTCAATTCCATTCTCTCAGTTTCTACGGGTTAGGCGCAACTGCACCAGCCTGGCAGACTTTGATAAACAGGCGATTGCGATGAGAAGTAAATTCATCGAGAGAGGCTACCCACACCGGCTAGTGAGACACGCTTATAAGCGTGCCCGCTATTATGATCGCAATTATTTGCTCCAACAAAAGCCAGCTAAAACCACCAACCAGGTGGTCTGTGTAACTAAACATTCCACCCTTGACACAAAAATTAAACAAGTCATAAATTCAAACTGGCACATTTTAAATAGCAATTGTACTCCAGAACTGAAACTAGCTAAACCACTATTTGCCTACAAAAGGAATAAAAACATCAAAGAACATATTGTTCGTTCACGTTTCCAACCTACATCGGACAAAAATCTTTTAACACAGAGGTCGATTGTATCAGGCAATCCGATAAAAGGAACTTTCCCCTGCTCCTCATGTTCCTCTTGTGCTAGTATCATAAGAGGAAAAGAATTCACACACAATGGCCACACAACAGTGGCAAAAGAAATGTGGAACTGTAAATCTTCAAATCTGATCTACTTTATACAGTGCCCGTGTCTCCTCGGGTATATAGGAGAAACATCTCGAACTATACAAACACGGTTAAATGAACATCGTTCAGCGATAAGAACCCACAAACTCGCTGCCCCAATGGTGAAGCATTTCCTAGAAAAGGGACATCAGGCAGAGGACCTTAAATGGAGAGTCCTAGAAAAAATTCATACTGCAGACTCCAATGGGGGTTGTGCCATCAGAAAAAAGAGAGAGGTGTTCTGGATATTTGTCTTCAACACCTTTCGAGAAGGAATGAATAGCGAATTGCCATGGGAGCACGCTATTTGCTAGAGCATCTTTTGACTCTCCCTACCGCAGCAAAAACAGCTTCTCACTCTTTATGATTAAATTTAAATTACCTAATAATAGGCATTCAGCAATAAGAAAAGTCAATCCCAGTGTTCTCCCAAGATGTAGTTCACCCTGCTCCCTTTTTATCTAAAGTTTAAGCTCCTGATTAGGGGAATCTTTCCCTGCACCTCACTTTGTCGTACAGGTGTAATTAAGCAACAACTAGATCGAAGGAATATTAATGCTCGACTTTTCTAAAATAACAAAAGGCATGGAGCCTCGTTAAATTCACACGCATTATTTTTTGTTTAATGGAAGTACAGTTTTTACGAATTTCAGGAAAAATAACTTTCCTATAGAAATCTTTTTTACTCTAAAAATATTGAAAAAACCAGCACCAAATCTATAATGAGTCATTTTTGTGCACCTAATCTTGAAGCGCTATATATTTAGAATCTTTTTGCTTGGATTTGACATCAGCTAAATCTGACTCTAGTCCCAAGTTAAAATATAGCTCCACTCCCCAATTGCTTTCCACTCGGTTAAGCTGGTTAATCCTTGTGCTATACATCAGCACCGATGTATATCCAGTGATATTTTACGTGGGAGCCATTGCTGATTCTTTCTCTAGAGAATCTGGTCCTTTTTTTACTTCTTCCTATTTTTTGGTCCTTCTTTCATGTTCACACCAGTGACATTTTACGTGGGAGCCATTGTTGATTCCTGCTCTAGAGAATCTGGTCCTCTTTTCATTTCTTCTTAATTTTTGGTCCTTTTTTTATGTCAACACCAGGTCAGGTGTACTCAATCATCCAATCAAATAGGGTATATATACAGGAAGTAAAGGCACTTTAAAATGCCGTCTTTCGTGGAAGGAGCATAGAACCCCCGTGTCCCGCCGCCGGAATCTCTGAGCCCTGTTGATATCTATTGGGTAAGTGTTCGCTAAAATCCCTATGCGGTAATTTTACTCTGATCACTTGTTTAGTTAACTGATAATCTCCAAAGTAAACAGTGGGTAACAGAATTCTCTCTCTCCTTTCCCCCCCCTGTTTGTTCATTTTACAGACAGGGAGTTATTTTAAACCACTTTGAAATCCATCGCTCCTTGAGCACAAGTAAAAAGGTAACTATCAGTCCTTCTTCTTTAAGAGACAGTAAGTCTATGAAGTCGCCATGCATTGACTGTTCTCCAAAAATTGATGCCAGAATTCTTTCCATCCATTCTATAGGCAATCTCGCCATTTGTTATCTCCACATCAGGAGGACTATATCTTTTGGGATCCACAAAAATATTCATTATCGTGGCCATAAATTTTAACTCCGGCAGGCGGGTCTAACTGAAATCCCACTCCTCACTTAAGGTACCTTCATCCTCGAAAATGAAAATGTTTTCAAAAAACTACTAATGTATCCTCACTAACTGTCCAGTTAATATAAAATATCAAAAATAGAAAAGATTCAATAAACTAAAAGAACTCATAATTTCTTCTAGGAAATATAGAAATTCAAAAATCAACAATCAAGACAAACAAATTACATCGTGTGACTATGGAATATCTATCTGCAAACCTTAACTAAAATAGGTAAAACACTAGCTTGGTCCTTTCATTAAATATGGGCTGGTTAGAAAATCATAGACTACACTAAAACAACAATCAATGTTCATGAAATGTCTATGTTTTTTAGGGTCTAGAATATCTTCGTCACCTAACCAAAGAAAAGAAAGTCATTATACAGATAATCCAGATTGAGAACATCAAATAGCATTAATATACTCCGTGTTTTTTAAGTAAGTGACCTTATCTATGATATGAATGTATTGTATACCATTGTTTAAGTCCCGCGTTGATAGCACGCTGCGAATTGCCACCATTTAGAATATTTCGTATTTTCCATCACTAATATCAATCATTTGATTCCTCGCATTTGCCATCCTATGTAAGAACCCTGCTTCCTCACCACCAAAACTTGGGAATAATCTATTTAGTATAAAGGTATCCACTCCTTCTCCCTTTTTTGGCCATTATCTCATATAAGAATATATGAGTTAAAAGGATTCACTCCATTTTTCTATTTTTCTTGATGATCATTAAGGCAAGGAAAAGAAATCCGTCAAAGTATTATTGTAATATTAATAAGCTTGGTCACAATAGAATGGAAAGTCTGAGACTATTAGCCTAACATTGGTTTGTTTTAATTTTCTCTGTGTAACATAATATAAATTGATGCATTATTGTACATAATATTTTTTGTTTTATGGAATTTTCCCATTTCAGATACTATCGTGGCTGCTCCAGAAGAAGGCGCTGGTTCGCCGAAACGCGCGTAGAGATTATTTTAGCCACACCTTTCTCTCTTAAAAACTGTGTTCATTTTATATAACCTTCATTTGTTGGATTATTTGTCCTTCTCTCTTAAAGTGTTGCTGTGTATTGTTGATTTATTATGTCGCATACAATTTGTGAATATGTATTATTATTTTAATGTGTTTTTTAAAAGAATTTATGAATAAAATTGAACTACCCCTTTTTTACAAACAACCTATGTTTTAGCTCAGTTCATTTCGACCACTTATTACGTTCTGTTGCCTAGATTGATACATATCAAATTATTTGCTTTTCCCTGGTCTAGGAACTTCATTTCCATGTACTCAGGGGGTCCTTGATAAATATTTACACGATAGATGTGTCACAGCCTGCTCTAGAGTATAATCTAGCCTTCGTTGGATGTTGGCTGTCACCTGCGCAAAACGCGCTCACCCCCTCGAGCCCCCTCCTTACCGTTCTGTAGGCATGTCCTGGTTCAGTCACCCACGCCCCCTAACACCGCGTAGATCATGTACGCCGTGTTTGCCCAAGCTCTTAATGTTGTGGATCGGCTCGGGCGTCCCACGTGACCGCGCCAGGAACGTTGTTGTGTTGCTTGCTCTTCTCATGGGACCTGCTGTACTTGTAAAGGGTAGTGCCTGTACTACTCATAGGGGCTATTGCACTTTGCATGGGCAGTGCCAGGTCTTGTTAGCAAGAATGCTATTAGTCCCCATCTTCCACATGTTTGACACTTACGACAATGAGAATGCATTCCTGTTTGTGTAAAGGTACCTGATGTAGGTGTATGCAGCTGAAAATATATCACATTCGTACGACTGCACCTTGAAGATTTTGTTCACAGGGCAAAATATTTATCTCCATAGAGAAACCTCTTGCCCTTCACCACTATCTGTTTTCGGGGTGTTCTCTTCCCATCCTAAAAAAAAAAGATTTTTCCCCCGATGCATCAAGAACCCATTTTGCTATTCCTTAATAGCGAAAAATTACGATTCGCTAATAAGGAATAGCAAAATGCTATGCATGAAGAAATCACAAAAAAAATAGCGATTTCTTACAATTCCTTAATTGCGACTCGCAAATTGCGAGTCACAATTAAGGAATACCTCCCCATGCATTCCTATGGGCCTAGAGGCCCATAGGAATGAATAGGAAGACATTCTCAATTTGTGAATCGCAATTAGCGAATCGCAAATTTAGAATGCGATTTCAAGCGTGCAGGGGTGTCCAAAGGACACCCTGTTGCACCCCTGAAATTGATCTGTGCACATATGTTGCGCACACACATGCCCTTAGGGCATGTGTGTGTGCAACATGAAACTTTGAAACTTTGAAAAAAGCACTTTAGTGCATTTTTCAAAGTTTTTGCAAATTACCATGAAGTTCAACTTCATGGTAATTTGCGAGCCCTATTAGCGAAATCGCTATTTTGTTTAACTTTAATGCATTGCATTTAAGGAATCTCAATTTGAGATTCCTTAAATGCAAGTAATCGTAATTTTGCTATTTCTTAATTTGCGATTTTTGCATTTGGGATGATGCATCCCAAATGCAAAAATACCTCTCGCAAAGGGGCAGATTCTGAGAATCTGCCCCTTTGCGAGCGAATTTTACCTTGATGCATCTATGCCTTTATTCCCACCCCTGGAACTGGCTTTGAAAATGGTTGTGAGTTGTCGGTTTTCACAAACATTCCTCAGCATTCTGGCCATGAACCTGGCTTTACAGTTGTGAACCGTCCATTAGTGGGCATAAGTTCAATGTACCCATACAAGTGGCTTGGTGAATTAGGGACAGGAAAGCAGGTCTGTGACCAGGTGATCTCACTGTGCGCCTCTGCCATGGTGTGCCACATCTGTTTGAAGGGTCTCTGGGGTGCACTCGCTTGGACTTCACACATCAATACTATCTGCTGGCATGCAGTGGCAGCACCCCACAGGTCCAGGTAAGCAGTATCCAGTCCACAACCCCTTTGAGGACTAGAAGCCTGTCTGAATTAGAGCACCTGTAGGTAGTGGGAAGTCTTTCCAATGAAGAGGTTTTCAAGTCTTGCAGTGTGAGATAGACAAAGGACTAGAGGTAGGCTGGTACATTCTAGTTAGGGACCGAGATTTCGGACCCAATGGCATTTCTTTTTGCATATTTATATAGCGCAAACTCGACCCGAAGGTATTGGAGCGCTTTACATGAGCACCGTATTTACGTTACACATTCAGGCACGGGGAGATTATGTGATTTGCCCAGAATCACAGGATGTGGACGCGACCCCGAGGCTCGTACCCTGGTCTCCAGCGCCAAAGTCGGCCTTCATTGAAAGCCCAAAATGGAAGACTGGAGAGGGGGATGAGGAAGGGGGTGTTATAGAGAGATGGCACTTTGAACATCAACCAGAAACTGCTAGAAGAACAGTCTCAACACAATAAACTACATTACATAATTTTGCTGGCCTACACTAATTGTATCACCATAACACTCAGCGGTTTGGCAGTCAATTGTAGCTCTTACAGGCTGCACAATAATTCCCTATACTGCTTAACACTGTTGCACTCACATAAGAAAAAACTGCTATAGGTCATGTCTATCACCCAGTACTGTACCAGTCCACAACAAGTAAACAATCCATTACCAACTGAACAGGAATGTAATCACTGTAGAGTTCTGCCATTGACTGCTGGCCAATGGGGTACTTTAATATAGTCGACCACTACAGGTCCAAACAAGCTACACACTACAACTGCTTCCTGACCTCTCACAATGACAGTCATTTATGTAATGATATTAACAAAATCCATCCCAGCATATCTCTCAACAATTTGTCCCTCGAACCTATGTCTTCACAGAATCAGACATTTTAAACAACATTTCAATGCTAGTCAGAGGATTAGTAATGAAATATTTTATTTCATCTCACAGACCAAATTATTAGTCTTGTGTTTCTTAATCTATCACAGAAAATATATTCAATTACATAAAGTTCTTAAGCTTTATTCGATTTGTAAAATGTAATCATTAAAGCATCACAATATTTCATACAATTCATTGAAGCATTCAGGCTCATATTATAAAATACATATTTAAAACAGGTAGATAAAGGCTATTTCTCTAAACATTTCACAATATACATACAGTTCTTCATCCTGGTTCAAGCCTCTGGTATTCGAGCAGTTCAAATCTATAATATACCTTGATTCTAGACTTCTCCAATCCATGACATTGCAGTTGCCGTCATGCGGTTCTAAAAAATGCGTCACGCAGCTCCAGCAATGCTCTGGGGGGCCTATTCTTCCAATGCTGCTTCAAGCCTTACGCCTGCTTCAAGCAGGCGCAGGGCTTTGACGCAGCATTGGCCTAAAAGTGACTGAGTGAAATCTTGTAGATTTCAATCAGCCACTTTTAGGAGGCGTTCCTGCGCAGGAACGCCCTCCCCTGCGCCGGAAGCCTCCTTATGGCGCAGGGCTTTACAACGTGACGCATCTCCCAGATGCGTCACGTTGTAAATACCCCGCACCATGGCGCATCTTCTGCGCCGCCGCTGCGTCACTAAAGTGACGCAACTGCGGCATAAAAGAGGCGCAAGGTGCTTGTAAATCTGCCCCCTTGAGTTTAGAATATAAGCTGCACCCTGTATAGTCAAAAGACGTCACCAAGAGAGAGTAAACGTAATCCATATAAAGACATTTTTGATAGATATTTTATTTGGGTAACTTAATTATCTTTTATTTTTCGCTTGTAGTTTGGATTTATCACATGTTTCTTCTGATGGGTCTTCACGAATGTGTGTATTAGGATTTATAGAGCCCGAAACTAGCTGAAGAGATGGAGCTCTCTACATAATACAGTGGCAGGGAGGCAGGGTACACCCATCAATAATGCAGCTGCAGCAGTGGCCAGGGGGTCTAAGGGGCCCACTGTACCCCAATTATAGTTGTTCTTACTTCCGAACCAGTGGGTGGCGTGGGCATTGTTCTTACTTGTATTAGGACCTTCTGGCTGCAGCATTGCAAGGGTTTTTTGAGATGTTACATCATGGATCAATTACCTTTTTAGGTCTCTCATACTAGACAGCACATGCACTCTGTGCGTCCAGACATATTTTCAGCTTACGGTGGGTTTAATGCCTTCCCAATACTTCTCATTGTTTAGCTTATTGACACGCTCACGTTCTTGCTTCTTATTTATTAGCTTGGGTGGGCTTTGCTTTCTCTTCATGTGTTTGTCCCTCCCTGGAGCATGGACTCATTACTTTTGTCCTGCCACTGCTCATTTTTCAGGCACTATGTTTTAAGTCCTTCACTAGAGTGCACGTGTTTTCAAGGCTGTCTACCTTGTGTGCCCCCTACTTCCGCAGTGCTTGTGTTGATCTTTCTCTGCTCATGTGATTCTCCTTGCCCTTCCTCCTTGATTCACTTGCCCACATGTGCTTCTCCCCCACCCTCCGTTTCTTTTTTGTCCTTGTTGTGCACTCTCATCTGTTTGTTTCCTCTGCTCCACATTTCAGTCTCTCTGTTTGCTTATGTGCCCTCTGTGTTGCTTCTTCCCATCTACTCCCCTGTGTTTTTTCACCTGCCTTCTGGTTTGCTCCCCCAAAGCCTCCTGTTGCTTTCCCATCCTTGATTCCAATCCCTTGAGTTGCTTCCCCATCCATGCTGCTTCCTCCCCTCCCACCTGCTTGTGCTACTGTTTTTTTCTTTTTATTTAGCTAGCCAACTCAGAGCCATATGCTAAAACAAAAAAAGCGTTTGCATAATTTTGTAGGTCTGTGCATGATTGGTGCATGCCTACAATATTGGCTCCCCCCGTCTTTTTTAGCCATGCTGCAGAGCATCAGGGATGCCGTACACCATGGTTAAAATCATTGACACTATAAATAGGCCTCTAACATGGGGGAAGATGAGGAAGGGGGAGTGTCCCCAGGATTACTAAAGCTGGTTATTCAATTACATGAAGGTCCATGGCCAAGGGTCGAATTAGGGTGTGAGGGAACTTTGTCAAGAAAAATCGATACCCCCAATGGATTGAGGCAGGGGTGTATGATGGCCCCGCTCCTGTTCTCCATATACATTGCTGATTCATTGATCGGTTTAAACCAGGTTCGTTCTTTTCCACCTAAATTAGGTAATGAAGCCAGTCAGTCAGTCAGTCAGAATACTTTATTTCGATAAATCAATATCATAAAAAGACAACAGTACTGTACAAAATATGCATTATTTACACAAATAGAATAAAAAACATATAGCCATTTAAAAAATTACCAAAGGATTTCATAAAATTTCATAAAATCACAGTAAGAAAGATAAAACCATCAACCAATTTAGTTACCCTCACTGTCACTTTTACAGGATAAACTAGCATAATTCTAATTTACCACATCCAAGTTCATTTAGGTACAGTTAATCCTTTTCCTGATCCGGGCAGCACCCACTAAAAAACTAGAAACATGAAAGATAATACGGTGGCTCTTTAAAAATTGTAGATACAAGAGAGCAGGCTTAACTTGCAAGAACCCTGCCTCTTTAACTATAAGAACCAAAAATGTCATCCTTAATTCCGTATAATGTCCACAGAACATCTGGAAATGCATTGTGTTCTGTGTGGAAAAGTTGTCGCAGCTACAAGGCATTGCATTTTCCGGGGTACTCCAATTAGGGAAATGGCCTAAATTCAGGTGGATCAGATTAAAGCGAAAGCGGGTTAGAAGGAACCTGTGGTAGGGACGGTTCACCATATTAAGGTAAAGTTCAGGTCCTGGTAAGTTAGCAACAATGAGGTTAGCCCTTACAGTGGGTTTGCTAAGTTCTAGTTCCTCTCTCTCCAGTGTCAGCATCTGTAACATGGCACCCTTAATTTGCATAATATCCTTAGATGTTATTAACTCTGGTGAGGAGAAAAGCTCCGGTATCCCTAGTTTATAAAAACTGTTTTTAATATATGTCAGCCACCGAATCTTGCTGACATTTTCTAATAGGAGACAATCTTTCATGATAATATGGTTCAAGGAGATTTCCTGGTTCAATCAGGTCTTCATCCAGCATATTAAAGGAGCCATTTTTATCATGTCGGAAATGAAGCCTGCCCCCAGTTCAGAATGGATGGTATATGAGGGAGTGGACTGTGGCACTGTTAGGACAGATCTCATACATTTATTTTCAGTCACCTGTAAGCAATCTGGGGCACTGTATCCCCATATTGAGCTACCATATGTAATAACTGCAAGGCATTTAGCTTTGTAAATCTTCATTATTGCTTCTATAGGCCTTACCCCCAGTTTTTTGTGAAGCCCTGAAGTGCAGAAGTTGTTCTTGCAAAGGCAATGTTTCTATTTTTAAGATCCCTAGTTCCCTCTCTCATCAAAGGTGATCCCCAGATAAGGGAATATGGGCACTCTGCAGAGTTCTTCCTCACAACAAAAAAAGGTTTTAACTTGTTTCTTCCTAGAACTTCTCCCCATGATCATAACTTGTGACTTTTTTGCGTTAATTTTAAGATCCAAGGACCTCATAAAGTTCCCAAAGACATCTAGCAGCCGTTGTAATCCAACCCCCGTCCGTGAAAGAAGGACAGCGTCATCCGCGTACAGGAGAACTGGAATACCAAGTTCCCCTATACGCGGTATGTCAAGAGTTGCCTCCTTTAATGCCGGTTCCAAGACATCATTATATACCGTAAAAAGAAGGGGGCCAGGATACACCCTTGCCTGACCCCTCTCTCTGAGTTAAAATAGCTTGAACAGCGCCCCTCAGCAGTAACCCGAACGGAAGCCAGTAGGCCAGAATGTAAGACCACCAGAAGGTTAACCAAGGCCTGGTCAAGTCCCATATTGAGCAGGATTTGCCATAACTTTGTCCGATTTACAAGGTCAAATGCCGAGGAGAGGTCCATGAACCCCAGGTACATTGACCTCTCCTTAGCCTTGGTGTATTTGTCTAATAGTAGTTGTAGATTAAGGCATTGGTCTAAAGTTCTCCTTTTGGATCTAAACCCATATTGTACGTTCAACAGTACCCCTCTGTCGTCAAGCCAATCCTTTATTTTATGCAGAATAACCTGTCCCAAGATTTTAACCAATGAATCTATTAGGGAGATCGGCCTATAACAGGAGGGGTCCTGCCTATCTCCCTTTTTGAAGACTGGGATAATAATGGATTTCTTACAGGACACTGGTATGTTATTTTGGTTCAGAGCATTAAAAACACTGCCCAAGATCTTAGACCAAAATTTTGGCGCGCATTTGAATATATCTGCAGGAACCCCGTCAGGGCCTGGTGCCTTATTTTTTAGGTTCTGTTCAATTGCTCTTTCCACCTCAATGTCCTCAAAAATCCTCAGTTCTGGGCAGGACTCTTATCGTGTGGTTCCCAAAATGCGCTATCCAACCCTCGTCTGGAATGTTGGACTCAAGGGGTGAATTCTCATCACCTGAGAACAACGTTTGATTTAGAATTTTCCAGAACTGCCCACTATTTTTTAAAACCTCAGGGGCAAGTAATTGTGTCCAGGCCTCTTCTTTCAACTCTTTTTTCCTATCTTGAATAGCTTTTTTATAAGCAGTTCTTGTGCTGGCTATCAGAGCTCGGTCTTTAGGGGTGGCCTTCAAGGCCTTAAGTAGAACTGCATGTGCCCTAGAGCATCTTTTATTGAACCATCTCTTACCATAGTATCTAGTCTGTCTGGTGCCTGCAAGTAGAATATGGTTGATTTGTCTGCAAATGTTATCAAAAGCAATGACCACATGTGTACTTTGAGCTTGCTTCTCTAGGCATATGGCCACATCGTCCTCAACCTTATTCAATACTTCCTGCAAGAAAGTTTCAGGGACTATTTTTGACCATTTTAGCCTATGTCCTTGATCTTTAACAATCACATTTAAGCCGCCCTTATGTGTCACAGTTTTGAAGGCCAATAGGTCAGCGGACATCATCTCTATTAACACTGGATTGTGGTCACTAAAGACCGAGACCTCGGTCTTATACCATAAAACCTTGGACAAAATAAAAGAAGACATGAAAATATAGTCAATAATTTTACCATCGTCTGTTCCTTTAAATGTGGGGGTCCTAGAATCACCTTCCCCGCAGCCTGACTCATAGAGATTCCATGTCGCCAAAGTTTTCAAGGGCCTCCCCCCGTTTTGAGTGTTCAAGATGTATGGGTAAAGAATAAAGGGGGCCCTCCTCTTCTATATTGGCACACGGTTGGTTACAGGGGTGGATAATAAAGTCCCCCAAAAGTATTATTTCAAAAGTATTTACAGTAGTGCTATAAACTGACAGAAATTTCTCCAATAAATCCAGATTAAAATTAGTGCTCTCATTGGCACATGAATTATAAAAATTAATGAATAAGATTTTGGAAGTATCAGGAGGGGATAATTCAACAATTAAACAATTTTGACATCCTGAGTTGCACTGGGTTAACATACCCTTTAAATCAAGTTTAAATAAACTAAGTAGGCCTCCCTTAGCTCTACCTGTCACACTGTTGGTTGCTGGAATACAAAAATGTCTAAAACCATACAAGGAGAAGCTGTTTAACGGGTCCCAGGTCTCTTGGAGGGCTATGATGTCAAAAGATTTTATAGAGTTGACCCAAGTTTCATTTCCTGCTTTAGCCTTAATGCCAGCAATGTTCCAGGTCATAATCCTACAAGTAGCGTGCGGGGGCTGTGCATCAGACCTCAAATTATTTGTTAGTCAGTTATTTTCCTCCATTGTTGTTAAAGGGCTATATCGATTGACCAGTGGCAGGGCTTGATCGAATTGTCTGTTAGGGAACATAGGTGTAGACTGCGCCCCAGAGGAGGTCTGTTGGTGCTGGGAGACATGTCTTCCTTGCGTGTGTGTTTTCTTTGGTCGCCCAACGAGATGCCATTGTTTTTCAGTTTGAGGCGGGTAAAAATATCCCAGGGGGAGTGGCCTAATGCCTACGTTTTTTAAGTCCGAGCCATCCCAAAAAAGGTAGTTCGCCAGATTATTTTTATCAAAGTTTAGGACAATACAGTCCCCATCCAGATTCTTATGAGACATGCCTACCCATCCTACTCTTCGAGCCATGATGATGTGTTTAGATATATCTATACCCCCACTAGAATACTCTATACACCATGTTTTAGTGTTATCCATCAGCTCTTGTGTAGTCTCCCTTGTTTCAGCCCCCAGGGGCGGGACCCCTGTTAGTACCGCCACAAGGGGAGCCGCACTAGGAGGGAGGTGCAACTTGGTAGGGCAGAAACCATGAACCCTATTGTAATTAAGTTTGGAAGTATTATCCACCATCAACGGGTTTAGTTTAAGTACGGGATTGGCCAGGTGAACAGGAGACTTAGATCTTAGCTCTGGATTATCTGTGGTGGGTGTTAAGTCAGCTCTAACATGAGAATTACTTGTGGTAGCTGTAGGGCCCTTGATGCGATCTAGCCCTGTATTGTTTAAAAGAGGAGGTGGCCCTGTCCCAAGTGCCCCACAATACTCTTGTATGAAGACATCAATAGCCTCACAACTTTTTAGTATTTCTGCGACACAAGTGTTTAAAGTGTCTATTATGTCCTTTGCCGTTGCCACCAGGGCTGGGTCCAACATGGAAGTAAACATTTCCTCCATTTTCGAACTAAGTTTGTCGAGTATTGACTCTTCGGTATGGTTAAAATGGAGCAACACATTTTTAGTCTTTCTCTAACATTTCTTGGTTGTTCGGGCCCCTTTCTCCTGTTGCTGCGCTAGTTTAGAGTTGGAGTTATGTTGTGAGGGAGGTGTCAGCGGAGTTTCCAAACCTACATCAGGAACTATATCAATGGCTGCAATCATGGACCTGGTCAATCCAGTATTGGGCAATGTTTGCGATTGGTCTATGACTTGAGACCCACTAGCACCAGCAATGTCCGAATTGCACATGTCAGTCCTCAAGGCCGACATAGAAGGCAGAGCCAACTCTTTCTCGGCATCGGCAATTTCTTTTGTGATAACACCCACCACCGAGGTCAGATAAGAAATAATGGATTCAGCAAATTTTGGTACTTTGGCCTTTTTTTCCCCTTGACCCTGGGTGCTCAATTGTTTCCTCTTACCCATATTGTGGACGTCAGAGACATGGGCCAGCCCGGCCTCCTCTGGCCTCTAGATGGCCACAGACGGCCCGCCCTTTGCCCGGGCTTAGCCCGCGTGCGTCCCGCGAGCCAGAAGAAGGGGCTGCTGCTTTGTAGCGCCTCCAGGCGCTGCTCTCGTGTCACGGATGGAGCGCCGGGCCCCAGGGCAGCTGGGATATGTGGTTTCCCCGCTGTCGCCTGGTCCCGGTCTGGCGAGAGGTAGTGGCTGTTGCCGCTGCCCACGCGGCGCTTGTGGAGAGGCAGGTGAGTTAAAGCTGGCCGTTGTCCTCACGGCGTGTGTCCGAGTAAATTTGGCCCCATATCAGTATTGTTTTATACGATGATAAGGCTTTGTGGGACGTTACACTGGTTGACCTTCGGAGGCAATTAGATGCTTTTCCTGATTATTGTAAGGCCAATGATCTGAAAATAAATACTAGGAAGGAAAACAAGGGAACCCAACTCACATGGAGCCTGGGTATAAGGTTTTAAGAAAACAACAATGGCTCCTGTGGCTAATTATATAATTATTACAATATGATTTAAGCACAATGGCAATCTTAGGGTGGTATGTGGGATGTATAAGAAGGAAGCTATATATACACGTGGAGAGTATGGTCTTCAATTTATATCTTTTATGCAAGTATTCAAACATAAATTTTACATTTTATACAATACCAACAGCATTAAACACATATACATAATCACATTGTGCGAGTGTGTCCCAAGTGAGTAAGAGAGAGAACCTATACTACTAAAGTGAAAAATGTAATAGTGTATCAAAAAAGGAGGTTTCTAGTTTACATTAGTTAAAAAAAGCGACAACCTAATTAATTGTCAATGGTAAAAAATACAGTAGTTGGAAGTATAAGCAACTATTGCAGAAGGTCTGCCTCTTTATGCTTGTCGACGACGTTTCGACCCGTATTGGGATGTCGGGTCTCTTCAGGACTGGTCAATGTGGGGACACCTTGGATGGGCTGGCGCTGCTAGGGAAAAAGCACACGTGGCACCGTGAAGGGGAGTGAAAAATAAATAACAAAAACTCACAGGGATCCCGTCCGGGAGCCCTGATGAGGGTGAAGTAGGCAGCTAACCACGGGCCAGTTGAATGTTCCCAAATCTACAAAATAACATGACGGCAATTGAATTAAATAAAGATTCACTATTCTGAAAAACAAAAGAACAGCCTGAACAAGTATGACAATGTGTAAATTCAAGTAGCAATCACTGAGTTCCACCACTAAGACAATACTCAATTTTGTTAATCCTCCCAATCCAACAGTAGTGCCTAGAGTTAAGTAAAGCAGCATTGTCACCAACATATCATGGTGTAAGACCTTCTCAATTGTTTACCACCTAAAAGCTCTAATTATGAGAGGCCACATAGTTCCAATGGTGTTGGTATCAGTAGACTCCTGTACCACTGGAATAATCAGATTGGGAAACCCTGTGGATCTGTTTCGTTTCAACTACAGATGATTTCGACTGCTAAAAGGAATGACTTTGGAAATCAGACCTAGAATTACAGATTCCCCTGGTAATTCCTATTTTTTTAGCCCACCCTCAAGGTCCATCTCCTGATGGGCAGGATTTTCCATGCCACAATGGTTACTGGTACAACCAGTACTGGTCGCTCTGGGGGTGTGGAAATACCAGCCGATTTCCGGGGGCACTCATAATGTAGGCAACAATGTCATTATATTGTGTTATTATTTTGTTTCACAACTGTGTTTATTGGTTAATTAGGCATATCATTGTTACAGGTCACCACAATCAGGAGGACACTGTCAAATGGCAAATACATAGCAAGGTATACACAAAGCCTAATCGCTCAAACGACCCCCACCCGCCCCCTCTCCCCTCCCACTACTCAATGCCCCAACTACCCACCCCTTATCCCACCCCCACCCCATGCACGTGATCATCTTCAGCAGCAAAACATGAATACAGCACAGCAAATATCGAGTGCCCCTCTAGGCCCGAAGGTCCCCATCCGCAGGCAGATCCTCTTCCAAGTCAATGAGGGGGTCCAAGGTCAACCCTCTATAGTCTGCCCACCGCTTCCAGATCTTGTAGTGTTTCCGGGGGCATCCCCTGGCTTCAAACACTGGTAATTCCAACCCCATGAGATAATCCAGGCCAGCCTTCCAGGCGCTCAGCGGAGGAGCACGTTCACTCTTCCATGCCCTCGCGAGGTCCCGCTTGGCCACTACCAGTCCTAACAACAGGAGGTGGCGCTTGTATATGTTCCCTCCCACATTCTCCAGGACATGCAGGAGGCCTAACCTGGGTGTACGGGGAAGGTCCCACCCCAGCACTTCTGACAGACAATCCCACACACCATTCCAGAATCGGGACAGGCCTACACAGGACCATACGGTATGTAATAGCGTACCCCTCTCGGCCCCACATCGCAGACACTCTGGAGTCACAATAAGGCCAGCCTTCCACAGTCTCTCTCGGGTGTAATAGGCCCTATGTAGGTATTTGAATTGTATGAACCGGAGTCGTACGGCTATGGCCGCCCCACGAGGGGACTCCAGGGCCTCCCTCCAGTCATCCTCATCCAATGGACCAATGTCAGCTTCCCAGGAGTCCTTCAGCGGCAGTAGGGAAGAGGAGCAATGAGTGACTAGTGTTTGATATATCCTGGAAACTTTTTTATCCCCCAAGTCTCCCATGAAGAGTTTGGCCTCCACTGGGCTAAAGTCTGGAAGCTGATCTAGACCAGCTAGACTAGGCGTAAGCGAATGACGGAATTGCAGGTATTTAAAGAATTGGATCCGGGGCATACCAAATTCAGAGCTAAGGTCTTGGAAGGACTTGAGTGTAACCCCAGTAAGG
This sequence comes from Lissotriton vulgaris, assembly GCF_964263255.1. Taxonomy (NCBI): domain Eukaryota; kingdom Metazoa; phylum Chordata; class Amphibia; order Caudata; family Salamandridae; genus Lissotriton; species Lissotriton vulgaris. The sequence continues at coordinate 813,266,197 of NC_141696.1, read as the reverse complement.
ACATGCCCGAGCAATGATATTCCGATAGAGTCCCAACCGCCAAACCCCGTCAGCGGGGTTTCCGCCGTTAGTCTGCCCCACCAACCCATCCGGCGCAGCACCTGTCTCCAGATCACGAAGACCAATTGTGTGGCCTGTGGTAGTTTCCTCCGTAGTCTGGCCGAGTACAGCAGTGTATGGAGCGTGGCGTCTCCCATCAGCGCGCGCTCCAGGGCGTATGCAGGGTCATTCCTATCGCCATACCACCACTCGTTCAGAACCAAGAGGTGGGAGGCCTGGTAGTAAGACAGGAGGTCCGATGTGGCCAGACCTCCACAGTACGTGGATAAAAAACAAGTCTGCAACGCCACCCTGGAGGTGCCCCCGGCCCACAAAAAGCGGCCCAGTACCGAGTTCACTTGGCGAAACCACCGTGGGTCGATCTTATATGGATGGTTCTGCAATTGATACAGGAGGCGCGGGAGGGCGGCCATTTTAAAGATGGCAGATCGACCGTAGATATTGAGCGGCATGCGAGACCAAGTTTTGATGTCCGATTGGACTCTATCCCACACAGGCAGCACATTACGCTCCCATGCGATTGCGGCGGACTCTGAGAGAAAGATTCCTAGGTATTTCAGACCCCCGGCTGCCATCCGCAAGGCCGATGCCCAGGGGTATACCCCAGTCTCCCCGCCCAGCACCCAAAGGGTCGACTTGCGCGGGTTGAGAAAGACACCTGATACCTCTCCAAAGATGCGCATTATTTCCAGTATACGAGGGCCAGAACGATTAAGATCCGTCAAAAAGAAAAGGACATCATCCGCATACAGCGCGATCCTATCCGAGAGACCTGCCCCCCACACAAAACCACGGAGCTGCGCATCAATGCGCACCCATGCGGCCAGCGGTTCCATGACCAGTGCAAAGAGGTAGGGGGACAGGGGGCACCCCTGTCGGGTTCCCCTGGCCACTGAGAATTTCTCTGAGATCGCCCCAGATACTCGTACCGACGCGGTGATGTCCGTGTACAACAGCTTGATGTAGGAGATAAAGACTGGGCCCAGGTTGAGGCGCGGCAAGAGGGCGAACAGGTACGTCCAGCTGACCGAGTCGAACGCCCTGTCGATGTCCGCCAGGAGTAACGCAGCCCGTTCCTCAGTGGCCCCCATGGCTTCCACCGCTGCCTGTGCACGTCTGATGTTGTGTCGTGTCGCCCTGCGCGGCATGAAGCCTGCCTGATCCGGATGGACCAAGTCCGTGATATATGAAAGAAGGCTGTTTGCCAACGCTTTGGCCAGTAGCTTAGCTTCAAAGTTAAGCAGTGATATGGGGCGATAGGACTCATGGCGGTCAGGAGGCCTACCCGGCTTCTGAAAGACCACAATTTCAGCATGGCGCCAGTCTGCTGGCAAGCTACCCTGTTCCCGCGCCGCCTCCAGCGCCCGTCTGTAGTGCGGCCCCAGCAGTAGGTGGAACTTCTTATAAAATTCACAGGGAAAGCCACTCGGCCCGGGTGCCTTACCCGTGTTGAGTTGCCCTAGCGCTTCCCCCAGTTCTTCTGCCATCAATGGGAGATCTAGAGATTTCCTGGCCTCGTCCGAAACCGCACGGGGGGTAGGTCAGCAATAAACTTGTCTATCGCGTCCGGCTGGAGACTATCTCTGGGGGCATATTGCGCTGCGTAGAAGCTCGCCGCCAGAGTTGCCGGGTCTGTTATGGCAGTTCCCTCTTCGTCGAGGAGGCCCGGCAGTGTGATTGGCTGTAATGTGTGTTGACATAGCCTATGCAACATGGTGCAGGACTTGTCGCCCCATTGGTATACCCTGCTCCGCGTGGCTAGCCATGCCTGCCTAGCTTCGTCCAGTAAGACCGAGGCGTAGGATTGTTGTGCTTGCAGGAGCAGCCGTACCATCACCTCGTCTCCTCCCCCCTGACACTGTTGTTCTAACACCTCCACTCGCGCCGCAGCCGCGACGATGGCCTCACGATGGCGGCGACGGGCAGCATTACACCATGCTATGTCTACGCCCCTCAGAGTGGGCTTCATGGCCTCCCAGACAGTTATCCCGTCTGCCCCTTCAATCAGATTCTCCTGCCAGTAGTGAGCAACTGCGCTGCGCATATGTTGCGTATAGTCCACTTGTTGGAGATGCCACGAGGACATCCGCCACCGGAATGGCTGACGTTTCTTGTGTAATTCAATGTGCACCACCACAGGGGAGTGGTCTGACAGTCCTCTAGGCTGAATCGTGGCCTGTTTTACTCTATCTAGGAAGGCTCCTGGTACAAACACACAGTCCAGCCGTGAGAAGGAACCATGCACAGCAGACACATATGTATATTCACGCGTCCTGGCATGCAGGTGTCTCCAGGTATCCACCCAACCCAAACCATCCATCATCGCTCTCAGCCGTGTAGGGGAGGCAGCCACCACAGACCCTTGCAGCCTCCTACGGTCTAGGTTCACATCCACAACATCATTCCAGTCACCACCTATCATGGCCAGGGACTCCGGGATTTCAGCCTACAGTTCGAACAGTCTCTCCGCCAGGGACCATTGTAAAGGGGGGGGGCATATACACTGCCAAACACTACCGGCTCTGTACAAATCATGCCCTTAACAAACACATAGCGACCTTGCGGGTCAATCTATTGACGCTCGTGAGTGTAGGACAACCTCCGATGGATCAGAACAGCCACTCCCCTCGAACCCCTGGAGAACCCAGCATGAAATACCTGTTGGTAACCAAATCTTTGCAGCCTAAGCACCTTTGTCCCCACCATGTGCGTCTCTTGTAATAACATCACATCAGCTGTATCCCTCTTTCCCCATCGCAGTACTGCCCCACGTTTAATTTTGTCCAGCAGACCCCTGACATTCCAGCTTACGACCCGCATAGAATCCCCAGCTAGCCCCTGCCCTGTCGCATCAGCCATAGTCACGAGGGAAGACTCTTCGAGGACCCCAGTACCCAGCCCAGGCACCCAACATTATATACGTCAATGCAGCAGAGATCACGTGCACCCCCTCCAAAACACCCCCCACTTCCTCCACCACTCCCTCCCAACACAGCCCCCCCAACTCCCAAACACCCGTTCCCCACCCTCCTCCCCTATACCTCATGGAACACTGAAGTACCGGTCGCGGCATGGGGAGCCTCGTGCCCAAAACAGAGCGCCCAAAACCAACCATGCCAATGGATCCCAACTCAACCCGCTAACCAACAATACCCTCCCTCAGGGCCACCCCCCTTCCGTGGGGGGACTGGGCAGCCCTACAAGTCAGTACCCCAGACCCCATTGTACCACAATGTTCTTAGCTCAAAAAGGGTGCGGCAGCCATACATCATCGGTACTGTTCCCCATGCTCCAAGCCAAGGTCCACTTTGCACAGTGCCAGATGCTCGCGGCTCCGCCGACAGGGCGGTCACATAGGACCCTCTATAAGATCCGGCAATGGACAGGTGCTAAGTGAGGAGAGCCGGACTCCTGCCGGGTTCAGATTTCTTTCCCCGACTGATCCGTATCGAGCTGCGTCTCATCTGGTAGACCAGTGATTCCCAAACTTTTTTGACCTATGGCTCCCTTGATCAATTGGCCATTGACCGCGGCTCCCCATTACATTTTTTGTGTGTGTGTGCGTGTAATCCCGGCCTCGGTGTACTTACATTTTAATCCCTGAAAATAATTGGGATGAAGGTAGGGAGAATAGTGCATGCAATGCAAAGATATGTCTACTCTCACTTTTCACAATACTTGTGCGCCCTCTAGCCATACAGTGGCTGCATCTGTTTGCGACTAAACTGAAGCTGGACACTTCCAGCTGAATCCAGGCGCACTGGGGGGGCCGCGGGCACAGTTTGGAAACCACTGTCATAGTTCCTTACATCTGCTAGTTAGTGATCCGTATAGTATACAATGAGCAATGGCAAAGGCTTGCTCGCTTTGTAATTTTCCTTTCACATTATGCCAGGTCAGTAACCTACCACTGAGGTTCATTTGGACACGAAGTCCACTCAGATGGCTTACATGTGTCAAGTGCAATTCCAGCAGTGAAGGAAGCTCTAATCATGTCACGAAAGACAAAGCCTATTTTTGTAGCCATGGATTCATGTACTAAAACCAATCAAAAGAATGCCAAGGCATTCAGAGTACTGTTGGTGCTATACCTCCAGTTAAGGAAGTTAGTGCTGTTAAATACTGTCTGCCTATTCAAACCACTGTAATTAGCAGCAAAACATCAGCAATAACCACATTATGGAGTATTGTTGTCATGAAGGAGAGCGACTGGATTGGAATTACACAGGATCGTATTCAGTGCAAAGAAAGTCAAACAGTGAAGGTATCAGATGGTAACATGGGGGCCAGGGCCGTTTCTAGGTGTTTTGCTGCCCTAGGCGAGAATTGAAAAATGCCGCCCCCTTCCTTTTACTCCCATGACCATCACTCCGCATTTCTTTCTTCTGAAGTTCATGGACACCTCTCTGGTGTGTCGAGCCCTCCCTTGGGAGCTCCCTACTCTGCACCTCTCACCCTTCCACTGGTTCATTAACTCTCCCTGAGTCTATCACCTATTGTTCCAGTGTTTCTCGTTCCCTTGCGTTTTTCCTCTGCCTCTCCCCCTACTCTCTCTGCAGTTCTCAATTGTCCCTCTCCCTCCAGCACTCTGTGTTGTTTTAACCCCCTCCCCACCCCCCCCCGCCCTGCCCTGGCCCCATTAAAAAGGTACTGTCCTTCCTATTTCACCAGCTCGCATCTGTTCACAGCCCCTGCACTCCTGATACTTCCTATCATACTACCTTCTCCTTCAATTATTCCTGCATCGCCTCTTTCATCTCTGCTCTTGGTGTCTTTTATCTCCACTGACCTTATAGTACTTAATATTCCCCCTTTTTAAACCCATGCCTCCCCGTCACCTTTCATCACTTCCTCAATTTAATGGTCCTCACCTTTCGCCTTAATTCAATACTTACCCCTCCCCCGCTTCTCTAATATACTCCTTTCTGCAGAGCTCAATGCTTCTCTCAGCTCTGCCCCCGGTGGCATGGGGAACCCCCACTCCAGCAGCTTAAGCAAAGGCAGCACTGACCCCATGGAATGGCGACCAGGTCCCCACTTAAAAGTGAATATGTTGTTTGTGGGCCTCTTCTGCCTGCAAGTCAAAATACCAGCGTTAGGGAATATCAGGAAAGAGGGCGATGTGTGAAAGGACGGATGCACAAATGCGAATGACAGATGGATGGGTAGAAACAGTATGGCTGAATGGGGCAAGAGGTAAGTGTATGGAAAGGTGAAGGGGGTGGATGGATGAGTAGAAGGGAGGAGGAATGGATTGACCCTCCGAAGGAGAATGAAAAACTGAAAGGAACTCTTTTAAGCAGGATTGGATTTGCACGCTTAGCAAGCTCGGTGTGATTAGAGGTAAGTTACCAGTGATGGGTCTTTTAATTTTCTGGCTACTCACTTGTGTCCTTTCCTTCAGCACCCCTGCCCTCCATTCACCAGGTCCTGCTCAGCCTTTCTTGCCTGCCATCCCCCACCAGCTTCTCTTTTCCCTGCTTCTGTGTGTGCCTTCCCTCCCTTCAGTGGTTCCTGCTCACACCCTGCTTCTTTCGTGTTGCATTGCCCTTCCTTGATTCCCTAATACCCCAGATGTGTCCCTGGTTCTTGCGTGGTCTGCTCTCTTCCACTCACCCCTCTTTAGCAGTTCCTGATTTCTCGTCTTCCTCCTCAGCTCTCTCATCCCCTTTCTCGTCTGCCACTGCCTCGAGCCCCGCTGCCTCTCCCACATGCACCTGCAAACCTTTCTCCACTGGCTGCTGCCCTAGTCCGCTCATTTAGACCCCCCCTCCCCCCCCCCCAACACACACCCTCCTGCCTACTAGTGCCTTAGCAAGGTTGCCAAGGGTCCTACTGTGAGCAAGGAAAAAGTAGCTATATTTGGAAACTTCCGTGTCTCGGTGCCACTGCACCCACTGCACAATTCACAGCTAGGCCTCTGCTGCCCATTTTCAGCACCCCTTCCCGCTCCCTCTGTCACTGCAACACTGTGCTTTCTCTGCCTTCTCAGCCTCCGAGGGTAAAGGAGCTCCGTGGCTGGAAGGGCTGGGGTGGTAGGCCTGTCGCCTCGTGGACTGCTGGGGCAGAGAAAGGCAGGGCGGGTCCGGCCGGTCACAGGAACAGAAGGCCATGGCGGAGCCGTGTACAGCGGGGGTGCAGCTGAATAGCGGAGGCAGGCGCTAATGGTGAAGGTGGAGGGAGGGGCGGGGGAATGGGCGAGGGCTGCGAGTGTGTGAAAGTGTGGGGAGCAGTGAGAGAAGAGTGAGCATCAGATTCTGCATGAACATTGGGAGGAAGTTGCGAACAGCAGAGAGCGGAGTGTGAAGGTGTGTATACACTGGTACCGGCGCTGGCCGCTCCACACACCACTTGCACTCACAGCCTTCAAATTAGAAAAAACAATTCCCCCCTTTTGCCGCCCTAGCCCTTTTGCCGCCCTAGGCGGCCGCCTAGTCTGGCCTAATGGTAGAAACGGCCCTGATGGGGGCTATGCAGCCCCAATCTTTTTTCTTCATAAATACTGGAAAACATGGACAGAAACATAAATACATTAGAAGATCTATCACTGTGGGCATTGGACACTGTGGACCACGATTGTCTCAGCATAGCATCCCAGCACTCTCTTGGAAGAGCACCAGGCACTGTCTCTCAGCACGGTGAGCGCATCTGGCAGCTGTCTCTCTAAGACACGTGGAGGACAGCAGGAGAGGAAAGGAAACGGTTCGGTATTTAATACATCTCGTCTTAGCTACTGAAACAAACTGAAAACACTCTCTATGAGCATAACGTCTGCTACTGTGTATTTCTTCACTGATGATAAATTATTACACTAACATGACACATTTTGTAATCGTAATTGTAATTGTACTTATATATTGCACACAACCCCCAAAAGGCCTTTTTTATTATTTTTGCACGTTAGCGCTATCTGGGCAAATGTTTCACCTTAGTACCAATTTGACATCAAAATACAGCAAGCAAACTAAAGGTGACCAGTCAACATTTCCAAAGGTCTTTCAACTGCTCAGCATCACGTATTGCTGCTGAGTTTATAGTAACATCAACACATATTGCTGAATTGTAGTAACATTTGATCCGGTTGAGCTAGGAACAAAGTTGTGTTAAATTCAGCAGGTGGTGCACGAGCTGACGGGTTGCGTGACAAACGTATCAAATCCTTAGAAATGCAAAAAACACAGAGGCTGTGAGATCGCATAATTTATATGGTCATGCCTATATATAAGAAATCTTGTACTTCAAATGCGTCTTAAAATGATAAAGTATAGATCCTGCACACTGCTGCTCGGCCTCGAATGAGTAATGGTTTAATGAAAGGTGGTTTTACATATATTTCCTACCAGATTATGTCAAGCGGCTTCAATGGCAGACTCGCCATTTATCTCCCCGTATTTCCCTCTCCTGCCCTCCCCCTCCTTGCAGTGAGATGAGACTGTTTATCTCGACCTCCGGGAAGGTGATAATGATCAGCGATCGCGGCGCTCTTGGCTGGCTTTGGTGGCGCACCAGGGAGCCGCGGCGCACAGTTTGGGAACCACTGTGGTAGACCATTGCGGGAGAGAGAGCGTTTCCGTGACCGAGACTTCGGGTGTCGTTTACCCCTGACAGTAGAGCCATCCCTCTCCTGTGACGAGCCACGCGACGCACCAGAGCCCAGGCCTGGCTGGGCGTTCGGCCGGAGTCTGACCGTCTCATCAGTCCACCTGAACACAGCTTCAGGGGTATCAAAGAAGTGGGTTTTGGACTGAAAAATGACTCGAAGGCGGGCTGGATACAGCAATGAATATTGAATCTTCAGGCCACGCAGTTTGGCCTTCGCCGCCAGGAACGAGTGACGCTGCTGTTGTACCTGTTTGGTAAAGTCTGGAAAAATCATAATTTTGTGATTATCAAACAGTAGAGATTCCTTGAACCTCGCCTCCCGCAGTATTGCGTCCCTGTCGTGAAAGTTCAGTATTTTGGCTATGACCGGCCGGGGTCGCTCCCCCACGGGTGGTTTCTGCGTCAGGGCCCTGTGCGCACGCTCCACTACAAAGCAACGCGACAGGGCATCAGGAGGAAGCCAACTCTCCAGCCACCGTGTCAGGAATCTATCCATGGGCCCCTTCTCACAGACCTCCGGAAAACCCACGAAGCGGAGGTTGTTGTTCCTGCGCGCTCGCCCTTCTGCATCCTCGACCCGGAGCGCCAGCCCTTTTTTGAATTTTGTCCATCTCAGACACTTTCTGTTTCAGCGTGTGCACATCATCTTCCACTCCTGTGATCCTGGTCTCGGCCTCCGTGATGCGAGCAACTGCGTTGCGGAGATCATGTCGCAGCAGCGTCACATCTGCCCCCACCGCACCTATTTTAGCGTCCAACATGTCTCTCGATTGGGTGATGGCCGCCATCAAGGCCGCGTTGTTGGACCCCGTGCTCTGGCCGCCCCCAGAGGCCCCGGGTCCCCCACTGGGTCCAGTAAATTTGTCGATGGGCCCCTGCTTGGCAGAGCCACTTCCACCCGCTCCTCTGGTCATGTTCAAGGATGTTTGAAGCTGGATGTTCCGCGCGGTAACAGGCCCTCCACTCACCGCAGTCTAGGTCCCCCCCCCCCGTCAGCTCCCAGCCTCAATGCGCGATCGTCTCTGCAACGTGGGAAATGCGACAAAGTCTCCGGCCAGCGTTACCCACTGTCGGCACCGATCCACCACAGCTCTCTCCGGGGCCGGCACCTCCCCTGCCGCCTCGATGCTCCGCCACTCTTCCTCCGGCCGCACTGCCTGTCCCACAGCCACCGGAGCACAGACCCCGTCGGTGAGCCAGCCGGCTGACGTGCAGAACTTCCGGTCAGGATCAGCCAAAATCGAGGCCCCGGCTCACCACGCTACATGTAGGCCCGGAGGCGCCGCTGCCGCCTACCCCACCGGGTCGGGACCAAGGAGCCAGATGGAAGCTCCGGAGGGTGCACCCAGTCGTCGACAACCGCAGCTGTTGTTGTGTGATTGATTTTAGGTCTGGGGGTCAGGATAAATGTGCGGATGGATTACGGGCCGGCGGGAGCTCTAGCAAGCCGCGTCCGCCATTGCCGCCCTCGTAGCCACGCCCGCCCCCATATTGTGTTATTTTTAAAAAGAATGTGCTACCAAGATTCTACCAGATGGACAGTGGTCATTTGGCCATGGATTGTGATGTGGTATCATGTAACCTTTTCTTGAATTTTTGGCTAGTTTGTCCAATGTATATATAATTGTAGGGCCACCAGACACAATATAACACTTCAATACATTTGGATAACAATGTGCAACTATTGCATGGTCTTCCTAAATTTCTTTAAATAATTTTGACTGAATGCTAGTATTTTTCCACTGTACAAATATGCACAGCCTGCAAAGGGCCTTGCAAGATGTAGTGTACCTAACACTACATAAGGGAGACTTTATAAAAACATCAGTAGAACTGCTGGCAGCTCTGCACCTTTAAAACACTGTGGACATGTTATGCCCACTGAAAGTTTTAAATAGGTAAAAAGTAAACAGTTACTTGAAAGCCACAAGGCCCAGCTGCATAATGTTCACAATTGAAACATGCAAAATATGTTAACTTGCATGTTCCTGCAGTAACAGGGGCTAAATTTGCTGTTTACTATTTCTTTCTTTATTTAATTTAAAGATTTTTATATACCGCTGTATCAGATGAGGTATCTCTTGTTATTGACAAAACCTGCTTTATGTTTAAATCCACAATTGTGGAAATTGGCTTAGGAATAAGTTCAAGGAAGTCTCATTTATTGGCAAATTTAGATTTTTTGTTCAAATTTCACAAAGACGATTTCTAGGAAGGTTATTAATTACTGCCTCAAACCTGGCATGATCTAACCCTGTTCTGCCAGGCACTCACTTCCTGACATCTCTTCGGTTACAGTTCCCTCAGCTTATATCTCTACCCAGAAACGTTTGCAGTGCAGCTGTTATTTATTTATTTATTTATTTATAGGCTTGTATAGCGCTGGACTCGACTCCCGAAGGAGTATCTCTGCGCTTTGTATGCCTTACAGGTACAGATAAAGTGCTCGGCAGAATGAAGACAGAGATGGGATCAAAACAAAAAAGTCTTCAACATTTTCCTAAAAGCTAGATGGTTGGTGCACTGTCTGAGGGTAAGAGGTAGTTTGTTCCAGAGGGTGGGACCTAGGAACGAAAGAGCTCTTCCACCCAGTCTTGCCCTCCTTATTGAGGGAACCTGAAGTAAATTCTGGTTGCTGGAGCGGAGAGTACGTGCTGGATTGTATGGAACAAATTTCTCAGCTAAGTAAGGAGGACACGAGCCATAAATACTCTTGTGGATTATACGGCAGGTTTTAAATTGCACTCGAGCCCGGATCGGCAGCCAGTGCAGTTTGTCCAGAAGAGGGCGCAAGGGAGTTCTCGGAGGGACATTGAGAACCAGCCTGGCAGCGGTGTTCTGGACCACCTGAAGCCTGCCCAGTGAGTTATCAGTAGCTGACATCAATAACCCATTGCAGTAGTCTAGGCGACTAAGCACTAGGGCCTGGACCATAGTCTTTCTGGATGTGTCCGGTAGCAGGGGAAACACTTGTCTAAGGAGACCGATTACATGCAGACAAGATCCTGCTGTTTGGTTGACATGATCCTTAAGTGATAAGCCCTGGTCTAATCGAACCCCCAGATTCTTTACAGTCTGCTTAGGACTAGGGACGGGACCCAGATCTAAAGGCCACCAGTCTGGTGACCACAGTAGGGGGGCATCTCCAAATAACATGACCTCAGTCTTCCCTACATTGCATTGCAGGAAGTTAGCGGCCATCCATTGGGACACAGCCCTCATCCCTTCCGAAAATGAGTGTTTAACGGCAGCTGTCAAGGTTTTAAAGGGAAAGAGCAGCTGAGTATCATCCGCATATGAGACGGGGATGAATCCATATGATCTCATGATATCTGCTAGGGGGGCCACATACACATTAAAAAGTGTGGGGCTTAGACATGAGCCCTGTGGTACCCCCTTGGTGAGCTTTATCAGGGCTGAGCGAAAAGTGCCCAGGTTAACGCTCTGAGAGCGACCTGATAAGAAACTTTCCAGCCAAGACCATGCCAAACCCCCCACCCCAATCTCCTTCAATCGACTGAGCAAGATTTCATGCGATACCGTGTCGAAGGCCGCAGAGAGGTCCAACAGCACAAGAATCACAGAGCTCCCACTATCCTGTGACATTCTGATGGTATCTGTCCCAGATGGGAGTGCTGATTCTGTGCTGTAATTGGGCCTAAATCCAGATTGGGAAGGATCTAGACCACCAGGCCGCTCAATAAACCTCGACAGGTGGGTGTTGATGTGTTTTTCTGTCATCTTACTCAGGTAGGGAAGGAGCGAAATGGGGCGGGCGTTGGATAAGTCCGACTAGGGAAGGGCCGAGTTCTTCTGAATTGGGTTTACAATGACCTTCTTCCAATCTTGTGGTACCTGGCCCTCAGTAATAAAGCAGTTTACCAGAGTTTGGATCAGTGGCCCAAGAGAATTGCCCAATGTGGAAATAATTCTGGCCGGAATAAGATCAAGCGGAGACCCTGTTTTAATATGGGCCATAAGTGCCTCAATGTCACTTAGGTTAGCAGCTGGAAATACTGTAAGTGTCTCCATGTCCATGGCCCGGGACTGAAGGGGGGCTGTAGGAAGGGAGTTCATAAGACATGTTGTGTTAATGATTTTATTATAGATCAGCTCTATCGTGTCTCTAAAGAAAAGGGAGATGTCATCACATGGGGATTGTGAAAAAGCATCCAAGCTTTCACAGGCCGTGGGTTTAGTAAAGGCTTGTAGAATTTGGTAAAGGGCCTTTGGGGAGTTGCCCGCTTCTGCTAGTTGCAGGGCTATGTGATTTTTCCTAGCTGATCTAATGTTTTTATAAGTAGACAGAATAGCATAATAGCTCATTTTGTCTGCTTCCAGATGACTTTTCCTCCATATTTTTTCTAATTTCCTACATGTCTGCTTCTCTGAACGCAATTGGTCCGTGTACCACTTTTCATGACGAGAAGGAGGACGCTGTTTGCTGGATTTCAGAGGGGCCAAAGTATTAACCACCGTTGAGATGGCTGAACTCAATTTAGATAAGGCCACTTCAATATTACGGGAAATAGTTAGGGACGGTTCAACTAGGGGTTTCTGAAAATCCTCTGGGGTCATTTTGTACCATTGTCTACGCCATAATGAGGGAAGACAGGACCTTTTACTGGGCTTATCCAACCCCAATAGGGAGAAATCAATGATAAAATGATTAGACCAATTCACCTGGATGGAGGGATGGCATATGACCTTGGAAGTATTTGAAAAAATCATATCCAAAGTGTGGCCTGCTAGATGAGTAGGTCCTTTATTATGCTGAATGAGCCCTAATAGTGACAGATCTGTGAGAAAGGATAATGTCTCGGGATTGTTAGAAAGCTCCCCATGCACATTAAAATCCCCTAAAAGGAGGAAGTCAGTTCCAGTTCTAAAATGGGGAGCCAATACCTCCACTAAAGAGAGAGCGAAGTTAGTGCTTGGCCCTGGTGGGCGGTATACCAGGGCTCCCTTCCACATAAATTTGGAACCAATACTAATCCGGAAGATCATGATTTCCATTTGAGGAGTACTTCTTTGTTCGACTATGGAGACATTAATCCCCTCCTTATAAATGATATCAATGCCACCCCCTGTTTTAATGGGGCGGTCCTGTCTTATAACTTTATACCCCACCGGAATGCCCAACGTAACGGCAGGTACTGTGTGGGGTTTTAGCCAGGTTTCGGTAAGAAAGCATATTTCAGGCTGGGCGGTGGAGATAAGATCCCATAGTTCCGTATGATGTTTAGAAAGAGAGCGAACGTTACATAGGAAGCTCTTCCAGCCAGTTGCTTGCTGTGTCCCCCCCCTTACACCCTGCTACAGTGAACAGGTGGGAGGCCTGAAACTGGCAGCGCCTGCATGAGATAGGACCCTCCAGACATGGCCACGACTCGCGTGCGCAGGCTGGTAAAGGTGCTGTTTGAAAGGTCAATAGTTTGTAGGTTGAATATGTAATACGATTTGGAAGAGGATTTGTGCTAACCTGGGCAAAGTCCATGGCCCCTGGTCCCGTTCGGTCGCGGTCGGGCGCAGACAGGCTACTCTTTGGCTACTCTTCGGCGTGTCTTCGGCACTGACCTTTTTTTTTTTGTGTGAAAAAGATGGTACATAAATGGACAAATTTCAACAATTATTACATACATGATAAGAATCTGATAAATATTTGATATATTTACATACATTTTTGAATACTTCTTGTTAGCGGGGACGAGGAAAAATAAATAGATAAATAGGGTTAGAAATCAGTTTCAATTAATTGGAGACGAACAAAGTTTTTATCCATTTATATCTGTTCTCCAATTAGTTACAGGAGCCCATAGGCGTATACCCTCCTTACGCTGCCTCATGCCTTTATATTCATAGAGGCAGGATTCTATGTTATGAATTCCTAGAAATCTCGAGAGCCACATCTGAAAGGATGGAGGGTTCGTATCTTTCCAAGCCGCAGAAATTAAAATTCTAAGTACAGCAACAGATAAAAACATTAGTTCTCTTTCAGCCTCGCCTAAACCCAACTTAGAGTCTGTACCCAGTAAAATTGAAGTAGGGGATAGGTCGATGGACTGACCTAGCAGCCCCTCCATATATTTCATTATTTATTTTTTAACATTTTCCAACTGTTTGCAGGAAGCAAACATATGTATAATGTCAGCCTGACTTTCATTACATCTGGGACGATTATCATTTTCGCTTAGACCCCAGGAAAATATCTTCGCGGGTGTATGGTAAAGGTTAAAAATAGTCTTGTAGTGTTGTGCGCGAAGGTTTGATGCCCGGAATATTTTTTTATTCAATACGAGAGCGAGAGCGAGGTCGACATCAGAATCTCCTAATTTTGTCGCCCAATTAGACTCAACCTTCTCAATATCATCCGGGACTTGGTCCAATAAGCAATTATATAAAATCTTAATCTTCCTACAACCTCTGTTTAATAACTCAATCAGTGGAAAATCTGCTGTATGTGAAATCTGTGGCCTAACTGCCTTAATTGCCCTGGTAACTTGATCATAAACCAGCCATTGACTGTCTGGAATACCAAATCTTTCCTGCAGCATTTCGAACCCCAGAATTTCACCCTCTTCCATTACATCTCCCAAGGATCTAAGCCCCAACCTTTTCCACATCAGCAAATTATTATCATTTTTTAGTTGAGGAAAGAGAGATGAATTATACAGTTGCAGATAGTAATTGATTTTGGGGATATTAAACATTTTCATAATTGCTTTCCAAACCTTCCATGCACCAATCAGTGTCTTCAATCTTGTTTTTTTATAAAAGCTTTGTTCCAATTCACACTGAAATACATTTATAGTCTTTTCACCCAATAGCATCCTATATATCTGGGGCGGACATTGTTGATCTACCAAACCAGGTGTTATATCAGGTACAGATGTAGATTGAAATAGAGTAGTCATTTGGGTTCGCAAGCAGGCCCAATGATATAGCTTTAAATTCGGCAATCCCAACCCACCCCTTTCTCTGGGCAGTGCCATTAAGTTTGTAGAACGCCTTACCCTGCCGTATTGCCATACAAATCTGATAAACATAGATTCAAGTTGTTTCATGATCCTGTCCTCTATTGCTAAAGGGATGGCCCGAAATAAGTAGAGAATTCTAGGGAACATAGACATTTTAACTGCATTTACCCTTCCTATTGATGAGAGGTGTAGCACATCTATTCTTTTTAATTCCTTCTCAATATCCTTTATAAGTGGCAGATAATTCTCGCTTACAATTTTCTCAACATTGGCATTAATTTTTACCCCTAAATATATGGCAGAGTCGACGAATCTATAGTCAGTTTTGGCTATATTTTTAGAACAAATAACCTGCGTTTTTGTTTCATTTAGAAGATAGCCTGACTCTTCCCCAAACAGTTTAGCCATCTGAATTAGAATAGGAAGAGTTTGTTGTGGATTATTTGTTAACACTGCAAGATTGTCAGCGTAGGCCAATATTTTACTTGAATAACCATTGCATATCACTGGAGCTATCTCTGGGCAGTCGAGAATACACTGTGTAAGGGGGTCAATATACAGCGCAAATAGAATAGGGGAACAAGGACAGCCTTGCCGAGTCCCTCTTTTTATATGTATAACCCCTGATTTCTCGTCCATTGCTGTTACCTTAGCTGTTGGTTCTACATACATGGCTTTAAGGGCCCCTATAATATTGGGACCAAATCCCCTCGCCCCTAAAATAGCCCAGAGAAAGCTCCAGTCCACACGATCAAACGCCTTCTCTGCGTCGAGCAGGATCATAGTGACATCCCCCCCACGGCAGCCTGGGCATCAAACAAAGATATTGCCCTACAGGTATGATCCGTTGCACCCCGACCGGGGTCAAACCCATGCTGCCATGGGGATACTAGATCGCCAATTACCCTACCCAGCCTCTTTTGCCAACATTTTAGAATAAAGCTTAGTATCGGAATTTATTAGTGAAATGGGTCGGTAGGACCCCGCCATTTCCGCCGGTTTCCCCTTTTTATGGAATATTGCTATATTTGTTTCTTTCCAAGAGGCGGGTGTTGATCCTGTACACATAACCCCAATAAACAAATCTACCAGAAGCGGAGTGATTTCGATTTCTATTGTTTTATAGACTTCTAAAGGTATCCCATCGGGACCTGAAGCTTTACCTGAGGCCAATTCCCGCAATGCGACTGTTACTTCTAATAATGTAATTTCTTCTTCCAATTTTTTTTTAATTGAGTCTTCTAAAAGTGGGCCCGATCTCGTATTCTTTCCCCTGGTTTCTTAGTGGGTTCTTCCTGCTCATACAGCTGCTGATAACATTTTTCGAATACTCTTAAAATGTCCTTACTTTCTGTATACCTGATCTCATCCTCTTCTATACATATAATAGTGTTTCTTGTTTTTTCCTGCCCTAACCTGAGGGCAAGTTCTCTCCCTGCCTGCTCACCGGTCTCATATCTTTTAACCCTATTTGATTGGTATTCTCCTGTGACTTTCATAGTTACTTCTTTCTGGAGTGCGGCTTTGATTGTCAGTAAAGCTTCCTGGCTTGCAGGGATTTTAACCCCTTTGATTATATCAGTCATATGTTGTTCTTCTACTTTTACTAACTCTTTCATTAAACCCTCAATCTTATTTCTATCTTCCTTTCTTAATCTTGCTGAGCAGCTAATAGTTTCACCCCTTAATGCTGCCTTAAAGGTTTCCCAGACTGTGTTTCTAGACGCACTGTACCTATTTACTGCAAAGAATTGTGGAACCCAATTTTTCAGATGATCTATAAATCTTTTATCACTAAGGAGCTTTTTCTCAAAGGACCAAGAATTGCTTATTCTTTCCCTCTGACCTATACTATATGAAAGAATTAATGGGTTGTGGTCAGAAACCACTTTAGGAAGTTTAAGTATGTCTACTTTTGATAACTCAGAGGACGAGATCAGGAAATAATCTAATTTTGTGTATTTTTGGGCAGGATTAGAGAAATATGTGTATCCAAAATCCAAGGGGTTTTTGGCCCCCCATACATCGAGCATCCTGTGAGAGCTTAGAAGAGATTGAATAGATTGAAAGACCTTGGGTTTCCGACCTGCATATGGTTCAGTTCCGTTCCAATCAGCCGAAATATTAAAATTCCCTGCTATTATCAATGGTGTAGCCCAACCCACAAGTTCGGTTTCTAAAAAGTCGAATATTTCAGGCTCATCTTGATTGGAGCCGTACACCACACATAACGAGAAACCGAGGTCTAAGTCAGCAATTACCCATCTCCCATTGCTATCCGCCTTCACTTTCCTTGCTTTACCTAGGGGAGGTCGAATCAGTATAGCTACACCTCGAATTGTAGACGTCTTTGTAGAGCAAGCTATTAACTCAAAGCCACCCAGTGAAAGTAGATTGCGTTTTGACCATGGGAGATGGGTTTCTTGTATACAGATAATATCAATCCTTTCATGCCTTACTAAGAATGCCAGTCTCTGCCTCTTCCTCCAGTCATTCAGTCCTCCCGCATTAATAGTGCATATTCTAATGCTTGCCATTTAATTGTTTATATATCTCATCACTCAGATCCCAAATCATGTTATTGTCCTCCTCAACGAAACTTTCTCCAAAATTGTACCACCTTCCTTTTTTCCCTTTTTTCCACCCTTCCACCAACCAATCCCACCCCTCAACCCTCCCTCCCCCCTTCCTCCTTGACCCTTGCCCCACCCCCCACCCTCCCCCCACCCACCACCACCTTTGAAGGTTACCTGGGCCTATCTGGACCAGGGGTGTGACCTCCGCGCTAGCGGGCCCTGTGGACTGGGCTAGAATATAACTGTAGGTGATATGCTTATCTGTTGCTGGTTTAACCAATAAGCCTGATTCCTCTGATGATGTCTCAGATTTAGTTTCAAGGACTGGCCTAGCCATTCAGTTTATTGCCCACATTTTCAAATATACATTGAAATAGTTAATTCAACCTATCCGCTCCTTCTTTCATACGTCATTTCATATAGTTGAGATTATTTCCCTGAGTGCCGAGAGCCAGACTCAGAAATTTCCCGTAGATAGTCTTCTGCCCGTATTTCATTATTAAAGATTCTAGTTGTGCCTTTGAATATTATTTTCAAGCGTGCTGGATTTTGCAAGAATACTTTTGCTCCAATTTTTTCAAACGGTTCAAATAACTGACGCATTTTCCATCTTCGCTCCACGGTAGCGTGGGCAAAGTCCGGTCTTACAAAAAATTTGAACCCCTTGTAGTCTCGTTGGGCTGTTGGTCTTGCTAGATGATACATTTTTTCCCGGAGAGTGAAATTCCCAAAACAGACCAACATTGCCCTGGGATATTGATTTTGCTTGTTAGAATGTTTTGAAAGCATTAAAGGAAAACAATGGGCCCGTTGTACTTCTCTTTCCATATCCCAGGCTTCCAACTCCGGAAATGATGTTTTGAGAATGTCGATCATTGCCCGTCTAGCGTCGCTACCCTCTGAGTCTTCTGGAATTCCAAGGAATCTCAGGTTATTCCTTCTAGCTCTATTTTCTTGATCTTCCATTTTGAGCATGGGATCTCTTATTACTCCATCTTGTTCTTGTCCTTTTTTCTGAAGCATCGCGAAATCGGTTTCAAGGTTCTCGGTGCAAGTTTCAACCATGACCAATCTCTCAGAGATCTCAGAGCAGATATTGCCCACTTTTTTCACTGCACCTTGTAGTTTTCCAATGGCCAAACGATTCTTTTGGCTGTCCTTCTTCACATCCATGTGAAAGTTTTTGATTGAGCTAAGCACCTCGCTCAATGTGGGCTCCGTTGTTTTTTATATCTGTCTGTATTTTCATGT
The DNA here is from genome assembly GCF_964263255.1 of Lissotriton vulgaris. NCBI lineage: Eukaryota > Metazoa > Chordata > Amphibia > Caudata > Salamandridae > Lissotriton > Lissotriton vulgaris. The sequence continues at coordinate 813,247,731 of NC_141696.1, read as the reverse complement.
ACATCCGAGATTTGGCGTGGTGTCTCTCCCGAGGTTTTGCTCTTTGGACTCCTTCGGGGGGGATTAGATCTACTTTTTGCATAATTTTTGTTATTACCAGGATCTGTGGTTTCCTCATTCAACCAGTTTTGTTCTTTTTTGTTTTTTGACCTTTTTTTCCCCCCGCTTGTTTTTTTTTTCCTAACATTGACTTCACTAAGTAATCTCGAGTCATTAGACCCGGACTGCTCCTGTTGGGCAATGTCCATTTGTGCGCTTGGACTAGATTCTCTTGAATCACTCAATTTGCTGGATGTGTTGGAGCCATTTGATTCGCTTGAGTCACTTGAGATAGACATTCCTGTCTCATATATATCAGATTCGGAGTCTTCATTTGAGAGAGAAAGGTTTACTAAATGCGACTCTTTCCCAGCTGGAGATGCAGCTTGATTCGGAGAAGGGTGTACGTACCCTGCCTCTTCGGCTATATTTTTCCCATTAGGTTGTTCAGTCTGCTCCTTCTGATTCAATAGCGTTGCGTCTATTTCTATGGATGACCTTGTCTCTTTACTCCTTGTATTTATTTCAGCATCTGGGTCAGCATTCCAAGTATCTTCGCTGGCCCGTATAGTCTGCCTTTTCTTCAAGTTGGTTGAGGGCATGCATTGGACATCTTTGTTGCTACAACTCTGCTCTTTGGAGATCTTGTTTGGGAGTACAGTCTGTGTTTTTCCACTAGTTATTACATCATTCTGGCCTTCTTTTTGTAGAGGGCTAAATATATTTGAAATTTTTGGTTGGGATGACACGTGTAGGCCGGTATTCTTTGCAGATGCTTTGATATTCTTTATAGACTGCAATCTCTGCGCTTTTTTGGCCATTAGCTCCATTTTGGCATTATTTCCTATTTCACCCTCGTCCTCCTCGTTGTGCTTAGTTACTTTTTCTTTCTCTTTCTCTTTTTCTTTCTCTTTATCTTTCTCTCTCTCTTTCTCTTTTCGTTTAGCCCTTTCTCTTTCCTTTTCCTGTTTTTTTTCAATGTGCTTATCTTTAATTTTCGCCTTCCCTTTTTCTTTTTCTTTGTCTTGGTGCTCTGTTCGTGTCGGGTTCTTTACCAGTTCTTTCTCCTTTGCTCTGGTCCCTCGAGTCTCCGGGCCTTTATGTCTGTTGGTTGTGTGCTGTACAGGTGTTGTCTCCCTGTCTTCATTCTCTAAGTATTGTTCGGATTGTTCGGATAATATCTGCCCTTTCTGTGCTGTCTTCTGCTCCTTTGGTAAGGTAGCCCCTTTATCCTCTCTGATAACCTCTTCCATGTCTGTAGCTTTATAAGGTGTCACCATCCAATTTCTTGGCGCTTGTAAATGCTGCAGAGTTCTAACTTGTGATTCACTCTTGTGGCTATAGTATAGCTTTTTCAAAATAGCGTTACCTCTCTTCCGGTATTTCGCGTCTCTGAAGGTTTTTTTTAGGTAAGTGATTCTCTCCGTAGTTTTTAAGGCAGTTAGCTCCCCATATGAGAGACCAGTAGCACGGGGGCGGCGCCTAATTATTTGATAATTAACTTGATAATTAGCTTGCCGCTTAGCAAATATATCGGATATAATTACCACTAAATAAATTTGTGATGTAACAGTTGCAGAGCCGGGTAGTGCGTTTAAAGCAGGTACAACTGATGAGCCAGTCACAAGTTCGAAAGAAAACCTCTCTCCCCCTGTTTTAAATCTACTTCTGAGCAGCACCATTCGTTTTGTCAATTTCCCCCTCTATGTTAGCATTAGCGTCTCCCTGGAAACAGAGCACGTGATGAATACCACGGAGCTATAAGACCGTACCTTTGTGTCTGCAGATGACGTCCATGCCCACACCCGTGATCAGAGACGAGCAGCCGAAGGGTTGATTGAGGCTGCAGCCGTGCAACAGAGAAGGAAAAGAGAGGCGCGGCCAATGAATTGAGCTGACTAGCAGTGTACGTGGACAGCCGGTGAGCCGGTGAGTCTCTTCAGAGCGCTTCCTGCAGCGCTAGAAAAAACACCTTCCGTAACAGTAGTATGAAAACAAAAGGTCATTACGTGTACAATTAGCGGACATAGAAGGAATATACCGCTTGCAGCCTCTGTCCAGTCCGATATGAATGGCGTGCACTATCAGGTCACCAGGTGATGTGCTGCTTAGCCCGACTCGTGGTTCACCAGACTTCTGACTCAAGACTCGTAGTTCACCGCTCTTCTCATCTGATGGAAAGCAGTGCACTTAAGCTCTCGGCACTCGGCGCTCAGATACGGCAGACAGCAGACAGGTCAGGCCAGGGTTTGACACGCCGCTATCCCACTGCTGACAGCCAGAGCCTGGATCGATGTCTCCCAGGGTTTTCTGGCGTTCTCTAGCGTTTCCTCATTTCCTCATATAGCAGACAAGGAATAAACGGATCCAAAATTCGGTATCATCATCATTTTCTTTTCCGTGTTCAGTTCAGTTTTCCGTGTTTCAGTATTTTCAGAAAAGAATCTCTCTATAAGAAAAATAGCCCAGAACAGCAGAGCACTGCAACCGCTCACGCTCACGCTGACGCCATCTTGCCTCCATTCATCTTCGGCACTGACCTGCGCGCAACCGCTGGGCGCTCGAAGTCAGGCGAAGGCTAAATAGCCCTAAAAATCCAACAGCTAGAGCGCTAACCGCTCCAGTGGAAGGGAGGAAGTGCCTGGCTCTCACCTGACCCGCCCTCCGCGCAACGGAGTAAAACAAAATTCGGAACGATCGAGTTTTCAGTTAAAAATGGCGTTTTTCAATTTTTAAAATCCCAACATCAATGTGAGGAGCAATAGCGCAATACCTGTGGCACACAAGTGGTTCGGGAAAGACACTGCCACCGTCTTCCCTACCGTAGCGCACCCGCAGACATCCTCAGCCTAAATAGCCCTAAAAATCCAACAGTTAGAGCGCTAACCGCTCCAGTGGAAGGGAGGAAGTGCCTGGCTCTCACCTGACCCGCCCTCCGCGCAACGGTATTGGCTACTGCGTCGGACCGGGGCGGGCAGGATTGATGACAGAGCCCAGGCTTCCTGCTAGTGTCTGGTAAGTATTGAACCCCCTTTAGATTCTCCAATAGCCCAGGTAGCGATTAAAAGTAGCAGCTAGCAAGCTAGAGTACAGAGTGCAAAAGTAAAACAAAATTCGGAACGATCGAGTTTTCAGTTAAAAACGGGTGCCGCTCATTTCTGCATTCAGCTCTCACCTTGTTTGCCCTTTCAAGAGGATTCCAGCTCCCCAGGAGGGGTTTTCATCGGGACAGACAGCCTCTGAGGTCGCGCTACTGGTGGGAGCATTTCCGCATTCGGCGGATTGCCTTCACGCTCCCAGTGTGCGCTAGACCAAAAAACTACTAGGCGCTTGACCGGGGGACTGGGAGGCCCAGCAGCCTTCACTGCCGTCAGCTGGTGCCTCTTCCCCCGGCGGACACGCCCCCTGCTGACCCTATTTACTTTTCGCGACACCCGCTCCGCAGGTGCCGCTCATTTCTGCATTCAGCTCTCACCTTGTTTGCCCTTTCAAAAGGATTCCAGCTCCCCAGGAGGGGTTTTCATCGGGACAGACAGCCTCTGAGGTCGCGCTACTGGTGGGAGCATTTCCGCATTCAGCGGATTGCCTTCACGCTCCCAGTGTGTGCTAGACCAAAAAACTACTAGGCGCTTGACCGGGGGACTGCGAGGCCCAGCAGCCTTCACTGCCGTCAGCTGGTGCCTCTTCCCCCGGCGGACACGCCCCCTGCTGACCCTATTTACTTTTCGCGACACCCGCTCCGCGGGTGCCGCTCATTTCTGCATTCAGCTCTCACCTTGTTTGCCCTTTCAAAAGGATTCCAGCTCCCCAGGAGGGGTTTTCATCGGTACAGACAGCCTCTGAGGTCGCGCTAATGGTGGGAGCATTTCCGCATTCGGCAGATTGCCTTCACGCTCCCAGTGTGCGCTAGACCAAAAAACTACTAGGCGCTTGACTGGGGGACTGTGAGGCCCAGCAGCCTTCACTGCCGCCAGCTGGTGCCTCTTCCCCCGGCGGACACGCCCCCTGCTGACCCTATTTACTTTTCGCGACACCCGCTCCGCGGTTGCCGCTCATTTCTGCATTCAGCTCTCACCTTGTTTGCCCTTTCAAAAGGATTCCAGCTCCCCAGGAGGGGTTTTCATCGGGACAGACAGCCTCTGAGGTCGCGCTACTGGTGGGAGCATTTCCGCATTCGGCGGATTGCCTTCACGCTCCCAGTGTGCGCTAGACCAAAAAACTACTAGGCGCTTGACCGGGGGACTGCGAGGCCCAGCAGCCTTCACTGCCGTCAGCTGGTGCCTCTTCCCCCGGCGGACAAGCCCCCTTGCTGTCAAGCCTCATAAACCACCAGGTGCCTCCCGCGTCGCGGGACGCGCGCGGGACAAAGCGCGGGGCGAAGCCCGGGCCAAGGGCGGGCCCGTTTAAGCTCGTTCAAGACCGGGCAAGACTGGACTGGGCCACCTTATTTATTTCTGCTTCCTTCTACACCCTTACCGTAGCCACTGTATGTATTCTCCAGAAATTACCCATAATCTGTAATAAGTACTCCTAATCTGCAATCCTTGTATCGATATAAATTGTACCATGTTCCCCAGAACCACCAGGAGCATTGTTAAAAAACAGGCCCAAGCTGCTGCTCAAGTTATTGGCCCGATAGATCAATTTATCACCAAAGCAAATGAGGCCATTGAGCAGGGTATTAACCTGTTGGAACGTAGAGTTTCACAGGACCTGGCCATCGCCAGAAGCTCCTCCATGGGCTTACTGGCTGTAGCAAAAACTCCTCAGCGTCCCTCTGATTTACCCCCACCACTGATAGAGCACGCCGAAATCCACACTGTTCCATGTACAGTGGATTTGTCCGCATCCTTAGACCTCTCTGAATCACATCTGTTGCAGTCACTGGAAAAATCACCGGCCATTTTTGCAAGCCAAACCAGTGTGGCTGCCACTCCACCCACAGATAGGGGTTCACGTGAGGGAGCAATCCCCAAAAAGAAGAAGAGGAAAACTAACAAATCTCATCATTCTGTTATTTCTCCCTCTAAAACCGCCCCATAACCCTTCCCACCTCTCCCCTGCTTACACAGCCCATCGACCTTGTCCTAACGCCCCACCAGCTACCTACCTCCCCACTTGCACAAGTAACAAACCTTACTACTGATAATATAAACCTCAGCTCTAGCAGCTATGACAGCGAAGGTAGTATGGTTAATGACGGTAACCTAACTAGAAACACCTGTAGCAATGACAACTTACTCCTTAGTAAAATTGGTGATTTAAGCAGATCCTACCTAAAACCAATAGAAAAATCACTTCACCAGGTTGAAATCCAACTAACCCAACTGTCCTCAGTTCTGAAGTTAAGCAAAGTTACCAACAAAGATACCAACCCAGCTCAAGGGCGACCCCTCAATCACAATGTAAAAACATCCAAGACAGGTCCGACTGTATCAAATCCCTCCACTACGACCTTAAAGGTACCACAGAAACAGCCACAAAAACAGCCACCATTAATAGCAACTAAGGTTCATGTACCTCCAAAACCACTCAATCCCTTACTGACCCCACACCCCACCCAACCAAAGCCACAGGCTCCAACTCAACCAAAAGCTGCCTCCGCCCTACCTACCCCGGCCCCCACCCTCCCAAAACCCTCCGTTGGATTTAATACCATCCCGAGAAATAGAAAGAGGAGGGGCCATCCTATCCATCTTCCCCCTGAAGCTTCTCCTTATGTAGTAATTATGACAGGTGTCCCAGAACTTTCTCCCAATCAGGATGAACCGGTCTGGTCACTAAAAAACAAAGTAATCTACTGGTTGTCCAACAATAGACCACTACCAACTTTTTTGGACAACAGAGTCACCACAGTGCGCAGGGTCCCCTGGCTGGGCACTGAGCCCAAAAATATCCAAGGTGATTGCGTTATAGTGAACTTCGCTGACCCGAACACAGTAGAGCACATCTGCTCCTGGGAAGACCACACATCCTCCGAAGGGATAGCTACTCACAGACTGTCATATTTCTACCCTCCGGCTCCACAACACAATGTTGGTCCCCCCTGGAGCTGGACAAGAGTGGGAAATTGGGATGGAAGTAGAGACCGGGGCCATTGGGCAGGATACGGATTCAGTAATCCAGCTCCTGGTCCTTTAACAAATTGGAGAGGCCCACCACTAACCAATAGATATGAATGTCTTGATATGGTTGACTGACCATTAGCTCCCTCATCTAATGCTAATGCTAAAGGTAGAAGCAATATCCAAATTCAAACTACTTATATCTCCATAGGAACATCGACGGTAGTAGTAACTCCCACATCCCCCCCTGGCTCTCTTGTAGAGCCTTCTATCCCCCCGGTGGAATTATCCCCCAACCCGGCAATTCTTCCGGATAAAGAATGCAAATGTGATTACCCAACCCTCCCTGGAGAGTCACCCGAGAGGCAACCTTCAACAACGAATCCAATCCTTCATCCACTTACTAAATCAGCTTTACGAGTAATACACCCCTCTTCCCCTACCTTGCTCCCAAATACCCAGCCCCGAGATTTACCTTCTACTGTTAACTTACAGAAATCAAACACCACCCTTCCCCAAACATGGGAACTCCCAGTTATTTACTGGAATGTAGCGGGCCTCCGATCTAAGGTTCACCTCCAGTCATGTATCGATGTGATTAACAAGCATGAATTAGTCTGCCTCCAGGAAACCTGGGCTATTGACCCTATCCATATCCAGGGTTATAAAACATTTCATGTCCCCGCCTGTCCGTCCATACATGGTAGACCTAAGGAGGGCTTAGCAATCTATTTTTCTAACAAAATTTCGCCCACGACTATAGAGGTATCTCTTGCGTCTCCTACTGCTCAAATCCTAAAGTTAGTCTTTGATAAAAGTTCCATTTACTACTTTATCAATATGTATAACAATACCTCCCCTGCTGATTGTGTAAAGTCACTGACAGAAATCACCCTATACATCCAAGAACAGAAGGCAAAATACCCGCAGCTACAATGCTATGTTGTGTGGGGTGGAGATTTTAATCTTTATTTATGTAGCAACTATAAAAAAGGTATCTGTGGGCTCCAAGATGAATATGATTCCCCTATGACACACTTTACTCACTCTAGCATGGGTACCACTTTGAATGAATGCCTTTTTTCTTTAGAACTTGAGTTTGCTAACGAAACAGTGTATCCTCCTGTTGAGTTTAAGCTGACCTTCCACGGCAGAGGCCTTTCCACCACCATCGATTACATTCTGTGTTCACAATCTCTAAAGAACCGCTTGAAGCATTTCATAACTGGTACTGATATTTCAAGTGATCACTACTCTAACAGTATTACCCTTATACTCAATTCAGCCTCACCAGCCCACAGTAAGTCTAGTTTGTTAACCCAGCAATCCCTGGCTATGGACAAAACAAATGGCTTCACAGTAAAATGGTCCAAGATAAACCCCAACGATATTATTAAAAAGATCATTCGAAAAACTCTTCCCCTAATAAACATATGTTTAGCGGAGACCTCATCACCTCACATGATCCTTTCTAGTTTTGCTTATATCCTAAAGCTATTCAGCAGGAGCTCACTCGCCAGCATAAGGCCCACGATAAGGACTCCCGGGGGTGGTTCGATGCCCATTGCCGCAAAGCCCTCTCCGCGCTAAAAAGCGCACTTCATAGGCAAGACAGGGACATGGATTTAATAGCCACATTAAGAAGGAAGTACAAATTGGCCCAAAAAACCCGAAAACGGGAAATAAAAAATAATCTCTGGGCCCAACTGCACGAGAGTACAAGGAGTAAGGATAGCTCGCTATTCTGGCAAACAGTTTAGTCCCCCTTCTTAGTAGATCCTTCAGCCGTCCGTCACCTAGATGTGGCGGTTCCTGCTGAAAAATGGGTGGCGCATTACTCACAGATTTTCGGGGACCCCTCCACCGTAACCGTAATTTCCCGAACTGTAGAGGAAGTTCCTGACATGGATAATATTTATCCTATTGACCTCCACTTCGATCTTGTGGAGGTCACAGCTGCACTGACTTCCTAAAAGACCGGGAAAGCTCCTGGCCCCGATGGAGTTCCCCTCGATATTTTTGTGAGTAACCTAGACTTATGGTCCCCAATTATCACACAAGTTATGTCTGCAGTTTCCCAGGCTGGCCTAATTGAATCTTGGTCTTCATCAGTGCTTTTACCCATTTTCAAAAAGGGTGAACGCGATAACCCTGCCTGCTACAGACCCATTTCCCTCTTGGATTCACTGGGTAAGGTTGCCGGGAGGCTAATTCTGGAGCGTCTCCAGGATTGGGACAAAGAGAAGAAGATCTTAACCGACCTCCAGTTTGGGTTCCAAGAGGGATTGGGCACTGTAGAACAGGCCCTTAATTTGACACTGTTAATGGGCAAATATGCTAGGGCCAAAGGAGGAAATCTCTACTTAGTGTATGTTGACCTAAGTTCCGCATTCGATTGCGTAATACACTCTAAGCTGTGAGAGATTCTGAGCAACCTGGGGGTAGATCCTCCACTTCTTAAATTCCTCCGAGAACTCTACACTGATGCCAAAGCATGTGTGAGGTATGGCATTAATGGGGAGCTATCAGATTTGTTCAGTATAGCAAAAGGTGTCAGACAGGGGTGCGTTCTCGCTCCATTTTTATTTAATGTCTATACAAACGGCCTGGAGCAAGCGATGCTGGAAGGCAACCAGGATCTCCCCTGCATAAACACACGGCCCATTCCAGCTCTATTATACGCTGACGATTCCGTCATACTGGCGAGAACCCTAAATCAGCTTCAACTCCAACTGGAAAAGTACTGCCAATTCATGCTTTCCCTTGGTTTAAAAGTAAACAAGACCAAGACTTTTGTGATGCACACAGGCAAGAAAGTCCAGAAACGGAAACCTCTTTTTATAGAAACGGTCAGACTGGAAAATGCCAGGGAATACCCTTACTTAGGCATCCTTATTGATGATCATATAACCTGGAAACCTGCCATCACTAGTAAAAAAATGCAATTTCAGCGTACAACTGCGGCGCTGACTTCTTTTTCCAGGAAGTTGGGCAAGCCCCCTCCCGATGAGCTGCTCAAAATCTATCAAGCCAAATGTCTGAGTGTGGCAACTTATGGAGCGGGCGTATGGGGCTATGCTCCTGCCGGAGAGCTCCAAACAACCGAAAATGACTTTCTGAAATATGTACTAGCCCTCCCTCGAAGCGCTCCAAATTACGGCAGCCACATTGAGCTCGGTTTGGACTATCTAACTGACACCATCAGATACCAACCGATACTCCTTTGGCACCGTATATGGACCAAAGAGCAATGCCATCTCACCAGGTCACTAATAACCGATTGCCTATCCCTGACTCACTGGAAATAGATCCCATGGCTACTTTATGTGTTTAATTTTCTGAATGATTTGAACTGTTCAGCATATTTTACTGACCCTCCCTCACTTGTGGACATATCCAGAAAGACTCTGAAGAATTTATGTGTTAACCATCTAATAGAGCTTCGCATGTGTTTAGAAATTGGTAAACATTCAAATAGTCATTTAATGACGATTCAAACCACACCTGGCATCCAACCATATCTGTCCTTTTATTTGTCAAACTATGATAGATATGTTTTAACCAGATTTCGCTTTGATTCTTTTTATCGTCTCGTCTCGTTCCCCGGGGTATCAGACTGGTCACGTGAACTAATTAGATGCCCCTGTGATGGTAAAGCACCTCAGTCTACCTTACATGTACTCCTATTTTGTAGCTTCTACGAGACACCGCGTAAACGCTGGTTGCTTCCACTTCTCCGCCAAATGGGATTGAGAAGATGCAGACCCGCTCTTTTGGCACTACAGTTTTTAGACACACAATTTGCTGCTAAGTGTATAGCTTGTTTTTTAAAAGCATGTCTGAAAACCCGTTTACAATTGACTGATCCTGCTTTGTAACTTTTATAAGCACAATTTACACTCAACTGACAACCCGTGTTACATTGCATAGGCGACACCCTTTTTAAAGACTAAACCTATTGTTCTGTTTACGTAATAGCTAACACTGCTTTTGTGATAACTTTTTTACAATTTTGATGCAACTGTTTTCTACTATGTACTTTTTATGATTGTATAAATCAACCGAAATAAAGTTTCTTTGACTTGACTTGACAGTTAAAAATGGAATTTTTCAATTTTTAAAATCCCAACATCAAAGTGAGGAGCAATAGCGCAATACCTGTGGTACACAAGCGTTTTGGGAAAGACACTGCCACTGTCTTCCCTAGTACTGTTAAGTACTTGGCATGGAGGACAATGGCCCCTTTGAGTCAGCAGCCCTGCTGGGAGCTCTCCATTAGTAAGACATAGGAAGGAGAATTACAGGAGATCACAGTAACAGGGAACACCACACTGTATCAATAAAATGAATGTTGAGGAGGGACAGTAGTTGTGAAAACTCTTCTGCACAAAGGCAGGCGGGTACTTGTGGATGTTTCATACAAATGTCAAAAGCGGCATAGTGTGACTGCGCCTTTAAAGCAGACTTTCCCATATATCCAGTGCCTCCTTTCACCCACAGTGAAAAATGTCCAACTGGATCTGTTTGAGTAGGTTTTCCATTAATAGGTGAACAGCAGTTTCCTATCTCACTAGACAAACCCTTGGGCAAGAATAAGGGGCGCGGTCAACTGAGTTGGTCTTCCATCATCTTACCCATCTTGAAAAAAATAAGTGAGAATACTGCTTTCTGGGATAGATTCTATCTTAAGGCAGAGGAAGTGCTGAAACGTTAGGAAGGACATAGATTGTGAGATTTGTAAGGATATGGCTAGTGGTTTCCATCAACGACTGCTGTGTTATCACTTTCACATGGAGTCCCCATCACCTAAAAATCAGAATACTGCTGAAATCTGGAGACGGCAAGACAGAGGCTCTTCTCTTCAAAATCTGCCCCTTGAATTTTGGTAACTGTAGGAGTGACTAGGGAGAAGATATTCAGCCTTCTATAAAGTTGGGGTTCAGCGTCCTGCCGTCCCCCACGGGATTTTGATATTTTAAAAAGACAATTAAGTTCACACATAAAAATGTCGATTGGTTTTAACTGCTAGGCTTAACATGACTCCTCCAATCCACTGTGGCTGCTTGAAAAGGCACCTAGCATTTGGTCACACCCCATAGATATATTCTAACGTTTGTGATCCCTGTTGTTTTCTATGGAAGCTTGTTGTTTTTTTAACTTTTTATCCCTTTAATGATTTTGTATGTTTTGTGTAACTTTATTAGGAAAATTGTATTCTCATTTACTAAATTAGCTTGGGATTTTTATCTGTTTTGTTTCACAACTGTAATGCTGTTTTGGTGCACCTTTACCTGTATTTTCCCTGAGCAAAGTCGATAAATTGCACTAGAGCTACTCAGGATTCCTCACTGAAACCTGGCTTTACTTTCTAGACAATACATATGACAATATATTTTTCAACTTTATGGTAGCTCATCCATTGCTCTAAAGGCTTAATTAGTGTGATGTGTTTTTTTGAGAAATGGTATCCCTCTGTTTAAAGACCTTCGTGCCACAGACAAGCCCTAGTGTTTTTTGGAGGTTGAGATGAGTCTGCTTTCCAGGTGTACTTTGAGCTTTTTAAACATCTTAAGAGCAAATATTAGCCTATCTAATGTATGAGTGCCTGCTAATAAATTATGCCATAGCTTGCTTGTAACCTGTGTGATTTGGTAGCATAGAACACAGTTGGAAATTTTACTGTGTGCTAGATCCTGGTAAGAAAAGAATATAATGGATATGTAGAGAACGTGAAGAGACTCGGTAAACACCGGTATTGTGTTCAAACTGTATACATTGATCTGTGCTCAATTGGTGGCCAGGTACTTTAATAAGAACATCTAGGAAAGTTTAATTAAATGCTAAAATCTCATTATTGTAAGAAGCAGAATTTGCTAACAAGTTTAAAAATTAATTGAAAGAAACACATGCTTAACGAAACTAGAGAAGAAACTATGTGTTGACCAACTGAGGCTTTTGCCAACTACAGGCCCATCTCTCTCCTGCCTGCTTTTGCTAAGATCTTGGAGAAGCATGCGCATATTGTGCTCTCCAACTTTTTAGAATCTGACAATTTGCTGCATTCCACCCAATCCGGCTTCCGTACCAACTTAGCACCGAAATAGCGCTTTTGGAAGTGTCGGAGGCAATCAAGGAGGTACTGGATTCAGGAGGCAAAGCTATGCTTGTGATGCTTGATCTGTCTGCAGCTTTTGACACCGTCCCCCATGAGGGTCTCCTCGCCAGACTTCATGAGATCGGTCTGAGGGGGACGGTGCTCAGCTGGTTTAGATCTTTTTTGGCTGGCCGCCGACAAACGGTCCGTGCCTCCCCTTGCTCTGCCGTGATGCCGCCACTGGGAGTCGGAGTCCCGCAGGGCTGAATGTTGAGCCCGACTCTTTTTAACATCTTCATGACCCCTCTGGCAGCACTGGTGGAGTTGTTTGGGGCCCAGATCGTATCCTATGCCGATGAAACCCAGCTCCTCTTTACGTGTGGGAAAGGAGCAGATTTTGACGGAGAGAGTATTCGCGGGTGCCTTGAGGCTGTTTTTAACTGGTTCCAGTTCAGCAGCCTCAAGTGCAACTCAGATAAATCTGAGGTACTCTTCTTCGGCTGCCGGTCGGATCCAGATTGGCAGGAATGGTGGCCTGTCAACATGTTTCCTCCAGCAGGCTCTTCCCAGCTAGCCAAGAATCTGGGGATCAAGATCGATAATGGCCTGACGTTGAGATCACAGATCCTGGGCCTAACTGGTACATGCTTTGGCCTCCTTAGGATGCTCCGCAAGTTTCTGCCGTTGCTCCCGGAAGATCATAGGAAGATCACGGTTCAGGCCTTAATTGGCTCGAGATTGGACTATTCCAATGTCCTTTATCTCGGCTTGCCGGAGTATCTCTTGCAACGGCTGCAGGTGGTCCAGAACTCGGCAGCACGGGCCATTTTTGGCCTCTACAGGCGAGCTAGAACCTCCGGCCTCCTGCAGTCACTTCATTGGCTGCCTATCCGGAAGCGGATAGTTTTTGAGGCCTTGACCTTGGCCCACAAGGCTCTTCACGCCTCTGGAGCGAAATATCTCCAGAAGAGGCTAGCCTTCTACCGACCGGCCCGTTCCCTGAGATCCAAGTCTCTGTTCCTTGCCGTGGTCCCTCGAGTAAAAAGGGCACGCATTGGGGGCCGGTCTTTCAGGCTGTTGGTGCCACAGCTTTGGAACACTCTGCCAGTGGCACTGCGGAGTACCTCCAATCTGTTGGCTTTCAGGAAGGGCCTTAAAACCTGGCTTTTTGCTCTTTAGATACGCTGATTTCTTTTGACCTCTGGTTCTTTTTATTTGCCTTGTTATGTTTGCTACTACAGGTTTACAATAAAGCGCCGGGACACTCCTTGGAGTAGCCATGCGCTATAAAAGATTTTTATAACATAACATAACATAACCTGCTAAGTATCCGGAAAGTGGTGGAGAGTAGCAAAGCGTGTATTAGAATATAAGTGAGGGTTGTTACTGCTGTGGTCCGATCAGACATATGGGGGCATTTTCACTTCTGTGCTACACTCAAAAAAGAATTTACTAATTGTAGTATGGTGGGATGTTCCTCAGAAATCTCTCATTACTATTACTACTAGAAAAACAGGAGTGCATTTAGTTATGGAGGAAGGGGACTAAGAGGGGAGAATGGGGAAAATGCTGTTACCTCTTAGTGTGTCGATGCAAAGAATGTGGATCTTGATCAAGGTGTGATGGTCCCTTTGCAGGAATAGTAGCTGATGGTATTGTGTCAGATATTTTTATTAATTCATGAACTTGCATAACAATTTCTCTGATCAGATGCACATACAAGTGTGGAGCTCTGGAACTTTCATGAAGCCAAATATAGATCCAGGATGGTAGGGATATTCACAATAGACCTGGTAAGATTTTTTGAGTCATTGATTGAATTCAAGTTAATAAATATTTGCAATTAAGGGTTTGGCTCCTCTGATATGGGGCATGGGGATGAGATAAGGCTGTAGCCTTCTCCCCAGCGCGGTAACATGTAAATGAATCATGTCACACACAGAGCTAAGTATTACACGTCTTTATTCTCTAGAGTGTAACCGTTAACTGACACTTACTGCGTCATGAACTTTATTAACCACACCCAGACACTTACTTCACTAGACTACGGAGTTCATTAGGGAAAATAAGGGCCCTGTGCTCTATAATACACAAGACACTGTATCTCTCCCTTTAATAAATAACAAGACACAAACAAAGCACATATACATCATAGTTCCTTAATAAGTCGTCGAGGCACTCAAACCACTCTTCCAAATCTCGTGGGGTGAAGATGAGGAGACGCTAGAGAAACATCCGCCTAAGACACTGGTGAACTAGTCCCTGAGGCAGTCCTGGGGCTCTCCTGGCCCTCTTATGACAGGGTCTCACTCCAGATGTCTGGAACCGACAAACTAAGAGGCAGGGGCTTGAAGTGAGAAATCCCTTGTAATGGGCTTTCGAGAACAGTGAGCAGTCACCATGTGTCCCTTACTAGACACAACTTACAATGGATCAGCATCGAATGGAGCATTACATTTGTGTTTCTGCCTCTGCTTGACAAGGGCACGTCTCTTTTCTGAAACATAATGACTCGAGCACATCAACGTTTCTCTGCATAAATCTTCATTCTGGAATTGGGAGATCAATCAGTGAGTCGAAATTTCTGAACATCAATTGTTCTTTCAGTGGTCCACTGGGGCAGTTTGGTACCCATGGCTCTCCCAAAAATCAGAGTGGCCGTGCTTTTGCCATTTATAGAATGGGGGCAGATCTATAGGCACAAAGAGTAGAATGAAGAATGGACTTAAGCTCAAATCCCTTTAGCACAGTGCTCTGAACAGCTTTCTTAAGAGTGCTCATAAAACATTCAACAATGCTATTAGACTGACCATTGAATGATGGGCCATTGTCAGATTTTAGAATGGATGGAAAACCCCAGGTTGCAAATATGCCTTCTAGCCTTTCAATTACTTTATCATGAGTGAGTAACAAAAAGTCTTCAACCAGAGGAAACCGGGAGTACTCATCTATAATTACCATGAGGTAATGGCCATTTTCAAGGGGTCCAAAGAAGACAACTGCAATTTTCTCCCAAACATGTCTTGGAAGATCCAACATGTTCAAAGGATGCTGTGTTGTTTTGGGAGAAAACAGTGACACAAATGACAAGCCTGAAGCTCTCTCTCAACTAGCTTGTCAAGATGAGGGAACCAAACATGGAGTGAGCGGGCTTGAAGTGTTGCGACACTTCCACGCTGTCCCTCATCTGCCACTTCAATGACTTGCCATCATAGACTTTCCGGAATGACAATTCTCAACCAAAGAAAAATAATCCCTTCTTGTGTAACGGACAGTTAATCATGCACATTTGTGAATTTATAATATAAACTGTCATTATCAAGAGGTAGAGCATTTGTTCTCCAGGATTGATGCATAATAATGTCTTTGAGGAAGAGCATATTCCTGTCTGTCTTGGAAGCAGCACTTATTTGCTCCACAGACACAGGTGCAGGAGTCTTGGATCTCACAATAAAGTTAAGGTGGGCCTTGGCCATTTTTGGAGGGGCTCTCTGGCACTCGATGGGCACTCAAGAAAAGTAGTTGGCAGGGTTTTGATCTTTTCCTGGACTGTGCACAATGGTGTAGTCATACTCTTGCAGTCTCAGCCCCCACCTCTCAATGCGAGGGGTCATCTTGGCCTTTGAATTGCCAAAGATAGTAAACGATGCTTGGTGATCAGTAATAAGCGTAAAATGGTTCACACATAGAAACACATGAAAGTATTTGCAATCCTAGACAACATTTAGGCTTTTTGCAGGTTGCGAGTAAGCTCGTTAAGTCTATGACAAACGTCGGCTAGCATAATCACAATACACCTTTGTGCATTTGCATGTCGACAATATTGGGCAAGAATCGAACCCAAGCCCACTGGGCTGGCATCCACAACAATCTCTGGATGCAATTTTGGATCAAAGTAAGCCATCTTAGTGGCATTTTCAATTGCATGCTTAATCATCTTGAAACTTTTATCACACCCCTGTGACCATTGAAATGAAGCATTCTGTTTTGTGAACTCGCTCAATGGGGCACTCACAGTGGCAAAGTAGCAGATGTACCTGTAATAGTAGATGAACAAACCAAGAAAAGAACGCAGTACAATTAGATCTTGTAGAGGGGAGCTAGATGACAAAGCCTGAATCTTGGCATTAATCTTGAGTCATTCCTCCTTCCCAATAATTGTGCCCAAAAATTTTTTGTTTTGTTTTGTGAAATTCACACTTTTCAGCATTCAACGTAAGACCTGCATAAGCAAGTAGATGGCACACTTTTGTCAGGGCTCTATCATGTTCCTTTTGTCCGGCCCCAAATACTAATATTTCATCACTGTAATTTAAAGCATACGTGACAGGCTGTATAATGCCCCAATTACATCTTGAAAAAGTTTGGCAGCTGAAGACACTCTGAAAATCAATCTTTTGTATCTGAAGAAACCATCATAAAGGTAGTAATGTACCTGTAATTTGCTTCCAGCTCATGCTGATGATATCTTTTTTTCAGATCAAGACAGAAAAGACTTTGATACCATTCAATTCATAATCATACCGGCAATGTGCGGACCTGGGTGTCATTCTCTTTCAAACGCTTTGTTTTCATGATGCATTTCAACGCAGATTCACACAGACCCTCAACTGTCCTTTTTAGGTGCCACCACTCTTAGTGACACCCATGGCGTTCGACCACTAGAGCGCTCAATGATATCATGGTTTAGCAAAGTCTGAATATCTTTTTCAACAGCCTGTTGTAGAGGAAATGCAATTCAACTGTGTTGTTGAGTAACAGGACGAATGTTCTCATTAATGTGGAGCCGTACTTTCATTGTCTCATCCTTTCCTAATACATGAAACAAAGATAGAAACTGATTCAATTTCATTTTCAATTTCAATTTCGTCTTTATTCGATCATGAACAATCATAAAAGACACATACAGACAATACAATGTGATTAAAAAGCAGAGTAACTTTTTTTTAAAGATAATAAAAGAAACATCTCATGATAAAATTCCATTAAAATTCTAGGCACATATCAGACCATAAAATAATTAAAAATCCTTTTCTCTAAGACCAGATAAAAAATTAATGGTAAAAGAAATTATATCCGTAATTACACAAGTTGTGGTTAGACACTTCATTCTTATAAGCAGATTAGGTTAGAAGAGACTAAAAAACACTCAATAATATCTTGTTACATAGTACCATGTAAACTATTCCTTCTAAGAGCCCATGTCCAACTCCAGAATCTGGCCATAGCAATGACTATGACTTCACTAGTATCAGTTTTTAAGATATGCAGAGCTTTTTGACATGATCTTGTTCCTATTTTAACACAAACCGGCTTGAGCCATTTACGACGAGGACCCTTGTATGCATGGCACACAAACGGAACATGCGGTAAGGTCTCTTCCTCACATGGGCAAGTATGACATTTTGCATCTTGGTCAATCCCCCACTTTTTCATGAAAGATTTTAGGGGGAGAGTACCCACTCTAAATCGGTGATAGAGTTTCCTGTCACCAGGGCTCGTAATGGTATCCCAATAGGCCTCCAGCCTATATTCAATTTTGTGGTCCAAAAAGAGACCTGTTAGGGAAACTATTCACTAGAGAGAGACTTCTGACAGACCATGTCCCTATTTAAGGCTTTAAAATCAGTTTTTGAGGGGAAAGAATTCCCTTCTGGGTCCTCCCACAAATGGTTGAGGCCCATATCCGATAAAGTAGCCTTAATCTTTAGTAACCATGTGATTTTATTGGATTTGTCAGTTTCTCTAATATACTTAACAATTTGCGTGTAGGGGGCTAACTCCGGGGTAGTCCAAATGCTGCGCCAGTAGGCAAGAGGTGTAAACCCAGCAGCCTCCTTAAAAGAAATACAACCAAGAGCTGAGAATAGAGGTCTAAGTGGTTTCTTTTGAGGAAGGCCGTTCAATGCCCTCAGAAACGTGTTCTGAGCTTGGACTAATGGAACTAGATTATTGAAGCCTCAGAGTTCCGTGACATAACTTATTGAAGCTCTAACCTTCCCTTGGTATATAGTTAGAACCGGAGCAACAGGTTTTGTTTGTGATAGCCGATATTCTTTTAAAAGGGCCCCTGCTAATTGATTATGCCTTAAGACTAACAGATCCATCTGTGGCTTCCAATTCATCCTTTTGCCTATAGTAATGCCCAGATATGTAAAGGAGTCAGTTTGTTCCAGGGACGCATTATTAAATTCTACTCTGGCTTTCACTATTTTATGTTTGTGTAAGACCATGAACTTCGTCTTGTCAACATTGACTACAAGATCATGGTCATTACGAAAAAGACTAAATCTATCAAGGGCTCTTTGCAGAGCAGCTTGTGTTTTTGACAAGATTAAAGTGTCATCTGCAAACATTAAAAGAGGAACTTGATCCAGCAAGAGTAGGGGCGTCCGTAGGGTATTTGGTGTAATATGAGATATACGTGAAAAGGCGTTCCCTATATCTTGGGAGCGACCCTCTGGGCGCTGCTGTCTTGGATCGACACTGCGATCTATTTAATGTTGCAAACCATAATAATCAAACGATTGTCAAAGTCTTCAAAAGTGAAGTTCATCAATTTCGACTTTTAATGCAATTGAATTAATCAATTGCCAATGTTGAAATTCACATCGTGAAATTTATCATTTTCTTAAATCCATACAAATTTATAAATGCTTTTCCCAATGCATTTCGTACCCATGACAGGTCCTTCGTCAGGGGAATCTGTTGGAACAATATATGTATATGAGGGTCCATCACTCAATCAAACAGTTAACAAATATCGTATTCTATTGACATGCAGTCTTGTTTAAAAAAACATTGCGGTGGGTGCATAAAGTTTCTTCAGAAAAATTAACTAAATAACGGTAACACGAGAGTTCCAAGCGGTCATTGAGCCCATGAGGTTTTAGGGAATCCAGTTTATAAATCCATTGATTTTCTTTCTGTAAAAGTCTTCTGTTCACTTCTTGGTTCCCAATGTTGATGATTGTTTCCAGTACCATGAATTGCAATTGAGATATGTTATGTCTGTTCTCATTAAAATGTACCGCTTGGAACTCTCGTGTTACTTGTGAACAATGTTACATACTGAAACCTATCTACTGAAACCTATCTGTTGAACCTTTCACAAGTTTGTTTTCTTTCTATTTGATTTAATTTATTATTTAGATATATTTTTGTTTGATATCCAACGATGAAGTTTCTCACCACTACCAACATTTGTGCATGTTTGTTTCATTCAATATCTAAAGCCAACTTCACTTTTCAACATAGTAGGGACTATTTCCACGAAGATTATCCCGTTCCAACATGGCCAAACCCATTCATCACTAGTACTTGAGTCCGTCACCACTTTCTAGAGCACATCGCCGACACCATGTCAATGTTTTATTAAGATCGACGGGCTTTCCCCGCTTGCACACATCATTTCATCTCGTGGTTACTATGGGATCACACATGAAGTAGCGGTAAGCTTAATATATCGTAACTAATTTGGGTTAAACAACAGGTTATGCTCGGTATTATGAGGAGACTTCTAGTAAATTACGAACACGATGTAAATTGCTTTTAACTCTTCGGTTAAGTTTCAGTTAAACATTTAGACTTTCCCATCTTTCATGTTTTGATGTATACGTTACGGTAAATCGGCACAGCAACATACTCGAGTAATTATCCATTGTTATGTTGTATGTTTTTGTTATACGCAATATATTCCTCATAGACTTCACCTGAACTAATGTGCCGTTATTTAGTAAATTTTTCTGAAGAAACTTTATGCACCCACCGCAATGTTTTTTTAAACAAGACTGCATGCCAATAGAATACGATATTTGTTAACTGTTTGATTGAGTGATGGACCCTCATATACATATATTGTTCCAACAGATTCCCCTGACGAAGTACCTGTCATGGGTACGAAATGCATTCGGAAAAGCACTTATAAATTTGTATGGATTTAAGAAAATGATAAATTTCACAATGTGAATTTCAACATTGGGAATTGATGAATTCAATTGCATTAAAAGTCAAAATTGATGAACTTCACTTTTGAAGACTTTGACAATCGTTTGATTATTATGGTTTGCAACATTAAATAGATCGCAGTGTCGATCCAACACAGCAGCGCCCAGAGGGCCGCTCCCAAGATATAGGGAACGCCTTTTCACGTATATGTTTTCACACCTAAAGTTCGACTAGGTGATACCTCCGAGGCACGCTACAAACTCACAATTCTTTGATTTATACACGGAGCTTGTGTCCAACCGCCCCCGTGTAATATGAGATAACATTATTTATGAACAACGAGAAAATGGTAGAGGCAAGAACACACCCCTGCCGAACTCCCTTGTCCACACGAAAACGTTCTGTTACTTCACCCTGTTGACCCAATCGGACTTGGGCATAAGTAGACTCATGTAGTTTAGTGATGAATGATAAGATCTCAGCGGGCATCCCTGCTTCCTTAAGACTGTTCCACAGCTTATTGCGGGGCACTATATTAAATGCAGATTTAAGATCTATAAAGGCTGCATAGAGGGTCCCCCCTGCTAAGATCACTGTATTCCAGTATATCAACATGAATCTGAAAACTTGGTCGATAGTGCTAACATGGGAACAATCCTGCTTGATAGGTGGATAAGATTTCATTATCATCAATCCACCTATTTACCCTGCTTAGCACTAATCTGGCCACTAGCTTTTCCATGGTGTCTATGAGGCTTATAGGCCGATAATTATTTGGACTGGCGCAATCCCCTTTTTGTATATCGGGATAATTTCAGCCCCACGCCAAGATTCCGGGATGGGGGCACCTCTGGCCAAACCATTCGCAAAAATAAAAATATATTTAAGCCAATTCTCCCGGTCAGATTGAAATATATCCGCCGGGATGCAATCCAGGCCCGGGGTTCTACCTGCAGTTACACCATCAAGTGCACGCTCAATTTTCACTAGGGTAAATGTTAGGACTGACTCCAGGACTACGCATTGGTACTGCCCAGTACCATTTGCAAGAGATGAAAATTGGGTCTAATGACGTGCAACCCAGGCTTCTGGGGGGACATTGTTGACTGGTACTGGACCGGCATTATCGCTACCCCACTTAATTAGTTGCCAGAATCGACACCAGTTTTTCCCATTACTCGCACCTAACAAGTTCCTCCATCTATTTTCGTCAAAGGCCTTCTTTGCCCGTTGTTGGGTTGCCTTTTATTCCGACCTTAATTTTCTTACCTCCTCCATTAAACCTGCACTTATTGCTTTGGACAAATTACTGTAGGCTATCCTACATGCCCCATTGTACCATTTTGCTAATTTATGGATAGGGTATGTATTAGTTCTTTTTTTAGGTTTTGTAAAAAAGGATCTCAACTTAGCAAACAGGGCCTCGTGAGCTGTTGTAAGGGCTGGGAGAGTGGCCTCATTAGGTCAAGTTGCTAGAGTGCTGTAAGTGAATCTGAAAGTTGTTGACTTAATCTGGGTCATAGTGCCATCATCCTCGGAGACCTGTGCCCATTTTAGCCTACGGCAGTCGTGAGACATAAATACGTCTGCAGTTACAATATCCGTACTTCCCCTAGGAAGTGTACAACGCTTTACCTCTAATATCAGTGCCAGGGGATCATTATCGCTCTCTGATCTTTTCAAAACCTCCATGTCCCTCATACTTTGCCACAATTCTAAATTAATAAGCAAGTAATCGATCCTACCTCTTCTTAGCCAGTTAGTATAAGTGGGATTGCCTTTACTGTCTGATTTAGATCTTCCGTTAGCAGCCCGAAGCCCCACTCCAATGTTAGACTTTTTAGCTGTAGGACAGCTTCTGTCCATTTCTTAATTGGGGTGAGCATTAAAGACGGAACACCCCAAATAGCATCCTCATCACTAGTGAGGCTCCCGTCTTCTAAGCCAAATGGCTTGAAATTTGCAATTGAAACCCCCCACTATAATCTGATTACATGACCCTTTTAAAGATTTAATATATGTGTCCAGGCTGGAGATGGTAGGTGAGGCCTTTCCACCCACCAGCCCTCTAGCATAGACATTTATCAATATAAACTCGGGTTCATACTCAGGGTTTATTTTAATGACCTGGATATCCGGATTATCAATCCCGAGTTCTTCTACCTGATAACCAGACTGTTGTCTGACCCAAGTGATTAATCCACCTGAGGATCGCCCTTTAGTACTCACAATTGCTGGCTTACCAAATGCCAAGTATCCTGGTCGAAAGATCGTACTCAGAAACCTAGTCTCCTGAAAGACAATAACATCATAAGACTTTATGAAATTCGACCAATCGGGGGAGCTAGTCTTCGATAGCAAGCCAGCAATGTTCCAAGATAAAATACTTAGTGTGCTGCTATTTGATCCTTCACCTTGATCTATCTGTACCAATTCCTCAGCACACTGTGACCCTCTAGTTATTACTAACTGAAGGCTTGAATCTATCACATGGGGGAGTAACAAATTGATTAAGGGTGTTCTCTGTTCCCTGATGGGTCTACAGGTAACAGTCAATCACAGGCATCTAAGCCAGACACAGGAGCAAATCTATTGACAAGGTTAAGGTCAAAGGGTCGGCCTAAGGCCCTATGGTGGACACTGCAAACCCCCCCTCCTAGCGGGGAATAATAGCGAGGTCTGTAGAAAAACCCTAGGGGCAGGAGAGATATTTTTACGGGACAGTACCCTTCATTTCTACTCCCTAAGCACTCCAATAGGAGTCTAACTACGTGCTCATTGTTGAAATTGGCAACCACACAGTCACCCTCCCCTTCCTTAGCGGAATATCCAACCCAAGATGAACGTCTGGCCATTATCAGTTGATTACAAATATTCCAGCCCCATACCCCTACTTCCTTCAGATGTACACTGATCCAATGCATTGTTTTTGCCATTAATTGGTCAGTGGATTCAGTCTGCCCAGCTTGTAGGGTCGGTACATTCCTCAGAACCACCACCAGTGGAGCGGCGGCAGGTGAAAGATGTAAAACCTTATGATGTCTTCCGGACAAGCTATTGGCCAATCCATAATGCGCTGCTAAGGAATCCCAACCAGAACGCCCAGGGACAGTAGTTGATTGCTTGTCTAGACCACAAATAGGATTGTTTGGTAGGATGTTAATTACTGTCCTAACACAAGGTCTGCCTCCCTCGACCCTAGGAGTACTCAGGATAAGCTAAGCAAATTGGCTAGATGTATTCCCTATCTCGCCCGAACAGCCTCCCTGAGCGACTACACCAACATCAGAAGCAATACCTGCCCGCCATTCCTACTAAATAATAAAAGCATTGAATTAGAAGTTAAAGGGATCGCTGAAGAGCGATTGGTATTTACGGGGTTACACAACACATTTGGTATCATTTCAGAGGGCCGATTATTTTCCCCCAGTGAGGCCTTGATAGAACCAAGATTAGACACAACAAACTGTTCAAGATTAGTTAATTTTTTCTCAATTAGTGTCAATCTCTCAAGAATTGGGCAAAAAAGACGCAGAGAATAGGGCCCCCATTCTGGCCCATAAACCCTTATCAGCTTCAAGCGAGGGAACACCAACTGAGTCCAGATTTGAAGCGCCCAATATGGGAGTGATAGACTGAGGCTTGATTATCGTTGACGGTGTTAAAGTGGCAGACCCACATTTCCTGTTCGTTTTTAGCATCTTTGCATTTTTTTACCTTTGGGGGCCCCCTCCCCGCTTCCTCTTTGTGGCCGGCTCCGGTAATGGTTCCATGATTTGAGATTTAGATTTGGGCACAGACCATGTAGTAACACATGGAAATGTGCTGCATGCTGTACCCTCTTGCACCAACTCAACAGGTGTAGGGCTAGTTGGAGACTCCATTATTGTGGAAATGTTCAGTGGTGCAGATGGAGACTGGCTGGTACCTCTTGCCGAGTTGAGAGGATCTGTGTCTACGACCACAAAATGTTCGGGTGAGCGTGCAGACATCAACCGCCCAGTGACGATTGTTATAATTGCAAGGGATCTAGAGATAAGCGACGCTCAGTCAGGGCAATTTCGTGGGCTAAGACTGAACTGGCCCTAATTTTAAATTGGTCCATGGTCCCAGCCACATTTCCGCCCATTTGAGCGTTCCTCCCCTTTCCCTCGCGTATCATCATAGACTATGCACGATATCAGCAAGTGGCCCAAAAAGTTAGTACCCACAGAGGGGCAGCAATGAACAAGTATGGACTAACCTTGGAGAGCTGCAGGATTTAGAGGGGGGGCTCGGCCCAGCCTCCTCCGGTCTCTAACAGGCTCAAACGGACCCGCCCTTGGCCCGGGCTTCACCTGGTGCGCGCCCGCGCACATCCCACGAGGCGGGTGCCGCGAGTGTCTAAGTAGTGTCCAGCACAGGCAAGCACAGGTGCGGGCAGTTGCTGCGAAGGTCCCTGGATCTTGGAGTCCCAACAAGAATGCAGGCGTTCTCCTCCTTGGCTCTCGAAGCGGCTATTTTGTGTCAGTAAAAAGAGAGTTTTAGCGTTTGAAACACGGGGCTATTTTTACAGTAAGACGGTTTTGGCGAACGATGCTCAAATTCGTTAAATACCTTTACAATAGAGCTAGACTAGATTTTACATTTGTTTTTCTTTTAAAGCGAGATTTACCTAAAACCCACATGATGCCAGAACTGATTCACTATGTCGTGATGAGAACTGATATTATGAAGGACATGGAGAGGGGCTTGTACATTCATCTTTTTATGTTTCATAGTCACCATAAACTAACCTTGACTTTGCTGTGGTGTTGACGCTACCCACGTATATCCTTTGGTTTCGATAGTGTGAGACGAGGCACCTGAGACAGTTCATGGTACTTTTTGGTTGGCATAATATTTATTGAGACACCAGTGCCTATGATAAATGGTATATAGCAGACATTAACCTTAAATTTTATTTTGAGACAAGACCCAAATGAATGTCGTGAATTCACTTGTCGGTTATTTTTGGACTTGTATTCTTTCCTTCAAGAAATCAGACCTACATGCCCATATCTTTCACTAGTCAGCATCGACATCACAAACCCATCTTCTTCACTGTCACTTGACAGTGATGTCGAAAAACCTTTCAACGAGGAATTAGATGACAATTGGCCTCTTTCAGTTTCTACTTATCTCAATAGATCTTGCTGTATGCATCGATGAGTGTGACTGGAATGCTTCTGGAACCATCTGGCAGTCATTTTGTATTCATGAAGTGACACACTCACAGCCATTTTGTCTTCATGATGTGACACATTCACTTTCTCTCTCGCTTTACAAACTGTTGCAGAATGGTTCTCTTCACCCCAGCTTCCACATATATGCCCAATGGTGGGACATTTACCTTCATATGGAGGAAAATCCACCTCAAACACATTGCTTTTTCTTTTTAGGAGATATCACTTTGCGGACTTCTACCTTGTGTTTTTCTGGCTTTTCATAAACAACGTCGATTCACTCTGGGCTTCTTCGGCCTCCCTGACAATGGCTTGTTTGTTGGCACGTTATTCAGCTCTGGTAGCCATGAGCACATGCTCCAAGCTGAGCATTTCTCTCAGCATTCGGTGTCTGAAGGAATCGGACAGGCAACCATTTATGACTCTGAGACGAATTCTTTTTCATCGTTGAATTTGTTGAACTTACAATGCTTGACGACCATTTCAGGTCTTTCAACAAATTCATCCATTGTTTCACCATCTCTCTGTCTCTCCTGACTGAAGATGCACCTTTCATAGTCAACATTCTGCATCGGATTGAATCTGGTGTTCAGCATTTCTTTATTTTGGTATTACAAAGTTTCTTTACCTCTCGGTATTTTTTATCACTCCTTTCACTCTGTCACCTGCTAAGATTCTGATATATTTGATGATGTTTTTGTCATCTGCTTCTTCCAGCACATCAATAAAGTAATTGAAAGCTTTGATCCAGACAGTCCATCTGTTGCTAATATTCTGGTTCTTGGCAACATTGAATGCGGATGGTAGTTTTAGGATGGGTGCGGCACTGTAGAGGGCGCTCTCTTTGAAAGCCATAGACAAGCTGAAAAATTACACTCTTCAGACTGCCGATCAATACCTCTGTTGTCAGTTCAGCAGAATTCGACAGCCACACATGCGCAGACCCCATGCTTGCATCTGGGTCACTGCGCCTGGTGCTGAGGTCGGATGACTCTCTTTACTCTAGATGTTTGGCAAGTAGATGATTGTTTCTTGTTTCTGAGGTGCATCTCACTTAGAGTTCCTTCACACTTTCCTACACCCGGTTGACTTCTGCCCCTTAGTGCTTCTTTGCAGTCTTCTACTTCTGACAGCAGCGTTTGTGTATACTGGTTGAATGATGGCTCTGTGTTGAATTGTGGCATCGCACTTCTTCTTTCAGTCATAGTAGCAATTTTCTGATCAATGAGAAATGAAACTTCCTGGGGGACCTTCACTCTCTGCGAAGATGTCGTACTGGCTGGAGTTGCGCCTTGACTTCCCATACTCCAACCGTAGATTCTTCACTTTGACTGAGGGGCACATGGCACGCACAAGCAGTTTGCTGAACCTCAGCAAATTTTCTGGGAGAGCACCGCCGACTCTGCAGTTGTGGGGTTTATGTATCCCCTATCTTGTCGCCAGTTCTAATGTCCTTCCCAGCCCGGTAGCATGTAATTGAATAACGGTACACACAGAGCTTGGTATTTTACATCTTTATTCTCTAGAGAGTAATCGTTAACTGGCACGTACTGCTTCATGAATTTTATTAATCACACTCAAACACTTACATCACTAAAATATGGAGTCCGTTGGGGAACATAAGGGTCCAGCTCTCTAAAATACACAAGAGACTACACAGGCAAGATGATTCAAGTTGTGATTGTTCCTGATAAGTATGTAGGAGAGAAAGGTTGGGCATCAAGAGAAGTGCAATATGGAATAGTGGGTGATCAGAACTATATAAATGTGGGAGGATGTGGATGTAATTTTGCTGTAATAAGCCACTCCATTTAACAATAAGGTGGGGAGATGAATCGCTTTAAGTACACCAGAATAGTAAGAGAAGATACATGACCAGTTGATCATAAAATGAGAGCATTGATTGTGAGATAGGAGCTGACTCGAGTCTGAACACAAAGGTTAAAGAAAGGGTTATTAACCTGCACATGAAAACCTGTGGTACCCTCAAACAATGGTCATGCAAAGGAGAAATGGTGAGCTATGCGTCTGCATCAAGGAACTCAATGTATGGTCCACGGACATGTACAACCCGGGGGCGCTTGCCCCAGCCCCAGGTAAACTGTGGCACTTGCTGCTGTTTACCAGAGGGATCAACAACAAAATAACACATTCACTCCCTTTGTACTCTTAACTCTGGAAGGGCAGTGGTAGAGAGCCCTCAAGAATAACCGACAAGGGTGGTAAAGGTATTCAAGCTAAGATACAATATGACACATAAAACACTTTACGTCATATCTTCAAGCAGCTAAGGAGCTAACTTGGAGGAGGGCAGTGTGAATTAAAATTCTAAAAATTCTGCCTGTGACTCATATGCAAAAACGACACATGTTTCCTAAATACCAGCTGCCTACGACATCAATGTGGCCTTCAGTTAAACTCCAGACCATACGTTTTGGCCCCTGACAGACATTCTGTGAGTACACATGATCTGCATACACCTTCGCATCATTCAGCAAGCCATTTGGAAGGATAGTGGGTTATCCTTGGACTCTTGAAAGGCTGTGGTAGTATGTTAGACTAAATGACCGATATCTTGGTATTTGGGGAGAACAGGCTAGATTATATGACCGTAGAAAAATGATTAGATAAATGATGACACCTCATTACTTTTACCACCCGGGATGGTATTTCTAGTTCAGGAGTTTGCCATTTTGGTTGGTAACTCCTAAAAAGTATTTTTCTGTAGGGGATTTTGCAATCTTGACAGGATGTAATGATATAGTATTCATGGACGATATTGTGGTATTAGGGGAGGAATGGCTGGAAAACAATCAAAGGTTGAATAGAGTATTGAAAGAGTTGAGTTGTCACCTAGGAGATTAGGACAGGGAAAGGTTAGGTGTTTTCTGTCACACACACACAGATGGACTATCTGGGATATTCAATCTCGTCAGAGGGAATTGAACCAAGGCAAGGTGTGTGAAAACAAAAAATAAAATATCCCTGTGCCAGAAACAGATCAAATAATGCCTGCCCTAAGGCTGTGCAAATTTTACACTAGCACCCTATCACAAGGAGTTGCAAAATATGGGATCAAATTATGCAATGGCTAATTAGAGTTACCATGAGG
Source organism: Lissotriton vulgaris (assembly GCF_964263255.1). Classification (NCBI taxonomy): domain Eukaryota; kingdom Metazoa; phylum Chordata; class Amphibia; order Caudata; family Salamandridae; genus Lissotriton; species Lissotriton vulgaris. The sequence goes on along the minus strand of NC_141696.1, from coordinate 813,219,270 downwards.
AGCGCTAATCAAAGGGTGCGCAATTTGTGCCACATTCTGTGTCTGACACCTTGGAATGGAGTAAAACGACCGCCTTTCAAGTTATTCCCGATTCCAGGGAGTGCAAACAGTGCATGTAGAGTATTTGCTCCCAACACCTACTGCAGATCATTCATGATTTGCACAAGGCAGGAATTTACGACCAAAACGGGATTATTGTGAACGAAGTGCCAGTTTTTGCTCTGAATTTGCCCGGCTCACTGAGCCATTTACAACGTTGATAAGGAAAAGGCGGTCATTTTGGAGTTCACATTGCATCTCGGCTTTGCAGCACAAAAAAGGAACAGTTGCAAGGCAAGAGTATAGTTTTCGGATGAAGCACATTGTTATGGCTCAAAATAGGAAAGTGTGAAAAAAAGGTAGGAGGACCCCACTCTACTTGGTAGAGGACGGTGGGGAAATTGTCATTAAAGAAAGAACAGACGTCCGGGTTCGTAGGACAGGATGTTGTCTCTTGGTGTGGAACCAATGGGTGTCCCTTTTGTGGGCAAGGGTTTCATTTCATTTCCAAACAGAACGCCGTGCGGAGATCATACGAAGGAACTGCCAGGAAGGAAGGAGCAGGGAGGCCGACTGCTAACTGACTGATATCAGCTAATGACAGAAGAGGATGTCAGCGATACTTACCCTTACCTAATTCAAAGAGGTTGAGGTTCATAATCAACAGAACAGCTCCCACGGGAGCATAGCACCTAAACCACAGAACGGTGGCTCCTCCTGGCAGTTAAAGACACGGCAGAGATATAGCCCTATCGAGGCAGACTAAAAGAGGGAATTAAAATCTCTGACCACTGGGCATACAAGCAAAAGTTGAAAAAGTTGAAGGAGTTGAAATCTAACTCACCCACAACTTCGAGCGATCTTTGCGAATAATCGTTGAGCAAAGCACAAGGTCCATATCACCAAAAAGGACTCCTGGTAGAACTAGAAGTTCAAACCACATGGATAATCAAATCCATTTGGATAAACAAGAATCAGTCCTGATGAAGGCATACTAGAAAAAAGCCGAAACGCCGCGTCGACCTTTTGATTCTGTGATTTTTTAACATTGTGATGATTATATTTATGGATAAATGTTTTTAATATGTTTTCTAATTGTACAATGTGTAATAAAATTTAAATACGATGACCAAACGTTTGTGTTGATATGCTTTTAATCTAAAAAATTTCCCATATATGTTTGCACTTAACAAGTGAATGTACTAGTTTGATTACATACATCTGAATTAATAGCCCATGACATTTTCACTGTCCTAGACCTGTTCTATTAAACCCACGTACGTGCAACTTTCTTAAAATTATTTTAAACAAAAACAGTTGTTATTTAGTAGAACTTTTTTTCAATATTCATTGAACCTGTTGAAATAAGTGTGCATACGGTTTTTGCCTTCCCCAGGGTATAATACACCCTTGCCCACAAAAGGGACACCCATTGGTTCCACACCAAGAGACAACATCCTGTCCTACGAACCCGGACGTCTGTTCTTTCTTTAATGTCAAAATAGGAAAGACTATTGTCTATTTAGACAGCCCATGGAGGAAGAGAAAAGTTTGACTATTAAAGAAGATATGGAGTTTTTAGTTGCCAGGTCTGAATTGGAGGAAATGTTTTTATGTATCAGAGAGAGAGAGTTGAGAAAACGGTACAGGAATATGTTACTCTGACAAGGGTGATGAATTATGTGAAGAAAGTGTGGTCTGTGTCCCGGGGCACACGGCAAGGATGCCCATTGTCGCCCCTTCTGTTTGCCATCGCCATGGAGCCTCTAGCGGCCTGATTGGGGCAGACGACGTGACTGTACGTTAAGCTCCCAGCAGAAAATCTTGACCCTCTAATTAGGGATTTTACGCTGTGCGGAGGTCTCTCTGGCATATATTATCAATTGGAGTGAATCTGTAATTTTTCGACTCACAACTGCTATTGAGCAATTTCAGTCGGAGTATAATCTTTGCTGGGCAGAGGGCCCAGTGAAATATCTGGGAATCTGGCTAAGTCGTGATATTGAGGAACTGTGGCGTTCCAATTATGGCAGACTCATGGAATGGATGGAGAGCCATTTGAAACGGTGGGAGAGACTCCTGCTGTCTCTGGCGGGCTGACTGGCAACAGCCAAAATGGTCATCCTCCCCATGTTTCTTTCCTTATTTATTAACCTTCTGATCCCTCTCAGTAGTGCCTTGAGACGTAGATTGTGATCGAACCTGATATCCCTGGCCTGGGCTGACAAACAACCCAGAATCTCTTGGGAAGCATTAACGCTACCCTTTGAACAGGGCGGATAGGGCGCCCTAGACATGGATCTTTACAATAATTGTGCACAAGCTCAGTTTAGTTTTTCACTGGATATACCCGATGCAATTCATAGTGCATACGGTTCCCTAGCATGATCAAGCAGAGCCAAAGATGCTGGCTACGATCCTATATAGACCTGAGTCCACGACCTCAGCTGGACATGATTGGCTACACGGTCTGGGCCTGGCATGTGCTGAGACCCAAGGTGCAGCTAGAGACGCTGTATGTCCCCTCTGTACCGCTACTAAGAAACCCCACACTGCCGTTCGTGGCTGACACAGGGTCCTTTAATAGACTGAAGAAATTCTGACTTGTCACAATGGGGGATGCGTTCCCGGGGGAGGGGCTGGATGGACTTGACAGACTACCAGCTCCGCTCGGCTCTGCGTGCATGCTTTGCCTCCTTCCTGGCGGTCCTCCCATGTTTCAGGTGTTGTAGGACTTCCTGTACAATCCGGCAAGCTGATCACATGGCTATATGCAGCCATACAGTGTACGGCACCGATGTGTTTCCCCAGGGCTTGGCAGGAATGGGAGGCGCAGCTGGGTACACCTATGACAGAGGACCAGTGGGGTTCTGCTGCACGCAGGCATGAGAGCTGTCCCCCAACTATAGACTGCACCTGATTCATTTTAAGTTCTTACATAGGTTATATAGAATGCCAGAATAGTTGCACACTGTCGGCTTGTGTGAGGATTCGAGATGCTTGAAGTGTCAGTCACATTCAGCATCCTTCCTGCACCTGGCCTGGGAATGCCCAGACATCTTTGAGGCAATGGACGAGATCTTAGACTTCTGCATGGAGCGATTCCCCCTGATAGCCCCGCTAGGGTATGCCTGTGGAGAGTATAAGGCTAGCGTCCATGCTCCTGCAGCTTGCCAAACATAGAATTCCGATGTGTTGGTGCCGTAGCCAGACTCCCCGTTGAGCAGACTGAGTCAGGGATGCTGCATTCTGCCATGGGCAGCTGACTACCTACTGGGAACTTATGCCTGCACAGGCGCGCCCCAGGGACATCTGGGAATCACTGGAGAGGCACCTCCGGACAAAAGCACAGGATGAGAGAGATCTTCCTCCTTGGATTAGGATATGCATGTAGGGATTCAAGCGGAAAGTTGATGGATGAATGGCAAGTGCAATGAGGAAATGACAGTGCACAGCAAGAGGAGGCCGGCACTTGGTATGGGGCCCCCTGCTTGACTGCAGTGCGACATCCTTTCAGGACAAAAGGGCCATGTCTGCAGAGTTAAAAAGAGACATCACAGCCCTGGGCCTGCTAGATGCCTGGCGTTACAAGGCTCCAGATGAACAGGACTTTACCTTCTTTTCTCACATCCACCGCTCATACTCGCGCATTGATCTATTTTTCATCTCGCAATCACCCATTCAGACACTGGAATCTGCGAGTATGTCGGATCTTTCAATCTCGGATCACACACATATTGAGATCTTCCTGGGTGACATTGGGATGCCTACTTACTTCTCGTCTCACTGGTGGCTACCCCCACACATACTGCATGACCAGATTAATGTGGTAGAAATACGGCCCCCCATCCAGACCTACTTCAAAACAAACGCATTGCCGGACATCAACAGTGTGTGGGACGCCTTTAAAGCAACCATTAGTGGTACTATCACGTCTCTTGTAATTGCCCAGAAACGTGAAGCCAGGTTAGTGGAAGTCAGGTCATCCAGGGACATAAAGACCTTGAAACGAATAGATCACACAATGCACTCACGCCAACATCTGAAATGATTGGCCTCTCTTTCGCGGCCAGCTCAGGGCACTGCGCACTGAGGCTCAATAAAGCAGAGCACTCACTGCTTGCCTTAAAGCCAAAATATTGAGAAGAGGGTAAAAAGTGTGGCTTCCTGCTGGCCCGATGACTCCATGCACTTGTCTTGGAGGCCCACATCTCCAAGATTAAAACTGAGGTTGCCTCGTGGACGATCTCTGAATCTGACAAACAGTGGGTATTTCAGGCATTTTTCACTTCCCTATATGGACAAGTTGAAACTTGCCAAGAAGAAATCCGGCCCTTTCATGCCTCTTGCGCATGACAGCCATTCGACTCCTCCCATGCGGACCTCCTCGAGGCCCCATTTACACTAGACGAACTCCAAAAAGTCTTGAAAAGCTTACTGGTAGGCAAGACCCCGGGCCCTAACGGATTCACAGTTCCCTTCTACAGCTTGTTTCTCCCTCACATTCAAGATCACCTTCTCAAGCTTTTCAATTCTTTCTCTGATAGTACTAACTTAACCCCTCGACTGACTCATGCTGAGATAGTTCTCCTACGCAAGCCAGGAAAGGACCCAACTTCATGCACATTTTACCTCTCTATCTCTCGCTTAATATAGATGCTAATATATATTCTAAACTTCTAGCAAATCGACTAGAGCCCTACCTTCCTAGCTTGCTAGAGCCTGACCAAGTGGGATCAATACGTCACCACCAAGGGGCGGATAACATCTGACGCTTAGCCCACCTGGTGGAAAAGGTTCATCAGAGAAATATCCCAGCATGTCTCCTCTCTCTGGATGCTGAAAAAGTATTCAATAGGGTGGATTGGGCTTTTCTAAGAGCGATCTTGCAGAAGATCGGACTTGGGCCAACCATAGTCTCCCAGATTATGGCATCCTATATGTCCCCTTCAGTCCAAATTAGGATCAAATGGACTCCTTGCCCCCGAGTACATATTTGCAGGGGCACCCTGCAGGGATGCCCGCTATCCCTTTTTTCTTTTTGCCCTTGCAGTAAAACCTCTTGCAATAGCCATCCACCTATCTCCCACAATCCAAGGTATCCCCTTTGGTGGGGAGGACCACAAGGTCGCTTTATTTGCAGGCGATCTATTGCTTACCCTAACCAGTCCCAGAGACTCCCTCCTGGCACAAATCTCCCTTCGCAACAGGTTTGAGCGCATCTCGGGCCTCAAAATTAATATAGCGAAGTCACAGTTGTTGAATCTAACACTTCCTCCGCAAGAGGTCCTAGAGCTATCCTCCCTCACCCTGTTTACATGGGCTGCCGACCCTGGCCGATTTCTGGGCCTCTATGTGACGTCATCGCTGTCCTTGTGGTCTCAAGCCAATTGGGCAGAATGCCGGCGTTCTGTTCGGGAGAAATTAAGATGCTGGAAATGGCTCCCGATATCATGGCTAGGCCGACTCAATGCAGTGAAAATGTCCATACTGCTGAAAGTGCTCTACCTCTTCCAAACCCTTCCCACACCTATTCCCCAATCAGATATTGTCAATCTCCTGAGGGAAGTAAATTCTTTCATTTGGGGCAAGGGCAAACCGCGATTCTCTAATAAAATGTAATGATGCCAAAGGACCTTGTCTACTATTGGGCAGCACACCTGCGCTACATCTCAGAGTGGATGGTCTGCGAGAACGAGGAACATTGTTTTCACATGGATAGGGCGGTGGCATGCAGGCCCCTGTGGGACTTGGCCTGGTTGCTACGTAGCGCCTACATTGCTACCCCCATGAGAACTGTCCTGGACATATGGGATAGATTGGCAGAGAGCAAGGGTTTCACCTCCCTTCCCTCCCCCAACACTCCATTGGCCCAGAACCCCATCTTTCCCACAGCCTTGAAACCCAACTCTTTTCCAGCTTGGGTGACGAAGGAATGCCACACGATTAGAGATCTCTTCGAGGGTGATACCTTTAAGTCTTTTCATAAGTGCAAGCAAGATTTCCACCTCCCTGCAATGGCAAGATTGCAGTACTACCCATTTCGACACTGGATGCACACCGCCACTGGTATTCAAGATGCCAAGGCGTCAGCTTACTTCCTTCGAGACATTGGTACAGGCCTTTGAGGGCTTGCGGAGGCTGATCTAAGGCACATACCGGGTCTTGCAACACTCCAATTTGCTACCTCTTCACCTTTATCAACCGCAATGGCTTACTGATGCCTCAGACGATATCCCCTCAGAGCAATGGGAGCAGCTGTGGCGGGATATACACAAGACGTGCAGAAGCATTGCTCAGCTGGAGACAGCTTATAAAGTGATGACCTGCTAGTATTATATGCCAACCCGACTTCAAAAGATGTTCCCTACCTCCTTACCTATGTGTTGGTGCTCTGACTCTGATATGGGCTCTTACATTTTTTGGAAGGTGGTGCTGAGCCACATCAAAGACAAGGTGGGATGCCCCATCCCAAACACACCGCAGGTCACCATTTTAGGGATTCGACCCCAAACTCTCAAAGGCATGACAAATTCCGATTAGTGCCTAATCATATATATGATAGGGGCAACTAAATAGGTTATCACTTTGCACTGGAAGAAGCTGTCAACCCCTCCGGCATCGTTATCGCTCACTCGCCTTCCGCACATCATGGCAATGGAACTATTAACTAGCTGCATCACTCATACTGAAGCTCGCTTCACATGAGTATGGCAACCCCTAATACAACATCTATTTAAAATAGAACACTGCCGTTCCCTCAGACCGCGCTTGCGCGCATTGCAGGTCTTTGAAAACGCTCTGTTACCACGATGAGGTACACCCTCAGAGTGAAGTCTCACATGTGGCTTTCTATGAGAGATCCTTTGCTTGGCTGCCCCCCTGCCTTCTCACTAGTCGTATCTTCCTTAGTCACTGCTCAAACACCCACAACATCTGTTAGCTACGGCCTTGTCCTAAGCATAGACATAAACAGCCATAAAATTACACACAATACCGTACATTTAAAAATGTTGCACATTTTAAAAATAGCAATTGGTTAAAACAATTAATTTCTAGTTTATAGCACAATGCTTTTCCTTGCATTAATCGATTTCAAAATGAATAGAGCAGCATTATAGCATGTTAGTGGATCCTCTAGAGTAACCAGAAATGTCATTGCAAACTTGTGGGACCTGATATTATGGGCAACAAACAGAGGCTTAAGATAAAAACATCTAAAATTACAATAACATTTACAGAATGATAGAAAGTGCAACGTGCTTTGTTTGCTCTTATTGTCACACGGACATGGTAATTGAATCTGGGGGACGTGATTTCATTTTAAGAAATGCAACAGAATAGTGTGCAATACCACATCTCAATCTCACTAAAACGAAGCGATGCTGTGCATAAGTCAAGTGCGGCAAATAGCTGTTAACTCCCTCTTCTAAAATAAAAGATTTATATAACACCACGGTCGGTTTATTTGAATCCGATTTTGCTCTGAGATTCTGTCCTTGTAACAATAAGGAATCTTTGATCTCTTTCTTTGTATTGATCAATATTTTTTCAGAATCCTACCATACAGACATACTGAACAAGTTCCCCAAAGTGGCACTGATATAAAACAACCAAGACATTTTCAGAATGCCATCCAAATTTAAACCGTCTAAAATGATTGACCTAGTAAAAGCTGTCTCTTCCCATCTCCAGAATGATGCCCATAATAACAGTGGCCCTGCCATCAAGGTATCCCCCAAAAATTGCAACCCCACCTCATGGTGTACATTGGTATTTGATTCGGATGATGGTAAAAACAGCAGGCATTTTAAGAAGCAATGTTCTTCTGTTTGCAGGGCCATACTATTGGTGTAGCCCCAAAGATGCACCCCATATGTGGCAGTACTTACTCCTTTAGCTTTATAAATAGTTACCATCTCCTTGATTGGTCGATTACCTAATTTAGCAGCAAAATTAAAAATTCCTTGGTTGGCCCTACTCATTTTTGCTCTTGTATTTACAATGTGTTGGGTCCATGAACCATTTCCTGAGAATAGGATACCAAAGTAGCAGAAGGAGTTTACTGTATATATTGGGGTTCTATCAATAAAAAATGGTTTTACAGGATTTCTGTTTGGCCCCACAAATCATAGTAAATGTTTTCTTTTTGTTTCAAGAAATCTGAGAAACCACCCATTAATCTTTGGAGGCCTACTGGAGTCCATGCCAATAGTACTGCATCATCGGCATGTAGTAGTATGGGTATTGGATGACTGGCCTGTATTTTTTGTAAATAATCGTCAACCTCATTAATAAAAAGGGAGAATAAAATTGTGCATCCTTGTCGTATACCCCGTTCTACTTTAAATTTGGGTGAGCATTCGGCCTGGGGACTAAAACTGACCTGACTAGTTATTTTTCATGTAGGAGCGAAAGGAAGCTGATAATTGCCCTAGGAGCTCTAGGAAGGTCGGAGTTTGCCAAAGTAAATTGTGGTCAACTAAATCAAAAGCACTACTCAGATCGGCAAAGCATAAGTATATAGTACCTGTCTATGCCCTAGTGTATTTACTAATGAGTAGCTCCAAAATAAGGCAATGTTTAATTGTTCCCAGGCGTTTTCTAAACCCATACTGCACAGACGTTAAGACAGAGTACTCCGCAACCCATTCCTCTAGTCTTTTTAGTAAAACCCTACTCATGTCTTTTAGGGAGGTATCTAGGAGGGAAATCGAGCAATAGTTTTTTGGGTTAGTTTTGTCCCCTTTCTTATATATCGGGACTATCTGTTGGATAGTAAATTATCGTCTGAAGATCATGTAAAGGCACTTTTGAGCACCAGTTTTGGGATTCTGAGAATGCTAAGATCTGCCGCAGATTGGTAGGGAGGGTGTTCCAGGTCTTCGCGGCGAGGAAGGAGAAGGATCTGCCGCCGAAGGTCGTTCGTTGGATGCGCGGGATGGCGGCGAGGGCGAGACTGGCGGAGCGGAGCTGGCGGGCAGAGGTGTAGCAGTTGAGTCTACTGTTCAGGTAGGCTGATCCGGTGTTGTGGAGCACTTTGTGGGCGTGGGTGAGGAGCTTGAAGGTGATCCTCTTGTTGACGGGGAGCCAGTGCAGGTCTCTTAGGTGGGGGGTGATGTAGCTGAGCCGAGGGGTGTTAAGGATCAGGCGAGCGGAGGCGTTTTGGATGCGTTGCAGCCGTCGTAGGTGTTAGGCCGGGATTCCTGCGTAGAGTGCGTTGCCGTAGTCCAGCCTGCTGCTGATGAGGCCTTGGGTCACTGAGCTTGAAGCTGCACCGCCGCAATGTTAAAAAAAGAGGATGTGACCGCCACCCTGGCGGTCACATCCTAATTTGCACGGAGGAACCGCAGCTGCCCCTGCGGACGGTCCCTCCTACTCTATGGTGGGGGACGGACTCAGGTCCGTCCACCATCATAATCGGCCCATAAAATACATAATAATATACATAAAAATATTATAAAAATCGATATTAGTAACATCAATATTACTAATATCGATATTAGTAACATTGATATTAACAAAATCGATATTACTTACCTCTGAAATTCTGTCCCTTCGATATTCAATTTTTTTTATATTACTTACCTCCTATATTATGTCCATTCGATAATAAAAAATTGATATTATGGTATATCGATATTAAAACATCGATATTTTGTCTGCATACCCTTCACTATGCTAAAGAGCTCTTTGCTGTCTTGTGCGGTTGTCCCGGCGAAATTTGAAGGATGATCTCTTGGCTGTTCTGATGAGTTGGTGATGTCTGAGAGTGGCGTCCTTGTGGGCTGCGTGGCTGTCCGGAGTGAGGTCGTGGAGCCATTTCTTCTCCAGTTTCCGGCATGTACGTTTGGAGGTCTAGAGCTCTTCGGTGAACCAGGCTGCTTTCTTGCTGGAGTGGTTGTTGGAGAGTTTCTAGAGCAAGGCGAGCATGTTGGCGTAGTTGTCAATCCACTGTCTGAAGTTACGGGCGGCGGCGTCTGGGTCGGTGGGTGGGTTCTGGGCGAGGGTGGAGGTCAGCTGGTCTTCGGTGACTTTGCTCCAGCAGCGGCAGGGCAGCTGTTAGGTGCGGTGGTGCGTGGTAGGTTTCTTGAAGGTGAAGTGGATGCAGCGGTGGTCAGTCCAGTGGAGTTCGGTGGTGTGGTTGAAGGCGACGTGGGTGCTTGTGGAGAAGACGGGGTCAAGCGTGGGGACGGCGGTGTGGGTTGATTCGTGACAAGTTGGCGGAGGCCGAAGTTGGCGAGGTTGTCGATCAGGGTGGCAGAGTTGGCGCCATTGTTGTTCTCGAGGTGGAAGTTCAGGTCCCCGAGGAGGATGTAGTCCATGGAGGCGAGTGCGTGGGTGCTGGCGAGGTCGGCGATGGAGTCGCTGAATAGAGCTCGGGGACCGAGAGGTCTGTAGAGGAGTGTTCCTCTGAGGGTAGTGTTGGGGTCGGTGTGGATCCGGAAGTGCAGGTGTTCGGCGGAGTTGAGGGTGTCATCTGCGTGGGTGTAGACCTGGAGGGTGGACTTGTGGGTGATGGCTAGGCCTCCTCCGATTCCGTTGGCACGGTCCCTGTGGGTTATTTTGTAGCCGTCCGGGATGGCTATGGCGATGTCGAGTGCCGAGGAGTCGTTCCACCAGGTCTCGGTCAAGAAGGCAACATCTGGGGCGGAGGTGTCGAGAAGGTCCCAGAGCTCGACAGCGTGTTTGCGTGCGGAGTGGGTGTTGAGCAGTATGCAGTAAAGGTGGTTGGGTCCGATCTTAGGAGGTTTGGTGGTTCTGTCACTGGTGAAGTTGCAGATGCGACAGGAGAAGGGTCCGTGGGTGCGTTTCGTGGCAGCCTGGAATCAGTGGTGGTCTCGGCCGGTGTTGAGAGCATGGAGGGTGTTGGCTTCGTATCGGAGTCTGGCGTCGTGGCGCGCACGGGGTCCAGGAGTTCTGGCCCTTGGCGCGGTCCAGGAGCGGACGGGCTTGCCTCTGGCGCACCAGCGGCACGCCCGCTGCACGCGTCCGCTGCGCAACCTCACAGCAGTCGCCATAAGAAGGGGAGGGGGGCAGGAGCAGTGAGGGGGCAGGAGAGGCCTGGATCTGTGGGCGGGGCCGCGTGGGCAGCAGCGGCGGGAAAACAAAAGGAGCCTGGCAGAGAAACGGGGTGCAAGTGGGAAAGAAAAACGGGGGTACAGAGGCAGAAATAATACATTTAGCAGGGTCCACAATGAAAAAGGGGTGCACAGGGGTGCAATACACTAAAACAAAACCAATACCAGAGCGGCAGGAGCAGTTACCGCCGCGCGGGTTGTGATCTCCTTACACTGGCTGCCCATCAGAAAGAGAGCAGCTTTTAAACTTCTCACATTGGTGTTCAAGGCAAGGCTAGGCCTGGGGCCAGTATACCTAAGGAAGAAGGTAAGGTCTTATGTCCCGGGTCGCCAGCCGAGGTCAAGCAACCAGAACCTTTTAGTTCTGTGTAAGATCAATAAATCAAGAATAGGAGGGCGCGCATGCTCCTATCATCCCCCTTTCATTGGAACAGGTTACCGGAAGAGGGACGCCTCTGTACCTCTCTGGGACACTTTAAGAAATGTCTAAAAACCTGGATGTTTTAGGGGGTTTGCGTGGGCGAGGGTCCTGCTAGTGTGCTGCCAAGCGCCGAGAGATCCCCCTGGGGATGATACGTTGAGCCATATAAATGTTAAATAAATAAACAAATAATAGACTCGCCCCATGTTTGTGGTGTGGTGTCCATTACAGCTGAGTTAAACACTCTTGTTAAAATAGATCCCCATAATTAAGTTTCAGATTTAAAAACATCAACTGGGACTCCATCGAGACCTGGTGCCCGTCCCCCGCACTCTCCTGGATGGCCTGGAGAACTTCTTCACAGGTAATGTCCAGGGCGTAGAACCTCCCCTCATGGGGCTCCTGATCTGGTCCCCCCCGGCATCTCCTCATTATTGCTAAAAATTCCAGTGAAATGTGACACCCATTTATCTGCCGGGATAAAGGAACAAAAATCGGGGATTTCATCATTCTTTAGAAATGGAGCATTTACAGTATCCCATAAAAGTTGATTATTCCTGGTTTCTGAGGAAATGATCAAATGTTCCAATGCCTCTTCCTGTAATTCCTTTTTCCGGGCTGCTAAGGCTATTTTATACTCTTGTTGTAGGGATTTAATCACCAGTGTGTCTCGCGGTGTTTTGGACAGTGCATTCTTTAGCACCTGCAATGCTTTGGTGCAGGTACCGTCAAGCCAACCCTTTTTATTTTTGGGTATTTTATCAATCTGCCTAGTTAAAAGTGATTTAATAAACATGGTAATACAATTACAATTTCTAATTACTGTATATGGGGAGATGTCATAAAATATCATAACTGGATATTAAATTTACCCAGTCAATATTCTCAACCTTATTTATCAGCCCATTCACATTCCAGGTTGCAAATTCAAACACTTACCTGGGGAGTTGTCCTATCAGCCCAGTATCTATTGCACTGACTCTGAGGGTATCTTTATCAGGTACCTCGCATACCTGCACTGCCTTGAATGCCATAGTTTCCACCCACCGACCCATGAAAGAGGCCTCTATTGTGTGTGTGCTAGCCCTGGGCCCTGGTTTATTTGGCTAACTATCTTTGTGAGACAAAATGGGCGACCCTTTCTGATAGCTCTTTGGGTCCTCAACATGGGCTTTGTTGAGTCAATCATTATCATCTAGTCTACTCAGCGTTTCGTATCTATTGGGAGCAGCAAAATCCTGACCATGTTGTGGGAATGAATTTGTAGTGTTCTTCCATCTCTGAATATTGGGTACACCCCTTTGATGCTGCTCCCGTCCCGTCAAATGGCGGTAAAAATACCCTAGACAGAGTATGTCTATCTATATTTAACTCCCGATCGCTTTATGGATACTGCCAGATGCTCTTGGACTACTAAAATTAATTATTATACAATCACAAGACAACTCTTCCTTCAATGGGCCAATCCACCCCACTCTTCTGGTAAACAGAATTTCTTGTGCTCTATTTGGAGTGAATATGTGCCTAGAATTTAGCCAGTGAACTACCTTATTTTTCTACCTACCTTATTTTTCAAACACTCTGTTGTGGGTTTAATAAATTACTAACAACTGTAGTTAATTTATCCCAAAAAGGTGCCCATATTTGATTTTCTAAATTGCTTGGACCTATATTGTTCAAGCCAGATCATTTCCTTCGGGCTTTTTGAGACAACAGGTATATCAACTTGCGTCTTCCTTTTACGTTTGGCTGCAGGCTTACAAGCAATATTAGGAGCTTTTGTGGCTTGTAAGGGCTAGAAGTCCTGAGGCATCAGGGGTGGGAGCAGATCTGGTACAGTTAGTGTCCATATATTTCTTTTTTAAACAGATTTTATTTGTCAAAACATCACATATGACACAGTTGCCAACAACTTCGCTCGAGCATCCATCAATCGGAGAATCATGAATTATGCCTACATTAGCTGTCCCCTCTGTAGATATTACCAATTGTGAATCTCCGGTTTGGCCTGTTCTAGTGAGCGAAATATGCCGTTCTGCCAAAGCACTTTCTTTGTTCAGAGCCCCAACTGCTCATGCTAAAAAGGTGTCTATGGTAGTTCGTTTGGCCGGCTGCTCCGTCGATGGCTTTGCACCCCCGCCTTCCGCTTGCCCATATTGCTTATGATGTTATTATTGGGTCTTATATGGGTGATTAAAGACCCGTCAGACACACAAGCCAAATCAAGAGGAAAGAACTAAAATACACGAGGCTTACACCTTTGTCCACTCACTCCTTTGGTGTTGCCTCTTGGCTGTTCTCAGACCACAGTGCAGATATTAATGCTCCAATGACCGTCCCTCACTAGGATATGAAGCCAAGGGACCTGGCCCAGTCTCATCCGGCTTCGGACGGGCGCAGACGGGCCCGTCCTTCTCCCGGGCGCGACCCGCGCTGCGGGAGCCTGCGGCCAGTTTTGTAGTGCCTCCTGGCGCAGTGCAGTGACATAGGCGGCTGCACACCGCGAAGAATTCTGGTGCTTGTGGTCCCCCCCGGTCTCCGTCCAGCAAGGGTGGAAAGGGCAAGCAGGCAGAAAGCGGGTCCCGCGCAGCGGGAGCCAGTGGCCGGTTTTGTAGTGGCTCCTGGCGCAGTACAGTGACGTAGGTGGCTGCGTGCCACAAAGAATGCTGGTGCTTGTGGTGCCCCCGGTCTCCGGTCCAGCAGGGGTGGAAAGGGCAAGCAAGCAAGCAGAAAGCAGGTCCTGTGCTGCGGGATCCCGCACCCGGTTTTGTAGCGCATCCTGGCACAGTGCAGTGACGTAGGCGGCTGCGCACCACGAAGAATGCTGTTGCTTGTGGTCCCCCCCGGTCTCTGGTCCAGCAGTGGTGTTAAGGGCAAGCAAGCAGGCAGAAAGCGGGTCATCGAGGTTGGTGAACGATTAGAGAGGAAAGTTTAAATGTGAAAACCATGTAATGACAAGTGTGCGTTTGCTAAGCAAGTAAAAGCTTGGTAGGTTTTGTGCTCTTGATCTGTGAATTAGATGCTTTGTGACACTCTGACACATATAAAATCCTCTGGTTTGGCCCTCAAACAAGAATATCTATGATCCCACTTTTCTTTCCAAAATATATGATGCCTGTTGTTCGTTGGTCATCAAAGTTTGAACCAAGTTCTGATGAATGACTTATAAACAATCATTTAATAATTAAAGGTATAATATACTTTGAAAGATACTATGATACAGCTTCTTACCAATACGTACCTGTATAGCTAATCCAGATTCTAAAAAAGTGTCAAAGTGAAAGGTATTGCTCATTGAATTACTAAGCCAACCTACATGGTAAGGGTCAGAGTTGATCTGGTGTGGGTGGAAAATGAATTCAAAATAAATGTTCAATAGTAATTAATGATGACCCACTACCATAGTTACATAATTGGCAACTGGTAGCACAGGGTTTGGTGTCACCAGCAGCCAGAGTGGCAAAGAGAGCAAATATTTCTACTTATCTTGGTATGTACTTCCTGTTTGAAAAGCTAGACATCTGGTCTAGCATGAAGGCCTAAACATTTTTAAAACCCTTTTCAGCTCTCTACCCGGTCCAGTCTTAGAAATCTTGATTTAGGAGCCTTTGTTGCTGTTAGAAATTGGGTCTCTAGTTGGCAGAGGTATGCACCCTGTCCAAGTAAGGTCTACAATCCTAGTCAGGGTAAGCTAGATAGACACTAAAATATAACTTGTTCGCACCTTCAGGTAGCTTGTCACAGAGCAGTAAGGTTTATCTAAAGAGGCAATATGTAAAGTATTTGTGGAACACACTCACACAGTAAAACAATGAAAACATCAAAACAATACTCCACAGAAGTTTAGAAAAATAGATTATATTTTAATGACAAAAACAGGACCAGAACGATAAAAATCCAATACGTAGAACCGTAGTTATACATTTTAAAAGATTAAATCAAAATCTTGTGCTTGGAGTCAAATAGCGCTTGAGGGTTACTTGAGGTCCTGCTGGACCTGAGCAAACCCAGAATTCAAGCCGACCTTGGATGGAGTGAGCTACGATGCTGAAGACTCATTGCGAGGAATCAAAGAGGCACCGCCTCATCGTTGATTCCGTGAATGGAGACGAAGTGTTGGTGCCGATGTGAGCAGCCGATGAATGCTTCATCGATGACCCCTTTACAATGCAAGCCCTGCATCGTCCTTGAGCTGCGCTGTCTGTCATCGTTGAGCCACGCAGTCTGTCAAAGCGTTGTTAGCGATCAGCTCCTGCATCGGCGTCAAAGGGGATTGCGTTGGTTCCGATCGGTACAAAGTCGATTTTGAAGCTTCTTGGTAGCAGGAATCACCTTTCAAGGGCCCAGGACTGGATTGGCACCACTTGGTAGGGCACTTCTCTCAAATGGCAGAGTCCAGGTGCTGTTGCAGAGTTGAAGGAAGTCGTTGATGACCCTGTAGGCAGGCCGGAGACAGGTTTAAAAGGCTACTTGTGTGGGTGTCACAATCATTGCTACAGGCCTCCTAGTAGCATTTAGGTTACAAGCCCTGGGTAAATGGTATACCACTTTACAAGGGACTTACAAGTAAACTAAACAGACCAAATAGGTGTAAACCAATTATACCATGTTTAGAGAATAAAGCACATGCACGTTAGCACTGGTTTGCAGTGGTAAAGTGCTTCCATGTACTCTAGTTTGACAATAGTTAATTTATGATCCTGCATGCTACTGTGAATCACCAGCACTGAGAATTCTGTCCATAAAGTCATTAGTCTGGGAATACATGTCTCCTCTAAAATAGTATGAGTACCACCAGTATTTCTAAGATCAAGAACTGAAATTCCATTCACAGAGGAATTGTGGTACAGGACAGCTTAGGCATTATTGCATTGGCCAGGAGGTCCACCTCAAACCAACCTCGGGAAACAAGGGTGACCTCCACTTCTTCCTTGGCTGAACTGGGTTTCTCAAAACTAAACCATACGTGAGCTATCCTTTGGGTGATCACAGTACTGAAGGTCTTCAGAGACACCTCTTACACTCTCTAATGCATTTTGGGTTCTTATAATTTCAGCACATACCTCTTGATACTTAATAGACTTTAGGGGCCCACAGGGTACTCATTCTCTTGTTTCCAGCCACACCGTGGTTGGACTTTTGGGAGCATGAAGCACTTTCTGCTGGCCACCGCACAGACTTTCTTCTCGACTCGAACATCAGCTTAACTATCTACTGCCTCAGCAAGCTCCCTGGTGTCAGCTAGCATAGTATCCACAAAGTGGTGATGCAATTCCTCATATAGTATAAATTCTGATGCAACCAGATTACACTGCCAATCCTATGTCTCAGCTTTCCTACACTTTTTCCACCCACTCAGTGATGTAATTTCCTCCCATGGCCCTACAACACATCTGTAACTGTGTGCTAATATCCCTGTTGTTCTTCGGATGCTGTTCAGACTCTTTCATCATTAGCTAGCACTTCCCAAGCAATCTGGAGCTCAAAGTCCATATATCTCTGTCACTCAGCCTCATAACAGTGGTTACAGTCAAAATGCCAGTTTTAGAGGAGACATGAAAGTACCTGAAGCTCTGGGTATGATTCAGGATTTCCTTTAATTTTTCATACGCCCCTTTAGGGGGCTGTCCTTGTCATAAGGAGTCGCCTAGCCTGCTGGGCCGGCATCAACTCTATCTAGACTCTTTTCTAGTTTTTATTTGGTTAGAGCCAAGGGCTCTGTCCTTTCTCTCTGTACAGCTCCAAACGAGCCCAAGCAGATAGTGATATCAATCTTAGGTTTTTTTTTAAAGCAAACTTTGTCGCATCAGGCTAAGTAGCAATCTTTAGTCTTCATTGCTTAGGTTTTTGAAAACTACAGGTCAAATTCCAATTTGGCACTAAAGGAGTTCACCAGGAGTATTAAATAAAAGAGAGGCCCCATTGTTGTGTAAGAGTGCACACATTCAACCTGACTGGAGGACCCTAAGAGTTAAAGCGACCTGTCTACTAAGTATCTACTCTGCTCTTTTGGATTGATCGAGTGTACATATGACTCTATAGAGATGTGTAAGAACACTTCAAACAACAATACATTTATCTTGGCCAGTGCTTGGATGGACATCTGCAAAAAATATGATTGCATGAGACTCAGAAGGAAAGAGGTGGCAAATGGGTAGGAGAGACATATCATTATTCTCGATTTATTACATCAAGTGGAGTGAGCAGAATTGTTTACTTTATTTAATAACAGATTTTATTAACATTTTTAGTACATCAAGCCCTGACCGTCCCTCGCATAAATGCATATACATAGATGCAACAAGAAAAAGATGATACTAGTAATGTTGTCTAGTTCCTATAAACCCTATATAAAATCTGAGCGTTTAGACAACATACACTGTAGGATTGGTGTTTAGACTGATTCTAGATACCCCCACAGGGTATGTTGGCCTTTGTACTAGTTAGTTCTCCGTGCCACTAAAAACTCTTCTTATCAGGGAGAGAATAGTTCTTGGCAACTATCAAACATGACAACCCTGATCCCTCAGGACCGTGGAAACGATGTACTACTTTTCGCTCAGTCACTCGTGCTCACTTAGTCTCAGAGAGTAAGGCAGAATGAATGATAGGGACGTTTTTCGATAAGTATTTATTGAACAGTTGTTATTCTAGTGTAAAATAGGTGTGCTTAAACAGCCATTAGACAGTAAACAATATAAATGATTAGAAGCACTAAGAAAGAAAAGATTTGGTAGATTTCTACCATTTTGCAATAAACATCAATACAGGTAAGTATATAAAATACATGACAATAAAATGAGTACTCCTACGATGCTAACCTAACTAGATGTGCCTAAGTGTACCTAGCATGTATGTAGTTGTTAAGCCAAGAATCCCTCTAGGATAAAGTCAATCCCATTACCTGAAGTGAGAGACTGTGGGATCCCGTCTTGATCTCGAGTTGGGCACCCCGTAAGTGATGTTTTAGACCACTGCAATCTGGTGTATCTGCATGCAGGAACCTCAGCGTCTGTGTGTCAGCAGGGAAGTCCTGATCTCCTCTGTTTGTCTCAGCAAGATGTGATGTTTATATACCCAAAGGTCTCCCTTGGGGTTCTACCTTGCTGTGCCACTTGTCGGACTTAGGATGACATCAGGAATGAACTTTATACATACATATTATACAGGAGATGGTAGTCCTGCTGAGTTTCCAAGAATCCTCATGCATAATGTATAAGACCTTTGCCAGGAACAATCCATTGTTCTGTGCACAGTGTCGTATTTAGGTAAAAGGTCTATCCCAAAGAACTGTTATGTATGTAATGTTGGGCAGAATATAGGTGAAAGGATATGATGTTGCCTGAGCCTATATTGGGGTACCTGTTTGGAATACAACAGTAATACATAATCAAACAAAACAAGCTCGGACATGACATTTCCTCTCAGAACCCCGTAAATCAATAACACACATAGACACATGTATCGTAGGGAGAGGGGAACCTCCACTACCTGAGGCTCATATGATTGTACTTCCATCTCTATTAAAGCTTCAGCAGGCCGTACAGGTGGTATTAGGATGTCTCGATAATCTGCCCTCCACACCTAAATCCCACCATATTTCTGGCTCAGCCCGTCGCCAGCAAGACTGCAATCGCCATCCCCCATGCACCTATCCATAGCCATCTTCCACACTCCCACCGAAGGCGGCGACTTTGCCTTACAGTTCTGGGCTATGTTGCGGTTGGTTAAGGTAAGCCCCAAAAACAAAAGATGCTGCTTGTAATGAGTTCCCAAGATCGTCTCTGTACTGTGAAGGAGAATCAGTTTGTGGTCAAGACGAACCTCCCACAACACATACTGGGCAAGGCAAGAGGTCACCCCCTCCAGAAATGCGGCAATGCTTCACATCTACAGACGTGGTGGAGGAAGGTCCCCTCCTCCTCACCACATCGGAGGCACATGGGGGAGGATATCACACCCATCCGCCATAGGCGGTATCTGATATAATAGGCTCTATGTAAATACTAGAAGTGGATTAAACGGTGGCAAGAGGATATGGCTGCACCGCAGGGGACGGTCAAAGCCTCCATCCAATCCTCATCGTCCAAGTCCTTCATGTCTCTCCGCCAAATCACCCGCAAGGCTGTCGAGGTATTGGAGCTATGCGTAACCAAAGTCTGATAAAGTTGTTTAATCTTGTGGGCACCTAAATCTCCCATCAACAACCTGCCCTCTCGGGGGCTGAACCTGTAGATGTGCAGAATTTTTATACTGACTTATTTTAGTGTAGGAAGTTGGGTTACTGATTTACGGGTGTGAAACCCTATTCAAGCAGCAATCACATTTCTTATTAGGGTGAAACACAGTAAACCCCTAAATTAATCCATGCTTAACCTTCTAGTAACCTGGCAAAAAACAGCCAGACTTAATTTAGAGGCAATGTGTAAAGTATTTATGCAGCATAAAAACAGTAATAAAGTTAAAACACAACACAAGAAAAATCCCATACCAATTTAGAAAAATAGATTACAATTGAATACATTATTTGATACCTAATGACACAACTCTAATCAGTAGAATTGGAGATATGCAATTTTAAAGATTAAGTAAAAACAGTGCTTAAAAGCACAAATCATCACTGAGGTATTTGGTTGGGCCAGAGCAAGACAAAGTCACAAGCTTAGGCTGACCGCAGTGGAGCGTGGGCTTGATACAAGGAACAAGTTAGGCCTGCTAAGTGTTGAGGTCCCCTGCCGAGTGGTGATTCAGAGGAGCCGTTGGGCTGCAATGCCTGGTTTTGCCTCGAGGATGCATTACACAGCAGAAGTTCTGAGGAGCTATGGGGCTGCGATGTGAGGTCCTGCCTCGAGGATGCAATGCACAGCGGTGGTTCCAAGGACCTGCAAGATCGTGCGTCGAGGATGAGTTGCGCAGTGGTGGTTCCGATGCGGAGCTGTGAGAAGATGTATTGTGCTGCATTGGTTCTGCTCAAAAAACCACAGGTGGTCTGGCAGAGAGCCTTCAGGTCCACTTCCAAGGGTCCAGTACTGAGGTGCCACCACTTGGGGGCCAAGTGCCATAGAAGACAAAGTCTAGGTACAGGGTTCAAGGTGTTTGGAATCTTTTCTGTTCCTGAGCCTCTGATCGGAAGGCCAGCAACTAGCCTTTGGATTCACTCTGGTGGTCCTGGGTTCAAGATACTGGCCCAGTCCTTCTCACTCAGGCAGCAGGACAGCAGGGCAGCAGGGCAGCAGGGCAGCAGGGCAACAGGTCAGCAGGGTAATGAAGTAGCAGTCTTTCTTGCAGCAGAGCACCACAACACTCCTTCATCTGAGTCTTCCACAGGTCCAGATGTGTACTGATAACCTGGGTCTCAGCTCCCACTATTTATCCTTGGTGCAAGCTTTGAAGTTAGAGAAGTTTCTAGAGGGTTTTATCCTCAAAGATGTTTGGAATTTCCTTCTTTCCTGCCCTAGCCCCAGCTTGTCTGGGGGCACAAAAGACTAGTGTGAACCCTTTGGTGAGTGTGCTGAGGCAGAGCCTTTTTGATGTGAAAGTGTGGTAGGTATAACAAACACAGTATGAAGTTCCTAACGAAAAAAGCAGGTGGAGGTCAGATTAAACAGGGGGGATGATGTGCCCTGATGTGCGAAGGAATGTAAGATCAGGAGAAAGGGATTCCTCCTTTGCAGAAAAAGACCCTCATACACCCAATAAGCGGGAGTCTTGCCTCATCATCGGGCCTGCTCCTACTCGGGTCGGCGGTGCAATAACCGATCAGGCACCCTTGAAGGGGCCTACTTGGCGGAGATCTTTTTTCAAGCCGTTGGGTGCAGTGCGTGTGAGGGCCCTTAGTGTAAATGTGAGTGTAGGTGATGATAAGGTGTTGTGTGGGCTAAAACAGTTAACAGTGGTCCACTCAAAACAATTTTAATGAGATGTGGCCACTGCCCTGGGTAAAAACAAAAGACGCACCCTCCCACATTAAGGTGTGTGGGGACTTGTGCTGTTGAAATAGGTCGACATGTTTCTTGCCTTAAATCAAGTGATGGCAATTCCTCAGGACCAAAAAATAATTGATCTACCTACACTTTTTGGTAGTGGTCAGGACCCCATTGAGGTGAATGTGTGACCACCTGTACAGCACCCTAAAAAGTGGCACTAGTAGATCTAACTCAACCTGCAAAAGATAAAAACATAACATGACAGCAATTAGTAACCATAATACATTGCAAAATGGTCTGTGAAAATGCACCAAACAAGGTGTGTGGTGCTCAACGCGTGAAGAACACAGGTGAGCAGTGGCATGCGTCCTCTGTGACCCATAAGTGTAAGTAGGTCACATGAAAATCATTAAAAACGGCTGCAGCAGCAACAATCAGATAAAACAGGACATTTTAAGGGATAAAGAAAGGTGTCCTGTCCTGAAGAACTCACCCAACTGGAGTTGAGAGCATGTGGCAACCAATGCTAGAGGATGCAGACACTAAGAATGTAGTGTCCTGAGGGATAAGGGTAGAACAATAGACATCTTTACACAATCGTGGGGGTCTGAAATCTGTAAGCAACCACTCAAGTAGTGCCCAGGACAGGGCCGCACTCACCAAGGACGCCCGAAGCTGACACTGTTAAAGAAAGGCGTCTGAGTGGATGCTTTGACCCGTTTACTATTGTTGTAAAAGCCGCTGTTAAAACACGGGGAAAAAAAGTGTGGTAGGTGACAGCTCCATCCCCCCACAAGTCAAAAATTGCTAATCCTGCCTACACCTATTCCTCCTTTGCCTCACTGTCTGGGTGCATTACACAAACACCAACTACCAGCTACACCTACTCATGTGATCCAGGATAGAGGCTGCAGACACCAAGGGATTGGTATAAGAAAATGCCAACTTTCTAAAAACAGCATTTTCAGAATTGTGACCTAAAATATGGAAAATTATCACTTACTAAATGTGATAAGGTAACCCAGTGTTATCCTATGTGAGAGGTAGGCCTTGCAGTAGTGAAAAAAGGAATTTAAGAGTTTCTCGCGACCAGGACATGTAAAAGTTAAAAGTACATGTTCACCTTTCTTAAATACACTGGGGCAGATTTACAAGCCCCTTGCTCCACTTTTGCGTCATTTTTAACATGGGAAAAATTACGCAAAAGTGGCGCAAGGGGGTTGTAAATCTGCCCCACTGCACCTTCCCCTTCTTTTGCAAGGTCAAAATAGCAGCTCAAAAAACTGCACATACAGGTGGCAATGGCAGGCCTGAGGCATATTTAAAAGATCTGCTTAATAAGTGGCTGTTGGAAATGGCCCTTTCTAGGGTCCTTTCCCTCGATTTTTTGCTTCCCAGTTTTCTGCTGATCTAGGTGCCAGCCTTAGGACTTTGAGCGAGTTTTATACTGCCATTCAGTGCCAAAGCGATGTGTTTGTCATATACATGCTGGTGATTGATGCATACATGATTGGCTAATTTGAATTAACTGCAAGTTCCTTGTCTAGGGCTAAAACAAATACCCAGGTCATGTACCTCAAATGCTGTTCCGTGGGCCTGCAACACTGGTTCTGCCATCCACAGAGGTAGCTCATTGATCGTGCCATGGATTTGCCCTGATGGTGCGTGTGTGCGTTACTCAGCTTGGTATTTAAAAAGCTATGTGCATGTGTCTTGCTAAATAGGAGTTCTCCCTGGTGACAGGGTGTGGTGTTGGGAAGCGGTAGGCCACGTGCGGTGTGTGTTACATGCAAGGGTAGTGAATGGCACTGGATGGTGTGTTTGGTATGATGGGGGCCTGCTTCTTGCATTGGATTTGCATGCAGGAATGTAGGGAAAGGCTATTGGGCCGTATTTCCTATGAGCAGAATAGTAGCAGGATAGTGTTTGATACTGATGACTTCGTAATGGCGAATCTCTCTGGTAGGGCTTGTGGATCCAACATTATGCATGTAGAAAGGTCACTTTGGGAAAATGGCCATTTCCATGATCATGGCTCTGTGTGTCGGTCGGCCTGTGTCCAATTCACATCTGGTTGCTGGGTGGACAGCTAAATCTATGCATTCCTGATAGAAGGCCATAAACTAGGGGCTCAAGGGAAACAGCAGACTTTTGACTCTGAGTGTCCTCTCTGGAAAAGTTACTTGGGGGTGGAATTGGCACCTGCATTCCAAGGGGCAGGGTCTTGGCCCCACTAAAGAAAGTGGTCAAATCTCCTGGGGTAGGATGGCAGACAGGACAATGTTTAGAGAGGGCCTGTGCAATTCAATGGTGGCCTTTTGAATTGATTGTATCTTTAAAGGCCATTGTGCGTCTAAGTATGGGGCTCTGGCCTCTGAAAGTAGAGACGCTTTTGGATTTGGAACCATACTACGCTGATTCAATGCTGGAACATCAACACAAGAAACCATTGAGGCAAGAGGGACTGAAACTGGATCATCCACAGGCTTGTGGTGGCCTGGAGCATGTTATGCTCCAGGAACTGGACTGTTACTTGGTGGATTTCGCCTGGAAGTTGCTTGACTGCAGCTAAGTGGCAACTGTTGTGGCCCAGGTCTCTAAGTTCTCTCCAAGGCCGTTTGGCTGGCCTCAGAGGAGGAAGTGAGTGGAAGTGATCGCCGGTTGGGACAAGGACCATCCCGTTGACACTTTAATCACACTGTTCAGAGGAGTGTGCTTGTAAAGATCAGCAGCCCACCTGAGGTCCTGGGAAGTGAGGAGTTTAAGGTGTGCAGAAGAAGGTTGTAGAGTTCGAGCTACCCGAGCTTGCAACCAGGTGGCCTGTGCTAGCTTGCACTCCAGGGCATGTGGTGTCAGAGTGGTGTAGGGGGACCTGAGCTGTGAGCTGATACTGTCTTCAAGCTCCAGATCAGGTGGACGATAGCGCTCTGTCCGAGGTTGCTGGTTCCCTCTCCCAGGATCCATGTCACATGGTTCTCTGTTGTGGAGAACATCGTGATGGGGCTTGAGGGGATTCGTTGTGTCTTGAGGACACCTACAGCTGGCTGTCTGGAGTTACAGAAGCTCGCACCTCCGCCTGGAGGGAAACAATTCTCCATACTTGGAAGCGTGTCACAACCTTTTGACTATGAGGGGATAGCTATCCTGCAGACCGTGCAGGTGCCCCTGGTCTCCTGTAGGTCTAATCTGGATGGATGAAACTAAGTAATTGTTTCTTTCTGTTTTAGGTGGTTCGGTCAATCTAATCAATGTGCTGCCAGCAGGGGCAACGTGTACCGTTCGCTGGTGTAGTTGAGTAACTTAGGGCTGGGGCACGAGGCATAGTCAAAGAACTGTGATTGCTTGACCATTACAACTGTTGGGGGTATACAATATTGGGGAATGTCATGTTGGATGAATACCTCTGACTAGAGCATATATGGTCATGCCGTTCTGCTGTTAATAGGAAAGTTCGATAATTGTATATAACTGTAAAGTGTATATACAATGTGAATCTCATCTTGATTTCTCTGGGAAAGTTTGACACTTGCATTTAACTGTAAAATGTATATTCAATGTGTATCTTGTTTTGATTTCAATGTGTGTTTAATACAAAGACCAGTATTTTATACATACGATATGGACTCTTTTTGTGGTGTATGCAGTGTGCTGTGGGCGTGGTGACGAGCCAACACTTTACACTTAGGCCCTGAGGATAAGCCTGACTGCTCAGTGTCAAGCTACCTTAGGATGAGCACAGGTTATTGGACATGTTTATCGTACTCATCCTATCTAGAACAGTGGATTCTGACTTGCTTCAATGCGTCCCAACCTGCCGGAAACCACCGAGTCTAACAGTGGCACAATCAGTGCTGAAGTTCCACTGGTAACATTTAACTTACCGGTCCTAGGTATAGGTAGTACCACTTTACTAGGGACTTACAAGTAAATTAAATGTGCCAACTGGGTGGAAGCCAATGTTACCATGTTTTAGAGAGAGAGTACAAGCATTTTAGCACTGGTTAGCAATGGTAAAGTGTGCTGAGTCCGAAGGACAGCAAAAACAGGTGGTTTGAAGGCAAAATGTTGGGGGAAAACCACACCAAGGATGTTCGGTCCAACACATGCATATAGTGGAAGGCTTCAGTACTGACATAAACCCAGGCATAGATTGATCACACTCCAACTTCACAAGCTTCCAGCTACCCTAACGAGAAATGCTGAGGACCCAGCCTTCGTTTGTATTGAGAGAGAACCATGGGTGAAGCAATTATTAAAGCAGCGGACACAATGACACCAGGATCCAGAAGTGTGAGGGGACATTTGTACCCCAATTGTAGCTGGTTTTACTACTAATCTAAGGAAGGGTGCACATTTGCCTTACATGATTTAGGGCCCAGGGCACTTTTGATATGCTGCCGGAGGGAACACCAAGGCCCGTATTTTACATCTCTCATCCGGTATGATGATCCATGGAGCAAGCCTGGAGCACAGTGCCCTATTTCATTTGTCTTGCTTGAATTTATTTTGTAGGTATAGTGGTCCTTTTCCTTGGGTTTCTCTGTAGACTATGCAAAGTGCCTTGAACATTGTTCATCAAGCTAAAGGTAGCAAGTGTAGTGTCTTGTGTAATATAGACCACAGGACCCTTGTGTTCCCTGATGGACTCTGTAGTCTAGTAGCATAAGTATTTGGGAGTGGTTAATAAAATTCATGATACAGTACGTGTTAGTTAACGATTACGCTCTAGAGAATAATGACGTGTAATACCAAGCTTTGTGTGTGGTGTAATAAATTTACATGATACCAGGCTGGGGCGGATGCTACAACTGGTGACTAGATAGGGGACATGTAAACCCTGCAACCTGAAAAGTCAAAAGGGCTCTCCCAGAGAGTTTGCCGAGATCCAGCAAACTGCTCATTCATGCCACCTACGCCTCAGTCTTAGTGAAGAAGCTGGTGTGGGGTCAAAGCGCAACTCCAGCCAGTACAAGACTTTCGAACAAAGTGAATGCCCCAAAGAAAGTTTAATTTATTGTCTGTCAAAAAATTGCTAATACGACTGAGATAAGAAGGGGGTCACAACTTTAACACAGAGCCATCATTCATGCACTAAGCAGTAATCGCCAGGCACAGAAAGCGAAACATGAGGCGACAGCCAGATGCACAAGAACACTGTGAGGGGAAGCAGATAAACACAAAGGAAGGCTAAAGGTGGAGAAAAAAAGGTATAATGCAAAAGGATGAGTGTGGTGAGGAACAACAGAAAGAGACAAAACCACTAGTCACAGTCAAAGACGAAAACTGTGCCTATCCACCTCCAGTTTGGCACGACGGTTCGAGCACTAGTCACAGGGCTGATGCTCGCCATGGTGACATTAGACCAGAATATGCTGTAGGTCAAGTGAGGCCTGAACAGCATACAATCCTGTCAGCAGCTGCAGAAAACAGCACAAAGTATGATGCTGCAATTATTCTTAAAAGCGCTGTCTACATTTGATACCGCCAAAAAGCAGAGCCTTTGCTTAGATCAAAACCTTTGATGCTTTTATTGATGCGCTAGAAATAACCGATGACAAAAAGATCATCAAATATCTTAAGAACATAGAAGGAGTAAAAGAAGTGATAAAGAAAAAAATACCACATATGGACAGAGTATCTTACCAGGATGTCAAGTTGGCATTGAACCCCAAGTTCAATCTGAAGCCAAATGTTGACTAGGAAAGGTACATCTTCAATCAAGAGAGACAGAGATATGGTGAAATGATGGAGGAATTTGTTGAAAGACTTGAAATACTCATAAAGCACTGTATGTTCAACGAATTCAAGGACAAAGAA
Source organism: Lissotriton vulgaris (assembly GCF_964263255.1). Lineage (NCBI taxonomy): Eukaryota > Metazoa > Chordata > Amphibia > Caudata > Salamandridae > Lissotriton > Lissotriton vulgaris. The sequence continues at coordinate 813,191,986 of NC_141696.1, read as the reverse complement.
GCCAATTGTCTCAGAGTCATAGATGGCGGCCAGTCCAATTATTTCAGAAACCGAATCCTGAGAGAAATGCTCAGTTTGCTCATGGTGGCCAGAGCCAAAGAACGTGCTGATAAACAAGCAGGAGATATGAAGGCCAGAGGAGCCCAGAGTGAATCGCGTTAATTATGGAAAGACAAAAGAAACACAAAGTAGAAGGCCGCAAAGTGATGTCCCTGTGTTTTTTCGATGTGGATTTTCCTTTTCACATAAAGGTAAATGTCCCGCCTTTGAGCAGATATGTAAATGCTGCAGTATAGAGAACCATTTTGTAATGGTTTGTTAAGTGAGAGAAAAAGTGAGTGCGTCACATCATAAAGACAAAAAGGCTTCCTGTGCGTCACATCGTGAAGACAAAATGGCTGCCACAAAGTTCCAGAAGCATTCCATTTGCGCCCACTGAAGTATACGGCAGCATTAGTTGAGGCAAGTAGAAAGCGATATAGCGGATTGTCATCTAATTCCCCTTTGAAAGGTTATTTGACGTCACTGTTAAGAGTCTGTGAAGAAGATCGGGGTGCGATGTTGATGCTGACTACTGAAAGATGTGCACATGTAGTCCTGATTTCTTGCAAGAAAAAAGACAACTCAAAAACGAATCAGCAAGTGATATCACAACATTCATTTGGACAATGTCCTAAAATAAAATTGAAGATTAATGGCTGCTATATACTGTTTATCATAGACATAGACATAGTACGACAGCCAACAAGTACCATGAACTGTCTCTGGTGTCCCATCTAACACCATCAAAAAGCAAAGTATACATGTGTGCAGCCTCAACACCACTGCAAAGTCAAGGTTCATTTATGGCGATTATGAAACATAAAAAGATGAAGGTACAAGCCCCAATCCATGCCCTTTAGGGCACTTAGTCAAGTGCATGTTTGCTCGGATTCAGCATTGCTGCTTGAGATGGGATTAATCGCTGTGAATTACAATATCAATGTGCATCACTGCATGGTGAATCAGTTTCCGTCCTTTTTTCATGGATTAGAAAAGCTTAAGATCATGAAAGAGCAGCTCCACATTAATGAGGATATTCATCCTGTTGCTCAACGACATTGTCAAATTGCATTTAATCTACAAGAGGCGGTTGAAAAAGAAATTATGACTTTGCTAAACCATGATATAATTGAAAGCAATACTGGTCCAATGTAATGGGTGTCCCCGATAGTGGGGGTACCTGAATCTGTGTTGACATGTATCAAGCAAACAAAGCAATTGAAAGAGAATGACACCCAGGTCCGCACATTGCCGATATAATTACCCAGTTGAATGGTGTCAAATTTGTTTCACACAGTGATCTGAACATAGGATATCATCAGCTCAAGCTGGAAGAAAATTGCAGGTAAATCACTACCTTTTCAACGCATGTTGGTTTTTCAGATACAAAAGATTAAGTTTCAGAGTATAGTCAACTGCTGAACATTTCCATGATGTAATTCGTTGCATTATACAGCCTGAATGCAGGCTTTCAATTAAGCATGGGCGGAAAATCCGTTCCGCTCGCGGATTTTGCGGATTTTCTGTAAATTCGCAATCTGCGAGATTCGTGAATTTCCCGCAAAATCCGCGAGCGGAACGGATTGGGTCAAAAGTTTAAGCTGACTTTTTGTAACTATTTTAGAATGGCGCCGGCAAGCTGCCAGAGCCTCTAAAATAGTTACAAAAGTCAGCTTCAACAGGAATCACTAATAGATAAAGTAAAGCAGGTGCTAGAGTTGAAGCTCAAATTCAGTTACACAATCATTAATCACACCAAACTTGGGGTGATTAATGACTGTGTAACTTAATTTGACCTACAACTCGAGCACCTGCTTTACTTTATCTATTAGTGCTTCCTGTTGAAGCTGACTTATGGCTGAGGGCAGAAGGGCACAAAGTGGGACAGAGGGCATGAGTTAGGCAGAGGGCAGAAGGGCACAGAAACCAGTGGAGCAGAGGGCAAAAGAGCACAAACAAGAGTGGGGCAGAGGGCAGAAAGGCACAAAAACAAGTGGTACAGAGGGCAGAAGGGCATAAAAAACTAGAGGGTGGCAGTGATGAACCAGGCAAAAAAACCTGCGAACATGCAAAGTGCCCCGCGAACATGCAAAGCTCCCCGCGAACACCCGCGAACACGCAAAAATAAAAAATCCGCAAATTCGCACGAATTTGCGAATTTTGCGGATTCGCAAATCCGCAAATTCGCGGATCGTGAATTCGCAAAATTCGCCCATAATTACTTTCAATTACAGTGATGATATACTATTATTTGGGACTACATAAAAGAAACATGATAGAGCCCTTACACAAGCATGCTGTCTACTTGCTGATGTAGGTGTTACTCTGAATGCTGAAAAGTGTGAATTTCACAAAACAAAACTAAAATTCTTAGAGGACATTTTCTCGGAAGGAGGAAATACTCCAGAACCAGACACTGTGAGTGCCCATTGACAGAGTTAATGAAACAGAATGTTTCACTTCATTAGCCACAGTATTGTGATCAAAGTTTGAAGACGATTAAGCATGCAACTGAAAATGCTACTGAAATGGCATACTTTAATCCAAAGTTGTATACAGAGATTGTTGTGGATGCCAGCCCAGTGGGCTTGGGCGTGATTCTTGCTCAACATAGTGGACATGCAAATGCACAAATGTATACTGTGGCTTATGCAACCCGAAACTTGTCACAAACCGAACGACCTTAAATGCAACCTGACAAAAGAAAGCTTAGCTGTTGTGTAGGATGGCAAACACTTTCATGTGTTTCTGTATGGGAAACATTTTATGTTTGTTACTGATCACCAAGCATTGCTTACTATCTTTGACAATCCAAAGACAAAGATGCCTGTGAGAAGTTGGCCTGGTATATAATGCTCACTAATTCTAGTGATCACTTTGTACCATGCCAAGCAACCCTTATAATGATTGGTTGTAAGTCAACCTTATAGACCAGTTATCCTAGTGGTAACGTGGACAAAGCAGTCTTAGGCTAAACTCTGAAAGGCATGTGAAGCCAGCTGTATTACCATACACAACCCCCTTGAATACCAAATGAAAGGACACTACACAGATATATATTGAAAACATATATTGATTTATTAACTGAAAGTATCCCCTGGACTCTTTATGAGCACAGAAGCACAAGCGTTAAACACAAGACAGTTTAAAATACACAAAAGTTGCACAATATGGATGAGCCCTAGGTGCCACCTAAACCATATACTAAGAAAGTGGTATAAGAGATACCAATCGGAAAGGAAACAGGCCTAGGGCCTTGGGCATCGCTGGAGCTATTCGAGACTAGCAGTGACTAAGTTGGGAAAGGCCCGCGGGTCTCGGGTGCGGTGTTTAAAGTGCACGCACTCACCAATACAAAGTCTATGGTGCGTAAAAAGTACAAAGTTAGTTAGTTCGGAACCTTCCGAGTGACCTAGAAAGCTGAAACTTGAGACACAGGCCCTAGAGGTATATACCAGTGTAGGAACACCGGCGGAGCTGAGTTACCTCACCCACAGGAAGCGGGTGCACAGGGTTGAAGTAGTGTCGGGTTTCGTCACTCTGGTCGAGGGTGCTTGGAGCTGAAGATGCTGCAGGCGGCTCGAGGTGAAGAGTTCCGGTGGATCCAAGGGTGGATCTGAAGTTGTGAAGACATGAAAGCAGAGGGGACAATGTTCAAAGTCACTAGCCAGTGACTACCGTGGAACCAGATTGGAACCAGGCGATGTCGGGTGCAAACAGGCGTTGAGGTGTAGCTTCTCTCTGCAGCCACGTGGACACCGGGGGTCAAGGACGTCCAGGAGTCGGTCACGAGCTGTCCCACGCAGGCTTCTCGCTGTTGGCGGTGTCGGCAACTTGATCGGAGCAAACAGGCCCTGGCTAATGCAAGCCACGTAGGAGTCAAAAAAGGCTTAACACTCGGACCAGCAAGGTCAGAGCGGGTGCTCCTTTTCACAGGAGCTAGAGCAAGTCTGGAGCAACCAGACCCGCGGTGTAGTTCGTACTTGTATTCGCCAAGATGGCCGCTGACCACGTGGCTAGTGGCCGGGATGGCGCGTCGAGTGGCACAATGCAAAAGGGCCCCACGCAGATCGTGGAGATGCTGGGGGGCTGATCTTCAGTGCAAGGGCTGCTCGTGGTGGGGGTTCTCAGTCCCCAAAGCACAACGTCAAGGATGCCTCTGGTGCTGCGCTGTCAGCTCTTCGGGTGTCTTCCAAGAAGTCCGGTCCCACGTCTCTCGGTGCCTCCATGGGTCCCTTCTTTGCAGGGACTGTGGATCGGGCTGTGAGAAATCTGGGAGTCTGGGTCTTGTCAGGCTCTGGGCTCGGGCTCCGGCGGGAGGCGGCGGCAAAGCATACGTCGATTCGCTGGTTGGTACCTGTGTTCACAGGGTGGCCACTCCTAGGCCACAAGGGAGATTCTCTTCAGTCTTCTGTGCAGCAGAATGTCGAAGTCCAGTCGTCTTCTTCGTGTAAAGTTGATTCAGGATGATCTGCTGTGCAATGGCACTGCTCCCACTCTTATTCCCAATCTGAGGGGTGGATCACCTACTAGGTCCCTCCTCTGGGTGGGACCAGGAAGGGGGGCGGTTACACCCCCTTTCCTTTGTCCAGCTCCTCGCCAGGCCTGGGTCTGGAAAGTCCCAGGACCGGTTTGGACTGGCTTATGCACGGGGACACCTTGTGTGCCCCAGGCATGTCTCAATCTATTCAGCCCTGTCCTACCCAATACACAAAACCCTGTCTGGGGTGGTGCTCGCACCTCCCAAGGCAGGAAACCCTTTGTCCAAGCCTCCCTCGCTGGAAGGACTCCCAGCAGCAGGGGGTCAGACTCGTGTCTGTGGTGGCAGCATCCATTTTGTGATGCTGAGGCTCTGGTTAACTTTAACCGGGGTTAAGGCTACACACATGTCGTGTCCCTCTAGAAGGGTGGAATGCTATCCCCGTCGACAGAACTGTCGAGGGGATAGTATTCCCATTCGTATGACACCTTACTCGACATGTTTTGATAAAGCCAAACCAAAGATAGCATATAACCGCGAGGATTATAATGCACTTAAGAGTATATGGTATGGCAATATCCCGGAACAGCTTAAGGAGTGGTTGCCGACAGCTGCAGACAGGCTCAGCTCATGCTAGAACACCATATCACATATTTCCAAGCACTCTGCCTCCAGGATTGAAGAGGCCTTCCATAGGAGTGGCTCATAGGAACATATGTGTCCAGTTTAAGGGTAGATATAGGGATACTATAACTAATTAAGAGGTGATTACACCAACTTACCCCAGCTGAGTGATCAGCCAGTTGTGTCAAATATGGAGGCCAGGCCAGGGGTGGCATAATACATGCTGCAGCCCCTGGTAGGCCTTGGATGCACCTATGCCCTGGGTACCTAGGGTACACTGTTACAGGGGCCAATAAGGTGAACCAGTATCCAATTAGTAATGCACCTAGAGTGCATTGGCAGTAATTTAGAGAGAGAACAGCAGGCTGTGGGTCTGATTAGCAGGCCCACAGCCACATTAAGTCATAAACCAGTGAAGCAAAAAGCAAAAATTTGGGGTGACCATAGAATAGCAGACCCTACTCTCCTACACAACCCCCCCCCCCCCAAACGCAGGGACATTAGACTAACTTTGACCAGTTGTGTCTTCATGTTCTAAGTGGAAGTACCTGGAGAGACCATCTGCTTTGCCATGGTCAGTCCCTGGGCGGTGCTCCACTGTAAAGTCCATCCCCTGTAGGGAAATGGACCACCTGAGTAGTTTGGGGTTTTCACCCTTCATCTGATTAAGCCATAAGAGGGGCTTATTGTCGGTCTGAATCTTGAAGTGAGTGCCAAATAAGTATGGTCTCAACTTCTTCAGGGCCCACACCACAGCAAAGGCCTCCCTCTCAATAGCTGACCAACGTTTCTCTCTGGGGGTCAGCCTTCTGCTAATAAAAGCAATGGGCTGGTCCTGGCCATCTACATTAAGCTGTGAAAGCACTGCTCCCACTCCCAACTCAGAAGCATCTGTTTGGACAATGAACTCTCTTGAGTAGTCAGGACTCTTCAGGATAGGTGCAGAGCACATGGCCTTCTTCAGGTCATCAAATGCCTTTTGACAGATTTCTGTCCACTGAACCTTTTTGGGCATCTTCTTAGATGTCAGATCATTAAGAGGAGTCACAATGGACCCATAGTTCTTAACAAACTTCCTGTAGTACCCAGTCAGGCCCAAGAAAGCTCTGACCTGAGTCTGGGTAGTTGGAGGGGACCAGTCCTTGATGGTCTGGATCTTACTCTCCAGTGGTTGAACTTGGCCTCCACCTACAAGGTGGCCCAGGTATACAACCTTGCTCTGCCCTATCTGGCACTTTGTTGCCTTGATAGTGAGGCCTGCCTTCTGCAGAGCCTCAAGCACTTCCTTCAGGTGGACCAGGTGATCCTCCCAGGTGGAGCTAAAGACAGCAATATTATCCAGATAAGCTGCGCAAAAGTCATCCAACCCAGTAAGGACTTGATTCACCAACCTTTGGAAGGTGGCAGGTGCATTTTTCAAACCAAAGGGCATCACCACAAATTGATAATGCCCACTAGGGGTAGAAAATGCTGTCTTGGCTTTAGACTCCTCAGCTAACCTGATTTGCCAGTAGCCAGCTGTCAAGTCAAATGTGCTAAAATATTTGGCAGAAGCCAACTTGTCAATGAGCTCATCTGCCCTTGGAATAGGGTGTGCATCTGTCCTGGTGACAGCATTGAGTCCTCTGTAATCCACACAGAACCTCATCTCTCTCTTGCCATCTTTGGTGTGAGGTTTGGGGACCAGAACCACTGGGCTAGCCCAGGGGCTCTCTGAAGGCTCAATGACACCTAATTCCAGCATCTTTTGCACCTCAGTCTTTATACAGTCCCTGACATGATCAGGTTGCCTGTAAATCTTGCTCTTTACAGGAGGACTGTCACCAGTGTCCACCACATGAGTACACCAGTTAGTCTGACTGGGTGTCAATGAGAACATATGCCTGTATGCCTGCAGAACTTGTCTACAGTCATTTTGCTGATGTTCAGTGAGGCTGCCATCTAAGGCCACACCATCAACTGAGCCATCCTCGGGGTTCTAAGTGAGCAGGTCTGGGAGAGGGTCACTCTCTTCCTTCTGTCCCTCATCTGTAGCCATGAGCAAGCCCATGTCTTCCCTGCTGACATATGCCTTTAGTCTGTTGACATGGAGCACCCTGTGGGGGCTCCTGTGAGTTCCTAGGTCCACCAAGTAGGTGACCTCTCCCTTCTTTTCCAGAATTGTATGGGGTCCAGACCATTTGTCCTGGAGTGCTGTTGGGGCCACTGGCTCCAACACCCATACCTTCTGTCCAGGCTGAAACTCAACCAGGACAGCCTTTTGGTCATGCCAAGCTTTCTGTAATTCTTGGCTAGCCTCAACGTTTTTGGATGCCTTTTCCATGTACTCTGCCATCCTGGAGCGGAGACCAAGTACATAGTCCACTATGTCTTGCTTAGGCTTTTTGAGAGGTAACTCCCATCCTTCCTTCACCAGACACAGGGGTCCTCTTACAGGGTGCCCAAACAACAATTCAAAGGGGCTGAAGCCAACCCCCTTTTGAGGGGCCTCTCTGTAAGCAAACAAAAGGCAGGGTAGAAGGATGTCCCATCTTCGCCTGAGCTTTTCAGGTAATCCTTTGATCATACCCTTTAGGGTCTTGTTAAACCTTTCAACAAGCCCATTACATTGTGGATGATAAGGAGTGGTGAACTTGTAGTTGACACCACATTCCTTCCACATAGCTGTCAAATATCCTGACATGAAGTTGGCACCTCTGTCAGATATTACCTCCTTAGGAAACCCCACTCTGGAGAAAACTCCAAGTAAGGCCCTGGCCACAACAGGAGCTGTTGTGGTCCTATGTGGAATTGCCTCTGGGTACCTGGTGGCATGGTCCACCACCACCAGTATGAATCTGTGCCCAGATGCTGTAGGGGGATCCATTGGACCTACAATATCAATCCCCACTCTTTCAAAGGGAACACCCACCACAGGTAGTGGTATTAGGGGGGCCTTTGTAGTTCCACCTGCTTTACCACTGGCTTGGCAGGTTTCACAGGAGCGACAAAACTCCTTGGTGTCTTCAGACATGTGAGGCCAGTGAAAGTGAGGGACAAGCCTGTCCCAGGTGTTGTTCTGGCCTAAGTGTCCTGCTAAAGGAATATCATGGGCCAAGGTGAGAAGGAAACCCCTAAATTGCAGAGGTATAACCAACCTCCTGGTTGCACCAGGCTTGGGGTCTCTACCCTCTGTGTAAAGGAGTCCTTCATCCCAATAAACGTTATGGGCACCTTGAGCATTCCCAGCAGCCTCAGCAGCAGCCTGCTGTCTGAGGGGTTCAAGAGAAGGACAGGTTAACTGAGCCTGCCCAAGTCTGCCCTAGAAGGTCCCCCTGTCCCCAGAAACTCAACCTGATCAGGTTCAAGTTCTTCAGAGACAGTTCCTTCAGGGGTCTCAAGACCAGCTTCCTGTGAAGCTTGATCCTCACTTGTAGGCAGTTGGGAAGGCACAGCCTTAACCCTCCTGTTCTTCATCTTGGAAGGTGCTTGGTCCATTGTTCCAGGATCCAAGACCTGAGGTTCAGAGAGGCACTTTTTGGCCTGTGACCTGGTAACAGCAAGGACATGTGATGATATCCCTAACATCTCTGCATGAGTCCTGTACTCAACTTCTGACCATAGAGAGTTCTCCAGGTCATTGCCCAACAAACATTCAACTGGGAGATCAGCACTAACCACCACTCCTTTTAGGCCAGTTACCCCTCCCCAGGAAAAGTTAACAAGTGCCACACTATGTGTAGTAGTGACATTGCTGGCATTGGTCACCAGGTAATTATCACCTGGCATGTACTGTCCAGGGTCCACAAAGTTAGGTGTCACCATAGTGACACTGGCACATGTGTCCCTGTAAGCTTGAGCCACTTTGTTATTAATCAAAGGCGTCTGTCTGTATTTGCCCAGGTTACTGGGACTGATGTCAGGGATCAAATCTATGTCCCCTTCACAAATCAGAACAGCCTGTGTAAGGGTTCTGACTAGGTCAGAATCTCCTTCAGTTCCCAAGGTGATACCCACTACCCCCTTGGTTTGTGGACCAGCACTGCTAGCTGTACTAGTGGGTGCAGGTGCCTTAGGGGCTGCAGTGCTGGGGGCTCCACCCTTTTTATACTCACTTGTCCAGTGAGAGGTGTTTTTACAAGTTTTACACCAGGGTTTCTTCTGACCTTCTTTCTTCTTTTTCTTGGAAGTTTGGGACCCACCCTCTGTATCAGTTTGGGGCCCTGTTGAAGACTTCTGGTCTTTAGTTTTCTGCTCCCCACCCTTCTGGTCTGTTTTCTTCTGGTCACCACCCTGGTTTTGGTTCTGGTTCTTTTGCTTAACTCTGGTTCTAACCCATGTATCTGCCCTCTTTCCCAATTCTTGGGGAGAGGTCAAATCTGAGTCAACCAAATGTTGATGCAACTGCTGGTTCTGACAATTATTTAAAATTTGTTCTCTCATCAGCAAATTATACAATCCTTCATAGTCTGTAACCTTGCTTCCCAGCAACCATCCCTCCAGAGCCTTAGTGGCATACTCAACAAATTCAGACCAGTCCTGAGTCTGTGTCTTCTGGGTATCTCTGAACATTAACCTGTACTGTTCAGTGGTTAAGCCTAACCCATCAACCAGAGCACTCTTCAGGACTAGGTAGTTTCTAGAATCCCCATCACTAACTGTGAGGAGTCTGTCTCGGCCTCTACCTTCAAAGGAGAGCCACAAGATTGCTGCCCACTGCTCCTGAGGGATCTGCTGTACTCTGCAGGCTCTCTCCATTGCAGTTATCCATTTGTGGATATCATCCCCAGCTTTGTAGGGGGGCACAATCTTACTCAGGTTTCTGTTATCAAAAGACCTGTCTTTATCCTTGTGGATATTGCTGCCATCAGTGGGTTCTATTTAGGCATGGGCGGAAAATCCGTTCCGCTCGCGGATTTTGCGGATTTTCGGGAAATCCGCAATCCGCGAGATTTGCGAATCTCCCGCAAAATCCGCAAATCCGCGAGCAGCGGATTTTGCTCGCACTGCTCGCACTGTTCGCGTGAGTTCGCGCCCCGCGAATAAGTGCAAAATTGCAGAAATACGATCTTAGCAAAACTGAAAGTAACTACTTACCAGGTTCAAAAGTTCAGGCTCATCATTAGTAGCCATTTCCTGTAGTGCTTCCTGAGGGGCCCCTCCAGAGTTCAGTTGCCAGTTGAAACTATTATGTGACCCTGCTCTGAACCTCAGAATAGTTACACATATGCCACAAAGGTCCTGAATTACAGCTAAGGGAGACAAGCAGGAGCCAGGCTGGAAGTTAAAATCCATTAATCAGCCCCTAATTCATTATTGTCAGTTGGGGCAGGGCAGGTGTTGTAACTAATTTTGCAACAATGAAAGCACTTAGCAAGTGCAAAAGATCACTAATCAGGGCGCACTAAGGAAGCAGGTGCCAGCTAAAAAAATATTCTGTGACACATTAATCAGCCCCAAATTAATTCAGGTCACTTGAGGCAGGGAAGGTGTGCTTTGCTTTGCCGAAAATAATGTACACTGGACAACCAGAGGGTGTGGTGATGAAACAGAGGGTGGCATGGGTGGGCCAGAGGGTGGCATGAGTAGTCAGAGAGTGGCAGTGGTGACAGAGAGTGGCAGTGATGAAGAAGAGTGTCCCAAACAGGCTGGACACGTAGAAACAACAAGTTCGCGAAACTTGCGACCCGACAGGTAAGTTCGCAATTTGCGAAAGTGTACAAAACCCTCGCGAACTGGCAGAAACACGGGCGAACACAAAAAAAAAAAAAATCCGCAAATTCGCGGGAATTCGCGGATTTTGCGGATTGCGAATCCGCAAAATTTGCGAACGCGAGATCCGCAAAATTCGCCCATGCTTAGTTCTATTACCCCACTCTCTCTAGGCTGTGTTGCTCTAGCAAGTTTCTCTTGGGCCAGGGCAACCTCTAACTCCTGTCTCTGGATCCTCAATTCAGCCTCTCTCATTTTGGCCTCATGCTCCCTTCTCTGAGGGCTAGTCATCTCCCTTCTGGAGTGACCATGAGAACCTCTAGAAGCATGGGAGTTGTCAGAGTCACCTGAGTGAGTCCTTCATCTCCTAGGCTTCTGGTTAAGTCCACCTGGCGGTCTGAATGGGTTGTTCCCAGATTCAGTCCCAAATAGGCTTAAGTTAGCCTGGTTCAGTCTACTGACCAGTACCTGACTATTTCTGTCATCATCTGACTCACTGCTCCCCCTTCTGTCTCTTCTTCCTCTTCCTCCTCCTCATCTACCTGAGGAGCTCCAGTGATGGGGGCTTCCTCATCTACAGGATTATAGGGACAGGGGCTTCTACAGTGTCATCCTCAGAAGGATGGCCTCCTTCAGCATTCCCTGTGGGGTCTGCCTTAGAGGTCTTTAGAGTCTCAGACTGGTCCAAGATCTCTCTAAGGTGGTCTTTGGTAGGGGAAGGCCCTGTCCTCAGACCCCTTAAGACACAAAGCTGTCTTAATTCCTTAAAGGAAAAAATAGCAAATTTGGATGGTGCCCTTGGAGGGTCATTCTCAACAGGGACGTTCCCAGTGGAACCCTCTGCTCCAGACATTGCTCTTAGTGTGGGTGGATGTGTTGCAATCTACCTACACTGGTGTTTACCTACTAAACCTATCTAGTATTTGTAGTCAGGGTGTGCTACTCCCTTTCCTCTACAACAACTAAGTTCAGTAGAACTTAAGTATACTAGTCTTGTTTTATATGTACCTAAAAGGTACCTGTATTATCTTTCAAATGATAATCTCAAAGATTCTAATGGTAAAACAACAGCAAGCTCAGATCCCAATCCGCTGCTCACCAATGTGAGAAGTTGGCCTGGTATATAATGCTCACTAATTCTAGTGATCTCTTTGTACCATGCCAAGCAACCCTTATGATGATTGGTTGTAAGTCAATCTTATAGACCAGTTATCCTAGTGGTAACGTGGACAAAGCAGTCTTAGGCTAAACTCTGAAAGGCATGTGAAGCCAGCTGTATTACCATACACAACCCCCTTGAATACCAAATGAAAGGACACCACACAGATATATATTGAAAATATATATTGATTTATTAACTGAAAGTATCCCCTGGACTCTTTATGAGCACAGAAGCACAAGCGTTAAACACAAGACAGTTTAAAATACACAAAAGTTGCACAATATGGATGAGCCCTAGGGGCCACCTAAACCATATACTAAGAAAGTGGTATAAGAGATACCAATCGGAAAGGAAACAGGCCTAGGGCCTTGGGAATCGCTGGAACTATTCGAGACTAGCAGTGACTAAGTCGGGAAAGGCCCGCGGGACTCGGGTGCAGTGTTTAAAGTGCACCCACTCACCAATACAAAGTCTATGGTGCGTAAAAAGTACAAAGTTAGTTAGTTCGGAACCTTCCGAGTGACTTAGAAAGCTGAAACTTGAGACACAGGCCCTAGAGGTGTGTACCAGTGTAGGAACACCGGCGGAGCTGAGTTACCTCACCCACAGGAAGCGGGTGCACAGGGTTGAAGTAGTGTCGGGTTTCGTCACGCTGGTCGAGGGTGCTTGGAGCTGAAGATGCTGCAGGCGGCTCGAAGGGAAGAGTTCCGGTGGATCCAAGGGTGGATCTGAAGTTGTGAAGACCTGAAAGCAGAGGGGACAATGTTCAAAGTCACTAGCCAGTGACTACCGTGGAACCAGATTGGAACCAGGCGATGTCGGGTGCAAACAGGCGTTGAGGTGTAGCTTCTCTCTGCAGCCACGTGGACACCGGGGGTCGAGGACGTCCAGGAGTCGCTTACGAGCTGTCCCACGCAGGCTTCTCACTGTTGGCAACTTGATCAGAGCAAACAGGCCTTGGCTAATGCAAGCCACATAGGAGTCGAAAAAGGCTTAACACTCGGACCAGCAAGGTCAGAGCGGGTGGTCCTTTTCACAGGAGCTAGAGCAAGTCTGGAGCAACCAGACCCGCGGTGTAGTTTGTAGTTGTAGTCGCCAAGATGGCCGCTGACCACGTGGCTAGTGGCCGGGATGGCGCGTCGAGTGGCACAATGCAAAAGGGCCCCACGCAGATCGTGGAGATGCTGGGGGGCTGATCTTCGGTGCAAGGGCTGCTCGGTGGTGGGGGTTCTCGGTCCCCAAAGCACAATGTCGAGGATGCCTCTGGTGCTGCGCTGTCAGCTCTTCGGGTGTCTTCCAAGAAGCTCGGTCCCACGTCTCTCGGTGCCTCCACGGGTCCCTTCTTTGCAGGGACTGTGGATCGGGCTGTGAGAAGTCTGGGAGTCTGGGTCTTGTCAGGCTCTGGGCTCGGGCTCCGGCGGGAGGCAGCGACAAAGCAGACGTCGATTCGCTGGTTGGTACCTGTGTTCACAGGGTGGCCACTCCTAGGCCACAAGGGAGATTCTCTTCAGTCTTCTGTGCAGCAGAATGTCGAAGTCCAGTCGTCTTCTTCGTGTAAAGTTGATTCAGGATGATCTGCTGTGCAATGGCACTGCTCCCACTCTTATTCCCAATCTGAGGGGTGGATCACCTACTAGGTCCCTCCTCTGGGTGGGACCAGGAAGGGGGGCAGTTACACCCCCTTTCCTTTGTCCAGCTCCTCGCCAGGCCTGGGTCTGGAAAGTCCCAGGACCGGTTTGGACTGGCTTATGCACGAGGACACCTTGTGTGCCCCGGGCATGTCTCAATCTATTCAGCCCTGTCCTACCCAATACACAAAACCCTGTCTGGGGTGATGTTCGCACCTCCCAAGGGAGGAAACTCTTTGTCCAAGCCTCCCTCACTGGAAGGACTCCCAGCAGCAGGGGGTCAGACTCGTGTCTGTGGTGGCAGCATCCATTTTGTGATGCTGAGGCTCTGGTTAACTTTAACCGTGGTTAAGGCTACACACATGTTGTGTCCCTCTAGAAGGGTGGAATGCTATCCCCGTCGACAGAACTGTCGAGGGGATAGTATTCCAATTCGTATGACACCTTACTCGACATGTTTTGATAAAGCCAAACCAAAGATAGCATATAACCGCGAGGATTATAATGCACTTAAGAGTATATGGTATGGCAATATCCCGGAACAGCTTAAGGAGTGGTTGCCGACAGCTGCAGACAGGCTCAGCTCATGCTAGAACACCATCTCACATATTTCCAAGCACTCTGCCTCCAGGATTGAAGAGGCCTTCCATAGGAGTGGCTGATAGGAACATATGTGTCCAGTTTAAGAGTAGATATAGGGATACTATATCTAAGTAAGAGGTGATTACACCAACTTACCCCAGCTGAGTGATCAGCCAGTTGTGTCAAATATGGAGGCCAGGCCAGGGGTGGCATAATACATGCTGCAGCCCCTGGTAGGCCTTGGATGCACCTATGCCCTGGGTACCTAGGGTAGACTGTTACAGGGGCCAATAAGGTGAACCAGTATCCAATTCGTAATGCACCTAGAGTGCATTGGCAGTAATTTAGAGAGAGAACAGCAGGCTGTGGGTCTGATTAGCAGGCCCACAGCCACATTAAGTCATAAACCAGTGAAGCAAAAAGCAAAAATTTGGGGTGACCATAGGATAGCAGACCCTACTCTCCTACAATGCCCCCTCGCATTGAGAGGTGAGGACTGAGACTGCAAGAGTATGACTACACCATTGTGCACCGGCCGGGAAAAGTTGGCACCCTGTGCCGGGTGTCAGCTGTGATGGAGGGCAGCTTGTGGGCACACAGGGAGGGTGCGGGCAGGAGACCTGCTCTGAAAGGCTGCTCAGCCTTCACTGCTCGGAGGGTCTCACTCCCACCGGCTCTCTCCTGCCCCAGCGCGCGGACGATGAGTGTAAAGAAGAAGCTGAAGCCGTTAAGACTCAGCCTCTCTGGATGTGTCTGGGTGTTGTCTTTAGGGTCCGAGGTGTCAAGGCGCTGTGACCGAAGGCGAGTGCCTAGAGGAGCTGAGGAGCCGCATGCCCCTGCCGCTGCAGGTAAGGACACCCCAAGGGAGCCCGACAACTTTGTGCCAGCTCTCATTTTCCTCGGGAGGCATTTCTGTGAGCGGTCTGGTGAGGTAGCACGTGGGTTGAGGTCATACTGCAGATATATTTTTCTAACCAGCAGGTTGCGGGTTCTTATGCCGGCAGGGACAGCTCAGCCTAATATCCTTCAAGGGAGCAAAACATGTAATACCTCTGAGTTAGGTAATAAACACCCTGCTATTTCTGTGCCAAGGGCCAATTAATTGAGTGTCGTGCGCTACCCAAATGCTCATAATACAAATATTAATGCCTCATTTCTCTTCTAGGTCAGTATCCAGTCATTGCGCTGCCCCCCTCCCTTTTCTCAGGGGTCACTTCGCTGAGTGAAAGTATTAACTTATTATTGCCCGTGATTAGGGTGTGCGCTCTTCCTATAAGGTTTACACTTTTGTGGAATGTTTCTGAACTCCCGTTTACTCTTTTCTTCTTTCCGCACACTTGTCACTAGATTCAGAGGCGGATTGCCTCGTGTGGAAGGATACTGAGAGATCAGTGCTTCTTTAGGTTGGAAGGGTAGGGGCTGGGTCAGCCAGCGGCGACTAGGGCCTACCGGAGCCCTTGTCCTGCAACACTGCAGGGTAACCTTCTCTGGTGCTGCCCCTCAAATAAGGAACTCTCTTCCTCCGGATGTACGAATACTCTCCTCGACGACAGCCTTCAAAGTTGAAGCCAAAAGATTCTTAATGAGCAAATTCTTGCCATAAGGGGATGGGGCACCTATAAGGCATCTATCTCTTTGTTCCTCGCTCCATGGCACAACTATCAGTCCCAGATGTACCTGCTGCATAATATTATACCTTATATTTGTTCCTTTGTTTACTGTTTTATTTTTTATTTTTCTCCTTTTCTCAATTACTATGTTTATTCCATGTCGTCCTCTCTACCAATTTATTGTAAAGCGCTTTGATATCCTTCGGGATCTTGTTCACGCTATATAAAACTTTATAAATAAATAAATAAATGTTAGAACCGGCTGTCTCTAGTTGGCAGAGGTATACACTTCTGACAAATAGGGACACTCCTTTTCTAGTCAGGGCAAGGGGATCACACCCTTCGATAACCCCTGCTCACCCCCTTGGTAGCTTGGCAGAGCAGAACAGGCTTATCTCAGAGGCTGTGTGTTAAGCAATTATGACCACATACAGTAATAAAGTGAATACACTACAAATGGACACGACACAGAAGTATTATAAAAAATAAGTATCTTTATATAAGACTTAGCACAAGACCAAATAACGGCAAAACTGTACACAATCGGAATAAATACGTTCAGGAAGGAAAAGGGATAGTTCAAAGGTAGTTTCTTCTTTAGCACAAAAGTCTTTTAGTATCAAGTAAATCTTCTTCTTGGAAACACAGTTCTTAGCAACAGGGTAACTCCCACGGGAGCTACACAACGTCGAGGCAAAGTTAATCCACAGGTATGGCGTCGACCGCGAGGAGCGCTTCGTCGGGCCTGGAGTCACACGGACCCCCAACAACACAGTACCTTAGGAAAATGAAGCACACGATGATCAGCGGCGTCGAGCAATCCGGCGTCGCGTCTCTGGTGTCGATCAGGCCTCAGCAGGCGTTGTCGATGATGCAGTTGCACAGAGTGAGCAGCGCTCACGGCGTCGAAGGGCACACGGTTGATGCAATCAGCAGCGGGCAGACACAAGGTCCTCTGGAGTTAGAGCCGTACTCCTACTCACTGGCGTTGCTGCTGGCGTCGGTTGGGCCCAGCGTCCGGTCGTCGTGATGCTGTTCTTTTCAGAGGTGCTGGATTCAAGCTTCCAGTGGATAGCACTTTTTAGCAGGTGAAGTCTTTTGGCCCTGTGACTTCGGCAGGAGACTGGCACTCTTCCAGTCCTTGGAGATTTTCTTAGCAAGCGTGAGAGTACACACAAAGTTCCTCTCTCCTGGTTCCTTGGCAAAAATAAAGAAGCACGGCAGGATTCCCCCAACAACAGCACACTGGCAGAAGGGGTAAGCAGTCCTTTAGATCAGCAGGCTTCTTGTCCTTGGTTACAGGGTTCCTTGTCAGAAGTGATCTGATTTCCTAGTTCAGGGGTCCTCCTCTTATACCCCTTTTCGTCTTTGATCCCTTTGTCTATGCCGGGGATTTCCCAACATCCTGGGTCTGTGGTGGGCGGAGCTAGGCAGTAGCACCTGGCCTATTCATTGAGCCGGGCCGGGTCCTCAGACGCCCCGCAGGAGGTGGAGCCAGCATTGACACTGGCAGGAGCAGAGCTATCGCCCTCCTGGCAGGAGGTGGGCTAGGATCGTTCATGGCAGGTACAGAGCCATCAGTCGCTCGGCAGGAGGTGGAGCCAGCATTGTATCAGGCAAGGCAGGCTATCAAAAACTACTCTCCCCCTACTCTCAACGTAATGTCCCACTCATCCCACACTGACTCATCCAGACCTCTTGGAGCCACCCAGCTCCTGTCACACACACGTAAGACCAGCAGAGACCAGATATGGTTAGACAAGAAAATAGACACTTTCTAAAAGTGCTATTTTCGAACCCAGAGTCCAAAAACCATCCACACCAACGGATGCGTAATTAAACCCCGAGTTCAGGGATACCAAACTCAACATTGCACCATGCTCCCCGAGCCAGCTAGGATTATAGCGTTAATAATCCCGGCGGCCCATTCTATCCCACGGAGAGCAGGCTACCTCGCAATAGTGAAGCACTAAGATGGCGGCACTTCACTATCAGGACATGCCAACTTGGTCAGGCTTGTCCTACCTTACACTTACAACGCACCCTGCCCACGGCCTACCATAGGGGTGACTAACATGAAGTTAAGGGAAGGTTGGAGGGGCTGGCAAGTAGGTATACCTGCGCAGCCGACGTGACAGTGCAAGACTGCACGTGGGTCTCGCAATGACCGACCCGTAGACATTCTTTTACAAGGCCGCTCCTGTGGGTGGCACAACACGTGCTGCAAGCCCACGAGCGGCATTTGTATTTACAAGCCCCGGCACTCCTGGTGCACTAGACGAGGGACTGACAGTAAACCAAATAAGCCAAACATGGATACAATAGATACATCATTATAACATAGGGAGCACTTGCGCTATGGCACTGATCAGCAGTGACACGGCGCCCAAAGCATATACCAGCAAAACATCGTAAAACCGTAGAGGCAAACAGAAAAAATGGAGGAGAGACTCAAGCCAATGATGTCAGGTCTAACACGTGTCCCCTCCAGCTGAAATGTGGGGAGAACTACCCTTAACCTAGGGAGTCCTCCTCACTAAGGCGGAAAAATCTGGACAGACCATCAGCATTGGCGTGATCTGTACCAGGGCGGTGTTCCACCGTAAAGTCCATCCCCTGTAGAGCAATGGACCACCTCAACAGCTTCGGATTTTCACCCCTCATTTGCATTAACCATCTGAGGGGCCTGTGGTCTGTCTGAACCCGGAAGTGAGTCCCAAACAGGTAGGGTCTTAGCTTCTTCAGCGCCCAGACCACAGCAAATGCTTCTCTCTCTATCGCACTCCACCTCGTTTCCCTGGGAAGTAACCTCCTACTGATGAAGGCTACCGGCAAGTCTCGGCCCTCTTCATTCACCTGAGCTAGAACAGCCCCCACGCCATGCTCTGAAGCGTCCGTCTGAACAATGAATTCTTTCGAAAAGTCGGGTGCTTGGAGTATAGGTGCTGTGCACATTGCAGTTTTCAGGGTGTCAAAGGCCGTTTGACAGGCATCAGTCCAGATCACGTTTCGTGGCTGCTTCCTGGAAGTCAGCGAAGTCAAGAGGTGCACGATGTTGCCGTAATCCTTGACAAACCTCCTGTAATAACCCGTGAGTCCTAGGAAGGCTCTCACCTGCGTTTGGGTTTTGGGCGGTGCCCAAGCCAGGATGGTATCAATCTTGGGTTGCAGGGGGGCAACCTTGCCGCTCCCTACTTGGTGCCCCAAGTACACCACAGAACCCTGCCCAATCTGGCACTTACTGGCTTTGATTGTGAGGCCTGCTCCGCGCAGGGCCAACAACACTTCCTGGAGGTGGCGCAAGTGTTCCTCCCAGCTGGCGCTGAACACTGCGATGTCGTCCAGGTAGGCGGCACTGAAGTCCTCCAGTCCAGCCAAGACCTGGTTGACCAACCTCTGGAAGGTGGCAGGGGCATTCTTCATCCCAAAGGGCATCACCCGGAACTGGTATAGCCCATCTGGTGTGGAGAATGCTGACCTCTCTTTTGCCCCATCAGTCAAGGCGATCTGCCAGTACCCAGACGTTAAATCAAACGTACTAAGGTACCGGGCAGCCCCCAACCGATCGATGAGCTCATCAGCTCTGGGGATGGGGTGCGCGTCAGTCTTCGTGACCGAATTGAGTCCTCGGTAATCCACGCAGAACCGGAGTTCTGGTGAAGCACCAGGCGCCGCAGCCTTCGGGACCAAGACCACTGGGCTGGCCCAAGGACTGCTAGAGGACTCAATCACCCCTAACGCGAACATTTTGGAGACCTCCTCCTTAATGTACGCTCGGACCTTGTCAGTCACCCTGTAAGCCTTGTGCTTCACAGGAGGGCTGTCTCCGGTGTCAACGTCGTGGACACACCAATGCGTGACACCCGGAACCAAGGAAAACAGATCCGGGAATTGTCCCAACAGTTGGCGACAATCCTGTTTCTGTTCAAGGGTCAGTGTGTCAGAGAGGACCACACCATCCACCGACCCGTCTTGCTCTTTAGCACACAGGAGGTCAGGAAGAGGCTCACTCTCCTCCTCCGTTCCATCATCTGTAGCGAGGAGCATGCCCACTTCGGACCTTTCTAAGTGGGGCTTCAAACGGTTGACATGCAGGACCCGCAAGGGGTTCCTGGGAGATTTCAAGTCCACCAAGTAGGTGACATCGCTCTTCTTCTCCACAACCTTAAACGGTCCAGTCCACCTGTCCTTGAGCGCACAAGGTTCCACAGGGGACATGACCCATACTTCCTGACCAGGCTGAAGCTCTACCAGAGTGGCATTCCGGTCGTACCAACGCTTCATCTCCTCCTGGCTGGCCTCCAGATTTGCCTGAGCAAGCTCTCTGAAGCGCCGAGTCTGGTTCCGAAAGGCCAGCATGTAGCTGTATACATCCTGGGGAGGTTTCCTGGGAGATTGCTCCCAGCCTTCCTTGACCAGACTCAGAGGTCCTCTTACCGGGTGACCGTATAAGAGCTCAAAGGGGCTGAACCCTAGAGACTTCTGCGGCACCTCACGGTAAGCAAACAACAGGCATGGCAAGAGGACGTCCCATTTCCGCCTCATTGGTTCTTCAAGACCCATAATCATGCCTTTCAGGGTCCGGTTGAATCTCTCAACCAGCCCATTTCCTTGAGGGTGGTAAGGAGTGGTGAACCTGTAGGTTACCCCACACTCCTTCCACAGAGACTTCATGTAGTTCGAAATGAAGTTGGTGCCTCGGTCGGACACCACCTCTCTGGGGAACCCCATCCGGGAGAAAACACCCATCAGTGCCCGTCCCACCACGGGGGCCGTCACTGTCCTGAGAGGGATGGCTTCCGGGTACCTTGTGGCATGGTCCACCAAGACCAGGATGAACCTGTTGCCCAGGGCTGTCTTGGGGTCCAGGGGCCCAACAATGTCAATACCCACCCGGTCAAAGGGGGTGCTGACCACCGGAAAAGGTTGGAGGGGAGCCTTCTGCTCCCTTCCGCTTTTCCCACTTGCCTGGCAAGTGTGACAAGTCTTGCAATGGATGTCTACATCCCTACGCATCTGAGGCCAATAAAAATGGGTGACAAGCCTGTCATAGGTCTTGTCCTGCCCCAGATGTCCAGCTAACGGTACGTCATGAGCCAAACCCAGTAGGAAGGCTCTGAAGCGCTGGGGTACCACCAGCACACGGGCTGACCCAGGCTCAGCAGCCTTAGGCTCGCTATACAGGAGGTCGTTCTCCCAGTACACAAAATGTGACCCTGACTGATCACCTGAGGATTGGGCTGAGGCCTGCTGCCTCATGCCCACAAGAGAAGGGCACTCCTTCTGTTCCGCACAGAATTCCTCCCTGGAGGGACCACCGTCCTGCTGCCAATGGGTCAGCTCGGGCAGATCTCCCAGTTCGGCAATTTGTTCCCCTGTGGGCTCCAGGGCATCCCCCTCAGGGTCTACCTCCTCCTGGACCACGGGAACAACGGGGGCCGGTTTCCCGCGCCTCCTGCCTCTTCTCTTCACAGCTGGGTCCTGGGCCGTACTTTCAGGCTCCGGGACCCCATCAACACCCTTACTCGCTGTCATGGATCGAGTGGTTGCACACACCCACTCTGGCACACCCAACATTTTCAAGTGCGCCGCTCTCTCCACCTTAGCCCAAGGTGAGTCTTCTAAATCATTGCCCAGGAGACAATCGACAGGCATGGCGGGCCTCACAGCAACCTGAAGAGTACCTGAAACTCCCCCCCCATTCAAAGGAAACCTGAGCCACCTCACACTCTTTCTGGGAGTTGTCGGCAGCTATCACGGGGTAGAATGCGTGGGGAACCACCTGCTCTCGGGACACCAAGTGACACTTGACAGCTGTCACACTCGCTCCGGTGTCTCTGAGGGCTTCCACTCTATGGCCATTAATGGTCACCCACTGCCTATATTTACTAGTGTTACTAGGCAGAGGGGGTGGAGGGACCATTTGCATGTCTCCTAGCGAGACCAGGGACATTTCTGCGGGACCCCTCCCACCATGGACAACCATCTCTTCCCCTCCCAAGGCTACACTGGCCAACTGACGAGGGGGTGCACGCGGCGGTGCATTCGAATCCTTTTTGGGACACTGGGGGTCATAAAACCGGTGTCCCACCTGCCCACAACCGTAGCAGGTTAGGGGGCCCCTATGAACAGGTTTACCCGTCGGGGCCCCTGACTTCTTCTCAGGGGGAGGCTGGGAACTTTTCCCTTGGTTCCCTTGGGGATTACTTTGGGGCCCTTTCTGAGACTCCTTCTGTTTACCCTTGTCCCCCCCACTCTTCTGCTGGGGACCCTGCCCACCTTTGGCTGAGTCTCCCACTGGACCCTTGTGGACCCTGGTACTGACCCAGCGGTCCGCCTCTTCAGCAAGTTTTCTAGGGTTAGATATCTTGCTATCAATCAGGTGCTGGCGCAGCTCTGGAAAACAGTTATTAGACAAGTGCTCCCACGCAAACAAATCATAAAGAGCTTCATAACTTTCCACTTTGCTGCCCTTTACCCAACCATCCATGGCTCTGCAAAAATAAGACACATATTCAACCCACGTCGTACCAGGCAACTTCTTACATTCTCTAAAAGCTTGTCTGTACTGCTCGGGGGTTAAACCATATCGCAACATTAAAGCATCTTTCATATGAGCATACGACATCCTATCTGCAACAGGCATGTCTAACAGGGTATCTCTTCCCTCATTCACAAAGCGACCCCACAACCCCGCTCCCCAATTCTTCTCAGGGACCTGGTGGGCCAACAATGCTAACTCATATGCTTTAAACCATTGACCAATATCTTCATTCTTATTGTAATCTTTGATCACATCTTTTGGGAAGTAAAACTTACTTTCTGCAGGCTCGGATGGAATGCTGCCACCAGAGGGATTCAACTCTAACTTTTTAGCTTGGATATCCAGTTCCCTCAACCTGGCTTCACGCTCCAAAGCTAACTTCTCTCGTTCAAACTCTAACTTTTTGATCTCTAAATCAGCTTCCCTCCTACCTCTTGCATTTTCTAACTCCAACTGCCCATTTATCTTTAGCCTTGCCATCTCCATGTTGTAAGCTCGCTCTTTCGCCCTTTCTTCTCTTTCTTCAGGGGAAAGACCTTTGGAGGAAACACTGCTTCCGGGAGAGGGCACAGGTCCATTCACTGGCACCTCCTCATCCCCTTCCTCTGTGGGTACCACCACCGCATCAGAGGGATTTCTGGACTCCCACCAGGCCTGCAATGCTTTATAAAAATCATCTTTTCTCGAGAGGCCGGTGGTAGGAACTTGAAACTGGTCGCAAAAGTGTTTCAGCTCATCTTTCTTGTATTTCTTTAGCTTACTCCTCTCGAACTCCTCCACAACAACGATAGCAGGGGCAGTGACTCCGTTGTCACTCATGGTTAAAACTGGCAGTGTTCAGAAAATCAAGTTTCAGGAAAGCGGAGAACAAGAAATAGGATCCTTCCGAATCAGATTGTGACTGCGTTATGGTCTGCTTTCACTACGTAGCGCACACTAATCACTGTACAGGGGTCATAAATGCAAGGTCCAAATCCTCTCGCTGCTGCCAATGTTAGAACCGGCTGTCTCTAGTTGGCAGAGGTATACACTTCTGACAAATAGGGACACTCCTTTTCTAGTCAGGGCAAGGGGATCACACCCTTCGATAACCCCTGCTCACCCCCTTGGTAGCTTGGCAGAGCAGAACAGGCTTATCTCAGAGGCTGTGTGTTAAGCAATTATGACCACATACAGTAATAAAGTGAATACACTACAAATGGACACGACACAGAAGTATTATAAAAAATAAGTATCTTTATATAAGACTTAGCACAAGACCAAATAACGGCAAAACTGTACACAATCGGAATAAATACGTTCAGGAAGGAAAAGGGATAGTTCAAAGGTAGTTTCTTCTTTAGCACAAAAGTCTTTTAGTATCAAGTAAATCTTCTTCTTGGAAACACAGTTCTTAGCAACAGGGTAACTCCCACGGGAGCTACACAACGTCGAGGCAAAGTTAATCCACAGGTATGGCGTCGACCGCGAGGAGCGCTGCATCGGGCCTGGAGTCACACGGACCCCCAACAACACAGTACCTTAGGAAAATGAAGCACACGATGATCAGCGGCGTCGAGCAATCCGGCGTCGCGTCTCTGGTGTCGATCAGGCCTCAGCAGGCGTTGTCGATGATGCAGTTGCACAGAGTGAGCAGCGCTCACGGCGTCAAAGGGCACACGGTTGATGCAATCAGCAGCGGGCAGACACGAGGTCCTCTGGAGTTAGAGCCGTACTCCTACTCACTGGCGTTGCTGCTGGCGTCGGTTGGGCCCAGCGTCCGGTCGTCGTGATGCTGTTCTTTTCAGAGGTGCTGGATTCAAGCTTCCAGCGGATAGCACTTTTTAGCAGGTGAAGTCTTTTGGCCCTGTGACTTCGGCAGGAGACTGGCACTCTTCCAGTCCTTGGAGATTTTCTTAGCAAGCGTGAGAGTACACACAAAGTTCCTCTCTCCTGGTTCCTTGGCAAAAATAAAGAAGCACGGCAGGATTCCCCCAACAACAGCACACTGGCAGAAGGGGTAAGCAGTCCTTTAGATCAGCAGGCTTCTTGTCCTTGGTTACAGGGTTCCTTGTCAGAAGTGATCTGATTTCCTAGTTCAGGGGTCCTCCTCTTATACCCCTTTTCGTCTTTGATCCCTTTGTCTATGCCGGGGATTTCCCAACATCCTGGGTCTGTGGTGGGCGGAGCTAGGCAGTAGCACCTGGCCTATTCATTGAGCCGGGCCGGGTCCTCAGACGCCCCGCAGGAGGTGGAGCCAGCATTGACACTGGCAGGAGCAGAGCTATCGCCCTCCTGGCAGGAGGTGGGCTAGGATCGTTCATGGCAGGTACAGAGCCATCAGTCGCTCGGCAGGAGGTGGAGCCAGCATTGTATCAGGCAAGGCAGGCTATCAACAACTACTCTCCCCCTACTCTCAACGTAATGTCCCACTCATCCCACACTGACTCATCCAGACCTCTTGGAGCCACCCAGCTCCTGTCACACACACGTAAGACCAGCAGAGACCAGATATGGTTAGACAAGAAAATAGACACTTTCTAAAAGTGCTATTTTCGAACCCAGAGTCCAAAAACCATCCACACCAACGGATGCGTAATTAAACCCCGAGTTCAGGGATACCAAACTCAACATTGCACCATGCTCCCCGAGCCAGCTAGGATTATAGCGTTAATAATCCCGGCGGCCCATTCTATCCCACGGAGAGCAGGCTACCTCGCAATAGTGAAGCACTAAGATGGCGGCACTTCACTATCAGGACATGCCAACTTGGTCAGGCTTGTCCTACCTTACACTTACAACGCACCCTGCCCACGGCCTACCATAGGGGTGACTAACATGAAGTTAAGGGAAGGTTGGAGGGGCTGGCAAGTAGGTATACCTGCGCAGCCGACGTGACAGTGCAAGACTGCACGTGGGTCTCGCAATGACCGACCCGTAGACATTCTTTTACAAGGCCGCTCCTGTGGGTGGCACAACACGTGCTGCAAGCCCACGAGCGGCATTTGTATTTACAAGCCCCGGCACTCCTGGTGCACTAGACGAGGGACTGACAGTAAACCAAATAAGCCAAACATGGATACAATAGATACATCATTATAACATAGGGAGCACTTGCGCTATGGCACTGATCAGCAGTGACAAGGCGCCCAAAGCATATACCAGCAAAACATCGTAAAACCGTAGAGGCAAACAGAAAAAATGGAGGAGAGACTCAAGCCAATGATGTCAGGTCTAACAATAAATATATAAATAAATCCTGGAAAACACATGCTCGACCTGTGAATATCAGAAATTCAAGAATGTGCATGATGAACTGTCTGTCACCCAGGAAGAGATTATCTTGCACGGGTCGAGCAGAGAAGTATGTACTCAAAAGAAGCAGGTCCCCAACAAAAGAATCAGCTAAATCACATTTAGTGTCCGGAAATGGACTAGGGGAGGTTAAGAACCTAAAAATTGTCATATGCCAAGCAGCCAGATGGACTGCACTAGGAGGGAAAGCCCTGCAAGACTTCTACCTATTACCAGGAGTGGGGACAAACACCTCCTAGTATTCCTGCTGGGTGAAGGGACAAACCCACGGAATCTAAGGCCACATGCACTGTAGCTTAAAGCACCAGCACGTGCTTTCTTGCCAAGCCCATCCCGGACCTCCTGTCTTTAGTAAGGTTACAAAGGAAGTAGACCTCTAGTTCAGCACCAGGGGCCACAAAAGGTACCTGGGAGCGACTCAAATAAGGGTGGTTCAGGCCCCTCCAGCAGAGGGAAGGCGAGGAATAAGGTGACACAAATAGGTCCCAGAATAAGGTAGGGGAAAGGGGTCCCATGCCTCTTCTGAGAAACAAGGGGAGGTTCTAGTGGGCAGAGGCCCAGGGCATCCCATTTCCAACCTCAGTGCTTCAATTGTTCTCAGTTCGGACACAAGCAGGGGGATTCTGTTTGTCCTAAGAGGCCACCCACTGGTGGGAACTCTGCACGGATGGCCCCTGTGGCTTTATGATAAAGAAGCCTCCTGGAGCAAAGGGCAGAACATGTCCTAGTCTCCATTAGTTGGGAGCTTGACTCAGAGGGTAGGCTTATGGTCCCTGAGGGTAGAAGTTGTCACTTCCACCCGATCATGAAGAAGGGGATTTCTGTCACTACTTTGAGAGACACGATGTCACACAGACCAGGTTAGTAGTAAGCCTTGTTTCCCCAGATCAGTACATGCCAGTAGATGTGTGTAGAATAATCCAGACCTGTCCACCATATGGATCTGGTACACCTGGAATGGGGTAGGGAGGTGACACAGAGGAGGGTCATAGTTAGTCCCCTTACTATGTACCCTTGGGGGGGTGGTAGTGATTCCTCCCGGACGTTCTGACTTGCCAGGCCCATGCTTGGCCTCAGGGATCAGACCCTGGGCTAAGAGGTCAGCCTCAGGATACTACACCGGAGCTGGTGGGAGTGACAGTGAAAGTAGGGTGCCTAACAACCAGCGCTGTTACCTTCCAGTCTAAGAAACCCCAGTGGTCTGGGAAGCCTTAAGGGCAAGTAGGGAACTCTTTCCATTGTTTGGGGACAGAAGTCTAATCCAAGGGGCTAAATAGATCACGTTGCTTTGTCGGCCATGGTGTTACTGTCTGTTCCCTGGGATGCTACTGTGAGCAAATTAAGGCTAGGAGTCTCCCAGATGGGGTCCACAGGTGAGGAGAAGGAATGGGTTCAGAGGGGCATAGAACTGACAAGTGCCATTGCAGAAGAGTCACATTGTACATGTTCTATAGCCAAAGCAAAGAAGCCCATCAAGGTATTGAATACTCTACCCTAGCTTATGGCTGGCGAGGTTTCATGATGGACCTGGCCCTGTCTGCAGGGTCACCCTCAAACCTTCAGCCGTTATACCTCCTGTTTTTTGGAATTTGTTTTTGTTTACTTTAGTACTCTGTGCAATTTACCACTGCTAACCAGTGCTAAAGTGCTTGTGCTCTTCCCCTAAAACGTGGTCAAATTTATCTATACCTAATTGCACATTAAATTTACTTGTAAGCAGGTCTGTGGAGTGATTTGAATCCGCATCAGCAACTTTTTCACATAATAAAGCATTTGCCACATTATCCATCCTCTAGTGACTTAAAAAAAAAGTTGTTTTCAGCTCAAACAGAACAAAAGTTGCAAAAAAGGTGGTGATATGCGCACATTTGAAGACCTGTCGGAATGGCTAACTGGTCATGTTCCAGTTGCTTCTTTATGTATTTGGTACTTAAATTGGTACTAATTATATGAAGTCTTTGCCCAGACGGAATTACCATATGTAAGAAAATCCAAAATAGGAAGTAATTCTATAAAAAAAGTGCCGCTTTATGCTGCATAATTCGATTTCTCTCGGCACATAATTTAGTCAACATTGCCGCATAATTTTGTGCTCCCCTGCCACAGAATTCCAGTGGTCCTTCTTGTAAGTCTCTAGTAACTGGTACTACCTTTACCCGTGGCCTGTAAATTAGATGCTATTAGTGGGCCTTCAGCCCTTGCTGTGCCACCCACTGAAGCATCCCTTTAAAACCTGTCTCAGGCCTGCCATTGCAGCTTTTAGGTCACTTTGAAATGACCATCTCGATCTAGCAAAGTAAACTTTTTGTTAGGCCTAAACCTTCCTTTTCAATATTTATAAGCCAACCCCTAAGGTAGGTTCTAAAGGCACAAAGGACAGGGTACATTGTATTAAAAAAGTAGGACATGCGGGTATAGGTTTTGCATGTTCTGGTAGTGGAAACCTCCTAAAGTCGTTTTTCAGTACTGTAAGACCTATCTCCCCCATTGGCTAACTCTGGGTTGCCTTATTACATGTAATAAATGCTAACTTTAAACTGGGAACAGGTAGAGATATGCTGTTTAGACTCAAATGATTTTTTTATTTTTTTTATTTTTTTGGGGTCGTAAGATTTTTATTAACATTTGCCAATTATACACAGCATTATGCCTACGACCCTGAGGCTGGCTGCCACATACATCGATAATTCGAAATAATAAATACACAGCTATTCAGCCGACAACCTTCGGTCCGGCAGCAATTAGTGACATTCCAGCAGAAAATATGACAATAATTAAAAATCAGAGTCCGTCTTACTTTTATGTTTTATAACCATAACTCAACTTGTGACTCAGCAGGCTTGGTGTGCAACGTACCTTTTAGCAATCATTTATCTAGTCTCTCACACCGGTAGGTCAGCTCAAGCGCTCTCCGTATCCCTCCCAATCCCTGGGGCCCCTTAAAGTAAGTGGCTGTTCAACCCGTCGACCCCCGATTCACCTCATTGCCTGAATTGTTAGTCATTGACTGGGTTATTCAGCCTATGTCTTCCTCGTCCTCGGAACTGTCAACGTCTTCCTCTGGTAGGGGTTCACACAGGTCTCCTTGGTAGCTATTCCAGGGCAGCCAGATCTTGTTCCACTTGCGAGGGTTAGCTCTCATTTTATACACTGCTCGCTCAGTCACCAGAAGCATATCCATGTTTCTGCACCATTGCGCCAAAGTCGGTGCATCTGCCGCCCCCCCATCACTGCGCTATATCTCGTTTAGCGACCATGATACCCACAATGGCCCACTTCTGTCCCTGGTGTGTCAGGTCATTCGGTCCCCATACATTCAGCAGGCACACACGCGGGTCAGGTGTAAGGGACACCTCTAGAGTCTGGGAAATTGTGCGTAATACTTCCCGCCAGTAGTCAGCAGTGGTCGGGCACTCCCAGAGTGTATTGTAAGAAGAGAGAGGAACCCCTTGAGTTAGTCAAGGGAAGTGGGGTGTTGGACCCAGAAATAAGACTAGTTCCCTTGAGACATATACAGGATAAGCTAAAACTTAGCTTTAAAGCAACTAACGATAAAATCATGAACTACTACAATTCTAAACATAAAATACACATCAATTTATTAAAGTAACAGAAATAAAAACAGTTTACATTTATACATCATACAATTGCTAAAAAACATTTAAAATTTCAACTAATAATACAATCTATTGTGACCTGCACAATGCAACAGACAGACAAAAATTTGTTGTAAAACGTAAAGAATTGTAAAATACAAGTGGTACATTCAATACTACAATTTCATCACTCCCTAGTTTTATGGCCACAAATTTGTATATCAACAGGGGAGGAGAGGACTTGAATTGTACCGGAGTTTGGCGTCGACGCGTTTCGGTGGTTCTGAAGCGAATATGCTCCACCTTTATCAAGACTAAAGTTCGATGTTTGTCTTGTTTCAGGGTCTGTACAATTCCCCTGTATAATCTCTTCAGAATGTTGAATGATGTCACTTTATAGATTACGACGGTGTACAAATTACAATGGTTCCTGAAGGAGATCAATCAAGTTCCATCTCTAAAATCGAGTGGAGAATCTTCTCCAAACTGGAAAGAAGAACGTTTACGTTAGCGAGGTTTTGCTGGAAAATGATGGGCGCTTGACACGTTTTTCGCTGTCAGGTAAAGCTGATTTTTAAGGTGGAGCGCTCTAGCAGTTTCCTCGAGCGGGAATACAATCTCCCCTCCTAAAGCGGATCAATCACGCTGCTTCTGGGAGTTCTGGTTCGGTCCAGAGTGTATGCAACAATGTACCTTCCTCCCCACAGCCCCTAAGACAATACGGGTGGTCAGCCCTGTGTAATTTGTGTAAGGTGGTCCTCGTGAAGTAAACCCGCTGTAGTATCTTAAACTGCACCAGCCGGAATCGTGCTGAGATGCCCGCTTCCTTCTGGGATGCCATCGCAGCATTCCAGTCCGTCTCATCCATATCACCTAACTCACCCTCCCATTTCTCTCTCAGCTTATGTAAGGGATCTGGCAGGTTATTCAGTAGTTTTCGGTATGTGAGGGAAGTGGCGCTAGTCTGCATGTAATCAGTGAGCAGGCGATCCTCCAGCGGAGAGGACTCCGGGACCTCTGTACCTGCCTCAATTGCCGTCATCAGTGCATGCCGTATTTGGATATAACGGTAGGTTTTGTTAGGTCCTAGGTTGTACTGTTGTTGGAGGTGCGAGAAAGGGACCACCCCGTCTTTTGTCCACATGTCTCCTACCGTGGAGATTCCTATATTGTCCCATAGAGTGAATCCCTTGCTATGTCTCAAGTGACCCAATGCCTTAGTGTCCCACAGAGGTGTAAGTTTTGTTATGACAACCCCCTACCCGAGCCTCGCCCGTGCTTTGTGCCACAGTGCCACTGTGTGTTTAGTCGGGCCCTTTAGTTTCGCTGCAAGTCCCTTGTGATACAGTGGGGCCAGCAGACTGTGTGTACCCAACTGCGCTCTGTCCGCGTAATAGGCCGGGTCGTCCTATGGGGCATGTAGCCATTGGTTAAGAACTTTAAGGTGTGCTGCCCAGTAGTACAACTGTACATTTGGCAGGGCTATCCCACCATCGTACCAGCCGCGGTTGAGCTTCAGATGTGCTATACGAGCTGGGCGGTCTCCCCATAGCAAGCCAGTTACCACAGCTGTCACTTTTTGGAAGTAAGATGGTGGCACTATGGTCGGTGTATTTTCCAATACATAAAGAAAACGTGGCAGCGTCATCATTTTAAACAGCGCTGCCCGCCCCAGCATTGTCAGAGGAAAGGCCTTCCAGTGTCTCACGTCAGTCTTCAATCGAGTGAGCGGTGGTAGCAGATTCAGCTCATAAAAGTTTGTGTCGTCGCGGGTGATATGAATCCCTAGGTATTTAAAGGAGGTGTTTGCCACCGCCAACGGGCAGTCGCTGGGAAGATTCAGAGCAGGACCCCTCAGCTCGTAGATAACCAATTTCGTCCAGTTAATCGTATATCTGGAGGTCTGTCCGTGAGTATCACATAGTGCCAGGAGCACCGGGATAAAACTCTCTGGGTCCGATAAATAGATTAGCATGTCATCAGCGTAAAGGGAGATTCTGTCCTCCCAATTGTCTCCCCAGCATATTCCTCTCAATAATGGGGAAGTTCTAATGACAGTGGCCAGTGGTTCCAGGACTAAGGTGAATAGTAGAGGTGAGAGCGGGCATCCCTGCCTTGTCCCGCTAGCCAATGGTATCTCGCGGGAGATGTGGCCATTCCCCTCCACGTGCGCCACCGGACTCGTGTATAAGAGCCGTATCCAGGAAATAAATTTGGGGCCGAAGCCCATGTGGGCCAGCACCGCAAAGAGATACTGCCATTCCACCATGTCGAACGCCATCCTGGCATCCAACGACAGGATGGCCGCAGGTTCCGTCAACAATGGGGCTCGCGCCACCGCTCCGTGTACTCTTCGGAGGTTTAACGCCGTGCTCCTGTGCGGCATAAAGCCCGATTGATCCGGGTGGATGAAGTGTGTGAGGTGAGGCATCAGTCTGGTAGCCAGTAATTTTGCTAGAATTTTGGCCTCGACATTGAGGAGAGATATCGGGCGATATGACGCACACTCAGTGGGCGGCTTGCCCGGTTTTGGGATCGCCACAATGGTCGCCATATGTTGATCGAGAGGCAGGATCTCCCGCTCAAGGCTCTCCGTATACATGGCCAGTAAGGGTTTGCTTAGCGTTTCTGACATTGCCTTATACCATTCAATAGGGATCCCGTTAGGGCCCAGCGCTTTGCCGGAATGGATTGCGTTGATGGCCAACTGTATCTCCTCCGGCGTTAATTCAGCTTCTAGCTCATTTACTGCTTCTTATGATAGGGTCGGAGTCGGTACATCGTGGAGAGCCGCCATCACCGCCCCCGCTGTTATTTCGACATCCGGGGTGTATACCTTCTGAAAGTGGTCGGCCAAGGCTTCTATAATCAACGATGGGCGCGTGTGCAACATCCCGTTGGGATCTCGCAGCTGCAGTATATTTCTACTACCTCCCTTCTTTTTGTCCAACCAGGCCAGGAGTTTACTCGCCTTATCCCCAATGTCGTAGACTCTATGCGCGGTCGCCGCAATGTTTTCAACTGTTCGTCGCCTAAGGTGGTCGTCATGGAGTTGCTGGCAGAGTTGAAGCGAGTGCAGTGTGTCCGCCGTCGGATCCGCCATGTGGGCTGTATTAGCCGTGCTAAGTTCTAGCAGTTCCCTTTTCTGTGTGCGCTTGTGCCCCGCTATGGTCGTGATGGCTTGCCCTCTCAGAACTGTTTTATAGGCTTCCCATAAGATCGTGGGGGACTCTACCGAGGCCGCGTTTTCTGCAAAATAATACTGGGTTACCTTTTTCAGTTCCTTACGTATGGACGGTATCTTGAGATATCCCGGAAAAATCGGGTATATTCTTTTGCGGGCCCTCTCTGGGCATGACAGGGTCAGTGTTAGCGGAGAGTGGTCTGATATGCCCCTAGGTCTAATCTGTATGTCATCTATGGTGAGGAGGCCATCGCCCAGGGTGAGAAAATAGTCGATACGGGACAGGCTATTATGAGCAGTGTAGTAGGTGTACTGCTGGTCCTCAGGGTGCATATGCCGACAGATGTCCACCAGCCCCTGCGCCTCCAGGAATTCACTGAATCAGGAGGGACCAGGGGTCTGCATCCGGACCGGGAATCTATCCTGCGTGTTGTGTGCTACTGCATTGAAGTCTCCACCTATAATAAGGTCGCCCTCCGGGAGTTCCAGGAGGAATTTCCCTAGGTCAGGAAGGGCGATTGTGTGAAGTGCAGGTGGAATGTAGATGGACACTATAGTTAGTGGTTTGCCTTCCCATTGTCCATGCGCCGCCGCGAATTGGCCTTGGTCATCCGTTTTAGTGGTCTGTAGTATAAACGAAGATGACTTTCGCATCAGTATGCCCGTCCCGCGTGATCCTGAGGTGAAGTCTGAATGCACTATCATGTGATATCCCCGTCTGTCTAGCGCCTGACTAGCCGTACCCACCAAGTGTGTCTCCTGAAGAAGAACTAAGGCAGGACTCAATCTTCTAATACCCTGCAGAACCAGTCCCCGCTTAATCTTGTCCCCCAGCCCCCGTACATTCCAGGACAGTAACTGCAGCAGTGCCACCAGCCCTGTGTGAGGTCCCCCATCTAGGTTATCAGCCTGTGCATTGTGTGTCATTTCTTTCTTGGAGTGGACAACATGTTTGCGTTACGGACTGGAACCTTCATGTCTGCCGTGTGCTGACCAATGTGTCATTGCCATTGTGCCATACCAAACCACTACGAGTCAAACAATTAGAAAAACTGAAAACAACCCCTATCTGAACTCCCCCCCTCCCTGCCCCCCTGCTAGACGGACATGGAACCGCCCGCCCCCCCCAACTTAGCAGAGTGCTTAACCCATCCCCCACACAGAATACTTGCACGTTGGGGTGAGGACTCTCCGGAGTCGGCGGCCTCTCTCACCCTCCTCGGATGCCCTCAGCCCAGTGTCCAGCGGCAGTTCGTTAGGCAGATAACATAGTCGTTGTAATGTCCTGCATTCACCGGGTGGCTACTGCTCCGTTTCAACATCGTCGTCCACACTTTCTCTCATTGGCGAGCATTCCTCCATCACACGCACTGAAGCTTGAGAGTTCGGATGATTCTCTGTTTCCTGATCCCTGTGTGTCCTATTCGAATGGCGAGGCTGAGTGGCAGTCTCCATCCTTCCAGCCAGTCCTGGGCTATCTCAGGAGTGTCAAAGAACCAGGTCCTGTTGTCAGCCACTATTCGTAATCTGGCCGGGAACAGCATCGAGTACGGAATCTCCCTTGCCCTCAGTTCCTTCTTCACATCTAAGAACGTCCTTCTGCGGCGAGCGACCTCCGCTGTATAGTCCGGAAAAAAGGCCAGTGTGGAGTTTTGGACCTTAACAGGGGGGGACACCTGTGCTGCCTGCAGAATAGCGTCTCTGTCCCGAAAATTGAACAGTCGGGCCAGAATAGGTCGTGGGGCTGCCCCCGGTTTCGGCCGCCCCCCCGGGACCCGGTGTGCTCTCTCAACCGAAAAGAAGGTGGAAAGGCCCTTAGGCTGGAGCCCCGTTTTGATCAGCTCTTCTACGTAAAGGTCCGTTGCTCTAGTGCCTTCAGACTCCGGAACCCCAAGGATCCTGATGTTGTTTCTCCTGAAGCGCCCTTCCTGATCATCCAGTCTCTCCCGCAGCGTCTTGTTCTCCGCCGACATCCGCTCCACTGCCGTCTGCAGCTCCAACACGTCCTCCACCAGCGACTTTGTAACCACCTCCATGGAGCTCACTTTCTCGGACAATTTGTGGAAGTCTGCTCTAATCAGAGTGATTTCAGTAAAAATCGAGCCCACTGTCGCTTGCACTTGTGTCAAAGCCCGCATGACGTCATCCAGTGTCACCTTTTTCCCACCTGCTCCGTCTGTGGATTTACCGGCGGGTGTTCTCCCTTCCATTGGGGAAGAGGTGCCTTTGTCACAGGCATATTTATCAATGCGGGTCTGCGTAGTGTCACCTTTTGAGCCCTTGCCCGCCATGCTGGCCGCCTCAGTGTCTTATTCTTCTCGTCTTCGTGTTCGGCCCACTGTGCAGCAATGTGGAAGAGGGTATGGGAAGCATCACAATCAATCTTTTGCGTTATCAGGTATGCAGCCTACCACTCCCCTATGCCACTTGCAATCAAATCGTATATACTGCGCACTCAGCTGTCGTCAGGCAGGCGATGTAGCGTCCCACTCGGGGCCCTGTGGAGCTTCTATGCCTTATCTCCGGGCCGGCGGGGAGTCCTGCCGCTGCGGTCTCCGGCGCAAGGGCAATCTGCAACTGGCAGTCTATACCCCCAGATCTGTATGCTCTGCCACCCTACTCGCTGACGTCCTCTCTGTAGCACTCTTAATAGAGGCTTCTCAGTGCGCCTTGTACCTCTGCTAGCCCCATAGAAGTGAAGCCGGTGTATGTTACTGTCCACTGGATCCGCCGCTGGCCAGGCGCCCGCACAGCACCTCCTTTATCACCAGGCCAGTACCACTCATTCGAGCCGGTCGCTGTAGGCAGTCTCCTGTCGATTTACGTAGGGGACAGACTGGACCCCAGCATGCAGGTAGCTTTCCAGTTTGTACCAGTCCCAGGGGTAACTCACGGAGGCATAGCTGCTTGCATTTCTGGTATGGCCATCTGTGTCCCCGAGGCGGCCGTCACTCCTCTGCTCCGTCTCCGGGGCTGTGCATCGGGCCGACGCGCTGCAACGCCAGCAGATCCCGATGGGCGTTAGGTCTCTGAAGCGCCTCGGTACCACTCCTTATTCGCCGGCACCGTTCTCCGCCGCTCACCAGTGCTGCCAAGTATCCACGATGCCCGGGTGACCAGAGCAGTTCAATACACGTGGACCCCGGCCGGGTAGCAACTTGCCGGCGCCCCTCTTCGCACTCGTTGGTCACGGCGCTGGAGAATTTACGGGACACGGTCTCGCGGCCAGAGCCGGCTCCGGGGGCACTTTTTTTGGCCGGTGGCATCCTTCTCGGCCACCTCGCCCACTGTCCGCTCTTATCTCGCCACCATCCACTACTATTGCGAGGTGCTGCTCGTCCTCTGAGTCAGCCTCGTTGCACTAAGATGGCGGCTTGTTCCTCCCCGTAGCTGCACCCCCGTGCACAGCAGCCCGCAGTCTGGCTGTTCTTTACTGCGGCGGCACCTTCGCTTCCCCTTTACAATCGGCTCCGCTCCTCCAAACTGCTCCGGTCTACTTTCTCAGCCGTCTTTAGGGTCGCCGCGGCCTCACTCAGTTATTGCCGAGCACTTCCAGCGAGTCTCGCCCAGGTCAAAGCCACTTCCGGTCGGGCTCTTCGGAGAGGGCAGACCCCGGATCTCTGTCGCTACGCAGGCCACAGGGGCGTTCAGAAATAATTTCCCCACCCGGTGTCAGATTTTCTCCGGGATTGCTGCCGTCGTTTCTGCCCGGTACTGGGTGTCGGGCCCCTCCGCTAGAGATCTTGGGTTGCTCGGATTAATGAACGGATTTGTGGAGAGGCCGCTCTAACTACGGAGCTCATTCTATATGCTGCCACCATGATCGGCTGCTAGCCACGCCCCGGTGTCAGACTCAAATGATTTGTAAATTAAAATCCTCTATAATTGTAAAGATGGTAAAGTCAGATTTTAAGTCACAATTCTGACAATGACACTTTAAAAAAATTGGCATTTTCTTTTCCTAATGATTTATGCTTTCTGCCAGTGTCTTGGGTTACATGACGGCGAAAATCTCTGCTGTTGGGAGTTGTGTATTCCTCCCAGATAGTGACACAAAGGAGACTAGGTGTGGGCAGGATGACTAGGGGGCGAGGCAGTGCCCTGCCTGACATTTCAAAGGGCTTATTTCCAGCACACACAAAAGAACTTGACACCAGCCTTTTGTCACGCCAGACAGTTTAAAGCCTTGACAGAGGTATGGGGATAGGACAGGATGTCACTACACACACAAAGGCTGGCATCAGTTGTAAATATTGGACCCTCAGAAACACTCTTGCAAACACCCCTAGACCTGTGAAAGTTACAGAAGCAGGACTTCCCTGCTATTACAGGACTGCCCTGCTGCTCGAAGCGCTGCCTTGCTGTCTGAGTAGGAAGATTGGACCTGCTTGCCTTCATCCCAGGCTACCAAGAGTGACTCCAAGGGTTAGTTGGTTGACTTTCTGTGTGAGCTACAGAGATGCAACACGCTTCAGAGGTCTCCCTGCAACTGCCCAGCTGACTTTGTTGCAACTGGACCTGCCTGGACTTGTAACTGGATATGCCACAGCCCTGCTGATGGCGTCTGCTGGAGTAAGTCCCTGATCGCCAAAGGTGCCTCCCCAGGTTCCAGACCTTTGGCTGGCATCAGAGAGAACTTGTACTTGCCTAGCTGAAGGTTCTATCAGATCTTATGCACGGCGATGCGAAGACCCACAAAGCCTCACCACACAGCTGAAAGCTTCAACAGAACTAACAGCAAGTGATGCAAAGCCCCTCAAAGCCTCGTCGCATAGCTGAACTTCATTTAGATCCGACACAGAGTGACAAAAGCCAAAGCAATGATGGGCAGATCTCGAACCAAGGACAAAAGGTACAAGTCCCAATTGACAGAAGTCAGTCCCATACCCAGCCTGGGCTCTGTTGCGGTTGACCAGAATTTGTCACTTTGTTCCCATCCAAGGAAAGCAGGTAAGCACAGTTGGCACTTTCCATTTCTTGAAGCAATGTTTACTTAAACCTTTACAATGTAATATCTCTGCTTTTACTGATTGGATTTTTGTCGTTCTAGTATTGTGTTATTGATTAAAATGTAATCTATTTTTCTAAATTGGCTTGGGATTTTTCTTATGTTGTATTGTAACTTTATGACTGTTTGTGTGCTCTATAGATACTTTGCACATTGCCTCTAAGTTAAGCCTGATTACTTTGTGCCAAGGTACCAGAGGGTTAAGTACATGTTAATTTAGTGACTTTTTTGGTTCACCCTGACAAGGATCGTGGTTGTTGCCTGAGTGGGGCTTCCACCCCCCTGAGCTAATATCCCAATTTTTTATAGTTACCCCTTAACTCGCTTGATGTAGATGGAGGTTTATAGAGTACCTTAGGCTAAATGATGATGGGATCTAGGTGTTGAGCTTTAAGTATTACTCATCATCCATGAATTTAACAGAGCCAGTCATCCTGTCCTGGATTGTAGAGGGCTTCTTTCTTCATCAACACACAATTTATTTGCACTTCGGCAGCTATTTGATGGCTTAAAGTTCCTTTCATTATTAGCTCTCAAACACAGAACAATGTTTTCTATCACCCTCTTAGCCACTGGGATACGTTTCAGATAAGTGTAACTGACTTATCAAAACTTCACCTACAAAATACAGAAAGAGGTACATAAGTGTTCAATGCTTTATTTTGCATAGTTGTCTGATTTTTTAAGGAACCTGTGTTATTACAAATGTAGCATAGTTATGCTTCTTTATCTCTCCAACTTGTTTGGAAGCTGACAGCCTATAAAGACTTTTAATCTTAATCTTCTGGAATGCCTATTTCAATAAAATAGTTCTGCCACAAGTGATGACACTGCTTTCTTGATATTTTTTATGATTGCACCCAATTAAATTCAACACTTTACCACATTTCTTCTAGAAATATTGGTCCGGTTTCACTGGTGTATGAGTATGTGTGAACTCCTATAGTACTCCTGGCTTACTCATGAATTTCAGAAATAAGCCAGGAGTATTCCTGGCTTACTCAGGTTTTACGCCTGGTCCTGGAATTCAGTAGAACCACAGGAGTACATCACAGCACAATCTTCGTCATGAGACCCCTCATCTGCAGTTAATAATGTAAATAAAGGGGCTGATTTAGTGTTTTGTAGGTGGCCAGCAAGCCTTCCATCACCAGCAGTGGACCTCCTGCCACAATCAGAGAGCCAAGCCTACCTTCCATGGGTCTCTCTGCTGATAGTGCATCTCATGGTGTCCAGGATACACTTTCAGAAAAGGTGAATGCTGGTTTGGTCACAAGTTGTTTTTACTTGCTCTCCATTTGTTTTTTGTTATC
Source organism: Lissotriton vulgaris (assembly GCF_964263255.1). Classification (NCBI taxonomy): domain Eukaryota; kingdom Metazoa; phylum Chordata; class Amphibia; order Caudata; family Salamandridae; genus Lissotriton; species Lissotriton vulgaris. The sequence goes on along the minus strand of NC_141696.1, from coordinate 813,153,228 downwards.
CACAACAAACTCCCAAAGTTTGAGTCTGCTTGCGAAAGACAAAACAAACATCAATCACCCTGATATACAGGGAGTTTTCTCCCTGCATGTGACAACCATTGGTTCGGTTCCCAGCCTAGGACCTCCATCACATGCATGGTGGACTTGGGTAGTGAAATTTTGCACTGGAGGACTACTCTAAATAGTCCTTGTGGAAGGACTGCCAAATTGATTTGTTTGAGATGGGGCTAGATTTATGTGCATTATCACCATAGCTAATACCCCTGAATGCCCTCTTATTACTTGACTAAGTCTTACTGTGATCCTCTATGTGTGCTTTGGTAAGCAATAAACAATGAACTGATGGAAGTGATGATTGAATTAACCGCCAGACCAATCTTGGCATACTTAGTCCTCATCATGAAGATATACGTTGAGTGCTGTGGCACAGCGAGCAGGGGACCCAAGCCTGGCAGTTCGGGCTGAGCAGGACCTAGGCTGATTTGCATATGGCTGGTCTTTGCCTAGAGTGGCACAATGGGTGAAGAAAATGGGCTGAAATACGGCTATGATTGCTCATCATTGGAAGAGATCAATTAAAGCATTTCTTTCATTATTTTGTTGTTTCTTGAAGTAGACGTTCTAAGTGTGACAGGTTGGCCCAGACATGGGTTCTGTGGCTGCTGTACCACCGGACTCAAGCTATATTTCACTCCTCACAAGGCCTATGTAAGCTGACACTAGTCTGAGGTTGTTTGTGTTCCCTTCTGGAAAGAATTTCAAATGGCCAAAGCGGATTTGCATCTCTAGGTAGAATGACACAGTGGATGAAAAATGATGGAATGGACTGGAATGTTGCTGAGTGATCACCAGTGTTTGAGATTAATGCAAGTGTTCCTTTCTTCACTTTGGCCTTCATTGCAAATGGTCAGAAGTGGTATATCCTGGGGCATACTGCTCCATGCCATTCCAAGTTTTGTGATGTCTCCAAGTCCAGAATTACCCACAAACATAGGTTGTTATGTCATAACAAGTATCATCTTTGGGCTTCAGATGCTTACCTATACTGTCATATGACGAATATAAAATGATAGGCACCTATTTACATGTGAATTATTAGGAGCTCTTACAGCTGAACTACTTAGATTTTCAAAGTATATTGTTAAAACTACTGGTTCGTTGGCATGGAATGAGGGGCCAGATATACAAAGCCTCTTTGCAGTCGCAAGAAGCCTGATTCACAGAATTAGGCAATTTACGACAGCATAAAGGCTTTCTCTGATGTACCAAACACAAATTGCGTTTCTGTAACACATTACTGAATCACAATTTGAGTTTGTGACCAAATACACATTCGGTATTTGCAAGGGGTGTGTCTAGGGCATCCATTTCAAATACCGATATGAAATGGTATGTCTTAATAATGTGGTAATTTTGTGTTGTTTCCACCAAGGTAATGCTTCTTTCATTCACCTTTTCACCTTTATCAGGTTGTCAAATGATTCTTTGATTTGTAGCTATTGTTTGTTGACCTGTCCCCGAAATGGCCTCATATGCATGCTGCAATCTGGGGTCAAAGAGATGCAGGAAGACTTCAAGAGTGGGACTGTGACTGAATTTTCTTTCTCTAACTGTTTGGAAATGGCCCTCATTTGGATGTCGGACGGAGAGCCTCGGACCACAGGTCGGAGGCTTTCCGACCAACATCCTTTGTTTGAATTCCGACCGCCGTATTAGGACTACGGCAGTCAGAATTCCACCTGGCTGCTTATTCTGGCTGGCTCTTGACAGGCTCAAGGAGCCTGTCAGCCAGTCGGAGGCCTCACATAATCCTCTGCGGAGGACGTTTCTGCCATCGGGATTATGATGTCGGTGTCCAACAGGCTTTTCTTGTTGGGCTTTCCGACGTGAAAAGCCTGCCAGAAAGTGACTTTGGGGGCCCCTAGCTGGGCCCCCTTCTCCCTGGGCCTCTGGTTGGTGCCCCCCCTAATCTCTGCACCGTGTGGCCCACACGTTGCAGAGATTTACACTGATTTGGAATTCTCAATGGGAGCTTGTCATGCGGCCAGTTACCGACCACCTCAGAGGCTCCCATAAGGAAAAGGGACTCTGTAATCACACCATGTGGGGTCACAGTGTAATTCTGAATTCAAACAGCCAATCTGAGGTCGGTCCTTCTTGAAATCGCAGGGATTTCAGTTGGAGGAAACTCCGACCGACATCCTAATTAGCCCCTCTATGGTTAAATTCACCTCTTTCTCTTTTATGGAAAGACCATGTTTTCATCCATGTCTTATATTGCTCCCCAAAAATGGAATTTTCTGTGAGGAATTAAAGATGATTTGCTTTTGTTTAGGGTAAGCCCTAACCTGCTGAAGACCTGCAGACAGTCTCTGGTGGGTGCTATCATGGCCTTGGGACAATTTTCTTTGACTTGCCAATCGGCTAATCGTGGAAAGATTTAACGGCCTTGCTTTCTTAGATGTGCTGCTACTGGAGCCATGCACTATAAACATTCTTAGGTCAGATTTGAGACCAAATGGGAGGACTTTGAATTGATAGTGGCAACTCGCCATTCGAATCTCAGACAATTTTGACAACTAGGATGGATTGTTATATGAAAATGTGCATCCTGTTAGTCTCCTTTTTGGAGAGGTTGGAGGACTTTCTTCATAAATAAAAAGTGAGAATAAAAACCTCAATTTTACTCTGACTTGGCGATCTATCCTATTTCCCTTTTTTACCTCATGAGAATCTCGGCCTATTACAGATGAACATATTGATGGGACTGTTGGGTGGTGATGTAGGTGATGGTTTATATAAATTCCAGTGTGTGTCCAAACTGTACCTAATCCAGGACCCAGCGATCTAATGCTATACTGGCCAATTGCTTGTAACAAGACAAGATTTTCCCTCCTACATCAATGTATGGATCCTCTGTGATTGACAACTTTGCAGTGTCAATTTTGTCTTGAACCTTCATTGACTTGTGATTGATTTCCAGCTTTCCTACAAGGGTTCTCGTTATGCTATGAAGCTGGTGGTGGTCCCCTGTACTGCTGCAAATAGTCTTGGTGGTATGTCTGTTGAGACAGCTGGTATGGTTAGTACCTATGAGTTCGTTAATCTCCTCTGTAAGAGTTCTGGCCCCTTCCACAGACTCCCTGAAAGCACTGAGGTTGTTTTTGCTGAAGGATTCCTAAAGATCTTGCGGTGTCTGTATCGAATTTAACAGACTGGAGAGCTTCATCTACATGCCATGAACAGGCAGGCCATAAGGGAGTTTGGGGGTCCCTTAGCGGGCCCCTCTTACCCCTGGCCCCAAGACACAGGACCTGAGGGGCACCTATTGTGACACCCTACATATCCCTACACCATGTGGCAGGCATCACATGGTGCCTGCCAGATAGTGCAGGGATATGTAAATTGTCCCTTTTTTGCATAGTGGCTGGTGCTGCAGCCAGCAACACCTGCCCAATGTAAGAATTAGGTATTGCGACCGCTGTGGGGGTGGTTGCATCAAATTGCCTACTGCGGGACTGCAGACAGCCTTTTGGCTGGTCCCTCTCGCCGATAGGGTGGCGGGCGGGCAGATGTAAGTCCGCCTGCCATCATAATGGGGACCAATGTTTTTTCAGCTTCTACTGCACATGCTGACTTCAGTGGGATTCATGTGACAGCTCAAGGGAGGTGTGGTAGAATATGCAAAATGCCTATTAAGTTTCAGGACTATGTTTTCAAATAATGTGGTAGTGTATGATTATGACAAGATTGTTGTAATAGTGCATTGCTATAAGTCAATAATAATTCTTGGCGAGGGGAGATGGCTGGGGAATGGAGTGCTGCACGAGCGCAATGTTACTTTCAGTGCTGCGCTCGTACCTTCTTCAAATAATGTTGCTTATATGTGAGCGCGGCATCATTTGAGAATTGTGCTGGTGCTATTCTCAAATGATGCTCAGGTGTTAGGAACTGTGACCAGAACTTGGATGGAGGGTTGTTATGTTTTAACGGGGTAGCGTGTGCTAGAATGCACAATAGAGATATAAGGCGACCCTTGCTTGGAATAAACTTTTTAATTGTATCCAGCCTTGTTGTGTCCTTGGATTGGTTTCTGCCTCGTAGTTTCTGCTTTCTTCACAACTTTCTTGTTGGTTTCTTAAAGTTGTAAAGGAAACAGTTGCTTTCCTTTGCTGGTACTTGAAATTAAAATATTGTATATTTCAATAAGATTGTAAATGCCTTCAAAGTCATCTGAAGGAGAATCCACCATTGGAGTTACATTTCCTAAAATGGGTGCCACATAATAATTTCTATTCTGGGCCACTGTAGTAAGAAGGACTGGAAGCAGTTGCCCTGCTCCCTGATTGTCATCAGACTATGGGTCATCTCCAGTTGGTGGTACAGATTGAGTTGCCAAAGGGGATTGTTATGCAAAGGAGTTGAAAGACCTTGTATTGGAGGCACACTCGTAGGAGTGCATGGGGTTGTCGGTCTTGTTTGAATCTTTGAATCAGACAGAGACATAGGTCTTGGAGGTTGTCTTCTAGGCTCGAATGTAGCTGATTCAGGGAAGCATTTATAATAATCTACTAGTATTAGTAATAGATCGATCACAAACGTTAAAGACACCTGGATCACAGTTTCATGTGATGTTTGAGTCGTCTGATCTTAAGGATCATAACCAAATAGCCAAGCAACATCATCATCATCATCTCGATGTTCTTCAAATGGCTAATAAGAACCTCTGGTATTAGGATCCTCTATCTAGCCATCGTCAGTGGAAACAACATCTTCTATTTCTCTATATTCCTCATCGTCGGTGTCTTGATATTTTACTTTTTAATTGTGTTGGACAGTGTGCGGGTCCAAAAGGACCATCCTCATCATCAGACTCTTATGTTTCCAGTAGCTGCTGGACATGGTGGACGCAGTGATGCCTTTCACAACAATGCATATTCAGGCATATATGGCATTTGGATGCCCTTTTCAGGTATTATGGTAAATCTAAAATATTTTGGTGTTTTTTGTAAGATTAGTTTTATAGATAGAGCAATCGTCAACAGTGTAGTACTTGTTGACGGTGTTGTTGTTGATGATGTTAATGTAAATGCCTTGGATAGGGATTTAGATAGCTTGTTGTTGAAGTAGTCAGAGACTGTGTTGTTATTGACATGCTGGAACTGAAGTTAGTAATGACGATGGTGTTGTTGTCAATGAGGTTTTCATAGTTGGTGATCCAGAAATAGTTGTTGACGATTAGTGGAGGTCAGTGTTCTTTGCTGACGATATTCTCTTCCATTGTGCAGTCTTTGTTGATGGAGACATGTATGCTGTCTCATCAACAGTAATCATGTTGACATTTTTTTATTTGGAATTAGCTCAGCATAGAGCTTTTTTTCAGTGGGAGGCTCAGAGGACAGCTTGTGGGCTGACTTTAAGGTACCTGTTCCATGCAACACAACTACCTCACCTTCTCTCTCAGATTTCTTATGAGTTTTTCTTGAAGGTTTCTCAGAAGGTACAGATTTTCCATCTAGTGTTGATTTTTTAGGAGCACTCAGAATGGGAGTGAACCCTTTTTTGCTCTGTTTTTTGAGGCACCTTCATATTCCTCAGAGGTGTGTATGTCTCCTGATATAGATTTTGGGCACCTAATATAAGTCTCCCCACTCTGTCTTTGAAGGCGTTTATAGAAAAGTTTAACATATTTTGCAATCCTTTGTGAGGGACGTAAGAATGAAGTCTCTTCCTTTCACAGGTTCCACATGGTATAAAATACCCTTTGAGAGGATTCAGGCATATTCTTTTTTTTTTTTTTTAATTGTTTTTATTAAACATAATTGACAGTTACAACAAACAAGACCATCATGCCATGGACATCTGCAACACAGTTTTGGCGAATTTGTGTTCCAGCAGTACAGAATCATGCAGGAGTATCAAAGCTGGGCTCATGGTGCCTCAATGTCCTCACTTATTGGATCAGTTTCTGGTGGTGTGCAGATATCTCCTCGGTAGGCATTCCAGACATCCCATATCTTCCCCCATTTGCGGGGTTTCCCTCTGGCCACATACACATCTCTCTCCCGAAACATACACCAATCAAGGTCATCCATCCATTTCCCGACCTGGGGTGCTCGACCGGCACCCCATAGTTGTACAATATTTCGCTTGGCAATCATACAGGAAAGTGTTACCCAGAGCCTGCCGTGACTCGTAAGGTCGGAAGGCTCCCATACATTAAGCAAACTGCGGCGTGCCTCTAGCACAATCTGCACACCCCACACCTCACTCATTTTCTCGTGAATCTTGGTCCAATAGTTATGGATTTCTGAGCACTCCCACAAAATGTGCATAAAGGTACCAGTCATACCACAACCCCTTCAACAGTCTGCGTTTGAGGCAAGCCCCATTCGGCACAACCCTGGGACCGGGGTGAAGGACCGGTGAAGGATCCTAAGCTGCACCAACCGAAGTCTCATGGAGATCGCCACTTCCCGAGGGGAGGACACAGCCTCCACCCAATCCTCATCATCCAAGATCAAACCATCCGCAACCCATTGCTCCCGGACTTTCACCCGGGGATCTTCTGTGTGGTTGACCAGTTTCTTCTAAACCAGAGAGATCACTCTGGTGGGAAGATACCCATCCAGGTTTCGATCTTCAAGCGGGGAGGCCTCCGGCGGTGTCACATCGCGAGGGATAGCAGCCGCCAAAGCATGCTTAATTTGCAAATAGCGGTATCGCTCACTCTCATTCAGATGGTGTCTAGACTGCAATTCCTCAAAAGTCAATATCCCGTTCTTGCTCCATATATCTCAGACCTGGGAGACACCGATCAAATCCCATTGATCGAAACCCTTCGACTTCCACAGGCTACCCAAGGCTTCAGCGTTCCATAATGGCGTGGCCATAGTTATCTTACCCTACCATTTAAGAGCACGATTGGCATCATGCCACGCTCGTGCCGAAGCCGACGCGGGACCCAACAAAGGGAACCTGCCTCGCTTGGCGTACAATATCCGGGTATACTCACCCCCCGGCAACTGGCCACGATCCATTGCGAACCCGGGGTCTGCCGGGGAGCCATAGATCGCATGATTGATAGGGGCCAGTTGGGAAGCCCAGTAGTATTTCCTAATGCTGGGCAGTCCGATCCCGCCATCGTACCAGGGTAACATCAGTTTAAATAGCGCGATCCGCGGCCTCCCAACCCAAAGAAGCTGACGCTGTAGCGATTCTATCTCGTTGAAATAGGAGGGAGGCACGGGATCAAAGAAGTTCTGTAATGCATATAAAAACCGTGGTAGCGCCATCATTTTAAACAGAACCGCCCGACCCAATAGGGAGAGCGGCAGTTCCTTCCATTTTGCAATATCCCGGTGGAGTCTGACCAGGGAGGGAACCAAATTAGCCTTGAAACGCGTTTTAGAATCCCGAGAAATGTAGATACCAAGGTAGCGAAAACTCCCCTGTTCTACCTTTACCGGACAACTCTCTGGCAATCTGGTAGGGTCACCGCTCAACACAAATAGGACCGATTTCTTCCAATTAATGGCGAACCCTGAATATCTACCATATATCGCCAAAATATCCATGAAAACAATGAGGGACTACCCGGGGGGAGGTCAAATACATAAGGATATAATCCGCGTATAGCGAAATGTTGTCCTCCCACTCGGGAGTCCAGCGTAACCCTTTGATCCATCTATCCCATCGTACCCAAGCCGCAAGCGGCTCCAAAGCCAGGGCAAACAAAAGTGGCGAGAGGGGACATCCCTGTCGGGTGCCCAGCCCAAGCTGAAAGTCACTGGACTTATGGTTGTTCACCACTACCCGGGCCAGCGGAGCAGAATACAGGAGACGGATCCATCGTATAAATTCCGGGCCGAACCCGAATTTCTCCAGCGCTGCAAATAGATAGGGCCATTCCACTCTGTCGAACGCCATAGTGGCGTCCAACGACAAGAACACCGCTGACTCATGGATGCGAGCTGAACCCGCCACCACCCCGTGGAGTCTACGAAGATTAAGGGCAGTGTTGCGGCGCGGCATGAAGCCGGACTGGTCCGGGTGTACCAGCTCAGTTATGATTTTCACCAGCCGATTCGCAAGCAGCTTACCCAGAATCTTGGGCTCCACATTTAAGAGAGAAATTGGGCGGTAGGAGGAACTGTCCAAACGAGGCTTACCGTCCTTATAAATAACAACGATATTAGCAATACTTTCGTCATAAGGAAGTACGCCATTTTCCCTGCTCTCAAGATACATGGCCTTCATGAACGGAGCCAAGCGGTCCGCATGAAGTTTATAGAGTTCAACGGGAATACCGTTCGGGCACGAGGCTTTCCCGGAGCGTACCCCCCGGATAGCCATCGCAACCTCGTCATTTGTTATAACAAAATCCATAAACTCCCGATTCTCGGCCGATAAAACAGTCATTGGGATGTCTCGGATGACCTCCGCATTCTCTTCTACCGTGTGTAGCCCCGCCGAGGTGTAGACCTCCTCATAATGAGCTGTGGATCCGTCGTGACCCCCGAGCCTGCGATCTGCAGCTCTGGGACCAGACGTGACCCCCAGTCACCCTTCACCACCCTCGCGATAAGTTTCCCGGCCTTATCTCCGTGTTCGTAGATTCTGCTTTGGGTGTTAGCGTGTTGTTCCCTCCCCCCCTCTCGCGCTAAGTGTTTGAACTCGTCCCTAAGAAGACCGAGGCGGTGTACATCCCTCGGGTCCCCAGTAGTGGAGACCTCTCTCTCCGCGGCCGATAGCTCCGCCTCAACTCTGTCAATTTCCGCCCAACTCTTCTTCTTCTGCCCAGAGATTAGGGAGAGAGCCTCCCCCCTGACAACAGTTTTCTAAGCCTCCCAGAGAGAGCAGTCAGAGTCAACTGTCCCTGCGTTCTCGCTAAAGTAGCTATCAGTGACACGCACAAGCTCTTTTTTGGTAGCGGGGTCTCTCAACCGCCAAGCGCTAATTTGGGCAACCCTAGCCACATTGTCCGGTCCAACTTTCAACTGCAGCCAAATCGGAGAGTGATCATACACTCCCCTGGCCAAATGACGCACTTCCTGAACGAACACCGTCTTCTACGCAGGCAACAACACATAATCAATTCTGGAGAAAGAGTGGTGCGCTGCGGACGCATGCGTGTACTCCAAATCACCAGGATGCCGGAGCCTCCACCCATCCACCATACCTGTTCCAGTAACAAAATCCGACAACCATCTACTAGAGGGCAGTAACACACGGGAGGGGTACCTATCCAATTCTCCGTCCGTGACCGCATTAAAATCGCCCCCTAATACCATGATGCCAATGGGTAGCGACAAAAACACCGTACTCAGATCACGAAAGGTATCTGTCTGCAATGCGGGGGGGACATATACTGAAAGGAATGTGATTGTTCTGCCCTCCCAAAGCCCCGAGATGCCGACTTATCGGCCACGATTATCAGACCAGGTAGCCTGTATGGTGAGCGGGAAGGAATTTTTAACTAGTATCCCCACCCCTCTGGAGCCTGAGGTAAAACCGGCATGGGCGACCAGCTTATACCCTCCCCTGTGAAGCGCCGTACATCTCTTTCCCATAAGATGAGTCTCCTGGAGTAAGACCACATCTGGTGACCGGCGTCTGATCAGCTGTCCCACCATTGCACGTTTGATCTTGTGTCCCAAGCCATTCACGTTCCAACTGAGGACAGACACACCCAAACCCCGTCTAGCTGAAGCCATATTCGTCCCCCGAAAATTCCAAAGCGTTACGCAACATCCATTGCAAGCATTGGTCATAAACAAAACACAAATCAATGAACAAAAGCCCCCACAACCCAGCCCCCCAACCCCCTGCTCTGCACCCCTGCATGCAACTTTTGCACATCCCTAACTAGCAGTGTGCCTGTCACCCCAGAACTAACTACAATATCTAAGCTTAGAAAACGGAGGAGGACCTTACGACAGGCCACCAGCCCCCACCATCCAAACCCGCATACAAACCCCCATCAATACTAGAAACGCCCAAGATAATAACAATGTCAGGGGGGATTAAGAGATCGCCCCGATCAAACCAGCTCCCTTGCCACCATGGTCAACTGCTACGATCAACACGGGATCATTGTTCCTCATTGTCCATCGGTGTGTCCAAGGTTTTAGTCAAGTCAGCTCGGATTAAGCCCACCTCGATGGTCACTGTGTCCAACTTGGAGTCCATCTTACCGAGGGACGACTGGATCCCAGTGATCGCTGCCATCAAGTCTTTCAGTGTCGGGTTCGCCCCAGACGGGCCATCCTCATGGCCACTCACTTGAGCGCGTTTCTCGTCCACCGGGGACCCCTTGGAGAAACTATACTTTTCCAGTCTGTTGGACTGGACCGGTCTGGTATTCCTCAATGTTTTCGGGGGTAGCTTCTCGGGATCTCCCCTCGCCGCCATTTTCAACTTCTGTATGGTCACCAACTCCGCCAACCAAGCGAACCACTATTTCGCAAAGGCAATCGGTGCAGCCTCAGGTTGCTCCGTATTGGCGAGGGTGCGCTGAGTCAAATGGCTTGAGATGGGGACCCGAGAGCCCCTCAGATTGGATGCGACTTCCGTGGATCGAGTGCCACTGCGCACTTCCAGTTCCACTCGCCGTTGTTGTTGAACTCCAAAGCGGGCAGTACCACACGCAGGGTCCCCGTGGCGCTCCCTAAAGGCCCCAAAAGTTCCAGACGATGGATTCAAGTCATCCGAGTGCCCAAATCATTCGGAATTTCGCCCAGTGGCTCAGGCGCCGGTCCCCCACCAGATGGTAGGGACGGGGCTCAGGATAGTGTGCCGGATGGCAAGTCAGGATGTGGCGGCCGGCGGAGCCGATGCTCAAGCGGCCATCTTGGTCGCTGGCGCGGCTCCTCCCCCGATTCAGACATATTCAAGTCTTGTCAGGATAAGAAGGTATTAGAGATGGTGTATATTGTCTCAGAAGGAAGCTATGTGTAGATTACTCACAAGTGTAAGTTAACTTTGTGAATAGCCCCGTGAGTTAGGTGTTCAAGATAACCTCTGTGACACATAGTAACATTAAATTAATTTTAGAGGGAATTCATTTGGTATTCATTTTCAATCGAAAAACTCAACCTGTCATTTGGTATTCAAAGTCATGACGAGCTTAGCTCTAAAAGTAGAGATCCAAGAATGAGTATGTCCAGCATAACAGAGGCAGACAGGCCGGTCTCACAGTATTAACTGCTTTACACCAGATATAAATCCTGCTGAAACCTTCATTGATAGAAATAGCTGTGGCAGAAAAAAGTCATGATATAGAGTAATGACAATATGCCAAGGTATTTTGAGTAAGACATAGACTGCCAGGACAGGACTAGCAGTACTAAGTATAAAGTGCCCAGGCCTTCACCCAGCGGATTGGACATGCTTACTAAGTCAATAAAACATTACAATAGTACCAATTAAGAGATATGCTCACATGCATATGACCTGTAAGCATGTAGCCCTTTCTCAGTGGGTCGAATGTTCAAAATTAAAAAGTGCAAAACAGAAAAATAAACATTAGAATATTGGAGCAGAGGGCTTATATCAGCCAATAATAGTCCTGAGTCACATCTTTGTCTTCAATGGAACTCTAAACATTCCAATATTCTAATTGATGCTATAGCCTTACTATACCTGACTGAATTCAATATTCTGCTCTTGGCATAGCTCACTTGGCGTTGATATCATTGAATGAATTAAATGATACATGTAACAATGACTTTTAAATGCTTGCCTCTCTACCATGAAAAACAAATACATGTTTTTTTTAAAGTTTGTAATCTTTCCTATACTTTAACAAATGCTGCGTAACTTCACTTTCCTATGAAACCTGCAACTGCTGTAAATTTCAAGGTACACTGTAACTGTGTTGCATAGGGGCACTGCAACATAGCACTGTGTTGAGCTAGTGTAACCAGATAACCAATGTATACCTAAAACATGCTCTGTTGATATATGTTCGATGCACAAAGTTTCACCTTGAGCGCTCATTTTAGATCTTTCTTTGCAGGGTGCTATGATTGAGAAGCGGATCCTGGCTAAAGTCCACAGTAGGTTTATCGTCTCTTTGGCCTATGCATTCCAAACCAGAACAGATGTGTGCCTGGTGATGACGATTATGAACGGAGGGGACTTGAGGTAAAATTTGCCCCCATTCTTGTGTTGTATTATCAATCAAAGCTGTTCATTATCTAAGTCTATACGTGTTGTCAAGGAATCAAATTGGCTGTGTTCCAAGACAGGAAACCTTGGAACTAACAGCCAACTAACACTAATCAACCGGATAGAGGCTAGGTCCTGCAAGGCTTACCTTCATTCTTCCATTTAGTGTTTTTCAAAAAATCAAATGTCGATCTGTTTATGTTTATGGGAACCTCAATAAACAAGCACTGGCTCACTTGTATTTTGGCTCTGTTCAATTACAGAGAGGGAGAGGGACAAAGGGTGGCATATCATGCACTGGGTGGTAGCTGGTACTGGGGGTAGTGGGATGGAGGTGAGACAAAGAGATAGGGGACACAGCACAGCAGAGAGGCTATTACAGGTGATTGCTTAAAGTCACATAAAATGCCATGGCATTAAAGACAGCCCACCTAGCTAATGACAAACTTTTGGAAAAATGGCAACAGCCAGTGGCTGATGTGGGCTGACTAAAGGCCCCAGTTTCTGGACTGTATGTATATATTTATGTATGTGTATGTTTATTGGTAATATAAGGTCTCAGACAGCTACAACTGTCTGCAAGTGTGACCTGAAAAGAAGCATTTACTTTATTAACAAGTAAAACCCGAATTGATCTAGATGTTAAGTTGCAGAGGAGCTTCATCAAAAAGTTATATAGCGGGATCACTGACATAATATTGATCCTACTAATAGCGATATACACAAATATCAGAAATTTTATATCAATAACAAAAATATCAAGGCCTTAACTATTTTAAACATGTAAAATGTCAAAAATATCGATTAACACAATATCGATCACAATATTATCACCCACATTACTTATAAATATACCCAAAATACAATTTTAACTTAAGACAATTACTGAAAAAAACGTATAATAAACAACCATAAAAAATAAAAATATATTACATTAACCAAAAATTAAACAAACCTCCCCAAAAAAACGTACACCTAAAACACATATATTTAAAAATACCCAAACAATAATTATTAACTATAAACATATAAATACATTCAATAATATTAGTTCATATATATATATATATATATATATATATATATATATATATATATATATATATATATATATATATATATATATATATATATATATATATGCAACATAATTAATATATAAATAAAACAAACTATATATTATATTACAAAAATGAAACACCAATTAGCTTTACCAAACAAGGACTCAACTGATAAAACCATTCAAACTGTATTAAACCAAGCAAAAAAATAACACCATAAACAACTTTAACCAATAAAATCAAACAAACAATTAAGCCACCATGTAAAAGGCACACTAATTAAAACAACCCACATAACTAATAAATCCTTATAAATACACCCAAAAACAATTTTAACTTAAGACAAAAACTTTTAATAAACAACTGTAATAAAATAAAAATACATTACATTAGCCAAAAGTTAAACAAACCTCCCCCAAAAAACATACACCTAAAACACATATACTTAAAAATACCCAAACAACCATTATTGACTATAAACATATAAACACATTCATTAATATTACATCATCTATATATGCAACATAATTCATATATAAATAAAACAAACTATATATTATACAACAAACATAAATTAGCTTTACCGAACAAGGACTCTACTGATAAAACCATTCAAACTGTATCAAACCAAGCAATATAATAACACTATAAACAACTATAAACAACTTTAACCAATAAAATCAAAGAAACAATTAAGCCAACAATGTAAAAGGCACATTAATTAAAACAACTAAACACCCCAAAAACGACAAACGCTGAAAAAAGAGGAAACTGTGCCATTTTCTCACAAGAAGTGATTAAAACAGAATTAAATCACCTCTACAACTAAAATTAACTCCAGAAGAGACTCCAGCGGATCCAGAACGCCTCAGCACGACTCATCCTGGACATCCCCCGTCGCAGCCACATCCGGACACCTGAGAGATCTGCATTGGCTCCCGGTCAACAAGAGAATCACCTTCCGTCTCCTCACCCACGCACACAAAGCCCTACACAGCCAAGGCCCAGGATACCTCAACAGCCGCCTCAACTTCTACGCTCCCAAACGCCAGCTTCGATCGACCAGCCACGCCCTCGCCGCCGTCCCCCGCATCCGTAGAGCCACCACAGGGGGACGGTCCTTCTCCTACCTCGCCGCCAAGACATGGAACTCCCTCCCCACCCACCTCCGCCTGACCCAGGACCACCTCGCCTTCAGGAAGCAACTCAAGACCTGGTTGTTCGAGCAGTAGCAGACCCCCCACCCCAGCGCCTTGAGACCCTCTGGGTAAGTAGTGCGCTATATAAATGCAATGATTGATTGATTGATTGATTGAAAATTCAAGTAAGAAATACATATATTTATATTAAACATTAACTGTTATCAGACTAAAATATATTTTAACAGATAAATAGTAACACACTCTGTAATCTTGATCCTTTTAGATAGACTACCTAAAGGAAAAGAAAACTTACTTCCAAACTAACAAACTGCTAGAAAATATCAACTATAACAAAGCACTAAGGGCCTGATTACGAGTTTGGTGTTCCGGGAACCGCCATGCCTGCGGTTGCTGTCTGACCTCTGTGAGTTCAGCGCTCCCACCACTCTATTAAGAGACATGTGGTTCAACGAAAGAAACACAGCTATGGTCCAGTTGACACTGCCGGCAAACTCTGACCATGGAGGCTGTGGAATAGGCCAATGAGCCTGTGGGAGGCCTAGATCGTCAGTGAAAAGGCTGGCTCAACTACGAGTTTTGTTACAGCTGGCATGACCATTATTAATTAATTAATTACTTGTGGGTTTGTAATGCGCTAGAATCGACTCCCGAAGGAGTATCTCTGCGCAGTAGACCACTGGGGAACCCGTCCTGGCTTTCCCTGTGAGATGGTCCCTACTGGGTATCTCCAAGGTGAAACCAGGCATCCCCGGCGTATGTGGGGGGCCGTTGTGGAGATGAGGCAAGCTAATGCCCAGAGTTGCCGAGTGTGATCCCTGGTTAGAGTAGGCACCGAGATGAGAATTATCGAGTCCGCTGACCCTGGTCCACGACCCTGCCGCGTCGGGAATTGAACCTTGGTCCCGGGCTGTCCTCTGCTCTCGGGTCTGCCGCCTTTAACCAGTGAGCCACACCACTCCACTCCATGGCAGTCCAACCACCACATCTGAGATGGTGGAAAGGGAAGGATAGAAGGACGAATCTCACCAATACTCACCTCTACACTCAAGTCTTGTGCCACCATGGAGCCGGTCCTACATGTCCTGTCCCTGCTGTACCTGCTCGATCACGTCCAAAACCCATCCGTCACTAGCGAAATCAGCGGTAAGTTATACAAATCCCAGTTTCCATAGACTCCTCAGTAAAACTATGCCCCATATTGGACCAGGTAGGGAAGTTGGACCCTGTCTGGGATTGTTCCATATGAATATAAAAAAGACATCTGTAGGATGCTATCGTAGGCCAAAACCATGATACTGCACAGACTCACTGTTCACCAATGGACATGTGTTTACATATCATATACAGTGATGGTAAAGTGTGCATTAATGTGTGTTCCACAACAACACCTCTTCATCAATTTCACTCCTATAAATGTCTGTGGCATACTTCTCTTGCCCCTTCACACTTGTCTGCCATGTGAGTACTGATGGTCACATCACATGCAGGTTACAATTTCTCAAGTTCTAGGAAGTCCACATAGAGATCACTACAACTGCCATGAGACCATGTGACTGTAACTCAATTTAAGATGCAATAGTGTAACTGACACACTCACATTGCACACGCCCCAGGTCCTGTTTTGATATCAAGGAAACATCTGTATGGATGTGTCATTAAATTGAAACAAATCTTTTCTGCTACAACTCTGTATTGGACTCTCGCCCTTTCCACATGAAAATACATTGTCAGTCAATGGGATTACATAGAACCAGTGTAAGAAGCATTCTAATGGCATAATGTAAACAATCCATTCAGTACAGCAATACCTCTATCGAGGAAACCATGAAAAGGGTGAAGCCCTGGGGCACAGTACAATATTGCACATGCCTCACAAACTCAATTTGGCCTGGACCTGTGAATTGAAGTATAACAGGGACAACCAAGAGCATTATTAAGTGCTATGCCATGCACATGTAGGGAATGTGTATTCATCAAAGCAAGCAAAGCACAAACAACATTTGTTACACATCTAGTTAAAGTAGGTGTACAGTACACACAGGAAATGATACATATGTCCATGCAGAACTCCACACAGGTAACATCCTTCATGTGTGGGTAAACAAATATCCAACTTGAATACACCAAACACATATCCAACATACATCATGGAGCTACTGCAACCTAAATGATGTGGACATTGGACAGGACTAACTGAAATACTTACAATATCACATGACACCCAAGGCAATGTCTGCATCAATCTCAGTTCAACCCACATATTCATCCCTCCAACATTACCTCTTG
Source organism: Lissotriton vulgaris (assembly GCF_964263255.1). NCBI lineage: Eukaryota > Metazoa > Chordata > Amphibia > Caudata > Salamandridae > Lissotriton > Lissotriton vulgaris. The sequence continues at coordinate 813,136,547 of NC_141696.1, read as the reverse complement.
TCCTGTGTAGGTCCAGCACAGGACCCAAGGACACATTACACTAACAACTTCAAATGGTTCAGCAATGATGGATTAAACATACACAACTGTAGTCAATAACAATAACAATAGAAAAACATCAAATAGTTTGAATAGTAATGACATGACCGAGTTCTTCAAAAACAAGAAAATATTTATTCATACTCTAACAGCCCATCAAACGAAACAAAGGTCAATGGCCAGTCTATTCACATTTCCTGTGCCACAGCACAATACTGTGAGACGTAACTTGCCCTTACTGACACTGCCAGGGAACCTCCTCACAAAGGGTATAGCAGGCCCCTCAAAGGGGGTACTTGGGACGTGCGGAGTTGAGGTTTGGGGGGGGGTTAGGTTTTTCCTTGGGAAGATTTTTTTCTCCCTATTTTTGGGCTGGGATCTGGGGGGTGCGGATGCTGTTTCTGGAGTGGGAAGTGTAAGGAGTGCCTTGTCCTTCGGAGCATTTTTGTTTCTTTTTTCTTTTTTGGGCTTGGATCAGGGGATGCTATTTCTGGGATGGAGTGGGAGTAGAAAGGGTGGGCTTGTCCTTGGGATGTTTTTTGTTGTCGTTTTTTATTTGGTTTTGGGTTAGGATTCAATGGGTAGGGATGCTCTTTATCTGGGGTGGAGTGGGAAGTGGAAGGGATAGTTTGGGTGTGGGAGAGCTTTTTTGGACTTTGGGAGGCTAAGGCACGGGCTTCAAAGGGGGTAAGGGCAAACAAGACATCATCAAGGTGACTATAGCAAAACTAGATTCCTTTCTGTGTTATTCAATGTTAGGTTTTTCAATCACTTGTTTGAATAGGAAGGAATAGGAACAATAGTGTCTCCCCAATGTAATGCTGGGTGGGGATGCTCTTTATCTGGGGTGGAGTGGGAAGTGGAAGGGATAGTTTGGGTGTGGGAGAGCTTTTTTGGACTTTGGGAGGCTAAGGCACGGGCTTCAAAGGGGGTAAGGGCAAACAAGACATCATCAAGGTGACTATAGCAAAACTAGATTCCTTTCTGTGTATTCAATGTTAGGTTTTTCAATCACTTGTTTGAATAGGAAGGAATAGGAACAATAGTGTCTCCCCAATGTAATACATAAACATATGGAATGAGGGGACTTAATATTTTTCTTACAACTAAGTTTATATCAATATATATAAGGATAATACAGGATAGAAAATCTTTTGTTTGGCCGAACCAAAACATGGTGGCATGAGTACCCGGTTAATCTACGGGTATCAAAAGAATAGAACAAACATGCTTATAAACATGCAGAAATGACACAAAATATTATAAGTATATACCGTTTCCTTTATATTCCTTTATCAGGGTCTGGGGTAAAAGAATAACCTTACAGAGAAGGTGCCCAGCAAACTAACTACAAAGGAGGACCTGTTAATATGACTAACACAGGGAACAAAGAACCCTACCCAGCAGGTATGTAATTGAATGAGAGAAGAGCCAGCCTCATAGGGAGATAGTAAAAACTTTAATAAACCATAAGATATTAAGGTTCTGATATTTTCCTCAATAGATGGATAATAAGAAACACGTTTACCAGAACTTCGTGCGCAAATTTAAAGACGCAAATTAACAAACAAGACACGAAAACAACTATTCTCCTGTTTTTAAGTAAGTAACATGAGAAACCATGTCAGGCCCTGAATGAAACAAAGGCAAAGGTTAAAATATGACATGGTCTTGCTTTTTCTATATTATAGAGATTAAAGAAATTGAAATATAAGACGACGGATGTCCCCTAAATAGAAGAAGAGGGAAGTTTCGTAACATTAGCAATAAAAGTAAGATTGCCTTTTCAATAAACGGAGAGAGAGATATAAGGTACAATAAGAGACCCACACTATAGAGACAGTGAAGAACTCTCAACAAAATTAGACACTAATTGTTTTTATTTAATTTTAGAGAGAAGTACAACTTTTGAAATCTATAAGTCTGTCCTGAGGAAGGTGCCTAAAAGACCTCAACGCACCGAAATGCGTCGACAAAAGGACTGCCTGAAATGATATACAATTTAAAGATTTTAAACAACATATGCCAAAAGGATTGGCTTTTTATTTTGTGTTTGTGTTTTTGAGCAACAACAAGAATAGGATTTACTTTTGTATTAGATTAGGGAATGCTCAAATATATATGTTGGATATGAAATGTCCTGTGATAAATTTTATATGAATGTTTTTAACTAATGAAAATAAAATGTTGTGAGAAAGAAAGTCACTCTAGTGTGATGTAATAATAAGTACCTATATAATTGAACCTCTCTGCACAGTTAGAAGTATAAACACTAAAAGTAGGCCAGATGGCCACAAAACCTAACATTGAATAACACAGAAAGGAATCTAGTTTTTCTATATTTCTATACCCAGTCCTTTCTGGTTTTCTGGGACTCTCTCTTCTTTTGAAGATTATCAAGGTGAAAACAGGTAGGATGTTCGGGATGGAGTTTAGGTTGGGAGGAAGAGGGAGTGAAAGTGTGAGATGGGTCTTTTGTCTACACATGTGCTGTGTTGCTATCTGTTGTGAGGATTACTCTGAGCGTTTGCGTTTTGTGCTCAAAAGTCGATTGTCTCACACATTAGCATCTTCCAGGACAGTCAAAATGTCACATGAGCATTAGGCCTGTACAATGCAAGCATGATGTTAGGAACAGTTACAACACACCTGTGGAAGTATATTACCTTACTCAATTCAATATCCACAGTCTGAGGGGATGACCTCTGACAACATTCAGAATGTACAACATGCACAGGCGATCGGAAAAAATAGTTGGGCAAGGGACTCATTTTGGAAATTTCTGAGGATCAGCAGAACTACGGGGAGGTAAACCAGTGACTCACACATTCAGTCCAAAGTGACTGTGCATCTCAGCCTCTGCCATGGCCAAAGTTGGGCACAATTCCTCATCATCCCTTGCCCTCTAAAGACTTATTCCACATTCACATGGTACTTCCCAGGCCGAAAGCTCAGATCCTCTTATGCAATGCTACTCTGCCCCTAGAGCAAAGCTTACTGCCTGGAGTGGTAGGAGCTTTCTACTGAAGGCAGCTACACTCTGGAAAGCCCTACCCCTTCCAATCAAGAAATGTTCAGACTGCTTGAGTTTTTGAAAGCAAGTCAAAACTTGGCGTTCACACGCCGTTAATTAGCAGCAACTTTATCCATACAGCACCGCACAAGTCTGCAGCAGCGCCAAGAGACCTCCGGGCATTCGAGAGCTATACAAATCCAAAAATCAAATCAATTACATTCTCATCACTTCAATCTAGAAAGTTACATATTTTGGCTGTGCCAAATTTGACATGATCATTGTGTGGTACCCCGAGGGGGCCATTTCAGTATAGCTAGATCCAGAAGCATAGTTTGACGAGTACAGATTTGGCCTGCGTAAGTATTCCAACTGTACACATGCCTCACAACATCCTTGCCTGCTTCTTACAGTATGCATACACAGCTCAGACTGTAAGCCTAGAAATATTTACCACCATGTACCATGATTTTGTAACACAAGCTTTGCATGACGCCATCAACTGAACATATGCATTGAAATGTGTATGCTACCCAGCGATGATTTAAGGCTTAACAAATGTCACAATGATGATGTCATGTACAGAGTACAGGGCTTCACAATCCATAACATGAATGTCCTCTGTAGGTACGCCAAACTTTAACTTAATTACTTTCATAAAAACACACTGAAAACCAAAGCCACATCATAGCCTGTGAGAAAGGAAGCAATGCAGTCCAACAGAGTGAAGTATGTGTATGCTAGAAAGTTACTTTCTCCTCTGGGGAGCCATAGAGCTTGCCATACAGAGGAAGAACCTCTTCAACAAGCATCTCCAGCTCCTCTGCAGGAGAAGATAGGGGCCGTCTCCCCTGCAGTGCGTGCCATGCTTGCTTTCAGAGAGGGCACACAGCAGCTAAAGTCGAGAAGTTGTCGATCGCAGCAGTGTCGGTAGGCAACTGAATAGTTTTTTGCACCACATCATACATCGGCAAACACGGACACAGACATTGGCCCGCAACTGTCATATACAGGCAGAAATGTTAGCCAATGGCTGTGTCTGCCATGGATGACGCAACTTACCGTACGGTCTACTTCTGCCGGTGGCCGTTGATTCTGAATGTTCAATTAGCAACGTCAGTCAACTGGCATTTTCGCATTTGGAATAACAGTATTCCTCAATTTCTCTATTGCGGTACCATCAGTACAAGTATGTTGGGACATGTCTACAGAGGTTGTAGACCAATGCTCTCTAACTACCAGTTGACAAACAAGATTGTACAGCATTCCTGTTCATGTCCCCAGGATTAGGGCAGTGAATTTGACACAGGTGATGCCGGAAATAAGGTGTTCCTAGCAATATATATGATAGGTCGGTGTATATGATACTATTGGAGTATGTACAATGTGTACATCCCTGAAATTCACAGATGTGGAGTCCAGAATAAGTATTAAATGGTAAACATTGATGTCAGTAAGTAATTACGTGGATGGATGTGTAAAGCTTACATATCCATTATTGTTAGTTCACATGATTTTATTGCCTTCATCGTAACAGAGGTTACTGGGAACACTGTGACCCTAGTCCAAATGTGTGTACACCCCACATATAGGTAGTCTGGGACAGTAGGAAGACAATAGGCCCCAGTGTACCTGCCCTACCCAGACCTTCAAACCATGGAAGAAAGAGATGTCATTAAGATGTTCCGTCTGAAAAGAAAGTACCCATACATGTTAGTACTCCCTCCACCACGTGGGTTCATGACAGCCTGAGGGCCTGGGCCACAGTTAGTGTTTCACACAACTTCAAACCCCCATGTGCACCGTAGCAGTGGGCTCAAGTATATCAGGGACTAACATTATCATAACCAACAGCTGTGAAAATCAGGGAAATGTGGAAGTACAAGTCAGCTAAGCAAACACATCAGGAACTGATTGTGTGACAAAGGAAGATGATTTAGTTGGTGGTCCAACACAGATATGTGGACATATGCCTATTAAAATGTATAAAATATTAGGCCTACATAATTCCCTTCATGTATAGTGAATCAAGTTTGTCACTTCAACACATCAAACACATATCCAAACTACATCATTGCGAGGTCTTCTAGGCAAATGCGGTCGACATTGTCCAAGAGAAGAAAAAATGACATCCCACCTAATTCTATATCATCCAACATGTCCATCCATGGAACAGTTAGCCTTCTTCTATGATATACCATCACCGGTGTCATTTACAGGATTTACAAACCTCAAAAAATTGCACAGCAAACCAGATGTAAGAGCCAAAACTGTAGTTACAGATTACAAAGCACATAATAACTTCACAGTGATATCATATAAAGTGGCAGGACACGTGTTTTTCAAACTAAATGAAGTGCTTTATTCAGCTGTAAACACGACTATTTTTTGAAATATTAGGCTAGTGACCACTTGGTTTTCCACCAAACTTGCATACAAAACACTGCCAGAGGAACCTCCCCAGGAAGGAGTATCTAGTGGGCATGCCAAGCACCTTAAAGATCTCATTTGGGAGGCTGGTTTTTGGACTTGAGAGAGGTGAACTTTTTGGTTTGGGAGGGGTCTTTATTTTTTTATGATGTTTGGTTTTGGATTTGGGAGGGGTGGTTCTTGAGGTGGAAGGAATGAATACATGTATAGAAAAAGGGGGCCTGGGTTGGGGAGGGAGGGGTCCAACAGGGTAAAGCCCAAGAGAAAGGAAGTATTGGTCAAGGGTAGATGGTCTGAGATAATCATAAGTGGGTTCTGGTTGGAATGTAGAGGGAGTGGATGTGTCTGGTGTAGGTGGCTCTGTTGTTGGTACAGGTGTGTGTTGTGTAGGTGAGTGTGGGGGTCTCTGTGTAGTATGTGTGTATGCAGTGGATGGGCAGAGTATGGGAATGGGTTGGAGGTGGCTGTGGGTGTGGGTGTGTCGGTTGAGTGTGTGATGATGGTGAGTGTTGATGGATGTGTGGGTGCGGATGCGCTGTCTGTGCTGATCGTGGGTTGTATTGATGGGTGTGTGGGTGCAAGTGTGCACTGATGATGGGTGGTGTTGATGGGTGTGTGGGTGCAGGTATGCTCCTAGGGCCAATGCTGGTGGGGTTGTTGGGGGTATAGGTTGAGAGTGTGTGATGGGTAGATGTCTGTTTGAGATGTTCAGGCTATGTGTGTCTGTGTGTGCTGCATCGGTCTGTTGGGTGGGTGCATGCACAGGTGTGTGTGTGCTTGGAACAGACAGGGTGGAAGGCTGGGGTGGGTGTAAGGCTGCTGTCAGCGAGGAGGCCAGAGCCTGAAAAAATCTCTGTAAGGCAGACACATCACTGTGAATACCTTTCAGGTAAGCAACCATCTGAGTCCATTGGATGCCCAGGCCCTGGATGGCATTCAGCAGTACAGTCTACCACACAGAGATCTGTCTCAGGAGGTCAATAGCCTCCTCTCTCAGTTCAGTTGGGGTGACAGGGGCAGGGTGTAAGGTGCCTGGAGGTAAGGAGACAGCTCCCCTCTCAGGGGAGCGGGCCCGGACAACTGGGTGGGGAGCAGCAGGGAGGGCAGAGATGGAATGGGGGTGGCGGATAGTGATGGCATTGAACAAGGATGGCTGGGGTCTGCCACCACCAACGAGCGGCCACTGGAGTCTACCTGTCTGGATGATGAGGTTGAGGTTGGGTCCTCCGTTGGCACTACTCTTGCCCTCTTGTCCACAGGGTTCTATCCGTATACTGTCACAACCGGACCTACATGCGCCAGCTGCTTTCTCAACAACCTGGGCCCTGTCTCCTCCACTTGCCTGGGTAGATGCTATGAGAGTTTGGTGAATTCCAACTGCAGAGACACACAGGAGGAACAGCTCATTACAAATTACACAACAATGGTGCACATATCACACCATCTAGTAAAATTGTCTACTACATTAGCATTAGCACATGCATGAATGCAACATAAGTTCTCAACAGTTGCACACAATGATGTCTGGAACACAGTCTGCCCCAATTGAATGAGTTACCTTGTCTTCACTCCATTATGTATGTAGCAGGATATTACATCACCCTGTATTCTTAGACCCTTTTAACGTACTACAGTAACCAGGTGACATCAACTAGTGCGGCCATAATTAATGCATCCATACCCATTCTACACAAGGCCCAGCGACAGCAACTAGCCATGTTCCTAAATCCACCTCATGGTGAACATCTGACCGCTATCTTCCTGCAATATGTGTAGTACCAAGAAGGATGTGTCACGGAAGTGCCCATTCCACACTGTTCACACGGCCGTACTGAATCTTTATTATTGTCCTCTGTCACAACACACTCTACAAAGGTTAAACTGCATATCTCTGCTATGTATGAAATGTCTCACACAAAAGGAGAATTGAGGTAATGTGGGTGAAAGTTGAGTGAGATGTCCTTACATGCATCCATGTGACATGAGACAACCTAGGCCTAGGGACATGATTGGTGTACTCACCAATACCAATCTCCCTTAGCATACTGTAAAGCCATTACAACAGGTAAAGTTTATGAGACTCAGTGTATCTCCTGTCCATGAAGAGAAGGTTGCACTTGTAGACAATAGGGAAGGGACATCACAGCACCTCTTCTTGTCTATCAAACACATATACCAATGTATTACTGGGTGTACCCACTTATATATGACCCCAACATGTCAGTATTACACTACCTGCTGCATGGCAGCAGCCACTTCATGAACCTCCACTATTCAACATGTGCATGTCACCTAAATGTATACTCACACCTCAATGGCATGGAACATCACATTGTGAGACAGTACTCCGAACATGTATGTAATTGCCTCATCATTTGGAACTGAGTTATTACAATGAATAATGTATTTGGGTATGTGTGACCCACCCACTCATGTCTACACACCCCTGTCTGTAGTAACACATGACCTGTAATCACATCACCATTCACAAATGTCCATGACACATTGGGCAACTCATACAATTCTGATGGACACCGACTTCAAACCATGTAGACCCATAGATCGTGTGGTAAACACTTGTACATATGATAATACAACACGGATATGTTATACATGTCAACCAGACCTACACATGCAATTACTCCTCAATTGTGTTTTTCATTAGTCAAACTCCATGTTGATGTGGTCACAGTTGTCTGTAACAATGAATAGTTGGTTAGGCATGAATTAGAATAGGCAGCACAATACTCACCCCCTCCTAGCTGCCTTTGGGCCCTCAACTGCCCATCAAGCTCTGGATAGACCACCGTCAGGATGTGGGCCGTTGGGGAAGTAAGAGTCCGGCCCGCGCCCCTACCATGTTGGGTGAACTTCCCCAGCTGGACCCCCATGATCTCCCAGGTTCAGAGTTTCAGACCCTCTCACCTCTTCCTGCAGTGGATGCTGCTCAGGTGGTAGACCCCTAAGGATCGCACAATCCAGGCAATGGCTTTCCATATTACCTACTTCTGATGGGCGCTGGCCTGTATGGATGCAATACATGAAAAGACTGAGTAATCACACAAGACTTAGGTCATCTGTATGGCTGATCAAGACGTTTTAGATACCTAGCATGAAGATGAATACTCAACACCCCAAATGTGTTGACTTCCATGATGACCATACACACTGACATGAAACCACAATACGCTAGTCATCTGATGACTAGACACAGCTCAGATTAGGTCTTCTACTGACTATGCCTACATACATGCATCGCGCAGACCAGGGCCATAATACATGTACTGTGAATGTAGTCAAGATGTACCACTATACACTATTGGCAGCACATGACAGCTAACATACATGTGCATGACTGTACAGACACTTTCACACTCCAGACGTGTGACTCTATCCATGCTGTTCAAAACATAGCGGTTACAATGAATTTGATGCATCCCATAACTTGGGTCACCAAGGAAGGTCTGGCAGGTGTCATACTGTGTGCTCACAATCTGGTATTTAGTGGTCATGTCGACAATTCAGTGTAAAATTGTATTACATTTGAATGAGTGTTTGGGTGAGGTACTGCCAGCAAAGAATACCCATTTAGCCATTTTGGCACTGTCACATGGATGACATCAGCTTACCATTGTAAATACTTTCTGGTTGCTTAATGTGTCACACCTGGTGATGCAGTGATGGACTTCACTGCTGTACTCACCAACCATCTGCACAGTACATGTGTCAATAGTACGAATGCCTGCACAATTCCTCCTATACTCATGGGACAGTTACAACAGACTTGTAGAAGTGAGGATCCTGTCATAAAGCAGTAAACACATTGACAATGTGGGTAAAATTAACATTAGGTAGTTTATTTAAGATGTATTAGGCCAACAAATTGTACAGAAATACACATGTTAGCACTATCTAAAGATCAGCGGTTCTACTGGAAGAGGACACTGTACTGCAGTACTGTGTCAGATATTCATCTGCTACAACCTGGGCAAGAGTGGGTAGAAATCATTGCCGTGGTTTACTCTCTTCCATAGTGATCCCACATCACCATCACATTTCCAAGTTTTAAATGGGTACATCTGTTGGCCATCCAGTACAGGACATGCCCATTATGTTGCTCTCTGAATTGGTTTGGGATGTGTCCTTCACTCCCAGCCAAGAGTTTGGGGAGGACTGATGTGTGCTGGGAGATATGTAGGGTAATATACACATATCTGAGATCAACCACTACTGCACCTTACATGAGACATGCACATGTCATGGGGTCAAACAAATATATTAATTTGCAGATTGAACAAGAGCATGGCACAGGGGTAGGATATAGGGCTACTCCCACATCACTATGGATTTTATTGTTGACAGAGCACCATGATCCATCACATGATTGAACTAAGTAGAGACAACGCATCCTAATATTGTGTCCGTTATTTCACTCTGAGACTCGGAGACGCATAGTAGCCCATGGAAATGGTAAGGATGAGCTTTCATATTTCTTCAAACATCATGTAGTAAGTTAACTACTCCTCTGGTGAGCTATAGAGTTGGCCATACAGGGGAAGGACCTCTTCAACCAGTGTCTTCAGCTTGTCTAGTGTGAAGGCAGGAACCCGCTCACCTGCATTGCCTGGCTTGGTTGCTCCCAGATGTGGCACACAGCAGGTGACTTAGAGGAGGGGCTTATTTAAGCAGTGTCAGTAGGCAAGTGACTCTGTTTTCAAACAGGGATGTACATGTGAGCTGCATACGCAGTTATGAGCGTAGATGCATCCAGTCATTGAGGCGCGGCGGTCACATTCCTCCACGTTAGCCTATGGCTGTGTCCGCCACGGAAGGAACCGCCTAGTGCACGTTAGACGACCTCCTGCGGTGGACTGTTCCAATTGTCCTAAATAGGAGGTCAGGCCATTTTAGCGGTTGTATAGACAGTACAAATCAGTATAATTAATAAGTGTTTCGTCGCTAAATTAATAGGATGAACAAATGCAGTATCCAGTCTATGATTATGGTAGACAGTATACTACAAGGCTTTATATGAGATTTTTGTAGAGTCTTTCTAGTTGATAGTTATTTGCTGAAAGGCGACTGCTAATAATAAGTCAATAATTTTAATATTAAAACAGACATTATCCCAAATGGGAGAGAGGCTGCCTAGGAAAATATGAATAAAAGAGAAAGGAAATCCAGTATTAAAAAATAAATTGATTTGAGACCATATTTGTTTCCAAAAAGTATGTACATGTGAACAAGAGAAAAGCATATGAAACAAGTCAGCTGTGGGAGACGAGCAAGTCCAGCATAAATCTGATGTAGTATGAAATCTATTACTTAAGGTAGCTGGTGTAAATAGAAGTCTGTTGTAAACAAAAAATAAAGTTTGTGTGGTATTTGCTGCCCTAGAAGATTTGCGAATCTTAATCCATATATTCTTCCAAAGTGTAAGCGACCAACATGCATCAAGATCACGCTCCCAAGCCTCCTCTATTTTGGTCTTCTGTCTGGGTGAATCAGTGTCACGTAAATAATTATAGATAATGGATGCTTTGGGTAAAGTCTCTAGTAATGTGCGAATGGTTAGAGAGGGCTGTGAGATAATAGGATTATTTTGTGACGTCCAGATTTGATCATAAGTATCTAATACAGTTGTTTTTAGCAAATTATATTTATATTTGAAGGAAATTGGCAGATTAAATAATTGGCTCAGTGTAACAAAAGGAAGAAAATCTGTGTCCAAAAATAGTTGATGAACCCGTATTAAACCTTTGTTTCTCCAAGCTTTCCAGTAAAAGGGTTTATTTCGGATCCTCAAATGTTTATTATGCCAAATTGTTGAGTTGAGGAAAGAATTTATGGTGATGGAAGTATGAGTGGAGAGCAAGTCAAGAAGTTTGGAAGTATGCTTTATTATTTTTTTTTTAATTTTTATTTTTGGAGCAAAACAGAGATAGCAATTACATCATCATCAGTCACATAATCATACATTTTTGCAGAGTGTTTTAAGTCGCATAAGATACATAATATGATAAAAGGTAAACAACCCTCTTTGGTCCTGGCGAGCATCCGGCCTTCTTGGTGACATGACGAAAAGGGATATACATGTGTCGTTAAAATACAGTTTGCAATTTTGTTTTTTGTTGTCTACTATTTGTCCGAGTTTTGCCTTTTTTGCAATAAACCTTAAACAAGAAAAAGAGCACACTTAGTTCGGCACGTATTTGAAGTAGTGTCATCCGCAACTCGCAGCACAGTCCATCTGTAATGGAAGCAATCAGTTGTATCGAGGCTCCCTGTCCTTAACACCCCCTTCATACCACCTTCTCAAATCAGGTCCCGCCCGCAGCAGTATATCACACCCAACATTCATGCACACGCCCAATCAAGGTTCTTCGTCACTCTCTGATCCCTCGAGGTCATCCTCCTCTAGCGGTTCACATATATCCCCCCTGTAGGAGTTCCAGTGCGTCCACACCCCATTCCATTTACGTGGATTGTCTCTCAGTTTGTACACCGCCCTTTCAGTCAACATAAGCATGTCCATGTTGCGGATCCATTGGGCTAGTGTAGGGAGATCAGCCGACCCCCACCTCTGGGCTATGTCCCGCTTCGCTGTCACCATCCCCACTGTAACCCAGGTTCTTGCATAAAAGGTAAGGTCGGTCGGTTCCCAGATGTTTAGCAGGCACAATCGTGGGTCTAGAGTGAGGGAAGTGTGTAGTGCCTGGGCCATTGTGCGTACTACCCGTTGCCAGTAGCTTACAATCAGCGGACATTCCCACACCGTGTGTATGAAAGATCCTTCTGCTCCGCAGCCTCTAAGGCAGTATGGATGAGCCGCCCTGTGCAGTTTGTGAAGCATCGTGCGGGTGTAGTAAATCCTGTGTAGGATTTTTAACTGCACTAGGCGAAATTTGGAAGATATGCCTGCTTCACGTGGGGACGCCATGGCTGCGTTCCAATCGGTTTCGTCTAGATCACCCACCTCCAGCATCCATTTGTCCTTCAATTTCCCCAGTGGATCAAGCATATTATTTACCAATTTGCGGTATGTTAGTGATGTCGCCCCTTCCTGCATGTAATCAGTAAGTAGACGGTCCTCCAGAGGGGAGGATTCGGGTGGGGATGTGTCGGGCGGGATCGCCGCTAGTAGCGCGTGTCTGACCTGAATGTATCTGTATAGCTCTGTGTCCCTCAATTCATATTGTTCTTGCAGAGTTGTAAAGGGGATTACTCCATCCCTCGTCCACATGTCCCCCACCGTAGAGATACCTATGCTGTCCCACTGAGTGAAGCCCTTGGAGCGCCGCAAGTGGCCCAACGCCTTCGCGTCCCACAGAGGTGTTAGTTTCGTGACGATTCCATCCCATTTCAACTTTGCCTGTGCCTTGTACCATAATCTAACTGTGTGCTTCGTAGGCCCAGTGAGTTTTGCCGCCACTCCACGGTGGTACAGTGGGGCCAGTAAACTGTTAGTACCCAGTTGTGCCCTGTCTGCCTTGAACGCTGGGTCGTCTTGTGGGGCATGCATCCATTGATTAAGGATTTTGAGCTGAGCCGCCCAGTAGTACAGCTGTATGTTGGGGAGTGCAATGCCCCCGTCGTACCACCCCCTGTTTAATTTGGCGTGGGAGATCCGGGCCGGTTGGTTACCCCATAACAGGCCTGAGATCTGTGCCGTTATTTTCTGGAGGAAGCCATCCGGCACCAAGTATGGAGCGTTCTCCAGCACATACAAGAAGCGTGGCAGAGCCATCATTTTAAAGAGCGCTGCCCGTCCTAGTAGCGTTAGGGGGAGTTCCTTCCAGTGGCGTACATCCCCACGGAGTCGGACCAAGGGGGGCTGTAAGTTCAGTCGTGCGAACTCCGCCTCGTCCCGGGTGATATGAATCCCCAGATATTTGAAGGACGTACATGCTAATTCTAATGGACAGGAGTCCGGGAGTGGCGGAAGAGGTCCCCGTAGTTCAAAAATGATGGATTTGGCCCAGTTAATGGTGTAACCCGAGATTCGCCCATGTGCCGTACAAAGAGCCAGGAGGTTAGGGAGACTCTCTCCCAGATCCGTAAGATAAATCAGCATATCGTCCGCGTATAGGGATACTCTGTCCTCCCATAGCGGGGTCCATTGTATTCCTTTTAGGAGTTGGGTGGTGCGTATCGTAACCGCCAATGGTTCCAGCACTAAAGCGAAGAGAAGGGGTGAGAGCGGGCATCCCTGCCGCGTACCTCGGCCTAAGGAAATGGTTCTTGAGATGTGGCCATTGGCCGTCACTCTGGCTACGGGGTTTCTGTATAGCATGCGTATCCATGAAATGAACACCGGCCCAAAACCCATTCGCGCGAGCACTGCAAAAAGATAGTTCCATTCCACCATGTCGAACGCCATCTTGGCGTCCAAAGACAGGATAGCAGCCGGTTCCTGCAGCAGCGGAACTCGCGCCACCACTCCATGCACCCTGCGTAGATTTAAAGCAGTGCTGCGATGTGGCATGAAGCCTGATTGGTCCGGGTGTATCAAGTGGGGTAAACACGGTAGGAGCCTGCTCGCCAACACCTTGGCAATAATTTTGGCCTCCGGGTTCAAAAGGGAAATTGGCCTATAGGACGAGCATTCGCTGGGGGGCTTACCAGGTTTCGGTATTGCCACGATAGTTGCCATCCGTTGATCCGGCGGCAGCGTACCCTTTACTCTAGATTCCTCATACATATTAAGTAGGGGTGTGCTCAGGGATTCCGTCATGATTTTCAGCCATTCAATGGGGATCCCGTTGGGGCCCATCGCTTTACCTGGATGGAGGGCGCCGATAGCCAGCTGAATCTCCTCCACCGTAAGGGGTGCATCTATGTCCTTTGACACCTCTGCTGTCAGCTCCGGTATTGGAACGTGTGCGAGAGCAGTCTGGACCTCACCTTCTCCCACCACCGTCACTGGGTTATATACTTCGGTAAAATAGTCGGCGAGGACTTCCACTATCTCGTCGGGGCGGGTGTGAATGTTGCCATGTGAGTCTGTGAGTTGTAGGATATTCTTCCCTCCCCCCTGTCTCTTGTCCAACCATGCCAACAATTTACTGGCCTTGTCCCCAATGTCATATACCCTATGTTGCGTTGCCGCAATGTCCGACACCGTGATCCTACGCATGTGATCAGTAAGGCGGCGCTGATGGACTTGGAGATCATGGAGAGTATCATCCGAGGGATTAGCCATATGGGCTGCGTTGGCCCTCTCTAGGCCTAGTTCTATGTCCAGGGCCTCTTGTCTGTGTGCCTTTTTATGATTCGCGATCACGGCTATGGCCTGACCCCTGAACACTGTCTTGTACGCTTCCCATAACGTAGAGGGGGAGTCCACCGAGGACCGGTTTTCCTCGAAGTAGAGCCGCGTTGCCCTCTTCAGGTCTTTATTGATCTGCGGCACTTTAAGATAGCCGGGGAAGATCGGAAATAACCTGTGTCGTTTCGTGGTCGTGGTAGTAAGTGTCAAAGTGAGTGGTGAGTGATCTGAGACCTCTCGTGGCTGTACACTCGTCTCTGCTACAGTAAGATGACCATTGATCAACGCGAAAAAATAATCTATTCTAGAGAGGCAGTTGTGTGTGGCTGAGTAATACGTGTACTGCTGCTGGTTAGGGTGTAGAGTACGCCATATGTCCACCAACCCCTGTGCAGTCAGAAATGTCTGGAGCCTGTTGGGCCCTTCCATGTGTGTGCGTGGGGGGAAACGGTCTACAGTGGTCTCGAGTGCCATGTTAAAGTCCCCACCTATGAGCAGGTCACCATCAGGGAGGGCCAGCAGGAATTTGCCCAGATCCGGCAAGGCCTCGGAGTGTAGGGCTGGCGGTATGTAAACAGATACAACGTTTAGCAGTCTCCCCTCCCACTGGCCATGAACTGCCGCAAATCTGCCATGGGCATCAGTTGCAGTGGATTTGACAATAAATTTGGATGATTTCTTCAGTAGGATGCCCGTGCCACGGGACCCCGAAGTGAACTCAGCATGCACTATCATGTGATAGCCCCTCCTATCTAGGGCCTTCGTGGCCGCTCCCGTCAAATGTGTCTCCTGTAGGAGAATGAGAGCCGGTCCCTGTCTCCTTATCCCTTGTAGCACCAGCCCTCGCTTAATCTTATCCCCTAGACCCCTGACATTCCAGGACATGATAAGCAGTGGGTGCGTTGTGGTCTGACTATCCGTTGCAGCCATGTATGAACCAGTGATTCGCCATGAAGCCCCCTCGCCGCAGGCGATGTGGCACACAGTGGCTGGCGTTGGGCAAGTGTGGCTGTGTCTCACAGTCCGATCCCCCTATGCCTCGAGTTAACCAGATGTTCTCGGGTACGTAAGACATGCCTAGATACATAAGTGTGCTTAGAACATGAACCTGTAGAACCAAAAAGTCCCATAGTGCAAACTTACCCAACTCCCCCCCCTCCCTGCCCCCCTGCTGCACGGACTCAAAACTGCCCGCCCCCCCAACTGAGCAGATTGCTTACCCCATCCCCCAAACAGTGTACTTGCGCGTTGGGGTGAGGGACTCTCCGCAGCCGGCAGTCTCTCATTCACACCCTCGGAGGCCCCTAACCCAGTGTCCAATGGCGGGAAGCGCTTTGCAGCCATAAAGTCTCATCACAAAAGTAGATATGAATATTGTCCAAATGGTCATTGTTCCTCGAGCTCTTCCCTGCCGCCTTCTGCTCCCAAAGAGTCACTGTTGTCCAATCCCCCTCCTGAAGCCTGGGAGTCCCGGCGTTGGCCTCCAGTTCGATCTTTCTTGGAGCGATGTGTCCGTCTGTGGTTCTGACCCGGTCTCCACCCCTCAAGCCACTCCTGTACGTTTTCCGGGTTGTCAAAGAACCATGTTTTGTTCTCCGCCACCACCCGTAGTCTCGCTGGGAATAGCCTTGAATATGGCAGTTCTCTGGACCTCAGTTCCTTTTTTACTTCAAAAAATGTTCGTCGCCGACGGGCGACTTCCGCCGTGTAGTCGGGGAAAATGGCAACGGTGGCATTCTGGATCTTGAGAGGAGGGGAGGATCTGGCCGCCTGCAAGATTGCGTCCCGGTCTCGGAAGTTAAACAAGCGTGCCACTATAGGCCGCGGGGCAGCCCCCGGTTTTGGTTGGCCACCCGGGACTCGATGGGCCCTTTCCACCGAAAAGAAGTTGGACAGTCCCTTTGGCTTTAGTTCAGTCGTTATCAGGCTCTCTACGAAGAGGTCCATGGCTTTCACGCCTTCTGATTCCGGTACCCCTATGATGCGGATGTTGTTGCGCCTAGAACGCCCCTCTTGCTCGTCCAGCTTCTCCCGGAGCATTCTATTGTCCTGCGCCATCTTTCCCATTTCACGTTGGAGTTCTGAAACGTCTTCTACCAGAGATTTCGTGACCACCTCCATGTTCTTCACCTTCTCCGACATTTTGTGGAGGTCCGCTCTAAGTAGGGTGACATCTGTGGAGATTCCGCCAACGGTCGTTTGCAGTTGGGCCAGTGCGAGCATGACGTCGTCTAGTGTGGCCTTTTTTCCCCCGGGGGAGTCGGCCAGCTTGCCACCCTGCTCCCTCCCTGCCGGGGACACTGTGGGTTTGTCGGAGGTGAATCGGTCTATACGGGTCTGTGTGACGCCGCCCTTAGGGCCTTTCCCCGCCATGCCGCCGAGTGTCGTGCTCCTCGTGCCCCTACGCTCCAGGATTTGGGGATCGGTGTGGACCCCCTGTCCAGTCCGGTTCGGCAAAGATGTTCAGCGACTTTCTCCCGGAGGCAAGATGCGTCGAACGTCGCCAAGTGCGTAGCGACTGTTCCGATCAAGAAAAGATGGCGGGCGCCCACTTCGTGTTCGTCGCCCGGACACTCGGTGCTGCTGGCGACGACCTCAGACACGGTCTGAATTCCGGAGACTACTCCGTCACTCTCCACTCCTCCGTTCCACACGGACCGCCGCCTCCGATTCTCCAAGATGTACTCGGTCTAGCGACTCCTCCGCCACCCGGGTACTTCCGGTCTGAGGTCTCCGATCAGAAGGCACTTCCTGCTGGGTTAACAGCCAGGGGAGGTCCCGGCTCATGAGGATTAAGCAGGCCGGTTCGAGGCTTCGACGTATCTCTGTCAGCGTACATCGGATCTTGTCGCTGCTTGTCGCTGCTCACTCCGCCCGGTCCTGGGATCCGGTACCTGCCTGTGGGGCTTGCAAATGTGACGGATTTTGTATCGGATCGACGAAGAGGCCGCTTCAGCCGCGGAGCTCGTCCCTTATGCTGCCGCCATGATCGGCTGCTAGCCACGCCCCCCGAAGTATGCTTTATTATTGGAGTATTGCAAAAAACACAGTTGATGGACAGAATGCAGAACAATGTCTTACATTCACCCCAGTACAAAGATCTGGGCCTAAATCCATCGTTTCTTTGCACTCCACACCACCCTAGGTCAGACAATGGCTATATGCAAATCAGCCTTGACCCTGTGCCTCATGGGAACAGTCCAGCCCGAACTACCAAGCCATGAGGCATAGGGTCAGACTGATTTGCATATAGCCATGTCGGAACTGGGGTGGCAGAGTGGGCTAAAGAACGGTGATGGATTAAACCCAGATCTTTTGACTGGGTGTGAGTGTTTGATTGATTCAGATGCTCCGTCCATCACCACCCCCTTTTGTACCGCTTTTGGCCGCCATAAGTGTGGCAGGGTATGCTCAGACGTGAGTCCCTTGCTCACTTTGCCACTGGATTCAAGCAAGCCGGGCTGAAGACGGCTGGAATGCCAGAAATTGGTCCTCGGAAGCTTGTTTCTGGTCCAGGGAAGACATGGCTTGGCAGTTCGGGCTGGACTGTTCCCATGAGGCACAGGGTCAGACTGATTTGCATATAGCCATGTCGGAACTGGGGTGGCAGAGTGGGCTAAAGAACGGTGATGGATTAAACCCAGATCTTTTGACTGGGTGTGAGTGTTTGATTGATTCAGATACTCCGTCCATCACCACCCCCTTTTGTACCGTTATTATTGGAGTAGAGTGGAGTTTGTGGCTTCCGTGAGAAGGAAAGGTACTCTTGGAATGAGAAAGGGAATATAAAGCGGTTTTCTAGTGTAGTCCAAAGAGGACAATCTTCATTAGAGTCAAGTAACCAAAGAGATGCTTGACGTAAAAGGAAAGCTTTCTGATAAGTTCGGAAGTCTGGAAAGTTTACACCTCCCTCTGTTTTGGGTCTTGTTAATTTCAATAAAGACATCCAGGGTTTCTTGTTGTTCCATAAAAAGGAGGATACGATAGAATTAATTCTCTTAAACAGTTTGGCAGAAATCGGAATTGGTATATTAGAAATAGAATACAAGACTATTGGTACCAGCATCATTTTAATGGTGTCTAAATGGCACCACCAAGAAAGATAAAGGGGATGCCATTTAGAGGGGAGTTCTGAGAGCTTCTGGATGCATTTATTCGTGCACAACTGTATTGTACCTGAGATTGAAGGTGTGAAATATAAACCTAAATATTTAATATGATTGGGACTCCGGGAAAATTTGGAGGCAATGAAATTGGAACTAAACGTGTATTTCGTCAAGGGCAGGATTTAACATTTGTCGTTATTTAATTCGTACCCAGAAATGAGAGAGTAAGACTTAACTTCATCTAAAAAAGAAGGAACAGAGTCTTTTGGATTTGACAAAAAAAGTCAAATATCATCAGCGTAGGCCGCTAATTTTATATGAGCATTTGACGTTTGAAATCCATATATATTTGGATTCTGTCTGATTTTGGTTAAAAATGGTTCCACACCCAAATTAAACAAGAAAGGGGAAAGAGGACACCCTTGACGAACCCCTCTACCTCAGTTAAAAAATGGAGAGACCATTCCATTGGCACAAACATCAGCTCGAGGATTGGAATAAAGAAGAGAAATTAATTTTAAAAAAATTGGGCCAAAGCCAAACCATTTGATGGTATAGAATAGGTATTTCCATTCAACTCTATCAAAAGCTTTTTCGGCATCCAGCGCGATTGCAGCTAAAGGATGGTTTAAGTGAGATGATTTGGAAAGGACATTAAAAAAAAGTCATGTGTTATCTGTTATAAACCTCCCTTTAACAAAACCTGATTGTTCTTCTCCCAATAATTTCGGTAAATATGAATCTAAACTTATGGCTAAGGTTTTAGAATTTTTTTTATAGTCAATATTGACCAAGGAAATGGGGCTGTAATTCTTACAATGTTTGAGGTCTTTACCCTCTTTAGGGATGAGGCAAATATGTGCTTCTTAAAAAGAACCAGATTAATTATTAAAAGCATAAAAGACATTTATCAAAGAATGCAATTTAGGCCTTAAAAGTGTAGAAAAATGGAGGTAAAATTCAACAGTAAATCCGTCCGTGCCGGGAGCTCTGTCTGTTTTCAAAGTGTGAAGAGCTGTTAAAAGCTCTTGCTGGTTGATATTCGTTTCTAGGAGCGAGAGATCTAACTGACTCTGTTGAGATTTTTGAATGTCTGAGAAAACTGTGATAAAGTGTGATTAGTGAGATGGGTTTCCGATGCATATAAGGATTTATAAAAAACGGATAATTCATCTAAAATTTCTGCATCTTTGAGTTTTAAAACATTGTTCTCATCATAAACAGATTCGATATTTAATTTGTTGTATTTAATTTTTAAGTAGTTTACTAATATTTTACCTGCCTTCTTTTTACCACCATAAAACTTTGCACTAGATTTCAACAAGTAGAGAGAAGCGTCCTCTGTTGATTTCTTGTTAAATGACATTTTAGTTTTATAAGAGCTGTTAAGCATTCTTTCAAATTAGATACATATTAGGATTGCTCTAGTTTCTTAATGTCTTGGAGGAGGTATCTAATTTTTTACGCACTGCTCGACGTTTTTTTGCAACAAAGTTAATGATAACATTTCTTGCTGTAGCTTTGAAAGCATCCCAAACAGTGGGGATTGGTAAGGAATCCGTTTGGTTTATCTCAAAGTATTAATTGAAGTAGGAGGTGAAGGAGGTAGTAAACTTTGGCTCTAAAAGAAGAGTGTTATTAAAGCTCCATCTTCTTGGGGCATTAATTTTGGGTAATAAATCAAATCCAATCAATACCGGGGCATGGTCTGATAATAGGATTAGACCAATTTCAGCGTGTGTAAGAGATTGTAAAATATTATGGGATACAAATACATAATCAATTCTGGATTGCAGTTGATGTACAGGTGAGTAAAATGTATATTCATTAGTGGTCGGATTACATAGGCGCCACGCATCAAGGAGTTTATGTTGAGTGATGGTGTGTATGAAGGATTTATGTGATTTGTTGGGAACCACAGACACCCTAGAGTTCCAATCGATGAAAGGATCCAACACCTGATTACAGTCTTCAGCTAGTATGAAATTATCTGCCATACAGCTAGGAAGGTGTTTAGCCAATGTAGGCCAGAATGCAGTGTCTCCTTCAGTAGGGGCGTAGGCATTAAGAAAAGAAACTGGAACAGCCCTTAATGATAGTTTAACATTTAGCCATCTGCCCTCTGTATCCAACTCCTGTGAAGTAAGTGTAATTGGAAGAGATTTACGGCACAAGATCACTACACCAATTCTTTTACCATCACCTTGAGAAAAATAAACTTTCCCCACCCAACCCCTTTTTAATTTCAAAGATTCAATTTCCGTAAGGTGTGTCTCTTGCAAGAATGCATGCTATGTCTGTATATAGCCTAGCCAAGTGAGTTAAAACCCGCTGTCTTTTTATAGGGGAGTTCAAGCCCCTAATGTTCCATGAAATTAGCTTCAATGGCATATGTAATTAGAAAAAAGGAAAAAGGACAGAAGATGCTGACAGTCCAATATAGTAGAGCTGAAGAATTTTTTTTAAAAAGCAGGAAGAGAGGTATACACAACCAAAGTATTGCTGAGCCAGAAGGTGAAATAAAATGAATTAAAAATAAATAATATTAGGTTGATTCCAGAAAGAGAACTCAGATAGAACAAGATCAAGATGGAAGGGAAAGATACCAAGGCAACAAATTAAGTACAGAAGAGAAACATTTGGATGTGTTATAAGAGATAAGAATATCAATTTATAATGAAGAAAAGAAATAGAAATAGTAAAGACACCTTGAGAATAGGAAAGAAAGAGATAAAAAATCAAAAACAAAACATAAGACATACCTACAAAAACTGAACAGGAACAGGAATGTGAGGGTGGGTGGAATCACACGGAGTAGACGAACCATCCAGGAAGGACCAACCGGCTCAAGGAAAAACCACGCCAGAAAGTAAAAGTATTGGTAAAAGGCGAAAATTAAAATAATGAGGAAATAGTCAAGGAGCAACCAATAATAGATATAAAAAGGATTTGGGGACCAAACAAAAAAGGTAGTACTTGAATGGTTAACAAATAAGGGTAAACATCTATATGTAATAAATAGTAAAGGAGGTTCACAATGCATAAAGATGAGAAAAATGCACTATTAAAAAGAGAGTAATGAACAATGAACAGTAAAATCGTACAAGAACAATAGAGCATCAAATTCAAATTGAACTAGTAGAGAAAAATAAGCAATTAACATACTATAGTCAAATCAGATAAGAATTTGTCTGTGCATGGACCATTCAATCCATAGAGAGTTGGATATTAAATAAATCCAGTATGTCCACAAAGTCAAGTATTACTCGAAGCAGAAGGTTGCATGACGTCCATGGCGGTTGGCTTACATGAGTTGATGAAGCTTTGCAACCTGACTGGGTCTTCATATGTTGTGGTTCTGTTATATGTAACCTTGACTAAACAGGGGTGAAATAGACCATATCTAGCACCCAACAATCGAAGAGCTGGTCTCATATTAGGAAATGCTTTACACCTGTTGGCAGTTGCTTTAGCATAGTCCTGCGCAAAGTATAAAGTTGAACCAGACTAAGTAATCCGCTGGGAAGACTTGACCGCAGACAATACCAGTAACAAATCCGTATATTCCAGAAAGTCGATGATAACTCCTCTTGGCCTTTGAGATTGTGAAGTATTGGAGGAAGGATGTCCTAATCTATGTGCTCTTTGAATATAAAGTTCTGTGTGTTCTGCTAAATATAGAACTTTGGGAATAAAAGATTTAAAGACGGTGAGGGGTCTGACCCCTCAACTCCCTCTGCCAGACCATAAATTTGCAGGTTATTCCTCCTATTTCGATTTTCAAGGTCCTCAATCTGTTTTTGGAGCGTTGAATTTGAGACTGAAGTTGGGATACATTTGCAGTAGTGTCTTTGAATGAGGACATGTTTTGCTCAACTACAGTACTACAGTACAAAGTAAGGACTTGTAGTTTAGAATTGGTCTCCTCCATAAATGGCCTAAGTGCCCTTATTTCATCCAACAGCATCTCCATAGATACTGGTGAGACTGATTTAGGAGGAGAAGGAGGATTTTGCTTTAAACGCTTGGTAACAGTTTTCCCCGAGGTTGCAGTTGAGGAATCCATATCTGCCACCGAGGTATGTGGGGTAGCCAGTAAGGATTCTTCCAACTTAGAAAAAGCAGTGAAGATTTTGGAATTTTTTACAAAAATATTCTTGGAATGCAAATTTGTGGATAGAGCTCCTTTGGTTCTGCCCATATAGCCAACATCATGGCATCCAATTATAAGCGAGCATAAAACATATGACTCGTAGAAGGATGTACAAATAGGAGGTATCATCCGCGTGAATCTTGTAGAAAATATGCAGAAATAGCAGAAAAGATCAAATTCTGAGTTTCTATTGAGCTTGAAGTCTGAAAACCAGTTATTTATTTAGGACTGTGCTTTATACAAAGGCCATTGATGTGGAAGTCAAAATAGTTTGGGTCAGAAATAAATCCAGAGGGAACATGAGATGACTGACAGTTCAAGAAAACAATATGCAGTATATTGCCTCATCAGTGTGGAGATGGGTGCACGAAATGGCCGTGAGTATTCTCCTCATAGATAGAAAAAATAAACATCAAACAAACCTCTGCTTCCTGAAAAATTAGAAGAAAATGCAGAAAATGCAAGCAATGTGCATTTCAGCGTGTGTGGGCAATATACGCTACAGAGGACAGTCAAGAAAATATTGAGCGCTTCAGAGCTGGTACCTTTATGTCCTTGAAGAGTGCAGCCCTTGATGATTCAGCTAAGGTGGCTGCCGCTATAACGCGACTCCACTGCCGAGATTTAATTATAAAAATGTGGCATTATTCACGCAGTGCAGAAGGCGCCGAAAGACAGCACATGGTCCAACGTTCTTTCTGCGTCTCGGTTTCGCGGTAAATAAAGATGTGGAGCGAAACCTCCGGGACCCGCTGGAACGCTTCACCAGGATGCCGACATTCTCCATTGGTGCAAGCCACGCCCCTAAAGATCTGCCAATGATGATGTAAAATGTGTACTGCTTCATGAAGCATTGCTGTTCAGACACATGCCTTTAGCCTTACTCTTCACATATTTTTCTCTGCACACTGTAACAAAGATACATATTTGTGTTAGTCCTTCCATAGGTATCCTGGGAGAGGGAGGAGATGCCAGCCTCCAGTATACCACCCATTTCTAGACCTATTCACCATGGAAAAATGACTTATCATCATGAAGTTCTATTTAAATAGGCAAACATTCCTGGATCTATGTCATCAGTTGGAGCCAGACCTCCTCCCTCACCTTAATAATCCAACCTCAATAGTACCACTAGTAAAACTAATGTCAGGTTTGCATGTTTTGGCCCCAGGCTTATTTCAGTTCACTGTTGATCTTTCTGGTGGAATATCACAACCTATGTTCAGTCGGGTCCTCACAGAGGTGCTAGCAGACCTTATGAAAAATACGTGGGCAGCTACATCACGTTCGTCAGACGTGAGGATTTAACCACTGTGAAGGCTGATTTCTATGGATATGTTCACACCCGACATGTAATTGTATCTATTGATGGCACCCATATTGGCTTAGTTCCACCACACAACAGAGAGCAAGTGTACTGGAACGGGAAGCACTTCCATTCTATCAACGTGCAAGTTGCCTGCTTGCCAGATTTGTACATCTCAAACGTCTGTGCCTAGTTCCCAGGATCTGCACATGATGCCTTCATACTACTGAACAGCACCATACCCCAGCTGATGTCATAACTACTAATGGAGAGAGCCTGGCTTGTAGGTAAGTGTGATCTGTCCTAACGTTGTGTGTAAAATGTCAGGTAGTTTGATCTAAAAGTGTGTAATTAAATGTTGCCCTTCTGTCTATCTTTCATCTAGAAGACTCAGCGTATCCCAACTGTTCATGGTTTTTGGCACCGCTGAGGAATCCTACAATGCCAGGGAATGTCCATTGCAATGAGGCCCATGGAAGTACATGGCAGTCAGTGAAGCAGGCTTTTGGGCTTCTGAAAGCCAGATTCAGATGTCTGGACCAGACTGGAGGAGCCCTCCTCTACTCAACTGGGAAGGTGTGTAAGATCACTGTGGCCTGCTGCAAAATCCACAACATTGCTCTGCTACGGAACATCTGTTACATTGCAGAGGATGCAGGCCTCGAAGACCCACTGGGTGGGGATCCTGCAGTGCCAAATGAAAATGATGAAAGTGGTGAAGAGGAAGGAGCTGATTTGCCTCAGGATCTCACCCAGGACTACTTCTTCTGAGTGTAAGTATGGTATGAGATGTGATGACTGTGACTAATCTTACAACTCTTGTGATGTTGTGAGGAGGATGTTAATGGTACATACCAGGAATATATGGGTCTGGTAATATCTGGTGAAAGGTGTTTGTATTGCAAGTGTAGGTTTGTTCAGCTGTAAATGTTGTCCAAGACAGCTTGCATAGCTTTAATTTATGTGGCCCATCATGTGATCCAACAGAATGTTGTGTTGTGCCCAATTCATGCTATCCTGCCTTCACATGGTTTAATTCCTAATTGTGTATGAACTGTATGTAGCTGTTGACGTGTCTCCTCATTGTAGGCCAAAGTGCTTGTAGCACACCACTGGCATTTGTTTGTGACATTCCACCAGATGCAAGCAACAATGGATTGAAATGAGCCTGTGGACAGAAACTATTTTTATTTATTTGATGTAGGATTCATTTTGGTGAGGTAGACAATATGTCTTCAGCTGATGGTGTAGACCTAATTTATTGTTTCCTATTGTGTAGGATATTCTCAGATGTATCCCCTTCTTCCATGGTATTTAAGTCTGCAACTGATTATTTGATCACTGACATAGAATAACTGTCATGTCTTATTTGCAATGTGTATGACATCATTTCAGCCAATGAATTGAATAAAGGAATAAAGATGTTATCAGCCCAGACACTTGTATGTATGTATTGTTGTGACAAAGTAGTGATCCTGGGTTGAATATTATTTACATATTTATTTATTTATTGAGCTTGTAGAGCGTGGGCTACCCAATGGGTTTCCCGGCGCTGAGAAGACAGTGAGCAAATGACTCGAAATTCCTACGTGCTGGAGATTTATTGATTAAACAGCCAGGTCTTGATACCTCTGCGAAAACAGGAATAACTGCTTTCTGTATGAATGTTACAGGGGAGAGAGTTCCAGAGTTTTGGACCTAAAAAAGAAAAAGACCTGCCACCCATTCTGGCTAGTCGATACTTAGGCACGGTAAAGAAGCCTTGGGATGAAGATCGAAGGCAGTCCCCCACTTTATTTTATGCATGTAACTCAGAGTTTTGAATTTAACCAGGCTATCCACTCTCAGCCAGTGAAGTTCACGAAGGTGCCCCGTAATGTGATCAGTTCTACGGCTTTTGCATAGCTGTCTCGTAGCTGCATTTTGGACAAGTTGGAGACGTCTAGTGACTGCCTTAGTAGCCCCTAAATAAAGGACGTTGCCGTAATCCAACCAAGAGGTTATCAGGGCATTGACAATGGACTTCTGGGTGTCAGGCGGCAGCATCCAGATGAGTTTTTTAACCAACGCAGAATAGTGAAACAGGTGGCTGCCACCTTGTTCACTTGACACTGCATGGTTAGGCCATTGTCGATGGTAACCCCCAGGTTACGCACGTGTTCAGATGGAAGAGGGAGGGCACCCATCTTTGATGGCCAGTGCTTAGAGCTCCAAAGGTCGTGTTTATGACCGAGAACTAAGACTTCCGTTTTTCCTCCATTCAGTTTAAGCAGGTTTTGGTTCATCCAGTTAGATATTTTCTTAAGGTCTGATTGTAGAAGGGAGGTGGAGGCTGGATCCGAATGAGATAGGGAAAAGACAATCTGGGAGTCATCGGCGTATGTAAACAGATTAAGACCCTCATGTTCCGCAATGTGGGCTAGAGGAATTACATTTAAGTTAAACAAAAGGGGACTAAGAATCGAGCCGTGGGGAACTCCATAAGGGGATGCATGAATATTAGAAGTGGCAGTATTGGAAAATATTTTGAAGGTCCGGTGAGCAAGAAAAGATGTCAGCCAGCCCAGGGCCAGGCCGCCGATGCCCATAGAAGTGTGGGATTTTATGAGTATGGTGTGGGAAATGGAGTCAAAAGCTGCAATGAGATCAAGCAGAATCAGCGCAGCTGTGTCTCCTCTATCCAAGAGAAGCCCGAGGTTTTCAGTAAAACCCAGCAAAGTTGTTTCAGTATAAAACCCCGGGCGGAAACCAGATTGAGTAGGATGAAGTAAATCATTGGCCGCGACAAATTGGGCAAGGTGGAAATGAATATGCCTCTCGAAACATTTGGAGAAGGCCGGCAGCAGAGAAATGGGACGAAAATTTTAAAGAACTTTAGGATCAGCAGTGGGCTTTTTCAAAAGGGGAGTCACCATAGCATGTTTCCAGCTTGCCAGGACAGTAGCGCTTCTTATTGAGAGATTAAGGGCTTTACAAATTATAGCAAGTTGCTGAGTGTCCAGTAATTCGAGTGTGGATATGGGAAGTGGGTCAGCTGGTGAGCCCGATTTCACTTTGCCTAGAATCTCAGCAAGTACTTCTGGGTTGATGTCAGGCCAGGAAATTAAATGATCATAAGTTAAAAGTGGATGGTCGGTAGTACAGTGATGTATTCTTTCCGGGATAGTAACTTGCGGCAGCTGTGGATTGTTACAATTCTGCATCGCTATGTCCTGATAGATAATTTCTATTTTCCTTGTGAAATACTGCGCTAGTTCTTCACATTGGTTGTAATTCAGGGGGAGAGTTTTGGCTATGGTCTGAGAGCCTGCTAAATCTTTCACTAGGCCAAAGAGTGTTTTAGATTTATTGGTTGCTTCTGCGATAGTCCTTGTAACATAGCTGGGCCTGGTCAGGGTACAAGACATGGTAAAACTTCAATTCTTTCCTGTAAGCAGCAGAAGCTGCAGGGGAATAATCCTTTCTCCAGGTCTGTTCCAGCCTTTTGCATTTGGATTTCTCTGACTTTAGCAATTCATTGAACCAGAGTGCTGGAGATTTGTGAGCTTTCAATGTTTTGTAGGAGAGGGGAAGACAAATATCAATGGCCTCCGTGAGCCAAGTGCTAATCTTGGTGGATACTACTTCCACAGTGTCTATGTCGCTAAGGTCAGAGGGAAGATGAGTATCTAGGACTTGCTTCAGGTAGTCAATGTCTAGTTTTTTCCAGTCTCATTTGCAAATATTTGCTGACGGGCTTGCAGGGATCGAGGCTACAGGATAGATAAGATTGAATTTGGACAACAAATGATCCGACCAGTGAAGAGGCAGTGCAGGAAAGCAGTGTATGTAGGAAATGTTAGAAAATATAGGATCAAGAAGGTGGCCGCCTCTATGCGTGGGACCACGGTTATGTAATATGATGCAACATCGCTGTTGCCTGCCTTCGCAGACGATGACCCTTGTAACACCTCCCAGATCATGTCACTTGAGCACAGATGATCTTCTGTACTGCCTGCAGCCAATGCTGGGACAGCTTGTGCACCATCCAAGGCCTGGGTGTCAGTGGAGGAGCTGGTATCCATTCCAACAGGAGCTGAAACTTCCTGTGGACGCTCTAAGAATGCCGCCATCAACTTTGAAATATATTGGGGACACTGCAGAACGTGGGCCGTTATTTATTTATTTTGAAAGTTTTATATAGCGCGGACAAGATCCTTGCGGATATCAGAGCGCTTTACACAGAAGGGGTACATGAAGGGGCAGAGTCAGACAGGTAAATCAAATGAGCAAAGAAGTACATCGTCTGACAGGTAGATCAGAAGGAGCAAATAGTACAATCAAGTAAGTCATGCATCGGGTGCAATATGAGCTAACGATCGGTGCATTAAAAACAAGTAAAAGTATAATACTGCAATAAAAGGCATACATTCGCTAGTTGATAATAGTCTAAGGAGGCCATTTCTTAGGGTGCTATATGAGCTAACGATCGGTGCATTATAAAACAAGTAGAAGTATAATACTGCAATAAAAGGCATACATTCGCTAGTTGATAATAGTCTAAAAAGGCCATTTCTTAGGGTGCTATATGAGCTAACGATCGGTGCATTATAAACAAGTAGAAGTATAATTTTGCAATAAAAGGCAGACACTCGTTAATTAATAATAGTCTAAAGAGGCCATTTCTTAGGGTGCTATATGAGCTAATGATCGGCGCATTAAAGCAAGTGGAGGTATGAAACTGCAATAATGGCAGACATTCGCTAATTAATATTAGCCTAATGAGGCTTTCTTAGGGTGTGTTCAAGTAGTGAAAAAGACTAGACCAAGATGGCCGACACAGAGAGAGAGAGAGAAGCCAGTCTAAGATGGCAGCCAAATTGTAGGGATTACAGAGTTTGGTTTCCCTTTCTACTCTGGGAATGTCGAGTTAGTCCATCTTCCATGTTGGTTGAGGGGGAGAGCAGAGTTCAGCTTCTATGCTGCTAGATGGTGGCTTATCTCTGTTTTGCTGCTCCCTGACCGCGTTGGTATGTAGCTTCATGGTCATTTGGTGGGCAGGGGGGGCGACTCATGGCCCCAGCCCTATTAGCCAATGGAGAGTGAAAAGCACGCGAAAACACCAGTCACACAAAGACATCAGTTCACAATTCCGGGCAAAGCGCAAAAAAACCCCCCAAAAAAACCTGCATGAGTGCCCAAGATGATGGGATTGCGAGTAGTTGCCCTTCGAGTCGCCCCTGAAGCTGTTCAAATAGTTTTGTGTGCTGTATTCCAGGCAGAGAATGAGAAAACCTGCATGGGTATTTGGGTAAACAGTTCTGCATGCAGTCACCTCACAAGTCACCACTGACGCTGCTGCTCACATCAGGCTTCTCCCTAGTTGCGCGGTGGTTGACCCCAACACACAGGCAAACAGGGCATACCGGCACTGCGAGGGGGGAGGGGGGAAGCCTCCCGCCAAAATGCCGCCCCAAACATCCAGACAATGGTACACCGGAGCCGTTCCAGATGCCCCCCCGTTCCGTACTCACCGAACCACTGGACGGCGAGGGGGGGGTTGGGGGGGAGGCCTCCCGTCGAAGCACCACTGAGGACACACCACAGGGCACACCGGAGCCGCTCCAGACGCCGACCGCTCTGCTCTGAAAGAATCCTTGGGGGGGGAGCGCTCGTTCACCCGCGCCGGCTCAGCCAGCGCCGACCCCCGTCCTCCCGTCCCGCGTGACACTGATCGGTTGGGCACAACGGAGAATCCTAGAGGGGGGAGCGCTCGTTCACCCGCGCCGGCTCAGCCAGCGCCAGCCCCCGTTCACCCGTCCCCCGCTACACCGCTACACCGATCCGTTGTCCGCAGGCAGGGCACCTCCGCATCCAAGAGGGCAGATGAGTGCAGCCGCCCGACAGGATCCTCCCAGGCATCCCCAATGGATCCGACGACTATCTGAGGCGGGTCGGGCACAACTCAGCTCCAACCGTCCTGGGCTCCGGCGGGCTGCAGGGGTCACCAATTTATCCGCCAGGTTCAATGCAAGTGACGGCGATCTCCAGGCGTGTCGGGCCCCTCCGGTGACACGCCACAGCTCCAGTCCAGTCGACCTGGGTCTATCTGGTGCAGTAGTGCTTTAACGTCCAATTGCGCAACTGATGGAAGTGTCAGACAGAGATCTAACATGCATTCTTCTCAGCAGAACAGGCATCGTAGAACAGGTAAGATGCAGGCCATCCAGACTGGTCGAAATGACAGGAACCAAGAATCACTCAGTCCCCGTAGGCGAGGTATGCCCAGATGTTGTACCATGCACTGACGGTATTTCCATTCCAGGAGTACTGTTTCCATCTCCTTGGTGACTGGGACGTCCATTGCCTAGCAGAAAAACTACAATCAGGATACCTGCTATTAGAAACAGGATCAGCAGAAGTCCTCCAAAAATGCTTGCAAGAACGGAGTGTTTAAAACCTATGGTCCTAAATAGGTGGACTATACCCTCGTATCAGACATGTTAAAGATATGATTTACCATTTCTGTGAAATTGAAGGGGCAGTTCATACATATGAATGCCTGTATCTCAGCCGATGACCTTGCAATTTGGAGCTCAAAAGTCTCCACTCCAGGGCTGAAGTTAAGGGCACGGTTTCCGGTAAAAGCATGGCTTTCATTCTCCTCTGATTATCAAACCGTATAAGTGAAACATTTAGGGCCTGATTCACAGAACTAACTTAAGACAAAACCCTGAACTTACTTCCATTTTGGTATTCACAGAAGGCACTTACTCATTTTGGTATTCACAGACAGCACTTACTCATTTTGGTATTCACAGAAGTTAGGAGTCCTAACTTTAGGACTCCTCAATGCCTTCTGTGAATACCGAAAGTCTTAAAGTTAGGATTTTTCTCAGTTAAGGTGTCCTAAAGTTAGGAGTCCTACTCCTAAACTGAGAAAAATCCTAACTTTAAGACTTTCAGTGTTCACAGAAGGCATTAAGGAGTCCTAAAGTTACAAATGTCGCACTTTAAGAAATAATCTTTGGTCTGCTTCGTTAACCCTGGCCACCAATAGTGTTGTTTCAGTAACGAAGCTATCGCCATAACTCCTACATGTACAGAACCCCAGACCCTCGTGTGCAGCTAAAATGAAGCCTAATCTGCGATCCATGTTTGGTTTCACTCTATCCCCCACTCCAGGAATCTGAGCAAATGGAACGTTGTTTGGATCTAACTTGTAGGAGTACTTGTGTGGAAAACCTTTCGGAAGTGCTTTGTTGTCTTTGCGTGAAGCAATGACAGCTACCATTATCTGTTCATCTATTCTCTTTTTTGAACCAGTGATTGCAGGTATGGATGCAGTTTGTACTTTCCCCTTTGCGGCTTCATCACCCAATGAATTCCCTTCAACATGAAGCCACCACATTGATGACTCATCGTGTGTATCACGTGAGCACTTGGTAGTTTGTTTTTCATCTCAGCTACCTGTTCCCATAGCATTTTATGCTTAATTGTGCCACCTTTTGAGTCTT
Organism: Lissotriton vulgaris; assembly: GCF_964263255.1. Classification (NCBI taxonomy): domain Eukaryota; kingdom Metazoa; phylum Chordata; class Amphibia; order Caudata; family Salamandridae; genus Lissotriton; species Lissotriton vulgaris. Next base: position 813,104,736 of record NC_141696.1, on the reverse strand, counting down.
TAAACCCATTTTGTCCCCAATAAGAAAAATATTCATTGTATGACTGGACACAGTAAAAAGAATTGCACACAGTGTGAGGAATTTCCGATCTGTATTTATTAGTGCCAGTAATAGTGCTTTTAATTCAGCCAGCTGATCCGTGCAGTCTCCTTGAGACTTTGTCTTTGTATCGCTGGGTTGAAACTTGCCTTCCTGCATGCATCCTTTTACAATCGCACAAGAGGGGCTGTATTGCGGTTTACTCCCTATGGCCGGCTAAGCAGATCTGTCAGTGTAAATTATATATTTGTACTGATCTAGAGGCATAATTTCATTCAGGAGAGGATATTCTTGTTCATATTTCAGGAATGCTTGTGTTTTTAGTCTATGATCATATCTGTATTCTACATCTGATGCAGTGAGAGAATTAGCCCATTGTATCCATCTTGGATGTAACGCTTTAGCATTGGGAATGCTAGAATTTGTAGCAGCCTCTAAGGCTGGTACCGGAGTCATGACAATCATTTGTTTCCCCTGAGCCAGTGCTTGTTCTCTCACTACAGCAGTCGGCACTGCTGTCAGAATTTTTTCTGTGGACGCGAAACGTATCTCAGCATTTGGATACAAGTGTGATTTATAAGCAATGGGTACTGTTTCGCCTTCATTATATTTGAGGTATGTGTACCCAGATTGACCCCCAACTATACGTATTACCAGGTTGCGGACATTATACATGTCTGTAAGTGTTTAGATGCTATCATGTCAGCCTGGAGGGAACAAAGTGTATCTGTGTGTTTGTGTGTCCATTGCCTAACTGAAAAATCAGGCATTATGAGGAAGTAGAAAGGTTTAACTCTTTCTGCATAATCCAAAATGTATGTTCTGCCAAAATTCAGGAATCCCAGTATGGATTGTAAATTTTTCAGTGACTTTGGGGGTTGGAGCAGCGCACACTATTAAAAAAAGTCAGCTGCCAGGCTTTTCCCTTCACTTGAAAGCTCATATCGCAAAAATAGGACTCTGAGGTGGGCCACTTTTGATTTTTTGAAGTTAAACTTGTAGCCTTCAGAGGCGAATCCCAAAATTATGGTGCTCACCTACACAGGACAATGCCTCTTCATCCAGATTCTGGAGTAACTCAGTTACCCTGGCTGAAAACAACCCCGGGCTGTTCTTATACCTCTGGGGGAGTTGCCAAAATGACGCTGGGACCCTAATGCTGAGAATGCTGTCAAATATCTGCTCTCAGGTGCTATATTTTGGCAGAAAAATCCATTTGAGATATCTAGTGTTGTTTTGTATTTTTTCTGCACAATGATATTCATCAATGTGGCACAATGTCGTTTTATACTGCAAATGTTTTTGTGCATGAGTTTAGATGTCTGTAATCGGAAACTAGACGATACGAATTGTCAGGTTTCATTATGGGAAATAAAGGATTATTCATTGAAGATGTGCAAGTTTCAACCACATCCTGGTATTCAATTTGATCTAAGATCTTCCTGACCTGTTTTTTAGCTTCTTGCTTAAGTGGATATTGTCTCTGTAGAGTCGGAGTACATTTTAACAGTATCACGTGGTGGGTTGAATCCTCATCCCATCCAACATGGTTTTGATATAGTGCGGGAGCAAGGGCTACTGCCCACTCCTGTGCATATGTATGTTTTAAATATTGAGTTTCATATGCAAAAAACACAATTGATGGACCGAATGCTGGACAATGCAAACATTCACCCCCAGTCACAAGAATCCTGGTTTAATCCATCATTCTTTTTCTCCCCACACCACCTCAGTTTGGACCCAGCCATATGCAAATCGTTCTTGACCCTGTTCCTTGTGGGAACAGTCCAGCCCGAACTGCCAAGCCAGGTCCTCTCTAGACTGGAAACAAGCAGCCTGGGACCGGTTACAGGGCATCACCCTTCATCAGCTAGGCTAGCTTGAATCCAGTGGTGTAGTGAGCATGGGACCCACGTCTGGACATACCCTTCCCACTTAGGGTGACATACGTAAAAGAAACATTTAATGGAAGGAATGCTGGACAATGCAAACATTCACCCCCAGTCACAAGGATCTGGATTTAATCCATCATTCTTTTGCTCACTACACCACCCAAGTTTGGACCAAGCCATATGCAAATCAGTCTTGACCCTGTTCCTTGTGAGAACAGTCCAGCCTGAACTGCCAAGCCAGGTCCTCTCTGGGCTGGAAACAAGCATCCTGGGACCGGTTTCAGGGCATCACCCTTCATCAGCCAGGCTAGCTTGAATCCAGTGGTGTAGTGAGCATGGGACCCACGTCTGGCCATACCCTTCCCACTTAGGGCGACATATGCAAAAGAAACAATTGATGAAAGGAATGCTGGACAATGCAAACATAAACCCCCAGTCACAAGGATCCTGGTTTCATCCATCATTCTTTTTCTTACCACACCACCTCAGTTTGGACCCAGCCATATGCAAATCATTCTTGACCCTGTTCTTGTGGGAACAGTCCAGCCCGAACTGTCAAGCCAGGTCCTCCCTGGACCGGAAACAAGCATCCTGGGACTGGTTTCAGGGCATCACCCTTCATCAGCTAGGCTAGCTTGAATCCAGTGGTGTAGTGAGCATGGGACCCACGTCTGGACATACCCTTCCCACTTAGGGTGACATACGTAAAAGAAACATTTAATGGAAGGAATGCTGGACAATGCAAACATTCACCCCCAGTCACAAGGATCTGGGTTTAATCCATCATTCTTATGCTCAACACACCACCCCAGTTTGGACCCAGCCATATGCAAATCAGACTTGACCCTGTTCCTTGTGGGAACAGCCCAGCCCAGCCCAGCCCGAACTGCCAAGCCAGGTCCCCCCTGGACCAGAAACAAGCATCCTGAAACCGGTTTCAGTGCATCACCCTTCATCAGCCAGGCTAGCTTGAATCCAGTGGTGTAATGACCATGGGACCCACGCCTGGTCATACCCTTCCCACTTAGGGTAACATATGCAAAAGAAACAATTGATGAAAGGAATGCTGGACAATGCAAACATTCACCCCCAGTCACACGGATCCTGGTTTAATCCAGCATTCTTTTTCTTACCACACCACCCCAGTTTGGACCCACCCCTAAGCTAATCAGTCTTGACCCTGTTCCTTGTGGGAACAGTCCAGCCCGAACTGCCAAGCCAGGTCCTTCCTGGACTGGAAACAAGCATCCTGGCACCGGTTCCAGGGCCTCACAACCGCATTCAATGGTACATACCATTTGGACTCGCTATTAGGAAGGGACACCCTTGAGGGGGGGCGGAGCTAGCCGGCGTCCATGTAAGACGCGCGAGCGCGGAGCTCCTTGCCGATATCCCGCAAAACTCCTGCAAACGCATCCTGAATCGGCCCTGCCGGCATTAAAACCTGTGGGGAACCCTCGTACGAGCCCTCGGTGAGACGGCGGCCCCTTTGTCCGGCGGAAAACAGACGCGGTGCGACTTGGTGCTGCAGTGCACGGAGCGTCGAAGACCCAGGCCGCGATCCCCAGCCTGTCCTAGAGGGCTGCCCGGGTTACGTCGCAGTGCGTGCGGCGTGGGTGCCCGAGGCGGTCCCGACCATCCACAGAGACTCCTGGTCGGCGGTCACGCTCGCGCCCAGCGCTGAGAAGCAGCGGAAAGGACTGTCCCCTGTCTGGTGGCGACGAGAGGAGGGGGCTGCCAGAGGGTGCACTGAGCCCAGATTGCCTGTGGGGAGGCCCTGAGGAGAATTCCGACGCTGAGGGCGAGATGCACTGTTCGCCGACTCCCAGCGCCTAACACCACGCAGAGGGAGACCCTCGGAGGAGCGGTGAGTGCCCTGTTCCCAGACACTGAAGCACTTTGACCACCCACTGGGCTAACAGACACGTTCTGCGGATCGACATTCTGGTGCAGGAGGCCGCCATCTTGGGCAACGGTCCCGCGACGTGCCGCCCTTGACGAGGGAGACCTACATACCTGCGCCCACCGCTAAGCCGGACCGCAAATCACAGGTGGTGCTTTCCACACCTCTGTCCCTGTCGGCTGTATGTCCACTAGAACTGCCATGGGGAAAGGGGACAGGTCGCAACCCAAGCTGTCTTTCGACCAGAGGAAGACGAAGGGGGCCGAGGGGGCAACTCAAACTTCCCCTCCACGCCCTACGACGTCCGAGACCTCCCTATGTTCTGAAATACGGGACATGCTGGGGACGATGGAAAAAGGTCTACAAGTCAGCATGACAGAGATTAGCACCAAAATCGACGCGCTGACGTACCGGATGGACCGCATGTCCGAGAGGGTGGACAAACATGCGGAGAGGCTGGACATGGCAGAGAGACGGCTCACAGAGGCGGAAGAGGCTCAGACGGAGTGGGATAAGGACCGCAGACAGTTTAGTCGACTGCTCCAGGTCATCCAGGATAAGACAGAGGATTTGGAGGCACGCTCAAGGCGCTCCAACCTACGCATTACGGGTGTGGCGGAATCCACTAGCACCGGAAAAATGGAGCTGTTTGTGGAGAAACTCCTGCGGACCCTGTTGGGGGAAGATGTCTTCTCCCCTATGTTTATTGTTGAACGGGCCCACCGCACTCTGGGGCCGAAACCACAACCTGGCCTCCCCCCACGACCGATCATAGCAAAGCTGCTTAATTATCGGGACAGAGACTTGGCACTGCGACTAGCCAGAGAAAAGGGGAAACTACAGTTCGAGGGCATGAACATCTCCCTATTCCCGGACTTCACGGCGAGAGTACAGGAGGAGAGGAAGCGCTTTGCCCCCTACAAGAAACAGCTGAAAGACCTGGGGCTCGACTACGCCATGCTGTATCCTGCGAGGCTTCGCATCAACAGGCAAGGTCACTCACACTTTTTTACCGACCCAGCAGAACTTAAGAAATCCTTAAAGGAATGGGAGAAGGACAACCGCAACAATCAGGGGAGTAGGCGAGAGGACCTGGACGCCTCCTCCCACTTGAGTGACCAGGAGTAGCCAGACGCATGAGGGACGCTGCTGAACGGTTGGCGCTGGGCGGCGCAAAGACTTACACACGGTCAGCGTGGACCCACCGAGACATGTCTTTTGGGTGAGATCTACCTGTTAACTCCAGGACTGGTTGGTTGGCACCGTGGAATGGGTGGGGGGCCGCTCCACTTGCCGGGGGGGGTCGAGGGGTAGGCCCCTCTGCATAAGGGACTGGTATTGAGGACCTGTGAAGACTAGAGCCGGCAGGGCTCACTACTTCTGGGCGGGGGGCGGGACGGGAGCACGCGAGAGGTTACTAGCTCTGGTTTCCCAGCTGTGCCGTTTGCTGGCTAGATCCCTCTGCCCCTGCGCTTTTGGCTTCTGGCTCCCTCGGGGGCTAATTGGGGTTCTGTAAAGTTCATAGTTGAGTATGGGGGGGATGCTGGGTGGTGATGATTCCTGTCTGACCGGGTTGGGGATGGTCGGCTGTGGGTGGGGGGGAGGCAGTTCTTTGATGGTTTGTGTATTATTGCTGTCATGCTGTTTGGGGTTCGGGGTTTGCCGGGTGGGGGGTTTGTTTTTGCCGACTACCGCACTGTGTCTGTCACACTGTCTGCTCTGCGACATTTTACTTTCTGATCTGCTATGTCGACTGCTGACTCACTTAGTGCGGAGAGCTCTCTGGGCTCTTTGCGATTGCTGTCCTGGAACGTAAGGGGGCTTAACGATTTCCGCAAACTCAGGAAGGTCTTGGCCTATTTGCAACGCCATCACATTGACATTGCTTTATTACAGGAGACACACTTACCGCTTTCCAGCCCTATGTTGCAGGTGAGGGGCCTTGGCCCTGCTTGTGTCGCTGCGGGGTTCACAACGCATGCTAGAGGGGTGCTCATATGGGCTAATCCCAAGTCCCGACTGTCGTTGACCCGGGTGGCAGTGGACCCAGAGGGGAGGTTTGTGGTTGCACGTTGTGTTGGAAAAGATCATGATCTCCTGCTGGTGAATGTGTATGGCCCTAACTACGACTCCCCGGAGTTTTACTCTTCGCTTGCTGACAGCTGCAGGCAGTTTATGGGCTCTAGAATGTTGTGGGGGGGGGATTTTAATTTGGTGCTGAACCCGGCCCTTGACAGATCTGCGGGCCCACCCAGGTCCCCTGCAGCCTCCGCGTCCCTCCTTTTGTCGGAATGTGTGAAACTTGATTTACTGGATGTATGGCGGCATAGACACTCGGGGCGGGGTGGGTTCACTCACTACTCGGCCTACCACAACATCCACACACGCATAGATTATTGGTTTGTTTCCCGCGCCTTGTTAGATATGGTTAAGGGTTGCACGGTTCTCCCGCGCACGCTCTCTGATCACTCGCCCTTGCTCCTGTTGCTGGTGGCTCCTCCCAGGAGGATTCCCCCCTTCACGTGGAGGTTCCCCCCGTACTCCCTCTTGGATGAAGTCTTCAGAGGGGAACTCGCCGAAGACATAGAGGCCTATTTCGCAACCAATGTGGGCTCAGTGGACAGCGTTCAGGTTCTCTGGGACGCATTTAAGGTTTACATCAGGGGGATGACTATGGCGAAGCACTCAGGGGTGCTTAAAGCTATTAGGCGACGCCTACAGTTGCTCGAGACGCAGCTAGCGGGCCTGGAAGGTCGGGCGGTGGACTCGGGGGACACAGCTGATGCGGTCGCGCTCAAATCCTTGCTGGATGAATTTCAGGAGGAAGCGGACAGGGAAATTAAACATATGGGCAAATACGCGACGGCGCGTGCGTATGGGGAACGGGAGCGGCCTGGTGCACTCCTAGCTAAACTTATGCGCAACAGTAGGCCCCCATTGGTTATCGAGGAGTTGGTGACGGCTACTGGGGCGGTGGTTACGGAGGAGCAAGATATCTTGGCGGAATTTCATGCCTACTACACTGCCCTCTACTCCTCGAGGGACGCACATCTCGAGGACGAAATCGACGATTATTTGAGCTATCTTCAGATGCCCTTCCTGGCCGACTGGCAGAGGGAGTTTCTTATGGCCCCCTTCCAGAAGGAGGAGATAACGGAAGCCCTGGAGGGCATGAAGTCCGGTAGCGCTCCTGGTGCGGATGGTCTCACGGTTTCCTTCTACAAAGCCTTTCAGGCGCAACTGGTCCCATACCTGATGCTCTTGTTCGATGATATTTGCCAGCAGGGCAGCATGCCGAAATCCATGAGAGAGGCGCTCCTTATCACCATCCCTAAACCTGGCAAACCCCTTAATCACTGTGGCTCCTACCGGCCGCTATCGCTGATAAATGTGGACGCGAAACTGTATGCTAAAGTTCTTGCGACTCGTCTGTCGCTGCTGGTCCCGGACCTGGTTGCCCCGGAGCAGTCTGGATTTGTCCCCACACGCAATCTCACCTATAATATCCGCACGGTCCTAGGCACGATCCAGCATGTCAAACACGAAAACAAAGCTGTGGCCATCTTCTTAGATATGGAGAAGGCCTTCGATTCTGTTGAGTGGTCGTTCATGCTGAGGGTCCTTCGTAAATTTGGCCTCGGGGAGCCGTTTTTGCAAATGTTGGGAGCCCTATACTACAAACCTACTGCGAGACTGAAGATAGGTAACCTAGTCACTGCTCCCATCGAAATTGGGAGGGGCACGCGTCAAGGTTGCCCCCTCTCTCCGTTGCTGTATGCCATGGTAGCGGAGCCTCTCGCCTGCGCTATACGAGAGTATCATCGGTTTGAAGGGATCAACTTTCCGACGTACCAAATCGGTATCTCCACATATGCGGATGACACTCTGCTATATGTCCGGGACCCGGAGATTAACCTCTCTGCGGTGCTGCGGGAGGTGGTGAGGTTCGGGGCTCTTTCGGGCCTTCGCGTCAACTGGACTAAATCAGTAGCTTTGCCCCTGACACCGGTGACGCACCCTTTTGACTCGGAGTACCCCTTGCAATGGACCACGGACTCTATTCGCTACTTAGGGATACGCATTCATACAGACCCGGAAGTCCTGATCCGCGAGAATTATGGAGTGGCCTACTCCAAACTGATGGATGATGTCGAGGTGTGGTCTAGGCTCCCGCTTTCACTCATGGGCAGGATTGCGCTCATGAAGATGGTGGTGCTCCCCAGGTTCCTTTTTCTATTCGTGAATATACCGGTAGTCCTTTCCAAAGCCTTTTTCCGACAACTTACCCAGACCCTTGTCCGCCTGGCGTGGGGGGGCAAACAACCGCGGGTGCAGTGGCAAACGCTCACCCTTCCGTACGAACAGGGAGGACTTGGGGCTCCAGATCTGGAGCGATACTATAGGCTTGCTCAGGGTGCCCACCTCCATACGTGGATTCATGGGGATCCCGGCATCCCTCATGTGAAATTGGAGCGGCTCTTTGCGGACCCCGTCCCGCTTCCGGCGACTGTATGTTATCCGCCCGATAGAAGGGTCGGCAATCTGGACTCCATAGCTGCCACGAATCATGCTTGGCACGCTCTGATCGGCTCCCGTGAGTGCACGCTGCTGTATTCGCCTTTGCTCCGTGTAGAATGGGCGGCCTGGTTGGCTCCGCTAACAGAGAGGGGCGTCCTGAAGGCGCTACGTGAGCTAGGCATTGTTACTGCGGGAGACCTCTTTTCAAAGGGCACTCTGAAAACGCTGCAGCACGTCCTTCAATCCTGTCCCGGAGCAACGCTGCTTCATAGTTTTCAATATCACAGGGTCCGTAGGGCGGCTCTTGCCGTTCTAGGCCCGGACCTTGCTGAACCGCCGGAAGTGCCGGAACTCACCTATGTCATCAAAACCCCCTCAGCTCGCAAACTGATCACGGCTCTTAGGTCACTGGGTGAAAGCCAACAGCAATATCCCCCCTCCAAGGCCCGTTTGGCCTGGCAGGCTGATCTCCACTCTCCCATCTCAGACGACATGTGGCGTTATTGTGCTACTAATACTAGGAAAATCTCGCTCAACGGTAGGCACCGTCTGGTGCATTTTAAGTTCCTGCAGCGCGTCTACTACACGCCTGAGAGGTTGCACAGGTATGGCCTTAGAGAATCAGCGGAGTGTGAGCGTTGCCACTTTCACACAGCAGACTTTCTCCATATGGCCTGGTCTTGTCCTGCCATACATAAATACTGGACGGAGGTCTTTGCGGAGCTCAGCACTATCCTCGGTGAGGTGATCCAGCCCGACCCGGCGCTCGCCTTACTTGGTTTCTCAAAACCCCTTCCTGTTGCTCTGCGACGGCTTGCAGACATGGCATTACTTACGGCGAAGCGGCTGTTGGCAGTGTGTTGGATGCGGGGGCCAGTCCCTACTAAAAAACGATGGGAAACAGACCTGCTTTACTGTTGCACGCAGTCGGAGGTGTATAGTGAACTCCTGCCGCCAAAGAGTAGACCCAAAAACTTTTGGGGTATGTTTAGAGCGTTTCAGAGTGCGAAAGAGGATGGTGAGTCGGATCCGGAGAGTGTGGAGCTTGATGTGCTACAGGTAGAGGGGGCTGCATCAGCTGTGGATGAGGAGTGTGTCAGTTGAAGGCCTTCATGTTGTATCAGTATGGTGTTTCTCGTCTGACTTTTTGAGTTGTTTTGCGTTAGGGGTGGCTTGTGACGGCTGTTCTGGTTTGTGGCGTCCGCTGTCCCCTTCCCAGAGCGTTATCCCGCCTTAGTGGGCGTTTGATTATCTCCCTTAGCTTCGCTGAGAGGTTCATGGTGGTGGTGCAGGGTGGGAGGTGGGTGGTGGACACGGGTTTAGGTAGTCTGGCTTGTTCTTCTCTGGGGGTGGGTGGGTTTGTTGTGGTCTGGGTCTGAGTTTCTGCGCAGTCCTTCCCGGATGGCTATTTCGATCCTGCCAATTTGGCACGCCATGTTGCACCTGGGTCTGATTCTGTGGGCGTTGCGGGGCGTGCATCCTGCTTATATGTTCTGGTTCTCCAACGGTAGCTACTATGATCTATTGCCCCTGCACGCTTGTCCCATACCTGCAGTCTCGCCACCAGGCCCTCGGGCTGTTGGACTTTACGGCTGTGTACCCTACTTTTACCCAGGGATTGGAGGGTGTTTTTTTGCTTTCTGATGCCGCCGGCCTCCGGGTTGTAGGCGATGTTGGCTGTGTATGTGACATGTGGTTGCAATAAAGTATAAATTTAACAAAAAAAAAAAAGGAAGGGACACCCTTGGCACGCCCTTTCCAAATAGTGAGTCGTAAACGATATTTTGCGAGTCTGTGACTCGCAAAATAGCATTGGTACATACCACCACCATTTTCTGCAGTCGCAAAAGGGTTGAATACCCTTTTGGGACCGCAAAAAACGGTTGTACATCAGGCCCATTGAAAAACATTTGGAAAATTATAAAAACTGTAGTGAAAAAAATGATTGCTTTTTATAATTCTGCCTCTTTCTGGTAGCCGGAACTGTGGGCGATCATAGCACTGCTAACTTATTGTTGATACCATTACCGGAACAAACAAACAAACCCACACGTTGTTGCCCAGCAGTGTTTTCCATTATACCAAAAAAAACAAAATGTTGCTACATGTTGTCTATTTTATATGCTGCTTCTAGGGTAAGCCACAAATGCTGGACACTTTTAGAATATCCACCATTTCGTTAAACAAAAGGACACAAACGTGCCATAGATATATTTTGTGGAAAAAATGTTATGAAGGCTTAAACACAAACTTACCTAATTATCAATTAAAGAACTAGTGGGGTTAAAGTGTAACAAATTGGTTTTATTACATTTGTTGGATCTTTAGTTCGAGACATACTACATAACTCCAAAACAGCAGCATTGTCAACTTCCCAGCTTGCAGCATAATAACCTTCATCAAGCACTACCCTCTACCAAGTTCATATCACCATGTGAGGAAATACTACTATACCTTCCTTCTTTGTGTAGAAGGGAACTCCCATAGACAGCGAAGCTCATAATATTTTGGAGCTTTGCAATTTGCGACCCCATTGGGAATCGCAAACAGTGTTAAAGACACTGTTAGACATGCCAAATAGCACCTCACAAATTGCGAGTCGCAAATGCGACGCAATATGCGAGACGCTATTTGGCAGTCGTACATCTGGCCCTATGTATCATAGGACATATCGGGTTATTGGGGCAGACGATTCGAAAACAGTATCATAGCATTTCCGCAATCACAAGTTCAACATCCAAACAGTAATTTATTTTTCATATAGAGGGTCTGTACAAAGTATACTGGATTCTCTCATCAAGTCTGACTGGTAATGGTCGGATAGTAACCACCTTTCATACAAGTTTGGAATGGCATTTATATTTTTCATACTTTAAGAGCTGATCATGAACGGCTGAAATCAATGTTATCCTTACACATAATTGCCACATTTTGATCCACCACAACAGTAACAGCGGAGGCTGAGGTGACTACAACACCTGGGCTGTAGTTAGCTTGGATGCTAGGAGCATGATTGTTAATGGGTAACTTAGATTTGACATCAGGGGGTATTCACTTCCATGACCTGTACAGCCCCACAGCATGTATTCCGAAGTACAATTCTAGTCATAGCTTTTCCGGCATTTATATGTAGTTCAGATGGAGTGCGGCACTTGTGCCGATTTCTGATAAGTAAAGTCACACAGGGGAAAATGGGAATGCTGGTTTTCAAAGGCTGCAGGAAAAGGTCCTTATGTACCAATATGGAAAGACTTTAAGCCAAATGTAGCCGCGCTCCGTCTTCAAAAATAATCAGGTTAGAACAAGTGCCGCACTCCATCTGAACTCCTTATGCAACACAATCTACATACCTTGCCCCATATGGGAGTCCCAGAGGTAAAGGTTCATTCTTTTTGACATCTTCCTTTCATGATGACGCCTTTTGGAAGTCAAGCCAACTGGAACACATATGAACCAGGTTTGAGATCTGAAGTGAGCTCTCTTTTAGCACCTGGATCACGTTCAGAATGGATGGCAGTTGCCACCATATATAGAGTACAGACAGCGCCTTGATGAATGTTGCACTATTTTCATCAAGTGTTCTCTAATTTCCAAAACGCGCGTCGGCGCAATTCTGTTTATATTTATTCTGTTTCATACATAAGAGCAAGTACAGAAAAGCTTTAATGTGCAAGATACGTAATTCAGAATTCCAATATAAAAATGGAACAACTGTTACCCTATTGTGATATAACTGCTTTTATTGTTTGATGTGTAAGTCTTTGTAAAGTATGATTGAGTGTTAGTGCTATTTGAAACACTGTATGTTGTATTGTTTTTTGTTCCTTTTTCCTTTATGTATGTTTTGAACTTGTGTTTGATCTTACAATATTTATGTACATATCGTCAAAAATATTTCTATTCTTAAGTATAAATATAACTATTACTGATAAATACATTATAAACTGAACTGTTGTGATCTATGGCTCTTAAACACTGTAAGCTTAGTGATTTCGTTTTAATTTAATCGGAGAAGAGATTGTTTGGTTTCTTGTAAGTTTCCGCCCCTGGACTCTTCTCCTCAAATTGTGTATCAGGAACCCTCTTTTGTTTTTCTTTAGTAATTGTGAAATGGAGGCCCACCTACCATCTGCCTCTATACTTATGAGTGCAATAGATGAAGTATGTACTAATTTTAAACAGCCTTGAAACCTGCTTTGCTGTGCTGCATGAAAGGGTAGGAGTGTGGTGTATTTAACATAATAATATTGCCAATACTGTTATCCTAAATGTCTGTTATTTCTCACAGCATATTGGAATGAAACCAAAACGTGAGTTCAAAGACTAGTAGTTCAGTCTGAATAAATCATTATTTATTTCATTCACTTGAAATGCATTTGTGAATTCTTTTATGCAATTTCTACAAATTTTTGAATCCCTACGGTCAAAAACATTATATACAATACACAATCAATAAAACTGTACACATTCCAGAATGTTCCAAAACATTCATTATTCCCAATCACCTCACACATTCCACATTCAACCGGTATATCACACACTCATGGAAGCAATTCTCGATTTACATTTAAAATTCAAAAAACCATGTACAAAACACTGTAGCAGGGATTCCGTTCTCCTACAGAACTGTGCATAGAGATCTGGAACCTCAGTGAATTAGGATGACCCAAAACTCACCTCAGTACCCAAAATCCCCTTACCGAGCTAGCTACAGTGTCTCATTGGTCATACCAAACTCCCAATGCTTAGACAAACCAGAACCTGGAATAAAAGAGTACACGTGCATATTTGAAATATTTATTTACTAAAGCAAGGTTCTCAAACGCAGTATCTTATATAATACAAGCAAACATATTATAAGAATCAAAGTTATCAGCATAGTTACTAGTCCATAGTAAGCAAACGGTGATAGCATATTATAATGCTGAAATGAATAGGAATTAATAACACCTATTTCTCACCCTCCCTATTTAGTATAATATTATATCTATGAAGGTCTCTTTTGGGTTTTAGCAGGGCGGGCCCATACCTCTAAATCTCAGTGGCAGAGGATCACATCATCTTCCACCAGCTCTCTGCATGCGAGGCATCATCAAGTGTGTCTTTGCATTCCCAGGAACTCTATCTTAAACCCGCTTAGAGCCCAATGATGGCAGCAACTGTATTTGTGTTATGTCTAAAGTGGTGCAAAGATCAGACCTCACAGCAACCTTGTGTCGAGTTATTCTTAAAGGTTTCAGCACTCACTGTGCAGACAGTGTACCAAGCAAAACTGATATCAGAGTAATAACATATTATTCTCAAATAAATCACATCGTTCTTCTAGGTTGAAAGCTACAATAACAAGTATGTGTCGTGTGCAAACTGAAGCCGAAGGAAAAAATGGCGTTTAAACATTTAATAAACTCATGCTAACTTAACACAGTATATAGAAAAGAAGCATCTATATGACACCCCCTCAATGATCCGAGCACGGTCAAAAATAAGGAAAGCCAACACTAGAATAGAGGTATAACATGAAAGCAGAGTTCAACAAGATTGAGCTAAGCTAAATTAAAAAAAAATATATATGAATGCCTACAGTGGCCAAACAAAATTATCAAAAGTCTTCAACACAAGGCCTCTGCAGTTCAAGGTAATAGGCCTGGGGCGTATAAAAACAAATGTTCGTAAGAAAAAGGCACCTTTCAAAAAAATACAAACAGTCACGTGCCTTTATAAGCAAAGTCTCCAAGGCATCTCATGATTGGACAGAATATGCAAAATATGCAGCAACAGCTTCCAACATGAAATCAATGTCATCTTCCGAAAACAGTTCAGCCATCCAATTAAGTAATGGGAAAGATCATACGTGCTCCTCCAGCATCGGATCCTCTAGCATCATCAGAGGACAACTCGGTGGGTTCTCAAGAAAGCTATGTGCCAAGAACTCATGTGCCGTATGTCCCACTGACCCATTAGCCCATGCATCGCTGCCAAGGCCATAATCCTTTCGCCAGAACAAACCAACTTGTGAGCAACTACGGGGCTCATCAGATGATTAAAATCGACGCCAGGAGACACCGTCAAGCAGAGACACAAATCAAGGGCCCAGTCGAAATCGCAGCTCAGGCAATGAAACACAGGCTGGACACATGTGAAATTTGATGAACCAGCTCGCAAAAATGAAATGGCAAGTCAGTATTTAAAAGTGCCTGCACCTCTGTGCGTGTGTTAGCTATGTGAAGGACAAAAGTTTCTCAGGCAAAGCTCAGGGCCACTTCTTTTTGAGGCAAAAGGGCTCTTATTCTACTCATACCATTGAACTCTGCTTTCAAGGTTGGGATGCGCGGCCAGATGGAAACATCTGAATTCCCATGTGTAGGAGGATACAGAACATTTTTGCAACAGACCACACGTTCTGATACTGTTACCACATAAGCGATACCGATAATTAAACCACAACACTCTTCGTTATTTAAAAGCAAATAACTACCATTCGTCAATAATGTGAATGTAGGAACTATTGCGGGAACTGTAGTGCCTTTTAAAACACAGGCTAAATTTGCCCGGTCCTGGTTACAAGAACCGTGTAACTGGATGTGTCTGCATATTAATGAACGGTCAGGCGACTGTGTGCATTCTTCTCCATTAAGATTCACTTCCTTTCCATCCTTCAGGCATCTGTATGTGTATGGTAGAGACCATGCCTCATGGAGGAATGCGCTACCTAGTGGTTCATATCGCCCTATTGCAATATACCGCATACAATTATTAAATTTGTACAATGCGAACGGTAATGTGATTAATCAATGGATAAGCCACGTAGCAGCAGTGGCCTCAGCTACAGAGAACGGTAAAGATTCTAACCTTTCAATATGTAACATAGAAAATGATGCGTCACGCATTGAAAGCATGCGTTGTTTGTCAGTCAAATTAAATGGGGCAAAGAGGAAGGACACGTTCATGTAACTCCAGGGCACACGCCCAGCCTTAAGTGTCTGTAGTGTCCATGCAAACTGCATTACAGAACGCAATTGATTTTGACCATGGTATAATACAGACACCTCATCATTCACAATGTCAACAACAGAAGAAACAATATTATTCAACGTGTAAATTCGGGAAGAAAGCATGTTAATACTGTTATCGACAACTGCAAGCACCTTTTCCAAATTAGCTTGGTCAATTGCCCTTAGGCGTTTAGCAGCCTCAATTTGAGAAAATTTCCAAATTTCGTTGTAAACTGCATAAATCCATCTTTTAGATCTACCATTAGCCGGGCCTTTTATAAAATCATTTAAATCCACATTATCATTTAACTGGGATAGATGTAGTTTAACTGCAGCTAATGTGGAATGCTGTAGCCAATTCTGATACAATTTGCCCACTGAGTAAGTGGTAACAGTGTGATCAGCATCAAAACGGGAAACAGGTCTGACTTGTGTAAAACCTTCAGTCAAACCCAGAAAGCGACGTTGGCAAGAATCAGAGCTCCTTTGCCACAACAGCCAACCCTTAGCATCCAAACTGGATATGTTAAAGGATGAATTATGCAATAATGTCTGCAAATCTCGGATGGATAATTTAGTGTAATTACCCCAACCGGAATATTCTTCCAAATCAGGAATAATAGGTGTATTCAACTTTTTTGAAGTAGCCAAGCCAAAGCATGTTGTCTGTGAAATAGTTGAATTTAAAAACAACATATGATTCAGGATGAGACATGCACGGTGCAAAGCCTCAGTGCCTTGTACCTGCCAACTTCTAGAACTCCAAACTGATTTAAGGTCAATAGTTTCCTTCCATAGCTCATAGCCCTCAACAGCTAATTTGTCGAGAAAGGACTTCGAATACAATAATTTAGTATCAGTAAGTCTAACCTTGGACATGGACTTTTGTGTCATTTTAAAATAAAAGGACTCAGGACTTGATTGATTAAAGTCAGTAAAATAAGTGTACTTCTTCAAAAAAGTACTAGAGCTGCCTTGTAACAGTGCTGGCCAATGTTCCCACTGAGTGTAATTCACAGCAACCCTCCTGGAACTTGTTTTATGCAGAAAATGATTGCCAAAATGTTGGAAGCAAAACAAATCACCATAATTAACAGAATCTAAATATAAATCCTCAGCATCAAAGGCAGCATAATATTTCAAATCAGAGAATAATGCTTCCACAGCCTGAATATCCCAATCATCAGAATGAATGTTTTGTTTCACCACATCCCCCATGTTCACTCTAAGCACATTGGGAACATTAATCACTTCAGTAGGGCCATGGATTTGAAATCTAACCGCATCCCACACAATCCCATCAAGAACAGGCCAAGCAGTGATGTTAACAACATTCAAGTCTCTTTTCAGTCTGTGTGCTGAATGTGATGAGGAAAATGGGGCCAATGTACCATTAAGGTGCTGAATTCCTGTTCTCTCTTTGACATAGTGTCCATCAATCAGACGGAAAAAATAAAACACAAAACCAATCGACATAAAAAGATAAATTGAAAAAAGAATCACCCAAATATATGTCCAAGGAGGAATCAAAAAATGTTTCTTAAATAATCTGGTATAAATTGCAAAACGTGAGGGTTTTTTCGAATGTACTGAAACAGAGTCAAAGGAGAATCTGGATTCTGTGGCCAAACGAGTCTGCAAATCGGGCATTGATAAATCAGTTGGATAGGTGGAATTCAGATCATCATTGTCATTAACAGGAAAAGTATTCAATAAAGGATTGGAAATAACAGGCATCTCGAGGGCCACATCTGGTTCTGCAGTAGAAGCAATGGCCAACACAGAATTTCTCACAATTGAAGGACAGGAGACTGCCGGTGTCATGCTATGAAGAATCGGCCACCCTGTGCATCTTGACATTGTCAATAGAGATAAATCTGTTTTCCTTATAACCTGGAAGCGGTGGTAAAATGACTGTTCGTGTACCCTTCACTCCAAGAACGGGAACCGGAGCTCGATATGAAGGACCGAATTCTTTCTTGTTATCGATCTTCTCTCGAACCAGTTCTCCAACTTGGGGTAGCCAGCCAACTACCCGGATCTGCAACACAACATCCGATGAGGAGGGCAAATGTTCCTTAGCAAGACTGTTTCTGGTCTTTTGTAGATCCTGTAAAACATTGCAATGTTCATCTACGTCAAAGACCGCGGCCTGGGCCTTGCAGTCTAGACCGTCGAGGTCAGGTACATACATCTTGATACCAAAGAGCATCTCGTATGGGGTCCTCCCACCCAAAGACCTTCTAGGGAGATTATTAAGAGCACGCTGCACGCCATTGAGATGGGTCAACCAATTTCTGCCAGTGCCTATAACTCGAGCTGTCAAAGATTGCTTTAAGTCACGGTTCATTCGTTCTACTACACTATTACCCTCAGGTCTGTATGGAGACGAAAACTTGACTTGGACCCCCAACGAAATCATAGCATCCTTATACGCCTTAGAGGCGAAAGCCGGACCCTGATCCGAATGGAAGGTACCACAGGCAAAAATCCCTACAAAGACACGCAAATCTCTTATGACAGTCCGTGAATCAGTGCTGCGATGGGGCCATACCCACACAAAGCGTGTGCATGAATCAACGGCTACTAAGATGTATTCATACTCAGTATCAGAAGAAAAAGGACCGCAGTGATCTAGATAAACGCACCCCAGTGGTTTAGTAGATATGTACAACTGTGTCTGAGGCGGACGCGCAGCAGTCGAAGGCTTAATCTGCTGGCAAATGTCACATTGAAGGACATAATCGCGCGTCTGTTTGTACAGTCCCTGCCACCAGAACTTTTGTTGTAGCTGAGTTACAGTGGCCGAGACGCCAGCATGCGCAGACGCCACACCTTCATGCGCCGCTGTAATCAAAGTAGCTCTGCGATCCATGTTGGGAATCAAACGTTCACCAACATCCGGAATTTTCACATAAGGAACCTTATCGGGACTTAAGTGGTATGCGTACTTCGAAGGGAACCCCGCAGGATATTTACCTCCCTTCTCAGTGGCAGCTACAGCCGCCAAGATGACATAATCTATCTTACTTTTGGACCGTGTAACTGCTGCAACTAAGTATTTCGATACTGCTGACTTCGCCGCTTCATCAGCAAGTGAGTTACCGACAGCGTGGACTCCTACACGCTGGTGGCTAAGAGTATGAATCACAAACACAAGTGGCAACTTCTCCTTAAGTTCGGCCACTCGGACCCAGATCATTTTATGTTTTATTGTGCTACCCTTGGAATCACGAAATTCATTCTGAATCCAAAAGAACAAGTTCTCATTGTAAGACTGGACACAGTAGTAAGAATCACTTACGACAAGAGTCGTCACACTAGGATCAGCGTACTCCAATGCAAGCATCAGAGCACGAAGTTCTGCTAATTGTGCGGTGCAGTCCCCTAGCGTCTGCGTGTGCACGACACTGGACTTGAACTCATCGTTCACCATGGCACCGACCACAATGGCGCATGCGGAAACGTGGGCATGTTTAGAGCCATGCGCAACCTGCGCCGATCCATCAGTGTAAATGATACAATGGAAATCCTCCAAAGGTCGCATCGCTAAAGGAGCCGGATGAACAAATTCATACTGTAAGTACTCCTGCGACCGTAAAGTGGCGTCAAAAATAAACGTGACATCCTGGGATGTCAAGGATGCAGCCCATTGAATCCACCGAGGGTGCAAAGCTTTGGAATTTGGTACACTGGCTTTCATAACTGCCTCCCAGGCAGAACACGGGGTAACAACCAACATGCGTTTTCCCTGTGACAGGGCACGTTCCTTGAGAATTGCCATCTGCACAGCCGTCAAAACTTTCTCCACAGTGTAAAATCGCATTTCAGCCGAAGTGTACAAGTGTGACTTGTAAGCAATAGGTACTGTATCTCCTTCATTAAAAGTTAGGTACGTGAAACCTACCGTCCCAGGGATAATTCTTATCACCAGATTGGTCTGGTTATCACGAGTCTGTAAATATTCAGAAGCGAGCAGATCAGCTTGCAAAGACTGCAGAATAGCTGAATGCTCAGGCAGCCAGCATGATTTGGAAAAAGATGGTTGTATCAAAGCATACAGTGGCTTGATACGCTGGGCGTATTCCGGAATGTATGTTCTCCCGAAATTTAAGAAGCCCAGTAAAGATTGTAATTTTTTCAGTGTTGTCGGAGAGCACAACTGTGAGCATTTCTCCAGAAAGTGAGGAGCTAAACCTTTACCCTCATTGTTGAGCTTGTAGCCCAGAAACAACACTGTGTACTCTGCAATGTGCGATTTTGCAAAGTTAAACTTGTAACCTAGATCTGCAA
The DNA here is from genome assembly GCF_964263255.1 of Lissotriton vulgaris. Lineage (NCBI taxonomy): Eukaryota > Metazoa > Chordata > Amphibia > Caudata > Salamandridae > Lissotriton > Lissotriton vulgaris. Next base: position 813,085,099 of record NC_141696.1, on the reverse strand, counting down.
AGTTACAAATTATCCCGTTGACTCGACACAGATGCTCCCAGAGTTCGTCGTCTGTGAGATATATGTCATCCACATACGAACAAGCATCTGGGTCGATTCTCTCCAAAAGAGAGACAATGCGGGCGGAAAAAACCCCAGGACTATTCTTATAGCCCATAGGTAGACGCCGAAACTTTTCATGCACACCGCCGTATGTGAAGGAGGTCCATTGGGAACTTAGACCGTCCAATCTATGGGCATAAAAACCATTGGAAATGTCAAGCGTGGTTTTGAACCGCTTACGCACAAGACTATTCACTAGGGCAGAGCCGTGAGTATTCTGTACTGCACAGTTACGGCAATGTGAGTTTAAATGCCGGTAATCCAATACCAAACGATATGAGCCGTCCGGCTTGTTCACAGTAAAAAGAGGGTTATTCATCGGTGACACACACATTTTAATTACACCTTGATATTCCAATTGTTCAAGGATCGCCGCGACCGAAGCTTTTGCTTCATGTCGTATGGGATATTGTGGTTGAGGCTGCGGCTGAGACCGTAAAGGAATTTCGTGGCCCGGGGACAATTTATCCCAACCACATTGATTCCGGTACACAGCCGGCGCAAGAGCCAGAGCCCACTCTTCTGCAAAATGCAGCGCTTCCTCTTTCGAGACAGTGTTCACGAAACTGGGGAGGATTACCTCCTCCCCTCGCGGAGCTGCGAGAACAAAAGGTGGGGGCCAGTCAGCCTCCGAAAGCAAAATGTCATAGGTAGACGAAAGATTTTCCCAAAATACCCCTTTTATGGTTCGCTGTATGTCACCTTCTATTAAAAGGACAATTTCAAAAAGTCTATCAGGGGGAGCAACCCTGGTATCAGCTGTTTCAATCACAACATAAGTATCAGTCGCTGTCACCTTCAGTAGTGGATAGAGGGCCTCTCTCACTATGGTAATCTCCACCGCGCTGTCCAGCAAGGTCAGAGCCCACGTCAGATTCCGAAGCCGCGTTCTCACTATCTGGGGCATATCGATGCGCTGTTAAGGCTGCGACCTTCTTCTCGCCAAACTGCGGTCTCTTAGGCGTAGAGCCTTCCTGCTTTTCTGCACCGTTCCTCGGGCGGGGCTGGTCAAGTCCTTGCTGGCCACCTCGACCCCTGCCGCCCCCTCCTCCACCGGTTGTTGGGGCCAATGAGTCCTAAAAGGAACAAGGAGATCGTTGGTCAGAAGCCTGAAAACGATCAGAAGACTTAATCATCGCGCGATCGCGCAAATCATAAACACGTTCCGACTGCGCAGGCAACGGAGACGCAGGGCGAGAATTTTGCGTCTGTTGTTGTTGCTGTTGCTTTCCCTATTTCTGTTTTTTAGGCCAATTTTGTTTTTTGGACTTGGGCTGAATCTCTGTTTCCGAAGTTTGTCCCTGGGGCTGCTTTTTCTCCTTAACAGAAAAAAGCTTAAGACCCTTGGCATTGCGACCCATGGTTTTATAAGCCGCCACAATTATCCTCGCCAACTGCCGGGGTTTCTCGGCATCGGGAAGCGCCGCCAAAGCGTTAGCAACCTGAAAGTTCACTGCATACCCCTTGACATTCGCAAGGATCATATCGCAAACCACATCAAAGGTGCCACACAGGCACATACCCAACTCAACCGCAGACTCCGGTCTGTGATCATCTTGAACACGTTTAAGGACCGAAGACAGCACGGACATAGACGGGGTGCCGTAGCACCACGCATAGACCGCTGCAAAAGTTTTACCCCAGGTCTCACAGTCAACAAGTTCAGGGGCCAAATCTTTCGGCAAACTAAGCGTAAGAATCCAGTGTTTTTCACCAGGAGTCGTATTAGGAAATACCGCTTCCAGCTGGTCAAATTTCTCGGCAAGCCAGAAAGGAAAATCATCCTTATCCTGGGGTTTCTTGCCCATTACGGAATTGACCATGACAGGACTGATTTTCAAACCACCCTGCCCGGCCGGAAGCGCAGCACCCCCCGGGGTTCCACCCGGAAGATTGCGGCTCATGTAATGCACCAAGGCTCTAATCACGGCAATAGCGACTACATGTAGACGTCTAAGTTCAGCCACGTTACAATTGCCGTGTACAGGATGAGGAGTAAATCCAACCAAAACAGGCCAACTTGCGCCTGCAATGGACAAAGGACCTAACCTCGGAGCTGTTAAAGAATGGGGTAGGGCATCACCAAACCAAACTCCATGCTGCCAAACATCAATAGGAACCTCCTGTGCCCTGTACGGAGAATACTCATTAAGCACAGCAGTGGGAGTGTACGTGTGGAACACACCAGAATTGGCGTCCACCGCCGGAAACGTCACTCATGAATAAAACAGTTCATACGGATAAGCATGTTCCGCACTCACCACCAATATTACAGCCAAGTCCTCCAAAGGAACATTGTAAGCCCGCAAATGATCACGCACCACAATACGACTATGCGGCGGAATGTCCACGGCTTGGGCCATGACAGCACAGGAATGTGAAAAAACAAAGATTACTTAGTAGCATAAACTGGGTAGTAATTCAAGGAAACCTTTTTAGATAGATTCAAGCTTGAAAAGACCTACTTTAAAAATAGGTAGGTTTTCCGACACCACCGTTTTCCGGAAACGGCAATGAAGGGGTTAAGGATTGAATGATATACTTCTCCAGTGTCATGATATAAGACTGCCCCACGTTGGGCGCCATGTAGCAGGGATTCCGTTCTCCTACAAAACTGTGCATAGAGATATGGAACCTCAGGGAATTAGGATGGCAAAAAACTCACCTCAGTACCCAAAATCCCCTTACCGAGCTAGCTACAGTGTCTCATTGGTCATAACAAACTCCCAATGCTTAGACAAACCAGAACATTAACTTAGGTTACCTCAGGTATCGTGGAACACATGAACACTCTTTCGCTCTATAATCATTTCAAACCAGAACGTGGAGTAAAAGAAGACACATGCATATTTGAAATATTTATTTACTAATGCAAGGTTCTCAAACGCAGTATCTTATATAATACAAGCAAACATATTATAAGAATCAAAGTTATCAGCATAGTTACTAGTCCATAGTAAGCAAACGGTTATAGCATATTATAATGCTGAAATTAATAGGAATTAATAACACCTATTTCTCACCCTCGCTATTTAGTATAATACTAGCAGCCCGCCCCAGCGTTGCCTGGGGTAGAAGGGGGCTGGGGGATGCATTTCAAGTTTGCGTGCTCTCCCGCCCAGGCCCCCGCCCGCCACGACATTGTCTGTGTCCCGGACAATGTTGTGGCGGGCGGGGGCCGGGGCGGGAGAGCACGCAAACCTGAAATGCTGGCTTCCCCCACCCCCGCCTGCCCTGACATTCCCCAGCAGCCCGTGCCCCGCCGGCCCGCCCCGACACTGGCTACCCCGGATTCTTACCTTGCCTCTGCTGCTCACACCGCCGGTCCATATTTCTCCGCTCCGCCGCTCTGCCACTCACCACCTGTCCGCCACCGCTCCTCCCCGCGCCATATCCGCCTCTCCGCTCAGCCGCTGGCCTCACTTCACCACTCCTCCCCTGCGCGCCATGTCTGCCGCTCCTGGGACGCTGCTCCTCCCCTGCTCCTGACGTGACGAAGCACAGTCGCGGCCGGCGCTACTTTGGGGGAACTACTTTTTGTAAAAATGTAACTTTTTATATAACATTTATTTTTTTAATTTTTAAAGCCTATGACCATCTACACAACCTGCCGATTTCAACGGTGTATCGGGTGTGTAGATTGGCGCTGTGGTTCCCGAGTTTACCTTGCCTAAAGGTGCAAGTTCTCTCTTTATAATAGTAGTATAGATTATATCTATGTAGGTCTCTTTTGGGTTTTAGCAGGGCGGGCCCATACCTCTAAATCTCAGTGGTAGAGGATCACATCATCTTCCACCAGCTCTCTGCATGCAAGGCATCATCAAGTGTGTCTTTGCATTCCCAGTAACTCTATCTTAAACCCGCTTAGAGCCCAATGTTGGCAGCAACTGTATTTGTGTTATGTCTAAAGTGGTGCGAAGATCAGACCTCACAGCAACCTTGTGTCGAGTTATTCTTAAAGGTTTCAGCACTCACTGTGCAGACAGTGTACCAAGCAAAACTGATATCAGAGTAATAACATATTATTCTCAAATAAATCACATCGTTCTTCTAGGTTGAAAGCTACAATAACAAGTATGTGACGTGTGCAAACTGAAGCTGAAGGAAAAAATGGTCTTTAAAAATTTAATAAACTCATGCTAACTTAACACAGTATATAGAAAAGAAGCATCTATATGACACCATAAACAAAACTTTTTTTGTGTTTATATTTTTAAACAATAATGCAGATATGTTGAGATCTTATGGCGTATAATCTAACGGTCTACGCATTTCGAACTCCAAATGGGTTGGGAGTTCTCATTAGGACCTCATGGCTGTGGAGAAAACAGAAACATCTATTTGTAGTCACCCTTTACTTGTATATCATAAGACTGCCAAAAACACTGAACTACCACTTCTTACCTCCTACTGAAGAGGAGCCTCAAAAATCGACCCGAAGTGGGTCACTGTAGTAAAACAAACCAATAAGCCCACATTATTTGACCAAACCGTGCCTATTGTTTCAGTTACAAATACATCATAATCACCGCCAACATACTCACTGTAGCCCCAGGTCGTGTGGAATGTAGACAGAAAGCTTGGTGGCAGTCTCTTAGTAATCGTTAATGAAGACTCGCAGTAATTCTTACATGTGTGGAATGCAATGGAAGCGTTTGTAAAACCAATTCTTTCTAATGTAAGGAGAATCAATATCTCCCCTAACGGCAAAGAATGTGTACCTGTATGGAGACTTCTATATTGAAGATCGCTGTGCCTTTCAATGGTTGAATCAATTGCACTCAGATGAAGCCATGCGTGAAAAGGAGCATGGAGGTATTGGTCACATGAGTATACAGGCACCGTGAGATATCATCCACGCAGTGCTTCTATGACCATTCTAGCCCAATTTTTTACCTTCCGAGGGTTAGTCTTGGCGTGCTTCTCTGCCCGCGGGATGCACTGACAAGCATTCAGCTGCTTCCGCGGATGCGCCAAAAGTAATTAAAAAACGCCTCCTAATGCGCAGTTGCTGCTGGGAAATGTGGTTTTCTATCACATTTGGTGAGCGATTGGGGTCCGCTTTTGCAATTAATTTAAAAATTGGAAATCGAGGGCCGAAATTCTTTATGAAATAGGTGTATGTCGGATGACAATTAATTGTTTATGAATTCTGGGAGGTACTGCATCTGAACGGCCCCTGCCCCGGCGCGAGCAGGATACTTGGAAAGCTTATAATGTTACCACTGCACAAACAATGACAGGGTTCACTATTTCTCAGTGCTGCAATATAATTGGTGCTTGTTGGTTGTGCTGGGCATGTACATTATTATTGATTAGTGCACAATAGGATCCGATCTTGTGTGCTACTTGTAGTGTACATTCAGTGGAACGTGGACATCTTGGTGGTGTCCACAGGGTCCTCACGGTTGACTAACTGCTTTAGCTGAGCTTATAAAGTTCCGTCATTTCATTCAGGCCTTCCATGGCTGTGTTAAACTTGACAATAAGCATGGCCTCTCTCCTGATTAATTTGGCATCCAGGTCACCGCCCCTAAAGTCGCATTCCACTTTTGACATGACTGTCCATTTAAGGTCAGCTTCTGTATGTTTCATACTCTGCCAGTGATTGGCCAAGGGGGCCGTCATGATGTTTCTCTTGATTCTTGATCTGTGCTGCGTTATTCTTGTCCTGACTTCCTGGTTGGTTTTTCCAATATAAAGTAGGTCGCACAGGCATTTTATCCCGTACACGACAAACCTGGACTTGCAGTTTATAGTCTTCATTAACGATTACTAAGAGACTGCAACCAAGCTTTCTGTCTACATTCCACACGACCTGGGGCTACAGTGAGTATGTTGGCGGTAATTATTATGTATTTGTAACTGAGAACAATAGGCACGGTTTGGTCAAATAATGTGGGCTTATTGGTTTATTTTACTACAGTGTCCCACGTCGGGTTGATTTTTGAGGCTCCTCTTCAGTAGGAGGTAAAAAGTGGTAGTTCAGTGTTTGGGCAGTCTTATGATATACAAGTAAAGAGTGACTACAAATAGATTTTTCTGTTTTCTCCACAGCCATGAGGTCCTGATGAGAACTCTCAACCCATTTGGAGTTCGAAACGCGTAGACCGTTAGATTATACGCCATAAGATCTCAACATATCTGCATTTTCTGTTAAAAATATAAACACAAAAAAGTTTTGTTTATGGTGTTTTGTACATGGATTTTTGAATGTTTAATGCAAATAGAGAATTTCTTTCATAAGTGTGTGAGTGACCGGTTGAATGTGGAATATGTGGAGTGATTGGGAATAATGAATGTTTGGAACATTTTGGAATGTGTACAGTTTTATTGATTGTGTATTGTATATAATGTTTTTGACCGTAGGGATTCAAACATTTGTAGAAATTGCATAAAATAATTCACAAATGCATTTCAAGTGAATGAAATAAATAATGATTTATTCAGACTGAACTACTAGTCTTTGAGCCCACGTTTTGGTTTCATTCCAATATGCTGTGAGAAATAACAGACATTTAGGATAACAGTATTGGCAATTGTTTTGTTTATTACTAGGTCAGTGGCTTGGCCTTACTGTTGGGAGCCCATAACCAGTATTGCTTCTTTAACATAATACAGCACATTTATTTCCTTTCCTTGCTCTGACACCCTTTTGGCTGCCTATCGCCACCGCAGGCACCCTTTTGCCGTGGTGCAAGAGCTCTTGCATTGTAGGCAGGATTGTTTTTATGCAAAAAAGGGCCTTCCTGCACAAAAACAATCCTCTGAGGTATTGTCCTCTTTCTATGTGTGCAGAAAGCAGCACACATAGAAAGAGTAAAAGACGAGGAGAAATAAAGATATTTCTCCTCATTCCGCCTCACCTAGCAATACATTGCACTTTGATGCTTTCCCTGATCTACCAGTAATTGTAACTCTAGCCACATGCCAAAATCCATGGGTGGATGCGTGGGAACACTCATGCGCAACCCATGGACCGTCTCCCTGAGGCAAAGTAACGCAACACAGAAATTTGCGATATGTTGCATTACTGTAGATTTATCAAGCATGCAGGGCCACGCAAGGTGACCTTCTCTGGCTTAATAAATCTTACTTTAAGGATGCATTGCCCTTGTGCCCCCCTTGCATGGGGCCAGGGCAACGCAAAGCACTTTTGTAAATATGCCCCTAGGAATTTTGCACTGTATTGAAACTCCCTTTTTAGTACTTCCTTATTAAAAAAGGTCGTCCAATAAATTTACATTTCCCAAGTTGCTGCCCAGTGTTTTCATTGAGACAGGTGAAAATTGTTTTGTGGGCAAAGATTCATACAAGAGCTGTGGTCTTTGACCGTGCCTTTCTTGTACTGATCGCCAATATAGTAAACTTTCATTCCACCACAACCACAAATGAGAGCCCATTAATATGGGACCAAAGTTAGGATTGTATTCTATAGGCATTAAAGGAGAAGGGAAGGCACCCAATCCAGTCTCCTCAAGATCAGGCTTTAATTATTAAGGTTTTTTTAGGGGATGCCGTATTTTTCTATTTTTGAGGAAGCTTAAGAGTGCTACCCAGCGGGGCAAGAGAATATTTCTGATCTATTTGTTTCCATAGTTTGAATACATTGGGAGAGAATCATCCCAAAGTTGGTTGGGGTTGTGCAGCAAATATATAACTCTCAGGATGAGGGAACCCTAAGCATTCATTGCCCTTTAGTTGTTAGGGAGTTGATCTATTTATTCTCCGGCTTCTTACTATTTAAAAGTTAGTTTTCTGACTTCTGCCTGAGTCAAACTGGTGATCCATTGGCTCCAATGTGATTCTTTAGAGCGGAGCACAGGTCTTTTCTTGTCTAGTTCTTTGAATAGTTAGCTCCATGCTACTCAATCAAGCACCTTTTTAGCACTGAATGTACAACGGGTATATTTTTCATGCTCAGCCACATCATTGTTGATGTTTCTCTCATGTATCAATGTCCTCCTATTTATGAAATCTACTTAATGCAGTGGAGTTTGTAAGGTCCACACTTCATCTCATCTGGCGACAATATTCTTGGTGAAAATTGTAATATCACAAACGCAGAACTTGTCCTTTAAGACCTACTTATTCAAATTCTTCTCAGTTTTAAGATGACTTGCAGAGCCAATTCAATCATAGATGGGGGGACTGGCAAGATGTCTGGAAGTAATTGAACACTTCTGCAAGGGGGTCAGTCAGGAGCTCACCAATGCCTATCCTCTGTATTTGCTTGGCTAGCAAGAGCATGCCTCAAATGCAATGAGGACAAATCGGAAATCTTGCTCTACGGCCAATTTCCAACTGACTTTAGGGAGTCCATTTGGCCTAGTGAATTACCTTGCCCTAAGGGAGAGGGTGGGATAGCTAAGAACCTTGGAGTCTGGTTTGGAGCCGACCTGTGTTTCCGTGACCAGATTTCTAGACTGGCTGGGACTTGCTTTGGTACTCTGACCACCCTTCGAAGATTCTTTCCCCTTCTCCCCCAAGCGGCCAAAGAAACGGTAGCCAGAGCACTGGTGCTCTCCCGCCTGGACTACTCGAATGCCCTTTACATCGGGGCACCTGACTTTCTGATTAGAAAGTTACAGGTAGTCCAGAATGCGACGGTGAGACTCCTCTATACCATCCCGCGGAGGCTCAGCGTTCGTAAGCAATTGAGGGAGCTCCACTGGCTCCCAGTGGCCCAAAGAGTGCGCTTTAAAACTCTGGTACTCGTTTTTAAAGCCCTACATGAACCAAGCCCACCCTACCTTGCAAAAAGATTTGCCTTCTACATACCGACCCGTCAGTTGCGATCTGCCTCCCGAAAGCAGGTGGTCGTCCCTAGATTTAAGAGAGTTCGCCTAGGGGGGCAATCTCTGATGGTAAGGGGAGCTCAGATGTGGAACGCCCTTCCTGATGCTCTAAAACGTTCTCCCAACCTGATTAATTTTAAAAAACTGTTAAAAACTCACCTTTTTACACATCATGAATAGCTGTTCCCCCGATCACTCTGATTCAGTTTCTTCCCCGCGACAGGACAGTCTCGACTAACGGAGCGCGTTATAAATCAATATATAACATATATATAACATAACAGGAGGCCTGCATTTGCCTTGTAGAACAATGTAAAAAAAACTGAGATTTTACTCCTAGAAAGTGCTTTAACAGCACCAATTGCCTCTTCTGAGGTCATTGGTTCCTCCAAGGTGTCTCTCAGTTATGGCTCTATATGGGGAAACTCAATATTAGTTAATTATATGTCTTGTTCCTGAGCTTTACAGTCCTGGGAATTATAAACAAGTGTATACAATCTCAAGGTATCTTTAGCTATCAAGTCATCTTCGGTTTGGAGAATCTCATCAGTGAAAACAATTTGTTTCATATTGTTCTTTTAACGTTGATGTCACCTCACCCATCAATCACACCTCCAGCACTCTCTACTCTTTCTCAATTTTTATGGAGAAATTATAATTTCTATATTCCTGTGTCAGATATAATATCAGTTCTCATAGTTCTTTTTCCCTCATCTGGCTTAATCTTACAAAATGAGTGGTATGTCCTAATAATTCTCCTCTAATGACTGCTTTTGCTAAGGGTCTAATCCATGCTCTACTGGGTGTAGTCTCATTCTAGAAAGACTGAGGATGGCTAAGGTAGTATTTGGGTGCCTACGTTCATGTATAAAACTGTGGTACCATATTCCTATGCGGTAAGTAAAAATCAATTCTAGAATGGACTCTATGTTTATTTTTTAAAAGTATCTTCTCTTTCAGTCCCCTGTTTGATTTACCAAAGATCAATCAAGTCAAAATCTCGGATCCCCATAGATAGGGTGGGAGGGGATCTATATTCTGGAAATTGGAAGAGGAATGAGTTGTATGTTGGGTCTAGTATTGCGTTGTATCCCCCTCCCTTAATGAGAAACCATTTCACTAATGTAGCCACAAATTGGAATAGTTCAGTGCAAACGGTATTGCAATTGTCATTATAAATTGAACATATTGTATGGATTGATTCACTACTTCACCACACACTCCCGGCTCTGCCATTCTCAGTCTGACTGTGCATTCAGTCTGCCTGGTATAAATAGTAACCCTTGTTTAATCAATCTAGAAACACCTTTCTTTTTTTGTGAGGTCATTACAGTGAAATTTATTAGGAAACAAGTATGACCTTAATTGCTTTTCTTACTACTTAGCAGGTGAGATCTTGAAAACAGTACCACATCAAATTATTTAATGTTATGTTATGTTATATTTAATTAATATAGCCCAGCAAATCACACCTAAGGGTGCATCTTGGCTCCTGGCCTCCTCAAAATCACCCCCCCCCCGTTAAAACAGCCAGGTTTTTAGTAGTTTTTCAAGTTGAGCAAATTATACACAGCTTTGGAGATGGGCAGGAAGCTGGTTCCATGCCCATGGGGCAGTATAAGAAAAAGCTTTACACCCAGATCTTGAGATCCGAATGACAGGAATGGACACAAATGTTTTGTCGCTTGATCTTAGAGTGCGAGAGGGGCAGTAGTAATTTAGTTTATCCTTCAAGTACAAAGGAGATTTGCCTAGTAGGGCATTGTGTGCAAGGCAGCATATCTTGACACATATATGCTTCCTGACCAGCAGCCAGTGGAGGGTCCTGAGAATAGGGGCCGAAGGGGAGCCTGCTAGATTACGGACCAGCCAGGCAGCTGTATTTTGTACCACTTGGAGTTTGGTCAAGAAGGTGTCAATGGCAGCCATGAATAATGCATTGCTATTGTCCAGGCTACTAATTTTAAGCATCTGGACCTGCGTTTTCCTAGCCAAAGCCGGGAGCCAGGGCAAGACATTCCTTAGCAGCCACATTGCGGGAAAACACGAACCTCTTGTGGCTGCCACATGACTTTTCCTGGATAGTTCATGATCAATTACTATCCCCAGAATTATGCTGACTGGCTGGGGCAGATCCCAATTCCCTAGGCCAGCAGTCCAAAGACCAAAGTTACTGTGCTTTGACCAAACAGCAAGATCTCTGTCTCGTTGTTCAGATGAAGACAGTTCCCGGACATCCAACCTGCAACGTTCCTCATACAAGCTTGAAAAGGGTGCTTTGTGCCTTGACTGTCCTGTTTCATAGAAATGATCAGCTGAATCTTCAGTATAGGAAATAGCTTCATAGCCATGTGATTTCACAATCTGGGCCAAAGGGGTAAAGTAGATATTAAACAATGTTGGGCTCAACGTGGTTCCATCGCAGCAATGCTCTTCATTCATTAGGGAATTAAGCTCTTGAATGTTTAGGGAACTGATTCCGAGACTATCTATTGGCAAATCGGGCACAGCCCCTTCTCTACTTTATCATGTTAAGTACATTTTGGGTACCCTAAATCAAGTTCAGTAATATCAGAAAAGAATGAAAAGAAGTCATGTAAGTTACTCAGGTGTAACTCCGTGGAACCATGGTTGTTTCTGACGGTATTAGACAAACCAGTGTGTATTACTGTTCTCTGCTTCTTTGTCATGATCACAGTAAATGTGCAGGAAGGTTAGAAATGTGATAGAAAACGTGTGTAAACACAGGGAAAGGAATGGTAATGGGGGAGAAAATAAGAAGGGGAGAGATTCCATGCCTTATGCCTTCTTTCTCAACCTGTCCTCGATTTACTAGACTTGGATTATCTAGTTTATTTGAAAGGAAAGTGCAGAATCCCTATGAACAAATACATGATAGGCCTCAGGAAATTTCTCTGCTATTATTTAGGTAGTAGCTATGGAAAAGTTATATTTCAACAACAGTTAAGCTTTCAGAAATGTGGGGGAATTTATGGAGTCTGTTCCAGGAATGTAGGCAACAGGGAGATTTAGATAATCCTTAATCTGAAGATACACTCGTCACCATCTTGTCTGCCCTTCATGCTGCGTAACGTTTTGTTTGATGGCTTCTGGAAGGTAGTTATCAAAAAAAGGATTGCACAAGGCCTTCAAATTCAGACTTGGTTAATTGTTTGGCAGTACTGCAAAAATGTTGATTATTCCTTTTGGAGCGATTTTCAATTATTATTAATTTTATGTTTACTTTTTGATGATGTTCCTGCAATTAGACTTTTCTAACTACTAGCTTGTTGTGTTAAAAAGTTTGTTCTACAACATTTGGATTAATCTCATCAAGTCTGTTCTCAGCCTTTCGTAGGTCGACAGACATCGATTTTGCTAAATTTTGACGCAGATTCGCTCTCACATTGTGACTTTTGATATCAGCAACTGTTGTTAGGCGGTTATGACCAGCTCTTCTCATCGATGCACCTAAAGTGGTTTGTGCTACTGAGGGTGGATCAGCTCGTTTTGAAGGACTGATTCATGTTAGCTGTAACATGTCGCTTATACCTTTATTCTGGCCGCTGCCATAATAACTGCTTGGGAAAAATGCAATTCTCTTCTGGCAGTTCAATTGACTCTGGAGCAGGTAGTTGCCAAGAGAGTGGGTACCACAGAGTAAAACTGCAGCTCTTTGGGAGAAAAATATTAGTAATTCTCCCCTCTTATGCTCTCAAAGAGCAAAGCTTAACCAGAGGTTTTAATTATTTCACTGTCCAGAAGCCAAACCTTGGTAAAACAGTCTTTCCTCGAGTATTCTGCCAAATAAAGAACTAATAATAACTAACAGTAACCAGTAACACTGGAATAACTACTAACCCTGGTTTCCTTGGCTGCCTGGCGTAAAGCGGTTCAATGCCTCATCAGGGGGAGCAAGCGATATTAAAAATAAATGCAATTACATTTCTAAAACAAAAACTGGACTACACAGTGCTAAAAACATAGGGCCATATTTACAATGAAAGTGACTCAGTGCATGCCGCCAGCCATTTTGCTGCGCCACACTGAGTCACTTTCAAAGCACAGAAATGGGACTTATTTACAACAATATGTCGCATCCCTGTGCTCTCCCCTGCGCTGGAGCTCAATAGCTGCCATTCACCGGTGCAGGCACCCGTTCACCATGGTGCAAGATTGCTTGCGTCATAGCGGGATTGTTTTTGTGCATCAAAGGACACCTTCCTGCACAAAAACAATTAATTGAGGTGATTTCCTCTTTCCATGCGTGAGTAGAATGCAAAACGCATTAAAAGAGGATAAAAACAAGGAGAAATTAAAACATTTCTCCTCGTTGAACCTCGCTGCACAACTGGTGGGTTGGTGTAGCATTCTGACACATTTCAAGGTTTACGATTTCTCGTAAATCTGGAAATGCATCAGAATACATGGGTGTTGCGTGGGAACACCCACAGCAACACCCATGTCAAGCCATTACACGGAAAGTGTTGCATGAGAAGAGGTGATATTTACAAGCACACATAAAGCCACGCAGGGTGGCTTTCCATTTCCTTGTGAATATCGGGCAACAGGTTGAGCCGCTGGCACATCACGCACCGTGCCGTACCACCGACAGCGCAAAGGGCTTGTAAATAAGCCCATAGATGGGAAACTGTTAACAATGTAATTTGATTCGTCTTGGGGTTGTTACCAAATACAACGGAGTTCCCTTTCTAAAACTGATGTGAGGGCACCATCCTGGAGAAAGCTAGAACAGAAAAAGTGAAAAAAGACCCTGCTGCTGCCTGCAGGACAAATACTCACCTGTCTGACAGAACTCTGCAGATAGAAACCTCTCCTTTGGCTAAAGCTTCAAACATTGGTCTTGTCCTTGTCGACATCCAGAAATATTTCCGTGGTTAAATGTAAAACCTTTTGACGGGACAAAGCACTGAAGAGGTTTCCTGACCTTGCTCCATCACATATCGAGTCTAGGTCCTTGTCCTTCAAAACATAGTGCTGATCTAAAGCAACATCTTGCATCTGATCCTGCCCCTCTGTTGGGTGACCGTGACATGTGTCTAAGTACTGGTCAGCCGCACCATTTTGACTTACATTGCTTTTAAGTTTCCAATGTTTTGTATGCTACAGTTTTTATCTCCTCATCGCTACCTGTAATTGTCTTATTTTTTAAGTCATTTTAAGCTTTGAAAATGTGTATCTTTTAATCAAATTATTTGTAAAATGTAAACATTTTATAACTTAGCTGAAAATTCAGTTTCCTGCAGCTATTAAACTATTTTAATGCATATTGTTTTCTGTTAACTAAAAACACCTTTGGAAGATTCTTAACTGACAAAATTACCTTTGCATTCAGATAACATTCACAGTTAGATATGCTGATTGTTGGTTTTTTATTTACAAAATGCTTTGACTCATGAACGCTTGCTGATTTTTTCCTTATGGTATTCACCTATTCAGGTACCACATATATAATGTTAATGAAGAAAATCCAGGCTTTGACGAGATAAGAGCCAGTTTTTACACAGCTCAGATTATTTGTGGCATGGAGCATCTTCATCAGAACAAGATCATTTACAGGGACCTTAAACCTGAAAACGTGCTGCTGGATAATGAAGGTATGTTTCACTTATCAATCAGGGCCACACGTTATATGTTTTTATGAGAGCATTTCATACCAGTACATTTTTCCATGGCATTTCAGCCAAGAAGAATGGCGGATACCACTGGAGCACCGAAGAATTCTGTCAGTACACTCCTCTGGGTGTCAATCACTAAAGTGATCACCTCAGCACACATTCTTGTCCCACTTTTGAGGGTCCAATGTCTAAGTCATCCACAGACAAGATAGCAAGCCCACCTGGCACAATGGAAGTCTCTATTGAGGACCAAGCAGGCGACTCCTAACACGCCCACATCTTCCAAAATCTTTGTGCTTCTTACCTATTAACTCAAGTAGCAGATAGAAAAGGTATTGGCAGCTAGGGAACTCAGTCACTGCACCACCTGAAGTAATCACACATTTAAAACTGCATGATCAATGTCCATCTCAAATGACCGGCTACCAGATGGTCATACATTAAACAATTTGAAACACACAAGAAGAGAGGCAATTTAAAAACACAGTCATATCCACATTTGTTTTCTGCAGTATACAATAAGCCGGTTTGCGGTTGATTTTTATTTTATTTCTTTTCTTTCTTCTCAAAAACAGACAGACACACGCAGCCAATGTGTTTTGCCCAATACGTGGCTTCTTCAAGGCTGCAAACATGCCAAAAACAAATACATAAATAAGTTTTTTAAAACAAGTATAAAAGATGTTGAGTAACACACACTTAACATCAAAAGACATTTAACAATTAAAGACAGAACCCAACAATAAGGTTCATATACAACAAAAGGAAAAAGAATTGGCCTAGCAGTTGTGGACACATTCACCGTATCTATTTCTGCGTAAAGAGACATATATTGTAAAGATAAAAAAAAAAAAAAGAAAAAGCACAGTGGGAGCAAATATTAACATACCAAATAACATGACAACCAACATTTGTACAACAAAACATTTAGAACCCAACAACTTATATGCAACAAACAAATCTATTATACAGGTTAAATGCCCTTGGTTTGACTACCTTCTTGTGTATACAGCCTTTATTGTAAAGGAATTTGTAATCTAAAAAAAATGCTTGACAAGGCCTGGAAGGTTTGCAAGTCCATGCAGTAGAAGATAAATAGCAAGGGAGATTTCTAAGATCAAAAGTGTGTAGACAGCAGAGAAAATGACAAAAGAAAGAAAGAAAAGGAAAAAGAGGAATAAAAGAGGAGGAGACAAGGGTAAAAAAGTTAAACATGACAAGACTTCACACAAACAAAAAAAGACATCAGTGTCATATATAGTCCAAAGCCAAGACTTGAATGATGCATCCAGAGAAAGAATTACAAACAAAAGAAAAGATCCTCTAAGTGCACTTAATATATTAGCTTGCAAATTTCAGAGGCTCTAAGTCACATAGAGAGGCCAAAAGATCTTACCAGTGCAATTCTACTAACAATAGTTGTAAATTAGATGAATGACTGCATCGCACCAAGGTTTAAGTTGTTCGTTCCACGCTAATAGATAAAAACAAATACATTTAGATATGACCTAGTCCATGCATTGGGGATTACGAAGCGTAAAGAGGTTAAATAAGTGCAAAATGAAACACGCGCATCAAGACCATGTTACTATCCTTAGTGCACCTATAGCGTCCCATGTGATCAAAAACAATAAGTCACCAACGTCATGCATTAAAAAACTGTTTTTAACCCTGGTGCATCTATAATGCCCTTCATCCTCAAAAACAGTGAGTCAACAGAGTCATGTATTAAAAACAGTCCACACCTAAATGATTTGAACGACAATCCGTGATAATGTAAAAATATATAATGCCTTCACCATTGAAGAAATTATTAAAGAAATCTAAATACCTAGTTGATAAACCCTGGGGCCTAGAAAAAAAACAGGAAATATTGGGTGTCCAGAAAGTCAAGATTCATTCAAAAAATCCTTGTTTCTAATGGTATTGGTATTTAAAGTGATATGCTGGGCGAAGAGAGGAAGAGAAAATGAGAAAATAACTGGAGAACAAAGTTAATTACAGGTATCTAAAAACATTCAAAATTTTGCCTCTATTCCCAAAAATCATCAAAAATCAGCAAGCCTGCTGATCCCTAATGGCAACTTAAACCTAAACAGAAGTAGCCTTTCTGACCGACGTCGTAATGAAGCCCTTTGTGTTGTTCAATTGCCTCACACCTTGTGTTTTTTAAGTTGAAGAGACTCTTGTTACACCCTCACTTCTGCCATCCTACGTGTTGCATCCTGAAACTGGTGCTTTTTAGGGATCTTCTGAAGTGTCACTGAAGCGAAAGCAAATGTCTACCTTCCCTTAAACTCCAAGACAATATAGGAGCCAGAGTGTTACCTAAGAAACCCGGAGAAAGGAATAGGGAAGAGAGTGAGCGAGTAACACTAGTTTGGTTTTTTAAAATAGCAGTCATTTGGGAAAACCAGCAATCTCAGAGTGGCTTTCCTCACAGGCATACACAGCACCTCTCTATGAAGAGCTGAACCCAAAATGAGTGTCAGAATGAAATATCAGGAGTTCAGTGTATAAGGGTCTCAGCAATCACTCATTGAACAACTCATCTGCCTCCTTGAAGCCAAATATTCTAGTGCACTGAAGGATTAACAGGAATCCAACCTTGATTCTAGAGAAGGAGGAGAAGATGGAGTAGGGTCTGCACCAAAGCACAGTGAGGGTAGAAAGGAACAAGCAGGTAATAACCAATGAAGAAAACTGTGCAATCAGGAAAGAGAGAAAATAGCAAACTGAGGGGAGCACAGTAGCTGAATAGGAACTAATGCAACAAGTGAAAAGGCAATGCAAGCACAAGATGTTGCCGGGCATAGACCCAAAAGAATTGCTTTCTTTTATACTGTTACTGTGGCAAACTGGAAGAAACTTAGCAAAATTAAATGATAAAACTAGGTGTACATGCATGTGTGTGTCGTTAGTCTCTGGCCTCCAAGACGTTAAGGCACAATGTTCTTCCTTGAGAATGGATGTGTCTCCCCCCACTCTGTCAGAAGGGATGAGTGTGTGTAACCCCTTTTCTGAGCTCTATGACTGTAACGAGATGGTTACTGCGAAAGGAACACTCTGGTGGATACTGTTGTGAAAAGATGGCCCCTCTGTATTGACTTTTACACACTAGCTCAGAATTTTCACACTGAGACTGAGCACTTGCCTGGCAGTCCAGGACTTTCAGGGTTGGTAGGCTTCTGCAAACCTTAGGGATGCAACACTCAATCTGTGTCTTGCAAAGGTCTGCCTGGAGTATCTCTTCTGCCACCAGTCTAGCACACAGCACATCTAGGTCATAAGTAGCGTCTCTAGTGCAAGTTATATAGTCCTATCTTGGAACAACAAGTATTGCCTGTTCTTGCCAATGCAGGTTCTACCTACCTCCTAAACCTCATCCAATTCTTTGGTTTCTGATACTTAACATTAGGATCAGCACCCTTAGAGCTTCTCTGAGCAGCAACCTAGGCAGTTACTCTCTTCGATGCACATCTCGAAAATAGCAACTTGTTTCCAGTGTGAACAAATGTTGAGCTGCAACTGTTTCCTGATTTTCTTGAAAGTATTCATAGCTTTCTTAGACTCCAGGACATCTGCATCCTCCAGCTTTAGCAGAGAGTTTCCACTTGGTAGGCAAACTTTCTGGGTTGGCCTGCCCCTACCCCCTTTGTACTGTATGGGAAAGCAAGAGGCTGGTTTTCTTTGCCCTTAGAGTGGTTTTTCAGTCCAAAAGATTGAAGAAAGAGCTTTATATCCAATACTCTTCATAGTGCTCTATCAGACAGATAGGAATTATTTCAGCCACTGATGCCAAATCATATTGTCGTCTTCTGCACCAATTGGTTTTCTGTCTCGTAGTGGCCAGGCAGATATTTGTAAATAGAATAAACCAGACTATGATTGGTCATAATCCATAAGGAAATGAACCTGAGGTTCTATGTTTATCCACCCAATATTTTCAACAGTGATTCCATAGTAAGTTAAGATTTTAAATTGCGATTCCCAAGACACAAAACATAAACTGTTTATCTACTCTCATTTGGAAATTACACATATTATATGTAACATGGTAACTCTGATGCTATCCTATTGGAGAGTTAGGCCTTGCAGTAGTGAAAATGAATTTAGGAGTTTTCACTACCAGGACAAGTAAAACTCAAAGGTACATGTCTAACTTTTTAAATACATTGCACTCTGCCCACTGGGCTGTCCACGCTTTCCCTATGTGTGACCTATATGTATTAAAAAGGAAGGTTTTTTGCCAGGTTCACATGGAAGTTTAAAACTGCACACATAGGCTGCAATGGCAGGCCTGACACATGTTTTAAAGAGCTACATAAGTGGGAGGCAAAATCAGTGCTGCAGTCCCACTAGTAGCATTTACAGGCCCGGAGCACCAGTAGTGTCACTTTACTAGGCATTTATAAATGAATTAAATAGGCCAATTGGGTAAAGCACATGTTACCATGTTTTAAGGAGAGAGTGCACACACACTTTAGCACTGATTAGCAGTGATAAAGTGACATCGACGTGACAATCGTAACTGAAACATGGCTCACGGAATCCTCATCCATGTTCGTGGATCTGACGGTGCCTCCTCACTACAATATTGTGAGATTAAATAGACAAAAAAGATAGGAGGTGGTATAGCATGCATACACCAAACTGATATTGGAGGTCAGCCAAATACAATCCGACCCTCTTGAATCCTGTGAATCCCTAGGTTTTGGTATAAGAACTGTAGAAAATCAAAGGTGCAATTTACATGCGCTATATCACCCACAAAGCGATAATGCCTCTTTCATAGACCAGCTAATGGAAATCATCACAGCTAACTCTAACAGTTACGCCTTTAGTTACATTAACTAAAGGCGAAACGTTAACTCAAATAGGAGGAAATATAAACATACAGGTAAAAGGGCACTATTCTGTAAGAAAGGGGCAACCACGGAGCTCAAAGGGGCTAAAATGAGGCCCGAAAGGAAAGAAGGGAGGCTTCCCCAGGGAGGGATATTTTACTACAAAAGAAAGATCAAACCAAAAAAAATGCACAGGGGTGGGGAGCAAATTAGGGAAAAATACTGAAAAAATATCCTCACAATGCAAGAAGGAAAAAAGGAGACATCAGGGTTGGTCACATACAACAACAGGAAAATATGGAAATATGGCAAGGGAATGAGGAAAAGATGGGGAAAAATGTAAATATTTTAACTTGGAACGTTAACGGGCTTAGACTACCAAGTAGAAGGTGAAGAATCCTGGAGTATCTGAGGGTGGCAGACAGTGAGATTATAATTTTTACAAGAAACTCACTTGTTAAAAAAGGAATGGGAAGAAATTACACGAAAATTACACTGGGTGGAGTGTTATGTATGTATTGATCAGGAATGTGTTGTAAAGGGAATCGCTATACTCTTTAAGAAATCTGCAAAAGCCAAAATTGAGCAGATAGAGTTAGATAAAAATGGGAGATGGGCTATCACTAGAGTAAGAATTCATAATAAACCATACACCATAGCAGGCTATTACGGGCCTAATCTAGACGATACCATCCCATTACAAAACCTGTTTATCCAATTCGATTCCCCAGTAATACTAGGGGGGGATTTTAACCTAATCCCAGACCCTAAGTTAGACCGTCGGCCCCCAATGAAACAAATAAATTTACCTAAAATGAGGGATTGGCTGGGAATCTATAAAAGAGATCTGGGATTGATGGATTTTTGGAAGGAGAAAGGGGATAAAAGATACCCCTTCACATTCAAAAATAAAAGGTTAAACATACAATCTAGAATTGATTTCTTTCTGATGGATAAAATGCTAGTTGATAAGACACACAAAGTAGAACACTTGCCAGCCTTACTGTCGGACCATTCTGCCGTTCTACTTAAAATTCACCTGGGCGAGGGACAGGCGGCAGGGAAATGTACAGTGGACCGCACTATGTTCAATGACCCACAAATCATGGAAACACTTAAATTAGACTTGGATGAGTATTTTGAGAATAATAAAAACGGAACATCCTCGCAAGTTAGATGGGATGCCTACAAAGCAATAATAAGGGGGAAAATACTCAGCTTAGCGACACACAAATCACAAAAAACAAAACAAGAAATAGGAACGTTGGAATCTAACATTCAAAACATAGAGCTATTAATAGAAGCTGAGCTTGACCCGGAAAAAAAGAGAAAGTGGGTAGCGGATAAGGGAATCCAAGAGGAAAGGTTAACAGGGGTATTAGAGAATAAAGTAAGAAAGAGATGGAAAGTAAGCAAACTAGCTAATTATGAATGTGGCGAGTGGTGTAGCAAGCTCCTAGCGTGAAAAACTAAGACCGACGTTAGCAGGAATAAGATACTCAATATGCTCCCCCAAGATGGTTCCAGCTCAAGCTCAGAAGAATCGCTAAGAAAGAAAGAGTTTGCTGATTTCTTCTCTTCCTTGTATACGGAAGATATATTTCCCTCAAGTGAGGATCTAAACGAGTACCTGGAAAACCTGGAACTTCCAGTAGTAACAAATCTGGAAAAAGAGATGTTGAATGCCCCGATTACCATTGTGGAGGTAGTAGAAACATTGAAAGGTTTAAAGAGAGGGAAAGCAGCTGGGCCGGATGCGCTCCCTAATGAGATTTATACCAAATTATGTGAGGTCCTGGCCTCCCCACTCATGAACCTGCTAAACAAAATGTATATAGAGAAGGAGAAACCACCCGAATCCTGGAATGATGCAAAGATAAGCATCTTGTTAAAACCAGGCAAGAACCCAGCAAAATGTGAATCTTATCGCCCTATAAGCCTACTTAATTGTGATTATAAGATCTTCACTAATATTTTAGCAAAAAGGCTAGGGAAAATTGCGGGTAATCTGATAAATAAAGACCAGAAAGGGTTCGTAAGGGGCAGGCACCTGCAAGACCTAACACAAGAACTCATCATGTCCATAGATATAGCTACAAACGGAGAAATTCCACTAACCATAATAACCTTAGACGCAGCTAAGTCGTTCGATAGAGTGAATTGGGCATTTCTGAACGCAACACTAAATAAATATAATCTGGGAGAAAACTTTCAGGGAACAGTTAAAGAACTCTATCGAGCCCCAAAAGCCAAGGTCTTAGTTAACGGGAGTCTCACAGAGAACATACTATTAAACAGAGGGACCCGACAGGGGTGCCCCTTATCCCCAATTTTATTCAATTTATATATCGAACCCCTGGCAACCAAGCTCAGAGCTCATGTAGAAATAATTTCGTTTATATATCATGCATATGAAAAAAAATAGCCTTGTACGCGGATGATCTGATGATCTTTACTAGCAATTATGCAGGATCCTACAATACAATCGAGGAATCCTTAAAGGAGTTTGGGAAGGTATCAGGTTACCAAATAAACCTAGCAAAAACGGAAATCATGAGTTGGAATACCCAGGTAAATAGCAGCTTTTCCAGAGAGAAAATCAAAAATCTGGGAATAGAACTGGTTAAAAACATAGAAAAGATGCCCAACACAAATCTGGATAGGATAACGGCGGAGGTAAGAAGGCTGTTAAAACATGGGGAGGCCTCCCCTTGACTTTCCTTGGTAGATCTAATCTGATTAAAATGTCGATCTTACCCAAATTCACATTCCAGTGTAGCGCAATACCCTTAGAATTTAAGAGGGAAACCCTGAAGAAAATACAAGGGGAATTATCGAGTTTTATTTGGGTGTATAAAAGCACACAAATAGCCTGGGGCAAATTACGAAGACGAAAGGCAGAAGGTGGAATCGCTAGTCCGGACCTATTTGAATATTATAGCGCCTTCCAATTCAAGCATATGAGGATCCTGTTAAGCAATTTTGTCTGTATCCAGAACACCTTAAAGCAATGACCGAAAACACTGGGTACTTCCTATTTAAATTTGGTCATACAAAGTACTTAAAAAAAGTCAAACTGAAGACGTTAAGATCAGCGGCAAAACTTTGGTACCAGATAAGGAGCACTTTGAATATTCCATATTACAGTGAATTTGCACCAATTTGGGACTCCCCAGGAACTCCAGAATGCCTCAAGGATAATCTGGCTAAACCTTTGAAAACAGCAGGCTTTCAAGTTTGGGGCCAACTTATGGTGGACAACAAGATAATAGACTGGGAAACTTTGTCTGGAAAAACAAATGCATCTCTTTAAAAGTTCAAATTCTACCAGCTCACTAGTTGGGCAAAAACAACGAAACAGAAAAACACAGGAAACAAGACAATTGAAACAAACATGATAAAGAATTCCCAGATGAAAAAAGAAATAGCATCTTGGTATTGGGCTCTTATTGCAGCAGGGGAGGAGAACTTCCTAATTCCAGAAGCGACCTGGGGGAAAGAACTGCCATCGCTGGATCTCCAAAATCTGTGGCAAGTATCTATGGGTAAATGCTTATCAATTGCGAAATCCGCTGCTCTAAGGAGAAATCACCTCTTTACTATCCACAGAGCCGATTGGACACCAAAGCGGCTATCCAAATTCAGTGGTCCAAATATGAAAGTGTGTCCCAAATGTGGATTAGCAGGTGCGGATGATGTACATATGTTCCGGCAGTGCCCCCAGATCGATGGCTTCTGGCAGGAAGTGAGTAAAATCATAGAAGCAGTATTGAGAAGACCTATAACTGTAAGTATGGATCTCGTTATTTTTGGGGTCAACAGCCAAGAGGGGGTGAATCCTTTAACATCTAAGGAACAGAATCTCTTGTGTATGCTGATCTTATTAGCTCGTAGGGAACTATGCATTAAGTGGATAAAGCCGGTTGCCCCCACGCACTTGGAATGGGTGGCCTATATAAATAAGATAAATAAATGGGACAGAAAAGGCAAACCCAGCAAGAAATATAACTTTTGGGAGCTTTGGGAAAGATCCCAGTGTGTAAATTGATAGGTTACTTAGACCATTTCATGTTAAACCAGCACATTTCCAATGATTATACAATGGCAAAAAAAAAAGAAACACAATCATTGTGCTTGTGTGAGTGGTCAGGGTGGTCAGCTCCCCCAGTTCGATCTTGAAAGTGTTAAGGACACAAAGGGACTCCACTCTGAAACCACAAAGCGTGAATACCCCATAATCCAAGGGTCATGACGGAACAGAAATCAGAGAAGTGGGTCCCTGATAACTCCGGTTACACTCTATTGCAGAATGAGGAAAAAATAAAAAATAAATAAAAAAAACTCTAACAGTTACACTAATTACATATTCCTAGGCGAATTTGATTTACACTGGGACGACAATAATGATAAACAGGTCAACGCTCTTAAAGACTTTCTAACAGACCTAAACCTAACTCAAGCCTGAACACTGCCAACACACTCAAAAGGAGCAACCTTAGACTGGGTAATCTCGAGAGTTAAGAATATTACGATCCACTTAATTGTTCCATGCTATTGGTCGGCTCACCATGCCATAACCTTTATTATATCCACTGTAAAAAGGAACAAGACCAAGCAACCTGTCAAAATTAAGAAATGAACAAGAGACACCAAAGACCCTAATATTGAGCAACTTGTAGCAAGATGTGAGAAAGATCTAAAGCCACCTGACAACGTGATGAACGTCAACAAGCTCACTGATCACTACACCACATCAATGACAAATATAGTCAAATCCACCATGCCATTAAAACTGAAAAGATTCTCAAAGAAAGGGCATTGAATGAAGACAGACGGAAGCTGAGACTGGCGAAAAGAAAATGGAGACAGCACCCTTCATTCCCCCAGCTAAAAACTCTCAGAAAAATCAGAAATGAATACAACAAAAGTGTTCTCAACACCAAAAAGGAATTTTTTAGATCCAAATTATAGAACGCCAACAACAGACCACGGAAACTTTTCAAAATGTTAAAGCATCAATCCAATAAATTGGCCAAATCTGCCCAAAAAGCAACCATAACTAAACTGAGCTGCGAGGAATTCTCAACATTCTTCACAGACAAAGCGAACACAGTTGAAAAAGATCTCACAATGGCAGCTGACAACCTCACTAGCCAACTAACTCCACAGAACAATGCTACCATGAAAGACGATCATGATAGATCGAAAAACAAAGCAAAATGGTCAACCCTCAAGCTTTATGACCAGAATACCATTGCCAAAACTCTCTCAGATATCAAACCAAATAACCACTACAATGACCCCCTCCCCTCTAAATGCTTAAAAAGAATCAACCATATTGTTGTCCCAATATGGACAAAAATAATCAATGCCTCACTATCTCAAGGGGTCCTACCACTGTGCCTAAAAACAGATCAAGTCCTACCCATCATCAAAAAACCTACAGCAGACCCGGCAGACCCAAATAACTTTCGCCCAGTAACCAATATTCCTCTACTTGCCAAACAAGTTGAAAAATGTGTGCAAAATCAGCTGAGCAACCACATCAATAATGTTAGCCTGCTGGACGACTGCCAATCTGCATTCAGAGCAGGCCACAGTACGGAAACACAATCTTACATATAGTGGATGATGCGCTACAGGTTTTAGATCATAATCAAACTTGCCTACTAGTTCTTCCTGACCCGTCGTCTGCATTTGACACAGTAAATCATGGAAAATTGCTAGCCCGGCAGGAAGACAAGATCGGACTTTCTGGAAATGTTCGGAAATGGTTTAAGTCTTTCCTTCAGGACAGAACACAAAGATTCCTGGTCAACCGGACGCTTTCCCCATCATGCCCAAACTCGATTGAAGTCCCACAAGGATCAACATTATCTAAATCACTATTCAATCTTTATGTCGAACCCCTTACAGTAATCCTCCGAGACGCAAACATATCCTATCACATGTATGGCGATGACATCCAGATCTATATCAAGATATCATCACTGGAAGAGGTCAAGACAATGAATGAGACCTTAATAATGACATTAAAATGGTTAACCAGCAATCATCTGAAATTAAATGCACAAAAAACAGAATTCCTACTAATATCACCGCTGAAGAACCCAACAAATGTAAAGGAATGGACCAAGCTGATCACAGCTCTAAACTGCACACCTACCCTAGGTGACTTGACCAAATCATTGGGAATCACGCTTGATAAAAACTTAGACATGAAAGCCCACATCAAATCAATGGCTAATAGTGCCCGCTTTCGCCTGAACTATATCAAAAAAGTGAAACCATTCATTACTAAGGAGTACCTCAAAGTGGCAGTTCAGTCCTGGGTTATATCAAGGATTGAATATTGATGCTCAACACTAACAGGTCTATTAAAAATCTCCACAGCACCACTAAAAGCTTGTCTGTATGCAGCCGCAAAACTCATTACAGGCTCTAGAAAATACAACCATATCTTCCCACATCTAAAAGCACTAAACTGGCTACCATACGAAGCCAGAATTCAACTTAAATTGGCTTGTATTACCCACAAAGCACTCCACTACAAAACACCAATGTACTTAGCCCAGAAAATTGAGCTATCAGGGGGAAGCAGGCTGGCGAGGAATGCCAAAGAGCTACTGCTGAAACCGCCCATCTTTCGTAAAAAGAAAACATGAAAGAGCATTCTCAGGAGCGGCACCCAGAATCTGGAATTCACTCCCTCCAAACATTAGAAAAATTCTAAATTTGGCTACATTCAAGAGGGAAGCGAAGATCTTCCTAATGAGCAAGTTCCTTCCGTACACAGGACTGCTCGTCGTCTGCTCAATGATTAAAAACCAGAATTCGAATAGCCCTGTATTGTGTAGATACAGCCTGCACAAAATGACCACAAAGACATTTACGATTGTAAAAGATAAAATGACCAGTTATCTGCGAAAATCTCTTTAACTGTACAGTACCACAATTAATGGATTGTTGTAATACTGATGTAAAACACTCAAAAGTCGCACATCTGTACTATGTTGTTTGATACCAATGCATACACCTTGTACTCTAAACAGTTCTTAAATGTGTTTTGTGTAACTGGTGAGAAAGTCCTGTACCTTAATCATATATATATTTATCTAATACTGCTGCTATACCAGTGTAATCTAATATGTACCCATTGTAAATGTGAAGCGCTCTGATACCCATGGGTCACCTTCGTGCTATATAAATCAATAAATCCTAATACCAACAAAACCTAATTCAGCAAAAATAGGTTTGGGGATGACCTTGCAAAAAGGGCCAATCTAACACCAGCCCTTTGGTCACTGTAGCCTAGAGGGGCGATTGTGTTTGAAGTTGGAAACTGGGGATGTGAGCCACAGGTAAGTCACCCAATGATTGGGTACTAAGCATTTGCTACAACTATTGGTAATCTTCAGGGAGATTATAAAACATTGGTAAATAATGTATATAATCAAAAGCCAATGTTACTATTGAGGTTTCATACTTACTTGCCCATACACTGAAATGGTGATGTGTTTAATATCTTCCGAAAGAAAGTTAGGAAAGTAGGGGTTTATCATTTATATCTTTATTTTGAATGTATTTAATTTTCAAAAAAAGGCAAATACAACAAGTGGCCAGTCAAGGAATGATACTTAATATATATATATATATATATATATATATATATATATATATATATATATATATATATATATATATATATATATATATATATATATATATATATATATATATATATATATATATATATATATATATATATATATATCTATATATATATATATATATCTATATCTATATCTATATCTATATCTATATATATATATATATATATATATATATATATATATATATATATATATATTCACAGAAAAAACCATAGGTTATAGACCATATATAGTTAGGAATTTGCATTTACAAAACCTTGAAAATTCAATGAAAAAACCATAGGTTATAGACCATATAAAGTTAGGGATTAGCATTTAAGAAACCTTATTTTATTTGCACAAAACCATTGAAATTCCATATATAGTTAGTTGCACTAACTATATATCGCGGACCCCCAATCCACTGCTAATGATGTCACATATTACATCATTCATGACATGGTCAGTGACATCACTGATGACATCACTGATGACATCTCAAATGACATCACTGATGACATCACTGATGACATCTCAAATGACATCACTGATGACATCACTGATGACAACACCCAGTGACTGTATGTTTCTGTAAAGTTAAAATATGTCTTACATATTGAAGAATGAGTGGATGTATAAGTGTCTGGATGAAGGATTTAGTAGGTGCATGACTGACTGTATGAGAGAATGATTAAATGTGTCTCACTGAGTGCATGGGTTAGTGATTAAAGTGTCTTAATTTGGCAATCATTATTTATGTTGTTCTGTAAACTGCTGCATGTTTAAATCAGTAGCTATATCAGAAACTATATGGGTTATTGAATGGTTGCCCAAGTATTTGTATGGGAGACTGAGTATGTGTGTAGGTGGCTGGGAGGTGTATAACTCTGTGCATAGATGTGTGAGCAGTTGATTCCCTAGGTGTATGGGTTCAAAAGTGCATGTAGAAACAGCTGTATGGACAGTTGACTGTGTGCATGAGTATATTGGTGAGTGAATGGATATCTCAGTGCTACATGTCAAAGTAAGTACATATGTAAAACACACTCCATGTGAGAGTTGACATATATAAATAACTGAACATAAGAGCCAGTGAATGTGAGAGTGGCTGTATGAATCATTGTGAACTTGTATCAAGGATTGTATAAGAGAGTAAATATGTGTTAGTATATGTTTGAATAAGTAAGGTGTGTATAACTGTATAGTTGAGGAAATGGAGATGTGATTGATTCTTTGCATGACTGACTAGGTGTGTGAGTAACTCCATGGATGTGTGACAGTCTGTGAGTGCCTGTTTACACTGAGTGTATCTATGGTTATATTAGAGTCTGAAGATGTATTATCACATAAATGATATCATCAGTGATGTAATCAGTAATGTCAAATGAGATGTCAGTGATGTCATCAGTGATGTCATTTGAGATGTCATCAGTGATGTCATCAGTGATGTCATTTGAGATGTCATCAGTGATGTCATCAGTGATGTCACTGACCATGTCATGAATGATGTAATATGTGACATCATTAGCAGTGGATTGCGGGTCCGCGATATATAGTTAGTGCAACTAACTATATATGGAATTTCAATGGTTTTGTGCAAATAAAATAAGGTTTTTTAAATGCTAATCCCTAACTATATATGGTCTATAACCTATGGTTTTTTCATTGAATTTTCAAGGTTTTGTAAATGCAAATTCCTAACTATATATGGTCTATAACCTATGGTTTTTTCTGTGAATTTCATTAGTTTTTTAAAAGCTAATATCTATAGCTGTAAAATATATTCTTTATTAAGTGACGTATCACGTAGCCCGTGAGACGCCTCATGATGCATCGCATAACCGTGACGTATCGTCTCTGCAGCGCAAACCAAACCCAAAACGTAAGCGCGCCAGAACACGCTTAAAGATATATATATATTTTTTTAACCTTAATTAGACAAAATCCACACGTGCACATATCACAAACGTTCAAAAAACACAATATGTCGGACTCCCGTTACGCTGCCGGTTAACTGCCCGGTTAACGTATCAGGAAGCACCTTTACCGCGAAAAATCGCAATTTTTTTTTTCTTTTGCCCCGCAGGGAACTTTAATAGCCCCCTCATCAATCCTAGGGGTTCAGGAGGGGTCTGCCTTACCCCTTTCATTCATTTACACCTTTTTTCTTTTCCACCTCTTGTCTCTCGATCCCACAGAGAGACAAGATGGCGGCCGCTCCAGACTGTTTACAATGTTAACAGCCAATCAGCTTCTCCTCAGACTCCCGTTACACTGCCGGTTAGCTTCCCGGTTAGCTGCCCGGTTAGCTGCCCGGTTCGCGTACCAAGACGCGTCTCTACGGCGAAAAAATCTGATTTTTTTTTTTTTTTTTTTGGCCCCGCGTGGCTTTATAATATCCCCCTCATCAATCCTAGGGGGTCAGAAGGGGTCTACCTTGCCCTCTTTCCTTCATTTCCCCCTTTGTTTTGGCCTCCTCTTGTCTCTCGATCCTACCGAGAGACAAGATGGCGGCCGCTCCGGACTGTTTACAATGTTGACAGCCAATCAGCTACTCCTCAGACTCCCGTTACACTGCCGGTTAGCTTCCCGGTTAGCTGCCCGGTTAGCTGCCCGGTTCGCGTACCAAGACGCGTCTCTACGGCGAAAAAATCGGATTTTTTTTTTTTTTTTGGGCCCCGCGTGGCTCTATAATATCCCCCTCATCAATCCTAGGGGGTCAGAAGGGGTCTACCGTGCCCCCTTTCCTTCATTTCCCCGTTTGTTTTGGCCTCCTCTTGTCTCTCGATCCTACCGAGAGACAAGATGGCGGCCGCTCCGGACTGTTTAGAATGTTGACAGACACCGGAGAGCCAATCAGCTTCGCTTCGCAAAGTTCCGATACGCGAAAAGTTCGCGAACCGGAGCGCTACCCGGAGCGCTGTTACAGATATATATCTTGTTTTAAACGTTAATTTCTCAAAATCCACTGAAGCACATATATTGAGACCTAGCAAAGGCACATCGGGCTAACAGTCCCTACAATTTTGCCAAGTTTCGTGGAAATCCATTCAGCCGTTCGGGCTAAAAGTGAGGCCAACCGCCCTATGGAAATTAACATGGGAAAAACGCGTTTTGGGACCCCCCTTTTTTCTCAGCCCCCCCTTGACGAACCCCCCCCAAATTTTCAGGGGCTGATCAGAAACAAAATGTGCCATTTTCCTGAAAATTTCAGCCAATTCCGTCCACAAACGCCAAAGTTATTAGACATAGAATTTTCAAAAGTTCCATAGAGAAAAAATCCTAACTATATATACCTACTGGCTATCGCCAGTAGGTAATATATATATATATGTGTGTGGTGCAGTCGGGAGTTACCCTTAAGAAGCACCTCATAAGCAGAACATTTCCTCCTACTTCTTGTAGCACTGGGCACATACATCTTTGTAGGATGAATATCACCTATAGCCTACAAAACACCAGACCTGTTGTTTAGTAGGACCAGGATGTAAGTAAATCCATCAACAAATTATAGTATGCGTTATACCCATTCGTAGAGTCTTCCATTTCTCCCACAAAATGAAAAAATTGCAAAATCCTGAAGTAAATTTAAATATTGAATTCCGCTCTATAACCTCACAAAGCGAGTCCTCCTTTAGTGGTGGAAGACCACAAAGTTATACATGGCCACTCTTCTTTTTGCTGGCAAAAAGGCCATGGAATACATTTCCCAGGTGATTTAGATACTTCAGTAGGATTTACCTGCAAAGCAGTGAGTGGAGAGGGATGCCAAAAAGCTGATGCCATCCACCACAAGATACAAAACACCTTTGTGCCTAGAAGCCTCAGATCAGCAAACAGTCCTAAGCAACATGCAGAAGGCTGGGCTCACAGACTCGTATTGTGTACAGGTCTAGGTCACACCCAAATGTATATCACAATGCTGGAGTACAGTATAGACAGTAAACAAGCTTAAAATGCAAATGTGTGTTTCTAGTATTGAAAACAACCACCTTAACCTGTCTTTGTATATTTTAAACATGTATCTGTTAATTCATGTCCTATGTCTCTTCCTAAATATTTTTCATCCACAGGGTTACCCAGTAAACATACCTTGAGGCCTCAGTACACAGAAAGGATATTATTTTTTCTGTATACGTTTTTGTTTTTTTGTCCTCTTTTATACGATATTCATGGTTATAGCAACAGGGCCACCTCCTAATCATGCGCAGAGGAACGCCCAAGGAAATGAGGTAGGACCGTGTCTTAAAAAAAACAGCAAAATTCCTTTGAGTTTAAATGTCGATGTAGTGCCATAAGGAAACTCATGAATTTGCTTGATCGCGTTATTTTAAATAATTGGACGTCCCTTCCTGCCCTACCGCATAAGCCCTGTCCCAAAGTTCCCAGTGTTACGTACGTTTACTTCTTCCTCTTAATTTATCCAAATTTCTAAACTTATAAACTGCTCTAAACCAATCATCTACTTTAGGAGGTGATGAAAGAATCCAATTTTTGCACACCTCACATCTGGCTAGTAACATAAAAGTAAATAAAAGATGTTTCTGAATTTAACTTTAAATAATATTAGATTCTTCTGTGTCCAAAATGCCAAATTTAATAGTGAAGGCGCTTAGATTGATATGGATGTTTAAAACTTTATCAATAATCTTACCAACTGCGTTCCAGTAGGCATCAAGATGGGGGAATTAATAAAACATATGTATGTCAATGCCTTCCTCTCACTGCATTTAGGACACTTTTTCATCACCTGTGTATTCATTTTTGACAATTTTCGGGTGTCCAATACGACCTGTGCAAAGTAAAAAGATGATTTCTCCTAAGAGGTGCAGGAAACAATAATGTGCCATAAAAAAGTGCAGGATACTTGCCAGAGATGTTGCAAGTATTGAGCCGGAAAGGTTTTCTTCCATATGACGTCTGGTATGTCGAAATCAACCTCATTCCCCTCGATCAGGTACCAATACCACTTTGATACTCTTTTTCGAGTTGGATCTTTCTGTATTTCTTCCTCTAGCTTCCAACAAGGTTCTGGTAGTGTCACTTGATCTCTAGCCCAGCTGGCCATCTGATAGTATTTAAATCTCGATATTTCATTATTAGTTCTTTCCACCAAAGCGTCCCAGCCCTTAAGATTTCCATTTTCGAGAAGATCTCCCCACTTCTCTATTCCTGCTCTTTTCAAGGGGCTTGCTGGGGAGTCTTTCAAACAGTCTGGTGTTCCCGGTGAATTCCATATTGGTGCTGGAAGACTATAATACGAGAAATTCCAAATTTTCCTTATCTCAAACCATATTTTATATGCAGATCTCAGTACCTTCAGTCTGATCTTTTTAAAATATTTAGGGTGGCCGAACTTATAAAGACATTGATCATAATCAGTTACAGCTTTGCAGTAGGCAGGTTAAAACTCATGTGCACGTAGAAGAATCTTGATATTCTTAAAGTGAAAGGCTTTGTAATACATAACAAGGTCTGGGCTTCTGGTCTTTATGAATAAGGTTATTGGAGAGAGATCCAAGCCTTTGTGCCAAAATCTGTGTGAATATTTTATAGCCAGTGTTGAGAAGTGATATGGGGCTATATGACTTGCATTTTAAAGGGTATTTCTCAGGTTTTAGGATCAGACAGATGGTCGCCTCATTCCAAGTTTTTGGGATCGGGGAGCCCTCTAAATAGATGGAGTTAAAAAGATCTGCTAATTTAAGGGCCAGCGGTTCCTTTAAAGCTAGGTAGAGCTTTAAAGCCGCCTTCCCCCTTTTCAAACTATTTATTACTTCCATAACCTCCTCCTCCACTGTGATAGCAGTATTTAGTAAGTTGTGGGAATCTAAGTCCGGCTTCGAGAGTTGTGCTTTTTTTAAATATGAGTCCACCGCAGAGAGTGTAGGGAAAGATCTTCCTCATACAATAACTGAAAGAAGTCAACAAAAGCATCTTCTATATCAGACCTGTCTTCTACTTTTTCCCTTCCATTACCCTAAAAGATTGCAATGATCTTATTTCTGTTGGACTCAGTTTTCAGCTTCCACGCTAAGAGTTTACCACTGTTTGTCCCAAATTCATAGTTCGATAGAGCACTGGCCTGCCATCTCTTCCTAACCCTTTCCTCCAGGTAAGAGGCTAACTCCTGTTTCTTTTTCAGTATATCATCCTTTACTTTATTCTGATCTTCCTCAGAAAAAAACAGGCTCCAACCTCCCTTGTTTTCCTAATATGTCAGCCTCTAGTTGTGCTACTTTACGTTTTTTCTTATTATTATTTATTATTGCTAGGCCGATTAAGACTCCTCTGAGAACGGCTTTAAAGGCATCCCAGATTACTATTTTAAAGAGCTGCCCATCGATATTCTCTGTAAAAAAAATTTAGTGTAATGTCTCTTATCTTATCTATTACTTGATGGTCCAGCAAAAGAGTACGGTCCAGTGTCCATCTTTTCTCTCCCTGCAAGTAATTGGTGCCTAGGTCGAGGTGGACTAAGGAGTGATCTGAAAGGTGGGCAGGCATATGGAGCACCTTTTTAAAGTTATTTCATAAAATGTTGTCAATTAGGAAGAAATCGATTCTTGATGCATGACCATATTTATGATTCCTATAAGTACATTTATTAGTCATATCTCCTCTAAGTTTCCAAATGTCGGTTAGCACCAAGTCATCTTTAAGTCTATTTAGACATTCCCTCATTTTAGGGAGGTTCAGAGCCCTGCCAGGGGGTGTCTATCCTTTTTGAGGTCTAATAAGATGTTATGGTCTCAATCTAATATGATTGGTTAGGACGTTGTTATCAGCTGTGCATAAAGGGTCTGGAGAGGCGCTGGATCATCTGTGTTAGGGCCGTAGTACCCGACCACAGATAAAGAGATATTGCCCGACTTTATGTAGGCTATGGCCCATCTGCCTCTTAAATCTACCATCTCCCTTAGTAATGTTAAGTTGGAGGACTTTTTTAATGATAATTGCTACTTCTTTGATATTACAGGGTTGATTTTTGCAGATGCTCTTTCCAACCCATTTTTCACATTTTATCATTTCAAGCCACTCTTCCTTAAGAAGGTGGGTTTCTTGTTGTATGATAATGTCACAATTTTTTAGCTTTAGGTACTTGAAAAAATGTAACCTACCCCTTGTTCTTCTACCATGTCGCTAATTTTAGATCGCCCATTTAGCTAAGAGTTTGTCAATCTGCCTCTCACTTTGAACCTGTTTGCTTTTGATTTTGTATATCAGACAATTATTTTTTAGATTTTTTCCCAGATGCTCCCCACCCACAGAATATTTATTGTGCTAAAAAGAAAAACAAAACCCCTAACACTAACCCCTCCCTGGAGAACATTCCCTTCAATCATTGGGCAGACCTGGTTGCCCTATTTGAGGTCCGCAGTTTGAAACTTTTTTTAAAAAATAATTTTCATGGCTCAATTGATTCTTAATGCTTATTACTGTGTGTTTTCATTTACTCTAAGACCGACTCCACTTCTTTCGGTTCTCTGATGTTATATGTTTTATTATTCCACATTATTCGCAAAAGTGCTGGAAATTTCATTTGGACGGTAGCGTCTTCCGCCCGCAAATCTTGCATGTATTTTCCCAAGGCCCACTGCCTATCTGCTGTTGCTTTAGAAATATCAGAGCAGATAGTTGAAGCCATCTTTTGAGAGAGTACCATACTTCAAGGCCTTGTTCAAAATATGTTCCTTTAAGGTATAGGATTTCAAATTAAGAAGCACTGTTCGAGAATTTTTCCTGTCCTTATTTACTCTAAAACGTCCCTGTGCACCCTTTGTATGTCTTCGTCAAGGGGTTTTTCGTCCAAATCAGGAGTAAACTCTTTTTACAGATTAACTATAAAACCACTTAAGTTCTGCAATTCTTGTCCTTCCGGGATATTCAACAGACGTAGGTTGTTTCTCCTTGAATTATTTTCCAAGGTCTTGACTTTATCCCTAAGTTCCTTTTCAGTTAGTGTCAACTTATCAATGTCTATTTGGCAGAGTTTCACCTCCTCCCTGGTCTGTTCCAAGGCGGTCTCAATCGTCACGACTCTGTTGACTAAAGCATTGACCTTGGATTCCAAGGCTATGCAGGTGGCCGGAATTTTTTCTTGGTTCTTCTCCGATTTTGCAAAACTGAGTTTCATCTCCTTGAAGAGTGAACCCACCAAATCACTGATCTGGGCCTGTGTAGGTGTTTCTGAATCTTGATCCATGCTCTTTGTGCATTGTCACAGGTGACCTTCTCTTTCTGGTAGCTCCTCTACTTCACTAACTAACTTCAGGATATATCTCCTCATCAAGTCCCGGATCTTTAGTCATAAGTGCGTGATATCTATTCGGGGATTCCATTACTGCTAGAATTGGCAAGGACAATGCCGATTGACTACTCTCAGTGACACTCTCCGATTTAAGTGATCCGAGTCTTAGGGTTGGCTTCTCTTCCACCTTAAAAAAAGAGCATAGTGATGGAATTCACTTTCAAGTTAGATCCTTTCTTTAACTGCTTTTTTTTAGCCGTCTTTGCAGCTCTTATTGAGACTACCACTGCTGTTCTTCCCTTGACTTTCTGGGCTCTTTGTTTCCTATTAGTGGGACTACCTGTTTTACTATCCTGTGTTGTAAATAGCTCCTTATCCGGCTCTTGATCTCTTGCTAGCACAATTTCTACCAAGGGGTTAACATCATCCCCTGATAGGGCCGGGTCCCGGATCAGGCGCTTATTTCTTGAAACGTGCCCGACTTCTTTGGGATCCATAGCACTTTTCGTAATATCCTTAATGTCCTGGATATCCTTGCAGTCGTAGGAAGATGGCGCTAACTTATCCTGGCACGGCAGGGATTGTAACAATGTACTCCCTTGCAAAGAAACGCCTGGACTTGTGTTTGAAATGGATACCCCCTACGTCTGCTTCTGCTCTTTTCCTTAGTGGAATTCATGCAGATACCGTAATTTATACCTGCACTGGCTATACTATCACCAGATTGAGAGCTAAATTCAGGATCCAAGTTTTTTTTAACGATCCCTTTCTGTGCGTTTCACCTGGAGAGGTGCCTGACTTTATTGCCGGTTTTTAAAAGTACACAAAATAGCTGAAAAAAACGAGGGGAGTTACATGTGGGACCCCTGAGACTTACTCTCCATGTGGCCCCATGCAGATTCTGGAACTTCACTGCGGCAGTGGCCCAGAAGTCTACCGCTCTCTCCCACGCTGCAGAGGCGCCCAAACGTTGTCCAGGCACTGCTCAAGAGCCGCCTCCGTCCTCCAGTGCTCGGCAGCCTGGTACACCGCCACCGCCCTGCAACGCCAGCAAAGCTTCATGTGAGAACCGTCACAGCATTTCACTCGCTATCCCGACTGTGGTCCTCGTGACTCTGGCTCCTAGATGGCCGCCATTATCCCCAAAACCCATACTTTTTTATTTTTTACATTTTTACACATACTAACAGTCTCTGCAGAGCTTTCACCTCATTAGTACCAGTGTAACATACAAATGCAGCAGTGAGAAAGGTGATTAGTCAGGCTTTGCAAAGTGGTCTTCATTACGCAGCAAAACAAGTCACATCATAAGTAACTTTTGATTTGTTTGAGCTACAAAAACATTTTTAGTTAAAATCGTCAGATTATGCAGCACATGATGTATTATGTGGCAAATATAGGAGAGCCATAATTATGTAGAAAACATTTGCAAACTAGGATATTTTGACATCCATGTTTGCACTGTTCTTATGGAAAAAGGGAGAAGAAATGATGATGATAGAAACTGCATGGCTTGGAGACAAA
Organism: Lissotriton vulgaris; assembly: GCF_964263255.1. NCBI lineage: Eukaryota > Metazoa > Chordata > Amphibia > Caudata > Salamandridae > Lissotriton > Lissotriton vulgaris. Next base: position 813,048,286 of record NC_141696.1, on the reverse strand, counting down.
TGTCTATGATCCACCTATAAGTGTATTTGGGACATTATGTGATTGAAACGTATCCTACTTTGTGAACGTATTTTAATGTAAATATTCATATTAAACCCTAAATAAACATATATTGCTGGTTGAATTAAATAATGTAACTAATGTAATAAGCTGTAAATGGTAATGAAATGCCAAACAAATACAACAAATTGGGATGCTTTGCTCTTTCTAGCCACACCTCTGACTTCACCCACTGACCCAATTCTCTGGTTATTCATGATCCCTGAATCTCTGCCCACAGCTCCCCTACATTTCTTTCTTGACTTTGACCACTGGTGTGTATCTCTGGATATTTTATCCTTGTTTTAAGACTCATGGCGGTCAGCAAGGAACCCGCTTTGAGAAGGCAGTGTTCGGTTATAAGGTGATTCCAGGCTGTAGAAGGATAGAACCAGTAGGTTGCCAACTAACCCTCTAAGGTCAAGTATTACAAATGAAAGTCAGACATCTGCTAGAGCATTCTTTTCCATCAGCTTTGAAATTACATCCCAGCATACTCTTGTTTTCTGCCAAGATCAAGTGCAGTAGGAAACATTTCAATTTGTCATAAAATGCCTAATGGAAGGGGATTGGATTTTTAAAGCCACATAAATTTGGGCAGGACCATAATCTTGATGATTACAAACTTCCCAGCAAGTGGCATGTGCAAGCTGTGCACCTGCACAGGGCTGCCAAACCCCAGGGGCCGCCACGCCAATATATATCCTTAATATAATAATCCTCTGAGGATGGATACAAATTTGCGTGGCGGCCCCTGGCAGGGATTTGGCGGCCTCCGGCTCTGTTCCACTTCCAAACACTCTGACCCCCCCCCCCTCTTCACTGACCTCCGCGCCTGCGTTCCTCCGGGGGCCCCCTATCTATGCTTCCTGACAAGGGCCGCCATGAGCCTAGAGCCGCCCCTGCAGCAATCATCAAGAGCGATAAGGTCCCCCATTCTTTCACTTATTTTTCTGCTAACTGGTGCATCACAACTCTCACATATCTACAAATCTGCACACCCAGGGGTCTGTACCACTATTTAACCTGCGCCAACGCAAAAGGAGTGTGAGTTTTCTTTATTTTTTCTGTACTGTGAATACGGTATCTCAAAAACTCTGTCAGCAGAGCTTGGAAGCACAATTACCGCCCTGTGTTTCTGAACTCTGCTGTTTGCAGGCCATGCACTACTGTATAATTTTTTTAGAGTTAATGTAAGTGCTAAAGATAGGAAAAAGAAATGGAAAGACACCTTCTACAACAGGGTAGCGTACAGAATGAGATCAGGATACAACCCCACATATTTAATTGTATCTTCCTACCATTATATAAAATATTCCACCTGAATTGCCATTGTATAGGATATTCCACCTAAATGGTGTTCACTAATCTGGTCAATCCGAACATTTCACATTTGTTTCAATTCATACGGAGGATAAAAATGCCACTAAATTGAATCACTTCTCAAATAATTGTGTCCACATCTGAATGCTTGATATACAGCATGATATTATCAGTGTTTAGTGAGGTGATAAGAGGGCATCACTCAATATGAATGCCGTAGTGGGCCGCCTGCAAGAGTAAGTAGCAGGGATAATGGCCATCATTCTTGCCTCATGCCCCAATAGACATTGAGGGACTCAGGGGGATATGTACAAGGAAGTGGCGGAGCGTGTCATTAGCCTCCTTGGCTTAACGCCGGGAAACAACACTTACAACGCAACTTTTACAACTCACTACCTTTACAACAAAACTTTTACAACGCAACATCCATTACAACGCATACCATTACAACGCAACCATTACAACGCATGTCACTACAACGCATGTCACTACAACGCCTACCACTACAACGCAGTCATTACACCGCATACCATTACAACGCATACCTACGCTATCCAACACTTACCCTACTGTTGCACCCCCTGGAGTTAGAATAGTAATTTTTACCCCTACACTATCCAACACTATCCTACTGCTGCACCCCCTGGAGTTAGAATAGTAATTTTTTCCCCTACACTATCCAATACTTACCAGACATGCAATGTAATGGTATGCGTTGTAATGCTATGCTTTGTAAATGTAGTATGCGTTGTAGTGGAATGCGTTGTAAAGGTGGTTTCAAAGAATTTGTTGTAATGGCATGCGTTGTAATGTAATGCGTTGTAATGGATGTTGCGGTGTAAAAAATGCATTGTAAAGGTATGCGTTGTAAAAGTATGCGTTGTAACGACATACATCCCTTAACGTCTCTCTCCTCCACTTCTGAAATGCAAGGCTGCACCATATATGCAAGAATGTGGTGCAGCCTTGCGTTTAGCAACTGATCGCCAACGCAGGCACCCTTGCACTAGAATGCAAGGGTGTCTGCATGCAGTGGAGGATAGTTTATGTGTAGGAAGGTGTCCCTTCCTGCACATAAACAATCCTAAAATGCCATTCTGTCACTGTCATGCAGCACACATGAAAGTGACAAAATGGCATTTTTTTAAAGGTTTGTTTATGTGCAGGAAGGGACCTTCATGTACATAAACAAACCATGGCATGTTGCTTTGACCATGGGGGCTGCACAAGGCAGCACACGTGGAAAAAGCAAAAACGAGGAAAAATAATTAATTTCTCCTTGTTTCGCCAACTTAAGAGCAGGATTTTCCTGGTCTTAATTTTGGCGCTGCCTCTTATGTACGCCACCCTTGTACATAGGGGGCAGCGTCAAATACAATGGGTTTTGCAGTGGAACGCCCACCCCAACACTCACTGCACGCACCTTTCGCGCTAACCATAGCTTGAAAGGGTGCCTTATGTACAATGCAGCGTTAAGCCACGGTAAGTGGCTTAACGTTGCTTTGTACTTGAGGCGCAGCCCCTATCGCCACCATAACGTCCGTAAAAGTGACGTTGTGGTGGCGATAGGGGCTTGTACATATGCACCTCAGTCTCCAAACCAAGCGCTCCCACCCAAGTAGAGAGGTCAGAATAATGGAGCCGAAACATGTTTAGAAAGAATTTCCCTACCACTTGTCTGGCTAGGACCTCAAATAGGAAAATCAGTTGTAATGGCTGAAACATTTTTCAAGAGTCTAGAAAGAGTGCCACAGCTGAAGGTGAGAGTCAACATGGTGTAATACAGCAGTGAAGGTGCCAAGAATATCTAATGTAGAGTGCTCTGGCATAAGCCCATACTGATCAAGGAAAACGTAAAGAGTTATCAGTGGCATGAACATGTTGGCAAATAGTTTGGCAAATAACTTGGTTCACTAATATTGCATTTAGAAATGTAAGTGTGCTGTATGGACAGCAGCTACTTGAGCTGAAGTAAAGTTATAATAACTACTTCTCTTATAATGGAAGGAAAAGAACTGATCAGCCAGTACTCCTTGTAGATTCGCAAACAATGAGAAGCCATAATATCCATGTATTATTTATTGAATTAGATAGACAGGCCATCTAATTCAGAGCCTTTCAGCTTGCCAGAGAATAGACTGCAGCGTTACCTTCAGATTAACAGGGATGCAGGTTTGCCATCTGAGAGTATTGTCAACCCACGCCATCATCTCTCCAGATATTCCACCCCATGTCCACTGGCTTACTATGAAATTCCCAATATGTGTCTCCAATCATAAACATACTATTTCAGGACTCTGTATATCTACTTCACAACTTCTCCAACGTATCGATCACGTGTCTCCAACGTATAAGACACTCCCTACATCCAAGGCCGGCAAGGAAAAATGTATAGCATAACTCCTAATTAGCAAACAATAACATAACATGCTTACCTGATTCCTGAAAACTGTCTGCTCTCCCCTCCAACAGACAATTGCCTTACTTAAAGAAAAATATAAAGAGAAAAGTGGGTACACTAAGCCACGCTGAAATCATCCTATGAACACCTGGACTGGTCTCTCCCCTCCATTTGCTCCCCAAATTTTCCCCTCTGCAGTTTGGAATGCCCCTGTGGTATGACAATTTTTCAATTTTGACAATTTTATTAATAAACTGCATGATTACTTAAAATCTTTACAGTATAAGATAAAAAAAAAGCTTTATGAACGTCCCGACTCCCCCCTCACAAGTCCCATCCACACATAAAAGTGAAAGTCACTTTAAGTTAAAATACTAACATTTTAGTCCTGATTAGCTGTCCAAAACAGAGTTCTTTTAAAAGGAGTGATGTATAGGTTGTACCAGTGTTTCCCAACTGATAAGGGGAGGCACATGAAAGTTCGGTAGAGTCAATTCATGTACCAAGGGCTGTTGACGAAAGATGGATTCTTCGTGGATCTTTAAACCAGCCCAGGTTTGATAACTGGGGCGGAAGGCTTCCAGTTACTTTGCAGACAATGCCGTTAAGTGGGAGTCGAGTGTCATTTTTACCTGGTGTATAAATTTCCCAACTCTGGCTATCAAACAGGTCGTGGAGACTGAGAGGCACCAGTCCGAAGCCTCTCTGCAAGTTCTATAGTCCGTGTTCCGTAAAATCGGAAGCAGCAAGCGATGGCGGTCATTGGCCAGCTTTGTGCAGCAGCACAGCAAGTGTCGCCAGGATTCTCTACGCTAATTGCATAGACAACAGGCCAAGGTGCCATCCGTACGGGCCCATTTGGGGTTGAAGTCCATGATCCTGAGGGCCAAAAGTCGAAAGTACAAAATTTTCTTTCTCGCGTAAGTGGATACTTGATCTTGCAGGTAAGGTTGGGGTTTACCTGGAATATTTGATTTGTCCAGGGCCTGAGTTAGTGGATTTTGCCAAAGAGATGCAAGGTGAAGTCCAAAGGAGATGATCCGGACCTGGCGCTTAACTGCTTGGGCCCAGACTGAGAAAGGAATTTCGTGCAGGGGCAAACTCCTTCTTTCGATTTTCAATGCTGCAATAGCTTGTCCTACTTTTGAGTACCAGGGGGAGCCCACCTCATCAAAGATTGATTTTAGGGAGTGCTTTAGCAAATGTTCTGGTGCTTTCAATACTCTAATATAGAGTTTTAAAAGGTCCCCCAGTAATACCAGCTCAGGTCGCTTAAGGCCTATTTCTAGCCTAATCTAGTGTTCCTTGCGTATCTAGGGGCCTGTAGCACCATCTTATAGGCTTTCGCCTGGGCCGCGTTGACCACTTTGTCAAATGCACCAGGGTAGGCTATGTGCCCATATGCAATGGCAGGGATCAGTTTTGCCCGGAGCACTGTCAACATTGGTTCTGCTGAGGGACTGTCCAAGCGGTGGCATAAGCATCTTAGCAACAGAATGGTTTTGTCAATTTTAGGTTTAAGCTCCTTCAGATGTTTGACTGCAGAGGCACTCTCAGAGATGCAGGTGCCCAGATAGTTGTAGGATGGGGCAGTGATGATACGGTGCTCCCCCAGAGACCATAAAGCTTCTTTTTTGAGGGGGTATTTGCCAAAAATGACGATTTTGGTCTTGCCCACGTTGATCCGTAAGTCATTTGACTTATTGTATAAGGCCAAACTGCTTAAGGCTCTTTGGAGCCCCACCCTAGTGTGGTCCATGATCACTGTGTCGTCTGCATACTGGAGTGTTCCCAAGACGAGCCTCCCCAGTTTTGGAGGTGCTAAGTTGGCATCTTTCAGAGCTGTCCCCATGTCCGCAGTATACAAGTTGAAAAGCATGGGGGCCAAGACGCACCCCTGCTTGAGGCCCGAGTTGGTTTCAATTCTTGCAGTTGTTATTGTAGGGCTTAGCTTCACCTTGACCCAGGTGCCCTCATAGAGCGCTTTTATAGCTTTTAGCAGAGCCTGTGGTAGCCCCCACGAGTCAAGTTTTGCCCAGAGCCGGCCCCTGTTCACTCGTCAAAGGCTGTGGAGTAGTCTATGAAACAGCAGAACAGGGGCGGTTTGTTCCTCGTATCGGCCTTCTTCGCAAGGTAGGAAAGGGCTAAGATGTTGTCAAGAGTGGAGCTATGAGCCCTAAAGCTGGTCTGTGTGGGCGGAAGAATGCCGTTCTTGTCCACCCAGTCCTCCAGATCCCTGAGAAGAAGGCGGGCGTATATCTTTGCTTCTACGTCGAGGAGAGCTATAAGCCTATAATTGGCCGGGTTCGTGTGGTCCCCCTTTTTATGGATAGGAATAGAATAGAACCTTTCCAAGAGGATGGGAACATTGCCGTGGCAAAAGAATGGTTAAATAAAGGGGTGAGTCTGGATGCAAAAAAGGCTGAGGCAGTTTTAAGAACCTGGGCCGGAATCCCATTTGAGCATGGAGCGCCATCAGTTCTAATAGCCTTGATGCACTTTAGTACCTCCAATTCTTTGAACGATCCGGTGCAGGTCGAATTTACGCCTTCTGACGTAGCTCTTTCGGGTTCGATAATTTCCGCCGCCACCTTGGACCACGCACTGCTTCCTGCAGTGGCCTGATTTGACTCGCAGGTATACAGCCCCTTGGCATACTGTTCCCACACTTTCCCTGCAACACTATTTTCCTTTTGCTCTCCTCTGGGGGTCAGACTGTTAATGAAACGCCAAAGCTTGCTATTGTCATTTCCTTTAATTAAGGAGAACACAGTCAACCAATTCTGTTCAGTCTGCAGTTTTTTGTGGGCCCAGACTTTCTTTTTATAGTCTGTTCGCGGAGCAGCAATGGAGTATCTCCCTGACAAATGAGTGCCTTTCTTTTGTGCCCTGATTGCCTTATTTAGAGCACGCTTACACTGTGACAGGCACCACGATGTTGCACAGCGAGGATCAGAGTGGAATTGGTGACTTCTTGAATGATGGTTATTGCCCAGACGTTCCAATAAGTCGGAGGTCAGAATTTCCCAGAGGTGGATGATGTTCTTAGTTTGAACTGGGTTAGGTTCTTCCTCCCTTCTAGCTACATAGTCTAGCAGGCTATGACTGAGATTGGTTGACCATTTTATTCTTTTAAGCACTTTGTGATGTTCCTCCTCCGTGGTAGTTCCAATAACTACTTGTAATTCTGCTTGTACCCGCGTCAGATTGAATGTGGCGCGGAGGGGCCTATGATCGCTTTCCTCTCTGTCGTCCACTGTGAAGTTGCAAAGATTGTGGGCAAGCCCTTCGTTGATAAAGATGTAGTCTATAGTAGAGACATTTCTAAAGGTCGGGATGGTGGTCCATTCAGGTTGGGTCTTTTTTTGTATTCTATGGGTGGAGTGCAGCTTAAAATTTGCGAGAAATTCAGTCAGTAGGGCTGATTTCTTGCTTGATGGAGCATCCAAAATTAAACCCAAGCCTCTGTGATTGAAGTCGCCCACGATTATTACGTCTTGGTCCTTCCAATTTATTAAAAGATCTTCCAAAATTGAAATAAGTGATTCCATGGCCTGGGAGGATTGATACTTAATTGGGTTGAAATAACAATTAATTAGTAGAAGGGGGCGAGATTTTTGACCCCCTGACAACCCAGTGATTAGGATGGCTTGAAGATCAGGAGACCCCAACTTTAATTCAGTTGTCTTAGTTTTGCACGCATGACTTACGTAGATAGAGAGACCCCCTGACGGGCGTCCAAAGATTGTCCTTTTGGTCGCTGGTTTCAAATGTTCGTAAAAGCCACCAATGGCAGTCGTTGCCCTCGCCCAGGTTTCCTGAATACACAGTATCTCCCCCTGTGCGAGGTATTCAGGTGTAGTTATGTCCCTAAAGATGTTGCTCACCCCTGCAATATTCCATGAGATAATGGATAACTCGCGGACTAGGCCCCTTAGTGGATTTGAACAGGCGTTATTTACATGGCTGTTTATTAGGTTAGGGACACTGTCTCCATGTGGCCTCCAGGTGATCCGATGTCTGGAAATGCCGCTGCACGCTCCGTTGCCCGTCGTTTTGCTGGATTTTGATTTTTAGCGGGGTTTTTGCCCGCCCTGATTTCGCCCCTATTTCTGGGCGGGTGTGCCTTATACCTTTAAGAATGGATGACGGTTCGTGTGTGTCCTGTTGCGGAAACAGGGCGTTTGGATATTTCAGTGTTCTTGGCGCAACGACTTCAATGCCCCATTCAGCGAACAGTGTTGCTTCCTTAAGGACAGCCGGTTGGACTTGCTGACTCGCAAGTCCGATTATGGTGGAATCGTCATGAGTGTCTGTCTCCAGTCTCTTGAATATCACCCACTCAATATTTTCTGAGGTGATTTGGGCCAGCGAGGCAATATGGCCAAAGAGGCGGACAATGTTGGACCCGTTCAAGATGTCAAATGAGCCTTTTGCTGTGTACCTTGGGGTTAACTGCAGCTCATAGGTGGATTGTTTGTTTTTTTGTGTGATGGAGCACAAACTCACCCCTTTTCCCTGGAGCTTTAGCCTCTGGGTACTGAAATTTAAAGGGTTTTTGTGAGTGGATTCTGGCTGCTGCCCATTGGGCCCCATGCTTGATTGGCCTTCCACACTCGGACATCCTTGCCACTCCCCCTGGTCTGATGTTAAATTTAGGTAATTTTTGAGTGCGACTCCTGGTTGCTGATTCCTTTGCCCCTCATTTGATAGACCTACCACTCTAGACTGTACTGGCTGTGCGCCCTGTTGTAGTTTGGGATTTGTTACAGACTCATGTTTCAGAACCCAACCTGAAGGGCTGGGGGCACTTAATGGTGCGGCGACGGCCACCTGTGAAGGCCTTTGTTGGAGAGCCTCATTGGTTTGACCCTCCATGAGAGGGATTTGTTGACTTTGGGCCTCACCGCGAACAAGAGGTGCGTCACATGGCTTGCCCATTTTTGACACCTGCTTGGGTAAGAAAATGGGGAAGAGTGGTTTGGGGATACGTTTAGTTTCAGTGTCGCCCAGGGTTGATACCACCGAGGATGTGTTTCTGCTTCTAGCTTTGGACTTCTTAAGTTGTTTTTTAAGTCTTTTTTTTGGCTCTCCTTGATAACGGAGCTTTGGCACTTGCTAATGCTCCTTCGACCCTCTCCACCTGAGAGGTAGTAACAGACAGGTCATCACTAACGGTCTCGAGATCCGAGATCTCGGGGTAACCATTCCCTTTATTAGCCAAAGTAAAGATAATGCGGGGCCCTACTAGGGGAACCTTTGTGGCGCTATTGCCCGTTGTGCTAAGGGTTGCTGTTTCGGCATGCTCTGTTGTCTGTGGTGGTAGCTTTTGTGCGGCTTGTTCTTGCGTGGTTATCTTGCCCTGACCCTTGGCTAATGCAAGCATCTCTTTTAAGACTTCAGGTAGACTTGCCCATTTATCAATTAAGACGTCACAGGACTTGGTGCTGGCGGCATGAGCTTGTTGGACGTTAAGTTGGACTTCCAGCTTTGCCAGCTTATCATCTTGGCACACCAAATGCTGGGCTATCGACTGCAAAAGATCGATTTGGAGTTCCATCTTTGCGGACTGCCATAGCAGTGCCCTAGCCATTGTGTCCTGGACTTCTCTTATTGCTGACAAGTTAAGGTCTTTAAAAGTGGGTTCATCAATTGGGTCGGTTAAGTCTTGGTGATGAGTTAAATTCAGCGGACTCCAACCCTCCGTTTGTGCAGTTCTCGGGGCCTTAGCTCTTCCTAAATTAAGAGGGGTAGTTTCAAGTGTTCGTTCAATGGTCTGTTCCAATTTTAGTAAGAACGAAGTTGTTGGAACCTCCGTACCCTGGGGGATTGGCCTCTGTATTTCCCTAGGTGTCACAATTGCATTCAGACCCTTGCCTGTGCCTGTGCTCTTTGGGGAGGAGGATGCGACAGCCTCGCTTGTCCTCCCAGTATCTAAATCCACGTTCGCACCCAGAGTTGGCCTATCGTGAATGTCGGCAGTGACCCTAATCGGGCTCTTTGTCCTGGCCTCAGGCTGAAAACGAGCTTCAAGGCTCCCAGGTGACTCGAAGTTAGCAGACTCGCAGGAGTAAGAGTCCCCTGGGGCCAGGTGGATCTTTGGGATCCCCGGTATGGCATTGTTCGCGGGATCTTGTGACGTTTCATCCAAAGGTGAGGGGCAGTTTGAGGCCTGAAAGAATTGAGTGATAAGGCCTTGGGGGAGGGAATTGCCAGTGACCAGGTCCTGGGATTTTTGGGTACTTATGCTTCTGGTTACCCTTCGTTGTGCTAGACTCTCAGGGTTCACTTCACCCTCATCCTCCGTGCAGGATTTAGTCTTCCTCAGCGTCATCTCTTTTTGCGCCGTTTGCTGGGGCTAGGCTTGTTTGTGCCTGATTGTGCGGGGGGGGAGGGAATACCAGTACTAGTGCTGATGTGGGCCCCTGTGTTGAGCTGTGTTTTTTGTTTTGAGGGCGCGGAGGGGTGGAGGGGGACGGAGGGGTTAGCAAGCGGTGCACATGAGGGGGGCTGCAAGCTGGAGACCTAGTCTACCAACCCCTCAGACCGCGCCCTCTGGCTCTTACTTAGCGGCGACCTCTAACGGCTGCCACGCTTGCCTCCACCTCTTACCTCTTGTCTCCCGCGTCGACAGATGCACAGGCTGGTCTCAGTGGCTCCTGCGACTCCCGCCGCCTCAGGGGTAGCCCTGGCTGCTACTGTTACCTGGGCTGCTGAGTGTTCCCGCGGCTTCTGGAATGCTCCTGCCGCTGTAGGGGACCTTGCTGCAATCCTCCTCCGCTTTCCAGACTGGCCCTGAGCTGACCAAGAGCTCTCGTGGCCCCGGCCGGCTGCCTGCTGAGAGCTCCCGCCGCTACCGGGCCACTCCCGAGCCGCTCCCGATTTTTGCCCACGGCCGCTGCTGCAAAGGCTGCGGGTTCTGGCGGCCACCTGCGGTCGCGCTCCCGCGCTCTGCTCTGCACAGCACAGGGGAGGGGGGGCAGGGAACAGCCAAGCCACCAGCCTGTGAGCCGCTCGCAACAGGGGAGAGGCGGAGAGGCCGGAGAGACCGGGAAGGGTCAAAAATCTGTGGCGCTGCCTGTCCAACACGCCGTCTCACTCGCGTCCTCCAACACTCTGCTGCCAAGCCAAGAAACAGCAGGTGGGTCCCAAATTGCAGGTTGCAGAGGGGGGGGGCTCAATGTTCCGCCAGAGGGTTCCCAGCCCCGGTGGCAGGTGGCTGGCAGTGGTGCACTCGGGGAGAATTTATCGTTCTCGCTAAAGCCAAAGTTCGGTGAAGCTGCGAGGCTATGAGGCTAAAGACGCCCCAAGATGCTGAGGCGCCGATAATGCTGTGCTGCGCTGTTTGTGCTGGTTAATTGCCTTGTTTACCTTGTGGTGTTTGAATCGGCAGATGGAGACGAGTGACGGGTGTGAAACCGAGGGCCGGCCGCCCGACCGACAGCCTGCTTTCCTTTCCTTTCCCTTCCCTTTCTCACTACGGTGGCTTTCCGCTTCCCTCTGTGGCAGCAGCACTGCACTCGCCTCGAGGCAATGGCGTTCTGGTGTTCTCACAATTCTGCTCTCTGCTCTCTGGCTTCCTCTAGCGACTGCGAGTCTTTGTATACTTAGCTATAAGACTAACAACCTAATTGAAATGTTAGGGGGCCATTGCCAAATTAGCAAGGCGGGGAAGCGTTTGAGGTGCTCTGTATGTTGAGAAACTGTAACAGACGTGCGACTTCTGACTTGCGACTTCTGACTGACGACAGTCTTCCGGCTTTTGGAAGTCACCGCTTGTCACTAAGAATTTCCCCGCGGCAGCATCCAGCCCACCGGTACTCTGGGAGAATTTGTGGAAGAAAGCCATAATATCCATGTATTATTTATTGAATTAGATAGACAGGCCATCTAATTCAGAGCCTTTCAGCTTGCCAGAGAATAGACTGCAGCGTTACCTTCAGATTAACAGGGATGCAGGTTTGCCATCTGAGAGTATCGTCAACCCACGCCATCATCTCTCCAGATATTCCACCTCATGTCCACTGACTTACTATGAAATTCCCAATATGTGTCTCCAATCATAAACATACTATTTCAGGACTCTGTATATCTACTTCACAACTTCTCCAACGTATCGATCACATCTTTTAAAGGGTTATAAGACACTCCCTACATCCAAGGCCGGCAAGAAAAAATGTATAGCATAACTCCTAATTAGCAAACAATAACATAACATGCTTACCAGATTCCTGAAAACTGTCTGCTCTCCCCTCCAACAGACAATTGCCTAACTTAAAGAAAAATATAAAGAGAAAAGTGGGTACACTAAGCCACGCTGAAATCATCCTATGAACACCTGGACTGGTCTCTCCCCTCCATTTGCTCCCCAAATTTTCCCCTCTGCAGTTTGGAATGCCCCTGTGGTATGATTTCCAATACTTTTAGATATCAAAGGTTCAAAAGTTCCCTAATCCCAGTGGATAGGAATTCGAGAAAGGGGAACTCCAAAGTCTGATGCCTACTATCAGATGCTGAGGAGATTTTCTCCATTCCCAACAGGTCCTGAAGCCTATTTCAACAATCACAGCGTTCTGGGCTACTGGTAATCTCCAGAGAGCAGTGATAATCTGTTTTGCAGCACACAATGTGAGTAATATCTATTTCCCCTATAACGATAATAGAGGGTAAGTCTGTCTATTAGGGAACCCCAAGATTGAGTAAACTGGCAATATAGGGTTAAACTCTGCGTCAATTACCTTTGCCCACTACTTGGGATCTCTTTGGGCAGTGCCACGGGTGTGTACCAATGTACCCCCGGTCCTCACACCCCTGTCAACATGCCTCTGACTTCCATAAATTCCTCTTTTGCAGTTTACCTGGTATATGGTACTAGAACAGTGTTGCTTTAACAAATCGGAGCACCTGGCTATGCTGTGCATTTTAATGCACTGCTCCTTATCCTTTGTAAACTGTCATCCTAGGCCAGTCTTCCAGCGTCTTTGCCCTGCAGGTTTTCTCCACCATAAGGCGGCGTATCAAGAAATGGTAAATATGTGAGATTAGTCAGAGTACAAGTTACATAAAAAAATGCATAATAACAATATTGTCAGATCCGTCATACGGTCCTGCCACACAATATCCTCCTGAATTCTTTTTAGATATCCTGTGATTCGCAGCACCAAGTTTGCAAAATTTTATCCTGAGTCCTAGCACTGGATTGGTCATAATTGGCTTAGGCGTAAGAATGAGAAAACTGAAAATGTGGTTGGCAGTGTACTCCTGGGTCCCAAATTTATAGGTCATGCCTGCCTCTGGTTAAGAAGATTATGAACTTGGAATTTAAATCAATAATGATTGTTTACCTTACTTCTCATGTCAATATGATTGCCATGTCAATATGATTGCACTCAATTGTTTTGCGAAAAGACCTGGCGCAAAGAACGGACAACGGAAAACCTGACAGCCCTCAAAACCGCAACCCGCGAATACCATCAGCAGATCATGAACACCAAGAGGACATCGCTCAAGGAATGACTAGACAACAACACCCACAACAGCAAGGAACTCTTCAGCATCTTCAAAGAGTTCTCAAACCCTGACGCCAGCAACAATGACATCACCCTTACGCAAGACCTCTGCAACTTCCTCGCCACGTTCTTCCACCGCAAGATTGCAGACATACATGACAGCTTCGGACCCCAACCCACACCTCCGGACGCCAGCCCAACGACCCCCCCCACCACCATCAACTCTTGGACCCCATCAGCAGTGAAGACACCATCCACTTCATGAACACCATTCACTCCGGCTCCCCCTCCGACCCATGCCCCCATCACATCTTCAACAAGGCCGACACCATCAAAGCACCCCACCTCCGGAACATCATAAACAGCTCCTTCACGTCAGCTACCTTCCCGGAGAGCTGGAAGCACGCTGAGATCAACGCCCTCCTGAAAAAACCCACCGCAGACCCCTGGGACCTCAAGAACATCCGACCGATCTCACTTCTCCCCTTCCCGGCTAAAGTCATCGAGAAGACCGTCAACAAACACCTGACCGCCTTCCTAGAGGACAACAACTCGCTCGACCCTACACAGTCCGGATTTCAAGCAAATCACAGCATGAGACCGCCCTCATCGCAGCCACAGACGACATCAGAACCTTGATGGACAACGGAGAAACAGCCGCCCTCATCCTCCTGGATCTCTCAGCCAGAAAGTTGGCCTCCCCCCTTTCCGCACCCCGGCAACTGAGATCATCTGCAGCGTACCCCAAGGATCCTCACTCAGCCATTGCACGAAAACACAACATCAACATCATCTCCTACGCCAACGACACCCAGCTGAAACTCTCCCTCACCAAGGACCCAGCCACCGCCAAATCAAACTTCCAGGAAGGAATGAAAGAAGTAGCAGACTGGCTGAAGAACAGCCGGCTCAAACTCAACTTGACAAGACGGAAGTCCTCATCCTCGGACATCCCCCTCTGCATGGGACAACTCCTGGTGGCCCTCGGTGCTGGGCACTGTATCGACACCCACAGACCACGCACGCAACCTGGGCTTCATCCTGGACTCCTCGCTGACAATGACCAAACAAGTCAACGCCGTCTCATCCTCATGCATCAACACCCTGCGCATGCTCCGGAAGATCTTCCAATGGATCCCCCGCCGACACCAGAAGAACAGTCACCCAGGCCCTCATCACCAGCCGACTGGACTACGGGAACGCCCTCCACGCTGGAACAACCACTAAACTCCAGAACCGTCTCCAGTGCATACAAAACGTCTCCGCACGACTCATCCTCAACATTCCCCGCCGCAGCCACATCTCAACCCACCTGAGAAACCTCCACTGGCTCCCCGTCAGCAAAAGAATCACGTTCAGACTGCTCATCCACGCACACAAAGCACTCCACAACATAGGCCCGGAATACCTCAACAGCCGACTCACGTTCTACATCCCCACCCGCCAGCTCCGCTCCACCAACCTCGCCCTCGCCATCATCCCACGGATCCGCAGAGCCACCACCGGAGGAAGATCATTCTCCTACCTGGCAGCAAAGACCTGGAACTCCCTCCCCACTCACCTACGACTGACCCAGGACCACCTCAGCTTCAGGAAGCACCTCAAGACCTGGCTCTTCGAGCAATAGCAGCACCCCGCCCCCCTCCCCCCCCCCCCAGCGCATTGAGACCCTAACGGGTGAGTAGCGCGCTCTCTAAATGTTCTGATTGATTGATTGATTTTGTCACATGAAGTCACTTCCCTTATGCTTCCAACCTACCCACTTGCCAGCTTGCGTCACAATCTGAGGACTATCGCATAGGCGTTTGGAGCATGGTTTTGCCTTATACTCAAAGAACATACATTGTTTTTCTGTATCTGGCTCTATGTTGAAGCCAGCATTTATTGTCTATTGATTAGGGTCTTGCGACCGGCACTTTAATGCTCCAACCCCATGCAAACCTTTGCACTTAGTTCTCACACACACCCCTACCTTCACACACAATTTGGGGCACAAATGTTTTTTCTGAGTAAATGATGCAATTTCTGTGTGAATTAATGAACTCGTAGGCACATTGTGCTTAAATAACAGTGTTCCTTCAAAGTGTTTGACTTTTTATTTATGTTTATGGTTCTTACATTAAGTGTTTCCCTTTGTTTTTAAATACACTGTGTACTGGGACCCCTCTTTAGATGTACCACATTTGGTGGTGACATTTCTCTTGAAGCATCAGGCAAACCTCTGCCGCATGGCTGAACAATACCAGAACCAGATTATCATGTTATAGTAGGCACTCAATAAAGATCAGTGCAAACTTTCTTGCCAATCAACTTCCACATATAAAAGTTGTTTTTGCACCAATAGTTAACCGCACTGTAGCGCTAAATGCCATTTTGTTACTTAGTTGCAAACTCCTGATAAGCTATGCAAATAGAGGGTTAGGGGGTGGGACCAGCACAAACACCACTAGGATTCTGCGCAAAGCCATATCAACTAAAGTTATGCAAAATAGCATAACCTGACTTTGCTTGAATACCAACACCAAATGAAAACAGCTACAAACAATGGGCATGAATCTGGATGATTGACAAATAGTCTTTTCACCACATGAAATATGAGTAACTTTTAGGAAGTTAAACAATATGGAAGCCAACCTTGGGAGGTCATGTGAGTGAGAATTGTGGTCGAGAGTTTCCCCTTGAGTACACATGTCCTATGAGATAAGGCTAAATCAGGATCTTTACACCCACATTCAATCCTGCCCTAATGGTCAACCGTCATAAGTGGGTGAGACCTATTTGTTTACAGTTAAACATTTCCTCTGCTAAATCTTTACGTGATGCCACCTTCAACCCACCCAATGAAATGTTCTGCTTCAGAATTTTTAACTTTTGTAAATGTTGTCTAGAATTATATTAACAGATGTGATTCTCATACTTTGGTTTTCTGTATAAATGGAAGGTACTTTGTGGATTTTATGTTTTTGTAATTTCTGTTGTTAAATATGTTTTATTTATATGTGGATCTCAATCGAGTTCCAAATCATATTCAAATAAAATAAAAAATAAAAATACACTGTGTACTGGGACCCCTCTTTAGATGTACCACATTTGGTGGTGACATTTCTCTTGAAGCATCAGGCAAACCTCTGCCGCATGGCTGAACAATACCAGAACCAGATTATCATGTTATAGTAGGCACTCACTAAAGATCAGTGCAAACTTTCTTGCCAATCAACTTCCACATATAAAAGTTGTTTTTGCACCAATAGTTAACCGCACTGTAGCGCTAAATGCCATTTTGTTACTTAGTTGCAAACTCCTGATAAGCTATGCAAATAGAGGGTTAGGGGTGGGACCAGCACAAACACCACTAGGATTCTGCGCAAAGCCATATCAATTAAAGTTACGCAAAATAGCATAACCTGACTTTGCTTGAATACCAACACCAAATGAAAACAGCTACAAACAATGGGCATGAATCTGGGTGATTGACAAATAGTCTTTTCACCACATGAAATATGAGTAACTTTTAGGAAGTTAAACAATATGGAAGCCAACCTTGGGAGGTCATGTGAGTGAGAATTGTGGTCGAGAGTTTCCCCTTGAGTACACATGTCCTATGAGATAAGGCTAAATCAGGATCTTTACACCCACATTCAATCCTAAATTAGGCATTCGTTTAATGCAAGAATATGACATTTGCATTTGCCTCGCTGATAAAGCCATTGGCACACAACACTTTTTTATGTATACAAAACTGTGCTATTTTTCTCTGATCGTGCTACACAATGATGCTGATTTTCAAGCAGTGCTGCACGTTTTTAGTAAATCTAGGCCCCAATATTGCAAATTTTATCTTGCTGCCTATGTGGAGGTAATATTCTGCCCATAGTGGAGCTCAGTAAGTCCACCAGCCAAAAACTAAATGAGACCCGTACTCCTTTTTCACACAACTCCTTTCGATGAATTAGCTCTTTTTATTCCATTTTAGGCATGTTTCACCATGGCCAAACCAGAGAGAAAGGTAAACCTCAAGTCAAGGCTTTGTGTTCAGACAGTAAAACATTTAAACCGTCTGCGACCCAACATTTTGGTTCAAATGCAACTGTTAACATTTTTAAAATCTTCTGTCATGTTACTTTGTGTCTCCTATTTTCTGTTTGGGCAACGTAAAGAAAAAAAACCCGCACATAAAACCTTTCTTTTCGTAATGTGATTTATTGAGCTGACATTTCTCTGTGTTATATTGACCTTATGCCACGCTGGCCTGAACAAAATCAATGTTTACCTTCCAGGTAACGTGCGTATCTCTGACCTTGGGCTTGCTGTGGAACTAAAGGAGAACAAGACAAAAACGAAGGGTTACGCAGGCACGCCAGGTAAATATCATATCTTACAAAGCATGACGAGTGTGGTGCGCGACACAGATAGCAGGTAACAGGGCAAAAGCAGGCTCGCTATATAGTTATTTCTCGTAACTGAAGCACACAAAAGGCCGCTTAACATGGATGTCAATCAGGCGTCCCCCAGACTTGAAATGGTTACACCTGACCAGGGTCGGATTGGCATCACAATTCGGCCCCGGCACTGACGAAAAAAGTGGCCCACATTCAAGAGGCGTGGCCCATATTTAAGGGGCGTGGCCCACATTCAAGGGGCGTGCCCTTTCATGAAACACTATTTGCACAGACAAGGAATGAAAGTGGGAGGATACTGTTCTTGCACAGGACACAGGGCAAAGGTGCCAATGGCCTACATGCTGAGCAGCTAAAAAAAATAGCAAGGCCCCTTTCTGTCCCAAAATTATTCCAGCCCTCCAGCACAGGAGCACCTGAAAAGCAGCAAAGCCCCTGCTATTACTAACCTACTTAGCCCTCCCCAGACCTTCAGCTCAGGAGCACATGAACAGAGGTAAGGCCCCTGCAATTAGTAAATTAATCAGCCCTCCAGGCCTCGGGAAAATGTCCTGGCAGGGGAGCACAAAACACAGCTTTCTGGGTCATCCAAGGTAGCCAGGTAGCCAGGGGGGAGGCTGAGGTGAAGCTGGTGCATGGGAAGTGCCTTCCCAGTGTGTTCTGGCAGTTTGAGTGTTTACCATTTACTGTAGTATTACCCTTGTACCTGTGTATGGTACCCTTTTGTAACTTGCACACGTCCCTTTTCTCTGGTATCACATTGTATGCTACCTCTCACTTTTGTTTGCTTTAGATACTTACACAAGTGCCACCATTGCCTATGTAACGTTTGTTCTTGTGCTGGAGTGTCTGCCATTTATTGCAGTATTATACCTCTACTTGTACTTTGTACGCTTTTGTAACCTGCACACATATCACTTTTTCCTCCTGTAATGTACCGATTGCTACCTCATGTATTTTGGTTGCTCACTATTGTCACTTTTGATTCATGTAACGTAACGTTTGCTTTTGTAATTTGTTCACTTGTAATTTTTCTCCTCATGTATTATTGCTGTTCCTTGTGTGAAGCGCTCTGACACCTTCGGGTAAAGTCCGCGCTATATAAAATTGGATAAATAAATAAATAAAATAAAAAAATTCCAAACATCACCTGGCCCCCACAGCAAGACCCATTCTTGCTCGTCCACTATGCCCTGAATGTGAAGGGCTGTGGGCGAGGTGCTAAGACTAACACCGTTTCTGGGCTGCATGGGCGCCAGGGGGCCGAGGTGCAAATGGCTCAAAGGCCTGAGAAACACCTGGCCCCCAGGGAGGCCGATTCTTGCAAAAAATCACCCCTCCCCAGCCCAGCCTCAGCTTGATTGCTTGGCAGGGCAGGGGTGAAGGAGAGGCCACAGCTGACAATCGCTGTCCGGCTGCACAGCGAGGCTGCTTTTATTTTCTCTGTCTGTCTCGTGCCCTCCGTGGGCCGTTTTTTTTTCTTCCCTTTCCTAGTCCACTCTCTGTGGACTAGGACAGGGGAGAAAAAAACGGCCCACAGAGGGCACTGAGGCACCGGCCCTTCGGCCCATTCCCGAATGCCCGCCTTGCCAATCCGCCCCTGCACCTGACTTACCAATGGTAGCCTTGGTACCGCCCTGGCTACACCTGGTTTTACGCCAGATGCGGGCAGTGATAGGACCAGAACACATACCAGATGTAACCGCTGTGTGATTTAACTCTCTGCACTCCTCCTAACCCCATAGTAGGAAAAGGCTATTGGGCCTCATTTAGGGGCCTCATTTATGAGACTCCTTGCGCCTCCGGAACGTCACTTTTTGTGACGTTCCGTGGCGTAGAAGCCTGCGTGATATTTATCAGGCAGCACTAAGCCACTTTTTTTGGCCTAATGCTGCCTGATAAATATCAGTCCCTTTAACGCAGTGTTCTGCAATAAAGTGGCTTGCAATGGGGGTTGCTGGGGGCGTTCCCAGCAACGTCCATGGCCTTCTGACACTGCCCTAGATTTACGAGAATGGTAAATCTGAGGCAGAGCCGAAAACATACTCCTTCCCAGGGGAGCCGTAAGGGAGGCACATTACGGAGAAATATCTTTATTTCTCCTTGTTTCTCCTTTTTTTTAAGCGTGCTGCATTCTGCAGCACACATAGGAGGAAAAGCCTCTTGTGATTATTTTTGTTTTGAAAGGTTTCTCTTCCTGTATAAAAATAATCATCCCCGCAACGCAGGCACCCTTGCTCCATGGTGCAAAGGTGCCTGGGCTGGCGCACGGCAGCCCATTGTGGGCCGACGCAGGTGTTAAGGACAAGAATGCGCCGTATCTTATAGATACGGCACATTCCTGTCCTTTTCTTTTGCCGAACGGGAGCGCAGCAGGAAGGCCTGCTGCGCTTCCCTATGGCAAAACCTCATAAATGAGGCCCCAGGGTGTAAGAGGAGGTAGGCACTGTGGGGGCATATTTACAAAGAAATGATGCAGCACAGTACTGCGTCATTCCCAAAAAGCAGGGATGCGTGGTATTCACGTATGCCCTGTGCTTCTCCTTGCGCCGGCGCTGAAAAAGCTGCTTTGTACCAACGCAGACACCTTTGCGCCATGGTGCAAGGGTGTCTGCATTGAAGGGATGATTGTTTATGTGCAGGAAGGTGTTCCTTCGTGCACATAAACAATCCTTCTATGTGTGTTGCAAAATGCAGCACACATAGAAAGAGCAAAAAACGAGGAGAAATAAAGGTATTTCTCCTTGTTGCGCCACTCCAACACCTGTTTTTCAATGGAGCTAGATTTTGGCCCGGCATCAGATTTACAGAGCCTTGTAAATCTGGGGCAGTGTGAAAAAGCAATGGATGTTGTGGTGGAACGCCCACAGCAACACACATTGCACGCCCTTTTCAGGCAGATACTTGAGTCAAAGGGTAAGAAATTTACATAGCGGTGTTAAGCCAAGCAAAGTAGCTTAGCACTGCTTTGTAAATATATAGTAAGGCTTTGCACCACCAGAGTGTCGCAAAAGGTGATGCTATGGTGGCGCAATGCCCTTGTAAATATGCCACGTGGTGTCATTAGAGGTGAGATGGTGGGTGATGTCACTGCCGTTATCGCTGGCATTTTGATGAAGCTATATCTATGAATAAACTCTACAGCTGAAGATTAATCTCTGGGAATTAAAGGAACAAGTTACGCCATATTGTTACCACCTTTCTCTGTATTGTGAAGGGACCATGGAGCATATGTACTAGACCCTATCGCCATTTCAACGTTACTTTTAATGACGTTGTGGTGGCGATAGGGGCGGCACCTTATGTACAAGGCAGCGTTAAGCCACTTAACGTGGCTTACAGCTGACTTGTAAATAAGGCCCCATTTTGCTCTATGGTTAGCATGAAAGTGATGGGCAGTGGGTGTTGCGGTGGGCATTCCACCGCAACACCCTTTGTTTTGACAGTGCCCCCTATGTGCAAGGGTGGCGTACATAGGAGGCAGCGCCAAAAGAAAATCAGGAAAAACCTGGTCTTAAGTTGCAGAAACGAGTACAAATGCATTATTTCTCCTGGTTTTTGCTTTTCCATGTGTGCTGGCTTCTGCAGCACACATGGAAAAAGCAAAATGCCATGGATTGTTTATGTACAGGAAGGTTCTCCATGCATGAAGCAGCACACATAAAAGTAACAAAAAGGCATTTCAGGATTGTTTATGTGCAGGAAGGGACTCCTTCCTATAAATAAACAATCTTCCCCTCCACGCAGACACCCTTGCACCTGCATTGGCGCTACACTGCTAAGTGTAGCTCCATCGCAGGGGGAAATGCAAGTTTGCACCATGTCCTTGTAAATATGGTGCAGCCTTGCGTTTCAGAAGTGGCGGAGAGAGGCGTTCAGCCAGGAAGGCTAACGCCCCTCTCTGCCACTTCCTTGTACATAACCACCCATATGTTTCTAGTCCTAGGTCTGCGTTAGTCCAGTTAGTTCAAATCACTGCAATCAGATTTGTTTGTCTAATGGGTTCAACTGAAGCAAACAAAGCCTAAACACACAGAAAACATCAGTTTGTCACACAAAAGCACATTCATATGCTCTGAGGATTTGTAGTAAGGTGACAACCCTAACAGCAACAGAGGCGTTCATAAAGTTGTTTTCTCCGTAGAAACACATTATCAGGATGACTTAAAGTTGGAATGCAGTGGAATAATTTGTGAATAAGTCAAAAAAGAAAAAACTAATTCCCCACCACTCTTGCTAACAACCCTACAGAGGCCAATTTCTGGTCAAGTCGATTGAATAAAGACTGGATGAAGCCTGGCCATGTTGAATGAAATGAAAGTACCACACCTGGTGCAGGGTCCATGCAAAACCGGATTTGTGCGCAAACTGGACTTTGCGCCCAAACTAGATAATTACTGCACCCTCTGCTATTGCCTAAATGTGGCCTAACAAACAGTACCTGCTAATTGCTGCACACTGTGGTATGACAAATTGCAAATTAGGTGTTACCAGACTGATTTTTGTGGGGCCCTTAATGAGCCAAACTCTCCTCTCTATGGAGAAGAAAGCGTGGCGGTGGATCTATCCAATATATTGATGTGGTATTTGTATTGCAAAAAACCAGCATAAAGGCAGCAGAGAACTGTACAGGGTCAATACAATCAACCAGGGAGAGGGAGGTGGCTGGTTTCTGGAAGGAGAAGAAATTAGTTACTTACCTGTAACTTCCATTCCACAATATTGGCATCTTTTCCAGATTCACAAGCTTGAATCATTCCCCATTGTTAGGCTAGGAATCCCCAGTACTTTTCATATAGGAATAAACAGATTTAAAATATCATGGGTTTAACAACGTTGTTCAGTAGCAAATTCACCTACTTCGAAGCAACTCAAACTTCCTCAGTGATGTAGTAGTGCAGAACACGCTGCTTTCCTAGAGGCCGCCATAGCTCAGATTTCATACCACAAGTGTGAAGGATAGTGAGGATTGAGTGAACCTTTGACCAGGGAAGGGGGTAATGTGAATCAACGAAGCATACCAATTCTGGAGAATTGGGGTTACCGATAAGTAAATCGTTTCTCATCCAGCATTGGATCTTTCGTAGATTCACATGTTTGAATAAGAATAGCATGCAGTACAACAGCTTCCAAATAATCAGGCAGCAGGGTCACCTTTAATGAAACAGATTGCATAGAACTCATTGTCCCATTGAAGAGATTGGCCGATTCACAGAACTAACTTAAGACAAAATCCTAAACTTACTACTTTTGGTATTCACAGAAGGCATTTAGTAGTAATAAAGTTAGGATTTTGTCTTAAGTTTGACTTAAGACAAACTTAAAACAAACTTAAGACAGACTTAAGACAGACTTAAGACAAACTTAAGACAAAATCCTTACTTAAGTCTGTCTTAAGTCTGTCTTAAATTTGTCTTAAGTCTGTCTAAAGTTTGTCTTAAGTTTGTCTTAAGTCAAACTTAAGACAAAATCCTAACTTTACTACTACTAAATGCCTTCTGTGAATACCAAAAGTAGTAAGTTTAGGATTTTGTCTTAAGTTAGTTCTGTGATCCGGGCCCTCAGCTGCTGCTTTCAAATCCAGGCAGTAGTGATTGATGAAAAGGTGTCAGCTTTTCTCCATAGCTGCAAAGCAGTTGTGTGGGAGACGTACTCATGGCCAGAGCTCAACTGTTGCAGGCATGTTTCTCGTGGAATGCCTCCTCACTCTATCCTGTAACTTGTGCATAGCTTAACTGTGACAGAATGTGATGCAGGCTGATAGTGGGCAATGCCCTGCTTAGATACAGGGAGGCCCCTGCTGAGACGACCAAAAGAGATGAACAGCTGTTCAGACTACCCATGTCCTTTGTTCAATCCACGTAAAACATAATGAATATATGTGAATTCAATGAATGTTAAGCCATTTCCGCTGATATAGTCAGTTTTGAAAGAAACAAAGAATGACCAGTTTATTCAGATGAACATCCAAGAGCAGCATGGGCATGAACTTTGGTTTTTGCACAATGTAACCTGCCTTGTGACTTGCGAGCAAGGCTCCTATATTGTGAAAGCTTGACATACTCCCACTCTTCTCATAGAGAAAGGCGGTTTTCCATGATGGATGGGCTCAAAGGGTGGAAGCATCTATATATTAAGCACTGTCTTTACCGAACTGTGGGAAAGGTTCTCAATAATCCTTTTGTAAACTGCTTGATAATCCTTTGCGACATAAGGGAGGGAACATTACTTGACCGTCTGACTTTCAAAATTGCTACTAAGCGAATTCTAACTCAAGTGTATTTCAGACCATTCTTGCAGCATATATGCCAGGAGTAGAGATGGCACTCAGATCTGTAGAAAGATACCATGCGCTAAAGTGCTTCCACTTGGTGTTGTAAGTGTTTGTAGGAGCCGGGGCAGAAAATTCTATGTGCCCAACTCTTTGTGTTCTAGTACCAAGGTTTCAGGTTGAGCAACTTCAAGCTGTGATGGAGGATCTGACCATTGTGTATGTAGAGAATCTTGGATTGGGTCTTCAAATGAATCAGTGGACATGTGCTAAGAAATACCAGATCGGTTTGACAAAACTAGTGTAGCCACAATAGGGTCATGGGTATCAGTGAGCATGATTCCGTTTTGGCCTTCCTCAGCGCTCTGGAAATGAGAGGAAATGGCAAAACAGCATAGGTGCAGATGTTGGTCCACATCATTGAGAAAGCATTGCCCCAGTATGTGGTTGCCAATACCTCCTTGCTTAGTGCATTGTTTTGTTCAAATAGTTCTATAATGGGTTTGCTCCATTTCCTGAAGATGTGACGCAACTGATCCTGATGGAGCTTCCACTTGTAGTAGTCTGACAGAGCGCAGCTTAGAAAATCTGGATGTTGATTTTCAAACCCCAACAGGTGTTCGGCAGAGATATTCATAATGTTTGCGATAGCCCAGTCTGATAGTTTCTACAATTTCTCTAATAGGCTACATCATCCCGCACATTTTAGTTTGGGGATGTAAAATATTGACGTTATATTGTGTGTTCTGTTAGGACAGCTTGGCCTGCAAGTTGCCCCATAAATGTCTGAAGACCAAGTCTGATGGCCCACAGCTCCAGACTGTGTATGTGGAGGGATTTCTAATGTTCTGACCTGAGACTTCTTATAGATAGCTCCTGCCTGTGAGCTTCCCAACTTTCCATGGAGATGCCACATTTCATGATGATTCTGTCCATCGTAAATTGGAACGGGACTCCTGTGTTGAGGCTGTCCTGGAATCTCCACCACACTAGAGCTTACTTGAGGCAGTGAGAGGTTACCACTGTGTACCACAACCCTGTCGAATTACAGGTCATGGTCCTGTTAAAATGGTTACACACACAGTCTGCCGACAGAATTTAATCCTATGCAGGGAGACCCGAGGCCTAGTAGTGACTTGTAAAGTCTAATTGGGATTGACTTTCACTGGCAGAGATACACAATCAGTGTACCAAGCTTTTTCACTTGTGTACTGATGGAAATAATTTGGCTGATTGAGTAGCCAGAATGGCTCACAGAACCTGGCTCAATGTAAGACAAATGGAGGTCCTTTGGATGTTTTGTTTGAGGATCAAGACATGGGCAAGATTGATGCACATATTTGGAGCAATGTTCTTCCTACTCTGAGGGTGCACACATCAACCAGTAGTACAAATATGGGACTATCTTGTCACCTTGTTTCTGAAGAAAGCCTGCCACAAGGGTCAGACGTTTTGTGATTTTATGAGGTACGGTTTTCAGGCTGAAAGTGAGAGTCTTGAAATGGTAATGCTGCCCTCTTACAGAGAACTGCAGGTACTGTCTTTGTGATTTGGGATGTGGAAGTAGGTGTCCTGTAGATCCATGGAGGTGAAGAACTCTTGTAGGGTTACTATTCACAAGGACTGCTTCTTTAGTAAGTCATTGAGGTCTCTGGAGTCGAAGATCAGCCTCCATTCCTCATATAATCTTGAGCAGGAGCTTATGTGTTGATGGGTCCTCTGCATATTCTTGATTGCTCTCTTACACAGAAGTTGAGGAATTTCCGGGAGGCGTTCCCGGAAATGCAGATTGTATTCCTTTTTGGGTGGGTGGTGGGGAAATCTCTGTTGGAATTCCAAAGTGTGCATGGACTGCAACATCTGGAATACCTATCAGGGTTTGGTAGTAATCTTGTACCACTTTGGAGTGAAAGCAGTAATTTGCCCCACCCCACAGCATGCAGAGGAGTTAGTGAGGAAGGAAGGGTGGGGATGTCAGGAGCATTTGTAGTTCCTGTGTAAGTGGGACTGAGATGCAAACCTTTTTTTTTTACTGCTAATCTCTGGCAATACCCTGATTTCTCTATGGATAGTACTGATGCCCATGTCCTTCATATTGGTTGTAAGCACCTCAGTGTGCCTGTGATTTGCTTGAACCACAAAAAGAAGTTGAAAGAGCTCTTCTGTATTTAAAGGCAGTTAGAGAGCATGCAGTGTCAATGTCAGTCTTGATGTTCTGTAAAAGAACAGCCACATGCTACCTAATAGTGTTTGACCTTCGAAAGGCATGTCAAGGATGTTGGCCTGTACCTCAGGATGAAAGGAGGTAGAGTTAAACTAGCCTTGTCTTCTAAGCACTGCATATCCTGCCAATTGCTGAAAATCTGGTTTCAATGCATTCATGGCAGTGAGGATGATGGCTCCTGATGTGCTGGCTCCTTATTTGGCCAAGGCTTGAGCATCCTCCCACCTATCATCCAGGATTAAGTCGAGCAGTGGCGAGATGTCCTGCTACATTTGCTGGTCAGACTACTAGGTGTAAATGGATTCTTGTTTCACTTCTGAGAAGATGCTCCTATGATGGAATCTGGCTTTAAACACTAGTCAAGTGTGCTAATGTGGAGTCAGATAGCCTTCATCTCCAGGCTTGACATAGCCGCCTGCACTGAGGCTAGTGTTGTCATCGGTTTTAGTCAATTTTTCTACACATACCCCAGGATGGGAATATTTTGAACAGTCTTCCTTTGTCATTTCATAAAATCATAAAGGTAGAATTACTGCTCCTATCTGGACATCTGTAGCTCAAACTTCTTGGGTGCTCTTTCTTTTAAGTTATGGAAATGTGAAATGTCGTCTAGTGGACAAGCGTGTGGTATTACAAAACCCATCCATTCCTAATCCTCTTGTGGTTCGTTGCCCTGAACTTTGCTGTCCTCCTTGTGCTCCGGATCAGTATCACCATCAGTATCCTGATGGTCATTCTCACCCATGCCCTCAGGAGTAGGAGGGAAAGTAGGCAGTGCTTACTGTGGTGCAAATAGCTTTGAGGATGCAGTAGCAGGTGCTAAGGTTGCTGCTAAGGTTGTTGGCAGGGAGACGACAGGAGAGGCCCTTGCAGAATGAGGTGAGGCAGTGGCTGAGGAAGAAATCTCTGGATGTCTCCATCATCTATTGTAGGATATTAAAGAAAATAACAAGGACTTGCTTCAATGGTGAGTTTCTGTGATGATAACTAGGTTCATATGAGTAATAATAGTTTTTTTCTGTTGAAATGTCATGCAGGCCTAATTGTGATAACCTAGTGGGTCGTGGAAATGGTCTCCAACATGTTCTTTGAAAATACTTTTTTCAGATTCCTCCTGGCCATACTTTGGAATGTAGTAGATGCTAATTTAGGTAGTAGACGCTCATTTAGGTTGGGCTGTAAGTTGTTTCAGAAACTTGTCCTTGGTCACTGGAGTCTGTTTTCACCTCTGAATCCAGTATATGGACAGGTGTCAAATCGGCTTTTTCACCACATTATGGCTCCGCTGGAGGTGAAAAGATGACTTCAGCTGTCATAAACGGGGTCTTTGATGGTACTATAACTAGTACTATGTACAACAGAGGTGTCATTGACGTAGTTGTAATCGAAGAGGTCCTCAGTGTCTATGGGTTCATTGTTGATGGGCTTTTGATGGGGTCATCAATGGGGTTACCATCAACAGGGTCTCCTTGATCAACGATATGGCGGCCATTGATGTTTAGGTCATCAACGTTGAGGCTAAAGTCTCTCACCAGAAATGAGGTTGTTGATGATGCTGTCATCATCAGAACCATTGTCAAGGGGGCCATCGATAGCGGCAACTTCTTTTTCATAGACTGAAGGCTCGCCATTGGCTACAGATCAGGTATGACGGCTTTGTAAATGATGTAGCCGGTTTTTGAAGATAAGCCACATTTCCTCTGACCACAGATGAGACATACTGTGGTATGCAGGATGCCTTTAAGAAGGGCCTCTGTGGGGTCTGAGAGGACTTTGAACAGGGTGTTACCACCATTCAGATGCAAGAATATGAGGGAATGACCAGCAGTTCCTTTTGTTTTTTGAAAGGGATAGTTTCACTTACTCAAGTAGAAAAAGCTGGTACAAGGCCATCATTGTTATATTGGCAGCACATTCATTGTGGGTGATGTTAGTGTCTAGGATGAATCCAAATGCCCTGGCATTGCGTGACAATTAGTGCTTCAAAGCAACCTAGGTTCATGTCATTCGGGTAAGATTGAGCTAGTTGTTGCTTGTTATGCTTGGCAAATAACATAAAATATGTTTAAGTTAGGTTCTGGACATCCAGGTCTACATGAGATGAAACCAGTGTTCCAGGTGTTGGTTGTCTGCAGAGGACGAGACTTTCATGTATGGTTATATTGTTGGCTTGTTACTGAATTGTGAAGCTGTTTGGTGCTCTAAATCATTGACTATTTGGAAGCATGTAGACTGGAATCTAATGATCATTCCACACATTAACAGAACAACAGCATTAAAACAGGGTACATTTTGTGCTTGGTGCAATGCATAAAAACAATGAGATAGAAGAACAGCATTTTTTGATTCCTGATTCTTTTCCATGACTAGACAAGACTTAGTGGGATCAGAAAATCAGGTTGCTTCAACGATTGGTTAGAAGCATATTTACAAATGGAAAGTATGCTTCAAGGTGTTTGGCACAAACATAGAATATGAACCTGGCATGTGAATCCATGGCAGTGGGGAAATTCACTATTTGTTCACCGTTCAGATAGCTATGGAGCAGCAACAAGTATGATTAACCAGTTCAACAGTGCAGTAAAAACTCAACACCACATATTAGAAACAAGGTACAGGAAGAAGGCTTATTGAGAAAATGAACAGCAACTGTAAATGACCAGACCAAGATTTTCTGGTAGAAAAGTTCCCCGAAACCTGAGCTATCAATCATGGAAAACCTACAACAAAGGGTAGCCAGAAGTTCCAATTGAAGGCCTGATTTTGTCAGGTGAAAACACAGCAAGTTTGTCCAATGACAGCCACTGTATTCACTGGCCATTCTGGTATGCATAGTTTCTTTAGTTTACAAGCTTTTATTTAGGGACCTTTATAGCAAAAATGCTATCCTGAATTCACCACAATTCCAGGGAACGAAAAAGAGATATCATGCACCAGCGGTGGCTCCTCTGCAATGGCGGAGGAGCAGCGCCTCACTGGCTAAGAGCCAGCAGCTGAAAAATAAAATGATATCTTACTATCGTTTTATTTTTTAGCTGCTGGCTCTGAGCCAGGGTGTGTAGAAAGGGGTGGGGTCTGGGCCAAGGGACGGGGGAGGAGTACTGGTTTGTGCACTTTAATATGTACATGTGTGTATGGCTGGCCGTCTTAGGCCGACCAAACACACATGCACACGTAGGTTTCTCCAACCCGGCTGTATTGAACAGCAGGGTTGGATAAACAGTACACACTCCCTGTCCTGAGTGGAGCATCAAAGCAGCTTGCTCAGGCAAATCCCCAAGCAGCTCACATGCTTGAAAGCAGTTTAGGAACGTATTGGAGTCGGTATGCTATCTCAGGGACTCCTGGAACAGGAACTGCAGTAGAGGTGTCCAGGGCACCCGGCAGCACCAGGTAAGTGGTTTATTTTTTATTTTATTTCTATCATTAAACCCCCCCCACTGAGCGCTCCCCCAGTGTGCTTCCTCTGTCTACATCTCCCTCCCCTCCTGTGCCCCCCTCAGCCATCCCTGTGGGTATTTTTCTGTGGTGGCCACCACTGTCATGCACCCTTTGACTCAGGTGTACAACACAGGATAATCAGTGGTAGCATCTCTTACCTCTGGTGACTCTAAACAATGCCAATTGATGTTCTTACGTTGAGAAATCTAAATCTGAATGCATGAATCCAGGATGAATCCTTCATGGAAGAGGCCTAGTCACTGCTCAAATGTTTTTCTTGTGTTTTTAGGTCGGAGCCTGCGTTGCAGTGCATGTGCTGCTGCAGGCAAAGTGATATTGTGAACAGGGGGATTTCAGTACTGCGTGAAGCCACGCCCCCTTTTTCCATTGGCAGGCCTCGCGAAATGGAGGCCTGCCATTGGAACTTCCGTGTGTTTTGTTGTTTTGTCCACTTTCGATCCCGCCTCCCGAGGACTGGGTGACCTGCTTTACGGCACCCTGACAAAATTTCCTTGTATATTGTCATGGCAACCTTCAAGCAGGCCACCGTGTCCGGAGGAGCCCCGCTAGGATTGGCCAAGTGCCGCCTACGTCACCGGAGGCAAGGGGGCGTCGCCAGGCAAAGAGGAAGCTTTTTTCTGGAAGCCTCCTTTGATATGCACTTTCTGCCAGCGAAAGCTTGGCTCTAACAACAGCAAGATCCGTCTGCTGCCACATGAGCGTGCCCTGATGTAATGCAGCAGGCGCCGCCCACAAAGCAGCCAGGGAATCACTGTAGCCTGTCGAGGCCGGCGCCTGGGAAGCCACCGTGGAGAGCACCACTGGAGGGGGCGAGGGGGGAGATAGGGCCCGGCTCCCGAGCTGTCCGCGCTGAACCTTCTCCTGCAGGCAGGGTCCCGAGCCTGAAGAGGAGCACAGAGTCCGTGGGAGGGAGGGGGCTCTTGTGCTCCACAGCAGGCGCCGAGGCTCCGCTTCACTTCCCTGGACCCTTTTGTGAGCAGCGCTCGCTTCCTGCCGGGAGGCGTCTGTGCACGGTGAGGTAAGGTGCTCTCTGGGAAGGTGGGTGAGAGTGCGCCCCAGAGTCACGGCTGCGCGCTTGGGGGTAGGACAGACACGTAGAGTGTCCCCGGGCAGAGCCCGTGCCCTCACCACTTGTTGAGTTTTGCCTGATGGTCGTGACCAAGCCTCAGGTGGCATTGCCTCGCAGCAGCCCCAGCGTCGCCCTCATCGGCTGCAAGACAGGCTGCCCTATGCAAATACAGCGGCTGCTGCTCTGCCTGAGCAGACCCTTCTGGGTTAGGAAATGTCACTTACAGACATCTATTCCCACGATCGTATCACTAGACATTTTTAAACTGCCTTCAATTTAGAGCGTTTCTTCCATTGAAACTTTCAGATGGCTGGTAGGACGTGGAAGGAAGGCTTGGGTGTTGGAGAGGCTTCAGGTAGTGATTAGTTTTCAAGCGCATCCCACGTCGTTTTGATTAATGGCTTTTTTGTTATTAATTGTGGTGACACAGTTACCATGCACACCAGGGCTTTAAGTGGGATGAAAAAACGGGGGGTGGGGGGGGTCGCTTAAAGGGCCGTGACCAATGTAATTAAGGGCATGGCTTAAAAGTCAGTGCGTTGCATAGTGTGCCGCTAGACTTGTATTTTGCTGTTTCTGCCATTGCATCCAGATATGACACAGCAGGTAACATCATACCTACAAGTCAGGACTATTGGCTTTGTTAATGTTTGTTAGTTGCATAAGATAAATAAGCAGCAACTATGGCTTGTATATAATATTGAAAAAGCTTGCAATCAAAGCCCTGATGACACCACAACAAACATGTTGCTGCTCCTGAGTTTCAATAAAAGAAGGGAAATCCAGAGAGAAATGACTCTTTAAAGGATTTGCCTTCCCCCTACAACGCTCACCTTGCATGACGTC
Organism: Lissotriton vulgaris; assembly: GCF_964263255.1. Lineage (NCBI taxonomy): Eukaryota > Metazoa > Chordata > Amphibia > Caudata > Salamandridae > Lissotriton > Lissotriton vulgaris. The sequence continues at coordinate 813,016,745 of NC_141696.1, read as the reverse complement.
ATGCCATTACTTCTCCACTAGTGAGAAGTGAGCACATCAATGTGCCAGCTGTCACTGCAGTCAGGAAAAACAAGCATTGGCATAGCCAATAGGTCTTGCCTTTGGGACCTTATAAGTATTTAGCCATGCAACAGTTGATGTTGTTGCACCAAGGATATTGTGCTGCATAAATAAATAAAGTCCCAAAGGCGAGACCTATTGGCTATGCCAATGCTTGTTGACTAGGGCAACTAAATGATTGTATCCATATTATGAAAAGAAAATATTTACCCTGATGTATGGTACTTGACCTTTGTAAGAATTCAGAATATTATTTGGGGTGGGTGACTTCTCAAGGAATAATCATAACTTTAAATTCACTAAATTAACCTGAGGTTTCCCTCCTGGTAGATATGGCAAAGAACAGACAGGCTGAACTAAGAGCAATGTGTAAAGTATTTATGCAGTACCAAAAGAGTAATAAAGTCAAAATGCAAAACAATAAAAAATCCCGAACTGATGAGAAAGCTAGAATAAAATGTAATAAACAAAATGACACCAAAGGGACAAAAATCGAATACCTGGAACTGAAGATATGATTTAGTAGAAATAGGGCCAAAAGACGCATAGCCCCAATGATAGTCAACGTATGCAGTAGACCTGGCCCTAAGCCCAATTTGAGGCTGACCACGATGGAGCTCAGATCGGATATACCAGCCAGGTTTGCCCTGGTCAAAGGTTTTACCACCTGACTTTATCCTTTACGTCCCAATCCACCACTGGAGCACACTTCTAATGTCAACCAGGACATCAGGGGAGGAAATTGAGACTCACCGGTGTCAGGCACAGACCAACAGCAGGCTTCAATCTAGGTTCATTTGCCACTGGTCAGCTTAGTACTTCCAGGAAATAGTCCTTTGCAGCTTATTGTCTACCTGTAGCCACAAAGGTGATCAGCCAACTGACCCATGGAGCCCACTTCTTGATCCTTTAAATAGGTGGGGTAGCATGTACACTGCTTCAGGGCTCCTTTCAGGTCACAGACAAAAGGCCTTCTTCGGATCATCCTGAGGTCCAAAAAGTGTTCTGAAATGGGTGTCTGGAGGTGCTGCATTTATGTCTGGCCTTAGTACGTGGGTGGGAACGACTCCTGGGCATGCCCTAACCAATGGGGTAAAAATTCCTGAGGAGTGTGCTTTGGTAACCTAGGTCCTCTCACATCTAAACCTAAGATCCAGTTTGAGACAGCTACTGCACCCATAATAAACCCAGAGAGAGAAATCTGATAGGTCAAAAGCAGACTCCTTCAGCAACAAGATACTGGAGCCATAAGAATTGTCATGGCATCCTGTTCTCTCCCCTTTCAAGTGTGACCCAAGGATTATATGTAAATCCAGCCAGATACACAAGTCTAGTAGGACAAAAGCTGAAACCCGCAGGGATTTTAATATGCAGGGATTTTGATATCAATGGTTTGGGGGTACAGTGGGGCATCCCAGGAAGTAGATATTTTGGTAGGGAAAGAAGGGTTAGTGCTGCTCTAACAAATCTAGCTATCAATAATGGTTTAACTGACGTATGGGCATACGCGAAACCTTCAGATCCTGGTAGTACTTTTTTCTCCGCACCGCCTAAGATTATTTCCCGATTAGACTATTTTTTTGTTTCTTACCAGTTTATCTCTAACTCTAGGATTGAGAGGTACCCTTGGATACTGTCGGACCACAATTCATTAGTTCTTACAGGCAGCTTTTCTGGGGGGGATAAGCAAATCCGGGGGTGGGCTTTTGAACGGAGGTTGTTATATGATCCAGAATATGTTTCACACATGAAGGGGTGGAGCAAAGAATTTTGGGATTTTAATCAGGAGTACAAATGCGGGAATAGTCTGGGAAGCTTTCAAAGTGGGGGTCAGAAGGGAAACCACTAGTTCTAGTTTGCACCGTCAGAAGAAGGAGCTACAGCGGGAGGAGGTGATTAGAGACATGTTAATTAAACGTGAAGAGGCACTGGCTACTGCTATTAGTACGGGAGGGCCGACCGAAGACATAATACTTCAGCTAGCTATAAATAAGGCCGAGGCTGGTGAACCCATTGCTGCTAAAGCTGCAGAAATCTATTTTGCCAAAAGAGAGCATTGCCACAAATATAACGAGCGGGTGGGGCATACTCTGGCAATAAGAGTAAGACAAAAAATGGCGGCTGGTGAGATATCAGAAATCTTTGATGGTAATAGGAGGGTTATAAATGACTCTCTGGGGATTCAAGAGACGTTCAGGCTTTTTTACCAACAATTATACAGGAAAGAACCATCAGAGACGGCGTTGGAAATACGAAAGTATTTAGACAGCATATCCCCACATAAGGCTGATTCAGCTGATAGCGAGAAACTCGAGAGCGTGTTGACACAAGAAGAAATAATGAGGGCTTTGCAAGATTTACCATCTGGCAAGGCGGCTGGCACTGACCAGATCCCGCTAGAGTTTTACAAAACCTTCATAGACACAATTGGACCGGACCTGATCGAGGTTATCCTGCTGGCTCAAAGGGGGGGCCCACACCAGAGTCTTGGGCTGGAGCGGATGTTATAGTTTTAAAAAAAAAAGCATAAGCCACCTAGGGAGCCAGGCTCATACCACCCCACAACGTTACTGATTAGTGATGTTAAAATGTATTCGAAAGCCATGGCCAGAAGGCTAAACACTATTTTAAGGAAAACTGTCCACCTCTGCCAACATGGGTTTATAATGGGCCTTGGGACTACACAGCATGCACGGCAAAGGGATAACACTCTTCAATGCAACAGAGATCTCAGGAGACCCTATGGCCGCCTTGTTATTAGATGCTGAGAAAGCATTTGATAGAGTCTCCTGGGATTTTTTATGGGAATTGATGAGATGGTTTGGGTTGGGGTAGGGTTTTATCAAAGCCATCCAGGTACTGTATTCGGCACCCACTACTCGCCTAAGGTTAAACGTTGGCCATACATTTCCTTTTATTATTCAGCGGGGGACCCAGCAGGGGTGCCCATGTTCACCCCTGCTATTTGCTATATATAAGGATCCTTTACTACGGCTATTTGAGGCCAACAATGGAATCCTCCCAATCATTTGTCAGGGCGTGGAATCTAAAGTTTTAGCTTACGCCGAAGATGTGGCCATTGTTACGGCCGACCCGTCTTCTGCAGTGATGGTGATGGAGTTAGTTGGACAAGATTTTGGCAGATATTCAGGGTACGCACTAAACAGAACCAAAACTCAAGTCATAAAGAATCAGTATGCTAATATTGAAGACCCTCGTGTTACTGAATCTGCAGTATATTTGGGAATTACGATTATGCCTGATCTAGGGAATCTGGTAGCCAGGAACATCGGGCCAGTAATCAGAAAGGCAAGAGCTGATTTCGACAGTCCCCAGTCACGCCACCATGGCATGCTCCACATCATGCCGGCCCGCCCCGTGGCCTAGCAGGTGCCACACATGATGCTGAGTCCTGAGTCATTAATGGCGCAGACCACATCAGTGCACAAGTCATCATCTCAGGCTGCACACCCGCTCAGCTGTTTCGGGTGCCACTAACCCTGTGCAACGCCAGTCAACGCCACATGGTGGTAGGCCCCTGATGGCAACAAGGCTTTGGGTGCCACTAACCCTGTGCACCGCCAGTCAGCGCCATGTGGTGGTAGGCCCGTGATGGCCGCAAGGCTTCAGGTGCCACTAACCCTCTGCAACGCCAGTCAGCGCCACATGGTGTTAGGCCTGTGACGGCTGCAAGGCTTCGGGTGCCACTAACCTTCTGTGCAACTACTCATGGGCCCTTTATGGTTGAGCACCGTGGAGCGTCTGTCAACCAGTCACCACCAGCAGAGGGGATTGTGACGTTGTCGGCCCCTTATATTTGCAGGGTCACATGACCTGTGATGCCTGTGCCGATGGGTGTGGTGTGTGTGCAAACCTGCCTTCAGGGAGTGGACGTGACATGCTGAACACTGGACCAGTGACCTGCACACCACAAGCGAGTACGCCTGTGACAGGTAGCTATGTGGGCTCCCCCTCAGAGCGTAGGTGGAGTGGTCTAGCCTGGCGTTCGCGGACCAGCGCGGGGCTTGCCACAATGACTCGGGGGCTCTGGGCGTGGTTCAGTCCATGTCCGGACAAGGAAGTGACTAATGCGTGTGTCCCAGTTGTAGTGTTCACGGCACCCGGAATGTTGCACACAGTGACTGGCATCCCACTAGATGAGCATCATTGACGTAAGGGAAATCACTGTTCCTACATTCATCCACACATTCATATATGAATGATGAAAGACATGACACAGCAGTGCATTGTTTATTGCACATCCAGTGGAGTTTTGCAGCTGGAGCGGTACAGGGCCATGTCAAGCACAGCACACAATATGGGCGCATGGAGGGCCAGCCAGAGTCCATCCGGGGATAACAGGTACTGCAGAAGAGGAACGGTACAGTCCGCAATCTGGTCGCCATGTCATTGGTCATCAAACAGGATATGGCAGTCCATTTCGCGGTCCAATGTGAGTGCAGTGCAGTGTATCGGGGTCAGTGGAAGGTCATAAGGACATGTGCGGCACCAAGAAGAAACATGCCAGGTAGAGGAAATGAATGCTAGTGCTTCCTTCTGACAACAATCCCATCCATGTCGTCGTCCTTGAATGTGTGCTCTGCCCCACCTGTGGATGTTGCAGTACCGGCTGTGGCACTGTGTGCCACTGACACATCAGGGGCCGGAGCAGGATTGTCGGCCGCACTGTGTGGCAGTGACACATCAGGGGCTGTAGTGGATACACCTGCCACACTGTGAGGCACTGACACACCAGGGGGCGGAGATGTGGACGGTGTGGGGGCAGCAGCATTCTTCAGCGTCACACCTTGTGGCAGCAATGCCATGATGAGGATCTACAGGGCATGGTAGATCCCAGCTACATTTTGCTGATGTGCAGCGGTGGCTGCCATCCTTTACGCCTCCATCCACACCATGTCCTCCATGAGCCCCCGCATGTGTGCCAGCTCATGGCTGGAATCGCTGGCACCAGTCTGAGCAGACAGGTGTTCTTCTCTCCGTGACATGACTCCAGCGATGTCAGTAATGGCTCCTTGGAGACCATGGAGCGGGCCGTGGCTGTCTGTTAGGGACTGGAGCTGGTCCCTGATGGGTCCTAGACACCCATGGATGGTGTCCAGTTTGGTACCAATGAGGCCGAACCCCACCCACACCTGCTTAGCCGTCTCCCTCTGGCCCTCCAGCCCACAGCGTTGGAAGGCCACGATTTGTTCCTGGGGGTCTTGGGAGACTGCTGGGGCTGTGGGTGCCTCCTGCTGGGTGGTTTGGGTAGCGTGTGGGGTCTCCTTGGAGCAGCTGAGCTGCGCCCTGATCCTGGAGGTGAGTTGCGGATGATGTCCATGATGTGTTGGAGGGCTTGGGTGTCGATGCTGGGGGTGTCCTCCTCATCATCAGTGAAGAGAGGCTGGGACTGCTGTGCAGGAGGTGTTGATGGTGCCTCTGCAATGTGATGGGGAGATGGTGTATTGCAATATGTCCACATGTATGTAGCCGCATGGTACATGTTGACATACAGACAGCATGGCATTGTACATTGTGACAGTGTGTACATCAGGGCCATGACCCAGAGTCATTGTGGGTGTGCACTGTGATCTGCTTCATTGTGCATGTGTGCCATTGTGGCCCTCTCCACCTGTCCCCCAGTACCTGGTGTTCACTCACCCTGTTACGGTTGTGTTGTGTCCTGTCGAGCAGTGTCCGGTCCCCCGACTCCGGCCACAGTCTCCACAATGATGACTGTCAACACCAGCTCCTCCATGTCATCCAGCACGACCTGTGGCACTGGGCTCCCAACTTCGGTCTGCATTGCTGCCTTCTGGTTGGCTGCGGGTTTCTCCTTGGTCTTTCGCTTGATGTCAATCCATTGCCTCTTGGCCTCGTCCATTGACCTCTTGTGCTCTCCGACGGCATTCACCTTGTCCACGATGTCCCGCCATATCCCATTTTTGGTTCCCAATGACACGTTGGAGGTGACAAACAGTTGTTGATGGTGTCTCCATCACCTCCGTAATCATCATCCTGTTTTCCTGCGGACTGAACTTTGTCTTCCTCTTCTTCTTGTCCTTGCCCTTCCCTGTCCCCGAGGACCCAGGCTGGTCGTCCGGGGTGCTTGTGGGGTTGTGCTTGTCCTCTGCTCTTGCTCCGCTGCCTCCTTGGTGCTTGGGTGTTGGTCAGTTTGTGTTTGGGTGTTTTTTCCTAGTTTTATAGTGATTTTTCCCACATGCCATGATTGTATTGCAGGCCTGGCGCTGCTTATCGCTGATTTCCTTATCACACTTTGGCCCATCGCATGTTTTTCTGCATTGGGGTTTGTGTTTTTATCTCCGTCGAGTTTGTTGTATCACGGACATTGGCTGCGGTTTCGGCAGACTATCGCATGGTACCGCCTTGTTTTGAATTCCATGTTAACATAGGGTTATTTTCCCGCAATAGGCTGCGATGTGTAAAGGTGCGTTAGCATTTTTTGGTGATGTTTAGAATACGTGCTTGTGAATATGCCCAATAGAGTGCAGCAAAAGGTGAAAAAATTCAAGGTAACTATGCAGAAAAGGCGGATTCCCTGCAACCTTAATAACAGGCTGGTACTTGAATCTTGTGCCCAGGCTGCCAGTTTGCAGAGCGGCTTAACTGCGTTTTTATATGACTTAACATTTGCTCATATCTTTATCACTTTGTAAAACGAGAGGCATTGCATAGACGTAGACTCATATTTATTAATTGTTATATGAAATTAGTTATTTGAGTTATTTGAATAAATACATTTGTTCAACTTGACTAACTATGGAGTGTAGAGTGCACCGCAATGTGCAAACCAAAATTTTTTTGTTTTTTAAACTACATTTGATGTGATATTAAGGATTAAGGGCCAGATGTAGGTGGCCGTTTGAGGCCATTTACCTTATGCGGTAACGGCCGATTTTGGCCGTTACCGATCGGTAAATGGGTGACAGGTATGTAGGGGGCATTATTTTACAGAATCGGTAAAATTACAGATTCGGTAATTTTACCGATTCGGTAAAATAAAAATTCGGTAATTTTACCGATTCTGAGGCACCCAGATGTAGGTGGGACTCTTCAGAGTCCCAGAGGCCTTACCCAATCGGTATTTTACCATCAAATCCAATTTGATGGTAAAATACCGATTCCGGTGTGCATGCACATGTGTGCATGCACACCTATGCCATGTGACAGGCAGACCTGCCCCTAGGACATGTATGCCTGCCACATGGCACCCGAGCCTGTTTTGGGGGTGCCAGAGGGTGTCAAAGTGACACCCCCTGCACCCTTGTGAAAATCGGTATTTACCGATTCGGTAAATACCGAATCAGTAATGCCCATTCATTCCTATGGGCTTCAAAGCCCATAGGAATGAATGGGCATTACCGATTCGGTATTTACCGAATCGGTAAATACCGAATTCTTCCGAATCGGTATTCCAGCACATCTGGAATACCTACATATCCACCCCTTAGATTTACCGATTTTTAATTACCGAATCGGTAAAATTCGGTCATTAAAAATCGGTAAATCTATTTTACCTACATCTGGCCCTAAGTTCCTGAAATAAATCTGAATAATTAAGTATGTCTTAGAGGCTGACCACACCTGAGCATTGTTTACAGTTATATTACCTTATGATAAGATTTTGACTGCATGTGTATCTAAACCCTTTGTCCAGGTGATACAATGTACAATACTAGCTAGCTGGTGTGGCTTTTATCATAAACGTTTGCATTGAAGATGAAGATATATTTTGCAGGGTGATCCGTGTGCCTAGTTGCAAATATAGGCTGTGAAGGATGCTGGACTCTCAGTACTGCAACCACCACCTTTTTTTCAACCAAGGCAGCGGACACGTCACATACCAGACATTATATATTGCAAAATAACAAGGCAAAAAAGTCCCCAATAGGCAGTGTGAGCTCTATGCTCCATATAGGGTGCAGGAATCTAAGTTGTACCCAGGACTTAAAACCCCTTCTGAACTCAACAACTGCCAACCTCTGTGCCATCAATAGTCCAATATAATCATCCAAAGCAATCAAACATTGTATTGCTTGGGAAAATGCCCTCCCTCCCCTTCTCTGTGCACATTTCAACTGCTGTGCCTTTCTCCCAAGCAGCAATGTATAAAAGTCCTTGAAAAGAAATTAAAATGCATGGTGCTATATTTTAAGAACGTATCTGTGTATATCAGATCAACCTTGCTCATAGCTTGTCTCTGCTAACCTATCACAATTTCGTATTCTGTCTTCCCTTTATTTTAATTGGGTCTGTATATGTATTTGTTTCATCTCTATTTACAATTCCAGTCATGGCCTTTAACAAGTCACTACTCAATAAAGACAACATACATGCCTTGAAAAATCTTTAGATCTTTAATTTTGTCCTTTTATCAAACTAGCCAATATTTAGGCTTTCCTGTTTTCAGTTTCTATTTTTAGTAAATTCTGGTGGGGTTTTTTCAGTGTTTTCAAATGATTTCAATACCTTAAAAAACAGTGGTTATCAGTGGTTACACATTTTCACGTCATTAAAACAACAGAAACAGCGTTTTTCTGGTGTTTATGGAACATTTTGCTTTTATTATTGCTTGCTTTCTGCACTGATATTGCATGGGATATAGACAGTGTACGTACAGTGTATAGGAGATCCAACTGCATTTTTACAAATCAAACGTATCGTAGTACACCATACAATACTTCTTCAGTGAGTCTTTGGTTATGCACGCTCACTCTTTCCTTCTCATGTAAACTTTTATCTGTGAAAAGGCCCTCTCAACATTGGCACTTGAGACAGGTAATGCCAAAATAGCCAGTACACAATTTTCTAACTCTGGCCACTGGCATAGCTTTCCATGCCAATACTGGTGCACCTGAAGATTGTGATTCTCTGCGACAGGTTCTGCAACATATGCTTTGAACTGGGCTCATATGCCCTCAGAGTTATTGGAGTGGTCAAAAATGAGGCAGCACTTTTGAAACTCCAGAGAAAATTTCCCTTTACGGAAGGGAGCGATTACTTGTGCAGAGTACAACAGTGAGGCTTCATTGACTTCAAATGCAATGGTTGGTGAAGGGCTATTTCACTGTAAAATAAAAGTTCCTGAATTGCTCCTCAACGTTTCACATCTACACAAATTATGCTGGAAAATTGGCAGACAAGGGTGTTTTCAGGCTATATTTTTTTTATTATGTCCACTACAGCAGTCATGCTTTCCTGTAGACATCTAAGAATGCAGTCGAGTGTACTTTTTTGAAATCACCATCAATATGTAACCAAATATTCTCACATTTCTTGCCATTTGCATCATCACTCAGCAAAAGTTCTGTAAACGGTTGCCACAAGGATAATATAGCATTCACGTCCTCTAGGACTGAGAACCACCTGCTAAGTGACACAGTTGGGATGACTCTTTCTTTGATGCCACACAAAGCACAAAATGAGAACTATTTGTGTTTTAGTTACCACGAATAACAAAACAGTGCACCAGAATGGACTAAAAAGTCAATAGCATTGTTCATTAAATTTAAAGATTGTAAAGATGCTTTCAGATTGCCATCTAACAAGTGGCAGGGATCTCTTACAGGGAAGCACTTCAGTTAGGGATTGATTTTGACAGGTCATCACACAACTTTTTCATATACGTAGCTTAATCATTTCAAATCCAAACAATATTACTACAATCTTTGTTGAACTTGGTAAGAACATTTTACAGCAGCATTCCACGTGACACTGCATTCCATGTTTTCCAAAAGTCTGGTGTCATGTTTTCACCAGTATTCCAGGTGCTTTGTGACTGCACTTTCCTACTATCAATACTGACACACTAGAAAAAGGTGCTGATGTATCAAGAGTTTTTGCACATTCTCTGTGGGTAAATTTGATGGTACCTATTGGGAAAGATTCTTATGAAACCTACATTTTTCCTATCAGTGAAAGACTGAAACGTAGCCAAAAAATAAAATATGATTTAGATATTTCCTGATTCTCTACCGTTCATAAAATAAATAAACAACACTTTAAACCTGCTTCTAACCCCTTTATCTTTAGACCAAAGATCACAAAACTGAAAAAACTATATTTTAGTGACATCCCTAAACAAAAAAACTCAAGCAGAACAATGTTAGCCCAGTCTTTCTTACTGCTATCTTATATAGCAAAGTTACATTGTATTGGCCCATTCAGGAAGAAATAAAAATGACTCTTTCACTCTCCTTTTCCTTTCTATGAATGGCATTTAGTTTTGGTTGTGCAGGTTTTTTTTCCAGTGTTTATATGCTTACACTGGTGAGGGCTATTTCCCTTCCGGTGGGGTTTTATCAGTTAATATAGGTTTAAACCTAAAACCGAACAGCCTCCAAATATTGTATACTACATACAATGTCAAAGAACCATAGACTTCACCTTCATCTGGCATTAAGGAGACTAACTGGGCTCGAGAATGGCAAATTGTAAAATGATTTGTATCACAATCTTAAATTCTTGAATTACCTGAACTATCCTAAAAAAGACATGAACCCGCACACTGGTGTGCAAATTCTGCACTCGTGGGGACAGTAGGAGAAAAGGACGACAGGAATTTCTTTCTCAACCACAATTAATCTTGAGTCAACATCTGTAGTGAAGCAAATTTAGTAAAAGCAACAATCGGAATAACAGTTTGTTGCATGTTTCGGCATATACATTTAGAAAACGTAAGCAGATTATAATGAGTAGCGTTTATGCAACATGTATGTCCTCAATGGCCCAATTCATATCAGCTGGAATGGTCAGCAAACCATTGGATTAGCAACATATTGGGCTTTTGTGACAAGCCACTTCATGGTAGCCAAAATTATGCTGTTACCAGTGCTTTCAATGGAACAGAACTGTAACACAGATATCGTTACAGCGTAGTAATGTTGCAAGCATCTAGAAGCTCAGAAATTGTTTGAAACTTACTCTACTATATTTGCTCTACCGTTTAGAGTAAATTTCTGACTTTTTGGGGATTTCCTAAGGAATTCTAGGAGTAACCCTGGGAAGTTGAGGTAGTCACGTATACTCAGGAACACTTATAAAAATCTGTCAAATTTTATTATGTCAAGGCAAAGCACCTTCACCTGTGTTAACCTAATTGGTGTACATTAACACAATCATAAATATAACACTTAAGCATGATTGCACTTCAAAACTATTTATTCTGCATGTGGAAAACTGTTTTTACCTGTTGAGGAGAAACCCCTTGTGTGCCCAGTCCAAATTTTGTAGGCAGGTGTTCTCTCTTCATCCACACTTTGGACACACATTTACGTCTGCACTGGGCAGGAGTACATTTTTTAAGAAATTGGGTTATCAGTTGAGAGAGATTGAAGCCCCACTCAAATACCAAACACGGTCCTTGTCAGGGTGAATGAACCACATAAGTCACTAAATTTAACCATGCTTAACCCTCTGGTAGCTTAGCACAAAGCAGTCAGGCTTAACTTAGAGCCAACATGTAATGTACTTATGCAGCATCCAGCACTCAAACAGTAATAAAGTGAATAAAAATCACAAACCACTTTAGAGAAATAGAGCAGTAATTCTTAACCTGTAAACCGTGGACCCCTTCGGGATCCCTGACTGTCCAGAAAACGAAATCAATTAGCAGTGTCAACTTTAGGGTTGTACCGCCGCACTAGACCCCAAGTTCAGGAACACTTCAGTTTAAAGTATCTTACATGGTTGCAGGCACATACTGCAGAGTTTTTTGTGTGACCTGCAGTTATCAGGTGATAATAAAAATGTCAAGTTACTTGCTGGAGTGGTCTGGGTTTTGTTTAGACTGGGTTTTGATTCATCATAAAGAAAGAGGGGATATGTGCTTGCTGCAAAGCACAGTGTTCTGGTAGCAGTAAGTGACCGTTTTTTCTTGGCATGATATTATGACACTTACTTCACTATGAAGGGTGTTGGATGAATAACTATCGAAACGACTGACAAAATTACTTAGACTATTCAAGTTGATTCATAAGTGCCCCTTCTGAAGACGTTCCCATTTCTTTCCTTCCACAGATTACCCCTGACGAAGGTACCCAAAGTCCCAAAATGCATTGGGTTCTGTCTTTTTGTTTAAGTCTAAATTTGATTCGGAATATTTGTAATCTGTTTTCACTGTTGTAAATATTATGTATGATGGTAAACATAAACAATTCAAATTATGATGTAAATCCATGAGAAAATGGACACAGTACAATGTTTGATTAAAAATGTGTTTTCATATTACATATGACACATTAATTCATAGTGCACGTTAGAGTCCTGGTTGCCCTTGGGACTAGGCCACTTTAAAGTTTGATACGCACATGCTTGGCAGCCATATTTTCTAACGCAGCACACGTACCGTTTGATTCACAGTCAAGGCTCCTAAATTAGAGTGTACGCTATACACCTACACTGTCTCCCAAATAATGATACACCAGACGCTGTAATAAAGTTGGAATCTTGCCTTCTGGAGACCATGGCCCTGATGAGCTTCCTGCTGACATACGGATGGAGCCGTCGGAAACCAGGTTCCAGCAGAAATTGAAGACCTACCTATTTCCGGAAGATTAGTATAAACTGCGGGTCTCTCTCCCCCTGTTTCCCTTTCCTCGCAGTGGCCCGATCTTGATTTTCTAACTGAGTCTGGTACTCATCCTAGCGGGGAGACACACTGTCTTAGTGTATTCAGGCGCTTAATAAATGTTTTTATTATTATTATTATTATTATTATTATATTGGGTGGGGACTTTAATTTAGTTCTAAATAAAGACTTGGATAGAACATCAAAAGTAAAACATATTGGTTCCCCTAAGACACGAGTCAATCTGAAAAACATGATGACTGAACTTAATTTAGTCAATTTTTGGTGCAGAAAGAGTGGGGCAGTAAAGCGCTTTACTTTTTATAGTAAAAAATATGGCTGCCATTTTCGTATTGATTACTTTTTGGTGGATCAAGACCTGTATGGTGAGGTTAAAGAGGTAACCCATGTCCCGCTGTCCTTTCGGAACACTCTCCATTGGCCCTGTCCCTAATTTACTATCAACAATCAGGGCATAGAAGATGGACCTTAGATAGAAATATTTTACTAGATGAAGAGATACTATCAGATTGAGCCGGCAAGAGAGCCAACTTCTTCAACCTTAATAAGGGTTCTGCTAGATTACAAGTAGTTTGGGATGTTTTTAAGGCATATTTAAGAGCAATAATGGGTTCTATAATGGCTGGTAAAAGACGTGTAGCAAGGCAGAATGAAGAGATGGGAATTATGGAAATCAAGGTTAAGGAATATGAACTTCAGCAGGCCTCGCTAGAGGGATCTGCTGAGGTATCAGAGCTTCGCAGGGAACTCGAAGATCTGCAGGCAAAGTATCAAGCTTTGAAAGATAAAAATATATTTTGGATAGACTCAGCTCTTTTCCTATGGTGAAAGGTTGTAGTTCACTTTTGGCATGGAAAGTTAAGACAGATAGAGCCAGGAATTCGATATTGAATCTGATGAATGGAGAGACTTGGACACTTTTAAGTACTAACGCAGAAATGAGAGAGGAAATCAGGAGGTACACGAGTAGCCAATATAAGGAGAACATCCAACCAAGAAAGGAAGACATAGAGAAATGGTTAAGAGGGATGGAATTACCGCAATTACCAGGGGAGCAGAAGTCACAGAGGAGGAGATTAGGGTACAATACAGGAAAATGGCTGCCGGGAAAGCAGCTGAGCCAGATGGCCATCCAGTGGAGATATATACTCAAATTCTGAATAGGTGAACTCCCTTTCTGGAAGAAGTATTTAATGCAGTATATATAGATGGTGAGGAAGCACCTCTCTCTTGGTCAGATGCAACAGTAGCTATAATCTTGAAACCAAAGAAAGACACGTTAAGAGCTGATTCGTATAGACCAATATCACTCTTAAATTCCGATTATAAGATCTTTTCAGGGGTAGTAGTTTCCAGTGTAGCGCAGGCAATCAAGGGAGTAGTGCACATTGACCAAAGAGGTTTCATCCCAGGACGGGAGCCTAATGAGCTCACGTATATGATGGTGGGGGTTATGGATATAGCAGAGGCCCAGAAATTGCCTTTGACAATAGTGGCAGTAGATGCAGCAAAGGCTTTTGACCAAGTGCATTTAATGTACCTCTAAGAAAATCTTAAACATTTTGGATTTCCACAAAATATGGTGAGGGCGGTGCAAAATCTCTATAACCTCCCTAAAGCTATGGTCTTGGTAAATGGAGAAATTTCAGACTAGTTTTCCATAACTATATTGAGCCTTTTGTGCATCAAATCAGAGTACATCCCGCCATCTGCTGGGATGGAGGTGAAATTAGCATTGTATGTGGATGATCTGATTTTGTATACACTAACCCGGAGGCTGCAACTCCTAATTTGATGGCAAAAGGTCAAAGCTTCGGGAAGATATTGGGGTATAAGGTGAATGTCGATAAAACCAAAGTCATGGATTGGAACCAAGGCAATGGTAGCTGGGGGGGCTAAATCTCAAATTAGATACCTTGGTATAATAATCACACAGAAACTTGATGAAATCCCTGCAGTTAATTAGAAAAAAGTGAGTCAGGCGGTTGGGAGCCTGTTGGTAAAATGGGCAAATCTACAATTTAATATATATGGTAGAGTTAACCTTATTAAGAGGATTGTACTTCCTAAGATTACCTTTCTTTTTAATTCTATGCCTCTTCCATTCCGAAGGGAAGATGAAGCTAAACTCCAGGGGAAAATAGGTAGTTTTATTTGGTCATCAAAGGGACCCTGAATAGCAAGGAAGAAACTGAGGAGAAAGCTGGAGGTGGGGGATTGGCCTTACCGGATTTGCTTATATACTGTCAGGCTTTTTACTTTAAGAACTTCCGCATGTTACTAAATAAGCCATATAGGTCACCAACGGGGGACATTTTTGAGGCAATGCTTGCTGGTGTTAGTCAGAGACAGTATCACTTCTTGTTCAAATACCGGGATCCGAAGTATTTAAAAAAAGTGAGGTTAAAGATCTTGAAAATTGCCTGAAGAACATGTATGTACTTTCGGAGGAGGTTGGGAATACTGTATTATTCGTCCAGGGCACCGATTTGGGTTTTCCCGGGCACTCCTGAATGTTTTTACCGATCAGCTCAGTCAACCCTTAAAAGTGTAGAGTTATGTTATTGGGCAGATTTGAAAGCGGGATCAAGTTTAGTGGGCTGGGAGGAACTATGCAATTATACCAAGAAACAATTAACGAGATTAAAATATTATCAGTTACGTTCCAGGTGGGTTACTCAAGAGTGGGTTGAAGAGGAGGAAGAGCCATGATTAGAATAGGCGATGAGAACTGGGCCATGAAAAAAAGGAGGTCTCTATTTGGTATTGTGCGTTGATGGAGGCAGATGATAAGAGCCTGTCAGATATATCTAACCTTTGGGAAAAGGAATACAGGGAGGGTAATATAGAGCAAGTCTGGCATACTTCCTTTTCGGATGTTTGACGATACCACAAGATCATTTAGATTGCTGTACATTACATCAGTGTTTTTACAGCGCAAGTCGTTACAACGACTTGCGCTGGAATGCGCAGGACTTAGGAATAGTGTGATTTACTATTCCAACTCCAGTCTATGGACAGTAGGGAAGGTGTTGGAATAATAAATCACACTATTCCTTAGTCTAGTGCAAGTCGTTGTAAAGACTTGGGTTGCAAAAACAGCGATGTAAATGTATTGCAGTGTTTTGACCGTGTTGTAAAGGTCGTTTTCCTCCTTTTCTATATTACGTGCAGTAGTAAAACCCACCTCTCTCACGAGAAATCATCTGTTTACTATGCATAGGGTGTATTGGTCTCCTGCCAAGCTTTCAAAAGTAACCAGGAATGCATATACTTGCCCAAAATGCATAGTCCTATCAGCGTATGATCTACATATGTTTATGCAGTGTCCAAAGATCGTACTCTATTGGATATCGGTACGTAACTTTATAAAGTAAGTGATCGGCCAATAGATCCAGGTAAGCCCTCGGCTCATATTTTTTGGGCTGCATCCTGAAGCATGTATACAAGCAAATTCGGTTATATCCAAATTTGTTTTTTATGTGATATTGTTGGCAAGACCGGAAATATGCAGGCTGTGGAATTCAGGAAACCCCCCAGTATTTGCTGACTGTCTTAGAGCTATTCATTTTACAAGCCAGAACAATATTGCCTGTGACGGCAAAAGTTTGGAGAAGGTCTGGGAGCTCTATGTAGACTGGAGACAACAGCAAAGAGCGTCCGATGATTAAGCAAGATATGCTGGAGGTCCCGGCTTCCCTTCACCCTGGTTTCCACAGGGAGGGAGATGAATGTGGAAACAGAAGTTTTCTTTGCGTGGGCAAGCTCAGTTACCCCTCCTGTCTCTTGAGGGATATGAGATATACCAGCAAGAAACTTGGCGGAATGAGGACAAAAAAAAAAAATCCAATTGGTAGAACTGACGATATGAGTATAAAGTTTTAGATGAAAATAGTGCCAAAAAGTACAAAGCACTGCTCGTGGATATCTGGTTGCGCTAAATTGGGTAAAAGTCACAAGTTCAGGCTGAGCATGATGGAGTGATGGTCGGATACAGGGACCAGGTTAGTTTCACTGGGGAATAACCTTCTCAAGTCTGGTGTGAAGAATTCTGTTTGCTCTGGAGGAGGCAAAAGAGGAAGCTGTTGGAGCTGGGAGTAGCTCAAATGCTGCAGACAGTCATTGCTGTAGAGCAAAGTGCAGGTAATTGTGTGAGCTTTGCATTGGTTGTTCGTCACAGATGGTCACTTTTTGCATGAAGTGTAGGTCTCGCATGGCCAGTCTTCGCAGACGGTCACTGTTGGCACAAAGAGCAGGTCCCGCTGAAGCTTTGCATTAGTAGTCATCACAGGTGATCAATTGTCTGCACGAAAAGGTCTCTTCCTAGTTGCGAGGATCCCGAAATCTTCTGTAACTTCACCTTTTCTTCAGTCGGAGTTCTCATGATGCCGGCCAAGAGTCTAGGACCTGGGGTGCACTTCTTGGGGATCAGGACTCACTCCAGTTGAGGCCACTGCAGGGCTCAGACAGGTCCAGTTGGTGCTGGTCAGCTGGGTAGTGTCAGTGAGGCCTCTGGATTCTTATTAAATAATAATAATAAAGAAGTTTGTAGATCGCTATGGCTGCGCCATCCCGGCATGTCCCCGCGCTGTAGGACTGTGGAGCCAAAAAATACATAAGAGCTAACCAGCAGCAGATACCAGAACCCAACTAGCATGTAAACAAGTGAGGGCCCGATTCACAGATTGAACTTACTACTTTTGGAATTCACAGAATGCACTTACTACTTTTGGTATTCACAGAATGAACTTACTCATTTCGGTATTCACAGAAGTTAGGACTACTAACTTTAGGACTCCTAAATGCCTTCTGTGAATACCGAAAGTCTTAAAATTAGGATTTTTCTCAATTTAGTAGTAGTAAAGTTAGGACTCCTAACTTTAGGACTCCTAAATGCCTTCTGTGAATACCGAAAGTCCTAAAATTACGATTTTTCTCAATTTAGTAGTAGTAAAGTTAGGACTACTAACTTTAGGACGCCTAAATGCCTTCTGTGAATACTGAAAGTCTTAAAATTATGATTTTTCTCAATTTAGTAGTAGTAAAGTTAGGACTACTAACTTTAGGATGCCTAAATGCCTTCTGTGAATACCGAAAGTCTTAAAATTACGATTTTTCTCAATTTAGTAGTAGTAAAGTTAGGAGTAACATCTGGGCCAAGCAGGCAGCATTCCTCCCTCTGGAAACTGAGCCCCTTCTCCGAGCCGCAGGCCCGACCCTTCACAACCCCCCCACACACACAACCCCACACACACATACACAACCCCACACACACACACAACCCCCCACACACACACAACCCCACACACATACAGACAACCCCCCACACACACAACCCCCCACACACACAGACAACCCCCCACACACAAACACAAAACCCCCCACACACAAACACAAAACCCCACACACACACAACCCCCCACACACACACAACCCCACACACACAACCCCACAACCACACACACACAACCACACACACACAGCCACTCACACACAGCCACAAACACACACAACCACACACACACAACCCCACACAGACACAACCACACACACACACAACCACACACACAACCACACACACACACACAACCACACACACGCACAACCACACACACACACAACCACACACACACACATACCCACACACACATACCCACACACACCCACACAACCACACCCACACAAACACACACAGCCACACACACATAGCCCCACATACACAACCCCCCACCCACAAACCCACACACACACACACACAACCCCACACACAACCCCACACACACACACACAACCCCACACACACAGCCGCACACACAGACAACCACACACCAGAATAGCAAAACATAGCATAGCAAAACAAAACATAGCATAGCATAACAAAACATAGTATAGCATAACAAAACACAACAAAACATAGCATAAAAAAACACAACGAAACATAGCATAACAAAACACAACAAAACATAGCATAGCATAACAAAACATAGCATAGCATCAGAAAGCATAGCATAGCATAACAAAACATAGCATCACAAAACATAGCATAGCTTAACATAGCATAGCAAAACACAACAAAACAGCATAGCTTAAAAAAACACAACAAAACATAGCACAACAAAACATAGCACCACAAAACAAAGCATAGCATAACAAAACACAACAAAACATCGCAAAACAAAACCTAGCATAACAAAACAAAGCATAGCATGGCATATCATAACAAAACACAACAAAACATAGCACAGGATAGCATAACAAAACATAGCATAGCATAACAAAACAAAACATAGCATTACAAAACACAACGAAACATAGCATAACAAAACATAGCATAGCATAACAAACAAAACATAGCAAAACAAAACAAAATCTAGCATAACAAAGCATAGCTTAACAAAACACAACAAAACATAGCATAACAAAACATAGCATAGATTAACAAAGCATAGCATAGCAAAACACAACAAAACAGCATAGCTTAAAAAACACAACAAAACATAGCACAACAAAACAAAACCTAGCATAACAAAACAAAGCATAGCATGGCATATCATAACAAAACATAGCACAGGAGAGCATAACAAAACATAGCATAACAAAAAATAGTATAGCATAACAAAACACATCGAAACATAGCATAACAAAACATAGAATAGCAAAACAAAACATAGCATAGCATAACAAAGCACAGCATAACAAAACAAAGACAACACCTAGCATAGCATAACAAAGCACAGCATAACAAAACAAAGACAAAACCTAGCATAGCACAACAAAACATAGCATAACACAACATAGCATGGCATAACAAAACAAAGCATGGCATATCATAACAAAACACAACAAAATATAGCATAACAACTAGTGCACTCTCTATCACCATCGCTCCTATCTATCTATCTATCTATCTATCTATCTATCTATCTATCTATCTATCTATCTATCTATCTATCTATCTATCTATCTATCTATCTATCTATCTATCTATCTATCTGTCTGTCTGTCTGTCTGTCTGTCTGTCTGTCTATCACCCTCACTCTATCTATCTGTCTATCTATCTATCGCCCTCACTCTATCTATTTGGCTATCTATCTATCACCATCACTCTATCTATCTGTCTATTTATCTATCGCCATCATTCTATCTATCTGGCTATCTATCTATCGCCACCACTCTATCTATCGCCATCACTCTATCTATCTGTCTATCTATCTATCGCGATCACTCTATCTATCGCCATCACTCTATCTATCGCCCTCCCTCACTCTATCTATCGCCCTCCCTCTATCTATCTATCGCCATCCCTCTATCTATCGTTCGCCCTCCCTCTATCTATCTATCGCCCTCCCTCTATCTATCGCCCTCCCTCTGTCTATCTATCGCATCACCACAGCATCACTCAGGGGCACCACAACATCACTATGCGCTACCACAGCATTACTGAACACCACAGCATCACTCAACGCCACCACAGCATCAATCTGTGCAACCATTCAACAACAACTGGTTCAAATATGTTCTCTCAATGTTTCAAGCTTTATTACAAATAACACAATTTTTTTCTGTTCCTGGATTTTCGTCACAATAAAATACACTGAACATAATCTTCACAAAAGTTATTTACAAAAATTTAAGCTATTGCCACTATAAATGACAATAACTTTTATTTAAGTATTCATTCTTAAAAAAAAATTAAAAGCCATTGTTATTTGTAATACCAATACATCTAAGTCACGTAAATACAACATATATTGCATTACAAATGCTATAGTTGTCAGATTTGCGAAAGTTATAACTATTGGCATTGTAAATGACAAAGCTATTAATTTCGCTGTTTTCAAAACCAACACATAAATAAAAGATTTGTCATTTACAATACCAATAGCTCAAACTTTCCTAATGCGAGACCTATTGCATTGCAAATGCTTGTTGAACCATTCAGCTTCAGGCAATGATTATCCATCCATACAGCTAATGCCTGCATACAAGCTCTAAAGTTGTCTGCTCCACCTGACGGTACTTGGGAAAGGGTGATCAGCAGTTGAGTATCGTCGGCGTAGGATACCATCTCTACGCCAAACGATTGCACTACTTCTGCTAAGGGGGCCATGTACAAATTAAATAGGGTGGGACTCAGGGCCGAGCCCTGAGGCACCCCCTGATCTAGTGCTATTTCAGCCGATTGAAAAGAGCCTCTCTGGACCTGGAAGCTTCTGCCGGTCAGGAAGGATTTCAGCCAGCCCAGCGCCTGACCAACCACACCACCTTTGTTCAGACACTGTAGCAAGGTGATGCGTGCTACAGTGTCGATCGCTGCACTAAGGTCAAGCATGACCAGTGCCATGGTGTGCCCTGCATCTGCGCCCTGCCTCAGGGTCTCTGTAGCCCGCAATAAGGCAGTTTTGGTTGAATATCCTGCCCGAAACCCTGATTGGGAAGGGTGTAGGAGTTTAGCCTCCTCCAGGTAAGCCATCAGTTGTATGTTAGCTATCTTTTCTGCTATTTTAGCGGTGTATGGCAGCAAGGAAATCGTTCTCAGGTTGTCGAGCACTGAATGACTGATATTGGCCTTGTTCCTGATCGGCAGAACTATCGCCTTCTTCCAGCTAAGCGGAAGAGTCTGGGAGCTAAAGGAGGCTTCAAGGACATGTCTCAAATAGGGCTCTAAAACCTCTAGACTTTCACCCACCACCCTAGGGGGGGCTGGGTCTCTTGGGGATCCCGACTTAACACTGTGACATATCCTACAAAGCTCCTTCGATGTGGGTACTGTAAAGCACTCTAATCTCCGATCAAAGTGCCTAGCCTCCCTCGTTTCAACAAAAGTCTCACCCCTTGCCGGGCAGCTGGAAAAGGATCTGTATATGTTTCCAACCTTGCTAGCAAAGAATTCTGCCACTCTATCACATTCCATGATAGAGTCAGACTCCGGGACATTGGAGCTGGAAACCACAGAGATCTCTTCATAGATCTTAAAAAGTTCTCTTGCGGAGCATTCCGCCTCACTAATTCTAGTTTTATAGTGTGAGGCCTTTGCTTCCCTCACCTTCATCTGATAGCCCCTCTGGCAACCCTATACTAATTTTTCTTCTGGGTAGAAAAAGTCCCTGCTCCAGCTCCTTTCAAGCTTTTTACATTCAGACCTAAGGGCCTGCAAGTCTGTCGCATACCAAGGGGCCGACTTTCTAACTCTATTCCCTTGCTTACCGGTATACAGCGGTGCCACCGTATTCAGGGCTATAAGGATATGATCTTCTAGATTTTTATTAGAGCTTTCACTATCTGTTCCTCCCGGCATCCCCCCTTCACGTAACATCTCATTAAATGTCGACGGGGAAAAATTCTTCCACTTCCGGTAGGGATAGCCGGTTTCACCCCCCCTCAACAAGTCTTCTGCCCCAGCGACACCGATTTCAAACGAAACCAGAGAATGGTCCGTCCAGGGAACCGGGCGTGTGGCTTTCGTTGTTATACCCTCCCAACTGGCAAACACCGGATCCAATAAATGACTGTGCGTGTGGGTGGGGGTAAGATTTTTCAATTCTATTGTGTCCCTATAGCTCACACAGGAGGTCAGCCACCTGACCCTTAAGTCACTTTTGGTAGCCTGGGTTAAGGTTCAGCAGGTCTAATCTTCCTTCTTCATTTAGCAGGCCAGTCCCTCTTCCTCAGACAGCATGGCAGTCTTCCTTCTGAATCTTCCACAGGACCAAGAGTGTTCTCTTGATTTATTTTGGTGGTGCCATTGTCATACCTGTTGCCAGCCTTTGTGTGTGAGAATTCGATGACCTACCCCCAAAACTATTTCTGGTTAGTTCTTCCGGTTCCCCAAGTACCTTGGCCCTAGCTTCAAACTGTTTAGGGTGAGAAGGCAAGAGCAGAAATTGTCTTTGGTATCTTTTTGTGTGCTGTTTTCCCTTACATCTAAGCTTCCTTGGTCTCACTGTCGAGAAGCAATGGACAACTCACTACAACAGAGCCATTCATAGTCATGTGACCCAGGACACTGGCAGAAAGGCACAGTTGGATTGGGTAGAAAAATGCAAACTTTCTAAACGTTGCATTTTTGAAAGAGTCACTTGAAATTTAACTTTACCTCTAAAGAGGATGTAAAGAGATAATTCATTTGAGAGTAAACAGCACATTTCTATCCGCTCCCAATCTGAAGTTAGCACTTATTAAGTATAACAGTGTTAGAAGTTGGGTTTCTGGTTGGCAGAGGTATGCACCTTGTTCAAGCAGGCATCACAATCTTAGTCAGAGTAAGTCAGATACACTCCTTAAATTAACCTGTGATCACCCTCTGGTAGCTTGGCACATTGCAGGCAGGCTGAACTAAAGACGCAATGTGTAAAGTATTTCAGCAACGCTTCAAACAGTAACACAGTGAAATCACCACAAAAAGACTAGATGTCAGTTTTGGAAATAAGAACATGATTTTCTAAATGAAATCACCAAAATGACAAAAATCCAATAAGCAGAAGTCGAGCTATGATTTTTAAAGATAAAAAAAATGGGGCTTAGAAGCAATAAGCGCCTATGAGGGTCAGTCACCTTGTCACGCTAGACCGGGGCAAATTCAAGAGTTCAGGTCACCCGTGATTGAGCGTGGGCCAGATACAGGAGCCACGCTAGACCCGCTTAACAAAGTACATTGATACTGAGCACAACAGTGAGATGCGGGGTGCAGCAGAGCAATGAGTCAGGGTCGATCCCGCAGTCGAGGTGATGCATCGATTTTCTCCATGCAATGATGGCGATGCGCCAGGTTTCTCCATGCAGTCGAGGGGATGTGTCTATCATCTCTCACTTCAGTGATGGCGATGCGAAGAGTGCAGTTCTGGAGGTGACGCCCTTGTTCGAGTGCGATGTGCTGGTTCTCTTCCCGCAACAGCACTAATGTGTCAATTCTGCTTCATGCAACAGAGGATGTGTTGGTTCCACTGGAGCAAACACATGATTCCACTTCCAAAGCACCAGGCACAGGAGTAGGAGGTGAGACTTTGATATCCCTGAGTCTCAAATAGGAGGCAACCCAGCATGCTCTTGAAAATCAATCTGGGTTCAAGAAAGAGTCCAGTTCTTCCTGAGCAGGGTCAGATTGTAGCAGGCAGCAGGGCAGCACAGCAGAAAAGCAGTTCTTCCCGGGCAGCAGCACAGCAGAATGGCAGTCCTTGTAGCACCACAGCAGTCCTTCTTCCTGGCAGAGTTTGTTCACAGGTCCAAAAGTGACTGATTTGTATTTGGTGGGTTCAGGGACCCAGTATTTATACCCTCTTTCTCAGCCTTGACTTCAGACTCACTACAGGGGGATAATCTACCTTTTGTGTGGGGACAAGACACTGCACATTCAGGTGTAAGTGTCAGCTCCTTCCTCCCATCCTGCCCAGGATGAGCCAGCACGATGCAGATGGCCACTCAGTCACACCTACCCTTCATCTGTATGTGGCTGTCTAGAGGGAATGCACAAAGTCCAGCTGTCACTCCCCACAGATGTGCATTGCAGACAGGCTACAGGCACACAGAGCTTTAAGAGCAGAGAAAAGCCATCTTTATAAAAGTTTAAACAGTAAATTACCTGGTATCCTTGTAATTTAAACTTTTTTTTAATATTCAACAAACCACGCTATATTCTTCTCGTGATTGGGTTATTTATTCACCCTGTTTCTTTCAAATTGTCATCATTTTCTTCTAAGGAATCTGGCCTTCACATAGCTACACAACCAGTTTGAAAACATATACAACAAACATTTACATATTACACAATTTACATTTATACATACAAAAAAAACAAATTTTGACCAATGAGCAAAACTTTTACAATACTTTTTACAATACGACCACATAAAAACAAACCAATGTGGAACAAAGATTCAATTTTTTTTGTAACACAACAAATGGGGAAGAATTCTTTTTTATAAAATTAAACGGTATTGTGTATTTCTAAGGTATCAATTCTATTCCTTTATCTTGATCCTTTGTTTGATTCAGCTAAATTAATAGCTGATAACCAACGCGTTTCAAGCCTCACTGTTGTCTCTGTGGGCTCTCATCAGGGCATCTTAATTTCCTACATTGGACTCATCTATAAAAAAAAATTGAAACACCTATCACTAATTTGCACCAATATTTTTAGTCTTTATTTTTACCATTGGCAAATTTGGGCACATACCTGCCAATATACTAAAACTCTTTTCTTTGTCTTTAGAATCTTGGGCAGCAAGCGCAAACTATTTGGGGGTGGATCTGTAATCAATAAAGTTTTGTTTTATATGAACCAACCATACATGATACTGTTACTTAAAGTGACCTGATTGTCATGCAAAAATGGACATACCTGCACTCCTGTTGCTCGTTTGTGTTTATAATTTCAAATTGTGTGGAATTCTGTTTGAAAGAGAAAGACAAGGGCGCACCCCTAATGAGCCCAAACTGACCGTTGTTCGAAGTTTTATTATTGAGGGTGGGCGTATATTACACATACCTTTTGGCGTTCTTGTTTGTTCTTCGCCTATTCTCTCACAAAAAGCCCGCACTCTTGGACTGTATCTCTTTCCTGCAACGGTAACAGGGACCGTATTTCAAAAATCTGTGGTCTATACCCCATAAGTAATGCCGCTTTCTATCGTGCGGAGCTAGCCTTACCTTCCCGTGTTGTCTTGTCTACTTGCTGTTCTTTCCCGATACACTTCATGCACGTTTCCGCTGTGAGTGTCGCGCACAAGCTTGCGCATGAAAAAGGTGTCCGTGTGTTGCTGGGAGTTGTAGTTCTTTGTCCTACAGCTCCGCAACACGGGTTTTTAAAAAAATGTTGCCGATAGTATGTAATTTTTAGTTTTGATAAGGGTGGGTGTGCAAAATGTTATATCTCATTTAGGTGAATTTGGGACTGACTCTTAGCTGTGTTATGGTGGTAGCTGGGCCATGAAGTGTACTTAATTCAAAACCACTGAGCTTTATTGCTCACATGTCACAGGGACGATGTACTTGTCGTTTCTATGAACGGACATTATATTGGGGAAACCGTATAATCAAAGCTTCCTCTTATTAAATATCAATAGGATGTGCACTTGTGGTGGCGTCAAGGAATTAATGGTGAACATTATGACTACAGTCGAGATTTCAGACATCTCATTCAACCCTGTCTGTACGCTATTGAACTTCATAATCAAGTAGGCTTCTTTTTTAAGCAGGAGAGACTTTACGTTAGCCACCTTCTTTGACATATTTAATGCTATTAACACAGTCCATTTCAGTTCCCTCTCAGAATGACCAGCATTTATAAAATGCTCCACCATAGGACCGGTCAACACCTTTTTTTATTTAATTCTGGACCTGTGTTGGGTTATCCTTTGGTTAATCTGTTGGCTGGTCTTCCCAATATTTAATTTCGCACATGGACATACTGCAGCATAAACCACGTTCTTAATTTTGCAATTACTGAATATAGTATGTTACCACTTAACATCATTGTGGACAAAATCTGTACCTTCAATTGTGGAGTCGCAAGCGACACAGTTCCCACATTTGTGGTGACCTTCTACTGGTTTTAGGCCCAATGACTGCGTAGATCCATTCTGACTTCTTTTGGGAAAATATTTGATCTAACTATCTCTTGGCCATTACTTCTGTTTCTTTTCATGGCAAATAAAGGCCTGGGAAAACCGCATTCCAAATTTTCAAGTAAAGGCCAGTTTTTTAATACAATTTGTTTATACCTGTTTGTGGCTGGTCCAAACGTTGAGAAACAAACTAGTCTCTCTAACGGTGGTTTGATCTTTTTCTCAAGCAATGTTTCACGAGGTGTGAACCATGCCCGCTTTTTTGCGTGGTTCAACATCTTTTTGGAACAGCCTCTTTCTGCCATCTGGTCACAAAAGTTCTTTGCATGATGTTCGAAATCCTCTTGTACTGAACAATTTCTACGAATTCGTAGTAATTGGCCATAAGGCAAGTTCTCTTTTAAGCTCTTGGGGTGAGCACTATTATAGTGCAAGAGATCAGTCGCTTATTGATGCAGCGCCACTGTTAACGCCCTCTCTTTAGGGACTACTCCACATCCAAGAATGTTAATCTGGTTTTACTTTTAGTGTGACTGAATTTTATGTCTGGATGCCTGCAGTTGAGCTACCCGAAGAAGCTTTTTAGGGCCTCCTCTGGGCCCGACCACAGGGACCATACATCATCAATATACCGGAGCCACTGCTTCACATTATTCGAGAAGGGATTATTATTGAAAATGAATTTGGCTTCCTACTGGGCCATGAAGCGGACCACCATCTCTGGTGCAAAAGGACATCCCATGGCGATCTTTATAAAAGTGGCATTTCTAAATAAGTAGTATTACTTCCAACTTTGCCAGCGAAGAGGATGTATCATTACCATTCCATTGAAATTAAACATGACAGAGCATCTCCTTCTCAATCAGGAGTTTAAGCTTAAAAGTGTAATAAGAAATTCCCAATGTTAACCTATGAGAGGGGTAGGCCTGACAGTAGTGAAGAACTAATCTAGGTGTTTTTCACTACCAAGACAAGCAAAACGTGAAAGTGCATGTCTTACCTTTTAGTTACACAGCATCCTGTCCTACTGGCTACCTAGAGACTGCCTCAGGGGTGATTTATATGTAATAAAAGGGGTGTCTAAGGCTTGGCAAGGGGTTTTAAATGGCAAGTCGACATGGCAGTGGCAGTCCTGGAAAATATTTAAAGGTATACATGTGTTGGAGGCACAATCAGTGCTGCAGACCCACTGGTAGCATTTAATTTACAGACCCTGGGCACAGGAAGTGCACTCTACTAGGTACTTACAGATAAATTAAATATACCAATTGTGGATAAGTGAGTGAAGCACATGTACTTTAGCACTGGTCAACAGTGGTAAAGTGTTCATAGTTCCACGGCCAACAAAAACAATACTGCAAAAAGTGGAGGTAAGCAGGATAAAGGTTTGGGGAAGACCACCCTAAGACTGCCAGAACTAAATATAAGGTAACCCAGTGTGGTAGAGATAGGCCTTACAACAGTGAAAAACAACATTAGGAGTTTTTCAATGTCAGGACATGGAAAACTCGAACGTACATCCTGCTTTTTAGATACCATGCACCCTGCCATGAGAGCCTTTAGGGCCTACCATGGGGGTGACTTATAAGTACTAAAAAGGAATGTTTAGGTCTGGCAAAAGGGGGATTTTGCTAGGTAAAAATGGGCATTTAAAATCGCACTGCAGGCTGTAGTGGCAGGCCTGAGACATGTTTTACAAGGCTACTTTAGTGGGTGGCACAATGTTTGCTAGTACCCGGATCACTGAAATATTATCGACGGACACATTATCGACTTACCAAAATATCGTTGACAAATTATCGACGACAAAAATATCGACTTACTATACCTATTACACAAACTACAAAAATATCGAGTAAAAAATATCGAGTACTAACTATATCGAATACATAAATATCGCTTAAAAAAATATCGACTACAATTATATCGTTGGACATGAAATTAGCCCTAACACTACAAAAATATCGACTACAAAAATATAGACTACCACAATATCGTTAAAAAAAAAATATCGAGTTCATGTTTGCACACTTTTCTTTCTAAAATACCATCTTTATCATCAATAAAAGTCATTTCTCACTAAAAAAAACGTTTCACATATAATACCTGTTTCTTACATAAAATTACTATTAAACCACATTTACTATACATTCTATTACATGCATTTTATCATTTTCTATTATTCTTTGCATTTAACTAACATTTTCATTACTTATTTTGACATATAAATATATTTCATTTAAACACGAACCTGCTTTAATGCGGGAACAACCACATACCACCATTCTCACATCAACAAACACTCCAATTAACTTAAAAAAATTCAAACTAGCCTATACTATGCTTCCTTACATCCTACAACCAATCAAATCAAAGCACACATAACACATATACTATAAAAGGGCTACATGCATTCTACCATTTGTTGCTGCTACCTCTCTGGAAAGTAGATGCCAACACTTTGAAGATTTTGTTGCAGAATAAACATCTTTAAAGATCCAGCTTACTAGCTAATTAATCAAGTAAGTAACACAGCATTTTTGTAGAAAACTAAATTAGAAGTGCACTATTTTCCTTACATCTCTTAAGTCTTACACTTATTTTATTTTCATGTCTTCCTACTTTTCTGATAGAAACTACTCCAACACAATTCCTATTACATGGTCATATTTCTTCATGTGCAAAATCAGATAGTAAGTATATAATAATTCTCTGTTACACAGCAACTGCTTTTTTTAAACACTAATTTACAAAAGTATTTATTTTTCATAAACATTATATTTACAGATATACAGAAATTGTGCTATTTCTACAGCAAAAACGATAAAACTACACTAATTACACATGTAAGTATAGATGTGTTTGTTATAAAACGGCAAATTTCATTAATGCACATTTTTAAACAACATATCTTGCTTTTTACATCTTCCCTATAGATCATTTGAAAGATCCAAGATCAACTATAGCAAAACACAAGAATACCCTTCAGAAAAATGTAAGTATAATTGTTATTTGCTAAAATGTGGGCACAAAAAACGCTAACTATATTCTTAACACCATGTTATTTATTTTGAATTGCCTCTACAGATATTCAGAAAACATCATACATCTATTCTACATATCATATGAAAACATCCTACACAAAATATACCAATATAGAAGAATAGCCTTGTAAAAAATGTAAGTATATTTATCATTTCTCTAAAACTGCCGAAAATAACACAGTCTATGTTCTTAACAACATCTTATCTATTTTATATTTCCTCTACAGATATTCTGAATACATCATACAGCTATTCTACCTACAACAAATAAAACGACATATGTAGAAGTTAGTATACGTTTAAATCTGTTACATTTCCAAACGGTTCAGTATTAAAATTATAATATTTTGCTTTTATTTCTTCTATCTACTCTACAGATCATACCTGTACTAAATTGATGAACTCCACCAATTACTACTATTCTACTATTTAAACAAGTAAGTATATGTAATGCTTACATCAAATGCACTAGTAGACAAAAATGACAACTGCTTTTGAGTAGGAAATACGTTTGTTATATATAAACATTAACGTTGTTTTTCTATATTTTCATACCAACAGCAAATAAAGACATACATACAAGACCATCATTCAAAAGACATTTCTGCTTCTGTGACTACTACTTTGATTAACTGTAAGTATAAATGCATCACTAATGATGTTAGCACCACATAAGTAAAAAAATGTGTACTGATTTTGTTTCTTTCTACTCTTTCCTAGAACAAGTAAATCAAAATGACTGAAGGTGCAGAATTTGTCATGTCTCAGAAAAATAAATTGCTATTATGCTACATGGGTTATGTGTATAATCAGGAGAGACAAAGTGGTAGAAAGGTTTTTTGGAAGTGTACAAAATACTACTCCAACAAATGTTATGGGAGGGCCACTACCGAGGAAACTAATGTGCTATTTACTAGAGAACATAATCATCCCCCAAATGTCACCGAAATTGAAATTAGAGATGCCTTAGAAAGTATTAAAAGTGCTAGCACACAAAGTGACAAACCCACCACCCAAATACTTAAAGAAGAACTGGTAAAAATCCCTGCCCATGCTTCAGGGCAACTACCCTCTATTGACTCCCTGAAACGCACTATTGCACGCACCAAACGACTCACTAGCACAACCCAACCCAACCCAACTTGTTTTGAAGAAATTATTATTTCCCCCGAAATGGCCATCACACACAATAAAGATAAATTTATTCTTTTTGATAATGAAAGCAGTACAAACAGAATAATTATGTTTGCAACTGCAAGTAATTTACGAAAAATCCAACAGTGTCCCCAATGGATGATGGATGGAACATTTAAACCCTGCCCAAAACCTTTTTACCAACTGTATTCCATCCACGGTTTATACCATCATTCTAACATACCTTTCATTTACTGTTTGCTACCCAACAAACAGCAAACAACCTACACCGAAATTTTAAATGTTCTCAAAACGGAAATCAATAATTATTTTCCCGAAAAAATAATTATTGATTTCGAATTAGCTATGATAAATAGCATTTTGAGAACATTTCCACACACAGCAATCCAGGGTTGCTATTATCATTTTAATCAGAGTATATGGAGGCATCTCCAAAAATCTACTTTAAGTGTACTATACTCTACAGATAGCACCTTTGCCTATCAAGTTAAAAAGTTAATAGCCCTGGCCTACGTCCCTGTTACAGATGTTGCTGAACATTACAATTTATTAATTGACAGCGCATATTATAAGAGGAATGAGGATAAGCTAACACCATTGCTAGACTATTTTGAAGACACTTGGGTGGGAAGGTTGCACAGATCAGGACATCGACGCCAGCCCAAATTCCAAATCCCTTGGTGGAATGTCTATCTCAGTACTTTAAACCAAGAGGCGAAAACCAACAATAGTGTTGAAGGGTGGCATAATGCTTTCCAAGCAACTACAAACAGAGGCAAACCCACTTTCCACAACCTTCTTGAAGCTTTGAAAAAAGAACAAAGCTATCAGGAACTAAGAATGGAACAATCAGTGTCACAAATAGGGCCCAAACTCACTAAACAAACCCAACAAATGTTCCGACTACTTCAAAGTCAAGTCACATTATACCCTACAACTAGAGGTTTAGAATACCTGGCAATAATAGCAAAAAGTCTTCTATAAAAATGTCAAGTAAATATACGAATGTCTTCTTACAATACTAATAAAATTCACATCTCATAAACATATATAATGAATTATAAATAAAACATATTTGTTTGACAAACTTTTAAAAGTTATGTAAAAAAATTTGTAACAAATATGCAATGTTTATAATTTTTTATAACATACACATAACATTAGAAATCGACATTTCCCACCCAATCAAAATTGTAAAATAAATACTTACAATTTTTGGACTTGAGAGACGCAATCAAGGAAAAATCAATCCATACAATCCAATCCAATATCTTACTATTCCAATATGGGATAACCCTCAAAAACCCGAAAATAAATTGTAAAACGTAAAAAAACGCTCCAGGAAATCCCGAAAACAGTAGTGTGTACACGTTAGGATTTAAAGTTATATACACACTATTTAAAAAAAACGGTCACGCATATCAATGTATCAATCCGATTCGAAACCCTCCAAAAAACCCGAAAAAGGTTTAAAAAGTTAAAAAACCGGTCCTGGCAAACCCGAAAAATAGGAGATAAAATTCAAAATATAAGCATAATAACTTAAACATTTGTTTCTCCGTTACAAAACACGCTTCCTTCCATGTAGTTTTCATGCGAGGAACCGAAACCTGTAAAATAACATACATAACGAAAGCCACCCACAAATACCCCCTTCACATTTGTAAATATACTAACAATTAACATTAACCATGTAAGAAGACATTTCCGAACACTTAAAATTAGACTTGAAGGAAAAAAAGCACGACACATCTATAACGGAGACTTTTCACCCAAACGCTACTTAAACTAATAATACATACACCAAAAAACACTACAGAGTTTGATTACACCCTCAAACATGACCACTTACTTATAATTTGTAGTTAAAAATAACCTTACCTCTCTCCACGCGAAGCAACTCCCAACCGCGAGCTTCTCCAGTCCTGAATGGAGCGCAATAACCTTACGCGGTAAAAAAGTAGTCCCCTTAACCCATTTGTGTAAAGGGATAATAGAATAAACAATGTGAAATATAAAATATATAATACATACACATGTATAATGTAACAAATTAATACACTATACTCATGACAATTTTCCTTTATTTAAAAAAAATAATATATTTAATATAAATTAATATATAATATGTATTATATATTAATAATATTAAATAATTATGTAAAACTTTGAATAAAAGATGTAAATATTTAGTTATTCTGTATATTTATATGAATAATTTTGTGTATAATTTTAATAAAACATTATAAATGTTTATGGGAATAATTAATAATGATAAATAATATAACTTATTTATTGTTATTAATATAACAAGTAGAACCATTTAGTATATAAAGAATGGCCTGAAAAAAGTCTCTATTTTATCTGTGAATGTATATATTTTTGTTAATAATAAATAAATGTTTATGTTTATTAATTAATAATAATAATAATTAATAAAATAATTATTATTTTTATTAATTAGTAAAAAAAGATTATATAATTATTTCTAATTATAACAAAATTATATAATTGCTTTACTACAATTTGATAAATACAAGATATTATAATTAAACATATTGTTTCCCTATACAATTATAAACTTTACAACCAAAGCGATTTATATGTTTTATGTAAAAACAACATTGTGTGAATTATACACCAAGAAAATTTATTTTTGTATTTCAATTTATCCTAAGAAATGTAATAATAGTCATGTTACTTGTTAAAAAGAAATATGTATTATATATTTTATTATATTAATATTTAATATTAACATTATTAAATATTAATGTAAGAAATATATAACAAATCATTGTTTAATGTATTTCTATATAAATACTTTAAATTGTAAATGACTGATGGGAATATGTAAAATTTACTGAAAGAATCTAGTAATCCAAATAATTTTTTACATTGACCACATGTATATAAATGTAAAGATGTTATTGTGTGACTAATAAAAGTTAAAAAAAATGTGATGTTATATTTGTTTTTGATGTTATTGTAGTACACAATAAAAAAATTAAAAATTGTTTAATAAACTAATTTGAAAACATCTATGTTGCATTATTTTTTATTATTAAAATACAGTAATGAACAAATGTATACAAATGTGCTGCACACTGACCAATTTTATATGTATTGTTACTACTCCAGTCAATCTAAAATGATAGAAGCTGCAGGACAGTAGCAAAAATTATTTTACTATTCCTACTACACTCAAGGTAATACCATAAAATGTGGTGGAGACTAACCAATGTATTTTTATTAATCCAACTCCAGTGTTGATAATATTACTGATGGTGCTGGACACCAACCAATTAATAATTAGAATTCCAACTCCACTATAGCTACTGTCTGGAAACATGCTAATACATAAATTGTTTTTATCTAAATAAATGGTACTAATGTAAAGTTATAATAATAGCTATTTTCGTGTAATAAATTTAATGTATCACTGTTAAGTTAAACTATACATCAGCACTCTAAAATACCCAAAACTGTCCCAAAACACTAAAAAGACCCCTTCACCCTAAAGGCCAAAACTGACCCAGAACCCTACAAATACCCCTTTATCAACAAACTGAAAACTGACCCTGAACCCTACAAATACCCCTTACCCACAAACTGAAAACTGACCCTGAACCCTACAAATACCCCTTTACCCACAAACTGAAAACTGACCCTGAACCCTACAAATACCCCTTTACCCACAAACTGAAAACTGACCCTGAACCCTACAAATACCCCTTTACCCACAAACTAAAAACTGACCCAGAACCCTACAAATACTCCTTTACCCACAAACTGAAAACTGACCCTGAACCCTACAAATACCCCTTTACCCACAAACTGAAAACTGACCCTGAACCCTACAAATACTCCTTTCCCAACAAACTGAAAACTGACCCTGAACCTTACAAATACTCCTTTCCCAACAAACTAAAAACTGACCCTGAACCCTACAAATACCCCTTTACCCACAAACTGAAAACTGACCCTTAACCCTACAAATACCCCTACACCCACAAACTGAAAACTGACCCTGAACCCTACAAATACTCCTTTCCCAACAACAGAAAACTGACCCTGAACCCTACAAATACCCCTTTACCCACAAACTGAAAACTGACCCTGAACCCTACAAATACCCCTACACCCACAACCTGAAAACTGACCCTGAACCCTACAAATACTCCTTTCCCAACAAACTGAAAACTGACCCTGAACCCTACAAATACCCCTACACCCACAAACTGAAAACTGACCCTGAACCCTACAAATACTCCTTTCCCAACAAACTGAAAACTGACCCTGAACTCTACAAATACCCCTTTACCCACAAACTGAAAACTGACCCTGAACCCTACAAATACCCCTTTACCCACAAACTGAAAACTGACCCTGAACCCTACAAATAGCCCTTCACCCACAAACTGAAAACTGACCCTGAACCCTACAAATACTCCTTTTCCCACAAACTGAAAACTGACCCTGAACCCTACAAATACCCCTTTACCCACAAACTGAAAACTGACCCTGAACCCTACAAATACCCCTACACCCACAACCTGAAAACTAACCCTGAACCTCCCAAAAACTCCTTTACCCACAAACTGAAAACTGACCCTGACCCCTACAAATACCCCTTTACCCACAAACTGAAAACTGACCCTGAACTCTACAAATAGCCCTTTACACAAGAACTGAAAACTGACCCTCAACCTAAAAAATACCCATTTACCCACAAACGTAAAAATTTTCCAAATCCCACTAAATACACCTTTACTCACGACTAGAAAAATGACCCAGAACCCTAAAAAATGAACCTATAACAAAAACTATGAAACAAAGCCAGAACACTATA
This sequence comes from Lissotriton vulgaris, assembly GCF_964263255.1. Lineage (NCBI taxonomy): Eukaryota > Metazoa > Chordata > Amphibia > Caudata > Salamandridae > Lissotriton > Lissotriton vulgaris. Next base: position 812,981,465 of record NC_141696.1, on the reverse strand, counting down.
AATAATAATGAACAAAACATTAAACATAAATATATAAAAAAAACAAATATTTTTAAAAAAACTATTATAAAATATATTATCACATTAGCTATAATAATAATTTAGATTAATTAATATTGTTTAATTCCAATTAATTAATTAACATCAACATTAATTAACACATTACATTTAAATGTATACAATTAATGTAATTAAGTCATTATTATAAATTAATTACCAATTAATTTATTTAAATGATATGCAATATATTAATTACATCATTAACTAATTATAATTAATGTGTTAGCAATTAATAAATGTAAATAATATACTAATTCTTAATACAATAAATCACTAATTATTATTAATTAATAACCAATGTATCAATTAAAATCATATACAAATTAATTTTTAAAAATATTGATTATTAATAATCAATTAATCAATTAAATTATATTCTAATTAATCAATTAAACAATTAACTAATTAATATTAATTAATTACCAATTAAAATCTAATTAAAACAATTACCAAACATATATTAACTAATTAATTATTATTAAATTACTTCCCACCCTATTCCCCTATAAACCCACAACCCGCTCCTAAACATTAGGTACTATTTATTTATATAATATATATATATTATTTTATAAAATTAATATTTTCTAACATTTTCTCGATATTTTTTACTTTCACTATATTTCGATATTTTGTCTAGTCGATATTTTTGAGTCGATATTTTTGTATTCGATATTTTTGGGTCATTTTTGCAGTCGATATTTTTTTCAACGATATTCCTATAGTCGATATTTTGTTAATGTCGATATTTTTCCGTCGATATTTTGTCCATTCGATATTATGTAGTCGATATTATGTCCAGTTACCCTAGTACCCACTAGTTCTATTTGATTTACAAGACCTATGGATATGTAGTAACATTTACTGAGGACATATATGTAAATTAAATGTACCAATTAGGTATAAATCAATTGTACCATGTTTTAGGGAAAAAACACAAGCACTTTGCCACCGATTAGCAGAGGAAAAGTGCACAGAATCCTAGAAGCCAACAAAACGAGTTCAGCAGCAGGTAGGTAGTGGAAGGAAAAAATCAGGGATGACACTGCAGAAAGGGCCAGGTCCAACAATCTTTCACTCATTCATGCCCAAGGTGGAAACTGCAGTGGGAAGTTTTCTGTATACCCTCCAACATGAAATATTATGGGTGTGCATAAACTTCCAAGGATAATTCCATTCTGGAGCACCCACACCTAGCCCAACCCTGTGCTTAATCTGTGCCACTGGTTGTAGGTGGTGGGCACTGGGGCTTATTTTTGTGGCCTGAGGTTATTTTTTTCACCAGACTTTGACCCACAGCAGGAGAGAGAAAGATACAGAAACCAGGGATGAAATAGAGTGTGTAACGGTGTGATAAACAGAGACAGGTAGGGTGGTGGATAAAAGATGTATAAGGTTGAACCAAGGCTATGCATCCTTTTTATTTGTCATCAGGGTTTTAAGTGGGATGAAAAAAACTGGGGGGGGGGTGGGTCTATCTAAGGAGTGTGGCGAATGTAATAAAGGGCATGGCTAAAAAACATCAGCTAAAAACCTGTGCTTAGCATAGTGCACCACTCGGCTGGTATTTTTCTGTTTCTATCATTGCATCCAGATATCTAATACAACAAGTAACATTGCACCTAAAACAAGCCAGGACTATTGACTTTGCCAATGGTTGTTAGTTGCATAAGACAAATAAGCAACAACTACGGCTTCATTGTATAGAATATTGAAAATGCTTCAGTTCTGAAATGAGACTGTGAAAGCACTATAACGAGTCTCTTTGAAGTTACCTCATGGCAGTGAAGGTTGTAACTGCTGCAGAGTTGAGATTTTTTTTCACCCTGATGGTGAAGGCAAAAATGGAGAGCCCGATAGGAACCCGTCTCAGCAGCTGCTTTTTAGAACTGCCGGTGCTGAGCACCGTCAGGACACAGCCCACTTAAAGTTCTGTTTGTCATCCTCAGTATCGGGCACCACCAGAGTGGGCACTGAAGAAAAATGTTGAGGCTATGCGTTTATTATTATTTTTGTTTTACTAATAAAGCTCTGCCCGACTTCTGGGCAAAAGTTTACTCATGCATAAAAGTATGTGTAAGTAAATCTATTTATGAGTGGAAATCAATATTTTGAGAGTCCAAAACATGAATTTACACCCATAAATCGAGAAATTTTTCCATGTGAGTTGGAGAATTGGGCGCAATATATTTATTGACAGCCCATAATCACAGTTTGCTTCAAAGTAAAAATAATGCACTGCTTGTGAATGACCCCCCCCACCCCTCCCACCCCTCCTACTGTTACTGTTTACTCAACACGCCCTGGAATGCAAATCTTAGGCATACTTCTGTTTTAATTGTTTTTTAACCGTTTTATAGGTTTCATGGCTCCAGAATTACTGCAAGGCGAAGAATATGACTATTCAGTGGATTATTTCTCGCTTGGTGCTACACTGTATGAAATGATCGCAGCGAAGGGACCCTTCCGATCCCGAGGTGAAAAGGTAACAAAGTCTTCCTTGACTGGATGCAACCTGTCTGTCCTCACAGCTTCCCACCTGCCTGCTTCCCACCACAGTTTCCTATTTATGTACTAGGGACCAGGGGCCCGATGTAGGTCGGTCAGTAACGGCCGAAAATCGGTATTTTCGGCCGTTACCGACCGGTATACCTGAAATGGTATGTAGGGGCACAATTTTACAGAATCAGAATCAGGTGTTCTGTCCTTTGAGAGGAGACTTCTTCGCTGCTGGTCGTCCCTGACTTGACCTCTCTTCCTGCTTTGCTGTGCCCGGTCTCCCTCCCGCCGCCGCTGTTGTTACCTTAGCGGCCGCCGAGCGGAGGGAGACTACAACTCCCAGCCTGCCAAGCGACCCGGATCCACTCCAGCGGGGTCATCGCGCCCTGAGGCGCTAGAAAAACGCTGCTCCCTCGGCAGAGCGGGTGTTCTGTCCTTTGAGAGGAGACTTCTTCGCTGCTGGTCGTCCCTGACTTGACCTCTCTTCCTGCTTTGCTGTGCCCGGTCTCCCTCCCGCCGCCGCTGTTGTTACCTTAGCGGCCGCCGAGCGGAGGGAGACTACAACTCCCAGCCTGCCCAGCGACCCGGATCCACTCCAGCGGGGTCATCGCGCCCTGAGGCGCTAGAAAAACGCTGCTCCCTCCGCGTCGCGGGACGCGAGCGGGACGCCCGGACGAAGCCCGGACAAAGGGCGGGCCGTCTGAGGCCGTCCGAGGCTGGACAAGGTTGGGTTGGGCCCGTTACTCTGCTAAAAAACCTGATTCAAGGAGGTGAGCCTGTGTTATAGCTGGGGGTTATTTATTGAATTGTTGCCTCTTGGAGCACCTGTTTACCCCGTGCTTACGAAAAGCATTGTCTGTTAGTGAATTATGCCCGGCAAAAAGTTATCCCCTGCAAAAAACACTATGGACAACTATATCTTTCAGGTAGTTGCCAAAATTAATAGTGACAGGAGATCTTCGCTTGGCCTGAGTTCACCGTCTGCCCTGGGTTCACCAACTTCGCCGGCTTCAGCTTTTGCCGAGTCCACAGAGCAACCTACCTCCTGCTGTCCACCTGTAAGTGAATCTGACCAAGCTGATATCGCTGTAATGAACCGGTCGGTTCTGATTGAGTTAGACAGCGAGAGTGAGATGGAGACTGAACAATAACTACCCGAGGACAAAGCCCCCACTCCGGTGCCCGCTCCACGATCCACCAGAGGGGCTAAAAAGCCACAGCCACAGCCGAAACGATTTGGGCTCAGATCAAGCCACAAAAAGATTGCATCGCCCCCTAGCAAATCCGCAAGGGAAGAAGATGTCACTCTGGATGACGTTTCTATGTCTCTTACTAGTGGTCAATTTAAGAACTTACTGAGTATGATAGACACTAAGATAAAGGACATTGTTAATCCGCTGTTAGGCAGAATTGATAAACTCACTAAGGAAGTGAATCGCCTTGGGGGTTTGCTGAATCAAACCTTATCTGAAGTAGGCAAACTACCAGATGCTGTTTCTAGTAGGGTTGAGTCCAGTAAGGCCTCTTCTTCTTTGGTGGGTGGTGGGGCTTCCTCACTACCAGTTCCTCCGGTGGCTCCCTTGATATCCATTTTAGATAGTGCAGAGAATAAAGATGTTCCCTCAGATGCATCCTCCGCCCCAGAATCTGTAAATGGCTCGGTAGAGTTGATAGTTGAGGCCTCTCCATTGGTCTTGGTTTTAGCCAATGTTCCTCTTTTGCAGTCTGGTCAGGAAGAATCTACCTCATCCCTATTGTCTAAAGCACTTTATTGGTTAACAAATAACATGGTAATAACTCCTAGGGGTAGGCACCAATTGGCTGACGAAATAGTAAAGGCTAGAAGGGTGAGGTGGATAGGTAATAGTACAAAGAAGTTTATGGGTGACTGCGTCATCCTACATTTTTCTGACCCAGAGGTTTTGGCCAATATTCTACCCAACCTTCTACCTCCGCAGCGGAGATCGACTGAAATCATTCCACTCACTTTAGACTTTTTCTATCAGTGTAGTGGGAGGGTCTCTAATAAAACAATGCTAAAAACTAAGTGGAACGTTGTCCCAACAAAAGGGCGGAGGGAAGTGAAGCAACCAGAGAGGGGTCTAAATCTAGAGAATAGATTTTCAGCCCTTTCCAATCTTGATGCCTGTGATTGACTCTCTATAAATCTAAGTCAAGTACCACTAGCAAATGGGGATCAAAATTCGGATAGCTTATCTACCCAGAATGTTAATTACCTTACCAATGATTTGTCGAATAACTTGGTTGTCCAACCAGAGGGTGAGGCTTGTGTACTAAATTCTTTTCCTGGATTACGCCAGGGTCGTTTGTCTGGAGTTGCTAACCTACTCTGCTGGAATATAGCTGGGCTGACATCCAAGCTCGATTGTGGGGATTGGCTTGGCTTTGTTACCCAATTTGATATTTGTATATTCTAGGAAACTTGGGCCTGCGACCCTGTCTTTGTATTAAGCTATTTGAATTTTTATGTGTCAGCTGTCAAGGGTCCGAAAGGTAGACCTATGGGGGGGCTTACTATCTGGATTCGACAAGCAATAAATTTCTCAGTTAAAAATATAGCTACTGGACACAATGATATCCAGCTTATTAGGATTTCTAATGACAGAACAGGGTCACTTGATATTTACAATATTTATATTAGGAGTTCCAAAGGTCGATCTGAAACATTACTAACCTTGGCCGACCTCATCGAGGAGCACTCCGTTAAAAATAACATCGTTATAGCAGGAGACCTTAATAGGACGTTTGAGCCATTGGTTGTGGGAGATGCTTTCACTGGTGCTGATGAGGATTCCTTCTGGGGCATCCCTGAACTACAACTGAAACCAGTCTCCCGTTGGACAGAGGACATTATAGCTATTAATGCACTGTGTCTTGAAAAAGGCTTGAGAGCTATGAACGGGAGAACAGCTGGGGATAGAATTGGCTCACCAACATTCGACAATAGGAGGCACAAAAGTCGAATTGACTATGTGATCTGCAGTTTGCATTTGTGGCCTGCCCTTTGTGATATGGAAGTCATCATAAGATCTGAGAGTGACCATAACCCCCTAAGTGTGACTCACAAATGGTGGCCTGCTGAATCAAACTCTAGCTGCATGAATGAATCCGTCCCTCCGCCCATTATCCCGAGAACAATATGCGTAGGCTACGTTGGGACACTGTAGCGAGAAATCAGCAGGCCATTGATAATATTAACAGTGAAACTGATCAAGCCATTCGAGCTATGGAACTGGCTAATGCCTCTCCTAAGGATCTGGGTGAAGTGGTCAAAATACATGATACCCTCTTTGGTAAGATCAAGGCGCACTTTCTAAGACCTGATAAACATAAGGGGGTTACTACCAGAAAAGATGCTAGATGGTATAACTCTGATTGTAGGAAGGCAAGACTCGACCTTGGCCGGGCAATCAAGAAGCGAGACTGTGTGTCTGTTTCTCTAGCCAGGAAAGAATATAAAGTATGCATTGCTAAAGCTAAGAAGGATTGGGACGAGCAACACTGGTGCAAACTGAAAATGGCCAGTGACAGGTAGGATTCCAGAGTATTCTGGAATATTGTAAAATGGGGTTCTGAGAGAGCTGAAGAGTCACCAAGTAATAACGTCTCACAGGAGGCATGGGTTGAATTCTTTAGTTCGCAATACACTCTTAATACCCGGGTCTCAGTTGATGACAGTACAGCTATGAAGTTTTTTGATGATGACAACTTTAACTATAAAGAGATTATGTCTGCAATCTGTACAGTAAAGCGCGGGCGAGCTCCAGGACAAGATGGAGTACCCGCTGATATATTCTTAAATGATAGTGAACGCTGGTACAAATATATACATTTGCTTATAAACTCAATTGCTCAAGGAGCAGATGTCCCTGATTCATGGAGGGGTGCAGTTATTATCCCCGTGTATAAGAAGGGGGACCGAGCTCAGCCCTGTAACTATAGGCCTATTAGCCTTATTGACACTGTGCAAAAAATCGTGGGTCGCGTGGTGGTCAATAGGCTTCTCGACTGGGCTGAGGATTTTAATATTCTATCTCCATTCCAAGCAGGTTTTAGAAGGACAACAAGCACGATCGATCAAGTGTTCCGCTTCCAATTATTACAGTGGAAAACCGTGGTTCTGGGGGGGTGTAGCCTGTTTGCGGCATTTGTCGACTTGCGGGCTGCATTCGACCTGGTCCCACGTGCAAAACTGTGGCAGGTCTTGCATAGCTTGGGGGGTTCCGATGAGTTACTAACCCTGATACTGCGCCTCCACGAGTCTAACTATGCAAAAATTCAGTGGGGCGGTCACGGGATGGTCACTCCTGATTTCCGTGTCGAAAAAGGGGTCAGACAAGGGTGCTCAATGGCTCCTACTCTATTTACATTGTTTATAAACGGGGTAGTTTCTCGATTGGTAACTGCGAATGTTGATGCTCCCTCTCTTGCAGGACTAAAAATCCCCATACTAATGTTTGCGGATGACACGCTAATTTTATCAAAAACCCCTAGTGGACTACAGCGTGCTCTGACAATTTTTGAGAACTTTTGTGGGGAACATGGACTGGAGGTGAATACTATGAAAACTAAACTAATGAGCTTCAAGCCGCAGCGTAGCTTTAAGTCCAAAATTATGATGAGTGGAGGGCCTTTAGAGTTAGTTAAATCATTCACATACCTAGGTATCCAAATAACTGATGACCATAGGTGGAGCCAGCATATAAATATTGCTATTTTGCGACACAAACAAATAGCTGGCACAATTAATTCTGAACACAGGAAATCGCTAACCAAACCTGTTAAACCAGCCTTATTGGTATATGAAGCAAAGGCTATTGGGTCTGCACTTTACGGCGCTGAAATGTGGGGCTTTGAAAATCTTACATCTCTGCAAGCCTCTGAAAATAAATTTTTAAGAACTTTTACCGGTACACCTAAAAGTACTCCGTTGTTGCCTCTCCGATACGACCTAGGAAGGAAACAAATCAAGGACTTGGCCAGATTACGCCCGATCTTGTATTGGCGCAGACTCTGGACCACTCCTGAGCTCTCACATTATGCCGCGGGTTTTGTGGATGTGATCAAAGCTGATGGCTTTCACAAGATAAGCTGGCTTAAATTATTGAAACCTATATTGTTTGAGCTAGGGTTGAGTTCTTTATGGCAGGACCCTGCTGGGACATCTTTCCCTTCTAAGCGTGTCTTAAAAGATATTTTTTGGGAATGGATTGTTACTAAAACTTTAAATGCTTCAAGCTCTGGGTCCATGTCTTCGCATTTTCTTGAGGCCAAAATGTATCCAGTCTTGGAACCATATTGGGATATCATCTCCAAACCAGGTGACAGGAAGCTCCTATTCCAACTGAGAGCTGGTGCACTTCCTATAAAAATATTGACAGCTAAATGGGGTTCAGGTGGAAGTAGCACCTGCCCAGCTTGTGGGTTGGGGGATGAGTCTCTGGGTCACTTTCTGTTTTCATGCGGATCATATGCTATTCCAAGACGAGTATGGTTAGCTCCTATGTGCAGGAACCTTGGGACATCAAGTAGTTCAGTAGCTATGCAAATTATTTGTACGACTCAAGTTTCTTGGATCCTGATAGCTACAGCAAAATATCTGGGTTGGGCATGGATGCTCAGGCAGAGACTGCTAGTTAAATAACTATTCTCTGCCCGACAATTTAGACAGAGACTGCTAGTTAAATAACTATTCTCTGTGTGACAAATTGGCCCTCATGAATTTGACATTACTGCTTTTTATCTATCAAGGACCATGTATCAAGATAGAGACTGCTAGTTAATCAACTATTCTCTGTCTTGATAATTGTTTTTTTGCATTTGTATAATTGCTTTTAGACTCCAGCGTTTCTCATCTTGAAAAGTATTTTTATCAAATGTTTTAATTCTTCTTTTAACCGAATGAATTTTTATATGTAACCTATAGTGTTGCGTCAATGTGCTGGATTGTAAATTTAATTTGTTTTTAAATTCTTGTGTATAATATGCTTTTATGAGTAACAACTCGAATAAAGCACTTTTTGACTTGACTTGAGAATCAGTAAATTTACCGATTCGGTAAATTTACCGATTCTGTAAAATACCGAATCGGTATTTTTACCGATTCGGTAATTTTCCGATGTAGGTGGGACTCTTCAGAGTCCCAGGAGCCTTAACGAATTGGTATTTTACCATCAAATCCAATTTGATGGTAAAATACCGATTCAGATGTGCATGCACATGTGTGCATGCACACCTATGCCATGTGACAGGCAGACCTGCCCTTAGGGCAGGTATGCCTGCCACATGGCACCCGTGCCTGTTTTGGGGGTGCCAGAGGGTGTCAAAGTGACAACCCTGCGCCCTTGTGTGAATCGGTATCTACCGATTCGGTATTAATGCCCATTCATTCCTATGGGCTTTGAAGCCCATAGGAATGAATGGGCATTACCGATTCTGTATTTACAGAATCGGTAAATACCGATTGTTAAACATTCGGTATTTCGACATCTGGATATACCTACATATCCACAGTTTAGATTTACCGATTTTTAATTACCGAATCGGTAAAATCTGGCCCCATATGTAGGTAAATGTAGGTAATGTACATGTAATGTAATGTAATGTAATGTAGGTAAATAGCATTTACCGATTCAAAAATACCGAATTTTACCGATTCGGTATTTTCGAATCGGTAAATGCTATGTAGCAAATCATTCGGTAAAAATTACCGAATCATTAAGATTCGGTATTTACCAAATAGGTATTTACCGATTCTGTAATTGCCATTCATTCCTATGGGCCTGGAGGCCCATAGGAATGAATGTCAATTACCGAATCGGTAAATACCAATTCAGTAAAAAGGGGAAAACATTGAAGGGTGGCAGGGTGTCACTTTGACACCCTGTTGCACCCCTCAATTGTGTATGGGTGCACATCTTGCAGACATACATGCCCTAAGGGCATGTATGTCTGCAACATGGCACTGAAGCAATTTGCATAAAATTGCTTTTTGGGGTGTTTTCGTTATTTACCACCAACTTGTAGTTGGTGGTAAATAACGAATCCTAACATGGTATAAGCACTCATTTAAGTGCTCTCTACATTAGGAATTCGGTAATTTACCGAATCGGTATTTGAGAAATCAGTAATTTACTGATTCCTTAAATTACTGATTCGGTAAATTACCGAATCGTTAATTTCGGCTCCTACATCAGAAAAGCCTATTACCGGTCGGTAACGTCTGAAATTCATTAATTTACGCCGTTACCGACCGGTAATAGCCTTCCTACACCTTGCCCGTAGTGCCGGCTTGATAGCATATATTCTTCGGGCCTCATTTACAATATTTTGATGCGAGGCTTACTGCGCTGCTGTGCGTCAAAATAAAAGGGCAGGAATGCGCCATATCTACAAGATGTGTTGCATTCCTATCCTTTTCCCCTGCGCCGGCACAGCAAGCTAGCCTGGCTAATGAAGGGTGTTACCCCGAAATGGGTCCCAGGGTGCTTGTTTCTGGCCTGGCAGACTGATTTGCATATGGCTGGGTCTAAACTGGAATGGAGTGGCGTGCAAAAAAAACATTATGGATTTAACCCTGATCTGTGACTGGAGATGAATGTTTGGTTAATTCAGCATTCCGCCCATCATCTGTTCTTTTTGCACAAACAGCAGCCGTGCTCCAGCGCAGACACCCTTGTGTCATTTTGCAAGGGTGCCTGTGCTGAGGGGATGATTGGTTTTGTCGGGAAGAGACACCTTCCTGCACAAAAAAAAATAAAGGTATTTTCCTCTTTATAGTCGTACTGATCTTGCAGCACGCCTAGCAAAGAGGAAAAACAGGGAGAACTAAAAGTACTTCTCGTTGCGCCCCCTTACGCCTCCTCTGGGGAGCCGTAGGATTCTGATGCATTCCCAGGTTTACAAAGTGTTGTAAATTTGGGAATGCATCAAGTTCCATGGATGTTGCGTGGGAACACCCAAAGAAGCACCCAAGGAAGGCTCCTTTCACACAATTATGCATGGAAGGGAAACATATTTACGAGGCCAGAAAGTCACGCAGGGTGACTTTATATGGCCTTGTAAATATAGGAAAGCCCATTGCGCTGCTGGTGCATCAATAAAATTGATGCACCGAGGGCACAATGTGCTTGTAAATCAGCCCCTACATTTCTTTCTTTCAGATAGGAGATAGGAAAGAGGAAGACTTTTTCATGTTAACTTGGCAGTATGCAGCTACACCATCACCTTATATCACACTGTATTTATTACTTATATAATCGTGAGGTAGTTTTCGGAAAGCAGTACAAACCCCCATGGAGCAGCATCGGAGAGCTCTGAGCTAGTGGTACGTACTGGTGGGACGTATGCTGACCTTGATGGGGAAAACAGTTACTAGTCCAGCTAAAAGTTCTAATAATCTGGAAGTAGCTCTCAGAGATTTGCAAACATGACACATATGAAAGCCTTGGAATGGGTAAAAACTGTGAATTCTACGAAATGGTTTGAAGAGATGGTGAGAACAGTGGTCACGCTGCAAAAATACACCCCAAGGGATAGAGACTACCCAGTGCCCCAGGCCAACACTGCTCAGGGATGGCTTTCGCCCTGGTGATGCCTGGTACAACAATTTGTTTTGTCCCCCCCTTCCCCTAGTTAACTCCTCCTCGGATGCCCTCACTACCACCTGGCAAAAGAGACCCTCATCTCTCCATAGTCCCTCTCTCACATACATTTCATTTGTTTTACCGTGCTGGTAAAGGGTGGCTTTACTAAGCCACTCAACTGTCCACATAAAATAGAAAACTGTTTTTTGCAGCAGGCATATTAACCCTCTGTTATACTTTATGGTGAGTCAACACTGCCACTAGACAAAGCTTTGATCTCTCTCCCGCAGGAACATTAATCACCAGAGTTATCTTGACATTTGTATTGCTGCCCGAAAGCTGGAAGCACAAGGAACTCTGCTGCAAAGGCTTTTTAATCATGTTATTGCTAAACAAAGTGCTCCCTCTGAGGTCAGCACCCCCCTTCTGGTCGGTGCCCACTGCGGTGGCACAGGTTGCACCACCCTAAAGCTGCCACTGACACTACCTCTTCCTTTAGAAACACAATTCCTTCTGCCTCCTGTCGGAACAACCTTTTAGAGATTTTGTATGCATGTATGTATTTATTTGTTCCAGTCTTTAACCTAGCACACAATGCAAAACAGTGGTCAAAGTGCATTATAAAAAAATATGGGATCTGTGATGCAGCATGCAATGGGGGGGTGGAGTGAGCGTGGGGGGCATGGTCAGAGGTGTGCCTAAAAATCAAATATAGGGGGAGGAGCCAAGATCGCGACTGAGATGGCCGCACTGTAGCTCGGCTCCGCCAGCCTTCCTGCCCAACACACATATCCTGCCAAGCATACTGCCCCGAGACGTCACACTCGGGAAGAAATGGAAAGGTGAAGTGACGCTCGTACTCACCGTCTGGCCCGGGGGCTCCTGCGAGCTGTGGATCCGAAGCTGAGCTCCTGCTTGATCCGGGGCCTTCTTGGAGCGGAGACCGGGGACTCGCCTGCGTGGGTCTGCCGGAGTGGCGGCGTTGGCGGCGGCCCCTGGTGGAGGAGAGGGGTCGGCCGGGAGAGGCCGTTGTGCGGTTGTGCCGGTGGAAACTGACCGGGCCTGGTCCGGCGGCCGGGGGGCCCCGTGGTAGGGCGCGGCACGCCGTGGACAGGGGAAGACCGCGCAGGAGGATACCCCCTTTGTTGACTTGTCCGTCCATCTTGAAGCCCTGCGCCCGGAGTTGGCGTGTGGCGCTCACGGGGCGGTGGCGCCGGCGGACCCCCCTTTTGGTGACTCTCCTTTCTGCACCCAGGTTGCCATTCCTGGGGCTCGGGTGAACTCCAGCGGTGGCCTTGTTTGAGAGCTCGCTCCAGAGGCTGAGGAGCGTGGAGACGCGGCTGGTCCCGCAAGCTGGCGGCCGATGCCCTGGGCCGCGGATTCACTCAGGACGGCGGTCTTGTGTCGCTGAAGTGCACGGGGGCCTGGCCCTGTGAGCGTGAGCCCACGCTTGGCGATGTCCTTGACGCCCTACAGTCTTTACATGCGGCCATGGCCCCCGTCGCCCCTGTGCAAGATAGACGGTCTGCCGCCATTTTTGTTGGACAGTCCCTCATGAGCGCGGCTCGACTTCGAGTGAGCGCTGCTTCGTCACCTTCAGCTGCTGCGGGGAGTGCTGCCGCCGTGCATCGACAAGCCTGTATGCCTGTGGCCCCGAATTTCCAGGTAGCTTTGACTGTGGCGGGCGCGGGTGTGGGCTCCACGCTGGGGCCCGTTCCTGCTCGAATATTCGGGGGAGCGATGTGGACTGCCTGTTCGATCTGCTTCGGTGAGGTCCTGTTGTTGCCTTGCGGGGGAGACTTTATTTTCCTGTGCGGCGAGACTGCATTCACACTGTTTGCTGCTCCAGTTGTCTCTAATGGGTAGTCTGGACTGCCGCAAAAAGTTCTTGCTTTGTTGCTGGTTGCCGGTGTCCTCTGGTTTGCACCCTTGTCCAGTTTTGTTCCGATCGAGTGGCTTCCCCACCTTGAAATGCTTGCTGCCCACTACTCTGTCATGTATGGTGACAATGACTAGGAAAGGACAGGGGTGAGCCGGACTGAACCCGGAGGACTACTGGTGAACGGATGGAGATGAGGAATGCCCCCAATCATGATAATATTGTCGATTCCTTTGAGTGTTTACGATACCTGAGACTGTGTCGATCCCGTTTAAATGTTGCATAAATGTGTGGGAAGGCGGGAGGCAGGGCCCTAACGACTCGATTGATGGTCTCCTCCCCCCCTGGTTCCTTTCCCTTTTTGCCTCTTTTGTTCCCTTCCTTCTCTCTGACTTTTTCTATATTTCGGGTTTCTTCATTAGGGCGACAGGCACGCTGCTGGGGGGCTAGGCCGTAGCCTTCTGCAGGGGTGCAGGGTGGGGTGGGTGGGCCGGGGCCTCTTATCTGTTCTTTTTCCCCTTAGTTCTATGGCTCTTTTGTATCCCTTTATAGGGGCGCCGTGTCTGTGCGTGTCTCCCATGGTGTGATTGCAGGTGGGGATGGGGGGCGAGTTGTTCTTCTTTCTACGGTATTGATTGCATACACATTATGACTTGCACGCCCTAACCCCGATAGTGGGATCTTCAGCCACTTTGCGTACCTTTATCGCTGTGGGGCGCGTGCAGCAGTGCGGCACTCTTTCTTTTCTTCTTTATAATATTTCCTTTCCCCCTTTCCCCCCCCCCCCTCTTTTTCTTATTATTTAGGTTAGTATAGAGGATGATTGTAACTATTGTTGCTGTTCTGGTTCCTTCGTTATGTACCAGTACGATAATTAGGTGGTCGGTGGCCAAGCAACGGGCCACGGTGAGCACTGCTTTGTATTATGGCGTCTATATCCTAATTGAGGTGAACTGTTGCTGATGACCGTTTTTATTGATGCCTTTATATCCTGATGCTTGGTTCGTAGCCTGATAAGGGAACTCGGATGATTTAAAATTGCAATAGATCCTGCTATACTCCCTATTATAAAATTAACCTTCTTTGATCCTGCTTTCAGCGGTCGTGCTCAGCTTTTCTCAGACTGAACTAATTGCTTGCACAATGCTGGGCACGACCGGGAAACCTCCTTCTTGTTTTTTGCGATTTTCATAATGTGTCGTGGCCGGCCTGATTGGTTGTAGGCCCGTATTTGTATGCTTTCATCTGCACAATAAAGGTTTCCAAAAAAAACAAAAAAAAAATCAAATATATTCTTTTTTGGTCTTTGAAATTAAATGCAAATTGTGGCAATCGGTGGTAAATGTGCATTATGAGACATCTGTGAGATAATGCACTGCACCAAAGAGACACGTAATAGAATCCTGGTTAGTGCAGTGGAGAATAGTTACTTTTGTATGTTTAGTGCTACAAGGTCACAGTCTGTGACACAAAGCACGTGAATATTTAAGTCATTATTTTAGACTTGCATTACACTCAGTGAAAGATAGGCAGCTGCTACAAAATGTGTCAAAAGTTTAAAATAAAAAAAGTGCTTCCAAACATAGATTCTAGTAATACCCAAACTGTTTGTAGTGTAACTTTTTTAAAGCTGTCTTTTAAAAGCACACACTTGACATCTTAGCTGGTAGCTCCTTTACTATACCTCTTAAAAAGAATAAATGTGTGTCATCAGGAAGCTTCAAGTGATTCTGTTAATTAAACCTAATACTGGCTTCCAAGCACCCTATACATTTGCAGATTGACTACTTGCTCACATTTACATTGCTTTCAGGCACGCAGGCACTTAGCAAGAAGGCTTGTGTTGTTGTCTGCTCCTCCTTTAGTTTCACAGTAGACTCCTGGCCTTACACTTCAGATGAATCATTTCAACTCTCAGAATTAACCGTCCAGACTTTGACAAAAAGTAGGGGAACTGTTTTTCTAAACATTAAAAAGGTATGGCATGTTGTACCCCCAGATCCCCTCTACATCCACCTCTAAGCCTGATTGGCCACATATTCAGACTGTTAGTCTAATCACATTAGTGGCCAGCATTGATCAGGGGTAGTGGGGCAGGGTGGTAAGGAGAAAGGGGAAAACAAAAATGAAATAAAACTTACCTTCTGTCCGCAGCCTCAGGCACTCCTCGTCCCGTCTCTTCACTCCTTCCTACGGCCGGAACAGGAAGGACCCAGGAGGCACCCAGGCTCCCCTGAGCCAATCACAACTCTGCAATGCAGCGCTGTGATCGGTCTTGGTTCTGTGGTTCGGTGCTTCCATCAAGGTCAAGTCCTTCTTCATACCTTGACCTAGTCAGATATCCTGCTAATGGCCCAAACCACACTGCTCTTTAAGATGGTGTGACTGCTAAGTCCTGTGATGAACCTATAATTTTCCAATACTTCAGGGCAGTATTAGGCTTCTTAAGGAGGATGGAAAATCTTAAAACACTCCGAGAGAGATCACGATTTAAGTGACACATTAATGATTTTTAGCCATAACAAACAATGAGGGCTTCTGGGTGTTTTTTTTCTTTTTTTGCAGGAATGGATGAATGGGGTCAGCTCAGAATTAAAATGGCTTAGTGTTCTTGATTATTTCCTTGATTGTATTTGAAAGAGATAGGGAAGAACTGGAAGATTAGCAAAGAAGATAGGCCATTTGTGCCAACATTCCTTCCCTTGCTTTATAGCTCCTAGTGATGTAACAACTGGCGCAAAGCACTTGGGGCACTATCTCCTTTTCTTTGGGAAAGCCCATGTACAGAGGTGTGTGTATGTGTGTCGCCTTGACTCAAGCCTTTAATGGATTTAGTTGCCATTAAGAGAGAATAGTCAGGAATGAGTCACCTATTACCAGGAGAAAAGGAGCCAGGCTCTCCCATAGGTGCATTCAGCCAGTCTCCAGAGCATATGCTTGTATGCCTGATTTTTCTGGTTCAAAGCAAACATCTTCTGAGGGATAGTGACTTTTCGTCTGTTGAGTTGTACCTAGTTATTCATTTACTTAGTAATTTGTTGTATGTAACATTAAATACCCGGAGAGTATATAATTCTTGCATTTTCCAAAATGTAGCCAAAAGATCCGCTAATCAATGCCAATATAGCCTATTAAACATTATAACTGAAGATACAGTGGAGGTCGAAGTGGGGGAGTTGCAGAAGATAGTTATTCAATAGTGAAGAGGAAAATAATGTTTTGATCCATCCCTAAGGACTTTGCAGAAGGATACCATTTATAATTTTTCTTCTGGAGAGTAAGGATGAGAAGTCAAGTGCTATAGAGCACATCTGGGAAGGACTCGAATAGGAGCATACAGTCTGAAACTTGAATCTTATAGTAAAAAAGGGTGCATGGTTTCTGAGTCCCTTGGACAACTTTCAATGAAGAGCATACTAACCCGGTTAATAGGTTGCGAGTAATTTAAAAGATGATTCTGGCCTCGAATGGGAGTCGGTGAAGTTCCAGGAAGACTGTTGTGATTATATCCAATTGTTTGAGCCAATAAGAATCTCAGGATCAAATAAACAATCACTCTTAACAAGGCATTTACCCTTATAGGATAGGTAGTGTTGCTATTACATATCTTAATAAATCAACGCAGGACATGACAAGGGCTTGCGTGGCCATCTGGAAGTCATTTGCCATGGGGTGTGGGTAGTTTGCAGATTTTGCAATCTGCCTGATATGTGCATCCATAGTGAGGTGAATATCTGAGAAAAAAACCTAGTGATTTTAGCTTTGTTGAAGATGATTGCGAAGAATCCATGGACTTGGACCTTTATTAGCCATGACGACTGAAAGGGTGTGCCTTTTGAGTTGGTGTTCTATTTTGCTTGGGTTGGATCATGAGAGTGCCCATCATAATGCTATTCAATAGAGTACTTCTTTTGTGCCTAAAAGAGAGCATTTCTTCACCCTATCACACTACCACACTTCATTTGGAAAGATCCCTGCAATGTCCCTCAGAAATGTCCACTTTCTTCTTTTTAAAAAAAAATATTTAGCTCCTCCCTGTAGTCAACATAGTTCATTCATTCTGTGTTAATTTCCTTAACTTCTATAATGATATGAAACCGTTGTTTATCATTACTCCATTAAATGATGCCTTCCATACCACTTTCTCTATAGTCTTCTGACAATTCAAACCCGGGAAGCCGCAAGCAGAAAAATTAATGTCACGGAAACTAAGGGGCTTATTTACATGGCCCTTGCGCCACTTTTGCGTCACTTTTCCCATGTTAAAAATAACGCAAAATTGGCGTGAGGACCTTGTAAATCTGCCCCTAAGATTTTAGTTGTTGGATGAACTGCCACTGCTTTATATAAACAGGTTTGACCTGTTTCTCTGGGTACCTGTCCTGCATCAAACCCATTGGTCAAGCATCCATTCATCCTCTTTTATGATGAGCTTCGAATGGAAACTCCAAAAGGCACATGTACTGTCTTTTACCACCCAAAGATTTCCTCTCCTAACTACCACTTACAAGGTACAGGCTGTGTGCTTGGCTCTCATATTTAGGATAGATTATGCTAGCCGAAGTCACTTGGGGCTTGCTCAGTTTTTGATGGCATGCTTACTACACCTCCAGAATTCTCTTAGTCAGCTGATCCTACATTTTTGACACAGGAATATTTACATTTACTCGCCTCTAAGCTTGCAGTATTGGTTGTTGGTGCAACGTCAGATCTTCTATTGCTCTTAAAGCATTTTCAATGTTATGCTCTGAATATGACACAAAGACATTTCTCTTCCTATCTCATTTGTCTTTTTAAGAGTAGGAAAAAGATAAAAGGGATTGATTGTTCTCTTCAGTTTCCTGATGATCCACCTCTTGTCACATTCTGCTCAACCAGCTGACATACCCAAGACTCAGGAGTAGATTTACAACCCCCCTGCGCCACCAGTTTGTCACTTTTTGTGACGTCCTGGAGGCGCATTTCACTTCTCCATATTTACAAGGAGAGGAAAAGCCACAGTGCGTGACTTTTCCCCTCCTTGTAAATATGGCCCCCTGCACACGCAGCACATTGCGTGAAAGGGGCGTTCCATGGGTGTTGCTGTGGGTGTTCCCACACAATACCCATGGAACGAGACACATTTCCAGATTTACGAGCAATCGAGAATCTAGAAATGTGTGTCAATACTTGGCCTCCCCAGGGGAGGCGTAGCGAGGCGCAACATAGAGAAATGTTTTAATTTCTCCTAGTTTTTCCTCTTTCAAAGCGTGCCCCAGGGGAGGCGTAGCGAGGCACAACGAGGAGAAATGAAAATGCCTGTAGTGATTGTTTTTGTGCAGGAAGGTGCCCCTTCCTGCATAAAAACAATCTCCCCATGACGGAGGCCTTCTTGCACCATGGTGCAAGGGTGCCTGAGCCGGCACATGGCTGCAGTTTGTGCGCCAGCGCAGGGGAGAGCACAGGAATGCAACACATTATTGTAAATATGTCGCATTCCTGAGCTTCGGAAGTGCTGCAGCATGGCGCAGCCAAAGGACTTGCGTTGCCACGCTGCGAGACTTCCTTTGTAGATCTGCCCCACAGTTCTTAACCTCATCTAATTGTCCTTTTCATGGCCTCCTTTAAGGAGATAATATAATTTTTTCGTTTCTCGTGCCAAGTGTATGCTGATGAGACTCAAATCTTTTCTTCTTTCAAATCCCCTACTACCCTCCTCCAAACAAAAATTCTGACTGTCAGACTACCATGAGGCAGTGAATTGCCCTTCTCTTCCCAAATGTTTAACTCCTTTAGAATAGAAATGATTTACTGCCCTCCTTCAACTGCTCCTAACCCCTAACTCTATCCTCTTATGTTCTTCCCCCCTGACACTATAACTCTGTCTCATGCAGCCTGGAATCTAAGCATAATTCCTAACTCAACCATGCAACCGGAAACCTTCATCTCATTTTCCACTACTATATTCTGTTTTTGTTATGTTATGTTATGTTATAGTGACTTTTATAGCGCACCTCTGCCCATAGGTGTCTTGGCACTTGCAGAGATATGAGTCACTGAGCTGGTAAATTACTGATTCCTAAACAGCCAGGTCTTACGTTCCTTGCTGAAAGTGAGAAGGGTGGGTATGGTCCTAAGCAATTGGAGAGAGTTCCACAGCTTAACTGTGCTGTTAATGAAAATCCTTCCTCCCCAGTTCACTTTCCTGATTCTTGTGGTGGTAATCAATCTCGTTTTGGTTGATCGTAGGTATCTACTTGATAATTGCCAGTTAAAAGCCTTCCAAAGAAATTTCGGTCTTTTTCTGTGCAGGGTATAATGGGCCACACAGAGTGCCATACATTTAAAATGCCTGCAGATATCGACTGGTATTTGGGGATATTCATAGTCAATCTGTCTGCTGTATTCTGCACCGCCTGGAGCTTACCAAGTAGTTTTACCTGGAGATTCATATATAAGCCATTACAATAGTCCAACTTTGATCAAATTAGTGAGGAGATAACAGTTTTTCTAGTATTTCTGGGAATAAAAGGAAAGATTTTCCTCAAGATTCTGATGGTATAGAATGAGGAGGACACTACGTCAGACACCTGGGCCTTATATCTGAGTTTGTCATCCATAATAAATCCTAGATTTTTGGCTTTAACCAACGGAATGGGAGCTGAGCCCAGGCTGTCCGGCCACCAGGCAGGAGATCATGCTGAAGAGAGATTGCCAAACAGAATACCCTCTGTTTTACTCATGTTCAGTTTTAAGCAGTGTCTACTCATCCAGTTGCTTAGGGCAGTCATGCAATCATGTAATCTTAGAGGGTAGTTGATATCATTGTCTACAGCTAATACAACCAATTGGGGTGTCATCAGCATAAGATATTCAATTTAAATTGAAACTTTTAATTAGAGGGGCAGGTTCTGAGACGTAATTATTAAAAAGCTTTGGCTCAATGAAGAGTCCTGAGGAACCCTGCATGGCAAGGTAAAGGGTGAGGATTTAAACTGACCAAGATTCAGAGTTTGAGATCTCTCTGATAGGAAGAAAGTTAATAATGTGAGAGCTTTACTTTTAACCCCTATGGCATTCAAACAGTGGACCAGTAAGCCATGGTCCACATTGTCGAATGTTGCAGATAGGTCTAATAAGATAATACGTTTTTAACAGCCACGTTTGCGAAAGATCTAATACTGCCATCACTTTGACACTAATATGTCCTTGATCAACTTACTGGTACTAAGTAAGTGATTACTGCAACAGATTACTAGTTGGGATCCTCAATTTTACTTTTTTTTTTACACATAACGACACATACATTTTAGCTACCCCAGCCCTTGCTGATGTATCTATAAAATCTCTGCCTGCATTCCACTAGCTTCAACCAAGTTGTCTAGTTGTTAAGTGCAGGGCACAACATAAATGTTCGCACTGTTGTTCATCATCATTCAGTCCTTAACCTGGAACAATGACTGTAAATCTAACATGCCTCGCATACCACCCTGGATCCCATAATTAAGCATACACAGAATGTGCCTAAATATACTATCAGTCTTTGTTTTTATTTTGGCATACTCATACTGCTTGTGTCTCGTTCATACACAATAGGAACATTAACAAACTGCTTACCTATGTTAATGCTGTAGAGGATACCCTAACCTCAGGTTCCTCACCTTGTGAATATTCCCCAGGTGTCAGACTTGATCAAGTAACTTTAAAGCATTACTCCTGCGTGCCAGTAGGTGGCATAGTGTGGCTCCATACTGATGTTGTTATGCTCCAGAAATGACAAGCAGAGCCACTTATAAATATCATCCATACTTGTTGACATCCGTTTCTTTCTTAGGCTGTCTATGCCCTCGCACTCAGAGCCTAGTGGTAGATTGGCATGACCAGTGTGCAGCTCTCTAGATTGGGAAATTTGTAGATGGAAAAAAGAGCTCAATTCAAGAAAAGGGGAGGTGTGAGGGTCAATGAGGAATCTGCGGTTAGATAGAACATTCACCAGCAAGAGTCCCAAGGCAATTAACTAGTTCTGCTGATGGATAGTTCTAACTGTGAATAGATACTATATCAGAACCTCCCCAGGTAGAGGGTCTGTGAACTGGGTCAGATCAAAGAGTCCTGCAGGACAAAGCCTGTAAGCTCAATGGAGGCTACTTCTTCAACAGTGCAGAGCAGATCTTTATATAGATAACAATCCATCAGGACATGGTCCATTTTTGTACTGCGTTGGCCTTCTTTGTGTAAAGTGGGTTGAAAGAAAGGGCCTACTGCTCCCTCACATGCCTAGCCAATCTGATGGCGATGAGAAAGACCATTTTGAATATATAAAGCCTTAATTGACAAGTGTGCATAAAACGGCTGGCCATCAAAAAAGGTTGAAATAAGTTCAAGTCCAACCATAGCATCATAAAGAGTTTGGTGGAAATAAATGTTGCAAACTTTAAAAAATCTCATCACAACAGGTTATTTACATAAAGAAGGCTGACACAGCAACTGCAAAAATACTGAAAGAGCTGACAAAGAGCCTGTAAAAGTGCCAAAAACAAATCCGTGACAAAATAAACACAGAAACTTCAGAACATTTGGCTTGTTGGGGGTCATTTTGTTTGGTGCTGCACCAAGCTACAAATTTGCCCCAATAACAGCCATTTATCGATTTTGAAGAGGGATACCTTGCTGCAAAAATAACATCAGGAAGAAGGTCAAAAGAGGCTGCTCAATATCCAGGCATGGAAATGCAAATTCTGCATGACTGAGTGCAGGATCCCATCCTGCTACTATGGCAGAAGCTTCTCTGGAAGAGGCAGCTTGATCAGAGGACAGATGGTCATGACCAGGAGTTCCAGGTATCACATTCTCCTGTCTCAATCCGGTGGCACTAGGATGACTTGGGCCCAGTCATTCCGGATTTTCTTCAGGACATGGGGTGGGAGAGGCAGCATCTTGAAGGCATACATTAGTCCTTAGCTTCAATCTAGATGGAAGTGATTGGCAATCGAACACTGCCTTGGGAACTCTAAAATGCAAAAGAGCTGACATTGCAATATCTCAGTGGTGGCGAAAAGATTGAGCCCGGGTTCTCCACACTGAAGGACGATACCCTGTGCCACCTCCTGGTGCCACTGCCATTTGTGATCCACTAAGCGGTGGCAGCTGTGTTTGTCCACCCAGCGTTTAGAGATCCCACCAGGTTGTTAAACAGCAGTGAAATACCTTGGTGGCTCAGCCACTTCCAGAGACACAGGGCCCAAGACCTCAACTTGCTTGTTACAGTACAACATGGTGGTGGTGTTGTCTGTGAGCAGCAGCATGAGCCTTTCTCTGATGGTGGGTTGGAAAGGCTCCAGGGCTAAGCGAACCACCCTCAACTCAATACATTGATGTGGAGTTGTCTCTGCTGGAGAACAGAGACCTCTGCTCTCTACCGCTCCCAGATGGCCTCCCCAATCCAGTAGTAATGCATCTGTGAACACCATCAGCTCTGGTTAGGATAAGAAGAGGGGTCTGCCACTGATCTAATTATAGTCCAGCAGCCACCACAGCAGGTCTTTTGCTCTGAAATCTGGATATAATGTAACAGATTCCGCTTGTGCTACATCCACTGGGATTTGAAGTTCCATTGCTGAGGTTGCATGTGCCACTTGGTATGTTTGACCAGCAGGATGCAGGAGGCCAACAATCCCAGCAGCTCAGAGTCATGTGCACTGAGATCCAGAACAGATGCTGAAACATCAGGATCATAGCCTTTATGTCCTGGACTCTTCGTTGAGGGAAAAGCACAAAACAGTACCGTATCCAGAATAGCTCCAATGAGGGGAGCGTCTGTGAAGGAGTGAGGTTGTGACTTCGGCACGTTGACAGGGAACCCCAAGAATATTAAGAGGTTCACAGTTTTCTGGAGTGGAGGTGGTTGATGACTGCCTGGGGCAAGTATGCCTTTAGGAGCCAGTGGTTGAGGTAGGGGAAGACTGGTACCCCGATCTCCGAAGCTGTGCTGCAACCACTGCCATCACTTTTGTGAATAGCTATGGGGCACTGGGGAGGCCAAGAGGGAGCAATGCGAACTGAAAATAGTCCTGGCCCACTATGAACTGCAGATAGCGCCTGTGGACCTGCAGGATGGGGGAATGGCAATAACCGTCCTGCAGGTCCAATGCTATCTTCCAGTCTCCGGGGTAGGGGCGATTTCACCATTAGGGCTCAGGGGCTGCGTCCTTCTGAATTCCTACCCATTTACATAAAAAAATATTAAATAGATCAATTTATTTAGAGATATGATCATATCTCTAAATAAATTCATGTATTTTAGTCTGGACTCTCTGTTTCAAGCTGCCTGCCCTGGCTTGCTCTGAAGCAGAAGACGGAAGCCAGGCAGTAAATCAACATTATTAACGGGGAATCACAATGCAGGGCTTTCTGTTTTAAAGCCCCTCATTGCATTGTGGTCTCTGGTTGTATGCACTCTGTAGGCCAGTGACACAATAAGCGTCGGAAACCTCATCCCTGCATCATTTCAGACGTCCGTCATTCAAAGGCATAGATCCCACCCTTTCGTCATACGTGAGAGTGGATGTAAGCACATCTGATTTGGTGCCTTGTTCTCTGTAATGGTAAGTGTTTCCAAGCTAGTGCTGTGTTCTGTATATTGTGCTCCGACCCCTTATCATGCTAACCTTCCCCACTGTGTCACCCCATGCCCTCGCTGCACATTGCTCACTTCTTAAGAAGTGGAGCTGCGGCATTTGCTCCTCCGTGAAATGGTTCCAAATAAGGAGCGTGGTTTGTTCTTGTTCTCTTGCGAAGTTGATCCAAATATCCGAGTCAAGTCCAAAGTGAGAGATATGTGCTTATTGTGGAACATGTGCTTACAGTGGACAGTTCTCTGGTGTACGACATTAAAACTGGCCCTGTTTTCATGCCCCTAAGTTAACCCTGATGCCAAAAACATGGATTGACTTGCAAACAATTAATTTTAAAAATGTCAAGGTAAAGCATTTCAGCGATTTAGCTCCTCTCTTTTTTCACATGCTTTACTTCATCTTGCATTCCCCAAGAGTTAGCTATTTTATAATGTTGTTGTTTATGTGTATTTCTTTCCGTGCATACTTTGAGGCGTGAGCCATGTCAGGTGTTTATGAGGGGCTTTGATTGAGCGCTCAGGCGCTAAGGCTGAAGTCAAACAAAGTGCCTGTCAGTGGGTTGGCCTCTCTGCAGAGCACATAGAACAATGTTTGTGTATTCCATTTGCAACTGAAATCCTGTGGATATGTGTGTGAAGGGGGTACACAGATGTCAAAATATTTGCAAGGCAAAAGTAAGAGAAATTAAAATGCTTAAATATGAGGGAGTGCAGTTCATGTTGGGGGCGGTGAAGTGAAAGATACGAGGAAGTGCGTTCGGGGAAGAGTGAAAAGAGAATGCTGAAGATGAAAGAGGGGTTTGAAGAGGTGCAAATGGACAAGATACGCAGAGAAAAAGAGGACACATATCTAATATAAAGCACACATAACTGAAGGCCAAACTCCTTCCACAGGCCTCAACGGTATTGAAGTCATAAACTCACTATTTCGGAATTTGAGCATTTCCAATGTTAATTATTTATAAGAATTTCATTGTTGTTACTCATTTATCTTACACAGCTCACACCCACTAACAAAGCCAATCATACTGACAGGCTTTAGGTGTATGTCAGTTGTTGTGTCATTTATCTGGATAAATTACATCTCAGAGAGGAATCAAAATAAGTGGCACACTATGGGAATCACAGAAATTAAGTTGACATGTTCCTTTATACAGAGCATCCACTTTTCTAAACTCACTTAAAGACCTGTCTGCACGTATTTCTTTATAACTGGTTACAGCCAGCATGTGTGGGTGCCGGCTGTAACCAGTAACGAAGTGTGGTTAGAGCATATTTTTCCAAAGTTAATGCTGCATGCAGTGCAAGACACTGGGCAAGCAAACATTTTAAAGGGCTAACGTTGTCCAATTTACACATTACAGTAACTGGTGGACAAATAATGCAGGAAGATATCGGGCAGTTTTTAATGTGTTTAATATTTCGAGACTATACGTTCCCACGGCTTAATAAGCCTTGCTTTATCGCTACATTCATTTGCTTAAAAATGCACATTTGCTAATATTTTTTTAATTTCTTTCTCGGAAGAGGGACTCACCCTGGACCCCAGGTTTGTCCATTGAACTTGTTCACATTGCTCGCTATATAAAAGTGATGCCCAACGTTTTAGCCTCACCACTTTCAAATGTTACCAGCCACCACTGCTCCAGGGCATACGACATGGGCTAGCAAGAGCATATTGAATTTGTTCTTCCACAGGAAGGCGTTAAAAGGGCGTAGAAAAGAAATAGGATGAAGGCCTCTGTCTTTCTTCAGCACAAGGAAGTAGCTAGAGTATCACCCGTTTCTTAGTTCTGAGACCAGAACTCTATCTTTGGCCCCTTAGGCCAAAAGGGCCTGCACTTCTGGCTGCAAAATGGACAGATGGTCCTCCATTACACGCCTTTGGTAAGAAAGAGGGGTGAGTCATAACCTGCCTGTTGGAATAGAAAACAGAATATGACTCCGCTGTAGACAGAGCCTATAGATCCCTTAGTCTATGGTGGATGCAATTACCACTTCAAAAACTGCTTTGTATGAAGGGTGCTGCAAAGTTGCTGTAAGTATAGACTGAAACAGAGAAGCCATCAATTCAGAAAGAGCCAAATTGCACTTGCAGGGACAAGAAGGCTGTTGTCTAGGAGGGTGTATTTTCTTTAACTCTTACAGTCTTTGATGACATTGATCATGAAGAAATATCTTTGCAACACGCCTTTAGGATACGCTGAAATTGATGTTAACTGCAACATGATAGAAAAGTACTGCAGCTTTAACCAAACAAAGTTTAGAAGACATTTTTGTGCATATGACATAGGTCCTATAAACACAAGCTTTCCACTTAAAAGCAAAAATAACTCTTGTGGACATCCTTTTAGAATGTCCATCCAAGCCTGCAGTAGCTTCAGATGTTCGTATTGTATGACTTCTGCAGCCATGCAGCCAATTCCCAGGTTGGCTAAGTTGGCCTTGCATCCTGGATAAGAGGTTAGGTGTCGGGGTAATGACAAGTGAAGGAGATCTGGAAAACACCACAACCTCAGCCACTTTGAGGCAATTCGAATTATCTTTGCATTGGAGTATTATAGTTTCACCAGAATGGACAAAATTACAGGAATTGGAGAAAAAAATTGGCAATTTACTTGACCAGTCTCTCAACAGGGCATTGTCCAGAGTTCCTGGTTTCCATAATATGGAGGACAAGGTGGGGTATTTTACATTTAGAGATGTTGGAAACAAGCCGATTTGTGGAAACACCCACATCTGAGAGAACATCTTGAAGAAAGGTGTCATGGAGAATCCACTCATGGTTTTCTATAAAGGACCTGTTTGACAAATCTTGGAAATTCTGCAGGCCTGGAAGTTTTTTTTTGTTCTTTTTTTTTTGTTCCAAGACCTTTATTGTTGGTATTCGCATATTATACACAGCTTAGTGCCCACAACCCTGAATAGGCCGGCAGCATGCTGTTGCATCTATACAAAGGGAAAGTGAGCAAGCGTTATAAACAACAGTTGGTGAAATACACAGCAAGTCCCCTACAACCACTGTGGGCCGGCCGCGTTTTCAAAATCAGTTGGTCTTAGTTTTTACAGTTTTATTTAAATAACAGACTCAGAACATAACCAGATCAGCCCACTACTGCATTCCACACCCAGCCCCACCAATCAGTGTTTCGATGTAGGTGAAACCTCCGTTTAGTATTTCTTATGCTAATCATCAAGTGTGTTTAATAGCACCATGTGTCCCTTAATCCTCTACTTGTGCGTTTAAGTATGTCGTGAGATATGACCAGTAGTCTCTAGGTCTAGATCTCGGGGGAAGGGACTCCTCGTATGTCCGAAGAGTATCCTGACAATATGACATGTCCGTCATCCACTGCTTTATCAGGGGCGTGTTTGGGCTGTCCCAGCACATAGATATTCTGCGTTTGGCTAATAATAATGCTATAACGCAAAATTTACGTTTTGCCGCTTTCACATTATGTAGTAATCCCAGGAGACAGCATGCAGCTGTGCACGCAATCTGTACTCCTACCATTTCAGTTAACCTTGCCACCACTTCTACCCAATAGGTCTGTATTTTCGCACAGTACCAAGCTAAGTGTATAAAATCAGCTTGGTCCTGACGCACATCTCTTGCACCGTGCTTCCTCACGTAATCCGTATCTACATAGCTGAGCTGGTGTGTAATATACCTGATGTAGGTATTTGAAGTGGATTATTCGTAGATTTCCATTTGGCGTGAGCATTTTCGTGAGTGTGCATGTTGTTTCCCATTCTTTCTCTGTGAGAGGTGTGTCTAGTATTTCGTTCCACTTTGCTTGTGCTTTGGTCGCCCTGTGGTCTAATTCCGTCTGCGCTTGTACATAAAGTCGTGAGACCAAGTGTGATGTGTTCGTGGAGGTAATCAACAGTTGCAGAGTGTCCATTGTTGGCGGTTCGCTCGGGAAAGTCGGAAAGTGTTGTTTTAATGCCCCTTTAAGTCTGTGGAATGTGAAACGAAAGAGCATTGACGGGTTCTGGACAAAGGCTAAGTCACGCTCTGTAATAAAGGCACCATCTTTGTAGACGTCACCCATTGTGCATATACCCACCTGTGTTAGCAGATTCATGCCCACTTCTTCCCTAGTGACAGATAGATTTGGGTGGTGATGTAGAGGTAGTGCTGGAGCATAGAGCGGCAGCTTATGCATCATTTTGCCTAAAGTTCTCCAAGCTGAGTTCGTGGTGTCTATTGTGTTTATGTCGTTGTCATGAAGTGGAGGTCTGGCATGTGTGATTATGGCATCTAGCGGGATTGGAGCTGCATCACCTTCTTCTACCACTACATGGGTTAGATATGGAGTCGTGTGGTACCAGTGTGTGGCAAATTGGGCCTGAGCGCAGAGGTAATATAACCAAAAATCAGGTACCCCCCAACCTCCCTTGTGAATGGGTAGCGTTAATGTGTCTAGTTTAATACGCGCTTTTTTGCCCGCCCATATCAGCTTCAGTACCATTGACGTAACGCGTTTGAACACCTCTTTTGGGGGTTGGATCGGAATGTTATTGAAAAGGTAGAGCAGTTTAGGGAGTATCACCATCTTCACGATCGCCATCTTATCGGCCAGCGATAGGGGGAGTTGGATCCATCTAGTGACTTTGTCCTCAAGTGTGTCAATTGCTCTGCCATAATTAGTTCTGATAACCACCTCGGGGTCTCGGTGAAACCTAATGCCCAGATATCGTAAGGGGTCTGTCTGCCACTCTAGCGGGTATTCAGTCGTGTGTTGTCGTGTGGAGTCAGTCAGTAGGAATATGGAAGATTTGTCCCAATTGATTTGTAGGCCTGAAAATCCCCAAAATTTGATGTATACTCTTAGGAGTGGGTCCAAGTTGGCAGCTGGGTCTTTGACGTACAATAACATGTCTTCTGAGTATAGTGAGATGTGTAATGGTCTATTTGGGAATGGATTGCCAAGTGGTGGTGTTTCTGTCTCACTACACAGGCTAGCGGTTCCAGCGCCAGAGCGAACAGTAAAGGAGATAAGGGGCATCCCTGCCTCGTCCCCCTTTCAATGCTAATGGCCTCTGATACATAACCATTGATTTTAATCCTCGCTAATGGTTTGGTATACAGTAATTGTATCCATTGAATAAATAGCAGAGGAAAGCCCATCCTATGCAGGATCGTTATCAGGTATGACCATTCAATCGAGTCAAACGCTTTTGCAGTGTCCAACATAATCGCTGCTGCTTTAGTGGACGGTGTGAGATAATGTGCTGTGGCAAAGAGCGTTCTGGTATTATGGGTGGTGTTCCTAGAGGGGATAAATCCTGATTGATCTGGAAGAACTAGTGAGGACATAAGTGGTTGTAAGCGTGTGGCTAGGACCTTAGCTAATATTTTTGAATCCACGTTTATCAGCGACAAAGGACGGTACGAGTTGCAAGCGTCAGGGTCTTTACCTGGTTTTAGCAATGCTATTATCATTGCCTCGCGCAGCGTTGCTGGAAGAATCTGCGCTTCGAGCGCCTCTCCAAACATATCAACTAGATATGGTGATAATAAGTCGCTGAATGTTTTGTAGAATTCACATGTAAAGCCATCTGGCCCCGGTGCTTTTCCATTTGGTAGTGATGCTATGACTTCAGTTATTTCCTCGCTCGTTAATGGTTGGGCTAGATATTGTCGTTGGTTGTCAGACAGCCAAGCAATTGCAATATCATCTAGGTATTGCAGTGTTTCACGTTGCGAGGCCACTGGGCGTGATGTATATAAGTCTTGGTAGGTGTGTACAAAGCTTTGTAGAATGCCCGCCTGATCAGTGTGTGTTAGACCATCAGCCCCCACTATCTTAGTGATTACGTGTTGTTTATGACCGGTGCATATTTTAGTAGCTAGAGCTCTACCTGGTCGACCGCCTTCTCCGTATGATCTAGCCACGTGTTTTTTGCTTAAGTATTTGATTTCATCCGTGGTGAATTTTTGATGTTCTGTGAGCGTATTTCTTATGTCCTTCAGTATTGTCGGGGTTGGGGTCAATTCATATTTGCGTTCCAAGGCACGGAGTGTGGATTCGCAACGTGAAATTTGTGTCCTGATGTCTCTTAGAATACCAGCAGTCATGCTTATACACACCCCCTTACAGTTGCCTTGAACGCTTCCCATAAGAGTACAGAATCTTCCGTGGTGTCTGCATTAAGTCGGAAGTATTCTTTGATCGCTTTTCCAATGGTGTCTACATATATGGGGTCTGTGAGTGCACCATTGTTGAAACGCCAACTGTAAGGTGGAGGTACATAATTCGGAATGTGTAATGACAATTTGATGGGGTTGTGATCCGATAGTGTCCTGGGTAAGTGTTTTATGGCGTGTGTCCATAATAAGATGTCGTCCGACCCTAGCCAGTAATCTATTCTTGACCAACTGGCATGGGGTGCAGACGTGTGTGTTGCTTCTTTGATCACGGGGTGACGTAACCTCCAGATATCAGTGTCTGATCAGCAGCAGTAATTAGGTGCTGCCAAACTTCCCGGAAGAACTCTGGTGTATCTGTGTTTGGACCGTATGTGTTTTCCAGTGTTACCTGCCTGCCACGTATTTTGCCCTTCACTATCACATATCGTCCATTGGTGTCCAGTGTTGTGGTGTCCACTCTAAAGTTCGTGTATAGAAACTCCCCTAGCATAGGATGAATATTTAGAGCAGTGCATTGATTCAGCCTATCCTCTCCCCACCTGTGCATGCGAGTGTGGTGATTCATGCGTTTCCTGAAACATGACAATGTCAATATGCCATCTGTCTAGACAAGCAAATATGTGACGAATTTTCTTGGGGTTAGTGTACCCTCTAATATTCCATGACAAGACATTCAATGCTATGATTGGAGATATAGGATCAGCCATTAGAATTTCTATAAACAGGTAAAACAGTCTCCCCATCTTGACAGAGGAGGAGCCACGGTGCATTGTAGAAACAGTACAGTAAGGTTTCGTGCATACATTGATGGAAGTGGTTCGGCTGAACGTAGGCAATGCATCTCAAGCAGACTGATCTATAAATAACAGTAACAACCCCCCCAACCTACCCCCACCCCACAACAGCAGCCCAATTCTGCTGATGCCATACCCTTGATGAACATCCCATTTGTATTCAAACTGTGTCGGGGAACACCCATTTGGGGGTCCGCCTGGACTGCACATCACCATGCGATCTAGCGGATGTGGACGGTTATAGTGTCTCATACAGTCACCAGATGTTTGTCTTGTGTATCCCTCCAGCATGCATTAGTCGCCCTACATCGGGAACGTTGTGAAGTCGTAGGGACAATTGCCCATGTTCGCTCTTGTACGTGGGCAAGTACTCAACTACAACTTAAATACAGCATGTCAGTTTCTGCGTAGACATATAATAGGAATCAATGGCTATGTGTGGTTCGCGCACTCCCACATCACGCAAAGAACATGTAATATGCGAAGTCGATCTACTTAGAGAAATGGGAGGAGTGGGTGTTTTCAGAGGAAAGTAAGACACAGCCCTACATTGTAAGCAATTATCTGGGTGCATTTTTTTAGAAAAGAAACAGTTAGTAGTTCTGATAGGTGTGCATCTTAGTTGGTCAGCACCTTTCTCTTCTACCACATTGATAAGTAGTGAACATTAGTACTTAGTCACATTTTATGATGTAGGGGAGCATCCTTGTTTTAAATAGTAACTGTTCGCATCACACATCATATCAGTCCATGTGAGAGCATGTGATCATTATAACCTTATCTAGTCAGAGTCTTGACATTGCTGCTGTACCTTACCATGTGTCCACACCATAGCAAGCTGCATGTATAAACCAGTACAAACACCTAATTCCCCACATTGGGGGGGTCGGTCCACTCATCAATAGTCAATAATGAGATACAGCTAGGTCTTACCCACCGGCAGTGTGTCTGTGTTCACTCGCTGATACTGGGAAGCCAGGACTTTCTCATCCCAGTAGATGTAAGATATAGAATGTAACATACCACCTATTGTCAGTTGTCCTCTTGACCCTGTTGCTGACGTTGACAGTCTTTGCGGTGGTTTGTGATTTTCTTTCTGAAGTCGTTCGCCGCCTTGGAAGAAGTGAGAAGTGTTGCTTTACCTTTCCATTTCACTTTTAGTCTTGCTGGGTAGAGCATGGCATATTCCACTTGAAGTTCTCGCAATTTTGTCTTTGCTCCATTGAATTCTCTTCGAGCTTGTTGGACTGCTTGTGTGTAGTCTGGGTAAAATTCAAGTTTGTTGGATTGGTATTGAAGATCTTTCTGCTCTCGTGCCATGCGCAAGATCGCATCTCTGTCACGGTAATTCAGTATGCGGGCTACAATCGGTCTTGGTGGTGTACCTGGAGGTGGTCGTGGTGCCAGCGTTCTATGTGCTCATTCAACAATGAAAACATGGGATAGTTTGTCTTTGCCAAACATGGAAAGGCACATTTCTTCCACATACGCTTCCATATTACCTATGTTCGTTGATTCCGGTACGCCCGCTATGCATATGTTGTTCCGGCGTGATCTCGCTTCCAAATCTTCGGACTTAGATTTGATAACTTCTAGAATCTTCTCGAAACCTGTGCATTTAGAGGTGCTGGTGCGTGATTCATCCTCTACTGCAGATATTCTGGTCGCTGCCTCGTCCAATCTTTCGCCATGTCGATCTACTTTGGTTGCCATGGTGTCCATGCGTGTTGTTAAATGGTCCATTTTACCATGCATATCTTGCAGACTGTCTTGTATTGCTTTCAGCATAGCCTCTATGCCTTTGGGTTGGGTGCGCTCTGATTCAGCTTCGGTATCTGAATGTGGGTGCAATCCTCTAGTTGGCCGTCTTTGCTCAAAGTTGAGTTTTGGTTGCTGTTTGTCAGGTTTCCCCATGTTGTGGAGCTTACACTTCTTGCAGTGTTGTGGCGGCAATGGCCGCTATTGAATCCTGATTGCAAATCCGGAATATATAACCAGCCCTACAGTGTGGCGTCGGAGCGTGGAGTTGTGGTCGGTGTCGCTCCCTTTACATCATTTGCGGTGTCTGTAGTTGCGCTTGCTCACTGCAGTTCGTGTCTGGAAGGAGTTGTGCAAGTGCGCTTAAGAGTGCGCGCCGTATGGAGACGTTATGCGTTGTGACATTGATTCAGTGTTTGGCGCGTTGGTTGATACTGCCATGCACATTGCTATATTGAACCAGACGCATTATCGATATTGATCATCAGTTACTGGCGCAGTTGCAGTCCTCCCGCCATATTTATGCTCCACACACACTAAAATGGCCGCCACCACTGGTTAGCCCTGCAGATTGCGAGTCCCAAACAATGTTGTGCGTTTCTGTGGCCGTTTTTAAGAACACCGATTAATACACTTTTATACAGCACAGTAGTAGTCTAGGCATGATATGTGCATCGTGTGTTGCAAAGCGTGTCTTGCGATTGCAGTTGAAGGCAGGAGATGGTTTTGTGTTTCCTCGCCATGGTGATAGGTGTTGTGTGCTTCGCGCCTTTAATCTGGCATCATCACCCTGATGAAAGGGGTTGTGGAGCTCACAGTGCCTCTGGTTCTGCAAAATACAGCTTGTATGGGCAGTAATACGACCGGTGTGCAGTCCGATGATCATTTAATTTGTACATAAACGGCAGCCCACGGATCCTCTGCTCGAAACAGTGCTCATAGTACTCAGAGCATTTAATGCATGTGCAGCATATATGCCTGTGGTGTGTACCTTAATCCTGCCCGTATTTAGCCCCCGCAACAAATGATTCGGAGGCAGCAAAGTATTTTACAGGTCTGGGCGCCGCCATCTTAGTGCTCCTTCTCGGTGCTTGTACCGACACATTGCCGCGCTTAATCAAGATTGTCCTGCGCCTTCGCTTTCATCAGCATAGCAGTGTGCAGCACGTGTCGTGGCTTCAGGCATCAACGTACAGCACAAGTGTGTCGGGTGTCTGACCGCTCGCACCCCCGCGACACACACGCCAACAATCGCCTGCAAGTCGTTTTTAAAGTTATCGCAGAAGTGCGAGCACCGCACACTTCGTATCGCAGCCTGTTCTGTCCAAACCGGTAGCTTCCAGTACAGTATTATGGGTGCATTTACTCACAGTTTTATGTGCGGGTATCGGTGCGTTTCAGCAGAGAGTTGTCCGGGAGCAAGATTCCTCTATTACTCCGATAGGTCCCGCGGAGCCGCCATCTTGTCCACTCCGATCTAGACTATCGGCAATCTTCTCGGGACAAAATTCTTCCATTCTGTGGCTCATACAGCTCCCATATGTACCTTATCTTGATCCGGACATCTTCCTATACCGTAATTTTTGTTTTGGCATTGGATTTCGTGACTGTATATTCGTTATTTTAGCAGGAAAATGAGCCGTCCGGCGGAGCTGCCTAGTTAGCCAGCCATTCCGCAGTGCACCCTCTAGCGCCCCCTCTGCAGGCCTGGAAGTTGTACTGCTAGTAATTAATGTTTCCTTCCCGAAAGCCATTTACAGATTGCTTGTGCTTCCTCAGAGAGAGGTGAATCAAGTCCAAATTGCTTATTGAGGTAATGCATCTTAGTCATATCGTCTGTCTTCATCAGGATCATGTTTCCTATCAATCAATCAATAAAAACTTTATTTCGGTTTTGTTTACAAACCATAAAAGTGCAATACAGCAATACAAAATTCATTATTTTAAAAAGGAACCATATCAGGATACAAAAATACAAGAATACAAGATTAGCATCACCAAGAGGGAATACATATTTTACCTGAATACAATAAATACAAGCTCAGAATTTTTTTTATCAGAAATTCATTACAAATCCAGGCATTTTCTGTACTTTACAATAGATTTTAGAAATTCAAGTACATGGAGAATACTGCCACTGTGTAATAGTTGTAAATACATCAAAGCTGGTCTGATCTGACGAAAATTGAGTTTCCTTAAAAGTGACACCAGATAGCGTTTACGGGGATATTCATAAAATTGACATAAAAACATAAAATGCAGCATATCCTGCAGAGACTTTCCGTCGCAGCCGCAGGGAGCTGCTTCTTTACTAAAAATGGCTTTTTGTGGCCTAACAAGCAAATAATAAAATTGATTCAGCCGAAATCTGCTTAATAAAAAATGTTCATATGAGGTCAGAGTGCCCATTAAATAAGGCTCAATGTGTAAGGATGTTTTTAACATTACATATTTTCTGACACTCGGTTTCTGAATCTCTATGGCTTCCCTCAAAATTTTTCTTTCCATGAGGAAGGCTAGTTGTATTGCCTCCAGGTCCCTCTTGGTAATAGAATCAGGAGTTTCAAAAAGCTCACCACGCCCTAATCTAAAAAAACTTGTCTTCAGATATTTCAGCCATGGTATAGCGAGTGCGTTATCCCGGGACAGACAGTCTTTTACAATTAAATGCGTAAGAGGGATATCAGGATTTAGCCATAGTTTTAACCAGCAGGTCAGTGGGCATAGGGAGAAAATATCACTGACATACTGTGTCCCTAGTTCTTCGTGGACAGCTAAGCTAGGCGTGCCCGAAGGGACACACATAAGACGATTCAAAAACGAATTCTCCACAATCTGGAGTTGCTCTCCCGCAATATTCCCCCAAATTTCACTGCCATATACTGCTGTAGCCACTGATTTGGCATTATATAGTTGCAGCATAGCACCAGTAGGCTTTTTCTCCAGTTTGGATGCAAAGTTAAATATCGATGCATTCACCCTAGCAACGTCCCCTTTCTTTTTATGAACATGCGGGCCCCATTTTAACTTATTGTCAAAAAGGACCCCAAGGTAGGATAACGTGTTGGATATGGGAATTGTTGCATCTCCCACTTTGAATAGAAAATTCCTTCTGGGTTGCTGACCTACCTGCATGATAAACTATTTAGAATTGTTAATCGTTAAGTCCCTATCTGTCATGAAGGACTTAAAAGCAGTTAAAAGGGCTTGAAGGCCTCTTTCGCTCCTAGATATGAGGACTGCATCGTCCGCATATAATAGGACCGGAATGCCCCGACGTCCAACTCTGGGGCAGTCAGCCACCACCTCCTGAAGAGCGCTATCTAGGTCATTAATATAAAAATGAAACAAAAAAGGAGCCAGGATACATCCTCGTTGGACTCCTCTTCTGATATTAAAATTCTTCGTCACACTCAGATCTTGGGAAAATCTAACGTTCGCGCTGGTATTACTATGTAAGTCTTCTAGGAAGTCCACAATACCACCATCAACCCCCTTCGCCCTCATGAACTGCCACAGCTTCCGCCTGTTCACACAGTCAAAAGCTGAAGACAAGTCCATGAACGCAAGGTGGATGGTCCCCCTATATGCCACTGTGTAGTTACTCAATATTAAAAAAAGATTGAGGCATTGAGTTATCGTGGAACGACCTCTGCAGAAGCCATACTGGGAGATGGACATGATATTATTGTCCTCAACCCAAGTAGTAAGTCTCTTCAGCAGTACCCTTCCTATTACTTTCACCATAGAGTCTATGAGTGAAATGGGTCTATAACAATGCGCACTGCGCTTATCCCCTTTTTTAAAACAGGTACGATTGTGGAAACCCCCCAAGACTGAGGGCATCCACTTCGTACCGCAGCATTAAAAATGGATTCCAGAATTGGGGCCCAAAAAGAAGGCTCAGACTTAAATAGGTCAGGGGGAATCCCATCTGGACCAGGTGCTTTCCCGGTTGTTAGTCCTAAAATTCCTTCAAGGATTTCGCCCCTTCCAATTGTGATTTTGTTACTGCTAAAATCAGATGTCAAACTATCAATTTCTTGCAGGGGGCAGGCATACAGGTGCTCAAAGTGAGCTTCCCAATTCTCCTTAGATATGTGACATTCAAGACCATCTCCTGTCTCCTGGACAAGAAATGTTTTTTTCATTGTATCCCAAAACTTAGAACTATTCTTGAGAGTGTCAGGGTCCAATAAATCATTCCATGCCCCGTCCCTGAAGGTCTCCTTACGTTTGGCTAACGCTGCCTTGTAATCCCTCCAACATATTTTTACATTAGCCTGCACTCTAGGTTTAGAAGCTAGGGCTGCCCTTAAATTACTAGCTGCTTTTGAGCAGTGATGATCAAACCACCTAGGGCCCACCATAGTCTGTTTCTTGGTAGGCACAGACAACAGCTCAGTAACCCTATCAGAGTTCGTCTGGAAAGCTACTAACACCTTCGTGTGCTGGTGCCCCCCCCCACCCCCAGTGTGCAGGTATCGATTTCAACTGCACACAGCATTTTAATATCATTATAAAATAGCTCAGGGGTAACTTGAGTCCATCTAAGTCTGCGCTTTCCATCGGTTGTGCTCAATGCTCCCTGTTTGAGGTTTGACTCTATTTTTACAGTCCAGGTTCCTGTTAGACACAGTGAGAGAGGATTTTGGTCACTGAATTCACTCTCCTCAATTAAAAAAGAATCTACAAATGTGGGCATAGGGAATGAAATCAATACAAAATCAATGAATGACCCCTTCCCATGGCCCATAAAAGTGGGTACCCCAAATCTAGTATAGGGGTCCATCAAAGCCATGGTGGGTATCATATCAAAATCATTCATCATATCATTAAGCCGAATGCTCAAAATGAAATCCGTGAGTTCGAGGGCAACTCAGTTCAGAAATGCATGTGAGTAGGGGGTCACCACAAGGATGTATGTTAAAATCACCCATGACCATCAGGTTGTGCAAACTGTGACTCATAGACGTATTAATAAAAGCATTCAGAGCTAACATATAACTATGATCCAAGCATGATGACAGTGAGTTATAAAAATGTACCAAACCAACCATACAATTTTCTCCTTTTAAAGTTAAAGCAAGAATACCTGGGTTAGAAGAAGGGACTGTGCAGACTTTACAAGACAAAGCTACAGAAATATAAATGACCAGTCCCCTCTTTGGTCTTCCCCTGCTGGAGGCAATTGCTGGGACAAAGTATGCCTTATATCCTTCCAGGAGGAGATTACATTCAACCGACCTTGTTTCTTGCAAACAGATTATCAAAAATTGCTTAATACAAGCAATCCAACTAGAGTTACCTATCTTGGCAGCTAATCCTGCAATATTCCAGGAAATTAGATTGTTAGGACTCCCCCTGTGTGGTCTATCCTCCACAACTCCCATGTCATTTATCCTCCCTCCTCCCTGGTCATCAGTTTCCTTAAGTCAATCGCAGGCGTCCAAGTCAGACAGAATTTCATATCTGTTATGGACTGGGAGTCCGCGCCCGTTCATATTTGGGTTGCTGAGAATATTCTGTGGTAGCAGGTGGGGGAATAAACAGGGCGAAATCTCACCATAGACTAATCTCCCAATCGCCAGTTTTCATCCTGGTTAGATATTATCGGCCCCCTCCCAGGTAGAGGCCTATAAAAAAACCCTAAAGGTAATAGTTCAATTGCCGTGCCCGTCATCCGCTGGTGGCATTGGCCTCTTGATAATAAGCGACCAGCGATATGAGAGTTATCAAAATTGACAATAATACAGTCCCCACTTCCTATCTTATTGGATCCACCTATCCAGCTAACCCTGCGTACCATTATTATACTATTAGAAATATTCGCCCCATCAAAAGTGTTTTGACTAAGCCAAAACATAGTCTTATTCCTTAGTTGTTCATAGCTTTCAGTCTCTCCTGGTGGGAGAGCAGGAGCATGGGCCAATATGACCACGTACGGAGTGGCTTCTGGTGGAAGATCAATAACCACGGGTCTTTGTGCCACACTAGGTCCCTCGTCTAACCTCTGAAGAGAATCAGGTATGGGTGTTTTCCTCCTGGTGCTTGGTGGGTGTAATGGGGGAGTAATCCCTCTCGAGTTTCCACTAGAGTTGCTAGGACCAGCTATAGCCATAGGGCTTGAGCTGCTTGGCACTGGATCAGCCACCTTGGTACTGTTACCGGCTGTCCTATCCTTCATGCTGGGAGGGGGAGTATTTTTTACCTGTGTGTATACTGTGCCTGTCGCTTTCAGACAGTTCCCCAATGAAGACTCCAGAAACAAAAGCCTTGACTCTACCCCGCTTAGTTTTGACATGATGGGTTCCAGCAAAGTTAGCATCATGCCCTCTAATTTCCCCCAGAAATCTCCCCCACCATAACCACAATTCAGTGTTCCTTCATCACTCTGAGTATTATTAATAGGGTTTCTATGATCTTATTTTCCTGTATCATATATTTCTGCCATAGTCACCACCTTACAGCCTGTGTCTGTATGACTCTGTTTAGTTACCCTGTTTTTTTGGGATGATACTGGTCTTTTTTAAACAGTTGGAAACTGACTTTTGTTTCGGTGCTCTAACCCGTAGTCTAGACTTTACTGGGCTAAGTAACTGCTCTGGCGTCCCAGAGATCATACTGTCACTTACTGAGGAGAGGTCATCCTCTGTCTGGTGGACCGTTTCTTGGCCAGGAGGAGGGGTACTTTGGATCTGGATGGTTGTTAGGGCAGGAGTACCAGATAACCTGCCAAATGTGGCGTCCATAGAAAGCCTGCGTTCTGTCAGAATAATTTCCTTATTGACGGCTGTCTCAGCCCTAGTCAGGTAAGTGTCTAAGGTCCCAACCATCCCTGAACCGCCTACATCTTTCCGTCGCGCCATTACAGGACACTAATAATTCTGAGTAACCAGTGCTTAATTGTTTGAAACAATGGCCTAACCTGAATATGAGGAAAGAACCTAGGGAGTGTTGTCAATATTGTTGTTAGCAACACCTAATTGATACAACACAACAGTTCCAATAAAGAAAGATTATGGGTGCACACAAATATATCCTGATAGGAAATTAATAGTGTAACGGTCAATAAAAATAAGATATTAACTTATTATACAGTAAATCAACAAGGAATTAATCCCTTTGTACTGAGTAAATACATTTAACATGTTCCTCAAATGTCTGTTGGGCAGTTCCACAAGTGTATGGTCAGTTCAAGTACTATGCAGTTACTCACAGAGTTTATAGCGGAATAAGGGGGGTGGCCCAGCCCGGCCTCTTCTGGCCTCTGACAGCCACAGACGGGCCCGCCCTTGGCCTGGGCTTCGCCCAGCTCGTCCCGCGACGCGGAGGGCTTGTGGGGGCTATATGCGCCTCCTGGCGCTGCTGTCCACGGTGTCAGAGCGGGCTGCGCCGCTGAGGCTGCCAGGAATTGCAGTCCCGGGGCGGCAATGGCGCTGTTGGTAGCCTCTTTGACTCTTGGCGGTGGTGGCAGCAAAAGGTAAGTCCCCACGCAATGACTCCGGTAATTTTAAGACTCTTGGCGGTGTTAGCAGGGCGATGCAGGCTCCCTCCTGCTCTGCTGGTCTCCCGCTCTGCCGAGGGCTTGTGGGGGCTATATGCGCCTCCTGGTGCTGCTGTCCACGGCGTCAGAGCGCGCCGCACCGCTGAGGCTGCCGGGAATTGCAGTCCCGGGGCGGTGACGGCGCTGTTGGTGGCCTCTTTGACTCTTGGCGGTGGCGTGAGCAAAAGGTAAGTCTCCCCGCAATGACTCCGGTAATTTTAAGACTCTTGGCGGTGTCGGCAGGGCGATGCAGGCTCCCTCCTGCTCCACTGTTTCCTATTAGAGATGGCAGAAAAAGCTTTTGTGTTGCCGTTGGTAAAGCCGCTGGAGAATTGAAGCCTCTGCTAGAGTTGCATCTCATATGCTGTACGTAAGATTGCAATTCGAGTTTTTTCTTCTTTGCTCATGGTTCACAACTTTTAAGGTTTCCCCCTCCTTTTTCATCTGCTGCATTTCATTGTCCATGTAGGTACCAAACAAGACTGAACCTGTAATGGGCAGGCTCATGATTTTGAGATGGGCATCAGAATTGCGAGATGTCAGATGCAGTCATAAAAGTCTTCTAAGTTAAGTGTGGTGCTAATGAGTCTTAATTTTTTTTAAATTTTATGTTTTTTATTTACATTTATTGTGTCAATGTACAATATATTCCAATGTTGCAACCGTTTTTACAAAATATGACAACATATACATGACATCACAACATTTCTGTGCACATGTAAAGAAATTACAGTCCATCCACCCAAAAAAAACATATACCTGGAACTATTAAGGAGTAAATAGTCTAAAGTTATATCTCACTTGGTGACATCTCCTACACCATGCACATTAACATGAAGCATCCTAAACAGATCCAGCTGATGACAAAGTTGACGGGGTACTCAGGTGTTCCGTCTTTTGATTTTCAAAGTCCATACACAGGAGTGCCCATATATATTGAGGCTTGGATTTAGTAGGCTGCTTATTAGCAACCATGGAGGTATGTTTTGGAACAGTCAAAGGTCTTGGTGGAAGATTTAAAGGCTGAAGCAGGTCCTGAGGAGGATCCTCAGCTGGGATTTTCATATATTGTGGCCGTTTGGCAATAGGAGAAGGCACTGGTGTAGCTGACCACAAAAGAAATGATCTGCTGGCGATTAAAAGGTGACTGTTGACGTATTGTATTGTATTGTATATTGGATTTATATAGCACTTATCACCCAGGGGTCTCTAAGCGCTTGCCTTGGGAACCCGTCCTGGCTTTTCCCTGTGAGATAGCCCCTACAGGGCATCCCCAAGGTGAAAGCCAGGCATCCCGCCGCGGGGGGCCGTTGTGGAGATTAAGCAAGCTTAATGCCCAGAGTTGCAGAGTGTGAACACATGATTAGGTCAGGCACCGAAGCGAGAATTATCGAGTCCGTGGACATTTGAGCTCAAGGCCCTGCCGCGCCAGGAATTGAACCCTGGTCCCGGGTCTGACCTCTGCTTCAGGGTCTGCCTGCTCTAACCAGTGAGCCACACTTCTCCACACCACGTCAAAAACATTGACAACAGCCTTCTTTATTGCAAATGGTACAACTTTATTCTTCTTGACAGCGAAAGCATATGGAATCCTTTGATGTCGAATGATGAGATGCATGACTCGATGTGGAATATTTTCATGGCAAGAGCTTTAACTTCGATGATCCCAGTTTCCTCAGTGATGAGTGGTCCTCAGGTGTTCACGTTGAAACAGCCACAAGGGTCCTTGAAGATAAACAGGTTGGAATAGTTTTGTGCTTTAACGCTGGTTTCTTCAACATCGATCTTGAGTTTCTAGGTCAGCGAGAGTGATACTGATGTTTTATCTCCTTCCTCTCCTTTGATCTCCCTCAGTGACAGTTCTTTGGAGGAAGAAACCTGGTCTCAATGAAAGGGGACCCTTGATTGGCCTTCCTGCACTGATGTTTTCTTTATATAGAATTCACATTAGTACACAGAAGGTAGGAGAGGCAAACAGCCCACACTCAGATCATGTTAGTTAGAGGATGCCTTTGTCTT
The DNA here is from genome assembly GCF_964263255.1 of Lissotriton vulgaris. Taxonomy (NCBI): domain Eukaryota; kingdom Metazoa; phylum Chordata; class Amphibia; order Caudata; family Salamandridae; genus Lissotriton; species Lissotriton vulgaris. Next base: position 812,939,535 of record NC_141696.1, on the reverse strand, counting down.
CCTATAGGAGGGGTAAACAGTGATGACAGTGGCACAATAGTACCCTGCAAAGTATGAAAAATCTAATTAGAAATGCTTCAAACACATACAAAAGAAGGAATGAAGTGAAAATATTTGAAAATATAAGGTAAACTCCTCACGAAATAGTCCCTGAACTGTTCAGGGATCCACTCAGGATGATCCCTAAAAATAAACCAAGGCTAACAGGCAACTGGCAGAACAATACCTGCCGGGATATGAAACCTGATTACTACTTAAAGGAGCAGTGCACATTTTCAGCTTCTCTTCACAGTATGTTTATAGGTTACCTTTTTTTCTTCTTTTCAACTTTGCACTGTTTACTTGGGAGTTAATCTATGCAACAGTGTGACTACTTTGTGCTGCAATACTGGCTTATGAGTATTATAGTAAATTGGGAAAAGTTTATAGGGTAAATAGGAATCATCTGCATATTGGAATTCCAGATTTAATATTTCTGTAAATGTAATTCACATACAAATGTTAGAATTTTCTTTCCCCACACAGAGACAAAAATATTTTACTTTCATGACTATCATGGAACATACAATAATGCAGAAATACCAAAGAGATGAGAACAAAATGTATGAATAAATGCAGACAGAAATGTCCAAAACAAAAATACTGTAAAGTTGGGAGCATTAATTAAAATGAAATATAACTATAATAAAACATAACAATGTATTAACTTGTGATATACATATGCTGGTCACTTGATGGGTGGCATCCAAAATGTTGCTCCTAAAAGACTGGTGAGAAGTGATGCATTAAATCAAGCAATCTACAAGGTTTACTAAATCTCTGTGTGTCTGCATTAACATCAATGCTTTCAAATACCCACACATCTCCTCGAAGGTAGACAGGATCACATCTGGGTCTGTCTCCTCATTCAAACATTTACAACACGCACCCGGTTATCTCTTCCATAAACCAACAAATAACCCCGCTGTGTCAACCATTGACCATTTCCTCATAGACTCCCTGGGGCAGATTTACGAGCCCCTTGCGCCACTTTTGGACCGCGGTTGGGTCATTTCTGTGACGCAGCGGCAGTGTAAACCATGCACCATGTTGCGCCCTATTTACGTGACGCATCTAGGGAGATGCATCACGTTGTGAAGCCCTGCGCCACATGAAATCTGCGTCAGGTTTCATGTGGGCGTTCCGGCGCAGGGGGGAGGGCGTTCCGACACAGTAAAGCCTCGGTAAAGTGCCTGAGTGAAAACTACTAGATTCCACTCAGTCACTTTTCCGACGCCGCTGCGTCAAAACCTTTCGCCTGCTTGAAGCAGGCTTAAGGCTTGACACACTATTTTATGTATAGGCAGGCAACGAGCATTGCTGGAGTTGCGTCGCGCTTCCGACACAACTCCAGCATTGCGCCACCCTTCCGATGGGAGATGCGTCACGCATCTGTTTATCCTTGCACCACGATGCGCCTCACAATAAATGCGGTGCATCTGTGGTGGCGCAAGGGTAAACTTGCGTGATGCATCTACCTGGCGCTTCCCTGCTGATTTGCAGGGATGCGCCAGATGTCATAAATCTGCCCCCCTGTACTTAGCATAATCCAACCCGCTGTTTGTGACAGGGTCCCATGCAGTAGCATTTACAGTGCCTAGATCAAGTGAAAGCGGGTTATGATCACTGGAACAGTTTAGTGTAATGGTAAAGTCAGACACTAATAATAAGAGGGACTTGGAAATTAAAATATGGTCTATTGTGCTACCAGTGTCACTTCTATTGAAGTTAGGAACTGGGCACTTTGAGGCTGTTTAGAGCTCAGAAGCAGACACCAAGCCATAAACCATTACAAGACTATTTAAGACTTCCCCTTAAGGGTCCTGAGAAAAGTGTGCTTGACCTTCACCAAAAGTATCAGTGTGTCCACAAGCGGCACTATCAGGATGGCTACACAGTCTTGAATTGAATCCCCTTACCATATAAGATTACAACCACACTTACATTTAGAAAGAAATTTCACTAGGCCGTGATTCAATTTATCTACTACCTCAGACCTTTTATGAGCATATATAGTGTCATAAAAATTAACAACAAGGATATTATGTGACCCTGCACAGTATAATGCACCAGCCGGTAATGATTGTAAGTACATGGGAAGTATTTGACCTTGCCTACAATTTGACTACAAACTTGACAAAGTTTGCTAAACCCTTTTTGGTACTTAGAGGATCAAAGACATTTGTAGTGGCTACATTATAGGACCAACAGCTTCCCTCACACCCCTCTCTGTTACACCTCGGACCTTTGTCTGTCACACTTCTCAGGACTACAAAATAGCCCAGTGGAAGAGCCCAAATAGTACTACTGCAGTAGCCAGTCCACCATCCATCGCAGTGGGCCAAAAGATTGCCTATAATAGCTGGGTCCCTAAAATTCACCACTACACAGTCCTCCATACCAAGTTTTTCCCATTAACAATCCATGCCACTATTCAAGCCATAATTAAGTTCTGGATTATTCCACCATTGTTCCCCAGATATTTGGTGAGCCAATAGGTTACTTTAGTGCTTATTCTGGCCAGTCCTTTTGCCCAGTCCATTGGTGGGGGAATGTTTTATTAACACTATAATGTAAGGGTGGACTCAAGGGGTAGTTGCAGATGAACACTGCTGCCTGACATAGCTGGTGGGTGGTGTATAGATAGAGTAAGGAAAAGAAAAGGGAGGTACCCTTACATTCCAATCAGGGACAAGGGAAGCATAGGTAAGAAACAAATAGGTCCCTAAGTGCAATGATGATAGATCATGAACTTTAAACAAGTGCCAGTAGTCAGTAAGCATGGGCGAATTTTGCGAATCTCGCGTTCGCGAATTTTGCGGATTTGCGAATTGGCAATCTGCAAAATCCGCGAATTCTCGCGAATTTGCGGATTTTTTTTTTTTGTGTGTTCGCAAGTGTTTCTACCAGTTCGCGAGGATTTGGTACTAGTTCGCAATTGCGAACTTACTTGTCGGCTCGCAACGGTCGCGACTATGTTGTTTCTACGTCTGGTTCATCATCACAGCCTCCCAGCACCCTCTGTTTCACCACTGGCACCCTCTCTTTGACCCATGCCACCCTCTGTTACATCAATGCCACCCTCTGGTTCATCATCACTGTAGAAGATGGGGGGGGGAAAAGCAAGCCCACCTGCCCTGCTTGAACTGACATGAATTAATTTGGGGTTAGTTTATTAACAACACCTGCCCTGCCCCAACTGACAATAATGAATTAGGGGCTAGTTAATGTGTCACTGAAAGAATTTCAAGTTCCAGCCTGGCACCTGCTTGTCTGCTCCTTTAGCTGTAAATCAGGACCTTTGTGGCATACAGTTAAGGTCAGAGCAGGGTCACACAATAGTTGCAAGCAGGCAACCGAATTCTGGAGGGCCCCCTCAGGAAGCACTACAGAGAATCGTTACAAATCATGAGGTTGACCTTTTGCACCTGCTCATTGCTTTTGCTTTTGCTGAAATCGTTTTTCGTTTTTTTTCGCGCTATTCGCGGGGCGCGGCGTCGTGCGAAACCGACCGCGGAAGCCGCCAATTCGTGCGAATGAGCATTTTATTTTTTTGCGGCTTGTTGTTTCACGAGTTTTTTTGCAGTATTCGCGAGCCGCTTGCAGCGCAACACGCAAATTTACCCCAAGGTCGAGTACGGGCGCGGCCATTTTGTTTGCGTGACGTATTTCCGTTTCCGCCCGCTATGTATAATCTCGCGCAGTAAGCGCATTGCGAGTAGAGGTTCGCACGAGATCGCGCGGGAAATCTAGAGGTTCGCACGAGATCGCGAGGAAAATCTCGCGCGAACTTACTTTCGCGCTCGTGAACGGGCGCCGGCCATCTTGTTTTTCATTCATTTCCTGTGTCTGGGCATGGTGTTTAATCCTCTTGGTATCTTTGCCATCCTTTGCTTGTTTTCAGTTTTTTTTTTACGATTTTGCTTCTTATCTATCCCTCTCTTTTCCTAGCTGTATATTTTTGTCTTTTCTGCTATTTTTCTTTACTTTTAAACTACTTTTTTAATCTCTTTTCTTTTCTTCTTCCCTATCCTATTCTTTCTTAATTTTCTACTTCTTCCTACCTTACCTGCCCAGACCATGGTCAAGCCAGGCGCCGTGAAGCTGCCCAGGCACTTGAGGGCCGCAGCGGCGGCGGGGAGTAGTGCTGGACCCAGTGCCAGGACAGCATGCGGGAGATTGAGGGGGGAGCAGGTGACGCGACGGGAGATATTCAGCCCGGAGGAAGTGGGCGCGCTGGTCTACTTTGTCCAGCGCCGCCTGCCCAGGACCATCGCGGGAGGCGGCAGGATCGCGGCCGGCGGCTACAACATGCGGGAGCGGTGGGAGAAGGTGTGCTGGGCCATATCCCACCTCTACGGGGTCCAGCGCACCTACAGCCAAGTCACCCATCGCTGGACCGACCTCCTGGACCGCGAGCGCGACCTGCTGGACCAGCTCGGCTTGGAGATCCCCGGGCTTGGTGAGTAGTAGTAGCCATTTAATCACTCACTACTATGATGTTTTCTCCTGCTCTGTGTTGTTGTATTGCAAATATTTGTTTTTTACATGGAGCAAGCCAATAATGCCGCTGATGACGATTACATTGTAGTTAAATTATATTTCAAAATCTTCTGTGCATTTCAGGTGCACTGCTCTCCTTCTCAGTGGCGTTGCTACTATGCTTATTTGTTTTCTATTTCGTGGTCTCATTGGCCTGAGTAACTATTATGTATGAGTGTACGTTACAGAACTGCGTAATGCTAGACACTAGGGGGCAGATTACATTTACAAGCCCCTTGCGCCACGTTTACGTTGCCTTGCGTGACGCAACAGCGGCGTAAACGTGCCGCATCCCTGCGAGTCATTTACGACTTGACGAATCTTGGGAGATGCGTCACGTTATAAAGCCTTGGGCCTGCACCACAATGGGTGTGTTCCTAGTACGCAGGGTGGGCGGTCCGGCGGCTGTGCGCCTCGCAAAATTGCCTGCGTGAAATCTACAAGATTTAACGCAGGCACTTCTGCGACGCTGCTACGTCAATTCAATTCCTTATGTCTGCTCGAAGCAGGCGAAAGGACTGACACAGCATGTTAAGTATTGGGTGGCCCTGAGCATTACTGGAGTTGCATTGCGTTGGCGACGTGACTCCAGCGATGCGCCGCTCTTACGTGACGAGATGCGTCACGCAAGTGCCTACCCTTGCGCCAGGGTGCGCCGCATTGTAAATGAGGCGCATCTGCCGTGTCGCAAGGGTAGTTTTGCGTGACGCATTTGATCTGGCGCATCTCTGGAGATGCGCCAGAACGCGTAAGTAAGTATGCCCCTAAGGGGCAGAATTGCAATTACCATCGCATCCCTGCAAAGTAGCAGGGATGCGCCATTAATTGTGCGGCCCGCTACCACCACCAAACATGGTGCGCCGTATTTGCAATGCGGCGCACCATGGGCCCAAAACGTCACCGAAGCTTTACTGCTGGAGTTGCGTCGCAACGATGGCGCAGCTCCAGCAATGCTCTGGGGTACCCTATCTCCCCAATGCTGGGTCAAGCCGTACGTCTGCTTCAAGCAGGTGCAGGGTTTGTGTGACGCATCATTGTCCTAAAGGTGACTGATTGAAATTTTGTAGATTTCCCTCAGCCACTATTAGGATGTGTTCCAGCGCAGGAATGCCCTCCCTTGCGCCGGAACGCCCCCTGATGGCGCAGGGCTTTATAACGGGATGCATCTCCCAAATGCGTCAGGTTGTTATAATATTATACGCCGCACGATGGCGCCCTTTTTTGTTTAGCTGCTGCGTCACAAAAGTCACGCAAGAACGGCGCAAAAGAGCCGCAAGGGGCTTAAATCTGCCCCTTCCTTTGTACCCCTGACAATAAGAAAAATAGTGGCGGTGGATTGATAGTTTGACTATTTAAATGACTGGTAATGTAGCAGGCAACTGTTAGTGTTGTCACTGATCTGACTGAAATCACAATGGAGTTTGTATGTCACTTTGCGTCTTGCCTGCGGACTGCTGCCTGCCAGTCCTAGGTGAACGTTTCAGTACTTTGTTTAGTGAGTTACGTGACTTTCGAAGTCACAGGTCCGCAAATAAATGAAAACTAACCCTAATCAATATATTTTCGCAGAAATATTTTGTTATTGTTCTTTTGAAATGTTTGATTTGGTTGACATTGACAAGCAACAATCATCCATGTTTTCTGTTCTTTCTTTCATGTTGTACGTCAGCTCCCCCCAGGGGCGAGAGGAGGACACAGGAGCAGCAGGCGGCGGATGCTGTTCAACAGGGCCAGGATCGGGCAGGCGAGGGCTCCTCTGCTGGCCCCAGTAAGTTTTCATTTTAGACTAGTACCTATTTTTCCTAGCGTTCCTCATTTGACTTTTTTCAAAATTGTCTTTGCTCTTCTTGTAGACTGTATCTAAATTCTTATCCTGCCTCTACTATGACTCCCTGTGGTATTACTAGATTATTCTTATTAGTCTGTCTGTGTAGCTAACTAAGATTGCACGGTTGGCGAAACTCCCATGATTCTAGTCAGCAATAGCTCTATCAACTTAGTGCAGTCCTCTGGGATTGTCCATAATGTCTTTTGAAGTGTTCTATCTGGACTCATGCTTGCAAAAATTGCAAAACCTTTCGCTCAGTCACTCTAGTCTGGACCAAAATACACAGATTGTATTTAAGTTTAAAAGCTTTATTAAAAGTAAACACATTTATTAAAATGAAGTCATAATAAAACTAAACGTTTAACTGATAATGGAAAAGTGGTTAGTGCTGACGATTAATTGAAGACATTTCTTGTGGTCGAGCCGAGCTCTCACCTGGTTTCAACTTGATCTTGTTGTTAGAAGTCCATCTTCTGTCTGTGTGGAGAAAAATGGTGCGTGTTAAAAAAACAGCCTTCATCAGTTGTGCCAAAAAGTGCAGCAAGACAACCTTCCCTGGAAAAAGGGACATTTTTTTTAACTTTAACGTAGACAGTCACAAATTACATTGTTTTCACATGTCTTCATTCCTAGACCAAAGACTAGTGAGTGCTTTATTCTAACATTCTTAAATGTACTTTGTAGGTGGAACATCTGGTGGTGGGGCCAGTGTGGAGGTGGTGGTGCTCGACACGGAGGCGGAGGGCGATTCTTCAGGGGAGGAGGCGGCGGCTGTGAGAGTTGAGACGGTGGTGGTGGCGGCCAGAGGTAAGTTCTTATATATTCCTTACTTATTGAGATTGAAGACTAGCTGGGAAGGCAAGAATATGAGATGCATGGCTGGGTGAATGATGAAGCAATGATGGGTGGAAGGACAACAGCCTGGGTGGGTGACACAGAAACTGTATGTGTCCATATACCTGGATCATGCTACTATCTGACTCTTAGATAGCATATGTGTATCTAGAGCAGGGGTACTCATAGTACGGCCCGCGGGCCGGTGGTGGCCCGGCAAGCCTTCCTTGGCGGTGCGCAGACCTTGCAGACAATCACTGCTCCCCCGGCCCCCACAGAGCAGAGGCTTTTTTGTATTTCACCTGTTAGCGCCCCTGCATCTCCACTCTGACAATCACTGCTCCCCCGGCCCCCACAGAGCAGAGTGGAGATGCAAGGCCACAAAGAGGTGAAATAGAACAAAGCCTCTGTGGGGCCGGGCAAGCAGTGATTGTCAGGGTGGAGAAGCAGGGGCGCTACAACAAACAAAGCCTCAATAATATGTTAATGGTCTTTTAAAGACCTGTTAAGTGCTTTGGTGTTGTTGTCTGTGTGTGCGCGTTGAGGAAGCGGTCTCAACCCGGGCTGAAGGCTGACACAGATAGACACACACACAGTGAGATGACAGAGGGGGAGGTAGAGGGAGGGCAGGAGGGAGAGAGAGATGGAGAGGGAGGGCAGGAGGGAGAGCAGGAGGGAGAGAGATGTATGTAAATGCTGGGTCTGGTGGCTCAGTGGGTGAGGGCATCTGCTGCAGGGACCTGTGTGCAACCTCATGGTCACAAGTTATCGTTTTGCTTTAGCCCCGCCCCCTCTGACTCCGCCCCCACCAGTGCGGCCCTCGGCCCCAAACTACACTGTAAATGTAGCCCCTGAGAGAAAGTTTGTGAGTACCCATGATCTAGAGAGAGTAGACGGTCAGTGGATGAACTAAGTGTAACTTTGAAGAGCATGTAACACTGCACCCGCACGTCCGTTCCAGTGTAGGAAAGGCAAGGAAAAGAACTTTTAATTTTGTCCAAATACTACCATCAATAGTAGCAGTAGTTTGTATTGCAAGCACTGCATAGATCCGGTTATTACGGTGGCCACTCCCTACCTCTCTTAATAAGTTTAGTAGTACTCAGTCATTCATGTGTGGATGTATCACTGGTCACTCAATAAAAAGCAAAGCACCTAAAGTCATCCCATATATAAGCAAAAACATCCCATGTGAAGTGATAGATAATCAGATTATTTATCTTCTTCAATTTTCCATTTCTAGTACTCATTTCCACTGTAGGGTGAAAGTTAAATTAATTAAGCAGTAGCCCTTGAGTTGTAACAGAGTATTCTCAGTGCCACCCGTAATAGAAAAGTAAAAGCTTCACCACCTGCATGTACTGGACGGGTACAGTAACGCAACGCAAGTCTAGGTCACTCCTCATGGCGTGCGTCTCTTTTTCTCGGGTGCAAGTTTACTGCGCTGGCATTATGCCGGCTTGCAGAAGATAACGTACCAATTTTCCAAAACAAGAGACAAGAAGAAGAATAAGACTGGTGTACTTTCATAGTCGACTCCAATGGAAGTCCTTAGTGCTCGTAGAATTTGTTCCTTAAACTCCCACTAATGTTAGAGCAAGGATGAAGAAGTGTGAGGTTAGATAGATACTGGCCTCAATAGTTATGTAATGCGTTTGCAAGTTGCTAGTTGTAGTGCAACACAAATTTCTGCTGAATGATTGAGTTAATCTTAAGGAGCATTGGTTACAGACTATGTCTTTCTTTCTTCATATAGGTTCTCCTTCCAAACGAACAAGGAGGAAGGAGCTGGCTAGAGCGGCCCGGCAACGGAGGATCGATGCCACTGTGGCCGAATATCGGCGGCTGGTGGCCCTGGAGGACGAAGAAAGTGTGCAGTCGACCACAACAACTACGTCGTCTGCATCGGCCTCCGTTCCCCCACGGGCTGCCAGTGCCACCCAGCACAGTGGTCCACCCAGACTGAGCCGGGCTGCCAAAGCCAAACGCCACCGCCGAGTAGCAAGGACAACAGCTACAGCTTCCTCTCACAGCCGTTGCACCTACAAGGCATTGAAGGCACGCCTGCGCCGCAGTACCCTGATGGTGTCCCGCCTCCAGCAGGAGCTCCACCACTTTTCCAACCAGTTGGAGGGGCTCCGCGTAGAGCACGCCTTGCTCCGCCAGGAGCATGATGCCCTGGCCCAAAAATTTGACAGCATCCGCCCATAGTGTCCCTTGCCCCTTTTTTAGAGACTTTTGGGGGGTGGGAATTGGGAGTTGGGTTTTTGGGGATTTCTGAAGGACAATCGTTGGGGTTAGGGAGGGTCTTGCGGGAGATTATTTTGTTAGGGATATAAATATACTTTTTCAAACTTTATCTGAGCATACCCGTTTCTTACTGCTTGCCTGGTGGGTGGGGGTTTAACGTTGACTTTGTTTTCCTGAAAGTTTAGTTCCATTTTCTTCCTTTAAGTGTAAATGCCCAAATGTTTTCAACACTAAGTGCCTCTCACAGACGAAGTGAATCCAAGAGTCCTAGGACTTTAGTAGTACTACCTTCAGTCTCTCGTCTCTCGTACTAATACTCCCTTATACCCCCAAACCACCAAACGCTTATCTTACCTGTAATTTGTGTTTGAAAGTAGGGCTAGACCCAGGGCTGGCTCCACGGGAAACAGCGAATATGGTTGGCAATCTTGGTCGGATAAAATTTCCTCATAGCGGTGGTACTAGTGGTGTGACACAGTGGCAATTGCATGCCTATGAAAAAAAAGAAAATGAAATCTGGTTTGTCCTCCTGAGCAATTCAACGGTACAACTGAGAATATAGCAGGTGACAGAAGTACAGTAGAACAGTGCCACATTGTAGCCTAACAAATGGTAAAGTATAACTACTAATTCGGTTGAAGTTCTTTCACATTAGCAATGGTTCTTTGTCAAGCAGAGTAAGAATATATCCTCGGATTTCTTCACCAGCCTGTTGCTATCACCTTATCCTCCCCAGCAAGTGTGTGGATTTATTGCTGTCATTTAGTCACACATCAATCAAAACCACACAGCCCGGGGGAAGAGGGTTAGGGTTTGAAAAATGGATGGGTACGGGGGTTTTTGGGAAAGGTTTTGGGAGACAAGAAAAAATAGCACAGCATAGACAAACAATTGTGAACATAAACAAATCTTTGGGTACAAACCTATCCATCAATCTTTGAAAGTGCATGCACTACTGCATACATGTCAGTGAAAAGTAAGTAGTACATTCGACAACTGTGGAAGAAAGAATGCGACAGTACAGGGCCTGTGTGGAATTATTGATAACGATATTCAACATAAGGTCTCTGTACTTAGCCAGATACCCGAGAGCCTTGCTGGTCACTATAAATCCATTCACAACAACACTCAATGGGGTTGGTCTGGAAGGTATAGTAGATAGAAAAGGAGAAATTGATTTTTTTCTAGGTGTCCCCTCACTCACCAGGGTTGCCCCTTGGTGACATGCTTCATCATTGGGGCCATCCCAGTCCTCTACGGCCTGGGGCGTGCTGCGACTTGCGAATTACGTAGGAGCACTTACAAATAACTATGTGTGGTGCAGATGTGATAGTGGAGTGGACTAAGTGATGTGTTAAGGGATCAATTTAGAAGCAGAGAGAGATCCAAGAAATGCAGTCACAGTCAGAGAAAAAGGCAAGGGATACTGTATCTATGTGGTTGTAGTGGTCCTGTTGGAAGTGGTAAGTAAGTTGCCTGCAGAAAAAAAATCCTCCTTTTAGAGGCACTCCTCCATTGCAGCCGACGCTTCGTCCATCGATGTTGGTCACCAGAAGACACCCTGTAAAAAAAAGCACAGCATAGACAAACAATGGAACATAAACAATTCTTTGGGTACAAACCTATCCATCAATCTTTGAAAGTGCATGCACTACTGCATGCATGTCAGTGAAAAGTAAGTAGTACATTCGACAACTGTGGAAGAAAGAATGCGACAGTACAGGGCCTGTGTGGAATTATTGATAACGATATTCAACATAAGGTCTCTGTACTTAGCCAGATACCCGAGAGCCTTGCTGGTCACTATAAATCCATTCACAACAACACTCAATGGGGTTGGTCTGGAAGGTATAGTAGATAGAAAAGGAGAAATTGCTTGTTTTCTAGGTGTCCCCTCACTCACCAGGGTTGCCCCTTGGTGACATGCTTCATCATTGGGGCCATCCCAGTCCTCTACGGCCTGGGGCGTGCTGCGACTTGCGAATTACGTAGGAGCACTTACAAATGACTATGTGTGGTGCAGATGTGATAGTGGAGTGGACTAAGTGATGTGTTAAGGGATCAATTTAGAAGCAGAGAGAGATCCAAGAAATGCAGTCACAGTCAGAGAAAAAGGCAAGGGATACTGTATCTATGTGGTTGTAGTGGTCCTGTTGGAAGTGGTAAGTAAGTTGCCTGCAGAAAAGAAATCCTCCTATTAGCGGCACTCCTCCATTGCAGCCGACGCTTCGTCCATCGATGTTGGTCACCAGAAGACAGCCTGTCCACTGCCTGCCTGATGCTGAATTGTGGCTCGCTACTGTGAAGCCTGACTCCATCCTTTTTTCCCCATTGCAGAGACTGAAACCCGGCCTGTAATTATTCAACGAAAAACAGGAAGTGATATAATATTACAACACCACTGATAAATAAATATAAGGTATGTAGGCTGTGGAGTGCAAAAAGTCACAATTTGATTTTCCTAGTAGACAGTACAATATTTTTGAAAGTTCGTACTCTGAGTCACCTTTTGAAGGATAAATAAGTATGGGCAAATTAATGTAGCGGATCTTGCCCTTCAAGCTAGGTGTACTGTAAACTGTGTTTTAGAACAAAATTAGATCTTCCTAGCAGTGCTCCCACCCAGACCCTTACTAAAGCCAGTCGCAAAAATGTAGAAGACCCCCAATCAAATCTCAAAAAACGAGGCCTAGCAGAAAACTGGTGACAAAACTTACTTTGAAAGTAAAAGTAGGCCGAAGTACCCCCTTCCTAATTACCCCTTACCCACCGTGGATTGCATTCAAACCACTTGCAAGCAACCAAGCAAAAGTAGCCATAGCCAGCATCGCTCCAAGACTCGAAATCCCCCCCACTCAAACACATGCAATAGAAATACTGCTAACCCTAACGAACCCTAAGTTAAGAATAGTGGCAAAGGCTTTCTTTAACTATGCCAAATCCCCCCTTTCCCACCATGGATTTTCTTCAAATGACTTGCAACCAAAATTACACATTCTCACGAGTGCTCTAAGACCCCAGAACTCAGTTGCAAAAATCTAGAACACCCCGAAACACATGCAATCCTGCTGCTAGGGCTAACCCTAACGAACCCTAAGTTACAAAAAGTGCCAAAAGGCTTTTCCGCGAGGATTTTGTCCCAACCACTTCTACCCGGTATTAGACCTTCCCAGGAATGCCCCAAGACACGCCAACCCACCCGCCAAGAAGCATAACACCCCCAAACAGGCCAAAAGCATAATCTCATACTTGCAATATTTCTCGGCCTTCGGTCCAAACGCGCTGCGTAGCTAGGCCATAAGTCGGGGTTGCCACGACGGATTTCCTGAAAAGCAAATGCAATCAAGATTAGAGTGTCCCAGCAGTGCTCCCAGACCACGAAAGTCACCCACAAACACCAGGAAGCCCCCGAAACAGGCCCCCGAAAACGCTACATTGAGCAAAATGTCAGAAATAGCCAAAAAAAAATCGGCCTGGATTTTGTCCCAACCACTTCTAGCCGGTATTAGACCTTCCCAGGAATGCCCCAAGACACGCCAACCCACCCGCCAAGAAGCATAACACCCCCAAACAGGCCAAAAGCAAAATCTCATACTTGCAATATTTCTCGGCCTTCGGTCCAAACGCACTGCGTAGCTAGGCCATAAGTCGGGGTTGCCACGACGGATTTCCTGAAAAGCAAATGCAATCAAGATTAGAGTGTCCCAGCAGTGCTCCCAGACCACGAAAGTCACCCACAAACACCAGGAAGCCCCCCAAACAGGCCCCCGAAAACGCTACATTGAGCAAAATGTCAGAAATAGCCAAAAAAAAATTTGGCCTGGATTTTGTCCCAACCACTTCTACCCGGTATTAGACCATCCCAGGAATGCCCCAAGACCCGCCAACCCACCCGCCAAGAAGCATAACACCCCCAAACAGGCCAAAAGCAAAATCTCATACTTGCAATATTTCTCGGCCTTCGGTCCAAACGCGCTGCGTAGCTAGGCCATAAGTCGGGGTTGCCACGACAGATTTCCTGAAAAGCAAATGCAATCAAGATTAGAGTGTCCCAGCAGTGCTTCCAGAGCACGAAACTCACCCACAAACAGACGGAACCCCCCCTAAGAGCACCTCAAAGGCAAGCAAGTCATCAAAAACACTAAAAAATTTCCGCCTGGGATTTGGTCCAAAACACTTTTATCCGGTATTAGAGCTTCCCAGCAATGGCCCCAGAGCCATCAACCCAGACGAAAACTAGTAGAAGACCCCCAAACAGCCAAAGAGCAAAAGTACAAAAATGGGGACTTAGTCAATTTTTCACAAATTTCCCAAATCACTCCGCGCGCGCTCAGCAGCTAGGCCCTAACTCCCCTCTGCCACCATGGATTTGCTTCAAACCTCTTGCAAAGTAAAGTATATATAGCCAGCAGTGAGCCCAGACCCCGAAACACACCCACAAACACCAGGAAGCCCCCCAAACAGGCCCCCGAAAACGCTACATTGAGCAAAATGTCAGAAATAGCCAAAAAAAATTCGGCATGGATTTTGTCCCAACCACTTCTACCCGGTATTAGACCATCCCAGGAATGCCCCAAGACCCGCCAACCCACCCGCCAAGAAGCATAACACCCCCAAACAGGCCAAAAGCAAAATCTCATACTTGCAATATTTCTCGGCCTTCGGTCCAAACGCGCTGCGTAGCTAGGCCATAAGTCGGGGTTGCCACGACGGATTTCCTGAAAAGCAAATGCAATCAAGATTAGAGTGTCCCAGCAGTGCTTCCAGAGCACAAAACTCACCCACAAACAGACGGAACCCCCCCTAAGAGCACCTCAAAGGCAAGCAAGTCATCAAAAACACTAAAAATTTTCCGCCTGGGATTTGGTCCAAAACACTTTTATCCGGTATTAGAGCTTCCCAGCAATGGCCCCAGAGCCGTCAACCCAGGCGAAAACTAGTAGAAGACCCCCAAACAGCCAAAGAGCAAAAGTACAAAAATGGGGACTTAGTCAATTTTTCACAAATTTCCCAAATCACTCCGCGCGCGCTCTGCAGCTAGGCCCTAACTCCCCTCTGCCACCATGGATTTGCTTCAAACCTCTTGCAAAGTAAAGTATATATAGCCAGCAGTGAGCCCAGACCCCGAATCACACCCACAAACACCAGGAAGCCCCCCAAACAGGCCCCCGAAAACGCTACATTGAGCAAAATGTCAGAAATAGCCCAAAAAAAATTCGGCCTGGATTTTGTCCCAACCACTTCTACCCGGTATTAGACCATCCCAGGAATGCCCCAAGACCCGCCAACCCACCCGCCAAGAAGCATAACACCCCCAAACAGGCCAAAAGCAAAATCTCATACTTGCAATATTTCTCGGCCTTCGGTCCAAACGCTCTGCGTAGCTAGGCCATAAGTCGGGGTTGCCACGACGGATTTCCTGAAAAGCAAATGCAATCAAGATTAGAGTGTCCCAGCAGTGCTCCCAGACCCCGAAACTCACCCACAAACACCAGGAAGCCCCCCAAACAGGCCCCCGAAAAGGCCACATTGAGCAAAATGTCAGAAATAGCCAAAAAAAATCGGCCTGGATTTTGTCCCAACCACTTCTACCCGGTATTAGACCTTCCCAGGAATGCCCCAAGACCCCCCAACCCACCCGCCAAGAAGCATAACACCCCCAAACAGGCCAAAAGCATAATCTCATACTTGCAATATTTCTCGGCTTTCGGTCCAAACACGCTGCGTAGCTAGGCCATAAGTCGGGGTTGCCACGACGGATTTCCTGAAAAGCAAATGCAATCAAGATTAGAGTGTCCCAGCAGTGCTCCCAGACCACGAAACTCACCCGCAAACACCAGGAAGCCCCCCTAAGAGCACCTCAAAGGCAAGCAAGTCATCAAAAACACAAATAATTTTCCTCCTGGGATTTGGTCCAAAACACTTTTATCCGGTATTAGAGCTTCCCAGCAATGGCCCCAGAGCCGTCAACTCACCTGCAAAGAGGTACAACAACACCCCCACAAGTGCTGAGTCTTTCTTCATTGGGCGTAAACCAGCCCTCTGGTTTGATGGAAATAGGAGTCTGGAGGAGGAGGATAGAGGAGCATGTTCTTCTGAAATTGTGAACCTGAGGAATGCAGACTGCGGCAACTTCAAATCAATTAGCAAACCAGTGAAGACAGTTCTGCTGATGGGCTTGATTTTGTGATTATCTGATTAAAGTTTGTAATATATTAACTGTGCACAACAAAGAAAGACAGACAGACAGGAATAAAAGTGAATAGGGACGAAAAAGAAAGTTATTGATTCGTTGTCTCATTTTCAGGGCTCGGTATCACGGTCCAGGAATAAGAATAAGGCTTCGTCATCATACTCTGCGAATTCAGGCAGGGTGAGCTCAGTGTCACCTGACAGAGTAGAAATTCCCTCATCTATGTTGCTGGCCACCTCCTCTTCATCCGGCACGCTTTCTCGTACTCTGAAATCTGGTGGTATGAGGTGCTGATTCATCTTGATCATTGTTAACCTCTCCACATTTTTGGGCGAGAGGCGGCTCCGTTTGGGAGTTACAATGCCACCAGCAGCACTGAAAACCCGTTCAGAAGACACGCTTGCGAGTGGGCAAGACAAGTAGTTTAAAGCCAGGTTGGTGAGCTGTGGCCACAATTCTTTTTTCCCATGCCAATACGCCAATGGGTCAGAATTAACATAGACCTCTGGTGAGTCATTCAGATAGTCCTTCACCATCGACTCAAGGTCCTCTTCCAAGGTTCCTCCACTTTGCTTAGCTCTTGCTGTGCCTCTGACCTTTTGAGAACCAAACCCACGCAGAGCTAGCCAATCCTCTTCAGCCTCCAATGTTTCTGTTGTGTCTCGTGCAGATGATCCGGTTGCCGGTGTCTTTAACGGCTGAGAGGTCACTTGTGCCACAGCCACAGGTGCAGAAGTGGATTGTTTTGACTGGGGATGGCCTGCTGATGTACTGCCATTTCCTTCAATTTTCAGCCGTTCTGTTTCAAACTTCTTGGCTGACAAGGCTAGCCAACGTTTGTACTTTGGAACATGTTCATCATCAAAAGGAAAGAATGCTTGGCCTGCCAGCGCCTTTTTGTAGCGTGGATCCAGAATAGTAGCACAAATGTAATGCTGTTCTGAGTGGATCTTTTTAAGACGTTCATCACCTTGTAGGAGCTCTAATAATTGCTCAGCCAGAAGCAAAGAGTCTTGGTTTTTGTCATCTTTTTCAAACACAGAACACACCTCCTTCAGTTGGTCCTCCAGCATGTACAACAATGGGATAGCTTTTCCCAAATTAGAGTCCTCCTTGCTGACTGCACGCGTGAAGAACTCAAAAGGACGAAGCATGCGTGTCAGGCCTTGAACTATGTTCCATTGCGGCCCACCCATCCTCAGCTCCTCTGTACCCTCTGTAAGGAAATATTGATCGAGTTCCATATACTGCTCATACAGACGCTCAAGCATGTAGAAGGTTGAGTTCCAACGTGTTACCACCTCCTGGATGAGTGCTTTCACTGGCATTTTACGTTGATATAGCAGGCTCCTCAGCTGCTTCCGGGCCTTAAAAGAATGGCTGAAATGCTTGCACATTTTTCAGCAGGTGTCCAATACACTGTACGCTGCACTGGCTTTATTAGCCAAGAATTTTTGGACAACCAGGTTTATACAGTGCGCCAAACACGGCACTCTGAAATAGTAACCGTCCCTCATGGCCTTAACTATATTGGCGCCATTGTCCGTGGAAACATAACCAACCTGGCGTTTTAGTGGGGACAGCCAGTTAAGGACCTTTGTGTTAAAGACATCCAAAATGTTTTCTGCTGTGTGACGTTTCTCCAAACCAAACATGGCTAGTGTTGCATGTTTCCGAGCAGCTTTAAAAACAATGTCAGTGTCAACACCTGCGTTTAGCTTTGCTTTAGCCCCTGAAAAAGAGACCCAGTGTGCAGTGATGCACATGTAATCAGCGCCTGCGCCACTGGTCCACATGTCTGTTGTCAGATGTATAGTGTGAACAGCACTCTTCTGCAAAGCTGCCCCAATCACCTTCAGAACATCTTCATGTAGTGCTGGAACCGCAACTCGGGCAAAATAGAACCCGCTAGGTGTGGAAAAAGGTAAGGCTAGGACCTTTCTCAGGATTTGCCCGGCGCTAACCGCCCTTGTACCATTCAAGTTTACCAAGCAATGAGGCAGGCGCCGGAGACCAGAAGGCAGGAAACAGAAGTTTATTCCGACGGAGCAGAACACATCAGATCAGACAACAAGGTATCGTCTCGAGGTGCTCTAACAGCCTCTCGGAGGCCTGGCCTCTTATACACCGGTTTATGGCATGTGACCTTTCTTTATTACAATCAGAACATTGTGGTATAAAGGAAAAGACATCCCCGTAATCCTCGTGTCAATCCCACCCCCATATACCTTTACAATAGAGGTCCTCAACCTGCTGATAAGAGGAGGGGGTCATCACGCAGCTAAGTGTTCCGTCGAGTCTTAGGATGTGTGCGCCTGATCATATCACAGGGGGTGGGGAGGCCTGGATCAATAGAGGGTCCTTTGAAGGAGAGCGACCTCATACAATAAGGGGCAGTGAATGATATCTCCCGGCTTAGGCAATGGCCTCGGACCTGTGTGGACAGTCGGACACGGGGTGAGGGGCCATCAATGGAGTGGTATTCATGCTGCGTGGACAATCCAGTGCAGAGGGGAGGTTTATCAACAGAGGGGCATTCATGGGAGGAGAGGAGGTGTTGGTCAGGCGCTGGCGTGACTCCCAAGGACAGGGTCATGCAGTAGGGTCATGCTCATAAGGAGGAGGGAGGGGGAGCCAGGGTGCGCGGAGGATGCTTGCTGGGTCAGAGGGGCGCGCTGGCGATCGATCGTGGACAGGGAGACCATGATATCTAAAATGGCTGCCGTGCACGTAGTACATAGGCGACAAGCTGGCGCAGATGATGTTCAGATCGCAAACTAAAATTCCACAGTCCTCCCTTTTAACATGTCTCGCCAACTTGTCAGTTTGGATTTATCCCCATAAGGCCACGTATTTCTACTTCATAGAGGGGGCTCATGTGCTCATTTCGGAAGTCCAAAGTCTTTGGGCACATACAGTTAGAAACAAGGCCGCACAAAGGTGGCAGGCATTGGATACCTAAGCAACACCCACATAATATCACAACAGGTATCAGCACGAAGGAAAACAACTTCCAACCCCAATTCTTCAAAGTGTCCCAAAACCAGCTCCCAAGCGACCATCCTTCCTGTTCTTGGTGAACCTCTGAGGACAGTCTGTGGAGGTGTTCAATGGCTTTGTAGACTGAAGGCGAGTTGTCTGGCACGTAGGTGCAGCAGCTGGATCCGATGATGCGGCATGCTCCTCCTCGGTCGGCTAGGACCACGTCTAGGACAAGACGATTTTGAAGGGTCACGAGGCGGACCGCCTGAAGCTCCGCAGTGTTGTTGGCGAGGATGCCAGCCGTGATGTTGATCGTTGTTTCTACTGCCTGGGTCAGGTGTCGGATAGCACGGCTGTTTGCCATTGGGCCCCACAGAGGAACAAGACCCTTTGCTGCATCCAGGAACTGTGCTCCGGTGGAGTCGGCTTGTCCAAGGTCGTCTGCACGCCTCTGCCGGTGATGGTTGGCAGGGGCTACATATGTGGGTGGAAGAACGAAGGCAATGTAACAGATACCCCTCCAACCCTTCGGGAGCCAGGTGTAAGCTTTGGTGCCACACACAAAGTACATGTTCGGAGAAGCAACAAAGGAAGGGGGGTCAGCTGAGTCCAATGTTCTGGTGATTCGGCAGGCGCTGTGACCCACCAGCTGCGTTCCATGGCCTTCGAGACACACGAGACCTGTGACATTGATAACAGACAGGGCCACAGTTAGAGTGGCGGTAGTTTGTTTTTGCAGATGAGTGAAGGTGGTTCTGGCTGGATTGTGGAGCACCTGTACTTCGACTCGTTCTTTGGCTGGAATGTCTTTGATGAAGGTGGCGCCTGCGAGCGCAGGACACAGGGCAGCAGGGGTCTTTTCTGTTTTGTTCAGCCAGAACCCAGAGTAGAAGTGTGACACTGTCCGGCTGGAGGTGGCGTTGTCCTTGTGGCTCTCTTGCATGAGGATCAACCAGGCGAGGCAAGAGCCGTGAACTGAGAAGGGTGAAGGGATGAAGGGGATGGAGTGTCCAGTGGCATGCGGGAGCAACCCGCAGATCCAACAGTTCGTAGCATTCGCAGCAAGGTTGTGTTGGTGCAACAGTTGCACGAAGGAATTGTTCCAGAATTCCCTGCGCCTTTCTCGGAGCTGAGGCGACAGAGAGATTAGGTGATGCTCTTTCAGGGGGGTCGGCTGTGCAGTAGGTAGCAATGCCTCATGGGCCGGTGTGCTTTCCTCCAGAATCCAGAAGGAGGTCATGAGGAGGAGGCAGAAGAGGAAGACAATGAAGAGTGCAATTGTCTTTGATTTGTGCAAGTTGTCAGTCTTTGGATTTCTATACTGAGTATTTCCTGTTGCTTCCATCATCTTCATATCTGGCGCTTCCATCATCTTCTTATCTGGCGCTTCCATCACCTTCAAGGGGCTCGGTAGTGGGCAGAACCACAGACTTCGTTTAGCTTCTCTCCCGGCAACCCTTGATTGTGTTTAGGTCACCGTTCTGAGATTTAACTTAGTCCGTGGCCTACTTAGCCGAAACTCCCTCCTTTCGACGCAGGAAATACCCTTCTCTGGATGGCACAGTGGGATCAGAGAATTTTGCAAGTTCGAGTGCCTCAGTATCGGGATAACAGTCCAATATCGGTCGGTCTTTGCTCAGGAGCTCTTCTTGGGTGCTGACGTTTTCTGTCGTGGCCAGGTTTGCAGAGACCTTCCGGCAATGATGCGCGTGCAGCCAGTGCTTCTTCCCCTCCACTCGGAGTGCCGTTCGGGTGGTGATCAGCACTTGCCAGGGGCCCGTCCACCGAGGTTCCAGACTCTTGGTTCGCTGGAAATTTCGTATCAATACGAAATCTCCCGGTTGGATGTCATGGCCGGGGCCCCTGGAAGCATCGGGGATGGCCTGCTGCACCTGTTGATGAATGACAGACAACGTTTTAGTTAACTTGCACAAATAATCAGACAGTAGGACGTCCGGGACGTCATGAATGGAGGTCGGTTTGGGAGCAGTCCAGAGATTCATCGGTCGCCCAAACACGACCTCGTAGGGGGTCAAATGGTGCTTGGTGGGAGTGGAGCGCATCGATAACAAAGCCAGTGGGAGGGCATCCGGCCAGTTAAGTCCAGTGGTGGCAACTATTTTTGCCAGTTTCAGCTTCAGTGTGGCATTATGGCGTTCCACTAGACCGGCGGATTGGGGGTGGAAGACCGCATGAAATCGTTGCTTCACCCCCAACCCCTTTAGGATTAATTGGATAACCTCAGCTATGAAGTGGGGGCCATTGTCGCTCCATAAAATTCGACAAAGGCCATAGCGAGGGAAGAATTCCTTCAGTAGTACTTTGGCAGTAGTCATGGCAGTGTTGTCACGGGTTGGATAGGCTTCTACCCATTTGCTGAAGGCACACACAATGACTAGTACATACTTCAGGCTTTGGCATCTCTCTAGTTGGATGAAGTCCATCTGAAGGACCTCGAAGGGGTGATTGGGGGTCCCAAACCCTCCCCGGGGTACTACAGTTCCTTTCCCAGGGTTGTGTTGCAGGCAGATAAGGCACTGCTGAACTAGGCGTCTGGCTGAGTCAGGGATTTTGTCGTTATGCCAGACTTTGGAAATGAGTTCGATCATGGGTGCAGATCCTATGTGTGCGGGGAGTGAGCCATTGTCAGTATGGGAATCAGATATGAGTCGGGCAGCAACCATTTGCTTGCATCCTTCGTTCGCCAACAGCCCTCCTCATCCTTCAAACCCACCCTTGCCCACTTAGTCAGCTCATGAGGGGTGCTGACCGACTGTATGTCTCTGATCATTATCCTTGTGTCACTCCATGTTTCTGCTTGTGACCTGGTCATGTACATGCGTGTCACCGTCCTATTCTCAGCTGTGATTCGTGCAGTGATGTCGGCCAATGCATTCCCTTGTCCGACCAAGTCTGTCACCCTTTTGTGTGCCTGACATTTTATCACCGCTAATCGTTTGGGGAGGAGAACTGCTTCAATCAGAGCGGAGACTAGATCTCCGTGGAGGATCGGGGTGCCGTGGGACGTCAGGAATCCCCTCTCCCTCCACAGGAGCCCAAAATGGTGGACCACTCCGAAGGCATACTGGCTGTCCGTATATACGTTCGTGGTGGTCCCTGCGGCTATGATGCATGCTCGGGTGAGGGCTATCAGCTCTGCTGCCTGGGCAGATCGTTGTGTGATGCAGGCTGTCTCAACTACTGTTCGGGCTGTCGTTACTGCATAGGCAGCTGAAGTGGTGCCATCTGGGAGTTTGATGCATGAGCCGTCTACCCATAGCTCTCCATCGGGGTCAGGAAAAGCAGTGTCTCGGAGGTCAACCCTACTCCTAGTTTGTTCGTCCGTGAGGGTCACACAGTCGTGGATGGGAGGAATGTCGGGGTCATTTTCAGGCAGGGGTAACAATGTGGCAGGATTCAAAGTCGTGCATCTCTTTAGTGTGATGTGGGGTGCAAGCAGAGTCAACTCGTACCCTGTCAGTCGTGCGCTAGTCAGGTGTTGGGTCTTGGTCTGGTTCAAGAGGGTGTCGACTGCATGGGGTACTAGCACTGTGAGGGAGTTGGAAAGTACAATTCCCTCGCTCTGACGGATAGAGACAGCAGCGGCGGCTACTGCTCGAAGGCAGGCAGGCAAAGCTCTGGCTACAGGATCAAGAGTGGCGGAGAAGTAGGCACAAGGGCGCTGCTTAGGACCAATTGATTGAGTTAGGACGGAAAATGCGCATCCCTCCCTTTCGTGGGTGAAGAGGGAGAAGGGTTTGGAGTAATCCGGGGTTCCTAGGACAGGCGCTGAGCAGAGTGCATCCCGTAATTCCTTAAAGGAGGCTTGACACTCAGCGGTCCAAGGAAGCGGGGAGGGGACATCTTTGGTCAGCAGGGCAAGTAATGGTTTCACAATGAGGCTGTAATTAGGCAACCACTGTCTGCAAAAAGAGGTTAGGCCAACCAAAGAGCGGACCTGCTTTTGTGTTTTTGGGATGGGGGTGTCTAGGATGGTTTGGATTCGGTCGGGTGTAAGTTTCCTCCCTTCTTTGGACAGAAGATGGCCTAGGTAAGTCACCTGTGGCTGACAGAACTGTAACTTCTTTTTGGAGACTTTATGGCCATTTTCTGCAAGAAAGTGTAGGAGTTGGACGGTGGCTGTCGTTGCAAGCGGGGTGGTGTCGGCCGCCAAAAGGATATCATCGACATATTGGATCAACACCACTCCCTCTGGTGGCTGGAAGGCATCCAGCTGTCTTTTGAGGGCCTGGCTGTAAATGCTGGGACTTTCAGTGTACCCCTGGGGAGCTCTACAAAATCGGTACGAGCGGGATTTTAAAGTGAAGCCGAAGAGATAACGGCTGTCTGGATGAATGGGGATAGAGAAAAACGCGTTTTTAAGGTCGATAACAGAGAAGGTGGTGGCAGTGGACGGGATGAGGGTCAGAATGGTGGTGATATCAGAGACTACAGGATATTGGGGTACAACCACTTTGTTAATCTCTCGTAAGTCGATGATGAAGCGGTACGCTTTCTCATCTCCTTCACCTTGCTTCTTAACAATAGGTAGGATTGGGCTGTTGCAGACGTTGCTAACCACCTCTTCAACCACTCCTGCATCTACCAGAGACTGAATGATCGCTACCAGTGCCTTCTCACCCTCTGGCGATATCCGATATTGCGGGAGTTTCGGGAGCATAGCGTCCTGTCGTACAGTTATGTGAATAGGATCAATCATCATTCGCCCCACATCAGAGTCATTTTTGGCCCACAGGTACGGAGGCAGGGTGTCAAGCAGGGACAGGTCAGCGTCAGTTATGGAGCACATGTGTCGTGGGGGACGGGATCTGGGCATGTCTGGGTTGTCGTACAGGATGACTCGTATTCCATCTGGGGAACACCTAATGGTAGCTCGAAAATGTTTCAGTAAGTCAATGCCCATAATGGCGTCAGGGGAGTTGGAGGAGAGTAGAAATGTCGCGTCAGTGGTGTTGTTTTCTAGGTCAAAGGTAATAGGTACGGACAGGGGGTTAGTGGAGGGCGTTCCATCGAAACCTATCGACGTTATGTGTGAGCCAGACAAGGGTGCCCTTGGAATCAGTCGTTTTGATAACACACTACGTGTCGCCCCAGTGTCTACCAAGAATGGAGACTCTGTACCCAGGACCTTAGCGGTGACATAAGGACCTTGCTGGTCAACACAGAGCTCGACTGGATCCCTCCCTTGCCCCTGGCAGTCCTATGCAAAGTCGGGGGCATTTTCACCTTCGGACAGCTGATATTGGTTCTGTCGGGGACGGTCAAAGGTGTTCAGTCTCCCTGATCTGTCATTGCTGGTGTCGTTGGTGCTCCCTCGTCCTTGTACTCTATTTCTCGGACCACCTGCCACATCCCTGGAGTCTCTATTTCTATTCACTTCTAGCAAGACCGGACACTGGGATTTCCAATGGCCGAACCCTTTGCAGAAGGCGCATTGGTCATTGCTAATGTCTCTCCGTCCAGTGTGGGATGTTGGGGTGTGATCTTTAGGAGGTAGATCTCTGGGGGTGGTTGATTGGTAGTTCCCCCTTTGGTGTTCCCGTCCTACCGCTATACCCTGTATCTGGGCTATCATTACCCTTTCCTTTAAATCTTTCTTCTTTTTCTCGGACGCCCTATCATTCTCATTCTTTTGGTGCTCGTAATACTGAGCCATCTGAAGGATAGCTGCGGGTTTGGAGGCCCCCCAACTACTCTCACTCGTCTGCAGTTTTTGGGAGACTTCTTGTGTTAGTCCCTTTACATAATTTTGCACAAACAGGTGCTGTCCGGTTGCGGTGGTCATGTCTTGGCCACTGTAGTCGGAGAACACTGTCTCGAATCGGGAGAAGTATTCTGACACATCTTCCTGGGGTTTCTGTCGACAGGCCGTGACTATCGACCAGTCTACTTTTCTTTCCGGGACCAGTGTTTTTAACTTCTGAACCAGTTTGTCTGGGAGTTCCAGTATGTCTTTCACTGGTTTACTCCCCGGCTCTCGCTGTCTATCTAGTTTACCGAGTTGGTCCCAGGTATGTCCAAACAGATCCGTGTGGTCAGCCTTCCGGATTTGCTTCCACACGTCAGCTGGCAGGCATAACCCAAAGAACAAGTCAATGTCCGCTAAAGTCATTATTGTCGAACCCAAGGCTGTGCCTAATTCGGTATAAAATGCCGTCGGGTTCTTTCTTAAATCGGGCAGGGTTTGTTTGAAGGTTAGGATATCCTGTCGGTCCCATGGTTGGTAAACCCAATTGTACACAACCCTCCCCTTTGCATTTTCATTATTAATATCATCGCTCGTTCCCTGGCCCCGTGGCGGGATCCAGTAAGGAGCCGCTTCTCTGATAGGCATCATAGTATTGGCTACTTCTGCCGAGGTTGTTTCAGGGACCGTAACCTTGGCCTCTGGTTTCTGTTCCGCGAGGTGGCGGAAGACCTCAAGCATTTGCATGAAGAGCTCCGTCGCCTCACGTTCAGTCCCATCTCCAACATCAATCTTCCTATACAGTGTTGTTAGTTTAGCGGGACCCTTACTCTGATACCTATCTTCATACGCGTTCAGGGTGTGGTAGCTGAATCGCAAGATGAAATGCCGTCTGTGGCTGTCGGCATGTGAATTATATATGCTCATTGTGTATTCTTCGCTCTCCCTTCGTTCTACCAATGTCTTTGCTATTTTGTTGATCCCATCCCGCTCATCTTTGCTTAACCTACTTAGCCTGGCTGATGATTGTTTGCTAGCCTCGGGGTCGTCTGACGAAGTTGTTAATGTGGCTGGTGCGGAGGCCGTGAGGGCCGGTGCACTAGCACTAGGGTCACTTTCACTCACACTCGGGGTTTGCAGGTTTTGTTGGCTGGGAGCATATGGAGGGGGCATGTAGATGATTGGGGGACCTAGCAGTAACTCATCGTTTGCCCGTTGTTTGGAGGGCAATTCAGGGTAGAGCGCAGAGGGGGTCCTAACAGGACATTGGCCTGTTGACCCTGATTCTTGGTTCTGTGTAGCTTCTTTTCTTTCTTTTATTTCCTCTTCTAGTTGCTTTGCGGCCAGGTGGGCTGCCTTTCGTAATTCTTTCCCTATTTTTGCTTCTTCTCTTTTCTTTCGTTGTTCCGTTTCTTTGCGCCACATGCCGATACTGTCGAGCATAGTGGGCGTGGTCTTATTCTTCTGGAGCGCTATTTCTAATGTTTTTATTTTATTTTCATTAAAGGAACCTATCAGTGGCCACTGACTTTCAGGGTTCTTTTTCGTATATTTATGCCATAGTTTAGTGTAAGCTATAGCGACTAGTCCATACTTAGTGAACATGTCCTTATTAGGGGTGCCCTCCAGTGGAGCTGGATGGTTCATCTCTAATAAGCGGTCCGGGCTAAACAGGCTACCAACCAGTGGGGAGAAGATAGGCATGACGGATTACAACGGGGACAAAAGTCTGCACTACCTATCTTATCACGGCGGGCAAAGACTAGACAGAATATTTCTATTCTCCGTTGTTTGCCGGCGGTGAATACCTCAAACGAACCAATACCGAACAATCGGTCAATCAAAACAATTCAGTGGGGAGAATAAGTGGGCACGAAAAGTTATTGTTACCCACTCTTTCTCTCCCTGCAAAGAGAGACCTTGTTCTTCCCTGTTTGCAGAAAAAGAATCTCCAGACAATAATCCACGAACGACAGTTCGGGAAACAGTGGGGGAGGAAGATAGGCACGACGGATTACAACGGGGACAAAAGTCTGCATTACCTATCCTTCACTGTTTGCAAAGAGAGAGCCTGTTGTTTTTCTCCGTTTGCAGACAGCGAATCTCCAGAGGTTTCAACAAAGCGTAATACTAGTATTATCCAAACAAAAACAATTTTCCTCAATTCATCGTGTTTACACGACCTTACCCGGACCGCATGGACGGTTTCCTGTCCTCTGGATCCAGCGCCCGATCGTCCTCTCTCCTTCGTGATGTTCGCGGCACTCCTGATGGTTCCCAGTCAGGACCGTAGATCACTCGAGAGAGGTCTGTTCAGAACTAGTGAAGGTCGGATGATCGGCTGTCAGACGAGGGTCTATCGGACACGAGCTCTTCCCGATCGTTGCAGTCGTTCACTCTGTCATCGGGACCTCTCCCACTGGATCCACGTGTCGCTGATGGGCCCCACGCTTTGGGACGCCAATTGTGGAAAAAGGTAAGGCTAGGACCTTTCTCAGGATTTGCCCGGCGCTAACCGCCCTTGTACCATTCAAGTTTACCAAGCAATGAGGCAGGCGCCGGAGACCAGAAGGCAGGAAACAGAAGTTTATTCCGACGGAGCAGAACACATCAGATCAGACAACAAGGTATCGTCTCGAGGTGCTCTAACAGCCTCTCGGAGGCCTGGCCTCTTATACACCGGTTTATGGCATGTGACCTTTCTTTATTACAATCAGAACATTGTGGTATAAAGGAAAAGACATCCCCGTAATCCTCGTGTCAATCCCACCCCCATATACCTTTACAATAGAGGTCCTCAACCTGCTGATAAGAGGAGGGGGTCATCACGCAGCTAAGTGTTCCGTCGAGTCTTAGGATGTGTGCGCCTGATCATATCACAGGGGGTGGGGAGGCCTGGATCAATAGAGGGTCCTTTGAAGGAGAGCGACCTCATACAATAAGGGGCAGTGAATGATATCTCCCGGCTTAGGCAATGGCCTCGGACCTGTGTGGACAGTCGGACACGGGGTGAGGGGCCATCAATGGAGTGGTATTCATGCTGCGTGGACAATCCAGTGCAGAGGGGAGGTTTATCAACAGAGGGGCATTCATGGGAGGAGAGGAGGTGTTGGTCAGGCGCTGGCGTGACTCCCAAGGACAGGGTCATGCAGTAGGGTCATGCTCATAAGGAGGAGGGAGGGGGAGCCAGGGTGCGCGGAGGATGCTTGCTGGGTCAGAGGGGCGCGCTGGCGATCGATCGTGGACAGGGAGACCATGATATCTAAAATGGCTGCCGTGCACGTAGTACATAGGCGACAAGCTGGCGCAGATGATGTTCAGATCGCAAACTAAAATTCCACATAGGAACCTTCCATTTAGGGCAGAGCGCTGCCACTAATTCTAGAAAACCAACCCCTTCTACAAAAGAAAAAGGGAGAAGGTCCAGAGCTAGCATTTTAGCCAGCTTAGTGTTATACAGACGCGCCAGTGTGTGGTTGCGTTCATATTGCATTTCTGTAAACAACATCTTTTTAATGTTGCCCTGGACCAAGGATTTACGGGATGATGATGATATCTTCGACCCAGTTACGCTCGCTGATGAACTTTTCCGCATTGATGTCTCACTCTCTCCCACACTCTTAGTGTGGCTCACATGGGGTGTGCTGCTGACAGGGGTACTGGGTGTAAGTGAAGTGTTTGAATCGTCTTCTTCCTCCTCGTCATCATCAGATGAAAAATCAACGTTTTCATTACGTGCAATTCGGGCTTCCTTGACCGCGTCTAGGTGCGCAAACCATTGGACAGCGTGCGTTCTCCTAAGATGACCTCTCTGGCCTCCGGTACCATAGTTGGTACCAAACTTACCACGACTAACTCGAAGCTTACAAATGCTACAAATGGCTACGTTTTCCTTTTTTGGGCAAACACTAAAGAAGTCCCAAACTGGAGACTTGAAATGTCTTTGGGGGCCGGAGGAGGCGGCGATACTGGTGGTGGTGGTCCTGCTGCTAATGCCAGATGAAGTGGAGGATGTGGATTGCCGAACTTCAGTACGTTTTGCACTTTCACCACCACGAATTGAGGTCGAGGACGAGGTGGGTACCTTCTTGCGAGGAAGAAATATGGAAGCGGTAGGTTTTGGTGTACTACTTAACTCCAAATCTAATGATTCCATTTCCATTGCCTCCTCGCCGACATCATCATCACGCTCAGCAGCTTCTCGGGATAGGGTCAAAATGTCTCTTTGCTGCATGCCCGGTGGGGCTGCAGTGACCTTTGTGATGACTGGCTCGTCGTCATCGTGAGAGGCTTCATCACCAGCAGTATCTGTCACTTCTTGTTGAGCCTCATCACACTCCATAGGTTTGAGTTTTTGGACGACCTTCCTTTTACGCTTAGGTACCGGTGTCAGATCATGGTGTGCCTCACTGTCAGACCGCAGTTGTGGTTCCCAAGACAGATCACTTGCATCAGAACGAGGTGGGCTTGAAGAAGATGTAGACACCCCCCTTGATCTTTTCCTTGCTAGGGATGTGGAAGACAATGAATGATCATCAGGAGGAGTGGCTTCCAATGATACCTCGGCTTCATTGTCGATTTCCTGATGTGCCCCTACTTCGGGAGGAACAACTATTGTGGGCACTTGTGAACCTCCATGCACCTTTGCTTGCGCATCTCCTTTTGCTGCCTCTCCTTCCACATGTACTTGGGCGTGTACTTGCACATGGTGTTGTTGTTGCGGCTGTGGTTGTTCAACACTTGTCAGATGAGTTACAACAACCTGTGTTGATTCAGGGACATTGCTGCTACTTTCTTGCGATGAGCCAACATCACTGGTCGATGGCGATTGGAGAAGTACACTGACTGCCTCTGAAGCACTCAAGGGCTTTGACTTAAGTTGGCGTGGTGGTGGAGGCACTGAACCCAATGGAGCAGGGGTGCTGCTCCCAGCTTGGTCCCCAGCAGATCCTGCTGCTGCAGGCGTACTTTTTTTTTTTCTCCCAAAAAACGTGGCGGGTGGCACACCAGCCTCCTTGGTAACTTGCTTCTTCTGCTCCTTACTAGCAACTTTCTTGCTAGAGGAGCTACGGAGACCTTTCTTTGGGGCCATCTTCTTCAGAGCAGGTCAGACAGCAGGCCGCAGTTGCACGAATTGTAGAGTTGTCTGAGGCCAGACGTGACGTCGCGTGACGTTATGCTGCACACACACACCGCTGCAGGACTTCTTCCTGGCACTGGTGGTTCTCTTGAGTCTTGTGCACCTAAAAAAAATGGAAGACAGAGGAACATCAGTTCAGTTATACAGCACAAAAAAATCGAAAAACACTGCAAAATCAGCACAATCCCAATCCATCCATGCCCTCCATAATGTTTAAATTCAAGACAACCCACAGAAAGACTAGGCCCATGCAAGACTCACTACCCCTCGGCATAAATAAAGGTTGAAAAGTAGGCAAAATGGTAGGAGGCCTAACAACAAAGCCTGCATTCAAAATGGCCACTTGCCTGCCAGCACATGGCCAGTGCCTGTAGCTGCACTCAAAATGGCCACCAGCCACATGGCCTGTCCCTCCCCATGAACACCCCCAAAAATCGAAAAACACTGCAAAATCAGCACAATCCCATTCCATCCATGCCCTCCATGATGTTTAAGTTCAAGACAGCCCACAGAAAGACTAGGCCCATGCTAGACTCAAATACCCCTGGTGAAAAGGCCACAAGTACAGGCCCAAAAAACGAAAATCACTGAAAAATCAGCACAATCCCATTCCATCCATGGCCTCCATGATGTTTAAATTCAAGACAACCCACAGAAAGACTAGGCCCATGCAAGACTCACTACCCCTGGGCATAAATAAAGGTTGAAAAGTAGGCAAAATGGTTGGAGGCCTAACAACAAAGCCTGCATTCAAAATGGCCACTTGCCTGCCAGCACATGGCCAGTGCCTGTAGCTGCACTCAAAATGGCCACCAGCCACATGGCCTGTCCCTCCCCATGAACACCCCCAAAAATCGAAAAACACTGCAAAATCAGCACAATCCCATTCCATCCATGCCCTCCATGATGTTTAAGTTAAAGACAGCCCACAGAAAGACTAGGCCCATGCTAGACTCAAATACCCCTGGTGAAAAGGCCACAAGTACAGGCCCAAAAAACGAAAATCACTGAAAAATCAGCACAATCCCATTCCATCCATGGCCTCCATGATGTTTAAATTCAAGACAACCCACAGAAAGACTAGGCCCATGCAAGACTCACTACCCCTGGGCATAAATAAAGGTTGAAAAGTAGGCAAAATGGTTGGAGGCCTAACAACAAAGCCTGCATTCAAAATGGCCACTTGCCTGCCAGCACATGGCCAGTGCCTGTAGCTGCACTCAAAATGGCCACCAGCCACATGGCCTGTCCCTCCCCATGAACACCCCCAAAAATCGAAAAACACTGCAAAATCAGCACAATCCCATTCCATCCATGGCCTCCATGATGTTTAAGTTCAAGACAGCCCACAGAAAGACTAGGCCCATGCTAGACTCAAATACCCCTGGTGAAAAGGCCACAAGTACAGGCCCAAAAAACGAAAATCACTGAAAAATCAGCACAATCCCATTCCATCCATGGCCTCCATGATGTTTAAATTCAAGACAACCCACAGAAAGACTAGGCCCATGCAAGACTCACTACCCCTGGGCATAAATAAAGGTTGAAAAGTAGGCAAAATGGTTGGAGGCCGAACAACAAAGCCTGCATTCAAAATGGCCACTTGCCTGCCAGCACATGGCCAGTGCCTGTAGCTGCACTCAAAATGGCCACCAGCCACATGGCATGTCCCTCCCCATGAACACCCCCAAAAATCGAAAAACACTGCAAAATCAGTACAATCCCATTTCATCCATGGCCTCCATGATGTTTAAGTTCAAGACAGCCCACAGAAAGACTAGGCCCATGCTAGACTCAAATACCCCTGGTGAAAAGGCCACAAGTACAGGCCCAAAAAACGAAAATCACTGAAAAATCAGCACAATCCCATTCCATCCATGGCCTCCATGATGTTTAAATTCAAGACAACCCACAGAAAGACTAGGCCCATGCAAGACTCACTACCCCTGGGCATAAATAAAGGTTGAAAAGTAGGCAAAATGGTTGGAGGCCGAACAACAAAGCCTGCATTCAAAATGGCCA
Organism: Lissotriton vulgaris; assembly: GCF_964263255.1. Taxonomy (NCBI): domain Eukaryota; kingdom Metazoa; phylum Chordata; class Amphibia; order Caudata; family Salamandridae; genus Lissotriton; species Lissotriton vulgaris. Next base: position 812,907,998 of record NC_141696.1, on the reverse strand, counting down.
CTTGCCTGCCAGCACATGGCCAGTGCCTGTAGCTGCACTCAAAATGGCCACCAGCCACATGGCATGTCCCTCCCCATGAACACCCCCAAAAATCGAAAAACACTGCAAAATCAGCACAGTCCCATTCCATCCATTGCCTCCATGATGTGTAAATTCAAGACAACCCACAGAAAGACTAGGCCCATGCAAGACTCACTACCCCTGGGCATAAATAAAGGTTGAAAAGTAGGCAAAATGGTTGGAGGCCTAACAACAAAGCCTGCATTCAAAATGGCCACTTGCCTTCCAGCACATGGCCAGTGCCTGTAGCTGCACTCAAAATGGCCACCAGCCACATGGCCTGTCCCTCCCCATGAACACCCCCAAAAATCGAAAAACACTGCAAAATCAGCACAATCCCATTCCATCCATGCCCTCCATGATGTTTAAGTTCAAGACAGCCCACAGAAAGACTAGGCCCATGCTAGACTCAAATACCCCTGGTGAAAAGGCCACAAGTACAGGCCCAAAAAACGAAAATCACTGAAAAATCAGCACAATCCCATTCCATCCGTGCCCTCCATGATGTTTAAATTCAAGACAACCTACAGAAAGACTAGGCCCATGCTAGACTCAAATACCCCTGGTGAAAAGGCCACAAGTACAGCCCCAAAAAACGAAAATCACTGAAAAATCTGCACAATCCCAATCCATCCATGGCCTCCATGATGTTTAAGTTCAAGACAACCCACAGAAAGACTCAGTCCACCCACCACTGAGTACCCCTGGGCAAAAGGCCCCAAAACAGCCCAAAAATCGAAAATTCCAAAATTTTAATTGCAGCAACTGTAATGCCCCAAACAAACTTACTTGTAAAATTTCTAATCCAACAGTGATCCAAAGAAAGTCAAAAAGGCCTCAAATCCAAATATCCAGCAGCATCCACAAAAAGTAATCCTTCCAGCTCCAGACCCAAATGAAAAGTGACCAGGAGATGGACAAAGCACTGGGAGGAGCCTGCTGAACAGGAACAGGAAGTTGAAGACTGTGGGGCACTTCCTTCCTCCCACCCCCCTGCCCCCCTCCCCAAAATGGACTCCTCGCTAAAAAAGTGCAGGCAAATGTCAAACTAAGGAGTTATTCAGATAAAAATCATCATTTCTAGAAGGTTTATGCTGCTTGCTGGTGGATTTCTTGTGCAGAATTGCAAATTTTATATTTTCGCTCGCCGCATCTCAAATCTCGCAATTGCGAAGTACCGCGAGACGTGATCTCGCCGTACTCGCGTTGACAAACTATCGCTGGCAAGCCGCGATGACGTAATCGCGCTCGCCAATTCCCGCGGGATCACACAGCAAGATCCAAAATGGCGCAGCAATCGCAAACTATCGAGAAAAACAACTCGGCAAACGATGATAAACGCCGCGCGCCGCAAAAATTGTATCACCAACGCCGCGCGCCGCCAAAAAAATCCGCTGCGTGCGAATTTGCGGATTTTGCGGGAAATTCGCAAATCTCGCGGATTGCGAATTTCCCAAAAATCCGCAAAATCCGCGAGCGTAACGGATTTTCCGCCCATGCTTAGTAGTCAGGAAGTTCAAGTATGAAAAAAAAACAATTATTTAATATCGGAATGTCAACACAACAATTATTAAAAACTAAAAAAATTCATATATTGGCATTAAATATGTATTAGGCACAGTATTATGTAAAAACATTACATTAAAAAGTACATCATTATGATAAAACAGTTGTCGACACCGCGTTTCGGTGAATATGCGAATAAACACCTTCTTCAGGACAGTTTTCTTAATAGCAAAAAACACTCAATTATTATCACGTACATGTTGTTGACAAACCAATTGCATTAAACAGTTTACAATCATGTATTTCTCTTTTTTTCCACATGTTATAACACATTTGATACACCCTCTATTAGCACTAGCAACAAAATTACCTGACAACAATATGCACAGTACTTTCAACATTGTATTGCATAACGTGGGAAACAACTTTATACAGTTACTATCCTCACATTAAAGAAAATAGTGAACACATACCTAACCACAGCCTAGATGATGCTAGAATTCAATTTTGGTAACACATCTTGGTTAATTAAAATCTTGAAGAGAGAGGGGAATGATGATCTCATCCTCAGTTAAAAACCTTGATTTAGAAAGGGTTAAAATATTTGTTTTTAATGTTATTTTTAGGCCACATGTATAGATAGGCCACATGTGTTGCAGATGGCACTGCTTGTAGCGATGATCTCACCTAAGGGCCCATCCTTGAGGCAGCTCCCCTTACTCACAAATTCAGCAAACTTCTAATGAGAGAAGTGAAACAACTATCTTCTAGCCCATGTGGAATATCCACCTCTCCATGTCTTGTGACTATTCGTGTCTGACCTATGCTATGTAAAGGCACTGTATGTCCTGTTTATGAACATCTCTCGTCAAACAGGAATCCCTAGGCCCTGTCCCTCTGATGGTATCCATCAATTCAGACAGCCTTGATTCTATTGATTTAAGGTTTTCCAAAACAGAGACACAGGATACTTTAACTGAGCCTTCTAACAATAACAGGGCATTAGTCATATCATCATGTGGAGACCTGGGCCCGTTGACAGGTTCTACTAGACCAGGTCTAGTTCCCTGACTGTTACTGCACTCATGGTCTTGAAAGATTTCTCAGGCAGCCTTCTTGGCCACAATATTATTGGCCCATTTAGTATGTAGTGACTCTTTCTATTTTTGGCTGGTGGGGGGCTTATGATGACTTAGGTATCATCCCTGTGATCAATCAAGTCAATAGACAATAGAAAAACAAGGATTTTTTGCAGCTAGAGCTACTTTAGGTGGCTTCTGCCCCACACTGTCACATAATTGTGGGGCTCATGGCCCCCTCACAGACAGGAGAGTCCCAGTCTCCATGTCTATGGGTAGAGATGACCAGACAATGCCTTAGGTGCTATAAACAAGGAGATTGGCTTGGTAATGCTTTTCTCTCCTCTATCACGCCAATCTCCTTGTTTATAGCACCCATGGCACTTTTTAAGTAGCTTGTGATGGACGTCTTGACCCTATCATTCCCGCCTTCCCTCCACGCATAATTGTTGTTAAGTCCCTTTTAACATATGACTACCCTTAGGGTTTTCTTTATTTTTCTTCTAGTTCCTCAGACAAGTCTCCAGATAGCAAATCAAAGGGGTGGGGGTTTGTTTTAGATTTGGGCATCTCTAGTTGGCACAGGTAGGTACTTGTGACAAATAGGGACCCTTGCCTCTAGACAGGGTAAGGGGGTACACTCCTAAAATAGCCCCTGCTCACCCCCTTCGTAGCTTGGCATGAGCAGACAGGCTTATCTCAGAGGCAGTGTGTAAAGCATTTACGACCACATACAGTAATCAAGTGACAACACTACAGATGGACACCACACAGGTTTTATATCAAAAATAAGTATTCTGTATATAGACTTAACACAAGACCACAAACGGCAAAAATCCACAATACTATACTTAAAATAGTAGTTTTAGCTTAGTTCTGTTCAGTTCTTAAAATGCGTCACTTTAAGTCAATGTACCTTGCGATGCGTCACGCTTCCACAACAAAAGTGTTGCAGCATTGGAAATGCGGAAAAGTTCCGGTGCAAAGAAATAAAGATGTGAAGATCTTCCAGATGCGGCACGCTTCTCCGATGTTGCGAGAAGTCTCGGCTCGATGTGTCAGCTGCAGCGGCAACACCCTTGTTCAGAGATGCAACAACGGCGGCTTTGGCGGCGACACTCTTCTCCCTCGATGCGAGATGCTTCCGCTCGATGCGACAACTGCAGCCCCGACACCCTTGTGCAGAAATGCGACGACAGCGGCTCCGATCGGCGGCACGCTTCTCCGTGGATGCGAGGTGCTTTTCTTGATGCAATGCAATGCGTCAGCTACAGCGGCGACATTCTTGTGCAGAAATGCAACGCGACGGCTGCGACACGCTTCTTCTTCGGTGTGAGACGCTTCTCTCGATACATTGCAATGCGTCAGCTACAGCGGTGACATCCTTGTTCAGAAATGCGACGGCAGCAGCTGCGACGGTGACACGCTTCATCTTCGGTGTAAGACGCTTCGCTCGATGCGGTGCATTGCGTCAGCTACACCGGCGGCACCCTTGTTCAGAGATGCGACGGCAGCGGCTGCGACACGCTTCTTCCTCTTGAGTCGCGCTTCCAGCTCCTTGCTACACGCAGTCCCTCAGAAGGCCCAAAACAACAGCAGGCACTTCCCAAGGAACTCTGGGGAGCTGGGGATTGAAGTCTGTTGACCCTGAGACTACAGCAGGAGTCAAGCTCTGTTCCAAGGCCCTGGAGATCCTTGCCAGATACTTCAAGGGGTAACACCATTCCCAAGGTCACCTCTGTGCCATTGTACATATTAGAATATGTACCATTTGACAAAAAATAAAACCTTGGGTGTGCATAAAGCGGACCCTGATAATCTAATGGAGCATATTTGGTGTTCCTTCCTTTCATACTAGGGTCATCCTTCTTTCCTAAACGCAATCTATTTTTGTACACCATTGATCCAGAACAATTTAGATACAAATAAGCATCAGTACTATTTAATATTGGGCAACATGCAGGATAAAAACCTGCCTCTTAAGTGACTGTCAGGTCTTGATAATGCCAACCTGTCAGAATGACATTTTGTTTATTAATATATAGATTATCACAATACATTTCAGGTATACAACCTGGGTACCCTGTCCATCTAGGTTTTCTATAATACAGCAAGGGCCAGGATATCCCATACCAAATTCACCCTTTGCCACTATGAAATGGGGAGGACAGACAAATGTATAATTTACCAATGATAATGGGTAAGCAGTCAATAAGCCTGCAACAGAATCAGTAGGATAAGCTGTGCTTTTTCCGAAAACCTTCCTGTGCGTATTTAAGTAAACATTACTTTGCATCGCTGTTCTACTATGATCTGAAGTGACAATCCGATATAAAGCACATTAAGGATCACCAGAACACTCCAAGACCCAAAACATCCCTCTTCCCACCAATAGGAAAAGTATTATGAAAACAATGCAGAACACTTTTTTTCTAAGCAACCAATCAAAACTGAGCTGCCCCGGTCACAGGGCAACAAAAGGCTGTTCATCTTCTACAAATGGATGACCAAACAGATACATTTTTACTATATATTTACGAATAGAATCACCCGAGAAAGAGACTTCATATAATGGAAGCAATGATGGAAAGGAGACAAAAGAAAATGAAAACGTTGAAAAGATCAGGGTCCGTTACAAGCCTGCCTGGCAAGCTTCCATTGTTCAATCCTTGGTGGTGCTATTGAGCACTTCACGGTGGAGCCATACTAGTGTAGCCCATTAGCAAATGTTCACTGTTCTCAGGATAGGGCACTCTCCCTCCTTGGAAAATACCCTCAGCTTATCCTGTCCTGCGTCACAGACAGTGCACCAATCCTCTGATCCCTAGTCTAATAGGAAAAAGTAGAAACAAGGGGAATTTTCACTAACCTGATCCACAAAGTCCATCCCTACTACACTCACTTTTCTGTTGGTGCACTATCTTTCCGTCAGGGAAGTAAATTGTACCTTGCACTGTCTCATCACGGAGAAGAATCTGAAATTCAGGGAGTGTCGGACACTGAGACTCAGGCTCCTGCAGATCAGATGATGTAGAAGCCTGGGCAACCAAATTTCTGGGGGAACTGCCGCTTTCAGAACTGCCTCTCTCTCTTCTTCCATCTGTGCCCAAGTCAGTTTGGCATCATAAAAGGGAACAACGCAAGGAACCTTCTCCATCTCGTGATCTCCTATCCCTTTGCGAACCCCACCATCATATGGGAGGTGAAGCGGTACTCGCCGACAATAGAGTGGAGTGGTATAGAGGGGAAAAGCTTACAGTGGTATGCCGTAAAGTGGTGTGGCGTACATGGGAGTGTAGAGTGGAGTAGCATAAAGTGTATTGCATACAATGGAGTGAGGTAGAGTGGAATGGTGTGAAATGGAGTGTCGTAGAGTGGAATAGTGTTGAGTGGAGTGGCATACCGTGGAGTGGCATAGAATGGACTTGTTTAGTGGAGTGGCGTACAGTGGAGTGACATAGAGTGAAGTACTGTAGACTGGAGTGGCATAGATTGAACTAGTGTAGAGGCATAGATTTGAATGATGTAGAGTGCAATAGTGTAAAGTGTTGTGGCGAACAGTGGAGGGGTATAAAGGGGAGTGCTGTATTGTGGAATATCTTAGTGTAGAATAGCATTTAAGTAAAAAGGGGACAGGAAGAAACAGTACAAGAACGACGAGGCTGCATGTTCCCAATTTTTTTTCCCTCTTTTTCACTATGTGTTTTCTTATCCCCCCTCTCCCCACCCCGACCAGGAGGAAGTTAATAGCTTCCCACGAAGGTGGGAAGGCAGGAAGGAGGCCACTAAAACAAAAGATACAATTTTGAAAGACAGTGGTTTGTTGTCATGTCGATGAAGGTGTTTGTATTTGAAAGATAAGCCATGAAGGAAGATGACGAAAGGCACATGGGAGGATGGTGGTAGGGGGTGGGGCATGTGAAACAAGCATGGAGAAAAGGGAAAGACTTCAAGTGAAAAACAAGCACTGGCCGTGCAGCCGTAAAAGTAATGCAGCGCGGCTGTGAAAGCTAAAGTGATCGCGGTGAAAGCAAATGTTATTGCGATGACGCTCTCTGTGCAAAGCACGCAAGGGATGCGCGTGCAGCAGCTATTGAAGAGGTGGAGCGTGGCGTGTGAGCTTGTGTGTGTGACCGCAAGCTGGTGGCTGCTTTGGTAGCACTTTGAAAAGCCGCTTACTAAATGTCTCGCCAGAGCAGTGCAAGCGCTGCCTCAGGCAAGACCTAAAAACGTAATACTTATCTTTATCTAGGACTCTGACTCTGAAGCCAAAGCATTGTAAAAATAGCACAGATGCCTTTTACTTTTGTAAAGACAGCCATTAGCCAATCATATAATGCCTTGTCATCTGCAAGTACTGCAAAATTACCTCAAAATTACTGCGGTATGCCGAAGAATGAGATATCACTAAGTTTAGTGCCTTGTAATTTTAAAAATACTTATCCTACTTATCTCTACTACTAGGAAGCATCATCTACACACCATAAACTAGATACCTGCCAAATTTCATTGAAACTGACTGCCATTTTTCCAGCTATGCCCGAGTACAAAGTCTATGGAAAACACATTAGTGGAAAAATTTGTATTTGGTCCTTCCCCTTGGTTCTCTGCATGCCCTTGACTAATCTTGATGAAACCTTGCATCGTCCACCAATGTAGAAAAAGCAATACATCTGAAAATGTTTGTGGGGATTTGTAAAATGGTGGCAAAGTTATTAATGAGCAAAAATCAGAGGAATTCCTTTCTCTAGGAATCCTAACTTTAACTACAGAGTGACTTGGTCAAGAGACATGGTGTACTGTAGTACGCAAACGGAAAATCTTAATGAGATCCTGCCCCCGCGCAGCCGTCTGAAAATCTTCTGGGGTCCGTACAAAATGTACCTGCTCACCAAAGATAAAGAGAAGATGAACTTGGACGCACATGCACAAGAATAGAGGGAGCCACGTTGGGGTAGCTACAAAATACTTAAGATCTGAATGCGCAATAGAGGCTTTGAGAAATGTTAATAGAGAGGTACAAGGAAAAATGTACTAACATAAGTTGTATTATGATACTAAAACCCGTAATGTTAACACAAGGTTGTGATAAATTCTGTAACTGGTTTTAAGGCTGCAGAAACTTTACAACTGTCACTAGTTTACATGACTGCTATTATGGAGGCTTGTCACGCAGACAGATACCTGAATTTTGTATGTATGCAGGCTGACTCTGTGTTCCAATGTCATTTATAAAATGTTAATAACGTTTTTTTTTTAAACCTACAGAGTGGCTACCACCACTCTCTAAGTTGTGTGTGTACAGGGCTTGCATCCTGAACCTTTGCTTCTTGATCAACTTGTTTACCTGTCATAGATTGAGGTTTGGCGAGTAGATGTGGACGCCCGGACGGGCGGCGTTTTTTGGGGGGTTTGTGGCCCTCTGTGATTGGTGCAGGGCTAAGATTACCTGTATCATAGTGATAGGTTTCACACTGTGCTTCTGAAGAGAGGGAAAAACAGGAGCTGCAGAAAACCTCAGAGTGCATCTTCTTGAGGTTGACTGTGTCAACGGCGATTTTGATTTTGACAACATGGAAGAAGACCTCCTTGTCGGATACCAGCAATGTCTTCTCAGCACTGAATGTTCTGCTGTCAACAGTCTCATTGTCAATTGCTGTGGTGTGAGCACAGGTCTCAACATCAGTAGTGGTAATGTCAGTTAGGCTAGACCAAGAAGAAAAAGATAAGATAGCTGCAGTCTCAGCATCTACATCAGTGGCACTGTGGTAAAACTCCTGCATGGAGAACAGGTTGGTGCAGACGCACTGTTTCAATGTCGACCAGTGCTCCCGGGTGTGGCAGTAGTGTATACAAAGCTGGTGGTGATGTTTTCTTCACCTTCTTTCTCTAGAATCCCCCCATTTGAGTCTTCTCCAGGCAGGGTCTGAATTCTGTAGAAGGACCCCCCCTTCTCTGTTTCTTTTTTTCCTCTCTTCTCCAATGATGTTTTTAAGCTTCCCTCACTCTCACTTAGGACTGTCTTTATCATTTTCTGATAAAAATTGCACTCCCTTACTGAGTATGTGGCATGTAGAGAGACCACACAAACAAAATAAGGGTCTGAAGAAACATTTTGTCTTTCATATGAGGGACATTTCAGAAACAGAGAAAAAACTAAACTCATTTATAACAAACTGGAGAAAAAAAAATATGATAGTCTTTAAAGACGTCTAGTTGGTCTTCAATTTTCAAGGAAAATCTGAATCAAAATTTGGTAATGAAATCCAGAAAGTGTTCTGAGATCCAATCAATACGAACCGCCAAAAATAACTGGGGCTGTGAGGCTAACTGCCATGACACTGCATGCTGAGAAGGGGAAGCTGATGATTTCTTAAAGAAACACTGTAGTGTTTTTTCTATGACTTCAGCACGTTTGACCTGACAGGTACTTTTTCCTGCATTTTTCTCTCTATCCCAGTATAGGATGCAAGTTATTTTGGATAGTGTAGCACATTTACTTCGATTAGGTGCTGCAATGTGGCCTTACTTCTTTAGAGAAGAACTTTGTTCTATTCAAGTAAAATGCAGTAAGAGCTAGCCTGTCTTTTTGATAAAGGAAATTATGTTAGAAGGGAGGAAGCGGACACCAATTGTTCTTTAGTAATCAATTGTTAAACTTATAATGAGCAAATTAAATACAATGTTGCCGCAGTGGGACTCTTGCTGTCTCACAAGGGTCAGTCAATAAAGAATAGGTAAAGTTACCGAACACAGTAGCTCCACTGCACACTGTGCAGAAATGGTCACAAGATGACCTTCCTACTGTTTTAACAGAATTAGCTCAATATATCCAAAAATGAAAAACATAAACACCAGAATACTTGTAAATGGAAATCTTAAAAGGTAGTTGTGTTCAAACGTACTCAGTCAATTATTTTTAAACAGAGCAAACATATTCACATATATGATGAAAATAAGATCATATTTATCAAAGAGGGGGAGAGTGATCAGTAGATCAGCGGACACTAATTACCACTTAAGGAGGTGGAAGGTCCAGTCACAGCATGTGCCCGTATCTAGTACAAGTAATTCAACAAAAGGGGTTGCTGTACTGTTCCTAAAAGGAGGGGAAAGTTAGGTAAAGCTGACGTGACCGAAGGTGTGAGTAGTACACCTTTGGGCATCCATTTTGTTGGATGTATTTGCCTCACACACCCAAAAGGGTGTCATGCTTCATCATTGGCGGTTGCTCCTCGTCGGGGGGGCGGTGCAATCCCCGACGGGCTCACCTCGAGGAGGGGCTCTTTAGCGGAGATCTTTTTTATCCAACTGCCCTATGTTGAAGTGCGGGTGTGTGGGTAGGAAAGCAGGTAGACTAAGTGTGGTGATTAAAATGCAGGAGGGGGTGCCGGAAACAACTTTATTCTGGAGGTCCCCCTACTACAATTAAAAGACTGTGAACAAGGGGCTCGCTAGGTGTCACCACGTTAGGTAGAGTGACCCTAGAAAAGCCTTGAAAAACAAATGGTCAACATGTTTCTCGCACTTGGGTTAATCACCTGCGATTCATCAGGACCTTGTAGGGGTGAAAAATAATAAAAGAACTCAACAACATGCTAGTGTCATGTATGTGATGTAGGTGTATATTACCTTGGTGGAAAGTCCTATGCCTAAAGGTCAAGGTCTAAGAGCCACATGAGTGCTCGGCGGGTCAGTTCAACGGGGTTAAGCCTTCAGGTATAGCTTAATCAGCCCGTGACCGCGTGGATGCACCTACCCATCTCCGCCGAGTTCGGAGTAGTAGGGGGACCTCCAGAATAGAGTTGTTTCCGGCACCCCCTGCTGCATTTTAATCACCACACCTAGTCTACCTGCTTTCCTACCCACACACCCGCACTTCAACATAGGGCAGTTGGATAAAAAAGATCTCCGCTAAAGAGCCCCTCCTCGAGGTGAGCCCGTCGGGGATTGCACCGCCCCCCCGACGAGGAGCAACCGCCAATGATGAAGCATGACACCCTTTTGGGTGTGTGAGGCAAATACATCCAACAAAATGGATGCCCAAAGGTGTACTACTCACACCTTCGGTCACGTCAGCTTTACCTAACTTTCCCCTCCTTTTAGGAACAGTACAGCAACCCCTTTTGTTGAATTACGAAAATAAGATCATAACATAGCTAACTCGTGAAAATACATAAATATCAATACAGCCAAATTGTCGCAATGCTGCTTGCTTGGTCCCGATGCATTTCGGGACATCAGGGTCCCTTCTTCAGGGGCCAATCTGTGGGGGGAAAAGGGATACACGAATGTAGCTGGAGAAGTTACACGATAAACAGCAGACACTCACACAAAAGTGAGCAGAACGCGAGTCCTGTGTCTTAATAAGCAAGACGAAAAGCTATTGAAAGTGATCACAACTGTGGTGAGAACTACAAGGAAATAGACCAATGCATCCCAAAGTTAAACCACTTCTGTTAGAATAGAAATGAAGTAGAAAAAAAGGAAGAGACAACTGAGCGCTCGCCCGAAAGAGAAAGGCGTGCATTTAAAACGCAGATGTAACCTGCTACAATACCATACTATAAGTACTATTACTATACTACTTGTGCATATTCTACAGCATGTTTTTAAGCAATTTCTTTTCGGTTTACCATTACCAGTATGATCAACCATTTTTCGATTAGGGAGACTTAGCCCCTCTTTGAGACTTTTTCACAAAATTTCAACTTGTGAAATTTTCAAGTTGGTCTTACTTCTTCGTCTGTTGGTTCATCAATTAATTCATCATCATCATCATCACTCAGTACTAATTTTTCAAGATCTTCAAGAATGACATAAGTCCATTCAGGACCTCTGAACTTATTATTCAGTCTTTTCAATCTCTGACTTTTTCTTTTTGGTTGTTCTGTGGAAAGCTCAGTTTGACTTGATATTTCGTTTACTTGCTCTGGTTCTTCATTTATTGATTTTTAGACAAAATTTTAGTTTCTTAACAAAACCAGGCCAATTATCTCCTTTTCTGAGCCTTTTAGCTGGCACTATGCTTTGTTTTTCTTCAATTGTTCCTTTGTTTTCATTCAGTTGTGGCAAAAATTGTGTATCTTCGTCATCTGTATCCCTCTCTATCTGACTTGGTCCAGGTCTTTCTTCTGTTTCTTCTGCCTGGATAGTAATCTGGCCCGGTTCAGGTATGTGCTGCAATTGACTTTGATTTGGTTTGTTTTCTTCTTCCTCAACACATTCATCTACATCTATCTGATCCTGCTCAGGTATCTCAATCTCTTGTTTTTCTTCTTCCTGAGCCTTCACCCTTTTACCTATCTGTCACTTCTCAGACTCTGGAACTGTGACAGGTATTTGGAATGTCTGAGTATATTGATCTTTCCTTATCTGTTCCTCCTCAGAATTACTTTCGACTTTGATTTGTGTAACCTGAGTACATTATTCTATCCCTATCTCATCCTCACTATCACTTTGTCTATCTAAATAGGTCTGGCTTCTGGTTCTCACAACATCTGCAGGAATGTCAATCAATGGAAACCATTCATCCTGACTGGTGCTCGGTTGTTCATCATCAACTACTTCGGAATCACTCTCTTGAGACCCCTTAGCTGCACAATCTTCAGGTTCAGTTTTATTAGGTTCAGCCACTCTTTTTGTATGGCTCGCATGGATCCAATTCAGAACTCCTTTAAATTTTACTGCTGAAGTGGTAACCAATATGACTTGTGTTGGTTTTCCCCACCTTGGAGCTAGACAAGATTCTTGTGTATGTTCTTTTATTACAACCCAGTCACCTGGAATCAGATCGTGTGCTGGAGTTGTTTGCCTGGTGACAGCATCTTCTCTAACCTGATGAGTGATAGAACGCACTTGGTCAGCCAGTTCTTTTCAGTACTCTAGTACTAAGTCATCAGATATATTTATCAACTATGTCCTGGCACCCATGCCTGCCTCATTGCTCTTCCCATGAGTATTTCATGAGGACTCAAGCTTGTTTTTCTGTCTGGAATGCTTCAGAGTCCCATCAGAATAAGAAGTAAAGCATCTGGCCATTCTAATCGAGTTGATTCATAAATCTTTCCCAATCTTGATTTGATTGTACCATTCAGTTGTTCTACCACTCCAGAAGCCTCTGGGCTGTATGCACTGTGCAATTTTTGCTCAATTTTAAATGCTTCACAGATTAGACCATTATTTCATTATTGAAATGTCTTCCTCGGTCTGAGTCAATCGTTACTGGAAAACTGAAAAATGGTATAAGCTCTCTAAGTAATAGCTTGGCTACTGTGATGCTATCATTCTTACGTATAGGGTAAGCTTCCACCCATTTTGGAAATACGCAGACAATGACAAGAACATACTTCATTCCTCTGCAAGGGGGTAACTGAATGAACTCAAATTAAAGTCGAATAAAAGGACCTTCTGCCTTTCCAATCTTTCCTGACAAAACCACAGTTCTTTTCCCAGGATTTATTTGTTGACATCCCAAACCCCTATTGCAAAGACTCTCTGCAACGTTCCTGAACTTTGCATTGAACCAAGTTTGTCTGAATAGTCTTACCATAGCGTCTCGCCCTAGATGAGAATCACCATGATACATCCTAGCCATAGGAGCAAGTATACAGTTTGGCAACACAGGCCACCCATCAAGGTAAACAATGACACCATCTCCAGCCCTTTTCTGACATCCTATTTTCGCCCACTCTTCCTTCTCTTCCTGTTCTGCATCATTTTGCAAATCTTTCACTTCTTCCCACATTCTCACTCTGTTAAGCAACATAAGTTGGCATCTGTTTCTGTTTGGTTCAATTTTCCTGTTTATTGCCATTTTATTCTTGGCACAATATTGAGCTAGTTGGTCAGCATTTGATTACCTGCTGTCACTTTGTCATTGCCAGATTGGTGAGCAGCACACTTGACCACAGCTACTGTTTCTGGTAAATGAATTGCTTTTAGTAAATCTTTCACAAAATTTCCATTTTTAATTGGAGCACCTGATGAAGTCAGAAACTCTCTTTGCATCCAGAGTTAAAAAAAATCATGCACAACTCCATAGCCATTATCAGTAAAAATAGTCACTTTCGGATTTTCCCAAATTTACAAGCTTTTGTCAATGCAATTAGTTCTGCCACCTGTGCAGATTTTACTCCAGGTAAATATGATGCTTCAACTGGACCCCATAGAGTGTAAACTGCATAAACAGCACTAAAACCTCCTTCTTCATGTTGCGTACATGAACCATCTATAAATAGCTCATGTTATGAATTTATTAGTGGCTCTTCTCTTATGTCTGGTCGTGGTTTAGTACAATATTCTGTAAGATCAATACAATTATGTTCTAATTCATTTTTGACTTCTGCAAATTGTGATTCAGGTAACAATGTTGCTGGGTTCAGAATATTACATCTAGCAATTGCCACATTCTCTGCAGCGACAAGAATTCGTTCATACTTAGTCAGCCGACTAGGTGTTAAATACTGAGGGGCATATTATCAAGGGGGTTTATCTCCACTTTTTTGGCTTTAAAAGCCAAGACAACGGAGATAAAATTATCTCCCTATTACCTAGCTGTCGCTAACACCAGTTAGCGACAGCTAGTAGGAGATAGCGACCATCTTGGGCCCCACTTTGCATGTCAGTGATATTTATCACTAATGACATGCAAAGTGGGCGTGCCAAGATGTTAGCGACTGGAAACAGTCAGTAACATCGCTATCTCCTATTACCAACTTTTGGAGATATTCGCGCTAAGCGCGAATATCTCCAAAAGCTAACACCTGCCCTGAGCAGTTCTTAGCCATGTTATCCAATGGGAGGTGGATAACATGTCTAAGAGCATTTGCTCTGTAATGCATGAATATCGCTGACTTTTCAGCGATATTCATGCATTTCGGCCGATTTTTATCGCTTAGGAGATAAACCTTGATAATATCAAGGCTCCTAAGCGATAAAAATCGCCGCAGCTCGGCGTTAAAAATATTGCCGCTAAGCCAACCTAGCGATAATTATCGCTAGTTGTTGGTAATATGCCCCTGAGTTTTAGTCCTGGTCAATAAAATCACAACTGCATGTGGGACATACACTGTTACTGGATGTCCCATGATAATGGACTCACTTTGCTCAAGACTCGCACAAGTTGCTGCTACTGCTTTCAGACATCCTGGCAATGCTGCTGCCACTGGATCCAGAATAGAGGAAAAATATGCAACAGGTCGTCTCATCAGACCATGAGTCTGAGTCAGAACTGAAAGTGTACAATTGTCTCGTGTGTCACAAAATAGTGCAAAATCTTTTGTATAGTCGGGCATCCCTAATGCTGGAGCTGAACACAAACAATCTCGTAATTTTAGAAAAGATGACATGCTTTCATCATCCCATTCTACTGGGTCCTTTGCTCTTTTCCTTGTCATTTGTATTAATAGTTTTGCTAAGACTGCAAATTCCACAATCCATTGCCTGCAGTAACCTACAACTCCAAGAAACATTCTGATTTCTTTCTGTGTTAGAGATAGATTCATGTTTTGAATTATTCTGATTCTTTCAGCGGTAACCCTTCTGACACCTCTCTCTATCCGGTGCCCCAGATATTTCACTGATGTAGTACAATACTGCAACTTTTCAGGTGATACTTAGTGTCCACCTTTTCCTTAATGATTCAACAAAGCAATTGTATCAGTAACACAGTCTTTTTGATTCTTAGATGCCACCAGTAGGTCATCTATATACTGCACCAGGACTGATTGTCCGGGCAATATCAAAGATTCCAGACATTTTTTCAAGATCTGATTAAAGATCGATGGACTATCTGTGTACCTCTGAGGGACGCGATTCCAAACATAGATATGGTCATCGAATTTGAATGAGAAAAGATATTTGCTATCCGGGTGCAGTGGTATTGAGAAAAATGCGTGGCAATGGTCAATTACGGTGAACCAGCCTGCTGCCCATGGCATTTGATATAAAATCACAGCAGGGTTTGGCACAACTGAACCACAATTTTATTAATTTTGCGGAGGTGCTGTACGACGCAGTATTTTCCGCTTGGTTTCTTGATGCCAATTATGGGTGAATTACATGGACTGCTCATTATTTCCTGCAAAATTCCTGCTTCCACTAGACAATTTATTTCTAGTGCGACTCCTGCTTTTATTTCTGGGCTCATTTGTACTGTCAAATATTTGGATAAACTGCACCTTCTTTTACTGTCACTTTTACTGGGTCAACATTTGTCAGTAATCCTACATCGTTCCCTATGAAATCGCACACTTTAGGATCTAAAGTATGTTGTAATTCTTTTGGAAAGTCTTCTATGGTAAATTTTTGTTTTTCAGTTTCTTGTTTTGCTAGCAAAATTTTATAAATTCCATCTTTATCTAGAGTTTGAATTTCAACACCATTAGGTGTCCAAAAGGTAGTGCAATTCATTTTGCACAACAAATCCCTCCCTAATAGATTTACAGGACTGGAATCACATACAACAAAGTTGTGCATTTCTTTAAAATTGCCTATTTTAACTTCCATTGGTTCTGTAACTGGGGTACTAATTTGTTTATTAGAAACGCCCACTACGTGGATCGCTTCTCCCGAGAGGGGTAGGTTTGGAACATCTGCTGTTCTCACAGTAGAACGGTAGTGCCAGTATCCAACAAAAGGGTAACATCATATCCTTCAACTTTTCCCTTAATGTATGGACCTGACTGATCTACCTGCAAGGATGCACCAAGTACGCACTCCTCGTCCTCCCCCCTCAGGCACCGTCAGAATTATCTTCATCAAAATATGAGTCGCTCAAAAGAAATTGGGGTGTCACTGTGTCACTTTTACCACTTCCTTCCCAACTTGTGGTATCTATACTGTATGCTGATTGACTCCCAGGGTTTGGCATAGGCGCCAATGGTAACTGATTTTGTATTACCTGTTTTTGCTGCATTTTCGATACCTCATTCTGCGTCTGTGGATTCAAATGATTATTATTATTTAGCACAGCTTTACACTCGTTCTTCCAATGACCCAACTTGCCACACCCATGACAAGGAAATTCTTTCTTAGCTTCTTCTCGATTCAATTTAGCTCTAGGTTTACTACCATTTCCATCTCCTTGGGTCTGAATGTTTTTCAATTGAAGGTCTTGTTGCTCTGCTAATTTTACCTGTGCCCACATTACTTTTTCTTCTAAATTCTTTTGTTTATTGTCCAATTCATCTTCACAATATTTTGCATATTTCAGTGTTTCATCTATAGGTTTGGCCTGCCAACAGATTTTATTATCCTTAATCCATTGTGAAATTTCTGGTCTTAATCCAGACACAAACAGATAGATAAAATGCGTCATATCTTTGGTGTCAATATTTTCTAAACCTCTACACTGTTTAAAAACGTGTAAAAGATGTTCATAATATGCATGCACAGATTCAGCTTTACTCTGAGTAGTTCTGTCTATACTAGTCCAGTCTGTTTCTTTTGGAGGTACTTGCCCTTTCAAATACAGTATAACCTGTTTATACTTCCTCATCACCTCGTCTGATGGTGCTCCGGTTTTCGGGTCTCTAGGATACTCATCATTTGGCCAGTTTACCACAATTTTACATTCTGTCCATAAATCGACAGGAACAGCAATGCCAAATAACCCATCTAGATCTTTTAATAACACTTTTGAAACCTTTACAAATCTCTCGACCTGTCTGTACCAATCTACAGGTTTCTCTCTGAGTTTTGAAAATTCATTTGTAAATGACAACATATCTTGTCGGGACCATGGAACATGCACATAACCTCCACCTGATACTTCTCTCATTGAACACAACCTTTCTACTTTTTCTGTTTCTTTCAACATATATTCTGATACAGTGATTTTCCCTTGTGCTTCTTCCTTTTTCTTTAACCATCTAGTTTTCCATCTGTCTATGTCACCCCATTTTTGCAACATTGATAACAGTTCTTTTATTTGTAATTTACGACCTGACACGTTCATATTTTCTAAATCTTTGTCAGAAAATTCAGCTCAATATGATTTCTGTAACACTTTTGATTTACCAATGTCAATCCCCATTTCACTTGCTAAACTCGTCAATTTTTCATGAAATGTTTTTGTATTTCTAGTGATACTTCGACATATAAACAACAATTCATACTCAATTAATGCATTCAATTGATCTAATCCCACATTTCCAGCAATCATTTCTTCTAATTCAACTTAAAAATACCCAATGTCTTTGACTGTGATTTTGGTTTTTCTATTTCTCGGGACCATCTTTCAATTTCTTCTAGAGTAACTACAGTTGCACTTCTCATACCTGAAGAGGTTTCTATTTGCACTTCTCTAGTATTTACACGTCTATTTTTTCTAGCTGAGCTACTTACTGGTTCTCTTATAGCTAAATCCATCAAATAAAATTCTGACCCACATTCACTTGCTTGGTCATCCACTTTTAATGTTTCTTGCCTTGGCTGCACTACAGGTGTAGTTAAAGCAGGAGGTCTGGGACTAGTCTGTTTCCATATAAAGGAACAACTGGACCTATAGTCACCGGAATTGTCAAGGCTACAGGACTGATATTTAACTGTGTAATTTTCTGAATTAACTCATTCCTTTGCTTAATTATTGCTTCTCGTTCCTTTTCCTGCAGCACTTTTTCTAATGATGCCTCATGTAACACTTGTGGAACTAGAGGTGGTTTTAAAAACGGAGCACTAGCCTTTGTCTGATTCTGCTCCTCATTATAAGGTGGCAGATTTTTCATTAATAAATCCACCAAGTAATCATCTTCTGGATCAGCACTTGTCATTAAATTTTTATTTTTCTCGGTACTTTTACTCCCTGTTTGTGCTTTTAATGCTCGGACAGGATATAGTCCTTCCACCAGCATGGACTGTCTCCATTGTTTCATCTGCGCCTCAATTTGTTGAAGTTGAATGGGGACAAGACGGAGGTTGTTATCCTAGGTAAGCATAAGGACCTTTGGGGCCCTCACCACTGGCCTCGAGAAATGGGTCCCTTTCCTGATCCTGTCACTCATGTCTGCAATCTGGGCTTCATTATTAATGAAAATCTTTCCATGAGACAACAGGTGGCTAATGTGGCTGCCATCTGCTTTACGATCTTGAGATGGCTCCATAAGATCATCTGGATGCTCTCTATCTCTGCCCAACGCACGGTAGTCCAGGCACTTATAACCTCTCACCTCGATTACAGCAATGTTCTTTATCTTGGTAGTTGTCAAACGGTACTGAGAAAGTTACAGGTAGTGCAGAACTCTGCTGCACGCCTTCTCTGCCAAGTTCACAGACAGGCTTCCATCTCGCCTTATCTTCGTGACCTCCACTGGCTATGAATCGATCAAAGAATTAAATGTAAAACTTTGTGTTACATCTTCAAAATCAAACAAGGGGTTGCACCACCGTATCTGCAAGAGCTCATCCATCCCTACATTCCTTCTCGTCCCCTGCGCTCTACAGCTCATGGGGACTTTGTGATCCCCAGATTTAAATTTACAAGAATGGGAGGTTGTTCCTTCTCTTGTCTCGGCCCCAAAATCTGGAATTCTCTTCCTGTGTCTTTGAAAAATGACTCGTCTTATCTGAGCTTTCGAAGAAATCTTAAAACTTGTTTTTTTTAGCAGTAAATGTGCTTTGAACCTCTCGCTTTCTAGCAATTTGTGTGCTAGGCGCCGGGAAACCCTTTTTGGGTATCT
Organism: Lissotriton vulgaris; assembly: GCF_964263255.1. Taxonomy (NCBI): domain Eukaryota; kingdom Metazoa; phylum Chordata; class Amphibia; order Caudata; family Salamandridae; genus Lissotriton; species Lissotriton vulgaris. The sequence continues at coordinate 812,888,674 of NC_141696.1, read as the reverse complement.
GTGCGCATTACAAATTTATTTTAAGAATAATAATAATAATAATAATAATATCTCTTGTCTCTTTAGGAAATTTAGGATAAAATGTACTAATACTTTTATCACTTCTAGATCTGTCTCGCTCAAAAGCTTCTGTTTCCTATTCCTCCAATGCCTCATATTGGGTTAACCTATGTCTTGGATCTAATTCCTTCATGCGTGCTCTTAAATTGTACAAAACTCTACCATTAAAGGTACCATTTTCTGGAAAAGCCAAAATTCCATCATCTTTTGCATATTCTATCCAGTTTTCTAACCATGTGCACGTATGGGAGCCCCTTTCAACCATCATGTATGATGCGGGCGTATACGATGGTGGAAAAATAATCCCTTCCATGGTTTTAATCGGTTTATCCTTTTAAAGAAATTTTTAACTTTCTTGACAAATGACATTTTTCTTTTATCTTCGTACATGATATAAAGTCTCCATTTTATCATCTGTTCTTTAGCAAAACCGAGATATTTTCTATCTGGTCTATTTCCTATGTATTCTGGATCTAAATGCCACATATATTTTATGCCGCTTTTACTTCGTAATGACACTCAGTTTGTTCACGAAAAACCTCCAATACCAAAACGTTTCTTATTTTCAATGACCAATCAATAATTAGAATCCAAAATATTTTCAAACAATGGTTGTGTGGCCTTTTGCCGTGAGACGAGTTCTCACACTCCTGTGCTCACCCCTCCTTTACAAAATTACCTCAGCTACACACCCGCTGCATTAACCAATACCAGTGCGGCTCTGAGTGACGTCAGCTCAGCTCCGCAACTGACTCCCGCCTTTGCAAGGTAATACAAGAGATTTTTAAATGCTCATTTTCATTAAATTAACAATGTAAAAACATTTGCCACTGTGTCCGAGTAACTATTTTGAAAGAAAAGAATGATTTATATTCACTGCGAGTAACTCCCTTCCGTTTACTCTTCATACACTATAAGTATATCCCGTCTGTCTACCTTTCACACAAGCATCTAAGAACCTGCTACTCCCTCGAGCTTACCCTTTCTAGGTTATGCAAGGCCAAAGTTTCACCAACGAACCCCTTTGCTGTCAATCAAGCTTAGAAGAACCTGTTACTCCTCCAGTGTGACCTTTTCTAGGTGATATCACACCAAAGTTTTACTAGCAAACTCTTTGGTATCAATTATTCACACATTTATACAGAAAAATCCCTCAAACAGTGCTTCCGGTTTTACCTAACCATGCACTTACTACCTCGAACAAGTGACCTTACTACAGAACGGCTTCCATTTACCACCTGTTATCCTGCCCCCGGGGTTTCCAGACAAAGCATAAAAACAAGTTTGAACAGTTTTGGTTAATACATTAAAAATCAATAACATCAATACTCAATCAATAACCAATATTTACTAAATACCTATCTTCACTAATCCCTAACCATCCTCTGCTACAAAAATAACTGATAGAGCGCAGGCTCACCTGCTCAACATACTCACCTGGGCCCATAAATCTATGTATACATTAAACAGGTAAACCTACACTTAATCAATTGGGGTTTTTACCATTTAGATTTTTACCATTTATCTTACCAATCCAAGTCACCGATACCTATAGTCCAAAAGGATCAAGGGAGGTAGAGAGAAAATAGGAGGTAATAATAACATTTAGCACTTCATAAATAATCACAGACTCAGAATTTTTTTTAAATCTTTATCTAAGTAAAGTCTTTGAAAACTTATCAACTTAAAACTCAAATTAATTTCTTATTCTGTTTAGATTAATGCAGATTTTAAAACATAAACATTTAATTATTGATTTTGAAAGAAAATGTTGTTAAGCATTTAAATTAGAGGGTGGGTAAGAGAAAGGGAAAACAGTACAATGACAAACCCACACTTTATAGTTACCTAGAATGGTGTAATGACCAACCCTGGTCATAGGCTGAATCAAAGAATAAGGATCCCAAAGTATAAATGCCAGTAGGAAAGAACAGGTGCAAGCCAGAATCAGGACAGATTATGGACCAGATTGGATCAGGATAGGACCATCACAGGCTGAGACCAGCACCACAGTTAAAGTTCAAAATGCCAGCGTTGTAAACCCTCTCTGCAGCTAACAGTCGAACCCCGACTGGGTCATCGATCTCCTCCCCAGAACCCCGATTGGGTAATCGAATCTTCTGACAGAGTGCTCTGCCAGCAACTCTACTCCTGATCACCTATGGAGTGCGTTGGGTCAGTGACAGGTCAGCTATTCGGACAAGTCGGACAATCTAACTAACTAAGCCTACCCTAGTTATACTATTTTTTAGGTCAGTGTACCATCCCCAAATGTTGCAAATGTGTGAATCCCACAATTTTATTGGACAAAGAACGAGGAGTAGCAATCACACCATACTTTTCTAGAAGCAACTTGTCAATCATGTATTCAAGTCGTTCCCTCCCATAACTTTATCTATCCATGTTCTTTATTCCTTCCGGTAGTGAAATGTATCAATGATCTTTTAAAAAAAAATAATTAATCAATTCAGCTTCCTCTGGCAAGGCAAGGAGTTCACTCTTCTCCGCCTTCCATGTCCGTCTTGGCCATGATTCAAGGCTACAGCTTCTGTGGCTTCAGGACATTTGTCGCACAGGCGCAGTTTCTCAAAAGATGGAGTTCAGCAAAGCATTTAGGCCATCATTTTGATAACATGTAAAAATAGAAAAGAAACAGTTTTAGTGACACAGAATGAATGAATGCACTGTATACCACTTCTTTCTACTCTATTCCCATTATTTTGTTTTAACTATTGCATTAGATATTAAGCAAAAACAGACAGCTTAGCAAAGCAGCGATGCAAGCTTCTTGCACGTTAGGACACATAACAGCCATCTTAGTTCTATTGTGCAGAAGCAAATGTTTTCCCACCAAGCATGTCACGTGGGCATGACAGATACATGCGCAGTAGAAAATCTCGCATAGCAGCAGCCATTTTAGTGCAAGTGGATTGTAGTTAGTAAAAGCTCATTGGCAAGCTTCCCCTAGATATCTAATATGTCGTGTAATGCAATATTAATAAGACAAAACATGTTAGTTAGTACATTAATATTATTATCGAGAGGGTAGTGTACGAGCAAGTCACTTCACTTGTGAAACCTTGCTCCATCACCTATTTTGAATTGAAAACATAATGTAAGAATAAATGTTATATGAAATAAATTTTAATTAATTCTATACATCACTTTTAATAATTATTAATGAACATTAAAACATTACTTTTTTCTTGAGGTGGTAATTTGTTGCATAGTTTAAACTTCGGAAAAATAATTCTCATTTAATTTAATATATTTCCATTAATTAAAGTTCTTATTCAAAATTAATTTACTAGTGCTGTAGCATATATTTTTATTTTGTTCAAAATTTTAAATAAATCTGTAAATAGTTTAATATATTTATGATAATATCAATGTATATGTATTTATATTTTGAACAATTTAAATAATGTAACTTAATATTTTCTCCCTATGTTTTTTTAAGTCCCTACCTCTATTTGTTTCTATGGGAGGATGTTGCAGTACTAGTGGTTGGCCTTATGTAATGATGGACTCACTAATGTTTTTTTTAGTAGTAACTTACATTTAGAGCTTCTGCATACAAAAAGTATTAACCTACTCAAAAGTGTAAACTTACTTAAAAGTGTAAGTTATCTTTTTAAATCAGGCTCAATGTGTTTGCGTGAGTGACTGTGAGGACAAGCATTTGGTCAACCTTGAAACTCGGGAACCGGGTTCGAGAATCTGCAGGGACGCTCAACATCCTGTGATTCTGGGCAAATCACTTCATCTCCCTGTGCTTAACAAAATGAATGTGTCCATCTGTATGCAACTGGTGCTCATGTAAAGCGCTCTTATACCTTTGGGTCGAGTACGTCTATCTAAAACTCCCTTCCTCCCCCACAAATAAATAGAGTGGCCTTCTCAGTAGCTACTTCAGCAGCAAGAAAAGAGGCCAGGAATGGAGAAGGACCTCCTCCTACGGACTAGGGAGGTTCCTTAACATCATTTTCTTTTATAAGGAACGAGGATCAAGGTAAAGAAAATCCTTGTGGTGATCAAATGTTACTGTTTGAGTCACTGCATGAGGATACAGTAAAAGCACTGATAAGTAATATCAAATCAAATGGGGCACCAGGCCCAAATGGGATCCCGAACGCCTCCAAGACAGACTTATGGTCAATATTTTTATCACAATTATTTAAAGACTTTGTAAAATCTAATTTGGTCCCCGAATCCTGGCAATGCAGCAAAATACAGCCAATTTATAAAAGTGGCCCACCTGACAATCCAGCTAATTACAGGTTGATTGCATTAACCGATGTAGAGGCGAAAATCTTTGCAACAGGTCTAGTCAGGGACTTGGAAGAATGGGCAACGAAAATCAAAGTAATTCCAATCTTCCAAACCGGATTTCTCAGGGGGCAGTCAACAATTACGAACTTGCTACTACTCACTTTGATGGCAGAGAGAACAAAAAACAAAAGCTTTATATGTGATTTGTAGATCTAAATGATGTATTTGATACTGTTCCTCGTAATTTACTTTGGACAAAGTTATTGGCATGGATCGTACCAAAGCAGCTGTTAGATATGATCATATTGCTTTATTCAAATACATGGGTGCATGATAAATTGGGTGATGGAGGTTGTACCACACGCCGTCTGGAAACACAGAGTGGCCTCAAACAGGGCCTCATACTTGCCCCATCTCTTTTTAACCTCTTTATGGCAGATTTACCATATTATCAGGAAAATGTTAATGCGTACTCTCCAAATTTTGCAGACCTTACTCTAAAATACTTGCAATATGCAGATGGCACCATATTGCTAAGCCACACACCAATAGGGCTAAAAAGATTGATAGAGTCATTTAACCAATATATTGTAGCAAATGGTCTTCAACGAATAATAAAAAATGAAAATTATGACGATAGGATCAAATAAATTGAACAAGAAATTATGGAAAATCAATGGGTTATCGATAAATTCAGTAAAGCAGTATAAATACTTAGGAATTATGCTGAATGATAGAATTAATTTCAAAACAAAATTTTATTAACCTAAAAGCCAAAGCAACTTGACTCTCCTTTGCTTTTAGATTACTGAGAGATAGGCTATTATGCCCGATCTTAAACATTCATTGAAGGCAATGAAGGTAAAACTGATTCCCTCGCTCTCTTATGGTTCAATAATTTTCAGGGGCAAAGGTAACAAACTCCTTGAGAACTTACAAATAAATGTTTTTAAATCAACATTTAGGGTTCCGAGAAACTCAGGGCATGCTAATGTTAGATTAGAGTTTGGCTGTTGAACCAATCTTTGGTGAGATAATCTGCATTTGTGAAATGTTTATTTTTGTTTAATTTATCGGATCCCGGCTCTCTTGCAGATCTGTGCTGGCAAGAAACTAAAAAGAAAGAGTATGTCAGCGCTTGGAGGTTATATTTAATGGAGAGTTTAAACACTTTTAAGTCCCCGCCATTCAAACATCTGGATAGAAATACAATAGTTTTAAAACAGACTTTAAATCAATCTACTAAAATGTTATCATTTTTATTTGACCAGGAGGCGATTGCACATAAAAAGCATACCCAGTCGATTATTAACTCGTACAATAAAAGCAAGCCCCAACTCATTTAAAACCGGTTATGAGGGATAGACTTCTCATTTTTTTGTTTAAATCTGTTTATTAATTTTCCCACAACATATACATGTGTATGCAAAACAGTGTCCAGCTTTTCTTTACTACTACAAGTAAAACTTTAACAGTGACACCGAGTCCGTGTATACTCGCGTAGGTTGGCCACCATGTATTTAGGTGACCCTTTAGCCACAGTTCCAGACAGAAGTATAGCATATGCGTCTCTTCAGTAGAGTCAAAGGCCGCAATATTGTCGTAATATGGATCTGAAGACATACTTTACAGAGTGGCACAGATCATACACCGTATGTGAATGCATAGATGTTAGAAAATAAACGAAACAAACAGTAACTTAAGAGAACACCAACCACAGCAGCTAAGTTTGACTACTGATTACACCTTTGCCAGTTTCCAATTATCGCTTAGTCCCCTCACCCTCCCCTCTGATAAGTACTATACATGCGCCTGTGTGGCAGGGTAAGGATGCACCCAACCTATCACCCCTCTCTGGTTGCAAGGGTGGCCCTCTCTTCAAGCAGTCCCTGCTCTGGTGTGTTCCCTCCATACGCATAAGACACTGGAGCAGCCCCTCCCATTGCGCTGCTATCGGCGTCTTACACAGACCCAGTGTTTCGTCCCATGTAATGGCTATACTGTGGTGTAGTTACTATATTCCCAATAGGCTCTGTGCATTGGAATAGTATATCCTATAGATGTGACGTAGGACTTAGGTCGACTAGGTCTCTATCAAATATATTAGACTTAATTGTGAGTGCCAGCTAGCTCAGAGGTCACTAGAGCCTTTCTTGAATAAACCAGAAGGGATTAGTTTCTGACAACCGCATAAACATGACAACTTCGTTTCCCCAAGATAAAACTGATCTTCAGAGTCGTGGAAACAATAGATGGATATTTCACTCAGTCAATCGTGCATGCTTTGTTTCACCAGAGGTGCAGCGAAATAGAGAGACAGGCATTTTCAATAAAAAGGTATTTATTGAACAGTCTTCTTTCTCATGCAGAAGAAATAAATTGCTACAATCGTAAGACTGGCTGTAAAGTATAATGCGTACAGCAAGAATAGTATTATAAAATAATACTGTAAATGCATGGTATGGTTATTAAGCCATAAAATACATACATAAATAAATAAAGACTAAAAGTACTCAACTGGTGCTTCTAAAATACCCCTACCCCGATGTACCTAACCTAAGTCTAGTACGAGGGAAGAAGTAAGTGTGGTTTGGCATAAGTTTTAGTATTCTTTTGCCAAGAATCTATCCAAGATTTCTCTTAGGATCTAATCAGCTCCGTACCTTGGTTTAGAATGAAGGAGGTCTGGTATCTTTCTGTCTCTGGACTCGATTTCTCAATACTCCGCAAGGGGAGCTTGGAAACACTGGAGCTGGATTTCTCGGCAAGAGAAAAGACAGCCTCTCTCTCAGTGCGTCTGCTGGAGGGTCGGCTTCTTTTGGCACTTGCTGTAGCGAGATGCGTTGGGCAAGTAGATAGTGGAACTGCTCCAAACCACTGTGTGTTTGCTTGGGCAAGTGTGGGCATATTTATACCTTGAAGTTGCCGAGTTTGACGTAAAGGTGGACATAATAACGTCATCAAAGAGTCTCAGTTCTTTGAAAACTCCATGAGTTCTTGGACAAATCAATATTCAAGCAAGGGGAAGTCCCTAACTGCTGAAGCTGAGTTTTCCAAGAAATCCTTGTATATTTTGGGAACTAGTGGAAGTAGCCATGTTGCATTTGAACTGCATGGGCTATGTCTAAATATGGTTATGATTTCTATGCTTATATAAGGACAAGGTTCTCTATAACTATATAATTACATGAATCGGGAAAATTACACTATGGTCCTAAAATGCTATAAAAACACCCACTCCACTTTATTATGTTCGACATTACTAAAATTAAGCACTAAAACATATCTAAAGCGTGTGTTTACAATCCCACCCAAAAATACATAACATGCTTTTGAAAATGGTTGTACACATAAAATGAGCATTTGTACTGTACGCATTTAAAAGTAATGATTTCAATTCAAACATAAAGTATGATATTTGGCAATGCTAACTAAATGAATCATAACATTTACAGTTATGAAATGGCTCTAAATACAGAAAAAAGGTCGAGGCCATCCCATAGCAGAATATATATACTGTTTTGGTTTGTTGATTAGTTCAATATTGTTTCTAGGAAGTATTCAAATAATTCTTGTTCTCTAAGAATAGTTCTACTTTAAGCAGATTACCTTGTGCCAAAGTTCAATTTTGGGAAAAAGTCAAATCAAACCGTAGAAAAATAGAATTCCAAACTTAGAAGTTTTTTGTTTTGAAAAACCAAGATCGAATTGAAAGTTGATAGAACGCTGTGTGCTAATTTCAGAAGTTATTTTCGGTGTCAGGAGAAAACATTAAATCTTCTAAGCTGGCAAAGAAATCGTCTACCACAGTAGGTGAGAGTTGAACCACTTCATTAAGTAGATCAATTGTACACAGATGAGAAGCATCGCCGTCAGCGTCAGCCGCATTAGCAATGTTCGCAGTAGATGGTACACGTGTGCCTGTTGGACTGCGTATCTCACCCTCAGTTGGAATTGCCGGTGAGACATCAATGAATGCCGTCATCAGGATTGGTAGCCGTTGGGGACAACACAATGCATGAGCCATTACCGAACCAAGCAAAGCATCAACATCCATTGGCAGTGCTGATGGAAGTGTCAGACAAATATCCAACATGCATTCCTCTCCACAAAACAGGCATCGTAGAACAGGTAAGATGCAATCTTCCCAGATTGTTCTAAACTACAGGAACCATGTGGTATTCAGATCTCTCAAATGAGCCAAGCCAAGAATCTGTGTTATGCGCTCATGATACTGCATTAACAGAAGAGTGTTCTCCATGGTAATCTGGGTATCGCAGGTGACTGGACTTGCCATATCGGAGCAGTAGGAACAAAAATAGTATCCCTGCTATGAGTCCCAAGATGAGAGCCAGGCCGCCGAACACAGAGTGCTCGAAGTTTGGAAAAATGCCTAGGACTGCTTCAAAGGGTGCTAACAGTCCCAAAAAAATCGTCTTAAATACATGTACAATACCACTGGTATCAGACATGTTTAAGATACGACCTAACATTTCCGCGAAATGTATGGGGCAGTTTGTTGATAATAAGGCATGTATCTCTGCAGAGGACCTTGCAACTTGCAGATCATACGCCTCTCTGGACGAGTTCAGTCTCACAGTTTTTTGTAAAAGAATGTCTTTCATTCTGCTTAAAGTATCAATAGAAGAGATGTTCAGTGAAGGCCATAGCGGCGACTCCCCGTCTGTCTTAGTTTTTGGGAACAATACTTGCATACAGCAAGTGACCCTGGCTGACACACTAACTAGATAGGCTATTCCTGGAATCATTCCACAACAGCTGTGATCATTCAACATTATGCAGCTCCCATTGGAAACCTGCCTAAAAATTGGATCTATCACTGCTGCCGGGGAACCCTGCAGGTGGCATGATAAGTTGGTTGAAGAACCATCACAGGCTCCATGTAAATTAATACCCTGACATAGAAGTGCACCGTTCAATGTGGTTTTGCAATTTTTACCACTAAGAAATACCTCCTTTTCCCCACTCCAACATTTGTGTGTGTATGGTAAATCCGGTTGACTTTATGTATTCCTTACCCAACCTTTCATACAGGCCTGCTGGTATGTGTTTTAAGCAATACTGAAACTGGAAAATCGTCACTGGTATTGTGATGGTGCCATGTATTATCCATTCCATGGCTGGTTTCTCAGAAACTGTTAATGGTAATCTTTCCAGTTTTTCTATGCTCAGCACTATATAGTCTGCTCCCCTCTGTGCCAAAGAGATTTGTTTATCTGTAAGGTTACATCCAGTAAACAATGACGTGGTCTGGATTAGACGCCAAGGCACATAGCCTGAACGAAGGTTTTGTAACGTCCAGCCTAGCAGCATTATAGAACGCAATTGAGACTGTACATGTTGTAATATGAGCAAGTCCTGTTCCATTATGTCTAAGGCAGAGGATACAATGCTGTCCAAAGAATACATTGCGGATGACAGAGTTGTTAACCCATTGTCAACTACAGAGAGTGCTTTCTCTAAATTAATACGATCAATTTCTCGTATTCGTTCTGCAGTTTCCATTTGCGAGACTTTCCATGCTTCATTATAAGCAGCGTAAATACTGGCGTATATGAAACATTTATGACGTTGTTTGCGAGGTCCTAGTAAGAATTTGCTCAAATCAATGCCATCTTTCAGTAAAGTTAAGTGTTGTTTTATATCTGGGAGTGCAGATTTTTGTAGCCACTCAAGGCACAGTTTTCCTACACTGTAAGTTGTTATTATCCCTGGATGTTGTCTCTGAACATATCTTGGATTTGGCAAAGTTACTGTAAACCCTGTGTCTTGTTCAGGAATCTATCTTGACAGTTATTTGTGTCTGTGGGCCAGATTAAACATTTTTTCCAATCAGGATTAGTTCTGTTTTGTTGTAAAATATAATTTACGTCTACCTCCTCATCTGTAGTTTCATTACTATCAGGTGTGGGCTTAGGTATGGACGCTTTGTTTAAATCTTTTATCTTAGCCAGGCCAAGGCAAGATGTCTGTTGAAGAGTTTCATTTAAAAACATTATTTGTTCTGGGATGATGCAGGCTCTAAATAAGGCTTCTAAACCTTGCACCTGCCAGTCTTTTGTGCCCCAGACAGTTTTTGTCTCAATGGTGTCTTTCCAAAAGTCAAAACCTAGGGGCCTATTAGGATGGCGGACGGACCTGCGTCTGTCCGCCACCCCAGAGTAGGAGGGACCGTCCTCAGGGGCAGCGGCGGTCCCTCCGTGCAGATTAGGATGTGACCCCCACCCTGGTGGTCACATCCTGTATATTTAACATTGCTGCGGGTGCTGCTCGAAGCAGCACACGTCGCAATGTTAAAAAAACATGTTTTCCTTTGCGTGCACGATGCTGCAGGCACTGCGTGGTGCCTGCCGCTTCATGCATGCAAAGGCTGGTGGGTACCATAGGTACCCCCCATATGCACCCCCAACCCCCCCATCACCCCTGGGGGCCCACAATGGGCCCCCAAAGAAAAGTCCGTAAGCCTTTAGGCATAGGACCGCCGCCATCCTAATATGGCTGGCGGTGTCTGATAGACACCGCCAGCCATGTTAGAGCGGACAAAAAAAAGGTCCCCCAGCCATCCTAATCTGGCGGGGGGTCTTTTTTCTGTCCGCAGCGGTTAATCAGCTTCCTCCGCCGGCCCGGAGGATGCGGATTAACCGCAATCCTAATGAGCCCCCTAATGTGGACAATCAAGCATAAAAGGCCGCAGTATAAATTTGCTTAGTATTGGTCAACATACTTTTTATACCTGTCTTATTAACATTTTTAAAGTAAAATGTTTCCGGATTTGTGACATTAAAACCTGAGAAATATGGAAATGTTTTAGAGCTACCCGTTGGTGGCATTGGACAATGATCCCATTGATTATAAGTTAAAACGTTTCTAGCGTTTGCAGATTTGTGCAAATAATGGTGACCATAATGATTAAAACAATACATTTGTTCATAATCTGATGAACCTTCTAAGTATTCATGCTTTGTAAATTTTGCTGACATTCCTAAGTCTGCCGTCATGTTATTAACAGTCTCAAAGTCCCAATCATCAGAAAATGTACTGGGTGAAACAAAATCACTCAAGGAAACCTTAAATTGGTGTGGAATCTTCAGCAGCTCTACCGGACCATAAATGCATAATCAGTTCTGTCCCATGCTACACCACCTGGTAGGGGAACGACTGTGATGTTTACTGACGACATGTCTCTTTGATCACGATGAGAGGATTTGTGTGGCTTCAGGAGCAAGTTGATGTTTTTACTTGCTGTGTCCATTTTACTATATTTTCCATCTATCAGCTTTCCCAAACTTAAAACAAGAATGAGCCAAAGTAGGAGAAAAAGTACACATAACACAATCCAAAATTCAACCCATGGTGAAACCAGATATGTATTTGCAAGCTGGTGAAAAAGTTCTATTACTTGTTCCTTGTTCCTTGAAAGTTTTATTTGCTGGCGTTGTTTCTGGCTCACTTGGATCCTCAGAAAAAGTATCAAAATTGATGAAATAGCCAGAGGCAGTTCTGTCAATTGTTGGTATTGCATCCAGATTATTCGAAATCGCTGGAGCTGCTTGGTCCCTTGACATATTAGTATAGTCAGATGCGATATCATTGTAGACGGGAGTTTCTTGACGAACTGTTATTTAGGTGTCAAGCGGTACAAATTCCATGGCTTTATTGCAAAGTCCTTCTTTTCTCACTACAGATTCTTCAAAGGTGATGAGTCTCTCAGTTTGAAACTCTTTGACAGTAGCAAGATTTGGTAATCGCTACACCTTTGGAGTCCACTGGGCCTACTACTTATTATCAGCCACATGGTGTGGTTTTACCAGGTCAATTGATACAAACGGGGTCTCCATTCTTCCAGCAAGGGGCGACAGTAACACTGTTCTTGATCCGTGGATTGCTAAGACAGGTACTGGTTTTCTGTAAGAAGGCCCAAATTCCTTCTTATCCGCTATTTTCTCTCTGACCAGTTCCCCAATCTTTGGAATCCAGACAGGTCTTGCTGGGACAGGTGGTTTTTCTTCAGTGGTCGTTGGCTTATGTATGGTGTTGCTTAGACTTCTTGTTTCATTTAAGTCCTGCAAAACAGCCAAATGGTCTTTGATATCAAATGGTTTTTGTTCTACTACTGAAGTATGACGATCCAGGTCTTCGACCATCATTCTAGTACCAAAAAGGATTTCATATGGAGTGATTCCACCCAGAGAATTTCTTGGCAGATTGTTAAGACTACGTTGGACGCTTATTAGATGTTTGACCCACCCGTCACCCGAGCCTAATACCCTAGCTGTTATAGATTGCTTTATGTCACATTTTTTTCTTTACACAACCGAATTTCCCGCAATGCAACGCCAAAGCTGGCCATGGTCTCCTTGTAAGCTCTAGAGCGAAACGCAAGACCCTCGTCAGAATGTAGCGTGACGATTGCGTATGTGCCGATAAAGACTCGCAAATCTTTTATAACAGTTTGGGCGTCAGCCGAGCGCTGAGTCCACATCCAAATTAATCTTGTCCCAATAGTTGTGGGACCGCTTTTGTCCATAGGGACGTCTGAGCGTAGATAGTCTAATGCTATCTAACAATGGTGTCTGTACTGGGCTGGCTACACTGTAGTCAGAAATCTGGCGGCGCTCTAAGCTGTGATCTCTGTAACAGACATCGCAATTGATTCCAAATTCGTAAATGTGGGCATTCATCCGTGGCCACCAGTACATCTCTTTTAGCTCTAGTAGAGATTTCGAGATCCCCTGATGTATCAGAACCTGTCCCATATGTGCTTCTTGAATCAAAGTACCTCTCCGATTCCTGTTTGGAATCACCCTATCACCCACTCCAGGGATTTGAGCTAAGGGAACGGAGTTGGCATCAATTATGTATGAATATTCAAGTGGATAGTTTAGGTTTAAAGCATTTTTATTAATACGAAAAAACATGGGGAAGGGGGGTAGGAGGTCAAGGTTACATACAGTACAATGAAAAGAAAAAGAGACATGTTGCAGCAGTTCTGGTCGAAAGGGGGAAGGTCGGTGGTCCAGGAGGGGAAGGGAAGGCATCAGCTGTAAGGCAGTAAGGTAGTGCACATAACCCTCCTATAGTCCCCGACCTCCCAACCAAAGCTAAGAGCGAGTAGCTTCCTGCAACACAGCAAAACACAACGCAGTCCCTCCAAGCCCCCCGCCCCCAGAAAAAGAAAAGAGAAGAAAACAATACCCCAACATCCCCGTCCAAGAGCCCGCAGTAGAAGCATCCGCCCCAAACAGCCTACCCCCAACCCCTAATCCCCCCAGCCCCATCCCCCCTAATCCGCCAGAGCCGCCGGTGGCGTCAGCCTAAGAAGGCGCAGGTACCTCGGACATGTGAGCTCCCGGAATTCTGTGGACAGCAGTGCCAGGAAGGGGTGCCAGAGCTCCTCAAACTGATCTACATTTCCAGACACTGTAAGCGACATCTTCTCCATACCCAGTACCTGCCAGAGTCTATGTAGCCAACCAGTGATGGAGGGGGCAGTGGAGGTGCGCCAGTGGACAAGGATATTTTGGACCGCTGAGCCTAGCGCAATAGCAATCTGCCTACCCCTGCGGGACTTCAGCGGGTACATTAAGTCGTTGGGAAGGCCTAGCAAGACATACGCCGGGAAGCGTGGCAGCTCAATCTCAAAGTGTCTATCCACCTCATCCAGAACCTCTTTCCAGTAAGCAGTCAGTACCGGGCAATCCCAAAGAATGTGCGATAGAGTACCCTCCTGTCCGCAGCCCCGCCAACATCCCTTGTCGGTGAGTTTGTGCATCTCGTAGAGCCTCTCCGGGGTGTAATACCAGTAGGTGGACACCTTAGTAAAGGTCTCCGTCAGCCCAGTGTGGTATGCAGAGTGCCTCGCCCGATATGCGATCTTGTCCCACTCCTTGTGGCTCAGGGTCCTGCCCAACTCTCTGTGCCAGCGCTCCCTCCCTGGATTATGGAAATGAAACGTCGGGGGTTGGAGAAATTTATATAGATCGGAAATAGGCTTGGCATCCGAGGTCCGGGTCACTAACCACCGCTCGTAAGGAGTGATTTGACGGGCTGCGACGTCGCGCACCTGGGGTTGGAGAGCCCAGTGGCGGACCTGCATGTAGCGCAATCTGTCTACCTCCGTCAGACCAAATTCCTGTCGAAGTTGCTGGAAAGGAAGCACGCCCTCCGGCCCATGAATCTGAAAAAGTGCCCTGCAACCCGCGCTCACCCAGTGGGAAAAGGCTCCCGGCTCTAAGCCCGGAGTAAAGTCCGGGTTACCAACTATGGGTGTAAACGGTGATGGGAAAGTGGTTAGCTCGCGGAGCTCACAAACCGCATCCCACACCCGCAGGGGAACCCGGGTGACAAAGGAGGCGTAGAGGTTAGCCGGGCGATGCGCGCGCCGCAGGAATGGAACCTCCTGAAGGGTACGTCCCGCCACCGCCTGATCTTGAAAGAGCCAGTGCTTGTCAGATTCCCACCTGCTCCATTCCACCAAGTATCGGAGTTGCGCCGCCTGAAAATACTTCCGGAGATCCGGGATACCAAGACCCCCCGCCTCCGGAGCAAGCGTGGAGAGAACTCTCTTCATCCGAGGCCTGCGGCCTTGCCACACGAAACGGGAGATGTCAGCCTGCACTTGCTGTATCCAACCCACAGGGGGCTGGAGGGGTAGAGCGCGAAAAAGGTACAAGATCTGAGGCAGCACCGTCATCTTCACCGCTGCGATACGGCCCAGCCATGAGAGCAGGCCCTTGTTCCATCGGCCGAGTTCCTCCTTAATCTTCTTGCTAAGGGAAGAGTAATTTGCTTTGACCATTTCAGGCAGCGAAGGCGCCAACAGGATTCCCAGGTATGGCACCGTGGATGAGGACCACTGCATGGGGAAGAGACGCTGAAGGTCTCTCCTGGTGTCCGCGGCAAGCGACACGTCCAGGGCAGCCGATTTGGCCATATTCATTTTAAAGCCGGCTACGCGTGCAAAGGCGTTCAGTTCCTGGACGCAAGCAGGGAGTGACCTCCTGGGGTCATCCAGGGTCAACAGGACATCGTCCGCATAAAGGCTAACAGTATGGGTATACTGACCCATCTTAACCCCAATAGCGTCCGGATTATCGCGTATCCTCTGAGCAAACGGCTCCATGTAGAGGGCGAACAAAAGCGGCGAGAGGGGGCAGCCCTGTCTCGTACCGTGCTCAATGACAAAACTACTAGAGCTGTGCCCATTGACCCGTACCAAAGCTGATGGTCTTTTATAGCAATTGAAGACCATGGTGCGGAACTTCTCGCCGATTCCCAGTTTCCCGAGAACCAGCTCAAGGTATGGCCAATGAACTCTATCAAAGGCCTTCTCCGCATCGACCGATAGTAACATCCGCTCCCTCCAGTATGTGCGTCACCCTCTTGGTGTTGTCAACTGTCTGTCTACCGGGTACAAAACCAGCCTGGTCCCCCTCCACCAGACCCGGTAGGTGCAGTCCAAGTCTGGCCGCTAGGATCCCCGTGTAGAGCTTAAGATCAACATTCAGAAGCGAAATAGGCCTATAAGAACCACACAGGGTCCGGTCCTTCCCGGGTTTCGGAATAACCGACACAGTCGCGGAAAGAAGGTCCGGCGGAATAGCCCCCGGTTCGGAGAAGGAGTTGAACAGGCGAGCCAGGATAGGCGCCACTGTGGAACAGAAGGTCTTGTAGAACAAGGCCGTGTAGCCATCCGGGCCCGGGGCTTTACCGTGTTTCAATCGTGCTATAGCGGAGATGACTTCCTCCACATGGATGTCCCTTTCTAGGTGGTCCGCTTGGGCGGGCTCTAGCACCGGGAGGGTCACAGACTCTAGATAATCCTCAGCGTCCCTCGTCGAGGAGGGTTCCGCGGCATATAACGCCTCGTAGAAGCTACGAAAGGAGTCCGCCACCTCCGCGTCACCGGAAACAGAAACCCCGTCTGCACCCACTAGCTCCTTCACCACATTGCGTTGCTGCGCAGCCCTGAGCCGATGGGCCAGGAGCTTACCGCACCTGTCCCCGCCCGTGTAAAAGGCATGCTTCAGACGCAACGCCGCATATTCCGCTCGATCTAGGTCCAGTGCAGAAAGGAGTTTCCTCGCCGCTTTCAACTGCCTCCAAACTCGAGGTGCCCCTGTTCGGCGGTGGACCTGCTTAAGTTCCCTGACCTGCGCAGTCAGTTCGTCCCTCTTACATTGCCGCTCCCTGTTCTCGGCCGAGGAGATGGAGATAAATTCCCCCCTGAGGACCGCCTTCAAGGCCGCCCACTGCGTCGCTTGAGACGTGTCGGAGTTGCCATTGTGGACCAGATAGTCCTGAATGACCTCCTCCACTCGCTTCACGACCGACTTCTTATGCAGAAGAGTATCCCGAAGCCGCCACAACCCTCTGGAGGGGGAGGCCGCCGGCCATGCAAAGATGCCGGAAACCGGTGCATGATCGGACAGGGATAAGACCCCGATGTCCGCCGCCGTGGCGGCCGTGCGTAGCGGTCCACTCACCAGGAGGTAGTCCAACCGCGAATAAGTGCGGTGCGCGTGGGAGAAAAAGGAATAGTCCCTATCGGTGGGGTGCATAGCGCGCCAGAGGTCATGCAAATCCATCTCTGCAATCCGGTCTTGCACCACGCGGGAAAGCTCCCCCGTCTGTGGGGATCGCTGGGCAGACCTATCCATAGCCGAGTCGAAGACAATGTTCAGGTCTCCCCCCAAGATAACATGGCGATCGGGCGAGGCAGTGACGTCCACCAACACTGATTCCAGGAAGCGATCCTGGTGATCATTCGGGCTGTAAACGGAGCCAACCGTGAAGGCAATACCCCCAAGCCGCATGCGATACGCTAGGAGCCTCCCCTTTTGCTCGGCATATTTGTACAATACCTCGCCCCTGAAAGAGCTAGCTAAAAGAATGGCTACGCCTGCAGTCTTGGTCGCTGCCGAAGAGAAGAATTGGGTGGGGAACTTGGCAGAGCGCAGCCTATGACAATCTTTGGGTAGCAGATGAGTTTCCTGCAAAAGGCATATGTCCGCTTGCGTCCCTTCTAGTAAGGATAGGATCGCTCTGCGCTTCACGGGATTGTTCAGACCCTTAACATTAAGGGTCACCACTATCAAGGATGGCATCTCCCCCAGGGACTCGAAGCGCTGTGCAGCAAGCGAGGGATCAGCGGGGGGGGGGCGCGCGGGGCAGGCGAGCAGGGAAGGCCAAGACCGGCCTCACGCGTGCTTGGGCAATATCGGACGGGACCCCACAAACAACAAAACAACTCTTAAGCCCTCCCAGAACCAACCCATGGCAACTAGCCAAAACCACAAACAAATAAAAACACCCCATTGTCTCAGTCCAGCCCAAACGGGCAAGTCTGTAGAAACCAATCAAGTGGACGTTCAGCCACTCACCTCCAACCGTTCCCTCCCAACCCCCAGCCCCAACCCAGCATCGTAGAAGCTAAGAATCTCTCCCCCCGGAGTGAAGTTAGGCCGTCAAGGCCACGCCGTTGGATTCAGGCAAGGTCCTGGCCGCCGTTCTCAGGGCTTCCTCCATATCCGCCCTGATGGTAGGGGAATCAGGGCGACTCGCAGTCGCCGACGATTGTCTCCTCGTCGATCTCCGCCGGCCCCGTCTCTCCGAGCGCCTCCATGTGGGCGTCGCTCCGTCTTCCTCCGTGGCCGTGAGTCCCAACACCCCGCAGATGTCTTGGAGGGAGCGCAGCTGGTGTAACACTCCGTTCCATCTAAAGATGAGGCGGAAGGGGTGACCCCAGGAGTAGGGCGTCCCGTGCTCCCGCAGAAAGTCTGTAGCAATCCGGAAGGACCTGCGCTTCTGCAGCGTGATGGCGGACAGGTCCTGGTAGAGCGCCACGGGGCGCTCTCTAAAAGTTAAAGGCTGCTTCCTGCGGGCCTCTGCCATGATGCGCTCCTTCAAGGGGAAATCAGGCAGGAATGCCAGAATGTCCGGTGGGGGTGCTGATGACTGGCGTTGACGGCCCACTCTGTGCGCTCTATCTATGCGGATCGGGAATGCTGCATCTTCTCCCAAAATCTCCCGGAACAAGTCCTGTAGACAGGCCACTAGATCCGTCCCCTCGTCCGCGGATGGGACACCCCGCACCCGGATGTTGTTCCGTCTGGACCTGTTCTCGAGATCCTCAGAGTGGGCCTGGAGCTCGACACACTGCTCTCGGAGACGGAGAACGTCCTGCTGGAGATGGACTATCTCCTCATCACGGCGCTGGGCCGCCGTTTCCACCGTGTCAACACGCTCGCCAAGGCCCTCCACCTCCCTGCGCACCTCTCGGACCTCGCTGGCTACTTCCTTCTTTAGCGTCTGGAAGTCGTCCTTGAGGGAGCTAAATAAGTCCTCCATAAAGGACCTCGTGACCGGCGGTTCGCCTCCAGTTGCTTCTGCCGAGGCCCGGGAGGACCCCGGCGACGTCTGCGTCCTGTCCCTCAGCTGCTGGGCCCTGCTGAGCATGTCCGGCAGAGTGCGGTCACCCCTTCTCGAGCCTCCTCTCCCAGTCATCGTGGTCGCTGCAGTGGCCAAGGTTCAGGGCCGACCGCCGTAGGTGCGTCCAGTCGCTCGTGGGCACCAGATGTGAGACCCTGCCGAAGACAAAGGTGCTGCGCCACAAGCGACAAAATGGCGGCTCAGGCCGGGGCGAGACAGTCGTTGTACCGACCAGGGTGGCAATCGGGGGCCAGAGTCAGGGCCTCGCAGCAGCGCACCCCTGGGGAAATTAGTTCAGGAGCCAAGGCGAAAGTGGGCACCCGCCCGCCAAAGGCACGGGTGGAGGTCGCCAGCTCCAGCTCCTCAGGGAGAAGATGGCGGCAGGGCGGGGCCCGGGAGAGCGGCCCGGGCTGGCGAGATCGTCGGCGACCCCTGGGGCACCATAAGCAAGGAAAGTCCACAGCCAGTGTCTCACTGTTTCGCCAGCGGGTCCGCCCAGGTCGACTGCCGCGTAGAGTCCTCCGTCCCTCGCCACCAGGTCCGGGGTCCAATCCACACCATGCACCGTTGTCGGTAGCGAGGGGCCAAAGCGCCAGCTAAGGTCCAGGGTCCGCTGCGTGTCGGTGGCACCGGTCACGTAGGCTGCGGCCGGGGGGCGCTGTTATTCTCCGGAGCACGTCGGGGCCGAACACTCGGGATCACCAGCTTTCAGCACCAGGCCTAGCCGAGGCGCCTGGACAGCACTGCAATACGCTCCGCCTCCTAGGCTCTCCTCCGTGCTCCGAACTTTGAGCAAACTTTCGGGGTACCTCCCCCGGGGCGATAGGAGTCAAAGTAGTATCAATAGATGCACCAGGAACTCCGGCACAGCCCACTCACCCGCAATGCAGCTGCGGGGGGAGAGAAGCGCAGAAATTGGGGCTTGAGCTGAGCCGGGCCGGAGGAGCTACGGGAGGAAGCGTCCGCTCACCCCGCCATCTTGGCCACCCAAGTGGATAGTTTAGAGGTAACGCTGCACCGCTGCCTTTGGTCGTGGCATTGACAGCTAGCATTGTTTTGCCATCTATTTCTGTTTTTGAACGAGTGATTGCAGCTACGGAAGTCGTTTGCACAGCCGCTTTTGCGGCTTCATCAGCCAATGAATACCCTGCAATGTGAACGCCATCACGCTGATGACTCAGTGTATGGATCAGATGAGTCTTTTGTAGTTTTTTCTGTAATAGAACTACTTGTTCCTAAAGCAATTTATGCTTGATTGTGCCTCCTTTTGCGTCTTTGAAACCATTTTGAACCCAATTCTGCAAGTATTCATTGTAAGATTGGACGCAGTAATACGAATCGCTCACTATGAGTGTGGAGAATTCGCGATTTGTATTTTCAAGAGCCATCTTGAAAGCCTGTAGTTCAGCTCGCTGAGCTGTACAGTCTCCGATAGATTGAGTTTTTGTGACCATAGGTCTGAATTTATCATTGCGCCAGCGACCTTTAACAATTGCGTACGCAGCACTATAAGCTTGTTTTCTAAGTATGGGTGGAAAATTCGTTCCGCACGCGAATTTGCAGATTTTCCGTGATTTCGTGATCCGCGAATCACGCAAAATCGCGGCAAAATCCACTAATCCGTGAGCGGGACGAATTTTGCTCAGGAAGCACTTACAGGGTTACAGCAGGTGCCCAAGTTGAAGCTAATTTCTTTGTAACCATTTACAAAATGGTTACAAAGAAATTAACTTCGACTTGGGCACCTGCTGTAACCCTGTAAGTGCTTCCTGAGTGGCGCCTCATTGTCTACTTGCAACTATTCTCTGACCCTGCTCTGACCCAACTCGAAGCAGGGTCAGAGAATAGTTACAATTAGGCAACAAGGCTCCTGTTATAAAAATTAAACCTCAGCAGGAAGCACTTACAGATATAAATAAAGCAGGTGCCGAGTTGAAGCTCAAATTCAGCAACGCATTATAATCAGCCCAAGAATCTAGTGAGCACGGTCGATGCTAAGCAGGTGTGCTTTCTCCCCAGATCTACCATCTTCAATTAGCTGTAATCCTTGAAGGGGGTCTAGGTATCCACGAGTTTCTCGAGCGCAATCCCCCTGTACTTCCAGTGACCAGCACTTACTGCTTTCTCCTCATTTGCTGCTCTGATCGGTCTCTGACCCTTTATAAACGAGAGGCATGTAAACTCGCACAGAAGCCCTGCCCGTTTGGCCCCTTCCCACATGCACTAGGCTATGCAATCTCTTCCCTCCCTTTCCCCCACTGTGATGGACAGCTCACTCGAGGGACCGATGCGCCCTTCGGCGCGATGGCATAGTAACACATGGTCACTGGAGACAACTCTTCTGGCACTTTACGCAGCTGTAGTGTAGGAAAAGCACTACACATTTACCCAACGAGGTAGCACTTACTGATCAGCCAGTAGACAGTGGGAAACAGTCTATTTGTGCACATCCACGAGTTCGCAAATTTTATAGAGATAGAGAGAGTGGTCAAATACCTGATTTCAGGTGGGATATTTTGACAGAAGAAACCATTTG
This sequence comes from Lissotriton vulgaris, assembly GCF_964263255.1. NCBI lineage: Eukaryota > Metazoa > Chordata > Amphibia > Caudata > Salamandridae > Lissotriton > Lissotriton vulgaris. The sequence goes on along the minus strand of NC_141696.1, from coordinate 812,867,355 downwards.
AAATATCTAATGCCCAATTGACTGCCCTCTCTGATCAGCCTGAGAAGCTTAATTTACGAAAATTTCGTTGGAGGGGCAGTGGAACGAAAGCCATCTACGAAACCGCAAGCAATTTCTTTTCTCAATATTAAAATGATCAAAGCGAAGACTTGGTTTCAACCTGGATAAATTTGTCTCTCAAACACTCGGTCCCAACTGCGCCGTATCAAGGCCCATTAGTCCCACAGGAACCCTGGTTTAATACCAAACTTAGGCAGGAAAAGCGAAAAATAGCCCAGGCACAACGGATGGCACTAAGGAACAACACTCAGACCTCCGCATCAAACCATCTTCTTGTTAAGAGCATGAGAAACAACTACAGCAAAATGTTGTGGAAAGCCAAGACAAATTATAAGGAAGAGACATGGGCAAAACTGCTAGCAGCCAGCAAAAAGCGAAATTCAAGGGACTTTTGGGGCATTGTAAATAAACTAAACAATGCGGACCTAACATCTCAGGACCCAGGCATTAGTAAACAAAGCTGGGAATCACACGTAAAAAATCTCTATCGAAAAAGGGAACTTTCAGTCTCAGAAAATCTCTATCGCTTTACCACAACAACAATACTAAGCTACTTGAAAGGACCGACAGACAACCTATCAACCCACCCCGACACAGAAAGGTTCAACTGTTTTCCTGCGACAGAGTCAAAAGGTGCATTAACCATCTTAAATCCGAAGGCGCTCCAGGGCCCAATGGCATCCCCAACGCAGTATACAAACATAATGCTGAGTTTTGGGCACTCCATCTTTCTGCCTTGTGTAATCAAGTCTTTGCCTGCAAGAAGCAGCCACCATCGTGGAATGGTAACATCATCCACCAAATCTTCAAGAAGGGTGACAGGAGATCCCCATTGAATTACCGGTTGATATCTCTAATCGATGTAGAAGCTAAATTATATGCTTCTTGCATTTTGGTTGAGATCCAGGAATGGGTAGATACCAACAACCTAATTCCAAGTTATCAGACTGGCTTCAGAAAAGGGACAGGGAGTATAACAAATCTCGCAGCCCTAGCCCTCTTGAGGGAAAGAGCCAATGCGAATAACAAACGGTTATACGGCTGCTTCATTGACATTAGAGCAGCTTTTGACCGAGTCAGTAGGGGGAGGCTTTGGGAAAAACTCAATGAGTGGGGGCTGGCAAAAAATGTCCTCCACGCTGTCATGCTCCTTTATACAGATACCTGGGCAAGGGTCAAACAAGGGCACGGTTCAAGCCTCACGTCCAAAATTCCAACGGAGGACGGACTGAAACAGGGCTGTGTCCTGGTCCCATGCTTATTTAACCTATACCTGGCCGACCTAGGAAAAAAACTCAGCCAAATCGTAAGTCACGCTCCGAAGCTTGGTAACACCTCAATGCCCATTATCCAGTTTGCTGATGACATTGTTCTTTTAAGCGGAACCCCAATTTGTCTGCAAAGGCTGATAAATGCCCTATATCTCTATCTGAACAAAGAACATCTGGAATTAAATAGAGAAAAGACAAAAGTAATACGTCTTATAGAGTGAAAGCCCATTAAATTTAGCTGGACATTTAACCATCTAGCCATTGGGGTACAGCCACACTACCGGTATTTGGGGATCACCCTAGGCAACGACAACTCAAAAATAGAACACTCTGCGGTGTTAAAAGCCAAATCCCAGACACTAATTTTCGGATATAGGCGACTCCTCCAAAAACTGGGTGGTCCAAACTACACTCATCTTTTAAAAGTAATGGCCGCTCAGATTTTACCTACATTATCGTATGGTCTTGTTACATGGCTTGGAGGGGAGGCTGGTTTATTAAACACCTTACAAACTAAAATCTGCAAAGTTGAATTCAAATTACCGAAATGTGCCTCGCCAGCCCAGGTGCGATTAGAATTTGGTCTTCAAAATCAAATCTACAGGTCCAAGTCAAGGTTTGTTAAATTCTGCCACAAACTCCGCGCAGCTGATGCAGACTCATTAAACCATCTCTGTTGGCAAGAAATCAATTTCGACTCCACCCAGCCCTGGGCCACCCATCTGCAGACTTGCCTTTCAGACCTTGGTTTGCTCGAAGCATGGAGCAAAAAAATTGATCAGGCTAGTTTCTGCAAAACTGCAAATTCAAATGCCAAAATAAAGTCATTATTGGAAGACAAACAAACATTGACCCATCAACACCATGCCTGGACAGTCATTTCTTCCTATTCATGTCAACAACCCCAGGCATACTTGGCAACTCATTTCAGCCAACACCTAAAAAAAGATCCTTATTGATTTCCGTATGGGCCTCCACGAATCTAAGGATTTAAGTCCCTCTTGGAAACCCCATCATACTTTTTTTTTTTTTGTGAAAACCTTTATTGACATTTCAACAAAATACAAGTATGGGCCTACAACCCCTGGGGCTGGCCGCTAAGCAGTTAGATGAGCAGAGAGCAAATTTTAAATCACATGCAGCACCTCGGGGAGCAGAATCACCATGCTAGCGTACTCTTAGTCACTGAATAGCACAATTAGAAAAACAGGATATAAAAGGTTCTCATTTTATAGTATAAGATGGAAGGGTCAGGTGCCGAACAATTTCCCAGCAGCGAAAAATGGCAGGCAGAATAGTAAACGTGTCAACAGTAAACAGTAATCGGTCAAATCAATGGCGCTAAAACAGGCGGTTCAGGATATGAAGAAATATTACGATCAATTTGTGCCTGCTAGTCACCTGCCCTAAGACCCAGAGAACACCACGAAAATTGAGGCACAGATGAAAAAGCAGTGATTGATACCAAAGGAAACCCACTGCACTGACCCAGAGAAAGAAAAAGACAAAGGAAGATAAGAGAAGAGAACAAAGGCCATAGAAACAAAATAAAAATGAAAAATCCCCTCCCCCAACCCCCCACCCTGCACCCCTGCAGATGACTATGGCCCCCCCCCAGCAGTGTGCCTGTCGACCGAGAACCAAACCCGAAATATAGAAGAACAGAGAAAAAGGGGAAAGAAAGTAAATCCCACCCAATGGGGAAATGGAGGAGGGCGATAGTCACTGCGCTCCCGGTCTCTCCCCCCCGCCCTAACAAAGGGGGCCCCCTAAGCCAGCACGAATAAAGTTGTCCACCGTACAAAAATACCCCGGGGGGAAACGCAAACCCCCCGCCCCGGAATACGTCTGTTAATGAAGCAGTCCCGTTACCAATAGATCCATCGTGAACAATTCAACCCACAATCTCAGCCTTGGCCCCGTCTATCAAAGTTGCCAAGTCCCTCGGATAAGTAAAGCCCCATCCCCGGAAAGTCAAAAGTCACACAGTAGTAGCCGAAGATTGGGCCAGCAAATGGGAGAGGAATAGCAGATCCCAAAGCACACGGCTTGCACAAACAATGTCCCTCCCCGTCTCCGAAGCCAAGCATCTTTACATCCGCCATGTTGGGAGACCGATTGGGGAGGGGGTGCAACTCGTTCCGATACAAGTTATAGTGTGTGCCAACAGTGTCCAGGATGGGAGAAGCAGTAGAATGTTCCGATGACTGTAGGACCGATGTTTCCGAGAACGTAAGAGAGTCACCAATCTCAGCACACACGATGAGTTCCATTTCCTCGGGGGCAGGCACAGCTTCCAGCACCGGGTCCAAACGCGCCACTAGGTCGCCCAACAGGAGGCAAGTCGGCTGCCGGGTCTCAAAAATCAAGTCAGGGCTTGCTCCCGGTCCTATGATACCATCTGCTGCCGACAGCAAACGATTGACCAGGGCCCTCATCGTCGCGCGAAGTGCCGCAAGTTCCGCCATTACCATCCGCAAGGAAGGGCCACATTGAGTCCGTTCTGCCAAGTTCCGTACGTCCGCAGGCATAACGATCCCTCCGGGGCAGGATGCGCCGGAGCAGAATCAAGCCGTGAGGGACGGGTCAGCAGCACGCAGCAACGCACGGCGGGACCCCCGCCCCGGGGCATCAGTGGTGCTAGTGCCTGGCCTCCGGGCCGGGGCCCCCCGCGATGCAGCACCGCGCGCCGCCCGTCACCTCACCTCAGGTACAACACCAGGCAGCAGATGGTTGCAAAGTAGTCCAGAGAAATTTTCAAAAGTTCCAAGGACCGGACCAAACCACTCTCCTCAGTCCGTTGTTGTTCACTTCGGACCCGGGTAGACCAGCTATCGAGACCCCGGCTTCCAGTCTGGGTTAGGCCTCAAAACATTTTCGATATCACTTCACCCCAGAACATCAGAAAAATTCTGTGGTCACACCATCCGGGTGCCGACTAGTTCACCCACACTAATCCAGGGCAGGAGATCAGGATATTCGACAGGATAAGCGAGCGTAGGACGGAGGTCAGCGGAGCCGGGAGACTATGCGGCCATCTTGGTTGGTGTCGTAGCTCCTCCCCCCCAACCCCATCATACTTGCTCAAAAGGCAGACTCTGTGGTTACCAAAACGAATCTTTAATTCATTTGTTTTGTGTGTGCCCGGCCCTCATGGCGGCTAGAAGAACATTTTTATGGGATATCCTAATCAAACTGAACATAAGAGCATGTCGCCAAGCGGTTATAATCTGGCTGGGAGGTTCATCGCCAATTCTGACTTGCAGGAGTCTTCAATTTATGATAGAGACTGGGAAGCAGCTGCAGGCCCATGTATGATCCTTTAAAACATTGCCTGGGGCTTACTCTTTATGTATTATCCCTCATGCTTATTCCAAAAATCTCTACGTTGTTAGTGGGGAGGTCCGACGTAGAGTTTAAGTTTTAACTGTTTTTAACTTTGATATCAATCGACGCTTTTGATCTTTTATGCAAATTGTATTGCGGACATTCACTAATTGTATTTTTTTCGAATTGTAAGGATTTGTATTAATTCAACAATAAAATATTCTGATTCTGATTCTTAAAAAAATTAATGTTGTTTTATATTTTTTGCACACAATGTTATTCATCAGCGCTACCCTTTTGTACTGCAAAGGTTTTGCAACAAGAATGTAAATGTCAGTAGTCCAAAACTAGACGATATGTATTGTCTGGTTTGGAGACAGGAAACAAAGGATTGTTCATGGACGAGGTGCATGTTTCAATCACCCCTTGGTATTCAAGTTGATCTAAGATCTCCCTGACCTGTTTCTTAGCTTTTTGCTTAACTGGATACTGCCTCTGAGCAGTAGGTTGATTTTTTAACTGGATCTTATCATCCCAGATGATTTTTATATAATGCTGGAGCCTGGGCCACAGCCAATTTTCTGGCATAGGTATATGTTTTATGAATAGGAATATGAATGGAGAAGGCTGGCATAATGATCTCTTCGCCATGTGGGCACTCCCTGACAAATTCAGGTGGCCAGTCTTTTTCAGCCAGAAGGATGTCATAACCCTTAGATAGTTTTTCCCAAAAGAGTGCTTTTATTTTTCTAGTTATGTCCCCCTCTATTCGGAGTGTTACTTCATATAATTTATGGGGTACACTAACCCTGGTATCGGCAGTTTCAACTTGAATGTACTCATTCAAGTCCACTGTCTCCAGATGATCCTTCAGGATCTTGCGAGCTATGGTAACTTTTGCTGCGCTGTCAAGCATTGTCTGGGCCCACTCCCCGTTCTTGAGTTGTGTCCTCAAGATCTTCAGCATGTCTGATTTTTAGACTTGCTACCTTCTTCTTGGTGAATTGAGTTTTCTTATTTTTTGGAACATGTTGATCGTCTTTGGACTTCACGCATTCTTCCTTTTGTTCTGATCGTCCTCTTCTTTCCGATTTCTGCGAGGAAGTCTGAAAGGTACGAGAGGAATGTGTATCATTATCTTGATATCTATCAGGTTTTCTCAAATTATCCTTGAGGAGACCTACCTCTGGATTGAGAACGCTTCTACTTAGGAAGTGTCTGTCTAGTATTTTCCCACTTCTTTTTAGGAGTAGTGAGAGTGCTTTTATTAGTTACTTTTTCAGTATTTTCTGTTAGTTCGGGTTTTACTGGTTTCCCACCCACACTATCTCTTCCTAGTTCATCATAGGATTTTTCTATTATTCTGGCAAGTTCATATGGTTGCTCAGTTACATCAAGTTCTTTTAGTTTTTGGCGGATTGCTACGGATGCTGCTTCACCTTTAATATTAGCTAATATTATAGCTGAGACCTGTTTGAAAACCTTCAGTAACTTCATACCAAGATTTAAAGCAGGCTCTGCCCCGTATTCATTTTGAATCTGTTTCAGGAAGTCTGGTATTACGTCATGGACGGAACACCATGTGTTTTTGTGTAGATTGCAGCAAAGACTGTACCCCAAGTGTCACAGTCCTCCAGGTGTGGTTCTATCCCCATTGGTAAACAGATTGTTAGAATCCTGTGTTTCTCATGAGGTGTACTATCGGGAAATACTGCCTCGATTTTTTGTAATTTTTTGAGCTAACAGAATGGAATTTGTTCCCTTTTTGTTGGTAATTTACCAATGACTGATTGTATAGTCTGTGGTGTAATTTTGTTTGTGTTCCCTTGATGTGGAATTCTTATAGCAGGTTGGACTGTTAGAGTCCGCATGACATATTGTACCAATTGTCTATGAATTTTAATTAATTGTTTTAGCTGAGCTAACAGTTCTACATCTGTCATTCTTTCAATGTCAGGATGTGGTGTATAGCTGGCTAGTACCGGCCATGTTGCTCCTGGTCTATCTAGTGGACTGAGTCTGGTAATGTGATTTTGATGTTATAGGGCGCCTTTAAACCAAAGCTGATGCTCTTGGTAAGTTAGTGGATTTTCAATGTCCTCAAAAGGAATGTATTCCGCTGAAGGTTCCTCCATCTTGTAGAAGTGGAACACGTGTTGTTGGATTTGCATCAGGGAAGATAATCCATACCTCTGTCTGCCGATATTCGTGTGCCTCTATGACAAATATAACTCTACCACATCTTGGTGATAGGCAATTTTCAAGAGCTTTATATCTATTGTTTTCCATACATTTTCATTTAGTTGTCGTTATTCAACATTCTGTTGAAAGTCTTGCAGACCAAGTTTCAAGGAAAAAAAGAAAAGGTGCACAATATTTTCGGAACACTGTATCCTTCAACGTTGAACAAACCAAAAATGAATACATAGGATTTTTCATCCTACTCAGTTATGGCGGATATTTATTTATTTATTTATTTATTTTTTGAAAACCTTTATTATATCATTCACAAAAATTACAGGAGTAGATCTACAACCACAGGGGCCGGACACTGCAGTTAGGAGATACGTATAAGAAGTTCAAGAACACAGCTCTTCATCCAGCAACCCTGAGGTCCGGCAGCGGTACAGGATATATTTTGCATTGACCACAGTGCAGATCGCATGTTATTCATAAGGTTTTCATTTTGCATTTAACCCCCCCCCAGAGACAAGATAAAGAAGAAGATACAGGATATCCGGAGCCACACATTCGAAGATATAATAAAGGAGGGTAGGTGTAGGAAGGTAGTCGCGGACCAACTTAAAGGGACAGTAAAGACACAAGCGCTAGCTAGCTCAAGGAGGGTAAAGAACCGAACAACCGATCTCTCATCGTAGCCGCCCACCCTCCGACCCCGCCCACTTGTATACTCCAGGATGAAGCAGAAAGTACTGCTACTGGACACTGCAAGAAGAAGAAAGGGGCCATAGAACAAAACAAAGGCAAAATAACAAACCCCCCCACACCCTCCACCCTGCACCCCTGCAATGGCTACGGCCTACCCCACCAGCAGCGTGCCTGTCGCCCATAGGAGTACCCTAAAAAGAGAGAAAAAGAAAGAAAAAGGGACCATAGAACAAAACAAAGGCAAAATAACAACCCCCCCCACCCTGCACCCCTGCAATGGCTACGGCCTAACTCACTAGCAGCGTGCCTGTCTCCCAGAAAGATCCCTAAAAGAGAAGAAAAGCAGAGGAGGAGAGATAAAAACACACTCCCGGACTCCTTTACCCTCCACCAGAAGAAACCACCCCGAAACACGGTCAAAATAGAATGCAGCGAAATATAAAATCAGTCCGGGGAAGCAAGATACACACCACCCAACTCTTGTACATTACAGGTCACAATCCCAGCAGCGAGGTAAAATATTATGCCAAACCCAAAAAAGACACAAGTTAACCCTGGCCGGTACGATTATTAACCAGAGCAAGTATAATCCAGACCACAACAACAGTGAAAGCAGCAGAGCGTTCATAAAAGTTCAAGTCAGTATGAGCGAGTCGAAAAAAGGATAAAAGTGCATGGTATCCACAAAGCAAGTGAGGAAAAGCGTGGAAGGATAATGAAGCTCTCCGATAACCACTGGTGATCTTGTTGAGGCACTCAAGGTTGTCCATGTCGATGTTCAGTGGGTTATGGCTCAAGCAGGGGAAGCTAACAATGTTCACGGGCGTGCGAACCATCCTGTAGGGATCAGCAGCGCACACGGAATCCGGCTTCCGCACAGGGTCCTCGAAGTTGAGCCCACAATGGTCCATGGGTAGTACAGCTGACTGAAATAATGCCGAAAAGTCGCCATCCGGTCTCCGGCAGATATTGTTCATTGTTGCAGACAGTGTCTGGTATTGGACGATGATCTGTGAGTGGAGCGCCCCAATGGCCGCCATTACAGCATGCAGTGATGGTGTGCCTTCTGTCCCCTCCATCTCCTCTCACAAAGCGACAGAGTAGGATATGAACCCCGGAGGTCGACTACTCCGGGGTAGCAGGCACAACCGGAGCAGACAACAACAATGGGCGCCCTCACCTCACGATTTCTACACCTTCGCCGCTAGTCAGGGCTCCGGTCCGTCACCCCTGGGAGGCATACGGTGTCTCCAGATGCCGGATACAGGACCGCAGCAACCGAGGAGCCACGCTGCGGCGTCTGCGGTGTAGACAGGATATTAAATCGCCATTGGAAACGAGTAAAGTGTGTCTCCGTTCGAGAGACCGGACGAATCCCGAAGTCCACAGCCGATGTTGTTCAACTTCAGCCCGGGTGGGTTGGAAATCGAGGCCCCGGCTTCCACGCTGGGTTAGGCCGAGAATAAAACACGGCGTATCTTCGTCACTCGATATGTGAAAAAGTTCGGGATTGCACCTTCAGAGTCAGTAACCCCTCGCGTACACGGGAGTCAGGTGTAAAAGCAGGATAAATTGCAGGATATACGAGCTGCTGGCGGAGGTCGGCGGAGCCGGGAGCTTATGCGGCCATCTTGTTTTCCTGCGTAGCTCCTCCCCTATGGCGGATATTTTATCCTTTAACCCACTCCAAACATCTATTGGAGTATTTTACAGGAAAAAAGGGGTCTTTGTGAAAAGCACGACTGAGTTACTCTAGTATCTAGCGTTAAATTAGTGCCTTACCAAACATTGGGCGCCATGTAGTGTAGTTCCTATATTCCCAATAGGCTCTGCGCATTGGAATAATATATCCTATAGATGTTACGTAGGACTTAGGTCGACTGGGTCTCTATTGAATATATTAGATTTAATGGTGAGTGCCAGCTAGCTCAGAGGTCACTAGAAACTTTCTCGAATAAACAAGAAGGGATTCGTTTCTGACAACCGCATAAGCAGGACATCTTTGTTTCCCCAAGATAAAACTGATCTTCAGAGTTGTGGAAACAATAGATAGATATTTCACTCAGTCAACCGTGCATCCTTTGTTTCACCAGAGGTGCAGAGAAATAGAGAGACAGGTGTTTTCAATAAAAAGTATTTATTGAACAGTCTTCTTTCTCATGCAGAAGAAATGAATTGCTACAATCGTAAGACTGGCTGTAAAGTATAATGTGTACAGCAAGAATAGTATTATAAAATAATACTGTAAAAGCATGGTATGGTTTCTAAGCCATAAAATACATAAATAAATAAATAAATAAATAAAGACTAAAAGTACTCAACTGGTGCTTCTAAAATACGCCTACCCCGATGTACCTAACCTAAGTCTATTACGAGGAAAGAAGTAAGTGTGGTGTAGCATACGTTTTAGTATTCTTTTACCAAGAATCTATCCAAGATTTCTCTCAGGGTCTAATCAGCTCCGTACCTAGGTTCAGAATGAAGGAGGTTAGGTATGTCTCTGTCCCGGAACTCGATTTCCCAACACCCCACAAGGGGAGCTTGGAAACACTGGAGATGGAATTCTTGGCAAGAGAAAAGACACTGTCGGCACTTGCTGCAGCGAGATCCGTCGGGCAAGTAGATAGTCGAACTCCTCCAAACCACTGTGTGTTTGCTTGGGCAAGTGTGGGCATATTTATACCTTGAAGGTGCAGAGTTTGATGTAAAGGTGGAGATAATAATGTCTTCAAAGTGTCTCAGTTCTCTGAAAACTCAATGAGTTCTTGGACTAATCAATATTCAAGCAAGGGGCAGTCCCTAACTGCTGAAGCCGAGTTTTCCAGGAAATCGTTGTGGATTTTCAGAACTAGTGGAAGTAGCCATGCCGTATTTGGACTGCATGGGCTATGTCTGAATATGGTTATGATTTCTATGCCTATATAAGGACAAGGTTCTCTATACCTACATAAGGGCATGAATCGGGAAAATTACACTAGGGTCCTAAAATGCTATACAGACACTGGAGCAGCCCCTCTCATTGCGCTGCTATCAGCGTCTTACACAGACCCAGTGTTTCCTCCTGTGTAATGGCTATACCTTCTGCTTTGGCCCACGCTATGAGGGAATACCTCCATGACCCAGCGTGCGGTGGGTCTTGCGACTTCCACTTCTTCGTTAAAAGGCGCTTAGCAACGACTAGCCCCAGGTCGAGGAAGTGACTTTTGTGGCCGGCGTCCTACTGAACTGATGTAATAAGTGAGTGGGCCACTTGAAGGATATGCTGCGACCAGTACATGCGCCTAATGACTCATTAATAGCCCGCCAGTAAGTGTGCAGTCTGTGACAGCCCCACAGGTTATGAACTAGGCCAGCCCCCACCTCTGCGCAGCGAGGACAAGCTGCATCCGCAAGGTGAAAGTACCTATTGATCTTTTCAAAGTGAGGTACGCTCTATGAACAATAACTTATTGGATTTGTTGAAACCGCATGTTTCTGGGAATTCTCTTAGGGCTCTTCAATATCTTTTCCGACTCCCTATCCTCCAGCTACCTCCCCAAGTCTTCTTCCCACCCGAGCTGAAGTGGGTCCAATGTTATCGCTGCATGCGTGCGGAAGGATGCCACAAACCACCGGACCAAATTTTGGCCGCGACCCATTACGTGAAGATATTGTATGGTGAGGTGTTGGCTCGGCTCCTCCGTCATGTCCCCCCATCTGGAGGCCAATGTCGTAATCAAGGAGCGGTGCTGTAAAAAGTGTCACTGTGATAGCCCCATCTCCTCAGCGAGCGATTCGAAAGGCAGAAGCATGCCATCCCGATATAGATCTCCCTGGGTCTGTATGTCAGCTTCGTGCCACTCCAGAAGCTCCAGGGATGTGAGTACCCCAGGCCCGCTGGGGGAGCCCACTAGTAGTATAGCAGGCGCATAGGGAACTAGATCTTTCATGACATACAGGCAGCGGTGGAAGCATTTGTAGGCCACCCCCAAAAGGAGGGGCGCCGGTGTGGGTAACTTAGCGGCCGGGTGAAAAAGCCTAGTGATGCAGTCCAAAGAGAGGGGAGGGGTTGTAGTCGCTGTATCCTCTCGACCTCTGTCCGCAAGCCACCAGGCTATCCACTGCAGTTGGGCAGCCAAATAGTAGTGCTCAAAGCAGGGGGCAGCTAGGCCCCCTTGGTCTGTGGGCAAGTATAACTTTGCTAGGCCGATCCTGTGGCGCCCATTACCCCAGAGAAAGTCTCTGAGGAGGGCAGCAAGTTTTTAAAAAAAGGCCACCGGGACATACAGTGGTAGGTTGGTGAAGTAATAGAGGAGGCGCGGAAGAATCACCATTTTAGATAACGACAGCCTTCCTATGACCGTGAGCGGGAGCGTGGTCCAGAAGGTCATTTGTGCCTTGATGGCCGTCACCGCACGACCCAGATTACCATCAAAGAGGTCAGCCAGCTGCCGGTACCTCTGTATTCCCATATAGCGGAACGTATCAGCCCTCTACTGTACCTGCGCACCAGCCAGAACATAGCCCAGATCCTGGACATCCCCCCGGAACGCTTAGAGACAGGATTTATTGACATTGACTCGAAGCCCAGAGAAAGCGGAAAAGTCACGTAAAATATCTTCCAGGCAAGCCGGAATAGCCCCAACATCCCTCACAAAGACTAGAAGGTCATCCTCGTACAATGAGACTTGATGTGTGGCATCTCCCAGAGGTATTCCCACTCCAAGGCTGCTCGCAGGGCCACTGCCAGAGGCTCGATTGCTAATGAAAACAGGAGGGGTGATAGTGGGCACCCCTGCCTAGTTCCCCTACATATTGGGATGCTATCAGAAATGTACGGCCCCAATCGCACCCGGACTGTAGGGTTGTGGTATAACAGGCCCACCATTTGTAGAAATCCCCAGCCTAAATCATAGCGTGAATGAAATGAAATTTGATTTGTAGAGCGCATGGCTGCCCGAAAGCGTCCCAGCGCTTGCTTAGGGAACCCGTCCTGGTATTCCCCTGCGAGATAACCCATTACTGGGCATCCCCAAGGTGAAAGCCAGGCATCCCGCTGCGAGGGGCCGTTGTGGAGATTAAGCAAGCTATTGCCCAGAGTTACAGAGTGGGACTCCATGATTGGAATAGGCACTGAGGCGAGAATTGTCAGGTCCGGGGAAATTTGTGCCCAAGACCCGCCGAGGTGGGGAATTGAACCCTGGTCCGGGCCAGACCTCTGCATCAGGGTCTGCCGCTCCAACCACTTAAGCCACACTTCTCCAGCGTGACACACAGCCGCTAGGTAGCTCCACTCCAAGCAGTCAAATGCCTTCTCAAGATCCAACACCAGGCACCCTGCCCTGGGCCAGTCTTTCCCACTGTCTGCCGCCATTCGAAAGAACCTCCGCAGGTTCAATGACATACTGCGCTTGGGCACAAATCCATTTTGGTCGGTGTGGACCAACTCGGGGACCAGCGGTGCCAAGCGTTCCACCAACAGCTTAGTGAAAATGTGAAAATGTTGTTGTCCGCAATCAAGCGTGCCGAGGGTCTGTATGACCCCAAGCTTTCGGGGTCCCTGCCCGGTTTGAGGAGGGACACCATGTAAGCCTCCCGCATCGACGGTGGCAACCCATTGTCTGTCAAGGCCGTGGAGTAGACAGTGTGTAGACGCTGCGTCAGAACGTCCCGGTAAGCTTTATAATACTCAGCGGGCAGGCCATTCAGGCCTGGCGTCTTCCCAGACACCATTAACCCAATAGCCTCCCCGATTTCCTCCAAACTAAAGGGACCATTGAGGACCTCCTGGTGTGCCCTGGAGGCAGTCGGTAGTTGAATTGATGCGAAAAGTCTTTCCAGCTCAGGTTCGGAGCAGCGCCCTCTGGAGTGGTACAGCCGTGTGTAGTGTTCTTTCATCACCCTGTGTATCTCCCTTTGCGTGTATACCAGGGAGCCCTCTGGTGTGCGCAATGCCCAAATTGGTGCACGCTTACTCTCTTGTTGCAATATCCAGGCCAAAAGGCGGCCTGCCCTGTCGGCTTTGGCGTGTGTGCGAGCTGTGTGAGCAGCGTAATTGTGACAGCGCAATCTGAATGAATGAATGAATGAATGAAAAGCGATTTATATAGCGCTACTAAGCCCAAAGGGCGTCAAGGCGCCTAACCAAAAAGAAGCTAGCTGGAGCAAGGATACCCTCTCACTGGTAGGCCTTGCTGAAACACCAAGTTTTGAGCGCTTTTTTAAAAAGGGACAAAGACGGTTGGACCTTAATCTCCAATGGGAGAGAGTTCCACAGCCTAGGGGCAACGGTGGAAAATGCTCTGCTGCCCCAGCGAGCCTTCCTAACACGAGGAACCACAAGAAGATTCGTCTCGGAAGATCTGAGGGTTCTACTGGGCACATGGCGCGTTAATAGGGAGCCCAGGGGGTCCAAAGGACCAGCTGCGAGCGCTCTATAGGCCATGCACAGAATCACTGTCCTCCGTGCGAGTCGGAACTCGCACCACTGATTTAGTCTGTCCCAGCGCAAGATTCACTCAGGCGCGGCACCGGCTTCAATCTATGAGACTTGAACTCCCCCGGGAAGGATCACTGCTTCACCCTCTGATCGCCTGCATCCATAGCTTCTTTACGACTGGTAACTACCCAGTGCCAGCGTTCTTCTACCTCAGCACTCCATCAATCATCAACCCTGTCCTGAAGAGGATCCCAAATCACCGAGGATCGAAACGCCGTCGACAATCGCAGCGCAATTCTTTGGCGCATTACCTCTAGGCTCATAACTGTGTTCTACTTAAAACATTGAAATAATGTGAATTTATTTTGGAGCCTTCACTGAATATTTCTTGTCACTTTGCGCCCGACCACGCTTTTCACCACGTTCACTTGCGTCGTCACTTTCACCTTGTTATCACCTTGTCACCAAGTGCCATTTGGGTTGTCTCATGAATGCTTCATGTACAGTGCTGCTTTTTAACTGTATCCCCCATTTGAAAAAAAAAAAAACGGTGATTAATAAGCCTTTCACAAATGAATTGAGACTCCTTGTTGTCCTTTGCCTGTAATGCTTGATGCATGCACCTTTGAAATTGCCTTATTTATTGATACCTATTGGGACATTGTACCTTATATATATGTAGTCCGCAATCAAGCGTGCCAAGGGTCTGTATGACCCCAAGCTTTCGGGGTCCCTGCTCGGTTTGAGCAGGGACACCATGTAAGCCTCCCGCATCAACGGTGGCAACCCATTGTCTGTCAAGGCCGTGGAGAAGACAGTGTGTAGACGCTGCGTCAGAATGTCCCGGTAAGCTTTATAATACTCAGCGGGCAGGCCATTCGGGCCTGGCGTCTTCCCAGACACCATTAACCCAATAGCCTCCCCGATTTCCTCCAAACTAAAGGGACCATTGAGGACCTCCTGGTGTGCCCTGGAGGCAGTCGGTAGTTGAATTGATGCGAAAAGTCTTTCCAGCTCAGGTTCGGAGCAGCGCCCTCTGGAGTGGTACAGCCGTGTGTAGTGTTCTGTCATCACCCTGTGTATCTCCCTTTGCGTGTATACCAGGGAGCCCTCTGGTGTGCGCAATGCCCAAATTGGTGCACGCTTACTCTCTTGTTGCAATATCTAGGCCAAAAGGCGGCCTGCCCTGTCGGCTTTGGTATGTGTGCGAGCTGTGTGAGCAGCGTAATTGTGACAGCGCAATCTGAATGAATGAATGAATGAAAAGCGATTTATATAGCGCTACTAAGCCCAAAGGGCATCAAGGCGCCTAACCAAAAAGAAGCTAGCTGGAGCAAGGATACCCTCTCACTGGTAGGCCTTGCTGAAACACCAAGTTTTGAGCGCTTTTTTAAAAAGGGACAAAGACGGTTGGACCTTAATCTCCAATGGGAGAGAGTTCCACAGCCTAGGGGCAATGGTGGAAAATGCTCTGCTGCCCCAGCGAACGTTCCTAACACGAGGAACCACAAGAAGATTCATCTCAGAAGATCTGAGGGTTCTACTGGGCACATGGCGCGTTAATAGGGAGCCCAGGGGGTCCAAAGGTCCAGCTACGAGCGCTCTATAGGCCATGCACAGAATCTTAAAAGAGATCATTTGTTTTATAGGAAGCCAATGCAGGCTCTTTCTGGCCATAGTAGCCGAGGATGCATTGGGTAGTGCCAGAACAAATCGCGCAGCCACATTCTGAACAACCTAAAGGTGCTGAGTGAGGCCCCTGTTGGAATCTGCATAAAGTGCATTGCAGTAATCCAACCTTGAACCCACTAACGCAACCACAGTCTGCTTGCGTGCTTGGGGAGAAAGATAATGCAAGATTCTTTTAAGAATCTTGATAACCCCCCAGCAGGATGTCACTGTTCTATTGACCTGAAGCGTCATGGAGAGAGATGTGTCAAATATGACGCCGAGATTTCTGGCCGATTGAGAGAGAGATGGACAAGTTCCCAGAGATGGAGGCCACCACTCACTGGACCAGATGTCCTGGTCCTTGCCAAAGACAAGGATCTCTGTTTTGTCGCCGTTCAACTTTAGGGAGTTTTGGATCATCCACTCCGAGACTGTCTGCATACAAGTCCTAAAGTTGACGGCAGAGGTGGTAACAGAGTGAGCCAGGGACACCATAATTTGGGTGTCATCGGCGTATGACACAACCTCCATCCCCTGCGATTTTACTAACCTGGCAAGGGGGGCCACATAGATGTTGAATAGGGTCGGACTCAGTGCCGACCCCTGTGGCACCCCATACTGCAAGGATTTGGCAGGGGAGAGGAAATCTCCAAGCATGACTCTCTGCTCTCTTAAATGTAGAAAAGAGTTCATAAGGTCCGCGTGCTGTGCTCTGAGGGCTTCCAATCGTCTGGACTGTCCACCCCCACCCTCCTGATCTCTCTCATATTGGAGCAGCTCTGTTTCTAGGTTCGTGAGTACCAAGGACAACTGCTTGCGCAGGTTCCATGTGGCCCCTAGACAGTGCCCCCTAATAGCTACTTTGTGGGCTTCCCACTCCACTAGTGCGGAGCTCGCCGTCCCTTCGTTATGCTCAAAATATTCCAGGATAGCTGATCCCAGGGATGCACAGAATTCTGGGTCCTCCAGTGCAGCAGGCTGGAGACGCCAGGTGGGTATGGGGGGGCGACCAGGATCCTAGGACAGTTGGAGCCGCAAGGGATTATAATCAGAGTGTGTCCTACTAAGGTATTCCGCTACCTGAACCAATGAGACCAGAGCAGGAGAACCCACCATCCGATCCAACCTCACATGTAAATCGTGAGCTGTAGAAAAATAGGAGTAAATGCGGTCTGTGGAATGCAATGTACGCCATATGTCTTGCATTGCCCAGTGTGCCAACCAGCCCGCCAGTGCCTGCGCATTGAAGGTTGCAGTCGTTGCCCGAAGGGGCGGGAAGGATCCGTTCATATGCACATCTAGGACCGCGTTGAAGTCCCCACCCAACAGCCAGGGCAATCCCACGTAGGGAGACAGTATTACAGATAGTCACGCCAAGAACGAGGCCTGATCCATGTTGGGGGCATATACATAGCCCAACAGTACCCGCTGGCCATTAAGTATCCCCGACACTAAGGTGTATCGGCCATCAGGGTCAGTCACAGTGTCCTCACAAACAAATGGGGTACCTGCCCTCACCCAAAATGCGTGCCCCTTGTATGCAGTGCCGTAAATGTGCCCTCTCCAGCACCTACGCAATCGATCGAGTTCTGGCTGTGTCATGACTTGGGGATGAAGTGTGTCGAACTGCTGCACCTGATAGAACAACAGAAATCTAACCATAAACAAGTGAACATCTGGGGCAGTCATTCCGTGATGGCCGTCCAAACTCCGGAAACACGAACAAATCCTAAACTAAGGCAATGTGTTACCTATGGGGCTGTGCACTAGTGATACTACAGAATAGCCTTCCACTTTGCTGTCAATGCGTGCAGTGTGCCACCCATCTGAGCATCAAACATATCTGGCGGGGCCAGCAGCCTGTTAACCTGTAAACCCAGACATTTATACACGGGGACTACGGAGGAGCCACGATTGCTCAGCAAACAGTTATCCCACCCATAGTACCGTCTCACAGTGAGGGACGCTGAACTCCAATGAACCTTCCCCTTTGCCCCGCCCCCCAAAAAAGGAGGAGAGTTTACCAGCCAATCAGTTCATACCATGCATTAAATAGCACTTTATGTGCGTGAACAGTTCTCATTAAAGTCCAGCAGTCCGTCACTTCATCCTATAATGCCGTCAGCCGTCTGTGGGGTGACCACTGGCAGACCAAGCTCCTCCGAAATTTCTGTAGAGGGCGACGAAGAGCCACTGTACACCAACACAGCTTGTCTGTAACAGTCAGACCATTCACAAAGCTGTGGGGACCCAAGGGTCGCGACTGCCTCCAGCATATTTCGTCGTTCCTTTCTCATGTTGTCGAGGGTAGGAGCCGAGGACCCTGGGTTGGCCATCTTCAGTTTCCCCCTCCGTCGCAGCCTCCTCGGTCTCCTGTTCGACATATCACTGCCTTCCGGGCCTTATGCCCGTCCACAATCCCGACTCCTCAAGCCTGTCCCATGCCTCTGCAGGGGAGTCAAAGAAGTGGGCCCCATCCTTAGTGACCACTCGTAGCCGGGCAGCGAGCAGTATCGAATAAGGGAGCTCCCGGGCACACAGCTGATGCTTCACTGCTGTGTACTTGTTCCTACGTCTCTGTACTAGAGCAGTGTAGTCTAGAAAAAACATCACTGTACTGCCGCTCACCTGAAGAGTGTCCATTTTCCTCGTTTCGCGAAGCACCGCGTCTCTGTCCCTGTAGTTAAGTAATTTGAATATGAAGGGACCCGGTCTGGTTCCAGTCTGCAGCTTCTGCACCGGGATACGGTGAGCCCGTTCCACCACGAAGTGTACAGACAAGGATCCCTGGGGTAGCAGATCCCTCAGCCAGCCTTCCGTGAACTGCTCCAGGTTCCTACCTTCCTCGCCTTCCGGCAGGCCCACCACACGAATATTGTTACGGCGCGAGCGTCCCTCCGCATCCTCCGCCCGGTCTTCCAGTATATGGACACGATCTATCAAGTCTTGCAGTGCGGCCTTGTGGTTTTGCATCACAGGTTTAAGCACCGTCAGAATTTGGTCGTGTGCAGCCACTTTATCAACGAGTTTCCGATGATCTGGGTGGAGCAAAGTGAAATCCGAGGTTACTTTGTCAATTCTGGTCTCCAGAGAGGTCCTAGTGTGGTCCAGTGCAGCACCTATCCTCTCCACCCCTGCGGGGACAGAGTCCATCTTGGCCGCAAGGGCTGCAGTCACTGGTTCCATCATCTCTTCCGTGGTTCCCTTCATAGTCTCAAGGCTGGCAGCCCTCAAGTGTCCCTGCTGTGCCTTGGCCGGTATCCGGCCTATCACCAATTGCTGCGCTGTGGGCACTAGCCGGTCCCTCTCCACGCCTCCGGTGTGACCGCAGCTGAAGCACCAGTCCCTGGGGCACGTGTATCACTGCTGCCAGATCAGCCCACCAGCATGCAAATAGATCCCTCCCTCTAGAGGTGGTGGCGCACTCGGTCCCGATAGCGTTCGCGCTGCAGTTCAAGGAAATTCAGCCAGCAACAAAAGAAATGTCCTGATTCGTAAAGAGCAAGGTGCCACTACAGTCACATGAGGGCGATGCCTCGCACTTCCGCCTCTTCGGAGGAGCACCGCCTGCTCGTTCCGAAAGCCCCCACCGTCCGGGAACACTCCGGAAACCTTCAAACCCAGCCGGGTCCCACCACCGCTTCTGTGAGCACGCCGCCACACTACTCCAAGGTCAGCAGCACTTCAGGTGTACTCACCCTGGCTAACTGCTCCACCTGCCACTTGTGCCCACTCTTCAGTGCTCCCTCAGGTCCACACAAGGCCGCCTATAGTTCCCCCTCCCTGAGGACTGTTTCTAGGATAATCCGCCTGGTAGTCCCTTGGTGAGTCCGAACCCAAGGTCTCCGAAGCCGCCACAGTTCTGTGCCATATACTAGCTGCACCTCCGCCTGCCTGCCGCACAAGTCCACAGCGCTAGGACCTACAGAAGAGGTATCAGCGATACTGTTGTAAAAGGCACCTGTATGGGCTGGGCGCAAACCGAGGCGTAGCACTGCCGCCACTGTGCCCGTACCCTGGGGCGCTTCACCCTCTAACAACTCCCCTTTACGTGGCCTACAGTCTCTGCACCGACAATCAACCCTCTTTCCCCCTCCACCACGCACTCGAGGCCGGCACAGGGGACACCACAGCGGGACACCATTACAGTAAAAGTCAGGGGGGAACTCCCCCGCGCCTACAGGGCACTTCAGAATCCACCTGGGCCTCGCAGATCCTCATCCAGACTCAGTCCTCACCTCGTCCTGCCTCACAGAGTACCAGGGGGCACCAAGTCTCTACTAATAGCGGCATCACAGATCTCGACACTGTCCATACTATTTTGCCGCTGGCCCCACACAGCCCGTAAGTCCTGGGCTCACAGGTAGAGCGCCTGTAGTCCGCAGTATCTTTCACAGCTGGGGTCCCAAGCGCCAATTCAAGGATCTGCCCTCGCCGCCCAGGCACCACCACCCCGCGCAAGCACCCCCAAACACACAGCTGCACCCCCTCACTTGATGCTGTGGTCTCGAGCTCAGCAGCAGGGCACCAGGTCTCCAGAGGCGGGGGAGCGCATCCGCTTCTAATGCTCACCGCTGTCAGGGCTCCGCCGCCATTATAGCAGTGACAGCTCTCAGCAGGGCACCATTTCAACTTCTAAAATGTCCGCGCGCAGCCCAATCATGCAAAGGGCCGCGCGTTTGTCTGCCATAGCTCTGCTCCCCGCAGCAAGACACCAGGACCCCAGAGGAGAGGGAGCGCGTCCACTACCAACACTCACCGCCGGCAACGCTCCGCCACCATTGCCGCGATGACAGCTGGGCGTCAGTCTATCTTTCAAAATGACCGCGCAGCCTGATCGTGCACAGGGCCGCTTGCTGGTCTGCCTCAGCTCTGCTCCCTGCAGCAGGTCTCCAGGCTCCCAGAGGCAGGGGAGCCCGTCCGCTGCCTATGTTCACCACCGGCAGAGCTCCGCCACCATTACCGTGATGACAGCTCTCAGCAGGGCGCCAGTTCAATCTGCAAAATGTCCGCGCGCAGCCCGACCGTGCACAGGGCCGCGCGCTTCTCTGTCGCAGTTCTGCTCAACTGGCCGACTATTTATTTTAACAAAAAGGGGTAACCCTGTGTCCCTCAGAACCTGGGTATATGTGATTAACAAAAAATGGTTCTGTTGGGTAGTAACAATAATTACTTTAAAGGAGGCTGAAACAGCTCAGAAACACAAAACAAGCAAACCTCTCTTGGCCAAGATAGCTCCAGGAACTTGGACATTAACCATCTGTTTTCCTTGGAATATTTACTTTCACAATACTGGCCTTACAACGACAGAAAACACTTTGTTTGTTTTTTTCCCTCCCCCCCTCCCCCCCCTCCCCCCCTGTCCCCTGTGGTTTTATTGTAAATACATGTTTTGTATATAAGTGTCACTATATGCAATGCACTAGTCACTTTGTTCACCACAGTCACTGTTCACATATTTGAAGTATTTATTAGTACTATAACGGAATGAAGTAATTCCAGTATATTGTTTATCCTTGTTTTTAATATATAAAAACTTTGCCTTCAGAGAGGTTTGCTTGTTTTGTGTTTCTGAGCTGTTTCAGCCTCCTTTAAAGCAACTGGCCGACTAGTCTGCTCCAACTAGCACTCTGTGGACACAGCACGCCCTCCGGAATCCAGGCTCCGGTATCAGCGACTCAGACAGCGCTGCCAGGAGAAATATGACGGAAAATAGGGGATCAAGGTGCGGGACACTAGCCAGTTGCGTCCGCCATGTTGCCCGGTCAGCCACGACCCCAAGGGATAGACTTCTCATGTTGAGATTTGGTCACTATCCAACAAAGAATGGGTACAAAATTGGCAATCACAACACTGTAGGCTACGTGGCTAGGTCAATGAAACGTTACTACATATTGTATGCATCTGCCCTAGATTGCGACAAGAGAGGCAAACTCTGTTAAAATCAAGGTGTAAGGAAGGAGGAGTGAGGGCATGCCGCAAGGCAAATATAGCATGCCTTTTAGGGCATAACATTAACCTAACAGTGCATTTTGTCAAGTTCATCCTGATAGCTGAGAAAAATTGATCCAGGATAATGTTTTGTTCGTGCTATAGGAGTAAGTAGGTGGATATGAAAGTACCAATGTTGATGTACCCGTGTAGCTATTACACCGGTATACTATGGGCAGTAATCAATCAATCAATCAATCATGACATTTGTATAGCGCGCTACTCACCCGGAAGGGTCTCAAGGCGCTAGGGGAGAGGGGTACGTTACTGCTCGAAAAGCCAGGTCTTGAGTTGCTTCCTGAAGGAGAGGTGGTCCTGGGTTAGCCGAAGGTGGATGGGGAGGGAGTTCCATGTCTTGGCTGCCAGGTAGGAGAAGGATCTTCCTCTGGCGGTGGCTCTGCGGAAGCGTGGGACGGTGGCGAGGGCGAGGTTGGTTGACCGTAGCTGGCGTGTGGGCATGTGGAAGGTCAGGCGGTTGTTGAGGTACTTGGGGCCTAAGTCGTGGAGAGCCTTGTGTGCGTGGGTGAGAACTCTGAACGTGATTCTCTTGCTGACGGGGAGCCAGTGCAGGTCTCTCAGGTGTCCGGAAATGTGTCTGTGGCGGGGGATGTCCAGGACGGGTTGTGCGGAGGCGCTCTGGATGCTTTGGAGTCTTTTCTGAAGTTTGGCTGTGGTTCCGGCGTAGAGGGTGTTTCCGTAGTCCAGTCGGCTGGTGACGAGTGCCTGGGTGACCGTCTTCCTGGTTTCGGTGGGGATCCATCGGAAGATCTTTCGGAGCATGCACAGGGTGTTGAAGCATGATGATGAGACGGCGTTGACTTGTCTGGTCATCGAGAGGGAGGAATCCAGGATGAAGCCCAGGTTACGTGCATGGTCCGTTGGCTTGGGAGTGGTGCCCAGGGCAGGGGGCCACCAGGAGTCGTCCCAGGCGGAGGGCGATGATCCCAGGATGAGGACTTCCGTCTTGTCTGAGTTCAGTTTCAGGCGGCTGTTCTTCATCCACTCGGCTACGTCTTTCATCCCTTCGTGTAGGCTGGTTCTGGCGGTGGCTCGGTCGTTGGTGAGGGAGATGATCAGTTGGGTGTCGTCAGCGTAGGAGATGATGTTGAGGTTGTGATAGCATGCGATGGCTGCGAGGGGGCTCATCTAGATGTTGAAGAGGGTGGGGCTGAGAGAAGATCCCTGTGGTACGCCGCAGATGACTTTGGTGGCCTCAGATCTGAACGGGGGGAGGCGAACTCTCTGGGTTCTTCCGGCGAGGAACGAGATGATCCACTCCAGTGCCTTCTCTTGGATTCCGATGTTGCTGAGGCGCTGCACTAGGGTGCGGTGGCAGACAGTGTCGAATGCTGTGGAGAGGTCCAGGAGGATGAGGGCCGCTGTTTCCCCGTTGTCGAGCAGGGATCTGATGTCGTCAGTGGCTGGGATGAGGGCGGTCTCGGTGCTGTGGTTGGCTCAGAAGCTGGACTGCGAGTGGTCGAGGGATCCGTTTGTCTCGAGGAAGGCCGCAAGCTGTCTGTTGACGGTCTTCTTGATGACTTTGGCAGGAAAAGGGAGGAGCGAGATGGGGCGGAAGTTCTTGAGATCGGAGGGTTCCGCTGTTGCTTTCTTCAGGAGGGCGCTGATCTTGGCGTGCTTCCAGCTTTCCGGGAAGGTGGCGGTGTTGAAGGAGGCGTTGATGATGTCCTGGAGTTGGGGTGCGATGATGGAGTCGGCCTTGTTGAAGACGTGGTGGGGGCAGGGGTCGGTTGGGGATCCGGAGTGGAGTGGATGTTGTTCATCGTGCGGGTGGTGTCTTCAGTGCTGACCGGGGTCCAGGCGTGGAGGGTGGTGGTGGGGAGAGTTGGTTCGGTGGTTGGGTGCGAGGTTGGTGCGCCAAAGCTGTTGTGTATTTCGGCGATCTTGCGGTGGAAGAACGAGGCGAGTGAGTCGCAGAGGTCTTGCGAGGGAGTGATGTCGTTGATTCCGGCGCTGGGGTTGGAGAGCTCTTTGACGATGTTGAAGAGTTCCTTGCTGTTGTGGGCGTTGTTGTCCAGACGTTCTTTGAATGCTGTCTTCTTGGTGGTGCGGATCAGCTGGTGGTGTTTGCGGGTGGCGTGCTTGAGGGCAGTCATGTTGGCTGTGGTCTGGTCGTTGCGCCATGTTTTCTCGAGGGTGCAGCAGTTCTTCTTGGAGTTCTTAAGTTTGTCGGTGAACCAAGAGGCTTTCTTGCTGCCGTGTCTGCTTGGAGGGGTCTTCAGAGGTGCGAGGTCGTCTGCGCTGTTGGTGATCCACTGTGTGAGGTTGCTGGCTGCTTCATTGGGGTTCGTTGTGCTGGTGGGAGGGTTCTGGCTCAGGGAGGTGGTGAGCTGGTCGGCGGTGATCTTGTTCCAGTTCACGCAGGGGACCTGTTGCGGAAGGTGGTGGGTCGTGGTTCTTCCGAAGCTGAAGTGGATGCAGCTGTGGTCAGTCCAATGTAGTATGGTGGAGTGGCTGAAGGAGATGTGCTTGCTTGAGGAGAAGACAGGGTCGTGCGTGTGGCCGGCGTAGTGGGTGGGGGTGTTCACCAGTTGCTTGAGACCGAGGTTGGCGAGGTTGTCCAGCAGGGTGGTGGTGTTGCTGTCCTTGTTGTTCTCCACGTGGAATTTGAGTAGATAAAGGAAATCCTTATTGCCTGCAATCAGTAAATCTTACTAGGATTAGTTATTCTTATTTCGTTATTATTATAAGCACGGAGGCACATAGACATTTGAAGTTATTCAGAAAAAACCCGTATGGGTAGTTCGTTGGAAATGTTTTGAAACAAAGTTTTTTTTCTCATGTAAAACTTTAATAGGACTCCTTTGAACACTGAGAATAGGCATGGATGCACCTTATAGAGTAAGTTACTATTTATTATTACTATATTTGCAACAAGTTTGTACTAAATATAGCTCGTTCAAATGTACAGCGCAACAGCACCTTAATTACCGGGCTGGGCATGACAGCTAAGATTGTTGGTATGGCAGGTATTATCTTCATATAGATACGTTATCAATAACAATAAAGTTAAATGTTATAGTTATGATATGAACAGAATATTATTTTTATGATGTTCTATGTGATTTCAATGGTTCTGTACGGCATGTCATCTCTGAATTATTTTAATATCTGTAATGTATCTTTTCAAAATGTCTGATGTTTTAAGAAATCTGCTGCTTTTGAGTTTCATGATTACAATGATTTTTATTAATTGAACAATAACATTTTTCATTTAAAGTCATTTTCTTTTCCTGCCCTGAAAAAGCAGGGCGAATGTGAGTTATAGTTTTCTTTCACACTTATGTGGCTTCTGTTGAATAAAAAGCAAAGACAAAATAGAGCCTCTAGTCTTGTAAAAACATAGGCACAGCAAATTCAAATTCAGCCACACTCCTGCAGGTCAACTTCATTAGCATGGCTGTGACTGCACAGTATCTCAGATTTCCTGCAATCTGATATCTTCGTAGGGGTTATATTTGAGGACGGTTGTGATGATAGGAAATACTTGGCCAAAAAAGGGGCTTAAATTATGTGCAGACTTCCGTCCAGAAACGGAGTATTAGGATGAAAGGTGGGGCCAGGCGCACAGAGTTTTCTGTATGCGTCCTACACGTGGGTTAAGCAGGGATATCCCGGGGTGAGTCACAAAGCAGGTGCTGTGAATGTTTTCCTATGATATGCTTACCAGGGAAACCATCGGTAAGTGAAAGCTTTGTGAATCCGGCCCAACGTGGCTAATGATGCCAAGCAGAACAAGGGTAGTCACACGTCTATTGTTATATGAAACGTTTCTTTTGTATTTTCTGAAGTTTTGTTCACAAAGGTGTTGGGTGTATATGTGTATATATATATATATATGAAAGATCTCTCCCTCCCGGTCCCGGGTGGAAATAAAGACAGCACACTCGGGAATTCTCGTTGGTAGCAACTTTACTCTTAACTTAATTCTTCAAGACCAAACCAACAGCGGATGAAGCTAAAATAATCCGATCCCGGTATAAAGACACCGACCTATTGAAAGTGAATGAACTAACCACTCTGGAACTGTTGGAAGAATTACGATTGGAGAGCGCAGCAAATACGATACCTATGCCACCGGACAGTCTGACTCAGAGACTAAGGGCTGTGGATATCGAACAAGAGGCTCCAACCAGTGGTCTTAAATTAAAATCCAAATTTGTGCCTCCAACACAAACCGACATGATAGACACTTTCTCAGAGTTGGTAATAAGGGATCTCAGGAGAATGCGCATACATAAAAAACCTTGTGGACGTCAGAACAACTTAACTGAAAAACAACGAATGGCCATAAAAACACTGGCCGAGGATACATCAATAATTTGTAAACCCTCAGATAAAGGAGGCAATGTTGTAATTCTGTCACGTGTAGACTACGTCCAAGAAGCTATGCGTCAACTACAGGACAAGTCTTGCTATGAATTGTCTACCAAACAAAGATACCAGTCCAGTATTGAAGAACTGCACGGACTACTCAAAAAATGGCATGACAAACAGATGCTTGATACCGAGGAGTATCTCTTTTTGAAAACAACACACCCTATTACCCCCACCTTTTATTACTTGCCCAAAGTGCATAAGAGGATGGACAAACCACCCGGGCGCCCTATTATTTCATCTATGGGCAGCCTAACCGAGAATCTATCCAAATTTCTGGATTATTTCCTGTTTGAAATGGTTTTAGGTCTAAAGTCTTATATCCGAGACACTGCTGACTTTATTGAGAAGATCGAATCAATCGAATGGCAACCAGGCTATTGTCTATTGACCCTTGACATCACAAGTCTCTACACGAGCATTGAACATACACAAGGAATGAAGGCGATCCAGTACTTCCTAGGGAAGAGACCTATGAAATATGCCCAGCATAATGCTATGTTGATGGAGCTAATTGCATTCTGTCTATATAACAACATTTTTTTATTTCAGGATGACCTGTTTAGACAGCTCTCCGGTACCGCCATGGGTTCCTGCTTCGCTCCCAGCTACGCGAATTTATTCGTGGGCTGGTGGGAGGAGCAGGAGGCCTGGGGCCCCGAGAGAGAACAGTGGTCGAGCTGTATCGTCTCATGGTATCGTTATATTGACGATTTGTGCATAGTTTGGAATGGTTCGGTAGAGACTGCCTGGCAATACGTTAAAGCGTTGAATGATAACAACTGTAACCTTATTTTTATTGGTCATGCAAGTGTGAGTGAGGCGGTATACCTAGACCTAAAGATTGAAGTCATTGATAACAGCATTCAAACTTCCCTCTATAGGAAGCCTACAGCGGGAAATAGTACGCTACATGCGTCAAGTAATCATCCCCAGAAACTCATCAAGAGTATACCTTATGGTGAGCTTCTACGGTTGAAACGGAACTGTTCCACCAATGACGATTTTGAATTAGCAGCTCAGGAAACATTGATAGATTTGAGGCCAGGGGGTATAACAAGCAAATGTTATGCAATACTTTAGACAGAGTAAGGACACAACCCAGACAGAC
Source organism: Lissotriton vulgaris (assembly GCF_964263255.1). NCBI lineage: Eukaryota > Metazoa > Chordata > Amphibia > Caudata > Salamandridae > Lissotriton > Lissotriton vulgaris. The sequence continues at coordinate 812,840,222 of NC_141696.1, read as the reverse complement.
TCTGTTTGTAAAAAAACATAAACCCACTACTGACACAGAAAAATTCAGGATGATAACATCATACTCTAAAGATTGCCAACAATTGAGGAACATCCTGAAAAGACATTGGCACATATTGCTAAAAGATAATATCATTGGGAATGATATACCTGTAAATCCCTTAATAACTTTTAGAAGGGCGCGTTCATTGAGGGATACTTTGGTACATAGTCATCTGTCACCAATCCCCACACGTACAGGAAAATTAAGAGATGCAAAAGGGTTCTTCCCATGCGGCCGATGTAAGGCCTGTGCCAATAGCAAAAGGGTTTACTCTTACAAAATTGTGGGTTGTAGTAAGAAAAAGAGAATTAATCAATTCCTTACCTGTACTTCCCCATTTGCAGTCTGTTATGTTATGTTATGTTATTGGTTCTTGTACTGCGCACAGCTGCCCCAGCAAAGGGGCGTCCTGGCGCCAGGAGAGAAAACACAACATCACAGAACGCAGCAAAGTCAGGAAAAATTAGTTGAAAAGAAAAGTTTTGATGGCGCGTCTGAATAGCAGTAGATCTTCCAAGGCTCGAATTTCGCTGGGAAGAGAGTTCCACAATTTGGCCGCCACTACCCGGAAGGAGCGGCCACCCATCCTGCTACGCAGAAAGCGTGGAACAACAGCCAGATTCTGACCCATCGATCTCAATGAACGAGAAGGAACATATGGGGTCAGTAAATTACTCAAGATAGGTGGAGCCATACCTTTCAGAATTTTAAAAGCTAGGCAGAGCACCTTGAACTCGATCCGGCGAGCGACAGGCAACCAGTGAAGCGATTGCAATGCTCTAGACGCCGAGCAGCGACGAGGCAATCCTAGTACCGCTCTTGCGGCGGCATTCTGCACTCGTTGAAGCCGCATGAGTTCTGCCTTGTTCGTACCTGCTAATAAGACACTGGCATAGTCTATCCTAGATAGGATCGCGGCCTGGACTACAAGCTGTCTAGTGGGGGCGTCGAAAAATTTAAGCACCGGCCTGATACCCCTAATTATGCCGAAACAGGAGGCAGCCACCCTCTTAGTTTGGCAGATGAAGCTCAATGTAGGGTCCAGCCATACCCCGAGATTTTTTATCTCGATGGCAGGAGAAGGAATCGTTCCTAGCTCGGGGGGCCACCAGTTGTCATTCCACCATCCAGGTTGCTTACCCACCACCATCACCTCGGTCTTCTTTGTGTTCAATTGGAGGCAGTTTAGGTTCATCCAATTGGCCACGGCGCGTAGCCCCTCACAGAAGTTGTGAGCGTCCACAGCTGAGTCCCCACTTAGTGTGACCGCCAGCTGCGTGTCGTCCGCGTAGGACACCATTGTTAGGCCCCAGCGTTTGACTACCGCAGCCAGCGGGCTCACATAAAGATTAAAAAGCGTGGGGCTCAAAGATGAACCCTGTGGGACTCCGAGGGTGAGCGGGTGAGAGGTGGATTTGCCAGGTGGTATTGCAACCTGAAAGGATCTGTTGGTGAGGAAAGAGCGGAACCATCCTAGCGCCGAGCCCCTAACCCCAGCCTCAGCTAATCTCCGCAAAAGGATCTCGTGGGACACCGTGTCGAAGGCGGCACTCAGATCTAACAGCAGGAGTGCCGCTGTTCGTCCGGTGTCCAGCACGGAACGCAGATGTTCAACCATGTATAACAAGGCAGTCTCCGTGCTGTGGCCTGCACGAAATCCATTTTGCGTGGGATCCAGGATGTTAGCTATGGCGAGATGGTCGGCCAGGATCCTATTCACGTGGGCTTCGGTGATTTTAGCAGGCCACGGCAGCAATGATATGGGGCGATAGTTCTCGGGTTTTACCGGATCTAGGGTAGGCTTTTTTAGGATGGGGGTAACTACCGCTTGCTTCCACTTGGTGGGCACCATCCCTGAGGTCAAAGAAGTGTTAATAAGGGCCAGCAAAGGAGAACGACATGTTGCCTGCATGTTTTTGAACTGAGTCGGTATAAGGGGGTCTGCTGGGGAGCCAGATTTAATTTTTTGGCTCAGTAGATCGAAACCCTCCTCAGAAAGGGGGGCCAGCATATCCAAAGTTGGAGCATTGCCTTTAGGACCGACATCAAAGTCCAAGTGATGCACGGCAGTTGGGAAGGTGCGATAGATAGTATGCCTCCTCTGCCCTTGCGGGCTTAGATATATAGGCAGCACTATAAACCCTGTGAAATTGCGCATTTTAGAACACATGCGGGCCATAGTAAACAGAGATTTCACATACCCTGTCGCAAGACATTTTTCCATTAAACACAAGAGCGACAGGAATCTGTTACAGTATTTTTGCCTGGACGCAATTTCTGATAACATAAGGGGAGGGGACAAACTACAAAAACTTCGTAGGTTAGAATCCCGTTACATTATAGACTGCCAAACAAAGGCCCCCTTGGGACTGAACTGTGGGGAGGAACTGACTGTGCATTTAGGGAGCTAAATGCCAACATTGCAGTATCTCAAGTATGGACATTCATGTTATCACAGCTCAATGTTTCTGTTATGTGTGTTCTTCTGTGACTAATGGTGCCTTAGAATGAATTGAGAGTCTTTTTCACCAAGATGGCACCATGTACTCTATAATTTTTTCAGTATTTTTGGTAATTCCTGGATTATTGTTCAATATTTGGCAACTTTTTTAATATTTTGAAACTAATCATGCAACATTGTTTGGTATAAATCTGTGTACGGGGCCGATGGAAATTGAAATGGCAACCTTCGAGTTGCCACAAGCCGATCCACGGCGAGATTATAGTCCATTGCCCACCGTATTAAGGAGAGGGTTATTCGCCGATCCACGGCAATATTACGTTGTAAATTCCTCGTTGTAAATATGTGAGGTTTTTAAATAATGTTTATCAACATTAGTAATCACTAAATGAATGTGTTATTTAATCTTAATCATGCTACTGTAAGAATTATATGCACTAGCAAGATGGCGCTCACGCGCCAGTCCCCTCTCTATGCTTACCAACGAGAGTTGTTTGTTATTTTGAAATAAAATGGCGCCAGATCGCGCATTGCGGTGTAACAAACATTGAGGAAGGAAGCGTGGCTTCCGAAACGCGTCTGTGCGAGTAAAGTTGCTACCAACGAGAATTCCCGAGTGTGCTGTCTTTATTTCCACCCGGGACGGGGAGGGAGAGAGCTTTCATATTTTAAGCGCGAAGCTCTGACGCGCTCAGACTAGCACCCGCTGTAAGAGTGCCCCGAAACTTGGAGCAGTGAGCCTGGATATATATATATATATATATATATATATATATATATATATATATATATATATATATATATATATATATATATATATATATACACATTAATAGAGTTATTCTGGAAAAGAATACCGTCCCCTCTTTGTATTTCAATTCGGACAATTTTGAAGCTTTTGTTCATGTATTTCTTAGACAAATGTTTTTATGTCCTTAGATTCTTCTTTATTGATTTTGAAGCATGTTTATTGTCTGTAAAGGATTTTATTCGTAGTGTTAAACCTCACACTACAACTGAAATTCATATACATTCCTTTTGGAATCCCAGTGCTAGAACTTGCCGCTTGCACAAAGGATGCACCCGCCTCAAGTAGCTCGGCAGGAAAGCGGCATTTGTTTTTGAATCTGAGGATATATGCCTGCCTGAACCGCCGCTGGAAGGGGATTCCGCTTTCTACCAACCTGTTTGGCTTGTGACTAACACAGGGTATTGACGATGACCTACATCGGAATACATGGAAGCGGAATAACAATCAGCGGCTGGCGAAAAGGGAAATAAGCGGACCGAGAGGCTCCAGAACGCACTGCCCGACAAACTCATTACAAGTGTGCCATATCCAAAACCAATGGAGGACTAAAAGATTTGAAATCATCCACGAACTAGTGAGTGTCATTATTGAAAATAAACAACAAAAAACACACTGAATAATGGCGGCTAAGAACTCGAAGGGGGAGGACTATGACAAGAGTCCCTCTTCGCTGTCATCGGGCAGAGGAGGAGCTGAAGGCTGACTTTTAAATGGTGTTGCAAAGACAGCTTCCTAGTATTGCACACAGCATCTGAGGAAGTCGATAGACGAAACGCGTCATGCTGAATGCAATTAAAGATGCTCAACCAATTCCCTGGTGTGCTCCGTGTGTCTTTTGAAGAGGGACACCTTTTTGCTTTGAAATATGTATATATATATATATATATATATATATATATATATATATATATATATATATATATATATATATATATATATATATATATACACATTAATAGAGTTATTCTGGAAAAGAATACCGTCCCCTCTTTGTACTTCAATTCGGACAATTTTGAAGCTTTTGTTCATGTATTTCTTAGACAAATGTTTTTATGTCCTTAGATTCTTCTTTATTGATTTTGAAGCATGTTTATTGTCTGTAAAGGATTTTATTCGTAGTGTTAAACCTCACACTACAACTGAAATTCATATACATTCCTTTTGGAATCCCAGTGCTAGAAGTTGTCGGACACGACATGGGAGAACCGTAACAACACTCCTGACCATGAGGAATCCGAAGGATATACAGCCTGATTCATCAAACCGAAATCGGCTCGCAAAGGGACAGATTCTGAGAATCTGGCCCTTTGCGAGCGCTATTTTTGCATTTGGGATTCATCATCCCAAATGCAAAAATCGGTAATAGCGATTTCGCTATTTTGCGAGGAATTACATTTAAGGAATCTCTATTTGAGATTCCTTAAATGCAATTCATCATCCATTTAAAATTTGTGAATTCGCAATTTCGGCCCGCTATTTACCGCGAGGTCAAACCTCGTGGTAAATAGCGAAAACTCAGAAAAATGCTTTTAAAAGCATTTTTCTGAGTTGCATGTTGCCCACACACACATGTCATTTGGACATGTGTGTGCGCAACACCTGTTTAAATTAGCATTTAAGGGGTGCTACAGGGTGTCCTCTGGACACCCCTGGCACCCTTTAAATCGCTATCTTATTTGCGATTAGCTAATTGCTAATCGCAAATAAGGAATACTCCCCATTCATTCCTATGGGCCTTTTGGCCCATAGGAATGAATGGGGAGTTATTCAATAAGGAATCTGTAGGAATCGCAAAAAAGTTTGCTATTCCTACATGAATCCCGTTTTGCGAGTCTGGAATAGCGATTCCTTATGAATCGCTATTTCAGACTCGCAAAACATGCTGATGATGAATCAGGCTGATATTCCCCTGATGTAGGGCTTGGGATTCCAAAAGGAATGAACGTGGATTTCAATTGTAGTGTGATTTTAATATTGCAAATAAAAGCGTTATAAGCAATAAAAATGCTTCAAAATCAATAAAGAAGAATCTAAGGATATAAACAAATTTTATTGACTACAGAGTGGTTACTGTTCTAAGAAATGCATGAACTAAAGCTTCAAAATTTTCCGAATTGGAGTGCAAAGTGGGGACGGTATTCTTTTCCAAAAGAACACCTTTGTTGTAATGTTGACAATGAACATGCTTGGGTCTATCTCCTATTGTAAAAATAGATTGTACACTTTTTAGTATGCCGAAGCTCTGTTAAAATAAGGGGATGTCAAACATGGACCGCCTTCCTCGAAGAGACTCTCCTCTGTTGCCCCCCCCCACCCATACCCTCTGCCCCCTACCACTGCCTTCCGCCTCACCTGCTCCTCTGGGCCAGGAGGCCGCCGTTTCCCTATTCTACCTCATCCCCACCCTTAGAGACACTGGTCACCCTCACGCACCCCATACTCCTTACGTTTTATCTCACCTCCCACCCCAGAGACCCGTCCAGAATAACCACAATTGGGACCTGACCTACCAGGGGTTGCTGGATACCAGTTGTGACTCATAGCATGCTTCTACTATTGCCTAGCCATAGAGACAACTGTTTGCACTCCCCCCAAGCATGCCAGCTGTATAGAACCATTGTCTCCTGTATTTGCTGAAGGACAAGGCCCCCCCCACCCCCCTAGCCCCCCTTATACTGGTACTCAACACCTCGACCTAGCCTACTCCCAACCACAAGACACATTATTCCGATTTCATACCGTGCAACCATCCCCATCGTCATATACTATGAACAATGCCTACCTCTCTTGCGCGGCCACATACATCCCCCTTACCCCAACTACCCCCCCCCCCCCCCGCCCCCCCACCACTTTCCTGCTCCCGGCTTCTTGGTTCTTTTTTATACCCCCGCCCCTTTATCTGCCCCTCCCTCTTATCCTCCTGCTCTCCCTCACACATGTATAGATATAACTGTAATAACTATAGACGCCAGGGTATGGGGAATGCTTTAACTCTCTTACACTGTTGTCTTTTCCCTTTCGAAACCTTCAATAAACAATTTCGAAACAAAAAAAAGAAGGGGACGTGCCCCCGCACACTTAGTTGACGGCTGCACAGTACCAAGTGCTTTTCCTGTAGACACAACGCTGTCCCTTGTAATCTTTCTGGTGTGATCAGGCCATGCTGAGACTAATCTGTGGTCTTTAGCGATTAAGCGCTTAGCTTGAGGGCAATGACTTTGATACATTCCAGGGGCCATCTATCTATAGCCCATATGGGAATAAGAGGATTGCAAGCTAAGCAGGTCCTCGAAAGGTGTAGTGTTGCTAAAATAAGGTTAATGTGCTCATTTAGAGCCATCACTGAACTTGTACATTGGGAAAGCATCTGCTCTTCAACGTTGAAACACATGAAAGGGGGGTTTTATTATTAATTCTTCTGGGGTCATCTTTTATAATGAACTATAACCCTGCTTGTTTTCATGGAGTCAAACTGAAATCTGCATCATATCACCAAAACACAGCTTGTATTTAGACACCGATATAGAAATTCCTTTGAAACAACATGTCAGACGGAATCTAACAGAGGACGAGTGGATTTAGATTATGGATTATTTTTCATGGGCTGCAGAAATCTCTGTGCACGCCATGCTGCAGGCATCCACCAGTCTGGACCTCTGAAGAAGCAGCTGTCTATTTCCTTCATTTCTAAAATGAGTTGGGTAAAAGTAACGCAAGGGGCCAGGCTATTGAGGCTGAAATAGTGCAGCTTTACACTGACATTTATGGCTTACATAACATTAACATGTGAACTGCCCGATACACAGAACAAGCACTGGCAACGCCAATAGATCTGGCTTTAAAGAGCTAACACATGGAAAACAGGCATTCCCGAACATACTATCGGCAGGAAGGAAAATCATTCTCCATCATTTTGGTGTACTGTCCTTGGACTTTAACAACACCAACGTGTTTGAAGGAATGATGGAACAAATCTCAGCCACTGCCGACCACTCAGGACCATATTCCGACTCATCGTTTTTTGCTGCTGTACCATCTCAGACAGCGACAACCCGGATGTATGACATTACAACGCATGCTTTTACCACGCATGCCTTTACAACGCGGTTTTTACAACGAAAACCTTTACAACGCATAGCGCTTTGGGGTGCTGGATAGTGAATAGTTTAATTTACTATTCCAACTCCAGTCCCCGTGGACACTAGGGAAGGTGTTGGATAGTAAATTAAACGTATTCCCTATCCTAGAGCGCCCCCCCAGCGCAATGCGTTGTAATGGTTTGCGTTGTAAAAGTTGCGTGGTAAAGGCACTGCGTGGTAAAAGTTGCGTTGTAAAGGATGTTTCCCCTCAGACTGGAACACCAACCAGTTTTTGATCTACTTAGGCCTCATCAATGAAGTATAGCTGGAGTCCTATTGCACAATGAGCATGGACCCATGTTTGGGCACATCCACTGCACACAGAAGTGATGGAAGGAAACTCAGTCACTGGCAATCGCTTGGGGCTGCATTCCACTCCATTGTTTTTATGCTCTTTGACAGACACCTTCGATCTGCCCTGTTCGTCTATTACAGCTGTGGAGAGTGACATTTGTAATGCTCTGTACTAGTGTACCAGTGCTATAACTGCATAAGTCACGTTGAATAGTAAAACGTGGGTGTGTGTATCCGTCGTAGATTTCTTACAAAACAAGTTATCACAATATCACTATATACGCATTGCTTGAATAGGACCTTTCAAGTATTCATTTATATGAGTGGTACTAAAAGATACTTTCATGCATAGTATACAAGTTCCCCTACCCTTAATTCCCAACTGAATGTATCTGATATCCTAATTTTGAATTTCTGGCCTTGGCGCCGTACTAATTTAGAGTAAGCGCAGAGGCCTCGGTCTATCACTCATATGCATGTCCTGAACTTGTTCTGTGACTGGCAAGGGCTCAAAGAGTGCTCTTATTTGGTTACACTAGAATACTGTCCCTATTATGAGTGTTGTACATAGAACAGTGATAGCAGCCTACCTTGGTTTGAGAATGACTAGTGAAGCAAGACCTCTTTATCAGAGCCACATGCGGGAAGGCCTACTGGCCCTTTAGTATAAAGTTAGTCTTCTATGTTCTTACCCAGTCCTTAGCACTAACATCTCAAGTGCATGTTAAGCGTGTTGATGTGTGTAGCCTACATAGTGCATGCATGGTGGGTGAATGAGCCAGAACAATTAGGGGCAATGGGATCCATTTTAGATAGCCCTGGCCAGGCCTTGCACAAAAAGGAGATCAGGACAATATTCCCAGGTAGTGGAATGGTATTGATCGCATTCCTATTGATAGAGGGAGGAGACCTAGACAATGAAGCACGAGGAGAGGAGACAGGACTCTTGTTACATATTCTATGAGGCCTTTAGTTAATTAAGAGCTGATAATTAGTCTTCCTGAGGAAAACATAAAAGTGATGGATGGAATGCTTGAAATATTCTCAGCCACCTGACTAAGAGTACATTGTTTGTTTGTGCTCCATGTGAACTCAATATACCACAAAAAAGGCGTGATATCCCTGGATTTCGCTCTGTGCCCAGTTAGCTCCTCAGTGACATAAGTAAGAGGACCTAAAGGGTTTTCAGTTTTTCGCTACCTCCTTTAATTCTGGTTTTCAGACAATTCCAAGAATTGGACAAGGATGGCTCACTCATGTAATGTGGCACGCTTCATCATTTGCCACCTCGTCCCACCCTGGTAAGATGGTACTACCAGGGCCGACTCCACCTTGGGGTGGGAGGGTTGTTAACATGAGGGAGTGCTTAGATATGTGCTCCAAATCAGTTTTCTGATTAAAAAACCTTAGAATAACCCACAACGGTATCCTTTAAACAGTTGGTATCCTAGGTTTATAAAAAACTTACCAAAGGGTAAAAAGCAGGAGGCATATATTGGTATAATGACCTATATGCATCACTGCAATGAAATACATTTCATTCCAACATGTTTCTGCCTATTGTCAGCCTATAGGTCTAAAGCATTCATCAGGGCCAAGTTTATGTGCCGCTACACTACGGTTTGTGCAGAGTCCCCATAGATAAGATAAACAGAGAGGACCTACCTCTCAGTAGAAAACTATTGCTAGAAGTAATCTGGGAAAAAGAAAGAAGGTTGCAGAAAATCAACATTTATATATTAATAAACGATGTTAATTGTTACTCTGTTGTGCATTCTGGGAAAAACATGATTATTGATTATTACCCAGAGTTTATTGTATAAAAAATAACTTTAGCAATGGTAAGTAATACTCAAAATCGTGAAGGAGATATTATAAAACATTAATTTACACGACATGCAAATGTGACACAAACCACACATGAGAAATCAAGGTGTTTTATTATCTAGTTCTAATATGCTAATAGCTGTATGTAAGGTTCGGGATAGGGCCTCTCCTGTTGTCACACTCTGATCGTTAGGAGGACATATAACATCATCTCCCCTTTTTGTGATAGTATTTCGAAGAATTTCGAACAGCAGCCAGACTGGTTCTAAAAATAATTACCAGCAACTTGTACTGATTTTCAGTAGAAAAATGGAAGGCCTCTCATTGGACGATGAGGGCGTCCTATCTATCTTAGAGGCTCCCTCCATTATGGGAGATACAACCTTAGCACAGACAATAACTCAGATGAATGATTGAGACTCTTTATCAGAACTTAAGAAAACACAGGAAAAACTATGGTCCACGGCGCTGTAATAACAGAATTCCTAAGAGGAAATGTCGCCCCTAGAGGCCTTATAGAGACAAACAAGCCTAGAATTTACCTAGAGGACAAGGATTTTCGAAAAGACTGGTCGTTAATAGCGTAGTACCAAGGTTTGGGTAGTATTAATTATAAAAACAGCTAAAAAACTATTGGATGCCATGGTAATAAAAATAAAAACACAAGAAAAGACTCTAACAACTAAATTATCTATCACAGTATTTAACAATAAGTTGGAAGAGGTCAATAAAGGCCTCACAGAATATAAAGTCTACTTAACACAATCTAAAATAAACAAATTTCAAAAGGAATTGGCGATGTTCTCACACAAGAAAATGTACCCATATACCAAGGATGACTATGTGCGAAGAGACAGTGAATCATCCTTTACCTCTGATGAGAGTTGGAGCTCCTCAGGGACAGACAAATCTTCTGATAGATCACCAATCCAAACTCAAAGAAGATGTAGAGGCAGGAGATACTACAGAAGAAATCAGAGATCACAAGGACCAAACATTGGAGGTGATTTCCCAAACCACAATGGGGATGGCCACACTATGGTTTCCGACAGTATCCCCTTTCTTTGGCAGTCACCCTGCCTCCAGTCTTTTTTATAGAAGGGCCACTGGTGAGGGAGACAAACAAAAAGGAATCAAAAAGTCACTTGGAACGATCCAGAAACAGATCTAAGGTAGACCAATATCAGAGAACCCCAACCAGGGACAACGAAGAACTAAGGGACAACGTAATACATCTTACCCAGACACCCCTAACAGATATGCACAGACAAGTACTAAATAATGGACTTGATTTTGGTCCTACGCAGAAATATGATTTCTTCAAGCTCAAAATTGGGATGGCGGAATTTTTCCATATAATTACATTGCAGGTATTCTTCTCAAACTGTGAGCCCACAGAAGATAGAAGTAAAGAAGAGAATAGGAATTCTGGCCTCCGCAAAAAATCTTCTTTAATACCCTCTTTCCAGCAACTACCACCTGAAGTTACAGATTTTGAACAGCCATTAATTTAGGCCTCAAACCACTGAGACAGGCTAAACATAACCCCTTCCAAAAATGTGTCTAGAGCAGAGAAGGAGGCTCTACAAGAACTCAAAAACAATGATACAGTGGTGTTAAAACCCGATGACAAAGGCGGACGCATAGTCATCCTACCAAAAGCTATGTACCACACTGAATGTAAGGAACTGCTATGTAGCAAAATGCATTATAAGAAATTGGTAAGGAATCACACAAAAGACATGATAGTTGAAATTACATTCCTTGTGAGAGAAGGAATGGAAAATGGTTGGGTCACAGAAAAGGAGGCTCTCTTTCCTGTGGAAAAGGAGCCAAAAATACTGTACTTTTACATTTTTCGAAAGGTACACAAGAATAAAATTGCCCCTCCTGGGTGATCAATAGTATCGGGCATAGGATCTGCACCGGAACTTCTAGCGCAGTTTTGTGTTTTCTTTTTTAAACCATTGGTGACAGAGATGCCATCATACGTAAAAGACACCAATGACATGCTTATAAAACTAAAGGACATGCCATTTGACTCAGAAAAGGAGATATTGTTAACTCTTGATGTGGAATCTCTATACGCAAACATCCCATAGGACTCCACTCTTGTGGTAATAGAGAAACTACTTGCTTCAAAACAGGCCAGCCAACTGATACCAGTGAGTTTCTTCCTAGACTCTGCCCATATGGTGTTGGGAAGAAACATCTTTGAATATGAGGGTGTTTTTTTTCCTGTAGATTCACAGCACATCCATGGACAGCACTTGCGCCTCAAGTCTGGCATGTCTCTACATTCACAATTTTGAAAGTGAGTACATCTATGACAACGAAAATCCATATCCGAACAAATTGAGGTTGTAGAAGAGGTAAATCGATGACATCCTGGTGATCTGAAAAGGCACCAGAGAGGAAGCCATACATCATAGAGAAGGATACTGTGTCAATGAGCAATTGACCAGTAGGGCCTCTGCCGCTCTAGACGTGATGGTGGGAAACAATATGGCGCTGTGATCAGAGTCTTATTGCAAGGTGCTATCATCCGAGTCGGTGGTGATTTTGTGTGAGTCCTCACGAAAGGCTCCGGCAGTTGCCAGAGCTCTCTCCTGGTACTTTCTTTTCTGTTCTCTCGAGGGGTCAGCACCCCTGCCGTTGCGCTTAGGTCTTGGGGAATGATGAGGGGAATGTTCGGAAGCACCCCCCGAACCCTGCAGAAGTCCTTCCTCAGCACTGGCCTGGCTGGAGCCTATGCACATCACTTCCATCCACTCCTCCACGTCGGCAGGGCTTTCAAAGAAATGCGTTTTCTTTTCATGAATGATCTTCAATCGAGCAGGGTATAAAAGCGCATGTTTGAGCTGTGCTGTTCGAAGTTTCTTTTTTACTGAAAGATCAGAGGATCATTGTCTCTGGACTTACAGCATGTATCTGGGTATAGGGACACCCTGTGATTTTCAAACTGAATGAGTGCCTTCTCCCTAGCTTTCTGTAGTAGGGTTTCCTGGTCTCTATAATTATGGACCCTCACAATCAACGGGCGGGGCGGCAAACCTGGCTTAGGCGGACCAGTCAGGATTCTATGTGCCCGCTCCACACAGAAGTATGAAGAAAGACCTTCAGGTGCTACGTAATCCTTGAACCATTGTTCCATAAATTCAGTAGCCATGGATCATTCGCAGTGCTCCGGCAGGCCAATAACGCGTATGTTGTTACGTCTATTGTGCCCTTCTGCATCTTCTACCCAATCAAAGAGCATTATAACCTGCTGCTGGAGGTGCTTCAAGGAGGTGGAATGGTCTGCCACCGTCGGAGTCAGATCTGTCAATGTTAGACCATGGTCCTTCACTTTGCCCGCCAGCTTGCCGTGGTCTGCCTTTAAGAGAGTTAGGCAAGTAGTAAGGGTGCCCAGTTGTACCTCCATCGCCGTACTGGAGTCGCGGATCTCTTTTAAGATCAGGTCCAATTTGTCTGGGGGCTGTCCGTCTCCCTGTCCATCTGGGGTGGTCCCCGGTAAAGAACTCCTGCTAGCCCCGCCCGGCATGGTGCAGGGGACAGCAGAGCCGCCACGTCCGTCCTGCCCCCAAGCTCGGTTTCTGCCCATGATATGGAAATCCTTTCCACTCGTGCCGTGGGATCCCCGCGCTATGCAGCCAGGTTACGGGTCTCCACCGAATACAGGTTAGTATTGCCCCGTAGCCACCTCTGAGCGCCAAGGCTCACACCAACATCCAACAAAGTGAGCTCAGGGCGAACAGGCAGACCGCAGGCCACGGCAAATCAAAGCTCAGGCCAAGGGGGGCCTGGCACGCACGCTCCAGGCACCCACTCCACGCTGCCAAGGGTAGCCATTCCTGGGCCTAAATGCGCTCCGCCCAGAGAAGGAGAAGGGAAGGGGGGGCAGGGGGCCGGAACAGTCCGAGCAAGAGGGGGGGGAAGGCTTCCCACACAGTCTCTCCGCCAGGCTCCCCGCACGTGCACCACTGCTCAACTGCCACAGTTTCTCGGTCTGGCCAGTACCAGCAGGGCCAGACAGCTGCACATGCAGGCAACAGGCCGCAAAAGGCGACACCACCGTCCGGGCAATAAGGCTGGCCCGCTCTCCATGTCCACCACGACAGTTCCAGCCCACTCCCCAGTCCCCAACCGTGCAATCAGGGGAGGCGGACCACGACTCCAAGCCCATCCAGGCCTCAGACTCCTCAGATAATGTCCTCTCAGCCGCGCCGGTCCCCCCCTCTGGCCCCACTGCGTTCGGGGCTCAACAAAGGGGACCTCCACCCACGCGGCCCACACGCCGGCCTCAACAGGAGGATCCACGCAGGTCTCCAGCCTCCCGGGTGCACTTACTGTTCCTGCTCGTTTCGGCGCGCCGCAGCAAGACCCTTCCACTAGAACAGGCCGTCAATAGGGGCGTGCCGCTTTCAGTCCCACCGTAAGTCTCGCCGTCAGTCACTACGGGATCAGGCCACATCTGGGTCCTGCTAGGGTGCCACTGCTCCCGTCGTCCCACGCACAGCTCCTCACCTTCAGTCGACTCCACTCAGGCCCTCTCATAAGTCTTGTTGCAGGTCTTGCAGCCCGTGTGCCCGCCCGCAACGACTAGTCGCTCTCAGCTCCATCCGCCGCTGGGGGTCCCACAGGCTCCGAGTCGGACCGGCCGCTGTCACACCAGGCAGTGGCTCCCGCAGTCAGGTAGCCACCAGTGGGAACCGGGGCTGACCGAAATCGCGGCCACACTTAGCAAATGGCGGCCGCAGCTGTACACTGGGGCACTCGCGTCTGTCCTCCAGGAGGCGGTTCTACACAGCTCCGCCTCTGCCTCCATCACAGCGCCCTTTCCTGCCTGCACTCCTCGGACAGTAGGCCGCGGCTCTCCCCATCGTCACCAGGCCAGCCTCGGGGGTCTTGTTGTCTCCCTGGGGGGCACAGAGATAACTGCGTCCCATCCCCACTCCTCTGCAGATTTAGGCGCTGCTGGTAGCGCGCCTACAGGATGATTACCCCCAGGATAGGCCGGAGCTCTATCATGTTACGTCCACCATCTTGGCTGTCTAGCCACTCCCCCGGGTCTACCCACACCTTGGAGACTAAAACATTTCACTAACTGCAACACATGCAACGTAATATAAGCCCTGAAATGTCCATGTGGATTGCTGTACATAGGGTTGTCCTCAGGAAAAGTAAGGATACGTATTACGGATCACAGGAGGACAATCAGATGTAAGACTAACAAAACAAAATTGACATGACACTAAATCGAACAACAACACTCAGCAAATGATCTAGAATAGTACATAATAGAAAAATTGCAACAGAGAGCAACAGATATATTTAAAGCTCTGTTGAGATTCGAACAGCTTTGGGTGCTCCACCTGCGCACTAATTCCCTTGGGCTCAATGATGAGATACCATGGGGAGTACTGAGCCGATAATGAACTGATGAATTAGTGGAATTAACACAAAGCTGCATCTTCAACTAATATATAGTTTTTTACGTTATGGAGTTGAAGTCCCTCCTAATACACTCCACATAAATAAAGACACACTGGTCTTTATTTAACAGAGGTCAATGTCTACACTATGACATTTACAGCCGTCACTACCTTACAGATACACGAGCACTCAAGAGTAAATTCGTCCCTGAACCTCTGGGATTACTTTTCCCAGCCTCAGTTGGGATAGCATCCGAAGGTGAGGCCCGCCTGCCACTGTTAAATGAGATCAGGACATCCGGGGTCACGCTTGGATGTCAAGGACCACGTGTACATAGTTTAACACACTGGAGGCACCCAGTGAGACACACCCCTCCCTGAGAACAGAGATGGCAAGCGGTTCCCTGCCCCTCCGTAGCCGGCACTCTCATTTTACTCCATCCACTGGAACGGGAGTTTGACCGGGACGGAGGGAGGAGACATGGAAACCTTTTGCTAGTCAGGATTTCCTGACTCTGGCCCGCAATTTGGTTCCAGTCCTCCTGACCGCTGACACAGACACCAGCGGGCAGATTTACAAGCCCCTTGCGCCGCATTTACGCCGCCGTTGCATCACTTTTGTGACGCAGCGGCGGCACAAAAGATGCACCATGGTGCGGGGTATTTACAACGTGACGCATCTCCGAGATGTGTCACGTTGTATAGCCCTGCGCCAGAAGAGGCGTACCATCGCAGGGGAAGGCGTTCCGGCACAGGAACACCTCCCAAAAGTGCCTGAGTGAAATCTACAAGATTTCACTCATTCCCTTTTGGGCCCATGCTGCGTCAAAACCCTGCACCTGCTTGAAGCAGGCGTAAGGATTGACGCAGCATTGTTATCATAGGGCCACCCTGATTATTGCTGGAGCTGCATCGCGCTTGCGACGCAACTCCAGCAATGGGCCGCTTTTACGGCACAGATGCGTGATGCATCTGTACCGTTTTGGCCCCATGGTGCGGCGCATTGTAAATGCGGCGCATCAAGGGTGGCGGAGCTGCGGCGCACAATTACTGGCGCATCCTTGCCGATATGCAGGGATGCGCCAGTAATTGTAAATCTTTCCCCAGGTACCGGCCCATTTCCGGATAGTTAAAAGGAAACGGTTTTCCGACCAGGAGTTATTGTTCCAGTCAACTGTTCGAATGGGACACGGTGGGATCACAGCGGGCTCTCTACCTTGATGAACTAAGAAATAAATTTGATACCACAGATGATGGCCAAAATATCCAATGGTGACAATGGTCTCCAGGTCTCCCCGTAGATAAAAAAAAATCTAGGTTTGGATGCTTTCGTCCTTTAATTTTAGAAAAATAAGTAAAAACCCTGATGTTGTATGTCATCCTAACAATCAGAGAGTGACAACAGGAGAGGGCCACCCCAAACAGACCATGCAGCAATTAGCCTAAAAGAACTAGGTAAAAATGCCTTGATTTCTCATGTGTGTTGTGTGTCACAAATGAAATTAATGTTTTATAAACACTCCATCACAATTTTGAGTATTGCCCACTGTTGCTAAAGTTTTTTTTTTTTTTTTTAAATTTTTATTTTTGGTGCAAAACAAAGATAGTAAGTACAGTGTCATCCATCGCATTCTCATACATAAGTTGCTAGGTGGATGAAGTGATACAGTATCCACAATGGCAAAACTTATAACATCCACAGTAGTATAGAGCATTGCAGGTCTCATCGACGATGTGATGAATAGGAATATACTTGTGTCGTAAAAATACAGTTTGCGATTTTGTGTTCTGTTGGCTACTATTCGTCTGAGTCTTGCCTTTCTCACCTTGCAATAAACATAAAACAGTAAAAACAGCACACTTAGTCCGGCACGTACTTGAAGTAGTAGCTTTCGGTACTCGTAGCACAGTCCATCTGTAAAGAGAGCAGTGTATTGTTGCATAGCCCCCTAGTTCCCACTCCCTCCCATGCCACCTCCCACGGCTGTACCCATCCACTTCTGTTGCGCTCGCCCTATTTACCTAATTACAACCCAATCAACGCTCCTCGTCACTCTCTGACCCTTCGTCGTCAGCTTCCTCCAGTGGTTCGCAGATATCCCCTCTGTAGGTGTTCCAGGATTGCCACACCCCGTTCCATTTACGTGGGTTACCCCTCAATTTGTACACCGCCCTTTCAGTCAACATGAGCATGTCCATGTTGCGGAGCCATTGGGGCAGCGTGGGGAGGTCAGCCGACCCCCACTTCTGTGCTATGTCCCGTTTCGCTGTTACCATCCCCACTGTGACCCAGGTCCTTGCATAAAAGGTGAGGTCAGTCGGCTCCCAGATGTTTAGCAGACAGAGCCGTGAATCTAGGGTGAGGGTGGTGTGAAGTGCTTGGGCCATCGTGCGTACTACCCGTTGCCAGTAGCCGACTAACAATGGACATTCCCACACCGTGTGTATGAAGGTCCCTTCTGCCCCGCAGCCCCTAAGGCAATATGGATGATCCGCCCTGTGCAGTTTGTGAAGTAACGTACGGGTGTAATAGATTCTGTGAAGAAATTTTAGCTGCACTAGGCGAAATTTAGACGATATGCCTGCTTCACGAGGGGATGCCATGGCTGTGTTCCAGTCATTTTCATCCAGGTCACCCACTTCCGCCATCCATTTGTCCTTCAGCTTCCCCAGTGGATCAGGCATATTGTTAATCAGCTTGCGGTATGTCAGCGATGTCGCCCCTTCTTGCAAGAAGTCGGTAAGTAGACGATCCTCCAGAGGGGAGGATTCGGGCAGGGGTGTGTCTGGCGAGATCGCTGCTTGCAGTGCGTGTCGGACCTGGATGTATCTGTAGAGCTCTGTGTTCCCCAACTCATATTGGTCCTGCAAAGTGGCAAATGAGATCACTCCTTCCCTCGTCCACATGTCCCCCACCGTGGAGATGCCGATGCTGTCCCATTGTGTAAAACCCTTAGAGCGCCGCAAATGGCCCAACGCCTTTGTGTCCCAAAGGGGCGTAAGTTTCGTAATGACGCCATCCCACTTCAATTTTGCCTGTGCCTTGTACCATATGCGGACCGTGTGTTTCGTAGGCCCAGTGAGTTTTGCCGCCACTCCACGGTGGTACAGTGGGGCCAGTAAGGTGTTCGCACCCAGTTGCGCCCTGTCGGCCTTGTACGCTGGGTCTTCCTGCGGGGCATGTATCCATTGGTTAAGGATTTTGAGTTGGGCCGCCCAGTAGTACAACTGTACATTCGGGAGGGCGATGCCCCCGTCGTACCACCCCCTGTTCAGTTTAGTGTGAGAAATGCGGGCTGGCTGGTTGCCCCATAACAGGCCCGAGATCTGCGCCGTTATTTTCTGGAGGTAGCCATCCGGCACCAAATACGGGGCGTTCTCCAGCACATATAGGAAGCGTGGCAGAGCCATCATTTTAAATAGTGCTGCACGGCCAAGGAGCGTTATGGGGAGATCCTTCCAATGGCGCACGTCCCCTCGGAGACGGGCCAAGGGGGGTTGTAGGTTGAGGCGTGAGAAATCTGCCTCGTTCCGGGTGATATGAATCCCCAGGTATTTAAATGACGTGTGCGCCAGTTCCAGTGGGCAGGAGTCCGGGAGAGGCGGGAGTGGCCCCCGCAGTTCAAAAATGATGGATTTGGCCCAGTTAATGGTGTAACCCGAGATTCGCCCATGAGCCGTACAGAGAGCCAGGAGGTTAGGGAGACTCTCTTCCAGATCTGTGAGATAGATCAGCATGTCGTCTGCGTAGAGGGACACTCTGTCCTCCCATAACGGGGTCCATTGTATCCCTTTCAGGAGTTGGGTGGTACGTATCGTGACCGCCAGCGGTTCTAAGACTAAGGCGAAGAGCAGGGGTGAAAGCGGGCAGCCCTGTCGTGTGCCTCTGCCTAGGGAGAAGGTGTTTGAAATATGGCCGTTGGCCGTCACCTGCGCCACCGGGTCCCTGTACAGCATTCGTATCCAGGAAAGGAACACCGGGCCAAAACCCATACGTGTGAGCACTGCAAAGAGGTAGCTCCATTCCACCATGTCAAACGCCATCTTGGCGTCTAAGGAGAGGATGGCAGCCGGTTTCTGCAGTAGTGGAACTCGCGCCAGCACACCATGCACCCTGCGGAGATTTAAAGCAGTGCTGCGGTGTGGCATGAATCCGGACTGGTCCGGGTGGATCAGGTGTGACAGAGTCGGCAAGATCCTGTTCGCCAACACTTTGGCAATAATTTTGGCCTCCGGGTTCAAAAGGGAGATCGGTCTATATGAGGAGCATTCGTTGGGGGGCTTACCTGGCTTCGGTATTGCCACAATAGTAGCCATCCGCTGATCTAGCGGCAGCGTACCCTGTGTTCTAGATTCCTCATACATATTGAGTAGGGGTGTGCTTAAGGATTCAGCCATGACTTTCAACCATTCAATGGGAATCCCGCTGGGGCCCATCGCTTTGCCTGGATGAAGGGCGCCTATAGCCAGCTTGATCTCCTCCACCGTGAGAGGCGCGTCTATGCCCTCGGACATCTCTGGGGTCAGCTCTGGCAAGGGAACATGTTCAAGGGCAGTCTGCACCTCCCCCTCCTCCACCACTATCTCTGGGGTGTAGACTGAGGTGAAATAATCGGCGAGGACGTTTACTATCTCGTCGGGGCGGGTGTGGTTGTTGCCCTGTGGGTCCGTAAGTTGCAAGATATTCTTCCCCCCCCCCGTCTCTTGTCCAACCATGCCAGCAATTTACTGGCCTTGTCTCCAATATCATATACCCTGTGCTGTGTAGCCGCAATGTCCGACATCGTGACCTTGCGCATGTGATCAGTAAGGCGGTGCTGGTGGATCTGGAGTTCGTGAAGCGTGTCGTCTGAGGGGTTCGCCATGTGGGCCGCGTTGGCCCGCTCTAGGCCTAGCTCTATCTCGAGGGCCTCCTGCCTGTGCGTCTTTTTGTGATTCGCGATCACTGCTATGGCTTGACCCCTGAACACTGTCTTATACGCCTCCCACAGTATGGAGGGGGAGGCCACCGAGGATTGGTTTTCTTCGAAGTACTGTCGGGTTGCCCTCTTCAAATCCTTGTTAATCCGGGGCACTTTGAGGTAGCCTGGGAAAATCGGGAATAATCTGCGCCGTGCCATGGTTGAAGTGGTGAGTGTCAATGTGAGTGGCGAGTGATCGGAGACCCCCCGTGGTAGTATCTCGGCTTCGGCTATCGTAAGGTGACCATTAATCAAAGTAAAGAGGTAGTCTATCCTGGACAGGCTATTGTGTGTGGCCGAGTAGTATGTGTATTGTTGCTGAGTAGGGTGCAGAGCGCGCCAAACATCCACCAACCCCTGTGCAGTCAAGAATGTCTGGAGCCTGTTGGGCCCACCTGCGTGTGTACGTGGGGGAAAGCGGTCCTCTGAGTTTGTGAGTGTCATGTTGAAGTCCCCACCTATGAGTAGTTCCCCATCAGGGAGTGTTAGCAGGAATTTGCCCAGATCCGGCAAGGCCTCAGAGTGCAGTGCTGGTGGTATGTAGACAGAGACTACATTAAAGAGCTTCCCCTCCCACTGGCCATGAACTGCCGCGAATCTGCCATGGTCATCCGTTGCAGTAGACTTGACAATGAATTTGGAAGATTTTTTCTGCAGGATGCCGGTGCCACGGGACCCCGAAGTGAACTCCGCATGCACTATCATATGATAGCCTCTCCTATCTAGGGCCTTCGTGGCCGCTCCCGACAAGTGTGTCTCCTGCAGGAGAATGAGAGCCGGGCCCCGTCTCCTTATCCCCTGTAACACTAGCCCTCGCTTAATCTTATCCCCCAGGCCCCTCACGTTCCAGGACATGACAATCAGTGAGTTCTTCGTGGTTGGGCTATCCGTTGCAGCCATTGCTAGACTCCCAATCAGACCTCCCTGCGCCCCGAGTGTGCCAGAAGTTCTTGGTTACATAAGACATGCCTAGATACTTAAGTGTGCATAGAACGTAAACTTGTAGGACCAAGAAGTCCCATAGAAAAAACTTATTCAACTCTTCCCCCCTCCCTGCCCCCCTGCTATACGGACTCAAAACTGCCCGCCCCCCCAACTTAGCAGAGTGCATACCCCATCCCCAAACCAGTGTACTTGCGCGTTGGGGTGAGGGACTCTCCGCAGCCGGCAGTCTCTCATTCACACCCCCGGAGGCCCTTCACCCAGTGTCCAATGGCGGGAAGCGCTTCACAGCTTAACAGTCTCAATACTGAAGTGAAAATCAATTGTCCCCAAGCGTTCATTGTTCCTCAGTCTCGTCCCCGCCGCCTTCAGCTCCCAAAGAGTCACTGTTGTCCGGTCTCCCGCCGGAGGCCTGCGAGTCGCTGCGATGGCCGTCGCTAAAGTTTTTTTTAATACAGTAAGCTCTGGGTACACAATCAATAATAATGTTTTTCCCAGAATGCACAATAGAGTACAATGAACATTGTAACTCTGCCCCCTTGTTTATTAATATATAAATGTTGTATTTCTGCAACGTCTTTCTTTTTCCCAGATTACTTCTAGCAATGTTTTTTTACGGAGAGGTAGGTCCTCTCTGTTTATCTTATATATGTGCACAAACTGTAGTGTAGGGACACATAAATGTGGCCCTGATGAATGCTTTGGACCCATAGGCTTACAATAGGCAGAAGCATGTTGGCATGAAATATATTTCCATTCTGTGACGCATATAGGTCATTATACCAATTTACTCCTGCTTTTTACCCTTTGGTAATTTTGAAAAAACCTAGGGTACCACCTTCTTAAAGGATACCTCTGTGGTTTATTCTAAGGTTTTTTTAATCAGCAAAGGGGATCGGAGCATTATCCAGAAAAGATAAGAAATATCTAAGAACTCCCTCAGGTTAACTCCCCCCACTCCCCCCGAGGTTGAGTCTACCCTGGTAGTACCATATTACCAGGGTGGGACAAGGTGGCAAATGATGAAGCATTCGACATTATATGAGTGAGCCATCATCATCCAATTCTTGGAATTGCCTGAAAACCGAAATTATAGGAGGTAGTGATAAAACAGGGAACCCTTTAGGTCCCCTTACTTATCTCGCTGAGGAGCCAACTAGACTCAGAGTGAAATCCAAGGGTATCATGCCTTTTTATGCTATATTGTGTACATTTGGGCAGGTGTGAGTCCACTAATGCCCTGAACCTCACCCCTTTTTGTGATAAATCAACATTTGAACTCAGACAGTACCTTTCTGCTTCAGTATGAACAGTTCAACCCAGTCTGCCAAGCCAGGTCCATTCTCAACTGTCACACAAGCAATCCCAGACCGGTTATGGCCTATTTAGTCTGTTTCAGTAGGAGGGCGCAGGGATTCAGTGGTACAGTGAGCACCCAATCTCATCTGGTCATAACAATTGCACTTAGGGCATTGAACAAATAAAAGATCTTTTGAATGCTTCAATTAACCTCAGCCTGTTCATTATTTTTTTGTGGAGAATTGGGACTGCAGACAATTGTGAAAGGTGAGGAAGCTTTTAGGCGAGGCCTGAGCTTTTGTTGTTTCCTAATTACTCCTTCAGTAGGGCTGATGACAGCCAGGTACAGAAGTCTCATATCCCTTTCTGCCTCTATTGTAGGCACTCCAGGAGGGAGATGACCCTGCTATGCAGAACATCACTGTATACAAAGGATGTATTTGGATAACAGCTTGAAATGGACCCTTGAACTAAGAACCACCATAAAATGATTCTGCAGTCTAAGACTGTGGATCTACATCTCCTCTCTGCCAGTTGTGTATAAAGAAGTGACCACACTACCCCACTTATTGCAGTTCCCAGTAATCTATGACCAAGGTAGGGTGTGTGCCACAGAGTACTCAGAGGTTTGACAGAACTAGGGCTGGCGTCTGCCTGACAGGCAGCCTCCAATATGAGAGGGAACATCACCTAAAGTCTGGATCTCTTTTTTTTATATTTCTTTTAATTAATATATAACAAACAATGAAACAAAATTAACAAATGCATTGGGGGTACATCAACATTATTTCTGCAGTGCTCGGAGCAGAGGAAGTCTCGCAAACAGAATATGATACACAGAATGGTAAAGAACTTAGAATCAAGGGGAGTCCTGAGTGCCCAAATCAGACCGCCCGGCTGGGGGAGCACAAATGTCGCCCCTGTAAGCATTCCACGGCCCCCAAACATTTATCCACTTTTCAGGGCAGCCCCTCGCAACATACACAGCACGCTCTCTGAACATACACCAGTCCAGATCCTGGACCCATTTCGTGTGCTGCGGCGATTGAGTTGCTCCCCAGAGCTGTGCTATATTGCGCTTCGCAATCATACAGGCCAGTGTAACCCATTGCTTTATGTATTGATTAAGATCCGTGGGTTCCCAGATATTCAAAAGACATCTGCGCGCTTCCAATCGCACCTCACAGCCCAGGACCTCCTTCAGCGTATCATGAGTGGCGCGCCAATAACTCTGAACATTATTGCAGTGCCACAGTATGTGCAAAAACATCGCAACCTCGCCACAGCCTCTCTTGCATTCGCAATTCGTACTCCATCCCATCCTCACCAGACCCGGCCCCGTAACATACGATCTATGTAAAATCTTTAATTGCACCAGACGCAACCTCATCTGTATCGCCACTACTTTAGGGGAGGACACAGCCTCAACTCAATCCTCATCGTCTATCTCCAAACCAGCAGCATCCCACGCCACCCTGAGAGACCCCAACGGGTCTTCCATGTGATTAATCAACTTTCGATAAATCAATGAAATAGTTTTCTCTGGTATATGCCCATCCTATACACGATCTTCAAGAGGGGAGGCCTCTGGGAGGGTGTCCCCCGGTAATACATGGGAGAGGAGGGCAAGCCTGACCTGTAGGTAATGAAACCGCTCATTGCTATGAAGGTGATGTCTCTGCTGGAGCGCCTCAAAGGACAGTACTTCCCTTTTCCCCCAGATATCCTTAATCTGACCAATACCAATCCACTCCCACTTGTAAAATCCTTTGGAGGCCCGCAGATTGCCCAATTTGGCAGAGCTAAAGAGAAGGGTCGCGAGAGTCAATCTCCCTTCCCATCCCAGACTCCTGTTAGCAGCATGCCAGACCTTCACCGCATGTGAGGTGGGACCCGCAACCGAAAACAGTCCCGGCCTATTATACAAGGCCCGAAGGAAGTCTCCCCCGGGCGACTGACTACGTTCCATGGTGTATCCAAGGTCTCCTGGCAAGCCATACACTATCTGATTAAGAGCCGCCAACTGGGAGGCCCAATAATATTTCTTCAGATCGGGAAGCCCGATACCTCCATCATACCAGGCAAGGGTGAGTTTAGCATAAGCGATGCGGGGTCTACCATCCCATAGAACCAGCCTCTAAAGCGCCTTTATCTCCTTAAAGTATTTAGCGGGCACAGGGTCCATAGAATTTTGGAGAGCATATAAGAACCGAGGAAGCGCCAACATTTTAAACAATATCGCTCTGCCCAGGAGAGACAGAGGCAACGCCCTCCGACGCTCCACATCAGTGCGTAGTCTAACCAGTGGTGGCAACAAGTTCTCAACGGATCTTGTCCTGGCGTCCAAGGCAATATAAATTCCCAAATACACAAAGCCCGTGGTAGCAATTTGGAGGGGGCAGGTCTGTGGAATCACCGGCGGGTCTCCCGATAATACTAACAATACAGACTTCACCCAAATAATAGCAAAGCCCGAGTACTCACCAAACACTCTGAGAATGTCGAGGAAGACAAGCAATGAGGATCTAGGCAAAGTGAGATAGAGAAGCACATCATAGGCATAAAGCGAAATCTTGTCTTCCCAATCCGGGGACCACCGCAGCCCACGTACAGACCTATCCTATCTGACCCAAGCCGCCAACGGCTCCAGCGTCAACGCAAAGAGAAGGGGCGACAGAAGACATCCCTGCCGAGGATGCAAAATCACCGGATTGACAGTTGTTCACAACAACGCGAGCCAAAGGGGCAGTGAATAGCAGGCGCACCCATCCGATAAACTCAGGCCCGAAACCCAGCTTCTCCAACACTGCGAATAGGTACGACCATTCGACACGATCAAAGGCCATCGTGGCGTCCAGGGACACCAATACAGCGGGTTGCAACAAATCACAGGCCCTACTCAGCACTCTGGGAAAACGCTGAAGATTCAACGTAGTGTTGCGGTGTGGCATAAAGCCCGACTGGTCTCGGTGTACCAAGGTGGAGATCACCTTGACCAACCTGATCGCCAGTATTTTGGCCAAAATCTTGGGTTCCGCGTTGAGCAAATAAATAGGTCTATAGGAAGAGGGGGAGGTTCGGGGCTTAACTAGCTTGTGGATAACGACGATATTCGCAATCCGCTGATCATAGGGGAGGCTACCAGACTCTTTACTGTCAATAAACATGGCTTTAATATGCGGCGCAATTTTGTAAGCATTTCAATTTATAGAGCTCAATCGGAATGCCATTGGGACCAGTCGCCTTCCCCGAGTTAATGCTCTTGATGGCTCCCACTATTTTGTCATACGTAATAGCGGAATCCGTATACTTCCGATCTTCCTCAGACAAACTAGGCATAATAATATCCCTAATCATCTCAGCCTGTTCAGCGCCAGTATATGCGTCCGAGGAAGCATAGACACTCTTATAGTGGCAGCAAAAGGAATCTGCGACCATCTGAGGATCCGTGAGAGTCTCATGGCCGCCACTCTCAAGCTCTGGTACCAACCGAGAGGCTCGCTCTCCATGCTCCAGCCACGCTATGAGCTTGCCAGCCTTATCGCCATGCTCATAAATCCTACTCTGGACAAAATTATCTTGCGTCACCGCCGATTCCCTAGACAGCCTATGGTACTCGTCCTGCTTGAGGTGTAACTGATGCTGATTCTCGACAGACGCACCACTGGCAACTTGCTCTTCCAAGTCGACAACCTCCGCCTCAACAGTATTAATCTCTGTCAGACGTCTCTTTTTCTTACCCGCAATGAGAGACAAAGCCTCCCCGCGTAGAACAACTTTATAGGCCTCCCACAGCGTCCGCGCAGAATCCACCGTACCCTGATTATGCTGAAAATACTGTTCCGAGGCCCTACATATCTCTTTCCTAATGACGGGGTCGCGAAGGTGCCAGGCGTTAATAGGCGCAACTCTACCTACCGTACGCTGTCCCATCTCAACTCGGACCCAAACTGGGGAGTGATCTTCGACACCCCTACCCAAATGACGCGCCTCCCTGATAGTGTCTGCCGTAGCCGCAGGCAACAGAATATAGTCAAGTCGCGACATAGAGCCATGCGCCGCCGAGAGATGTGTATAGCTCCGGAGTGCAGGATTCAAGAGACGCCACACATCAATCAGACCCAAAGAATCTAAAAATTCGGGGAGCCATTGACGCGATGGAGGGAGCAATCTCAGCGGGGTACGGTCTAAACTACCATCGACAACGGTATTAAAGTCACCACCAAGAACTAGAAGACCAAGTGGGAGTGAGAGAAAAACCTTGGCAAGATCCTTAAAGGTGTCAGATTGGAGGCCCGGGGGAACATAGATAGAGAGAAAGGTGACAGCTTTACCCCCGATCCTCCCAGAGACACCCACATATCTGCTCCGCTGATCAGACCACGTAGCCTTAACCTCAAATGGAAAGGCCTTCTTCACCAAGATTCCAACTCCCCTGGAGCCTGTCGAGAACCCAGCATGCGCGATCAGTTTATACCCCCCTCTATGAAGGGCCATACAATGGTTACCACAAGATGCGTCTCCTGCAGAAGTACCACCTCTGGTGAATGACGCCTGATAAGCTGGCTTACCATACCTCTCTTAATTTTGTCCCCCAAACCATTCACGTTCCAACTCAACACCCGGATCCCCGATCCATAATTAGAGCAAGATATTCACCCCACTCCACACGCGCAAATTCACATCTGCCAACACCCAATGCAATTCAAAACGAAACCAAAACTAAAAAGGAACTAACAACTCCCCCCCTCACTCAAAGCTCCTCCCCCCTTCCTGCACCCCTGCATTAGGACAACGCCCCAACCCCAACTCGCAGTGTGCCTGTCGCCCTGCCCAACAATGGTAACTAAAAGTAGGAAGAGGAGGCGCCTGCCGCATAGCCCCAAACCCATTCCCCACAAGAATCATGCCTGAGGAACAAACGTATTAGCCCAAAGCAGTACTGTTGCACAATAAGAAAAGGTTATATCCACCACCCGTGTCCAAAGATCAATTGAATCGTTCAGTACAGAAGTCTCTCATTCCGGGCCCTGCCGCTCATCCTCAGCCTCTTGTCGCCGGTCTTCAGCACCATCAGCCATCACAGTGTCCTACCAATCCGATGCCACCTCCGCATTGTCAAAAAAACAAGTCTCCCCATTCGCTTCGACTCGTAACATAGCGGGATATAGCATTGAGTATTTCATCTCTTTGTCTCTCATCCTCCGCTTGACTTGGATGCGTAGAAACTGTCCAAATGGCAGATTGTCGCGTAGAGCTCGGGGGCGATGGCTACTGTATTGTAGTAGCGAGTTCCTCTCTGCTGGTTTCCGATAAAGTGTTGTTAGTAGACGGCCTTGGTCTTCATAGAAAGTAATATCCAGAAAGTTAACAGTGTGGTTGTCTGACTGGATCGTAAATTGAAGGTGAGGTAACTGATGATTAAGCCATGTATGAAATGATGTCAGATCCATTACGTCACCATTCCAAATTAGTAAAATATCATCAATGTACCTCATCCAGAGATACAGACGATCTCTGAATGGGTTGTGTACACACAGCACGGTATCATCCTCAAATGCTGCCATGTACAAAATAGCCACATCTGGAGCGAAGGGAGCCCCCATCGCCACACCTTGGGTCTGAAGAAAGAACTGTTTTTTAAACATGAAAAAGTTTTTTGTCATCGCTATCCTGAGTAGAGCAACAATAAATTCAGTTGGTACCTGCCAGTGCCCAGCGTCCCCGGGCCTGTTTTCGATTCCCGCCCTAACGCTAGTGTCTACAATTAAGATGTAAGTCCCAATCATTTTGATTCTGTATAAAAGGCTTATGCTCTCAATGTGACTCAATCCGCATTTTGAGGACATTATTTTTAAATAATTTTGATATTGTTTGTTAATACCCCGCAGGAATTTATGTTCTTCACACGGAGGTTTTCCAAAATGATAAATGACGATGAGCACCGATTAATTAGGTATGCTCTCTCCAACTGTGTGCTTATTTAAATTATGTAACTACGGTATAACTTGAATGGGTTTAGTAAACTGTACCCAATTATTGACATTAATAGGTTGCTAGTCCCCTACCTGTTCTGATGAATACCCCGCCACAAGGGTTCCACGAATTCCTGCACCGTCTGTGGGTCGAAACGTCGACAACTGTCCTCCTTCCTCCAGCCCCCCATTTGAAATTGTTACATATAATGTATTACGTGGGGCATGTGCTTGTTTAAGTGATACATTTGGATTCATGATCGTTTTGTACATTTGAATTGATTTATAAATGCGTCAGATACATGTCTGATTTTATTGTCACTATTCCCTACCTGCACTACCCTCACCTTATCACTTCCTCCTTACTGCCAGGGGCACTATTCAACCTTTTCAAATGAGTAATGTTGGATACTATATCCTGGTTTTGTCTATAGTGTGAATAAAACATTTTAGACTCATTAAGTGTTCTACTATTTTTATTTAACTTGTGGTAATTAGTCATTTCTTACTGGGACCCCTTCCCTCTAATCCTAGTGACGACATCCATTATGTCTTTCAGAGAAGGCTCGGAGCTGCCACTTGGGGAGGCGGGTCTGGTCGCGGGGTGTTGCCTCTGGTCCCTCGGAGATCCCTCAGGAAGCGTATATCTGTCCAGTTCATTGGACTGGACCACTCTCTGTCCTCTCCCACCTTTGGGGGGAGGTTTCTCGATCTCAGACCTCGCCACCATGGAGGGTGATCGAGGAGGCCTCAATCAACCGACCGATGTCGCACAAGTTCACACCTCCGACAACACTTCACACCTCCTCAGCGCTCCGAGAGCCGAACCAAAAGCAGTCAATTAGTGCAGAGAAGGCCCCCTCAAAACGCCCAGCCGTTAGGGATAATTCCTGGTAACGGTTCCCGGAGGAGGCACCACTTCCGGTCGACACAGCCGCTGTTGTCGCATTAGTGCCCGGCCACAACTGCCACCACAGTCCGCGGCTCAGGCGACGGAAAGGCCCAAAACTTCAGACGACGATCCGGGAGGGTAGAATTGCACCTTTCGAGCTGCAATTTCACCAGGGGGCAGCAATGCTATTCTCCCATCGAATGCAGTCCTCAGGTCACAGGATAACTGGCAGGATAGACAAACAGAGGATAGGGTCTTACGGAGCTACACGATCACGCGGCCATCTTGGTCCCGCGCTAGGCTCCTCTCTCAAGTCTGGATCTCTTGCTGGAGAAACCGAGTACTTGTCCGGCATTGCCTCGAAACCCGCCTCCCTGCTGAGAGAGAGAAGAACCCTGCCTATTCTGCAGGAGGGCAGAGTGTCCATGAAGGAGAGAGATGAAGCACATCCCATGGGGGTGTGGGATGCCCAGACAAGCAGACTCTGGAGAGCCATCCGGGAGGACTGACTGCTGAACATTGTGAATGAACTGCACAGGACTGCAAAATCCGAATGGCACATGTGCAGGGTCACAACTGTCGAAGTTGTGACCAGCCCTTGCAGGGTTACATCAACTACATTTATGATCAGCCAAACTGAGATCTGGAACTGCTTGTCTCTATCTGGGGCTTCACTATCCATCCTCAGTGTGGGACCAACCCCAAGCATAAAGAGAACCAAGACACCACTTGTCTGGGAAGGAACGGTTTAGCTCATGACTCCTGCTTCCCACTCCTGAAAGTTGAAGAGTCAAAGCAGATGCACTGCCGAACGCTAGCTAACACCCAAAGGAGGAGTTACTTGAAAACTGCCCGCCAGGATGCCGAAACTCACTAGAGTGTAGAGGGGTCTTTCAGAGTGCAAGGTGGACTGAGGATGGTCTGGAAGGACTGAATTCATTCATGTGTAAGATCACACGAGAATAAAAAGACAAAGCAAATCCTGGCTGGAGGTTACTGCACCACAATTGTGCTAGATTCAGACTACTGCTGTTCCCCTGAGAGTTAGAGGACACCACCCAGAACCAGGAGAGAGCCTGAATATACTGGGTACAATAAGAGAGTTGGGTAGGCATAGCATCTGCCGATAGTGCCAGAGACACTGGCTTGGTCTCCACTGCTGGTGGCTTATTGTATTTAGTATCATTGTGCAATAAGGTGAGGGCTGGACTGGCTACCGGGCACTTTAGTGTGCTGCCAAGCTGGGGGCTCATTTCACTGCAGTGGGGGCTGATTTCGTTGATGGGGACCTGCGTGTGCTTCGAAATAAACAAAGCAAAACTAATGGTTTTAAGCAGACGCAGGTCCCCATCAAGGAAATCAGCCCCCAGCTTGGCAGCACACCAAAACGCCCGGTAGCCAGTCTTGCCCTGAATAAGGTACTTTCTTTCTTGACAACATAAACACTAGGCTGAACATTCTTTTTATTTGGTTGTTGATTGTTGAGCCGTGAGCTCAAGCACATCCACACTACCTACCTGTGTGACTGCTCACTTCAGGCTACCCTGAGAGTCAAGTTTGGAAAGGGTTGTACTTGGCCCAGTTTTGCAGAGCTACAGTTGGAAGGCCCCCAGGACATCAGAGACAAATGACCCACACCTGGGACCCAGTAGACACTGCTTTCCCCGTAGTCCCCTGAACTTGTTCCTACAAACTGTCACCTGGGTTCCACACTTAACACTTGTATTTTTTTTAGCGTACAGTCCAGTCATGTTCGCATATAAATTATCACCCTTCTAAAATAGAACAAAGGAATGATGGCTTACCAAATGAGCTTTGTGAATCCCACATGAGTGCTCTTTATAGCACACAATGATGAAAATTAGAAATGAGAAACTGAATGGTGGCTTATATATTTTTGAATAGTGCTTATTAATTATCATTGTTTTTGTAGTTTTGAAGAGCTGAACGAAATATGTGCTTTGCTGTCTGTACAATCTGAATGAACACCTGCATGCCAAGTGTTGGAAATGGGCCTCTTTGCAGGGTTATCCCCAAACTTTTTGCTTCTTCCTCCCTTGTTTTTCATGACCTGTGGTTGTTGGCAATAGGACTCTGGGCACTTTACCACTGCTGATCAGTGCTAAAGTGCATATGCTCTCTGTATAAATTGTTATTGTGATTGGTCATCCATGATTGTCATATTTATTTTACCAGTAGGTCCTTAGTAAAGTGCACTGGGTGTGCCAGGTCAGATGATTCAAATGCTACTAGTGGGCCTGCAGCACTGATTGTGCCACCCAGATGAGTAGCCCTAAAATGGTGTCTCAGGCCTGCCACCGCAGTGCCTGTGTGCAGTTGCTAACTGCCATGCTGACCTGACCAGTGTCCCCACTGGCCAGGCCTAACCCTTCCATTTCTGTACAAATTGGACACCCCTATGTAAGGCCCAACGTACCCCCCTGCGCAGTATGCAGTGTATGTAAAAGGTAGAGCAGGGTGAGTTTAGCATAAGCGATGCGGGGTCTACCATCCCATAGAACCAGCCTCTGAAGCGCCTTTATCTCCTTAAAGTATTTAGCGGGCACAGGGTCCATAGCATTTTGGAGAGCATATAGGAACCGAGGAAGCGCCAACATTTTAAACAATATCGCTCTGCTCAGGAGAGACAGAGGCAACGCCCTCCAACGCTCCACATCAGTGCGTAGTCTAACCAGTGGTGGCAACAAGTTCTCAACGTATCTTGTCCTGGCGTCCAAGGCAATATAAATTCCCAAATACACAAAGCCTGTGGTAGCAATTTGGAGGGGGCAGGTCTGTGGAATCACCGGCGGGTCTCCCGATAATACTAACAATACAGACTTCACCCAAATAATAGCAAAGCCCGAGTACTCACCAAACACTCTGAGAATGTCGAGGAGGACAAGCAATGAGGATCTAGGCAAAGTGAGATAGAGAAGCACATCATAGGCATAAAGCGAAATCTTGTCTTCCCAATCCGGGGACCACCGCAGCCCACGTACAGACCTATCCTATCTGACCCAAGCCGCCAACGGCTCCAGCGCCAACGCAAAGAGAAGGGGCGACAGAAGACATCCCTGCCGAGGATGCAAAATCACCGGATTGACAGTTGTTCACAACAACGCGAGCCAAAGGGGCAGTGAATAGCAGGCGCACCCATCCGATAAACTCAGGCCCGAAACCCAGCTTCTCCAACACTGCGAATAGGTACGACCATTCAACACGATCAAAGGCCATGGTGGCGTCCAGGGACACCAATACAGCGGGTTGCAACAAATCACGGGCCCTACCCAGCACTCTGGGTAAACGCCGAAGATTCAACGTAGTGTTGCGGTGTGGCATAAAGCCCGACTGGTTTCGGTGTACCAAGGTGGAGATCACCTTGACCAACCTGATCGCCAGTATTTTGGCCAAAATCTTGGGTTCCGCGTTGAGCAAATAAATAGGTCTATAGGAAGAGGGGGAGGTTCGGGGCTTAACTGGCTTGTGGATAACGACGATATTCGCAATCCGCTGATCA
Organism: Lissotriton vulgaris; assembly: GCF_964263255.1. Taxonomy (NCBI): domain Eukaryota; kingdom Metazoa; phylum Chordata; class Amphibia; order Caudata; family Salamandridae; genus Lissotriton; species Lissotriton vulgaris. The sequence goes on along the minus strand of NC_141696.1, from coordinate 812,807,624 downwards.
TAGGGGAGGCTACCAGACTCTTTACTCTCAATAAACTTGGCTTTAATATGCGGCGCAATTTTGTAAGCATTTCAATTTATAGAGCTCAATCGGAATACCATTGGGACCTGTCGCCTTCCCCGAGTTAATGCTCTTGATGGCTCCCACTATTTCGTCATCCGTAATAGCGGAATCCGTATACTTCCGATCTTCCTCAGACAAACTAGGCATAATAATATCCCTAATCATCTCAGCCTGTTCAGCGCCAGTATATGCGTCCGAGGAAGCATAGACACTCTTATAGTGGCAGCAAAAGGAATCTGCGATCATCTGAGGATCCGTGAGAGTCTCATGGCCGCCACTCTCAAGCTCTGGTACCAACCGAGAGGCTCGCTCTCCATGCTCCAGCCACGCTATGAGCTTGCCAGCCTTATCGCCATGCTCATAAATCCTACTCTGGACAAAATTATCTTGCGTCACCGCCGATTCCCTAGACAGCCTATGGTACTCGTCCTGCTTGAGGTGTAACTGATGCTGATTCTCGACAGACGCACCACTGGCAACTTGCTCTTCCAAGTCGACAACCTCCGCCTCAACAGTATTAATCTCTGTCAGACGTCTCTTTTTCTTACCCGCAATGAGAGACAAAGCCTCCCCGCGTAGAACAACTTTATAGGCCTCCCACAGCGTCCGCGCAGAATCCACCGTACCCTGATTATGCTGAAAATACTGTTCCGAGGCCCTACATATCTCTTTCCTAATGACGGGGTCTCGAAGGTGCCAGGCGTTAATAGGCGCAACTCTACCTACCGTACGCTCTCCCATCTCAACTCGGACCCAAACTGGGGAGTGATCTTCGACACCCCTAACCAAATGACGCGCCTCCCTGATAGTGTCTGCCGTAGCTGCAGGCAACAGAATATAGTCAAGTCGCGACATAGAGCCATGCGCCGCCGAGAGATGTGTATAGCTCCGGAGTGCAGGATTCAAGAGACGCCACACATCAATCAGACCCAAAGAATCTAAAAATTCGGGCAGCCATTGACGCGATGGAGGGAGCGATCTCAGCGGGGTACGGTCTAAACTACCATCGACAACGGTATTAAAGTCACCACCAAGAACTAGAAGACCAAGTGGGAGTGAGAGAAAAACCTTGGCAAGATCCTTAAAGGTGTCAGATTGGAGGCCCGGGGGAACATAGATAGAGAGAAAGGTGACAGCTTTACCCCCGATCCTCCCAGAGACACCCACATATCTGCTCCGCTGATCAGACCACGTAGCCTTAACCTCAAATGGAAAGGCCTTCTTCACCAAGATTCCAACTCCCCTGGAGCCTGTCGAGAACCCAGCATGCGCGATCAGTTTATATCCCCCTCTATGAAGGGCCATACAATGGTTACCACAAGATGCGTCTCCTGCAGAAGTACCACCTCTGGTGAATGACGCCTGATAAGCTGGCTTACCATACCTCACTTAATTTTGTCCCCCAAACCATTCACGTTCCAACTCAACACCCGGATCCCCGATCCTTGATTAGAGCAAGACATTCACCCCACTCCACACGCGCAAATTCACATCTGCCAACACCCAATGCAATTCAAAACGAAACCGAAACCAAAAAGAAACTAACAACTCCCCCCCTCACTCAAAGCTCCTCCCCCCTTCCTGCACCCCTGCATTAGGACAACGCCCCAACCCCAACTCGCAGTGTGCCTGTCGCCCTGCCCAACAATGGTAACTAAAAATAGAAAGAGGAGGCGCCTGCCGCATAGCCCCAAACCCATTCCCCACAAGAATCATGCCTGAGGAACAAACGTATTAGCCCAAAGCAGTACTGTTGCACAATAAGAAAAGGTTATATCCACCACCCGTGTCCAAAGATCAATTGAATCGTTCAGTACAGAAGTCTCTCATTCCGGGCCCTGCCGCTCATCCTCAGCCTCTTGTCGCCGGTCTTCAGCACCATCAGCCATCACAGTGTCCTACCAATCCGATGCCACCTCCTCATTGTCAAAAAACCAAGTCTCCCCATTCGCTTCGACTCGTAACATAGCGGGATATAGCATCGAGTATTTCATCTCTTTGTCTCTCATCCTCCGCTTGACTTGGAGGAAACTCTGACGCATCCTCTGTATAGCTTGCGTAAAGTCCGGAAAGAAGGACACAGTAGTATTTTCATACCGTAGCGGGCCATCAGTCCGTGAGGCCTGAAGTATGACATCACGGTCCCGAAAATTCAGGACCCTCGTAATCATGGGTCTAGCTGGCGCCCCCACTTTCAGCGGCCCGCCCGGAACCCTATGTGCCCTCTCCATTGTAAAAAGCTTGCTGAGTCCCTTAGGCTTCAGATGTTTACGGATCAGGTCTTCCACATAGAGATCAGGGGTACAATCTCCTGCTTTTTCCTGTACACCTAGGATGCGAACGTTGTTGCGCTGATTACGGCCTTCATAGTCATCAAGCAGCCGTCGGGTCTCCTCCCGTACCGCATGCAAGGCCCGGACCTCTCTCTGCACTTCAGCGACGTCGTCCACCAGGCTAGTCGTTTTGATGTCCAGGGACATCACTTTTTCACTAGTCTTAGCGTGATCCGTGCGCAGAAGGTTAACATCGATTTTTAACCGAGTCCAGTTTGGTATCAAGCGCATCCATCCTAGTCCACATAGATGCCTCAATCCTAGTGACGGGTATCAAAGAGGGGATTTACCCAAGAACAGTCACTGGGACCTGGGTCATATTGTTACTGAGAGGGAAGGGGTCCCAGTGAGAAATGACTAATTACCACAAGTTAAATAAAAATAGTAAAACACTTAATGAAACTACAATGTTTTATTCACACTATAGACAAAACCAGGATATAGTATCCAACATTACTCATTTGAAAAGGTTGAATAGTGCCCCTGGGAGTAAGGAAGAAGTGATAAGGTGAGGGTAGTGCAGTAGGGAATAGTGACAATAAAATCAGACATGTATCTGATGCATTTATAAATCAATTCAAATGTAGAAAACGATAATGAATCCAAATGTATCACTTAAACAAGCACATGCCCCACGTAATACATTATATGTAACAATTTCAAATGGGGGGCTGGAGCAAGGAGGACAGTTGTCGCCGGTTCGTCCCACAGACGGGGCAGGAATTAGTGGAACCCTTGCGGCGGGGTCTTCATCAGGACAGGTAGGGGACTAGCAACCTATTAATGTCATTAATTGGGTACAGATTACTAAACCCATTCAAGTTATACCGTAGTTACATAATTTAAATAAGCACACAGTTGGAGAGAGCATACCTAATTAATCGGTGCTCATCATCATTTATCATTTTGGAAAACCTCTGTGTGAAGAACATAAATTCCTGCGGGGTATTAACAAACAATATCAAAATTATTTAAAAATAATGTCCTCAAAATGCGGATTGAGTCACATTGAGAGCATAAGCCTTTTATACAGAATCAAAATGATTGGGACTTACATCTTAATTGTAGACACTAGCGTTAGGGCGGGAATCGAAATCAGGCCCGGGGACGCTGGGCACTGGCAGGTACCAACTGAATTTATTGTTGCTCTACTCAGGATAGCGATGACAAAAAACTTTTTCATGTTTAAAAACCAGTTCTTTCTTCAGACCCAAGGTGTGGCGATGGGGGCTCCCTTCGCTCCAGATGTGGCTATTTTGTACATCGCAGCATTTGAGGATGATACCGTGCTGTGTGTACACAACCCATTCAGAGATCGTCTGTATCTCTGGATGAGGTACATTGATGATATTTTACTAATTTGGAATGGTGACGTAATGGATCTGACATCATTTCATACATGGCTTAATCATCAGTTACCTCACCTTCAATTTACGATCCAGTCAGACAACCACACTGTTAACTTTCTGGATATTACTATCTATGAAGACCAAGGCCGTCTACTAACAACACTTTATCGGAAACCAGCAGAGAGGAACTCGCTACTACAATACAGTAGCCATCGCCTCCTTGCTCTACGCGACAATCTGCCATTTGGACAGTTTCTACGCATCCGCAGGAACTGTTCCAACAAGGAGCATTACCTAGAACAGTCTGATGACTTGTCAAATCATCTTCAACAACGTGGATATCCCAGGAGACTGGTCACCAAAGCACGCAAAAGAGCCTGGTTCTACTCCGGGAACAACTACTGGCCCAAAAAGACCATGTCAACCAAGAACAAGACGAATAGTCTGTGTCACCACTTTCTCTACCAAGAGCAATAAAATTAAACGTATCGTAAATCATCACTGGAAACTCATCTCGGACAACATTAACCAGACAGATACTCCACTACACGCTTTCAAAAAAGCTAAAAGTGTGAAAGACTATGTGGTACGTTCTCTTCTACCTATTCCTGAGGAATCTACCATAACATCATTATGGAATCTTCCACCAATAATTGGTCATTTCAGATGTGGCCACTGCAAGGCTTGTGATACTACGATTCAGACAAAGAAATTCCAGCGCAATCAATGGAAGGTCCAGCTAAAGACACTCAGTAATTGCAATACCTCAAACATTATCTATGCAATATTCTGCCTGTGCAACTTAATCTACATTGGCCAAACACAACAAAAGCTAAAATGCGAATCCTACAACGCATGAGCAGAATCAGGTGTGAGGTACAAGGCGCACCCCTGGTTGACCACTTCAGATCGGCCTCTCATTCACCTGATAGTCTTCAATGGGTGATACTTGAAAAAGCGAGGTTAGGACCTCGCGGAGGGAACATTGCAACAATCCTTAATACCACGAGCTCAAGTGGATGTTATTCTTTAATTCAATACAATCAGGTCTTAATGAACATGGTAGTTCATTTTCCCAGTTAGCCACCCTGCCTTGATACTCTCCATAGCAGTATCCTAAATAAATGTTATCTGTGTATTCATAGAAACGATATTCATGGGCATTAAATGTATTGGTATAGGTTTTCTGAATCTACTGCACGATGATATGGCCTTACCACCTTAAATAATTTAAATATGTGTATTTATTAGATGTGTTATCTAGGTTTTACCGTCTTGGGACAGGTACACCTGTGATCACACACTATTTGCTCATATGCATATATGTACAGGCGTAATAGATATTAGCATTGTAATGAATATACTGATGTATACTTTTTGAACTCTGTGGTATTATAACATGGCCTTACCATCTTGTGATAGGTACGCCATCCCATAAAGGCAATTATCAGCCAAATTGTTGATGTATTCGCCTGCTCTAGATTCGATTAACAGTGTACTGCCACTTTCTGATCATCGCGATCTCTTATAACAACAACATGAATTGGCTTCTTTACAATACCCCTAATTTAATCCACTTCGGGATTTTTCTCCTCCGAATATTCATATTAATGTGAATCATCGCGTTTATGAATAATAGTCCATTATCTGATTTTTTCGGCCCCACTGTTAATTTCTATCATGTCTGATTCGCGCGAGTTAATACCGGTTCTCCATATATAGTGGTTCTGACCATCTCAATCACTAACCAATTAATTTCTTTTTCCCGATGGCCATACTATCTATCCCAGTGCTCGATCTACTCCAAGTCTTTCAACTATCTCTATACTGAATTCACGGTCACGTGACTCTGTTTCCTTAGTTACGGACCAAATAGGAAGTGAGCTTGCCATTTCTGACCCTGCTGTGAAGACGCCGGTTGGACTGAAAACTCGGTAAGCTCACTCGCCGTTATGGCAATCCTCCGTATTTGGTAAACCATCCTCAACAAATTCATTCTAAACTCCCTGGTAAGCCTCTGTTGGCGTACTTCAAAATAGACACCTATCTAGGTCTCCTTTGTGATTATTAACAAAGTCCCTTATACCACTAGATAAATCGTCGGATTTCCAGTGCCCAGCGTCCCCGGGCCTGTTTTCGATTCCCGCTCTAACGCTAGTGTCTACAATTAAGGTGTAAGTCCCAATAGTTTTGATTCTGTATAAAAGGCTTATGCTCTCAATGTGACTCAATCCGCATTTTGAGGACATTATTTTTAAATAATTTTGATATTGTTTGTTAATACCCCGAAGGAATTTATGTTCTTCACACGGAGGTTTTCCAAAATGATAAATGACGATGAGCACCGATTAATTAGGTATGCTCTCTCCAACTGTGTGCTTATTTAAATTATGTAACTACGGTATAACTTGAATGGCTTTAGTAAATTATTGACATTAATAGGTTTCTAGTCCCCTACCTGTTCTGATGAAGACCCCGCCACAAGGGTTCCACGAATTCCTGCACCGTCTGTGGGTCGAAACGTCGACAACTGTCCTCCTTCCTCCAGCTCCCCATTTGAAATTGTTACATATAATGTATTACGTGGGGCATGTGCTTGTTTAAGTGATACATTTGGATTCATGATCGTTTTGTACATTTGAATTGATTTATAAATGCGTCAGATACATGTCTGATTTTATTGTCACTATTCCCTACCTGCACTACCCTCACCTTATCACTTCCTCCTTACTCCCAGGGGCACTATTCAACCTTTTCAAATGAGTAATGTTGGATACTATATCCTGGTTTTGTCTATAGTGTGAATAAAACATTTTAGACTCATTAAGTGTTCTACTATTTTTATTTAACTTGCGGTAATTAGTCATTTCTTACTGGGACCCCTTCCCTCTAATCCTAGTGACAACATCCATTATGTCTTTCAGAGAAGGCTCGGAGCCGCCACTTGGGGAGGCGGGTCTGGTCGCGGGGTGTTGCCTCTGGTCCCTCGGAGATCCCTTAGGAAGCGTATATCTGTCCAGTTCATTGGACTGGACCACTCTCTGTCCTCTCCCACCTTTGGGGGGAGGTTTCTTGATCTTAGACCTCGCCACCATGGAGGGTGAGCGAGGAGGCCTCAATCAACCGACCGATGTCGCACAAGTTCACACCTCCGACAACACTTCACACCTCCTCAGCGCTCCGAGAGCCGAACCAAAAGCAGTCAATTAGTGCAGAGAAGGCCCCCTCAAAACGCCCAGCCGTTAGGGATAATTCCTGGTAACGGTTCCCGGAGGAGGCACCACTTCCGGTCGACACAGCCGCTGTTGTCGCATTAGTGCCCGGCCACAACTGCCACCACAGTCCGCGGCTCAGGCGACGGAAAGGCCCAAAACTTCAGACGACGATCCGGGAGGGTAGAATTGCACCTTTCGAGCTGCAATTTCACCAGGGGGCAGCAATGCTATTCTCCCATTGAATGCAGTCCTCAGGTCACAGGATAACTGGCAGGATAGACAAACAGAGGATAGGGTCTTACGGAGCTACACGATCACGCGGCCATCTTGGTCCCGCGCTAGGCTCCTCTCTCAAGTCTGGATCTCTTGCTGGAGAAACCGAGTACTTGTCCGGCATTGCCTCGAAACCCGCCTCCCTGCTGAGAGAGAGAAGAACCCTGCCTATTCTGCAGGAGGGCAGAGTGTCCATGAAGGAGAGAGATGAAGCACATCCCATGAGGGTGTGGGATGCCCAGACAAGCAGACTCTGGAGAGCCATCCGGGAGGACTGACTGCTGAACATTGTGAATGAACTGCACAGGACTGCAAAATCCGAATGGCACATGTGCAGGGTCACAACTGTCGAAGTTGTGACCAGCCCTTGCAGGGTTACATCAACTACATTTATGATCAGCCAAACTGAGAACTGGAACTGCTTGTCTCTATCTGGGTCTTCACTATCCATCCTCAGTGTGGGACTAACCCCAAGCATGAAGAGAACCAAGACACCACTTGTCTGGGAAGGAACGGTTTAGCACATGACTCCTGCTTCCCACCCCTGAAAGTTGAAGAGTCAAAGCAGATGCACTGCCGAACGCTAGCTAACACCCAAAGGAGGAGTTACTTGAAAACTGCCCGCCAGGATGCCGAAACTCACTAGAGTGTAGAGGGGTGTTTCAGAGTGCAAGATGGACTGAGGATGGTCTGGAAGGACTGAATTCATTCATGTGTAAGATCACACGAGAATAAAAAGACAAAGCAAATCCTGGCTGGAGGTGACTGCACCACAATTGTGCTAGATTCAGACTACTGCTGTTCCCCTGAGAGTTAGAGGACACCACCCAGAACCAGGAGAGAGCCTGAATATACTGGGTACAATAAGAGAGTTGGGTAGGCATAGCATCTGCCAATAGTGCCAGAGACACTGGCTTGGTCTCCACTGCTGGTGGCTTATTGTATTTAGTATCATTGTGCAATAAGGTGAGGGCTGGACTGGCTACCGGGCACTTTAGTGTGCTGCCAAGCTGGGGGCTCATTTCACTGCAGTGGGGGCTGATTTCGTTGATGGGGACCTGCGTGTGCTTCTAAATAAACAAAGCAAAACTAATGGTTTTAAGCAGACGCAGGTCCCCATCAAGGAAATCAGCCCCCAGCTTGGCAGCACACCAAAACGCCCGGTAGCCAGTCTTGCCCTGAATAAGGTACTTTCTTTCTTGACAACATAAACACTAGGCTGAACATTCTTTTTATTTGGTTGTTGATTGTTGAGCCGTGAGCTCAAGCACATCCACACTACCTACCTGTGTGACTGCTCACTTCAGGCTACCCTGAGAGTCAAGTTTGGAAAGGGTTGTACTTGGCCCAGTTTTGCAGAGCTACAGTTGGAAGGCCCCCAGGACATCAGAGACAAATGACCCACACCTGGGACCCAGTAGACACTGCTTTCCCCGTAGTCCCCTGAACTTGTTCCTACAAACTGTCACCTGGGTTCCACACTTAACACTTGTATTTTTTTTAGCGTACAGTCCAGTCATGTTCGCATATAAATTATCACCCTTCTAAAATAGAACAAAGGAATGATGGCTTACCAAATGAGCTTTGTGAATCCCACATGAGTGCTCTTTATAGCACACAATGATGAAAATTTGAAATGAGAAACTGAATGGTGGCTTATATATTTTTGAATAGTGCTTATTAATTATCATTGTTTTTGTAGTTTTGAAGAGCTGAACGAAATATGTGCTTTGCTGTCTGTACAATCTGAATTAACACCTGCATGCCAAGTGTTGGAAATGGGCCTCTTTGCAGGGTTATCCCCAAACTTTTTGCTTCTTCCTCCCTTGTTTTTCATGACCTGTGGTTGTTGGCAATAGGACTCTGGGCACTTTACCACTGCTGATCAGTGCTAAAGTGCATATGCTCTCTGTATAAATTGTTATTGTGATTGGTCATCCATGATTGTCATATTTATTTTACCAGTAGGTCCCTAGTAAAGTGCACTGGGTGTGCCAGGTCAGATGATGATTCAAATGCTACTAGTGGGCCTGCAGCACTGATTGTGCCACCCAGATGAGTAGCCCTAAAATGGTGTCTCAGGCCTGCCACCGCAGTGCCTGTGTGCAGTTGCTAACTGCCATGCGGACCCGACCAGTGTCCCCACTGGCCAGGCCTAACCCTTCCATTTCTGTACAAATTGGACACCCCTATGTAAGGCCCAACGTACCCCCCTGCGCAGTATGCAATGTATGTAAAAGGTAGAGCATATGCTAGTGTGGGTGGCATGCTCTGATAGTGAAAAACTGCCAATTTCGTTTTTCACTATGGAAAGGCTATCTTGCCCATAGGCTAGAATGGGGAATGCTGTGTACAATCTTTACCTGCATATCTTCCCATAGGAGCAAGATAGAACATTAAAGTCTGGTATCCCTGAACTCAGAATGTAATAACCCATCTTTTGGGAAGGATGGTTTTTAAATCCTGTATTTGAAAACAGCACTTTTAGAAAGTGTCTGTTTTCTTGTCTGACCTTTCTGTGTGCCTTGGCCTGCTTGTGAATTGACTGTCTGGTTTGTGAGTGACAGGGGCTGGGGTGGCTCCAGGAGGCTGAATGAGTCAGCCCTAGGCTGAATAGCTTCATCTGCATCTTGAGTGGTGGGAGGGGATAGTACCTGGGCCTGAATAGGGCTGTGCCTGCCTTCCACAATGCTGGCTCCACCTCCTGCTGGGCGGCTGACAACCCTGCCCCACTCTCTCAAAGGAAAGAAGGAGTCATGTAAACAGAGTGCTCCAGGACTGACCAGAACAGGCTTGGACTAAGCCAATGCCTCTCTGCCTTCAGAGAACAAAGAGAATATTGGTATAAAAAGGGATACCCAGACCCCAGAAAATTAGATCATCTTGGAATCAAGACGGAACCTCTACCATGGAGAAAGCTTGAAGACTGAAGAGGAAGGACTGTGCTGCTGTGTGTTTGTGGTCTGACCTTCAGTTGCTTTTCTGCCAAGGGGAGGGGAAGGACTTTGCTGTTGCTGTGTTCCCTTGCCTGAAGAGATCTCCAAGGGCCTGAGGAGAGCTGGCCTCATGATAAGAAGTGCCAGGAACAAAAGGACTTCACCCCCAGCTTCCCCCTGAGTTCTGCCCTTCCTAGAGTGCTTGATTCATTTGTAGGGCCTCTGGAAGTTGTTGCCTGCTGTTTAGCGAGCTGGACAAGAAGAAAAGATGAAGATCTACAATTTGCACGCATTGCTCGCTTGCGTCGACAGTGTGGGAAAAGTCCTGTCAATGCGAAGATCGTCGCAGCGCCTGTTGCCGCTGCAAGAACCGACGCATCATTCGCTTGCATAGCGCATTGCCCTGGTGCGGTAAGATTCCTGTCGCTGCGAGCATCATCGCAGGGCCTGTCGTCGCTGTGAGAAACTGGTGCACCGCTTGCTTGCGGATCGCATCCCGTAGCTGCGAACATCGTCACAGAGCCAACGCATCGAGGGGCCATGAGAGGAGATCACTGCTGCGCCACCCACCATTGCCGCACCGAAGATCATCGCTGTCCTAAAGATCGTCGCATCGTGCCTGTGCTAGACGCTTCCTACCGTACCTGCTCACTGGAATCCATCCCTCCCCATACAGACCGAATTCGCCACAACACGCCCGCTGCGTGCAGCGGGGCTGTCGCATAGCCTCCCCGGGGTCTCAGGAGTGACGCATTGCTTGTTTTTCAACGCTGCAGCTTCCACTTGGAACTTTTGTCGCATCTACAGGTACTTTGGGACTTAAAGTGACGCAATTGTGGATTATTTTGATGCAAACCCTTGAACTCTTTTTAAAGACTTATTCTGGAACCATGTATGTTGGATTTTTGTCGTTTTGGTCTTGTGTAGTTTAGATAAAGATACTTTCTTTTTCTAAACTGGTGTGGAGTCCTTTTGTGCTGTTTTCACTGTGTTACTGTGAGTGTTGGTACAAATACTTTACACATTGCCTTTGATAAGCTTGTCTGCTCATCCCAAGTTACCAAGGGGGTGAGCAGGGGTTATCTACAGAGTGTACCCCCTGACCCTGACTAGAAGCAAGGGTCCTTATTTGGACAGTGGTAACTACCCCTGCCAACTAGAGACCCTCAGATCTAACGCCAAGCCTCCTTGTTTTCTGCATCACCAGTTGCCGAGCAGTTTTCTAGAAATTACCCCATAATGCAGGTGACGTTAAGACCCTAAGGTCTGACGAATCTGACTTTATTTTAAGTAGGTCGTCACAATTTTAGATAAGGGAGGTCGACATCTTAGATCATGGAGGTTACCATCCTTCTTCCTTTATACAGAATCATTGTCTTGCCTTCACATGTCATCTGACCGTATCATTCTAAGAACCGTGAAGGTGTCAGGTCATTCAACTTATGAGATAGATATTTCACCTGATGAGACATCAGTCTGAGTCAAGTGTCTCATAAGGTCATTTCGTGTTCACCCTATGTGGGAAGGGTATGCTCAGACGTTTGTCCCGTGCTCTCCATGCCACTGGAATCAAGCTATCCTGGCCGATGAAAGCTGATAGTGAGAAACCGGTCCTAGGATGCTTGATTCCGGTCTAGGGAAGAAATGGCTTGGCAGTTCGGGCTGGACTGTTTCCATGAGGCACAGGGTCAAGACTGATTAGCATATGGCCATGTCTGAACTGGGGTGGTGTGGTGAGCAAAATAACAATGGATTAAACCCTGATCTGTGACTGGGGGTGAATGTTTTGCCATTTTGCAACATTCCGTCCATCAATTATTGTTTTTGCATTTGTCACCCCGAGTGGGACGGGTATGCACAGACGTGAGTCCCATGCTCTCCATGCCACTGGAATCAAGCTATCCTGGCTGATGACGGCTGATAGCCCAAAACCGGTCCTAGGATGCTTGATTCCGGTCCAGGGAAGACATGGCTTGGCAGTTCGGGCTGGAATGTTCCCATGAGGCACAGGGTCAAGACTGATTTGCATATGGCCATGTTTGAACTAGGGTGGTGTGGTGAGCAAAATAATGATGGATTAAACCCAGATCTGTGACTGGGGTTGAATGTTTTGCCATTGTGCAACATTCCGCCCATCAATTGTTGTTTTTGCATTTGTCACTCCGAGTTGGACGGGTATGCTCAGACGTGAGTCCCATGCTCTCCATGCCACTGGAATCAAGCTATCCTGGCTGATGACGGCTGATAGCCAGAAACCGGTCCTAGGATGCATGATTCTGGTCCAGGGCAGACATGGCTTGGCAGTTCGGGCTGGAATGTTCCCATGAGGCACAAGGGCAAGACTGATTTGCATATGGCCATGTTTGAACTAGGGTGGTGTGGTCAGCAAAATAACGATGGATTAAACCCAGATCTGTGACTGGGGTTGAATGTTTTGCCATTGTGCAACATTCCGCCCATCAATATTTGTTTTTGCATTTGTCACCCCGAGTTGGATGGGTATGCTCAGACGTGAGTCCCGTGCTCTCCATGCCACTGGAATCTAGCTATCCTGGCTGATGACGGCTGATAGCCAGAAACCGGTCCTAGGATGCTTGATTCCGGTCCAGGGAAGACATGGCTTGGCAGTTCGGGCAGGACTGTTCCCTTGAGGCACAGGGTCAAGACTGGTTTGCATATGGCCATGTCTGAACTGGGGTGGTGTGGTGAGCAAAATAATGATGGATTAAACCCAGATCTGTGACTGGGAGTGAATGATTTGCCATTGTGCAACATTCCGTCCATCAATTTATGTTTTTGCATTTGTCACCCCGAGTGGGACAGGTATGCTCAGATGTGAGTCCCGTGCTCTCCATGCCACTGGAATCAAGCTATCCTGGCCAATGACGGCTGATAGCGAGAAACCGGTCCTAGGATGCTTGTTTCCGGTCCAGGGAAGAAATGGCTTGGCAGTTTGGGCTGTACCGTTCCCATGAGGCACAGGGTCAAGACTGATTTGCATATGGCCAAGTCTGAACTGGGGCGGTGTGGTGAGCAAAATAACGATGGATTAAACCCAGATCTATGACTGGGGGTGAATGTGTTGCCATTGTGCAACATTTCGTCCATCAAATATTGTTTTTGCATTTGTCACCCGAGTGGGACGGGTATGCTCAGATGTGAGTCCCATGCTCTCCATGCCACTGGAATCAAGCTATCCTGGCTGATGACGGCTGATAGCCAGAAACCGGTCCTAGGATGCATGATTCCGGTCCAGGGAAGACATGGCTTGGCAGTTCGGGCTGGAATGTTCCCATGAGGCACAGGGTCAAGACTGATTTGCATACGGCCATGTCTGAACTGGGGTGGTGTGGTGAGCAAAATAACAATGGATTAAACCCAGATCTGTGAATGGGGGTGAATGTTTTGCCATAGTGCAACATTACGTCCATCAATTGTTGTTTTTGCATTTGTCACCCCGAGTGGGACGGGTATGCTCAGACGTGAGTCCCATGCTCTCCATGCCACTGGAATCAAGCTATCCTGGCTGATGATGGCTGATAGCCAGAAACCATTCCTAGGATGCTTGATTACCGTCCAGGGAATACATGGCTTGGCAGTTCGGGCTGGACTGTACCCTTGAGGCACAGGGTCAAGACTGATTTGGTATGGCCAAGTCTGAACTGGGGTTGTGTGATGAGCAAAATAACGATGGATTAAACCCAGATCTGTGACTGGGGGTGAATGTTTTGCCATTGTGCAACATTCCGTTCATTGTTGTTTTTGTTTTTGTTTCCAGAGACAGAGGATAAAGCCTAGTACTTTTAGCCTGTGTTCACCCTCTGGTAGCTTGGCACAGAGTACTCAGGCTTAACTTAGTGGAAATGTGTGAAGTATTTGTGCAACACTTTAAACAGTAAAACAGTAAACACACCACACAATTCAAGTCAAAACCACTTTATTCGATTAATTAAAATCATAAAAGTTCATCAAAAATCACATTACATTACAAATACAAATGGGTGACACAATAATATTTTAAAAAACGATCATATTTCAAACTTATTTCATGTGTTGTATTTAAAAGACAATAAAAAATGCAATAAAATTCATGTAATAATCAATACGGGGCATCTTATTTTTTTCCTCCGAGCAGCAGCTACCAGGAAATTAGCAATATTAAAAATAATCCATGGGGTATCCAGTAATTGCAGATACATTAGGGCAGGTTTCACCTGTAAAAACCCTTTCCCTTGTAAAAGTGGGAGAATAAACTTATTTCTGAAATCAGAATACAGGTCACAAAATAATATAACACCACACAAAAAGATTACATGCCAGGTTAGAAAAATAGAACTTAATTTAATGAATAAAATAAGACTAAAATAACAAAAATCCAATAAGTAGAACTTGAGTTGGGATATCTGGTTGCGCCGGAGTGGGACACAGTCAAAAGTTTTGGCTGACCACGATGGAGCTCTGGCCGGATACAAGGACCCAGGGAACAAAAATACCTTAATCTGTTCTGCGGTGAAGCCGTAGATGTAGGGTGCAGCTGAAGCGATGCATCGGTGTCGATCAATGTAGTGGCGGCAATGATATGGTCCTGATCTGCTCAGCAGCTGCAATGTGTTGGCTCAGATGAGCGAAGAGCTGCGATGCAGAGATATGGCATATTCCTTCAGAATGGTGTCGATGGGACTGCAAAGACCTTCGCCGGGAAGAGCTTTGCGCAGTGGTGGTTCTGAAGGTGATGCGTTGGTGTCAGTCCACGCAGCTGAGGCGATGGGCCGGTTCTGGTCCACACAGCAGAGGCGATGCACCAGTTCTGGTCCATGCAACCGAAGCAGTGCGCAGGTTGTAATCCACGTAACAGGGGCGATGCGTCGGGTCTGATCCACACAACTGCAGCAATGCGCCCATTGGACAGAGGACACATGAGTTTTGTTGAAGCAAGCACCTTAGGCCCACTTCTAAGGGTCCAGGACTGGGGTGGTACTACTTGGCAGGGCAGAGTCCGAGGTGCAGAAGCAGCAGATAAGTTGGAAGTCTTTTATGCCCTAGAGAATTCAAATTTGGAGGCCAACCAGCTAGCCCTTGGAGTCACTCTGGGTTCCAGTGATGCAGGTCCAGCCTTCCTCACCCAGGCAGAGGAACAGCAGGCCTGCAGGGTATCACTGCAATGCAGGAGTCCAGCAAAGCTGCAGTCCAGCAGAGTGGCGGTTCATCAGCATCACAGCAATCCTTCTTTTTGGCAGTCTTCGCAGTTCCAGAAGTGTACTGAAGTGGTGGTGTCAGAGGTCCAGTACTTATACCCAGTTGTGCCTATGAAGTAGGGGTGATTTCAAAGAGATGCCGTGAAGTGCACAGAGGTCCTCCTTTTCTGCCCTGGTTCTGGACTCACTACAGGGGGTATGCAGCCCTTTGTGTGGGTACAGGACACAGCCTATTCAGGTGTAAGTGAAAGTGGGTCCATCTTCTCCCTCCCATCCTGCCAGGATGGTCCATTAAGTCACACCTAAGCTCCCATTATGGGTGGCTGTCTAGAGGGAATATAAAAAGCTCAGCTGTCACCCTCCCTAGAGACAGGCATCAGGCATCAAATATCTAAAGTAAGAAAATGGAAACTTTCTAAAAGTGGCCTTCTCAAAACTGCAATTTAAAATATATCACCATAATTTGTGATTTAAATTGTGCTTCTAGAGACACCAAACTTGAAAATTATATATTTTTACAATTGGAATTACACTTACAACATGCAATAAGGTAACCCCAATGTTATCCTATTTGGGAGATAATCCTTGCTGTAGTGAAAAACAAATGTGAGAGTTTTTCACTACCAGGATAGGTAAATCTTAGGAAGTACACATCCTGCCTTTTAAAAACATAGCATCCTGCCTTCTGGGTTGGCCAAGGCCTAATTTAGGCGTGATTTACATGTATTAAAAGGATAGGTTTGGGCCCAGCAAGACATTTATCTTGCCAGATCGAAGTGGCAGTGTACATTGAACACACAGGCTCTGCAATGACCAGCCTTAGCCATGGTTAGAGGACTTCTTAACAGGGGCTCATTGTCCTAAGGAGCGCCAGGGTATGGGCACGCTATGCACAGTGCAAGCAAGCTGTCACATACGTGAAAGCAGTTAGTTATACTTTCTCTTGCAACTTTACTCAAGTGGCACACTCTGGATGGTGATGAAGTAGGCTGCTCCAGGCATGATGAATGGCAACCAACCTGCCCATCACTGTGATGAAGTGTGCATGTCAGTATTGCCGTTCTTTAGCCACTACTAATCTGACATGTGTACTTCAGCTCTCGCTGTGTCAGTCAGCTAGGAGGAACAAGACGCAGCCCCAAGGTCTCCATGTGAGTACTGTGTCTGCAAAAGAAATAGAGACTCAAATGTTGTCCACTTGTTTACTTGACAGTCACAGTCTCTGTAACAGCTTAGAGTAAGGTTAGCGATGGGTGAAGCGTGATGAGAATGCATTCAGAGATGGCTAACAGCATGTGTCAACAGTACATTGCTCCTTAGGGCCAATTCAATAAATTAATGACATTAATAGTGCTGATACAGCCTCAACAGTTCCGGTATGAAGCATGCCCAGTGAACAAAAGTGTGTGATGAGTCCCTGAGAATGTCCTGTTGGAAGTGTTGATCCTGAAAGGGGCATGTATGCACGTGGCATGAAACTGACATGAAAAAGGGACACGGGAGAAGAGGAAGAAAGAGTCACTTCTAGCCCTGGGCAAAAAATGTGCACAAACCCTGAGCTACCAAAACATCCATGTGAGTCAGAGATTGTAAATTCTGGTGAAAGGGTTGGGTGGCAGCAGAAGGAAAGCGTGTGAGAGATATAGTAAGCAAGAGGTGTATGTTCACACCAGCTCTTGTCAGGAGCTTTTCAGAGAACCCAGTATCTGCATTTCAGGGCATGTAAAAGAAGTGTTATTTATTACAAGCACATGTGCCTGGCAATGCACTCAAAGGAGATTTGGCCTAATTTGCTGACTTTGGATCCTGGGGACCTAGTTTGATTTCTGCCCTCTGCATTGTACCTCACATTCGTAGTGCTTAAGTGTTTGTTGGCAAATATCACAATAGACTTAAGAGTAAGATTACAGCTTCCGTGCCATTAATGCCCTACCACTTTCAAAGGTCACCAGCCGCCACTGCTACTTAAGTAAGTGGCACAACATGTGCTCCAAGCCCACTAGGAGCATTTAATTTACAGGCCCTGGGCACATGTAGTGTACTTTACTAGGGGGTTATAAGTAAATTAAATATACCGATTGGGGATAAGGCAATATAACCATGTTTTAGGGAGAAAGCACTTGCATTTAAAACTGGTCAGTAGTGGTGAAGTGCTCAGAGTCCTAAAGCCAGCAAAAAAGAGGTCAGCATCAGTGGAGGAGGAAGGCAAAAAGTTAGGAGAAGACCACCCAAATAAGGCTGTCAGGTCTAACAGAGAGGCACTTGCTAATAGAAATTACTCCATAATCCGATTCGTTGATTTATGGATTGAATATCCATTTATTTAAAAACATTTGTACGGATATGTTTTTCAATCAGATTTTTAGAACTTCAAAGTCTACTAGGCTAGATGATGTTACTTGAAATGCCCAACACATAAAATACTTACTGGCATTTTTGTGGGATGTCCGACTGTTATTTGAATGAGTGTACCAAACAGTCTCGACTGTAATTGCTGATCTAACAATTACATTTGTGGTGAATGGCTAGTCAGTGTAAATTGTGGTGAAAATGTTGGTTGAAGATTGCACTAGCAAGGGTGCAATCTTTGTAATACCACCTCAATTCCAATTATCAAAGCTTTATTCAGAATTTGTCAACAAAGTGCATAAAACATCAGAATACAGTTGCCTAAAATTAAAAATCTTAATAATGATTGGTAAAATAGATATCCTTAAAAGAAAAGAATAAAACATGATACACAGTATATCAATAAAAAGAAAATAGGTTAAAATTGGACGCAACAAAGAGGGCAACAGCCGAAAAAGCTGCCAAAATAAGTGACAACCTTTTGTTCTTTATTACTTTACGAAACCACATAAAATGCATTTTTGTCTGATTTCTCCACATAGTCAGCAGAAACCACGAGGCCACAAAGAACACATATTGTCCAGTGTCTCTCTTTATGATTCTCGCTTCCTCTTTGCACTGCTTTACTCATGCATGGCCCACATGTGTTCCGCGGAGTGTGATTGCTAAGGAGCTTTTAGCGGGTTGATGTAAGCCCCACGTCCTGGGTTCGCAGGCTGCAACCACGCCTCCTAGTGCTTGAAAAGATGGGAGGTGGAGTCCTCAGGCACACTCGGGGTCTGTAGAGGTGGAGGACCCCAAAACCTCTTTGCTGAATGTTCCGCTGAGCTGGATTGCTTTGGCACTTTTCACTCTTTGAATTACACCCCGCCTCCTGGGACCGCATGCTACAACCGCGCCTCCGGGCGCTAGAAAAGATGGCAGTTGGAATCCCCCGGCACACTTGGGGTCTGTAGAGGTAGCAGACCCTATAACCGCTTTGCTGAATGTCTATTTTACAATTATACAATGCTACTGCAGACAGGCAGAAAAGTTAGTGAAGACACAATATTATAACTATTATTATTATTTTCTATAACAATAACAAAACTAATACTACTATACTACTACTAATGAAAGTTACAACGATAAAAATCTTATTATTGTTAGTAAAACACCAACAATAGGAAGCATATTGATAATAACCGTGCCTACAGTAATCATAATAATGTGATTGTTGGACCTGGCACTTTTTTTTTGCAGGGTTATCCCCAAACTGTTTGCCCTCTTCTTTCCATTAATTTTACCTGTTCATATTGGCTTTAGGACTTTGGGCACTTTACCACCGATAACCAGTGGTAAAGTACAGCACTGATTGTGCCACCCACATGAGTATCCTAGCAAACATGGCTCAGGCCTGCCACTGCAGAGTCTGTGAATGCAGTTTTAAACTGCCATTTCGACCTGGCAAGTGCACCTACTTGCTAGGCCTAAACGTTCCCTTTCACTACATGTAAGTCACCCCTAAGGTTGGCCCAAGGCAGCCTCATAGGCAGGGTGCAGTGTATTTAAAAAGGTAGGTCGTGTACTGGTGTTTGTGATGTCCTAATAGTGAACTACTACAAATTTCGTTTTTTACTATTGCAAGGACTATCTCTCCAAAAGGGTAACACAAGGATAGCCTTTTAAGTGTAATATCCCATTGGGAGCAGATAGAGATTTGGAGTATGGGGTCTCTGAACTCACAATATGAAAATACATCTTTTGGCGAAGTTGGTTTTTAAATTGTGTGTTTGAAAATGCCACTTTTAGAAAGTGGCCATTTTCTTGCTTAACCATTCTGTGCCTCTGCCTGTCGGTAGAATACACGTCTGGGCTGGCTAACAGTTGGGCTCTTGTGCATTCACTGTAGACAGTCACTCAAAGGGGGGCTGAGGTGTACCTTGCATATCCTATTGGGCCATCATCAGGCTAATGGGCCTCCCAGAGCTAGAGTGGTAGGAGGTGTTGTCACTGACACCTGAATTGGCCTGTGCGTGTCCTCACACAAAGTTGTCTCCAACCCCCTGCAGTGTGTCTAGAGCCAGGTCAGGGAAAGGCAGTGTCGTGTGCACTAAAAAGACTTTCCTTTGAAGTTTACCCACTTCAAAGGCAGAAAGGGCTGTAAGTTTTAGACCTCTCACACCCCAAAATCAGAACACTTCTGGACTGAGGACATTCCGCCAGGAAGAAGAGCTGGATGCTGTAGGAAGGACTGTCACTCTGCCTATTGCTTTGTTGTGCTGACCTGCTGCTTACTGCTTCTGTCCAAGGAGTGAAAGGACTGGACTTTGCTTTCTGTATCCTGCTTCCAAGGTTATAAAAGGGCTTGTGCGAGCTTGCCTCCTGTTAAGAAGTCTGAAGGCCATCAAAGACTTCACCTACCAGTGCCTGGGCTCTTCTGCTGCAAATCCTGACTTGCCAAGTGGTGCCAAATTCAGTTATTTTGCCCATGGACGTGTAATCTGGTGATCTTAAAGAGAAAATCCAGACATTGACACCAAGTGCCTGTTTTCTTGTCTCATCGCTCCAAAAGATTGATGCATCGCCACTGCCTGCATCAAAGCGTGGTTCCCGCTAGAAGCATTGACCACTGCTTTCACCACAGGCCCCAGCTCGCCATTGCAGCACATCAGAAAAATCTCTGCAGCATAATTCCTGAGCACCGTGTCACCGACGTCCATGGCACCTGCTCAGACTCCGACGCAGCACCTGCTTGCGGCTGAAGAATCGACGCAGCGCCTGCATAACTGCTGCTGCAAAGTGTCTGAATTTTTGAGGCATCGTCCCTTGATGCCGACTCTCCATCGACACAGCACCGCAGGAAGGAGCCAAGGCCGCTTGTATGGAAACTGACTCATCACCTCCCCTACCAGTAGGGAACCGACGCATCACCTCCCCTGCCAGTAAGGAACAATGCATCACGTCCCCTGCCAGGAAGGAACAAGTGCATCACCTCCCCTGTGTAATAAGGAACTGACGCAATGCTTTGCTTTTCTGGCACCTCACCTCCCCTGAGTCTTGCACTGTCTTTGATTTGTGATGCATCTAATGTACTTTGAAATTAAACTAACGTATCCATTGATTTCTATGGACTACACTTGCTTAATCTTTTAAAAGTGATAACTTGATTTGTGTATGTTGGATTTTGGTCTTGTTTTATTCAAATAAATAATGGCTATTTTTCTAAACTCGAATGGACTCCTTTTGTAGCATTTTCACTTTGTTACTCTGTGTGCGTGTGTGTGTGTATACAAATGCTTTACACATTGCCTCTGAGATAAGACTGACTCCTCATGCCAAGCTACCAAGGGGTAGAGCAGGACTAATCTTAGCTGTGCGACTTCACTACCCTTACTAGAATGAGAGTCCCTACTTGGATAGAGTGCAAAACACTGCCAACTAGAGACCCCATTTCTAACAGGGATTAATACGACTCAGTTTACTTTTGTTTTTCAAATGTTTTCTCTGACATGAAAAGCCTGACTTCCGTTGTGTTTCACTAACATATTCACGTATTCCATGTTATTTTACCCTCAAAAGAGGACAACTCCTTGACAAGTTGGTGTTTTCTGTGCTATTTTTTCTGTATGCTCTCACCGATAACTATGGGGCATATTATCAACAAAGGGCGTTACATTATCGACGCTTTTAGCGGCAGGAAACTGCCGATAAAGCGGCGATAATGGGCTTGATAATAAACTCTATTGAATTCCAATCGAAGCCCATGTTAAATGTCTTCACATCTAACATGGGCTTCGATTGGAATTCATAGAGCATATTATCAAGCCCATTATCGCCGCTTTATCGGCAGTTTCCTGCCGATAAAAGCGGCGATAATGTAACGCCCTTTGTTGATAATATGCCTGTTAGACCTGTCTGGCTTTTTGGCGTAGTCCCTCCTATTTATTATTTATTTTGTCCCCTTTTTGCCCCTCATACCCTTGATAATTTTTGTCCACTGACTTTTTATAGGTGTTGGCCAAGGGGATAGGTGTTCTTTTGTCCCTCATAGTTTTTTACCTCAGGCCCAGAGGCCTGTTCTGTCAGGAACCTCCTGTAATTCACAAAATGGAGGGCCCTAACTGTTTCCAACTGCCACATCCTAGACAGCCCCATAGGATAACCTTAGGCCTTCCAGAACCTTCTGGACCCTACTGGACTCTGTGGGGGTTGTCTATATAAGGGCAGAGGTTGGGAAGCCATTTTGTGTTGACCAGAGAGTGGAGGAGTGAGGCAGTGGTGAAAGGAGGAGGACGCACTGGGAGCAGTTGGTTTGTCCCTGTGACAGACAGCCACTACAGGGAGACGTTCTTCCTTCTACCCCTGACCAATCCCTCCCAACCACCTTCTTCTACTGAAGAGATTGTTCCATCTGAGGTGGAAGCCCCCCTCTACACTTGAGCCCCATTGACCCCTGTCGGGACGCTCTGCTTAAGGACTTCCCTGATTTCCCCCTGGCAGTGCTTCACTTACCAGCGTTGTGGAGAAGACAGCTCTAGCCCAGTGTTGAGTCCGGTGTTTTCCCCGAGGCTTAGAGGGAAAGGCGAGTGGCTACGGAGCCTGTGTGGCCCTGTCGAGCGAGCGCTACGCTCTAATCAGCGTGTCCCTGGAGCCAGGTGAGGGGAAAGACTGTGAGAGAGGAAGCGGAGACAGCGCGGCGCCAAGCGGGAACACTGGTCCCTCGCGCCCGCGCTGACGTGTTCTTCATTTTTGTGAGGCGAAGTGGAAAGCGAGCAGGCCCCTGCAGGAGACGCTACCGGCGGCAGTTCCGCGCATGCTCCAACGTGCGAGGCGAAGGGTGAAGTGAGCAGGCCTTCGAGGAAGACGCTTCTAGCGTCAGGTGATCAGCGCCGACTCCCAGCCGGCACACTACTCCCCCGCATCTGCGCGAAGGAACCGGAGTGCGTGAGAGACGCCCAGACCGCCGAGGAAACGATCGGCGAGGAAGCAGGCTTTGTCGCTTCCTCGCATCAGTTACCCCTCCTTGTCCCTGCAGCAGCGCAACACGGAAGAACCGCGCTGAGCAGTAGGGAAGGGGAGACAACCAGGCAAGCCCCCACATTTGTGGCATCAACTTCCCCAGCACCAGCCCAAGCTAAGAAGCTAGTCAGGGAAGCTGGGCAGAACCCTTGGAGGCCGATTATCAGACAAAAGAGGAGGACTGTGGCAGAACTGCCACTGAGACAGTAAGGAGAGTGGGGGTGAGAAAGGGAGGTGCTGTGCCCTTGTGGTTAATGATAAAAATTCACAAGATCTAGCGTCTAGCAAGGTGCCCTGACCTCTTGTCATCTTAATTCCTGAGCTGTGTCATAGTAGGTGAGGGGAAAGTAGCTTCATAACCCCAACCTCATTTTTACAGGTCTAGGAAACATAAACTACTGTCAGAAGAGCGCTGACAGTACTCGCCCATAGGGGAATTCCCTTCAGGCACTTATAGCAATTGTTGATGAATACAGTGAACCTGTGAAATTCCTGCAGTCCACTCTGAGTGTGCATTCTACTGCTGTATTAAGGTGCAGATAAGGGGGGAGAGATCTTAATATTGTAGAAAAGACGTAGCCAGTGGATTTGGCAGGTTAAAGTGATGAAATATATTGTGGTTATAGATTATTAATGCAAAGTAACACTGCTTAGTGTAATCCTATTGAGATAATTTCAATTCCAAAAGTAAGCATTCCTGAATTTTATGACAACTAAATGTTTTGAACTGTAATTCTTCCACAGCTAGAAGAGTGTTATTAACTTCTCCTGATCAAAGTTGTAAATTCCAATTGTGAATACTTGTGAGCCAAAACAAAGAGTATATTATTTTTATAAAGCAGTGCTTATTTTTCCACATTTTGGTGTAGCGTTATTTTTGGGTGCTATTGCGTGGTTTTACTGTTGGGTGGTCTGCAACCTTTACACTGTGCCTCTGAAATGTATGTCTTGCCCTAGGCCAGGCTACCCCAAGTTCCAACAGATTGGTGGCAGCTGTGGGATACTGACTTGGTTGCAGCTACTCAATAGTAACTCAACGTAATACTCTAAACCTACACCAGGAGTTTTCTCCTTGCGGCCCTCCTAATTTGTCTTTTTGATTTTTCCAAATTTGTTCCTGGTGGTGGGTGGAGGTGGCTTTAAGTTGCCCTTGCAACTCTGCGATTTCTGGTGTGTTATCTAGGTTTGCCTGACTCAAAATGGAGTTCGCTTTGGAAAACCTAGAGGTCTATTCTGTGTCACAGTTGAAAATGTTCTGCCAGCAAATGGGGGTATTTTTCAAGCATGGTGCCAGGAAGGGGGAGCTCCAGACCAGTCTTAGGGCTTGGGTGGAGGCACACCAAGAAAGGAAGGAGGAGGAAGAGGGGGTAGACCAGGACACGGTGGGGGAGATAGATGGGTTATTCCACACTGAAGGGGAAAACTTACTCCCAGGACCAGTGTCCTACTCCAGAAGGGGCAGTAGCGCCTCTGGGGGAAGCTTAACTGAAGCCGAACTCACGGATAGGAGGGAGAAAAGACAGTTGAGGTGGGAGTTGGCCAAGTTGGAGCAGGAGAAGGAGGAGAGGAGGATGCTCCATGAGTTTAGATTGAAGGAACTGGAGCTCCAAAGCCTGCAACGGGGGTCCTCTCCTGAGATGAATGGTGGCAGCGAACCAAAGGAGACAGCCAGGGAGTCCAGACCCTATTTACCAAAAGACCTGATAGCGAGCTTCAGTCAGGGGGACGATATAGCTAAGTGGCTGGCTGCTTATGAGGTTTCTCTGAGGGTTCATGGGGTGCAGGAGAAGCACTGGGGGGGGTAGTTTGTACAAGTACATGCCTCCTGCTGGTCGGGACACCTTGCTGGCCCTGGAACCAGAGGAACAAACTAACTACCCCACCATGAAGCTGGCGTTGGTAAGGAAGTTCGGGCTTACCCCAGAAAGGTACCGTCAGAAGTTCAGGGGGAGCCACAAATTAAGCACCCAGAACTGGGTGGACTTCCTTGACTACGCCAGAAAGGCCTTAGAGGGTTGGGTCAAGGGCAGTGAGGTGAAAGATTATGAGGGGCTGTACGATCTATTTTTGAGAGAACACCTCCTCGAGAAATGTTTTCCCGAGCTGCGCCAACACCTGGTGGACAGCAAGCTGACCAATCCCCGGAAGCTTGCAGAGGAGGCGGACATCTGGGCAAGTACCCGGGTGTCCTCCAAGGGGACTGGAGGGGATTCTCAAAAAGCCGGACAGGGCGCCCCCCAGAAGAAGGAGGGGGGGGAGAAAAAGAAAGAGTTCTCTAAAGGTCCCCAAAATAACTTCCAAGGGAAGGGAGCAGGTTTCACCCCTAGGGCAAACCCGCCCAGAAACCCTAATCCTGGCCAAAGCCAGCAGCCAAGGGTTCTCCACTGTTTTGAATGTGGTGGTGTTGGACATTATAAGGGGGATGTCAGATGCCCAAAGAGACCACCCCCTCCCACCGGAGGAAAGTCACCGGGAGTAGCTAGTGTAGCGCTCGGGGAGGAGTTGCCCTTAGATAAGGGGGGTGAGTGGGCGGGTGTCACCTTAGTGTCCCTGGGAGAGCGGGAGATGGTTCCAAAGATCCAGGTGCCCCCAAATACTACAAAGTATGGGCAATGGGTCACCATCAATGGCCAGAGAGGGGAGGCTCTGAAAGATACAGGAGCCAGTATGACTATGGTGAGAAGTCAACTGGTGTCTCCAGAGCAGGTTGTTCCTAATGTACTCCACCCCGCCGCGATGGCTGACGGCAGAATGGGCCACTATTCAGTGGCTGAGGTTCCCTTTGAGTGGGAGGGGGTTGCAGGTTCACTTCGAGTTGCCGTAAGCCCTGCCGTGCCAGTCGATTGTCTGTTGGGGAATGACATGGAACACAACACTTGGAGAGAGGTGGAATACCGGACGCATTCTGCGATGCCGGGTACACCTGACTGGGCCTGTGCAAGCACACGGTCTGCGACTGCCCGGAGAGGGAGTTCGCCTGGGTTGGAGCCTGGAACAATGGCCCAACCCGCTGCTAAGAAGGGACAGACCCGGAGACAGAGAGAGCCTGCTCCGGCTTCCACACCCCATGTGACAGATCGGCCACCTGCGGTGGTGGACCAGGAGTCCATGGAGGGGGAAGTAGACTCTCTGGAGGATTTACCCATCCCTGCTGAGTGGCATGTGGAGGGAGGTCCTACCAGAGAGGAATTCTGTAAGGGGCAGAGGGAGTGCCCCACCCTTGAGGGACTGAGGCGACAGGCTGAAGCCCAAGCAGCAGGTGATGTTACGGGACACTACCATATTTACTGGGAGGATGGACTCCTCTACAGTGAACCCAAGGTACCCTTGCCTGGTTCATCAAGGGACTTGGTAGTCCCGCAACAGTACCGAGCCTTTCTTTTGGAATTGGCTCATGCCATACCCCTGGCAGGACACTTAGGCCAGGACAAGACCTTTGCACGGCTTGTCCTCCACTTTTACTGGCCTCAGATGAAAGTGGTGTCCAACACTTACTGTCGGACATGTGTAACCTGCCAGGCCAGTGGGAAAACAGGGGTGAAGCTAAAGGCTCCCCTGGAACCACTTCCAGTCGTTAGCACACCCTTTGAAAGGGTAGGCATCGACATTGTAGGGCCTTTGGATCCACCAACAACAGCTGGTCACAGGTTTATCCTGGTTCTGGTGGATCATGCCACACGGTACCCAGAGGCAATACCTCTGAGGACAGTCACTGCACCTGTAGTGGCAAGAGCCCTAATGGGAATCTTTACCCGAGTGGGATTTCCCAAGGAAGTTGTGTCTGACAGGGGGACCAACTTCATGTCAGCTTACATGCGGGCAATGTGGAAGGAGTGTGGAGTGACCTACCGGTTCACCACTCCTTATCACCCCCAGTCGAATGGACTGGTTGAGAGGTTTAATAAGACCTTGAAGGGCATGATCAGAAGTCTGCCCGAAAGCCTGCGGAGGAAATGGGACGACCTCCTACCCTGTTTGCTCTTTTCCTACAGGGAAGTGCCCCAGAAGGGAGTGGGCTTCAGCCCCTTTGAGCTTCTGTATGGGCACCCTGTACGCGGTCCTCTCAGCCTGGTGAAGGATGGTTGGGAGAAGTCTCCCAGGAAACCCCCCCAGGATGTGGTGAGCTACATGCTGGCCTTCAGGAGCCAAATGGCGAAGTTGTGGAAGCAAGCTTCTGACAACTTGGAGGCCAGCCAGGCAGTCATGAAGGAGTGGTATGACCACAATGCTCACCAGGTGGAATTGGAGCCTGGACAGAAGGTGTGGGTGATGGAGCCTGGAGAGCTTAGCGCCCTCCAGGATCGCTGGACAGGCCCCTTTGAGGTGTTGGAGAAGAAGGGTAAGGCCACATACCTGGTGGACCTTAAGACCCCTCGACAGCCCCTACGGGTGATGCATGCCAACCGTCTCAAGCCCCACCATGAGAGGCCCGAAGTCATGTTGATGATGGTGACTGACGGGGAAGAGGAAGCGGAAAGCGAACCTCTCCCAGATCTCTTTTCGTCTCAAGAGAAGGATGGGTCAGTGGAGGGAGTGATTCTCTCTCCTACTCTAACTCCTGAGCAACGGGAGGACTGCCGCCAGATCCTGGAGCAGTACTCTTCGTTGTTCTCCCTTGTCCCGGGAAGGACTCACCTGTGTACCCATGACGTGGACACAGGAGACAGCCCACCAGTGAAGTCGAAGACCTACCGGCTGTCATGAAGGCTAGCATCCATGGAGAGGTTAGCATCCATGGAGAGGTTGCCAAGATGCTAGAGCTGGGAGTTATTGAACCTTCCAACAGCCCTTGGTCCAGTCCGGTGGTGCTCGTGCCAAAAGCCGCACCACCAGGCACCACACCTGAACTGAGGTTCTGTGTGGATTACCGAGGACTGAATTCAGTGACAAAGACTGATGCTCATCCGATCCCTAGGGCGGATGAATTGATTGACCGGCTAGGAGCTGCCCAATATCTGAGTACCTTTGACCTCACTTCAGGGTACTGGCAGATCTCCTTGACAGATGGAGCAAGGGAAAGGTCAGCCTTCTCCACGCTTGAGGGACACTACCAGTTCTGTGTGATGCCCTTTGGGCTCAAGAACGCCCCTGCCACATTTCAGCGGCTGGTGAACCAGGTCCTCTCTGGAATGGAGAGTTTCTCTGCTGCTTACTTGGATGACATTGCTGTCTTCAGTAGCAGTTGGGAGGACCATCTGCAGCATTTGCAAGCAGTTCTCCAGGCCCTGAGACAAGCTGGATTGACAATCAAGGCCAGCAAATGCCAGATTGGGCAGGGGTCGGTTGTGTACCTTGGACACTTGGTGGGTAGGGGGACTGTGCAGCCCCTGCAGGCAAAGATTGAGGCAATCATGGCCTGGGAACCCCCCAAGACACAGACTGAGGTCCGAGCTTTCCTGGGCCTCACAGGCTACTACCGTCGCTTTGTGAAGGGGTATGGCACTATTGTAGCGCCCCTCACAGAGCTCACCTCCAAGAAACAACCTCGACGGGTAGTTTGGACGGGAGCTTGTCAGCAAGCTTTCGAGAAATTGAAACAGGCGATGTGTGCGGCACCGGTCCTGAAGGCCCCAGACTTCTCCAAGGAGTTCATTGTCCAAACAGATGCATCAGAACATGGCATTGGGGCAGTGTTATCGCAACTAAATGAAGAGGGCCTGGATCAACCTGTAGTCTTCTTATCCAGGAGACTGCTTCCCCGGGAACAGAAGTGGAGTGCCATTGAGAGGGAAGCTTTTGCGGTGGTGTGGGCTCTGAAGAAGCTGCGGCCATACCTTTTTGGCTCGCACTTCCTGGTTCAGACTGACCACCGACCCCTTCGTTGGCTGATGCAAATGAAGGGGGAAAATCCCAAGCTGTTGAGGTGGTCCATCTCCCTACAGGGAATGGACTTCCGGGTGGAACATCGGCCTGGAGTGGACCACGCCAACGCAGACGGTCTCTCCAGGTATTTCCGCCTTAGTGATGAGGACTCCCAAGGGGTTGGGTAGTTCTCCCCACTTTCAGCTGGGGGGGACGCGTGTTAGACCTGTCTGGCTTTTTGGCGTAGTCCCTCCTATTTATTATTTATTTTGTCCCCTTTTTGCCCCTCATACCCTTGATAATTTTTGTCCACTGACTTTTTATAGGTGTTAGCCAAGGGGATAGGTGTTCTTTTGTCCCTCATAGTTTTTTACCTCAGGCCCAGAGGCCTGTTCTGTCAGGAACCTCCTGTAATTCACAAAATGGAGGGCCCTAACTGTTTCCAACTGCCACATCCTAGACAGCCCCATAGGATAACCTTAGGCCTTCCAGAACCTTCTGGACCCTACTGGACTCTGTGGGGGTTGTCTATATAAGGGCAGAGGTTGGGAAGCCATTTTGTGTTGACCAGAGAGTGGAGGAGTGAGGCAGTGGTGAAAGGAGGAGGACGCACTGGGAGCAGTTAGTTTGTCCCTGTGACAGACAGCCACTACAGGGAGACGTTCCCCCTTCTACCCCTGACCAATCCCTCCCAACCACCTTCTTCTACTGAAGAGATTGTTCCATCTGAGGTGGAAGCCCCCCTCTACACTTGAGCCCCATTGACCCCTGTCGGGACGCTCTGCTTAAGGACTTCCCTGATTTCCCCCTGGCAGTGCTTCACTTACCAGCGTTGTGGAGAAGACAGCTCTAGCCCAGTGTTGAGCCCGGTGTTTTCCCCGAGGCTTAGAGGGAAAGGCGAGTGGCAACGGAGCCTATGTGGCCCTGTCGAGCGAGCGTTACGCTCTAATCAGCGTGTCCCTGGAGCCAGGTGAGGGGAAAGACTGTGAGAGAGGAAGCGGAGACAGCGCGGCGCCAAGCGGGAACACTGGTCCCTCGCGCCCGCGCTGACGTGTTCTTCATTTTTGTGAGGCGAAGTGGAAAGCGAGCAGGCCCCTGCAGGAGACGCTACCGGCGGCAGTTCCGCGCATGCTCCAACGTGCGAGGCGAAGGGTGAAGTGAGCAGGCCTTCGCGGAAGACACTTCTAGAGTCAGGTGATCAGCGCCGACTCCCAGCCGGCACACTACTCCCCCGCATCTGCGCGAAGGAACCGGAGTGCGTGAGAGACGCCCAGACCGCCGAGGAAACGATCGGCGAGGAAGCAGGCTTTGGCGCTTCCTCGCATCAGTTACCCCTCCTTGTCCCTGCAGCAGCGCAACACAGAAGAACCGCGCTGAGCAGTAGGGAAGGGGAGACAACCAGGCAAGCCCCCACATTTGTGGCATCGACTTCCCCAGCGCCAGCCCAAGCTAAGAAGCTAGTCAGGGAAGCTGGGCAGAACCCTTGGAGGATGATTGTCAGAAAAAAGAGGAGGACTGTGGCAGAACTGCCACTGAGACAGTAAGGAGAGTGGGGGTGAGAAAGGGAGGTGCTGTGCCCTTGTGGTTAATGATAAAAATTCACAAGATCTAGCGTCTAGCAAGGTGCCCTGACCTCTTGTCATCTTAATTCCTGAGCTGTGTCATAGTAGGTGAGGGGAAAGTAGCTTCATAACCCCAACCTCATTTTTACAGGTCTAGGAAACATAAACTACTGTCAGAAGAGCGCTGACAGTACTCGCCCATAGGGGAATTCCCTTCAGGCACTTATAGCAATTGTTGATGAATACAGTGAACCTGTGAAATTCCTGCAGTCCACTCTGAGTGTGCATTCTACTGCTGTATTAAGGTGCAGATAAGGGGGGAGAGATCTTAATATTGTAGAAAAGACGTAGCCAGTGGATTTGGCAGGTTAAAGTGATGAAATATATTGTGGTTATAGATTATTAATGCAAAGTAACACTGCTTAGTGTAATCCTATTGAGATAATTTCAATTCCAAAAGTAAGCATTCCTGAATTTTATGACAACTAAATGTTTTGAACTGTAATTCTTCCACAGCTAGAAGAGTGTTATTAACTTCTCCTGATCAAAGTTGTAAATTCCAATTGTGAATACTTGTGAGCCAAAACAAAGAGTATATTATTTTTATAAAGCAGTGCTTATTTTTCCACATTTTGGTGTAGCGTTATTTTTGGGTGCTATTGCGTGGTTTTACTGTTGGGTGGTCTGCAACCTTTACACTGTGCCTCTGAAATGTATGTCTTGCCCTAGGCCAGGCTACCCCAAGTTCCAACAATGCCCCTATGTTGCTTGCATATCTTTCTGCTGGATACTGTAAGCACGTTAAACGAAGATGTGTAAAGAGCCTTTATGTCTAAATGGCGTTGCTGGAAGGCTTGATTGTGTTTTGTAGAAAGGTAAACATCCAAGTAGCTGTGTTCAGCTCTAAATATCACCAAGAAGATTGACATTCAAATTAAGACGTGGAAAAAGAGAACTGAAAAGTTAAATAGTAGTCATGTGCGCCACCATGTGGACGATAACTAGAACATAATTTAACATTACAGTTATAATAGTTTTCAGCCGATTATGTTTTGCAATAGCGAAGCGACAATGTCGTGTAAAAGGGGCACGAGGCCTTAGGTCAGACTTGCATAGCTACTTGCACTAGTGAGTTTTGCTTACACGTTTAAAATACTTTTTCATTGGAGTGAAAGCACTTTTGATACTACCAAAACGTTGTTTTACACTTTTAAAATAATGTAAGTAAGTATTTTGGTAATAAATCTCGACTATGGGCTCTGAGTAGATGAACAAGAGCAGGAATACCCATAGATGTTTGTGAACACCATAAGCATACTTGTAGGTATTCACAAAGTTTTGTCAGATTATTCCCGTCCTGGAAACTGTTTGATAGCAAAAAAATGGCGGAAGTGAAGGAGTAGGACTTTCTCCGTGGAAAAAAAATGTTTTGCTGTGGGCAAAAAAGGAGAAAATGTTAGCAATTTACACTTGCATGGAATTTGATGCAGGAACAAGTAGTCTGTGTACACTCACCCTCCCTCCAACCCAAAGGCCTGGCCCTGCATACCGTTCATTGTGCCTTGGAAACACCTTGTCAGCTTTTCAAGTCCTCACACCTGCCAATACCCATGGCATATGCCCTTATCACACACACCCTATTCTAGGTTCGAACTGTTGTGTATAATATGTAATACACTTCATGCCTGTCTGAGTTGTTTGCATTTGTTTTGCTGTCATTTACATATCACTACCTTCATTACCATCCAATGTATCTACCCAAGCTGATCCTGGTCTCACCTGTCATTTATGTTATGGTATAAAAAAATCACTTGATGTACATTATAGGATATTGCAAGCCACTGAGGAGTTATATGATCAAATATGTAGGAACAAGGCCTAAGATTGAGTTTCTTTATAGCATTATTGAACACTGATGTAACCTTTTAACGTACGGCAGAATGTATTTTATTCCTTATGCTACATGGTCACATCATCACTTGTCCAAAAAGCCTTAAATCTTTGGTAAAAAGACTAAAAGCAGTCATTTGTTGTCAAAAGATCTTAGAATCTGTTTAACGCAAGACATTAAAAATGATGTTGCTTAGAATGTGTCAAAACATGCAGAGAAGAAACATTTAACTACCTTTGGTAGCACTCTTTCTGATGGATACTCTAACTGCAGATTCCTCACCTTGCAAATTTTACCAGTCGCCCAGCTGGATTCAGAAGATTTTCATAGCAGTTCCGATGCATGTCTGTAGGTGGCATCAATCAGCTCTGGATTGGGTCCGTCATGCCCTGCTTGTAACTAAGCATGGGCGAATTTTGCGGACCTCGCGTTCGCGGATTTTGCGGATTTGCGAACTCGCAATCCGCAAAATCCGCGAATTCTCGCGAATTTGCGGATTTTTTTTTTATGTTCGCACGGGTTTCTGCAAGTTTGCGAGGGTTTTGTACAATTTCGCAAATTGCGAAATTGTACAAAACGCGTGCGAACTTGCAGCAACCCGTGCGAACACAATAATATGAAGAGAAAGAAGCTCCTGGTCACAGGAACAGCACGGGGATTGCGCTCATGAAAGTCAAGGATGCAAAGGCCTCTACCCAGCATCACAGCTGATTTTCCACAGTAGATTTGGGAAGAGGCACACCTGTCCCGCCTCGAAGACGCTCATGATTGTTTTTGGGCTAATGAATGAGTCACTGATTTTGAGCATCAACTAGTTCGAGCGACCATGTGCGTGTTACTATGCAATCGCCCCGAAGGGCGCAGGGGTCCCTTGAGTGAGCTGTCCATCATAGTGGGTTAATGGCGGGAAGACGGTGCAAACCGCAAGTGTGTGGGCTGGGCCAAACGGGCAAGGTTACCATGTGAGTTCACACATGCTTTTAGTGTGTATAAAAGGTCAGAGAAAGATCAGTTCAGCAGATGAAGAGAAATAAGCTCCTGGTCACAGAAACAGCACGGGTATTGCGCTCGTGAAAGTCACGGATGCAAAAGCCTTTATCCAGCATCACAGCTGATTTTGCACGGTAGATTGTGAAGAAGTCACAGGAAGGGCATGGTAAATATTTTAGGATGGCGCTGGCAAGCTGCCAGCGCCATCCTAAAATAGTTACTAAATTAGCTTCAACAGGAAGCTCTAATAGATAAAATCGAGCACCTCCTTTATTTTATCTATTAGAGCTTCCTGTTGAAGCTAACTTAGTAACTATTTTAGGATGGCGCTGGCAGCTTGCCGGCGCCATCCTAAAATAGTTACAACAGGCCTTCAACTTTTGCCCCCGGAAAAATCCGCCGCTCGCGGATTTGCGAATTCTCGGTAAATTTGCGGGAGTTCGCGGATCGCGAATTTACCGAAAATTCACAAAATCCGCGAGCGGAACGGATTTTCCGCTCATACTTACTTGTGACATCGGAGTCATTATATATGTGCCAACTGCATACGCTGATGTCAGATTCTTTCAGATCTGTCTGGGACTTTGGACACAGAGCCTCTGAAAGAATATGCCAGTGTGCAGATCACTAGATTAGTACCTTATTAATCTGGACCAGAAGAGACCATTCCACAGAATGGGAGAGAGGATTTGTCGGTGAGGAATCTGTGGTTAGAGAGAGTATCAACCAGAAGGAAAAGTTATTCACCTGTGGTAACTATGGGGCATATTACCAAGCAATAGCGATAATTATCGCTATTGATTGGTTAGAGACAAATATGCATCGCCGACCTGCGGCGATTTTTATCGCAGATAAACCTTGGTATTACCAAGGTTTATCACAAATGCGATAAAAATCGGCCGCAATGCATGAATATCGCTGAAAAGTCCGCGATATTCAGGCATTACCGAGCTAATGCTCTTAGCCATGTTATCCACCTCCCATTGGATAACATGGCTAAGAACTGCTCAGGGCAGGTGTTAGCTTTTGGAGATTTTCGCGCTTAGCGCGAATATCTCCAAAAGTTGGTAATAGGAGATAGCGATGTTAGCGACTGTTTCCAGTCGCTAACATCTTGGCACGCCCACTTTGCATGTCATTAGTGATAAATTTCTCTGACATGCAAAGTGGGGCCCAAGATGGCCGCTATCTCCTACTAGCTGTCACTAACTGGTGTTAGCGACAGCTAGGTAATAGGGAGATCATTTTATCTCCGCTTTCTTGGCTTTTAAAGCCAAAAAAGCGGAGATAAACCCCCTTGATAATATGCCCCTATGTTTCTGTTGGATATTCTATCTACCTGCAAATTGCATGCCTGTAGAACAATTTCAGGAGTCAGACTGGATCAATAGAAACTTCAAAAGCTCTCAAGTCACTGGTAAAGGGCGCAGTTCTCAGTCGACACTGGAACTGATGTCAAGCAGCGTCTCGAGACATATATTGCCCTCCCAAGAGCAACAGCATGTGTTTCCATCCATTTTTGTCCCCCAAGCCTTTGAGGCCAGAGAACTGATTGCCATCGATCTAGTAGCCCAGTAAAAAAAAGTTTGTGATATTACTAACATCTTCCATAAAACGGGGGCGGGGGGGCAGAGGGGGGCGAGTGGGTCGGTGTGGAATCTGCAGGTATGCTCTAGAAAGATTGTCGCTGCAGGTAATTAAAGGTTTCTTCCGATGGATATTTTACCTGCAGATTCTCATCTGTAGACAAAATTTCAAAACAATACACCACCCAGGAGGAGGGTTGATAGATAGTTAAACAAAGAAGTCTTGAAAAACAGGTCTGGCAAAATGGCCATCCATGTGCACCTCCGAGACCAGGCAGTAGTGCTCGGTGAAGGTGAGAAAGGATGCCACGTCATCACCATACAGATTTCTGCAATAGGCACCCCCAGTATCTAAGAAAGAGCTGGTGATTCAGTCGAAAGTTCTTGGTGCAGTCCAGGTAGTTGGAAGGGTGATGGATTGACCGAGGTGGAAAGGGGTCACCACCTTAAGAAAGAAGGTAGCCCTTGTTTACAATTCACACTTATCAGGATAGAAAGAGGTGAATTGAGGACGGCAGCTCACTCACCTTTCTAGCAGAAGTGATAGCAACTAAAAATACAGGGATGTGTTTACAAGCCCCTTGTGCCGCCTGTGCTTCACTTTTTGTGACGCACTGGTGGCACAGTGTGGTGCTCCATATTTACAAAGACACGTGAAGCCACACTGCGTGGCTTTTCGTGTCCTTGTAAATACGGCTCTTTTCACGCAGCACTGTGCATGAAAGGGGCATTCCATTGATATTGCTGTGGGTGTTCTGAGCAACACCCATAAATTCTGCCGCATTCCCAGATTTACAACATTTTGTAAATCTAGGAATACCGCAGAATCCTAAGCCTCCCCAGGGAAGGCTTGAGGAGGCGCAACAAGCAGAAATACTTTTATTTATCCTTGTTTTTTCCTCTTTCTATGTGTGCTGCATTCTGCGGCACACATCGAAAGAGGAAAACACCTCTCTCGATTGTTTTTGTGCAGGAAGGTGTCCCTTCTTGCACAAAAACATTCATCCCCACAACGCAAGCACCCTTGCACCAAGGTGCAAGGATGCCTGCATTGGCGCATGGCCGCCAATTGTGCGCCAGCGCAGGGGAAAGCTTAGGGACACATCATATTGTTGTAAATATGACGTATTCCTTTGCTCTGAAAGTAATGCAACATGGCACAGCCAGAAAGGCTTGCAGCACTGCGCTGCATCACTTCACTGTAAATATGGCTCACAGTTTAGAAAGTTAATATTCTCAACAGACAACTAGGCAAGGGCCAAAATGGAGTTCTCATCAAAAGGTGAGAATCAAATTCAAGTTCCACTGGGGAAACACAAAGGGGGGGGGGGGTATACATGTTTGTAAATCTTTTTTGAAAGTGCATAACAACAGGGGGCTTAAAAAGAGACATCTGGTCCAGCAGACAGAGGGATGCACACAAAGCAGACAAATATTCCTCCACAATGTCAATTAAACAACCCCTCTGAGCCTGGGAAATCACACATTTCATAGCCAGAGACAGTTTGGCTTGCAGTGGGTCCACATTATTGTCTGCACACAAACGTGCCCCATCTGCCGAAATAAGCAGACTTGGTGGAGGGGCAAAGTGCTGGTAAAATTACACCTCTGTAGTAGGTGAAAGTAACACAGTTGTCCCCACTCAATGTCCAAGCATTGAGGTTGAAGTCCCAGAAGGTCCACATTATTGTCTGCACACAAACTTGCTTCATCTGCTGGCGTAAGGAGACTTGATGAAGGGGCATGTAGTTCGAAGTCTCAGAGATTGCGGTGCAGAGCCCTCCCCCAGACTGGGACAGAAGGTCCGGCCTGAACAGCAGGCAGAGTGGGGGACATGTGGAGAAGCGCAGAAGGTGCACATATCACACCCTTCTCTGCCAATTCAGGGTCATACGAATAACTTGGGCCCAGTTTTTGCGATTCTTCCTGATAACTTGAGGAATCAAAGGTATGGAGGGAAACTCGTAATGTGGCTGAAAGTTCCACCTCAACTAAAAAGCACCCCCAATGCTCCTTTCAATAAATACTGGATGCCACATAACTGCTAGCACTGAACATTGTCAGATGAGGTAAATAAATCTACCCGAATGGGTGCCCCATTGGGCGAAATGATATGGACTACCCCTGGTAGGAGACATTTGTAATCCACAAGATAACACCAACCCAGGCTGTCACACTGACATTCAGAGACCCAGCCAGGTGATTGGCTATTAACCAGATCCCTTGGCAGTGAGCCCAGGTCCACAGTTTCAGCATCTCCATGCAAAAGAGGTAAGAGCCTCCTTCCCTTGATTGTTTCACGTACTACATCCCTGTTGCATTGTCCATCCAGATCTGAATGAACAAACCTTGGGTGGAGGGAGAAAGCCTTGAGGGCCACCTAAATTGATCGTAAATCCAACAGGTTGATGTGACGAACCTGGTACTCCTGAGACCAAAGGCCTCTGGTCTCCAAATCCTCCAGATGGGCTCCCCATCTCATTATAGAGGCATCTGTCACTACTGTACTCACAATTGGAAGGTGAATAAAGGTCATCCCACTTGCCAGGGTAGCCTCGTTCCCATACTAAACCTCTTCTGCTTGAGCATTGGGGAGATTATGATGAAGCCCCACAGGTCTCCCTCATATTGATGCCGCTACCTGTGGAGGCACCACTGCAGGGCCCTAATGTACCAATGTGTGGGTGATCCAGCGCACGTTTCTATACCTGT
Organism: Lissotriton vulgaris; assembly: GCF_964263255.1. Classification (NCBI taxonomy): domain Eukaryota; kingdom Metazoa; phylum Chordata; class Amphibia; order Caudata; family Salamandridae; genus Lissotriton; species Lissotriton vulgaris. Next base: position 812,770,367 of record NC_141696.1, on the reverse strand, counting down.
AGGTGCCGGTGTAAATGCAAAATAACTTACATCACTGGTCTTATGGATCTTTTATTATTGTCTGAAAGTTTATTGTGGGAGCTAACATGAGCACAAGAAGTCACATTTCAGTGAAATCAGTTTGGCACCACATAAACGACAGATACGATAGTTTCGAAACCATGAACATTTATTAGCAGATTAGTCAAAGTTACAAAATGTAGTTATTCAATAAATCAGTTTATCAAATAATCATATAAATCAAACCAGTTGTCAAATCTGTGATTATATATTATGTAGATGGCAAAGTAAATTATTACAATATACAAGATGCATAATAAAAGCAGTATTGGTTCCATTAAGGAACCTCCCTAATCTGAATAAAGCATCAGAGAGTGGCAAGGGGAAATTATAATCAGAAGGTGTCAGTCTCAAATGAACCAAATTCATTCATTCATTGGAAGTAGGCAGAAATGTTCAAGAGACAAGCACAAGACCCAAGTATAGGGTAACCAGCAGAGTTGTGAAAAGGTCTTCACTCAGCGAAGTCAGGTCAGGATCCCCTAACTATTTTAAGAGACACACAAATAAATCACACAGAGTTTTGCTGATCTTTTCTCCCAATAATTCCCATCCGATGGAGTCAATCAAGTTTTATTTTCCTCTGGGAGCAGGTAAACTCCCCTCATTTCTCACCACCGATGAAAAGGCTCACACACCTTCATGGCCTTGAAGATTTCAAGAGTCCGCTCTGCCTGGTACAGAAGGGTCTTTCCCAACCCAACACACTGTGTAAATGATAACAAGTATCCAATTAGTGTTCTAAGCTAACATTTCTAAAGGCAAAACAATGAGCTGCTCTTCTAGCTATCATAGATTGCCCGCCACCTGCAACGAAAAGGAAACGTGAAAGTCATTGGAAACTACATTACATTTTATAAAGAAAGAGATTTTGGGTAACAGAGGGCCAGTCACATTGAGGCCTATGTAATAATACATTTTGATTAATGTGGCTACATCATAAGCTAATGATTATAATAAGGATATATTAAACATGTGTGTTGTATCTTCATCTTTGCCATGCATTCTCCCCTTTGTGTTATGCCCCCTAATGCTCAGCCAGAGGGACTGTGATGTAATTAGAATGCTGGTGAGTGCATGGTTTGAGAGAGTGTCAGTTGAGTGCGCGGGCGGAATCAGCAAGGATGCTGCTCCCGGTGGGGCTTCCTTATTACCAACTTTACCTGTATCCTGAGACTCTTACCTTGCGATTAAACCTGATCCAGGTTCACCTATACTACTGGCTACCCTGCATCTTCATTTATCACAATGGCGACGACTGGAAGAAAAACCTGCGCGTGGTAGGAACTTTGGAGCACCTACGAATTAAAGAACTTCTAAACAGACTAACATGAGGATCAAAAGAAATGAAATTGATCCTGGAATCGCCCTAGAAGCCCCACCAGTGTTCTTTTCACCGGAGAGCCCACAGACAACAGAATTATAAGGCGTTTCATTGGCTTATATCTCATGTCTACTGACTGCGCTTATGATGATATGAACCTACAGTATTTGCAGTCAATTTGTTAAGGATTGCACTTTTAAACTAGAGTGTTATACTTATATCAGGCACGCAACACCCATTGAACTCACCGGGCTTCAGCCCCCCTCCCCCTCCCCCGTCGTGTGTGGCAGCCCGGGATGAGACAGCTCCCGGGCACACACAGAGCCGCACCCGAACGTTTCACAGGTCGTTACAAGACCATTTAAATGTTAATTAGGCCTTGCAGTGTTTCACCCCTTCTAAGAGCCCCTGCAGCCCCACGCTGCCTACTGATGAAAGGTTCAGCCCCCCCCCCCCGAAATTTTTTCTTAGCCCCCCCCCCCCCCCCCCCCCCCCCCCCGAAATTTGGCTCTAGTTGCACCTCTGACTTATATCATACTAGATGATGTACCTATAAGCACTGTCCTGCTGGCAAGGAAGACAAGCAATGCAGAAAACGAATAGGAAATTGGCTGCATTGAATATACCTATACCAGCACCTGTTCTCGTGGGCGTTTGACTGTTGACAGCGTTAACCTGCTTTTACATTTTATGGCCCGCAACTGCTAAAGATTTGTTCTGCTCAACTCTCATTGTACCCTTGTGATTTATTACGGTCATCAGCGGTGAGTTTGCATCTACAACGCTGCGAGGTGAATCTATGCGTAATTAAATCATTAATGACGGAGTGAGTCCTCTGGCGCAGCGTTGGATGTACTGAGTCTCATGTCTCCAGAGCGCTATTTGTACAGCACAGCCACCGTTGCTCTACAAGTAGCGGGTGATCAGCGAGAAACGAGTATTTCAGAAGCCCTTACCAGTTCCGTTGACCACTTACCAGAAGCGTCTTTTGCTGAATATGTGAGCGCGCTCTGCTTTCTGTTCCAGAGCAGCCTTAACGACGGCTGTGGATTGTCAAAGGAGCAGCCGCTGTCTCACGTTTCCCTAGCAACGCTTTGTTAGTGAAGCTACGGTGGCTGGCTGCGGACTCCATCCGACCTCTCAGTCATAGTCACCTCTTGCCTTGTTATTATTGTCTCCTGCCTGCAACAATTAACCTCTTCAGCGCTTATACACTACTTGGAGGGTCGTCCTCACACCCTTCTGCAGCAGGGTCAGGATAAGCAGTGTCGGATAATTTTTTTTTATATTTATCTTCGCGCCTGGAGTGTTAAAGATTATTAGACATTCTTCTCCTAATTCTTCTCCTGCAATTCATGTATCCGCGCCTTCTTCAGCAAGGAATTCTTCTGACATACCTAGTGGGAATATTCATTTTTTACGAATACCTATAAAACTCATATTGGGCTTAGTCCACCATCTACAGACCATATTCTGCCACTGCAACTGCAAAGTAAATTGTATTTACCATACATTTTTATTTCCTTAAAGGGTATTTTCTGAAACATCCTTTATGATTACATTTCCTGCACTTCGCAAAATACAGATTTTATTGATTTCATCACTATTTATAACTCTGTGCTTTAATGTGTAAACTCCTGTATGATGTATATGTGTTGGGCAGTGTGCTGTGTGGATGGTGCGTGCATCTGGTGCAAATTTTACTTCCTGTTACTTATATTGGGTTTTAGGTTTTTTGCAAACCATTCTTACTTCCACTTGAGCTGGGGTATGGTTAGTGCATCCCAATTAATTCTGGAAATGGGGCAGAGTTCCTGCAACCCAAACCGTACTTATATTTACGTTGCTGGTGATGGGCATTCCATTTGCTTTTCGCCCGAACTGTACTTGCCTTTACTTGTACTGGGTTACACCCAGACATCTCTTATTATTATTATTGTGCAAATTATACTTTCTGGTGATGGGGCACCTATCTTTGCACCCAACAGTACATGCTTTTATGTTGCTGATGATACTAATTTACGTTGAGTCTAAACCATACTTACGTTTACTTGAACTGGGGCATTTTTTCCCCCACCCAGATGTTGCATTGTAATGGGCTTGTGAGCTGCAACCCAAACAAATACATACTTTACAACTGCTTACTGTTGTTGGTGATGGGGCATTTACTTTGCACCCAAACCTTTTGCTTTGGGGCATATGTGTTGCACCCACAGGGGAATATGTTTTGCACTTATAATTGCGTAGGTGTATGGCATCAGAACACACGTCTTGCACTGTTGTACCTTGCTGCAGAGTCTACGACTTCATTATGAGAAGTCACTTTTGTTACATCTTCGTATTTTATTGTCTGTGGAGGGGGGAGAGTATGGGTGTTTCTCCCATGTGGCGTTTGCATATGTTAGTCTTATCGTTGTATCATTAAAACATTTTCTGGTCCTTTTATTTTTGTATGTATTGCATGAGTGAATTTATACACTCTCGCTTCTTTCTCATCTTTATTGATGTTGTGTATTACTGTCTTCTTAGATTTGTATTTTCTATTTTTCCATGAAGAAGGGAGGTGTGTGGCATCTTCATCTTGACCATGCATTCTTTCCTTAGTGTTATGTCCCCTGCTGCTCAGCCAGAGTGACTGTGATGTAATTAGAATGCTGGTGAGTACTGGTTAAGTTAACTCTCCGTCACAGATGTAGGGAAGTGAATAAACACATAGCAGTCTTTCACCTGTAATATGTTAGTGTACTCATACAACAGCTTGAAAAAGATGTTTGGTGAAAAATCTCCTTCAGAAGCATCTTTGTGAAAAATTCCAGATCAAAACTATGCTGCACTGGTAGGTATGAAACAGTAGCAATAGACTTTGGGTTAGACCTGATGAGACTAGTATTTGCAGGGGAACTAAACCCTATTAGTAAGACAACCATAAATATGATAATGACTATGAAAACTATAGCCACAATTACTCTACGTTCTTTGAAAGGATCACCGTCATTTCTATACCGTCAGACTTTAAGAAGAGAGCAGCTGTAAGCAGAGAATTATTACTACTTGTTGTTTCTACATATCCAAAGTTGCAAAACACTGTTGTTCTCAAATAAATATTTTATGTACAGTTGTCTTCGTGAATCATCCCTGACCCTACTTTATTTACTTCCAAAATGCTAACCCTCCCTTCTGCATGTACCTTGGCCCTAGGGAATCTTCAGAATTCAGTAAGGATCAATTCATAGGTACAGTTCACTTGTAATCAGCAATCTCAGTTCATAGCTGGGGTTCGCTTGTCTTGAAGGGGCAGATTTACAATAACTGGTGCATTACCCCCAGGTCCCTTATGTCCTCGTCCCATTCATAACTATGTGGAGATAACCATCTCCCGACAGAAAAAACAATAAAAAGAATGCTGGGACACTAACCCCGCCCCTCCCACCGGGAGTACATAAGGGGTACTTACCCAGCAGTCACCCTGTTCTTTTTTTCTGTCTGTCGACAGTTTGATCTGGATGCTGGTGCTGCTCTTGCTCCTGCTGGGCTGGGGTGGCGTGCACTTCTTCTCATCTCCCCCCCGCCTGGCTGCCTGGCTTCGCGGGCGGAGGGGGGTTTCCTTGGTCTGCCACCTGGCCTGCCGGGCTTGCTGGGTGTCAGGACTGTTCCTGGCTGGAAATCCTGTTGGCCGGCCCTTTGCGGCTGGTGCGCCGCCTCCCGAGGGTTCCTTCCGGGTCGCTGAGCGCATCTTCCTGTGGCCTGGCCGGGTGGGAGACGCGCTGCGCTTTCTCTTTCTGGGATTTCCGAAGCCGGTTGATTGCAGTGGGGGCCTCGTTCCTGGGGGTGTTCCGGCCCCCGCTCCGGGTGAGTCCCGCATAGCGGAGGTTTTATGCTCTCCCTGCCTGTCTTTGTCCTGCTGCCTGCCTTGTTTTTGTCCCCTTGCAGCTCGGACCTGCGTTGCTCTGCCTCCGGCGTTGCCCCTGTCGGGTGTCTGGGGTCTGTGTGCCTCGCTCCATTGGGGCGACGTGGGGCCTGCACACGCTGGTTCACTGGCATATGTTGCACCGGTAGGGGATGTTGCTCTGTGGTTGGACGCTTGCTTTGCGTGTATGAGCCCCCGGGTTCTTTCCCCGGCATCTCCGCGGCTTGATATGAGTCATTTCTGTTACCGGTGTTGTGATCTCGCACAATTTCTGTATGCTCTGTGACAGCTCTGGGCCGCTTGCTGTTATCTCATTTGTGCATGTTTGGATGTTGGCGCACGGTCCTTGTGCTGCTGTACTTGACCTGTGACCATGCCGGGGTTGTGAGATTGGGCCTCTCCTGGAGCGGCTGCTTTGCTTTTCATGTCCGATTTCGCTTGTCGTATTTGTTGGACTCAGAGTACTGACAACCCTTGGTGGCAGTCTTTCCTCCTTTTGGGATGTGCGCGACTCTTCCCTTTGCTGATTGTCTCATGTCCTGTGCGATGCTCCGTGTACACATTCCTTGGTATGCCGTCTTGCATATCGTGCTAGGCACCTCGTCCGTGCTTTGTGGGATACATTGGTAGATTACTACGTGTGATAGGCTCTCTCCTTTTTATGCCTCTTTGTGGTATGTGCGTGGCATTTGGTCTGGGATGCCGTGGTGGCCTTGACCCGAGGCCTCCTGGGTGCCTTTTTCCTGCTCTCTGCTGGTGCTGCACTTGCGACGTGACCTCCTGTGCGGCTTGGTTGTCGCTGTGTTCTGGTCACTCCGTTTGGGTTGTGCTTCTTTTTGCTGTCTGTTTTTGAGGCCTGGAGTTCCTTGTTGTTCTCGCCACCTTTACTATGGGCATCTCTTGTGTTTCTGCCTTCCTGTTTGGTGTGATGTGTCTTCGTGTGCTCCCTGGCGATGGTAGCTCCTGCTTTTGCTCTGTTGCGCCCTTCGGTGCTTCTTGGGTACCGTGTGTGTTGGCCTGTGAGGTTTGCGCTTTGTGCAGCCTATCTTGGTTCCCTGGTCGTGTTTTGCGACTCTGGTCCTGGTTTCTGCCTTCCTTGTGCCTCTTTTGTCCGGGATACTGTTGCTTGGTGGTTCTGCACTGCGATCTTCTCCTTGTGCTTCGGGGCTGTGATCTTTCTTCTCGGCTCTGGTGTTGCCTTCTTGGCTGCCTGTGGCTCTGTCGGGTTGGGGCCTTGTTCTTGGTGGTGGCCCATCCTGCCCTCCGGGTTTCGGGGGCTGTGGCCTTCTTGCTCCGGTGGGTGCTCTGTTTCCCCGTTTCTGGGGGGGGAGGTGTCTTTTGGGCTCCCTTCCTCCTTATTTGCTGCGGTCCCTCTCTGGTTTTCCTTCGCCTGGCCGTGGCCTTGCCTGTTTCTCTGGGTTGCTGCTCTGGCCTCCCGTGCCTCGGTGGGTTTCTGCCTGCGGCTTTGCTGGATTGTAGGGCCTGGGACGGCGGTGGCGGGTTTTTGTTTCGGTCTTCCTGCTGCTGTTCTGCCTCTCCTGGTCCTTTTCCATGTTGCCTTGCCTGCGCATCTGCGTAGTGCTTCCGGTCACGCTTGTTTGTGCTGCTTTTCACCCAGTTTGTCCTCTGGCCCTGTTGTTCGGGCTTGATGCAGGTGCTTCTTGGCCTTGCCCTGGGCCTGGTGTTGCGGTCCTGGCTTCCGTGGATTGTTGCCTATGGCCTTTCCTCCCTGCGGTTGGCGTCTCTTCTCGGTGGGGTCTCCCGCTTGGACTTCCGGTGGGCTTGTTCCTTCCCCAGGCTCCTCTGGCACTGTGTTGCTGGTCTGGACTCCTTTCGGGGTCTGTCTCCCTTGCTGGTGTTGCGCTGGTCGCTCCTATCTGGTCCTCGCTGCTGTGTGGGGTTCTGGGAGGCTCGTCTGCCCTGCTGCCTTGGTGGATTTTGGTTTCCCTGGGGTGTCTTGTGTTGACTTCTTGGCTTTTGGCGGGGCTTCTGACTGTGGCCTTTCATCCCTGCTTCTTCGGGTCTCGTTTGGAGTCCATGTTGCTGCTGGGTGGGCCTGGTTTGCTGCCTGGGTGGTTTCCCCTGGTGCGGTTGACCTCCGCTGTTTTTTTTGGCCTGAGGTGTTTTTTCTCTGGCTTGGCTCACTGTGGTGAGGCAGGTGTTGTCCCTTCCCTTTCTGGTGGTCCTTTTTCCGGAGTTGTGCCTCCGCTTTCCCTGTGCTCCTGTTCCGGGGGCCGTGTTTCGTTCTTCCTGGTCTGGGGGCTTGCGGTTGCTTCTGCTCCCTGTTGGCTCCTGTTCTTGGCTGGTCTTCGGGGAGGCCTTCTTGGGATTGCCTGGTTGCGCTTTTCTGTTGTCCTGGCCCACCCGTTTGGGCTGTTTTGGTTTCTTGGGTGGCCTGGCACTTCTTGGCGGTGCCTTGCCTGCCTGTGGGGTGGCTGGTCCCTCTGCTTCGGGTTCCGGTCCCTTGTGGGTGTGGTGTTCCTGCCATTGTGGCGTCTTGGTTCTGCTTCTGGCTCTCGCACCCTGCTTGCCTCCTCGTGGGTTTCGTTTGGGCTCTGCCTGGGGTGTTTGCTCTCTGGTATGTGCTCTGCTGGGGCCTTCCTTCTTTGTGCCTTCCCACGATTTCAGGTTTTGGCCTTCGGGCTTGGCTTTGGCTTCCGGGTTGTGTCCTGGGTTGCCGTTTTTTTGCCCCTGGGGTTCCTCCCCTATGCGTGCCCTGCCTTGGGTCGTGCTGGGCTTCCTCGCTGGCTTCGGTTGGCTCCTGTGTTCTCTCTCCCCTGTTGGGTTGGGGCTCCGTGCTGTGCTGTTTGGCCCAGTCCCGTTCCTTTGGGTCCTCTGGGGGTTGTTGGCCCTGGGTCTCGCTGCCCTCTGTGTTTTTGCACTGGCCCTCTTCTTCAGCTGTTCAGGGTCTTCTCTGCCTGCCCTGTCTTTTGTTGGGCTTGGCTGTGGTTGGTGTTGGCCCCCTTTGGGTTCCCTTGCTTGTCTGGGGTTCGCTGGGTCTTTTCTTCATCTGGTTGCTCTCCTTCTCTGCTGTTTGGGGTGTGCCTTCTTCGGGCTTTTGCTTCCAGCTCCGGTTTCCTCCGGTTTGGCTGGGGCTGCGTTCTGGGGTTCCTGTGGTTCCTCCTGTTCCCTTTTCCTCCTGGGTGTTCCGGGTCTCTTCGTCCTAGTCGGTTGCCCTTGTTGTTGTTTTTTTGCTGCTCGGGTTTCCTGGTGGTACTAGGTCCCTTGTGACCTTGGGTTTCCCTCTCTTCCTGTCCGTGGGCTCTGTCTCGCCTTCCGGTGGTCTGCTGTTGCTGGCCCTTTTTTGTTCGGCCTGCTACTCTTTGGGACTTTCAGTTTTTTTCTTTTGACCTCTGGTCTCTCTGGGGTTGTATCTTGTGCTTCCCTTGTCTTCTGGTTTGGTCCTTCCCTTGGTGGGCTTCTCTGCCCCCTCTTACTGGGGCCGACCTTGTTGTTGTTGGTTGGGTCTTTGCGTTCCTCTGGCCCTCTTTTCCCCTGGGTGTTTTTTTCTTCCTGGGGACGGGTTTTGGCTGGCTTGGGCTCTCTGTGCCTGGGTTTGGCTTCTGTTGCCTGTTTCTGGCTTCCTGGCCTTGTGGTTGTAGTCCTTTTTCTTCTTGGGGTGGCCTCCTCGCTGTTGTTTCTTCTGGCCTTGGTTGGCTTGGGTTTCCTCTTATCCCCTTCTCTGGTTGGCGGTGGGGTGTTACTGCTTGGCCTGGTTGCCCTCTGTGGTGGTTCTGGTCCTCTGGATGCTCCTCCGTTGTTTTGGTTGGGTGCGTCCTGGTTTTGTGGGCTCCTCCTTGTCTGGGGCCCTGCTTGGGGTTCACCGGTTCTGCCTTTTGCTTCCTGCGGTTGCTGCCTTGGGGTGTTTCCTGAGTTGGCTTCTGTTTGATTTTGGGAAGGCCGGCTTTTCTGCTTTGGTATTCTCCACATAGTTATGAGTGGGACGAGGACATAAGGGACCTGGGGGTAATGCTCTATTACTTACCGGTAATCTTCATTACTCCGGGTCCCGTTGTCCTCGTCCCATTCATACGCCCCGCCCTCCCTCCCGGACAGCCGGCCTTCCTGTTTTGAGGCTTGGTTGTTCAGGGTGACTGCTGGGTAAGTACCCCTTATGTACTCCCGGTGGGAGGGGCGGGGTTAGTGTCCCAGCATTCTTTTTATTGTTTTTTCTGTCGGGAGATGGTTATCTCCACATAGTTATGAATGGGACGAGGACAACGGGACCCAGAGTAATGAAGATTACCGGTAAGTAATAGAGCATCTCTGCATATTAGCAGAGATGCGTCAGTTATTTTGTGTGACGGAAAAATAGCCTTGCGCCACCAGGGATGCGCCGTATTTACAAAGCTTAGGGAACCGAAAGGGTTCCCCTAGGGGTTTTCTTGGGGAGAACTCTGAGAAATGACCTGGGACCTGGTCGGTCGACGCGTTTCGAGCCCTGTGACTGTCAGGGTTCTCTTCAGGACCAAACAATAACTGTAAGGGAAGGAACAAACTCATAAATTTGTGTTCTAAGGGTTCAACACCTTATTTGCAAAACAACCAGTCTCAGCCTACCTCTAATTTTGGGTCATGGCTCCAAAAAAGGTATTCCGTAATGCAGAAAAAATGGGATGGAGGGAGTGCTGGAACAAGTTGGAAAAGGAAACGATAGGTGCACTGCATTTACATATTCACATTCATCTAACTTAGGTTGCATCATATGAGGCGCCTACCTGTTCTGGGAAGGTTTAGATGAAATGTCGATTGTAACTGTCGTTTTAACTCTGCAGGAAAAGCAGAGGGAAAGAAAGTTAGTGCTCGCAGCGGGATTTCCTGCCAACTCCCTCAGGCCCACGGAGGAGACGGAGACTGCGACCAGGCATCCACACGAGGCGGTGAGGATTGCGGACCATCCCGACCAGAGCCCAAGCCGAGAGAGCAAGGTCCGAGGTATCCCGAAGCCCACCTGTTTCGAGGCGCATGCGCAGCAAGCAGCAAGAAGCCGTAGCAGTCCAGTCCAGTATCGAGTTTTCTGAGGCCTTCAGTTTTGCTTCCCGGTGAGTACCGTTGTTGGGAACGCATATAGACGGGTTCATTTATTTGAGCCCGGTCAAGATGGGTCTGGGTACACAGATCCGGTACAGACGTGTCCATTTAGGTGGATGCGGTAAAGACGTGTCTCTTTATGAGACCGGTATGTCTGTACTGTTTAGCAGTGCATAAAGTAACAAGTAAATCAGGATTGTGTTTTTCTATGTACTAGTTAGTATCTGTTTTTAAGTTTAATGTCGTGGTATGAATGATTGTTTACAGTCTATTATTGTGCTCATTGTGTTTTTGTTCAAGTCAGTTCAAACATGCCGCTGTTTTCGAAATTACGTCAGATAGGGACCAGGAAAGGGATACTCGAAGAGGCCGTCCCCCGTCCCGCCTAGGGACACTCCTGGACATTTTATGTATCAAAAGCATGGCTTAGATGCCATACTGTTCTTAGACTTATGGGTAGATTACACGAAGGATCTACAAGAGAAATATAGATGGCCTGTCTCAGGGACATGGGATGCAGATTGCATCATGAGAGTAGAGGAAGCACTGTGGAAAAAGAAAGCTAGACAATCCCAGAAAGATGCCATAGAGTTGTGGCGTAAAGAAGCGCATAGAAGAACAGAGAAAGAAATTCACAAAGCAGAGAGAAGTAGAGAAGCATCAGAAAAAGTCAAAGAAAAAGAGCTAAAAGAAGAAGGTGAACGGGTTAAGGCAGAACAAGCTGATAGACAAAGAAATGCCCTTATTAAAGGCATGTATCCCATCCTCGCCGAGGGTCTACCTAAAGTGACCCCGGAAGTACCCAGTAACTTGCCTCCACCACTGATCCCGACTAAACTTCATAGTCATAAACAGACCGCCGCAGACATTTTTCTTTCCTCCTATTTAGACGACGCTGCTCCAGAATATGTAAATGAAGATTTACCTCCTCCCAACCCTACCAATCCTTTTCGCCAACCCCCCGTAGCACAAGACCAACCCGCATTACCAGTAGTGTTACTGACCGAGAAAGACGACTCAAGTCAAGGCGACTCTAGTCTAGGAGCATCGGGAGGGGGGCCCTCTGGACATATACTGCACACCCCACCACCACTAAAACGAACACTACGAGATTTAGTACTACAACATATGCCAAAACCAATGACACCAGCAGCCCTTAGACAGTCCCTTACCGATTGTATATATGATCCAGTACCAGGTGAGGGCGTAATGCTCATATACTCAATACGTTTAAGACGCGTTGCAGACTATTTGATTACTCTACCAGGCATGAAGGAACATTTAGACAGAATATACCACTTCATTAGGACGGGGGAGGGGCCAGAAAGTATACATGAGGCCATGACAAATAGAAAAGTGGAGCTTCAACGCATGCTCTTACAGTTTTTGGTAAATTGTTTGATCAGGGAACGGGACCAGCCAGATAAAGAAGTAACTAAAGGTATGAAGACTTGGAGTGACAATATAGCTATTGGTAAACATGATACACAGAACAAAGTAGAAAACATGTACAGGAAAATTCGTAAAGAAATTCTTGACATACACAAGAAAGAACAGGCCGAGAGGCAAGCCGAGAAAGAGGACGGCGAAGTCTCAGAGGACGATGATTTAGTAACAGAGGAAATAAATAAAATGAACTACGTAGGTAGGGCAAGACCATTTGACAGACCCTTACGCCTAGATTACAATAAACGTTCCCTCTCTCCAATACCAGAACGATATTCTCTCGAACACCTATTCCAAGCTACTGAACATGCACTGAAAAAACGAGTAGAGAGTAGTGGACTTAGTACTATGCATGAACAGGAACTAGCCCGGTCAGCAGTTCAATGGGCTTGTAATTCTAACATATATAAGGATGATATAGTAGCGCAAACATTTCTGAGTCTTCCACCGGAAGAACAGCGTTTAGCTGGTATTTACATGATTCAACATCTCATCACATTGTACGAGATCCAGCATTCTGATCCAGGTCCCATGTATAAATTATTGGACGATTTACTGCTAGCAAGATGGAGAGGCCTAGGTACTGAATTAATTAATGTAATCCTAGATCAACGACATAAGTACTTGACTTTTCTGACCCCGCACTTGGTTCCTGCCCCGAATTGAGAAAGAAAGACTTTCTACATAGACAGACAGAACCCCCTCCGAGAGGTACATCCTGTTAAAACTGCAGGAGGTGCGCTCCAACGAGTATACGTTTACACACCTTTGATGAAAATGGAATTATTGGAAATGAAAAAATTACTGCCCTGTCATGATAAAGACCCAGGGGGGTTCCACCGGGAATTAAAAGACATGCTTCGCATGGGGGAGTATACATACGCTGATACCCTTAAATTATTAAAAGTACTGTTACCAGCGGGCATTTACGAAAACCTTAGAGAAAAAGAATGGGAGGTGGGAGAGAAAAAGATTAGCTGGACAGAATTAGAAGACGAGGATAAAACACGAGCCCCTGGTATTGGTCTTGGGGACAGAGCTAAAGAATTACCCGAGCTATTGATACAGGTTTTGCCAAGATTATTGACTACTAAAAAGGAAGATTGGGATGCTATTTCAGCCTGCAAACAGAAACAAGATGAAGACACTAGTGATTTTTATTCTAGATTCGAAAAATGTTTTATTATTAACAGTGGCCTGAAGACAAGTAGTGAATCGTACCCACATCTTTGTGTGACCAAATTAGTAGAGAATTCCTTACCACAGATCAAAAATAGAGTACTGAACGTTGAGAGTACCTGGCAAGCAAATAGCCCTTCCCAAATGTTACAAATGTTACAGTACCACCAGAACCGAATTAGAGAAGAACAGGAACACGAAAAGAGACGCATGAAAGTTACGAAAATGAAAGTACTAGTTGCTCAATCAGTTCCAGCCGATGGCCATAAAAAGGGCACGGCACCTGTCAAAGGGAACTGTAACTACTGTAAACAGCCAGGTCACTATATAAATGAATGTGCCGTTCTGAAACACAACATAGCTACAGGCAAGACAAAAGAAAGACCGCGTCCTCCTAGACAGGATAACATCCCACAGAACACGCAAACGCCACAGAACACGCAACAGTCAGTAGCTGTACCCCAACCCATTGCTGCCGCACAACATGTCACACAACAAATGTACCAGTATGCCCAGTCAGATTATCCAGATTATCAACAGTACTCATGAAACAGCCTAGAGAGGGAAGTTGGCTTACCCCTTATTGAGGTACCTGTAGATCAAGAGGGTCCCTATGTACATAGTCATGTATTGGGAAAAGACAGAACATTTCTGATTGATACAGGGGCGAGCAGAACTTCCATCAGTCATGACGAGGTTCCAGGGGCACCCCTCTCAGGCTCACAGAATGTTTCCCTGGGATTTTCAGGAAAGCCTATTGTTAACGAAGTGTCAAAGCCAGTTTCCCTAGAAGTTGGTCCATTATCTCGCAGTACAGACTTGTTGCTTACGAAATCATGTCCAGAAAATGTGCTTGGTATAAAGACATTGAAAGAACTAGGAGCAGTGTTTTGTTGTTCTCCAGAAGGAGTGAGATTGTTTTTACGTGATTTTAAAGGACATTATGTGTTGAGAGATTTTGACCCCAGACTCCAGAATGTACCACAGCATTTATGGGCACAAGGTCTGACTGATGTAGGTTATATGCACATTACACCATATCGTGTCACACTCAAGCAAGGAGTAGTACTGCCACGAATCCGACAATACAAGTTACCACCTGATGCTGTAGTTGCATTACTGAAAATTGTTGACGAACTCATTACACAGGGAGTGGTTGTAGAAACTGACTCCAATGTATGTAATTCTCCTATCATTCCGATTCTTAAAAGAACTGACCCGAATGCACCGCCAGTTTACAGACTAGTGATCGATCTTCGAGAATTAAACAAATGCATAATACCACAGTACCCAGTGGTCCCAGACATTTCTTCATTATTGACTGCAATTGATTCTGAAGCGACGTTCTTTACTGTAATAGATCTCAAGAACGCCTTCTTTAGTGTTCCGATTCATCCAGAGAGCCAATACCTCTTCGGATTCTGTTTAAATGGACAAAGCTTCAAATTTACGAGGGCTCCTCAAGGGTTCACGGAAAGTCCTAGTATTTACAGTCAAGCATTGAAAAGACAACTAGACAGTATTCACATGCCTACTGACACTGCACTGCTCCAATACGTTGACGATCTTTTGATCACAGTACGGACAGAACGAGACTGCGAACGTGCATCACTGACTGTCTTATACTTCCTGGCAAAGAAGGGACACAAAGTGTCCCCTTCAAAGCTACAATTCTGTGTCCAACAAGTGGTATACCTGGGACACTTGCTGTCCAAGTGGGGTAGACAGCTGACACCAGATCGCATTCAGTTAATTGCACATCTTCCACAGCCCAAGACACAAAATGAAGTACGGGCCTTCATTGGCCTCACTTCTTACTGCAGACAATGGATTACTCAGTACGCATATCTAGCCAAACCACTCATACAGTTGACAACACAGGAGGCAGCGACTTTGACTGTCCTCCCTTGGACTCAGGAACATACACTTGCATTTGATAAATTGAAGAAAGCCTTATGTCAAGCACCAGTTTTAGCGACACCATGTTACAGTAAACCTTTTACACTTTTTGTCACCGAACGCGATGGCACAGCATTATCTGTTCTCACACAAGATCAAGCAGGAAAACACAAGCCTTGTGCTTACTTTTCTAGTACATTGGATCCAGTGGCCCAGGCTCTGCCTGCGTGTCTCAAATCAGTTGCAGCAACAGCTCTAGCAATCAGACAAAGCGATTCCATAGTGTTAGGACATCCCCTGACAGTACAGGTTCCACATTCAGTGGAAGTTCTCTTGAACCGAACCCAGACACAACACCTGACTATAGCAAGACTGACAGGATATGAACTGACATTGTTCCAGCCACACATAGAGATCAGACGTTGCAATATCCTAAATCCTGCTACACTTTTACCCTCAAGTACAACAGACCCTACACCACATGACTGTGTGGACGTAATTAACACAGTAACTAAGCCAAGACAAGACTTGACAGACATTGCATTACCCGATCCAGACCTGACACTTTATGTGGATGGTTCATGTATGAGAACAAGCACAGGAGAGTTAGTGGCCGCATATGCAGTGACCACCGATACTGAAGTCATAGAAAAACAACGAATTGACACCTTGTCAGCCCAAGCAGCAGAGCTCGTCGCTCTGACCCAAGCCTGTATACGAGCCAAGAACCTGAAAGTAAACATATACACAGATTCACAGTACGCATTCGGAGTCGTACACGACTTTGGAGTCCTCTGGCAAGAGAGAGGTTTTCTGACCCCTCATGGGGCCAAGATTCAGCATGGTCCCCTTATTCAAGCTCTGTTAGTTGCAATACACTTGCCTACAGCCATAGCTATCATGAAGTGCAAAGCACATACGAAAGCCATTGACACCATTTCCCAGGGTAACGACCTGGCAGATCGAACAGCTAAACTTACAGCTCAGACTCAAACAGACATTCCAACTGACACGACAAAGACTGAAGTATCATCACTGACGAATTGCATGACAGTCAGGGATCCCTCGCGAGATGTACTCGACATTCAGACACATGCCACTCCAGACGAAATCAAGAAATGGACTGAACCAGGAGGGGTCCAGACAGATCAGGGTTGGATGACGAAAGGCAAAGCCACATGGTTTCTCCCTGACTCCATGGTTCAAGCAATCATTAATACAGCACATAGTCCCGCACACTTAGGAGAAAAAGCCATGTTAGACAGTTTACAGAATATCTGGGTCAACAAGCATTTACGAGCAGCAGCGAAACAGAAAGTGCGTACCTGCATGATCTGTTGTCAGTTCAATCCAGGAAAAGGCATTGCCGTGGAACAAGGTGGATTTCATCCTCCTGACCACCCTTTTGAAGTCCTCCAGATGGATTATATTCAGATGGACAGATGTCGAGGATTCAAGTATGTCCTCGTAGTTGTATGTGCATTATCTAGATGGACAGAAGCGTACCCAGTCCCAGATTACACTGCTGTGACCACTGCCAAGCAGTTGGTTCGTGAATTCTTCCCGCGATACGGCTTGCCCCGTGTCGTGTACTCAGATAATGGTCAGCCATTCTCTTCTGAATTAATGAAACAAGTATCTCTTCTGTTAGGGTACCAGTGGAAATTCCATTGCGTACGACATCCAGAGGCAGCAGGTCTCGTCGAGAGACACAATCAGACTCTTAAAACCAAATTAGCGAAGGTCTGTGCAGACAAAGGCGTGGATTGGATGGTAGCCTTGCCGGTTGCCCTCTTTTACATGCATATGGTAGCTCATTCCAGAACCGGATTATCCCCATACGAAGTGGTTTTTGGTAGACCGCCGAATATGTGGGGTACGCCCATGCCAAGAAAAATTACTGATGTTGACAGTACTATGCTGACAGATTACCTGGCTTCCTTGATGTCTGCACTCCTTTCTTGTCGTTCACAGGTTGCAGCTGCCTTCCCCGACAACACCCAGGTGAAAAGTCACGAAATTGCTCCGGGAGACCTGGTTTTCGTCCGCAATTTCGACCGTTCAAGTTCTCTGGAGCCCCGCTGGCGCGCGCCCAAACTGGTCTTGTTGACGACGAGGACCGCCGTCAAGGTCGAGGGAAGAAAAGGATGGCTTCACGCCCATCATGTAAAGCGATTCCATGGACTTGGTCCAGTAAAAGACTCTGAGAATTGTCCCGAGAGCATTGACACTAAACTCCCTTTGCTAGAAAAGACTCCGCAACAAAAATATAGACTAAAGTTACGGTCTAGTAAGTCAGACAGCGTTTAATTGTTTAAGTCCCCCTCGGGTGAAACGGTTAGACAGGTTCCTGACATGTATAAGATCGTAGACCCAAATAGCCAGAGAGATAGGCGGAAAGAGATGAAACGAAAGTACTGCAAAAACTTACGCAGTAGATGCATAGTAACTCTGATCATTATATTTTTTCTAAGTATATCGATTATCTGTATAAGCTTGACGCTACATGTTTTCTTTCCTCCTCTTGGTTCACATGTACATTCTTCCTTCAATGACACTGCAGAGCACACATTCAGCGACCTGCCACCCCATGAACTATCATATCGACTAGCACTGCACAACAATACTTTTATTCGCATGTTACACCATTCTCACCAGACCAGCAATGTCACAAATTGCTGGGTATGTGGCCGACTCCCACCTTATCAGAAAATGAAGGGAGTTCTGCCCCTCTTTCCTTATCCGTTTTCGCACAATGGTTCGTGCGGAGCTTGGTTTGCTTTAATGTCATCAACACAAGATAGACAGTTTACAAATTCCCAGAGTGAATGGGTTTTGGGGGACCTGAATGTAGTCATGAATAAGGTATGTTTTCCCGATAAAGATGGTTTTCCCCAAAGGAAAGGAACAGACCTAGAAAATGAAGTGTACGAATTAGGGAATGTTTCCCTTAGCCTCATGATTCTGAATGTCCAGTCCGAGACAAATACAGGTTCACCGTTCATAACAGTCTTACCAGTAAAGGGTGAACTATGTGTTAAAAAGAATGGTTCAGTGCATGTGGGACACAGTGATTGTAATACTGTGGTCGAATTCAATGATAAAGGAAAGTCTACTTTCAAAGCTTCCCGTCATTCCTATTTCATTTGTGGTCAGACAGCCTATGTACGTCTGCCCTTAGACTGGGGTGGAACGTGTTATATTGCGTTCCTACTGCCACCTGTTTTCCTAGCCCCATCCCATTATCACCGAGATTCCCGACTTGTACATGTAAGGCATAAGAGGCACCTTTCCCCAGTTATCGATCAGACTGAGTCAGCGTGGGACCAGTATAAGGATTATATTAAAGGATATTTCTGGTTCGTAGGTCCTGCCCAAAACAGTAAATTAATACGCAGGTAAACCAGAACAATGGAAGCAGTAGTGAATGAGACTACTTCTGCCCTAGGTAACTTGACCGAGGAACAGTCTGCTATGAGATTTGTTGTTCTTCAGAACCGCCTTGTTCTTGACGTCATCCTGGCCGATAGGGGCGGAGCTTGTAGAGTGATCGGCTCGAGTTGTTGTGTGTTTATTCCTAATAACGCACCATCAGTGTATGCAGCGATAACAAGACTCCATAAGATAGCTCACGAGATACACCAGAATCCAGGCACCTGGACTTGGTCCGGTTGGCTTTGGAGTATGATATCAGCCTGGGGATGGAAACTATTGTCATTCCTAGGAATAATACTGCTCATAGTATTCAGTTGCTGTCTCTGTCTGCAATGTGGCCCAGCGATTTGCGGCTTGTGTGCCACAGCTTGTATTCCCCGTCCATGTTCACATTCCCGTGCACGAATGAAAAAAGACGAGCAAATGATGCTATATGAACAGATAGATGGTCTCATGAAAATAGATGTGTCCTGAAGGGCACAGTAGGGGACAAGGAGGGAATGAGGAAACAGAAAATGTTATGTAGCCAGTGTGTCCCCCACTCCCACCCTATCCATGTACCTATGTCCCATGTATGTCCATATTATCATGTCAATCCCATCCTGTGTCTGTAATAATAATGTTCCTGCATTTTCGTCTAATGTTAGCATGTCAGTTATTAAGCCTTCCATGTATGAGACGTTAATTCCGCACTGAGGCCTACGTTGCCAATGCATTTACATGGTACATGTTTAAATGTCGAGATACACACGTTTTTGTGGCCCAGCCGAGCCAGGCCCTGAATTCAGGCTCCGAGCCTCTTCTGACTCTGAAAGCTACAGTTTAGTTACGCATCCCTGACCTCTCCCTTACTTCCTGCTCAGCCGAGAGGTGCCCGGCCTGGTCTGCCTGCCAAGACGGTATTTTGCCTACAGTTATCTGCTCAGCTCCGAGAAAACACATTCCAGTCTAATGAAAGAGGTAAACATATTCCGCCTGCAGAACGTAGGGCCTAGCCTTTCTGTCTCCATTCGAGTGATTTACTGAACCCGTTGCCATAGAAGGCCCATGGCCCCCACGCAATGCACGCAGGGGGTTCTGCAGGCACTGTCCATTGGTTGACAGGCTCATAAAAGATTGGATTACGCTCACTTTCAGCAAAGTATGTCCACCCAGGAGCTGCGTACCTTCAACTATGTACTCTTGTTCTCTCTGATCTCTTGACAACTGGCAGTTTATCTTCTCTGTCACTGTAGTCCCTCGGCTGGGTCTCCTTAATGACAGTCTGTGGGATGCGTTTCACTGATTAACTTGGTCTCTGTGGTCATCACTGGTCACATGGCTCTGTCCTTCTCCTGGATCAGAATTGTCATTCACAGGTTCACTGTGGTTACTCTTAACTCATTAATTGGGGTGGGCAGAACTCGCGGAGTTGTAAAAAAACTCTATGGAATTCTGCGGAGTTCTGCTCTGCCCTAGTTGAGACCAGTGCAAGGGGGCAAATATTTACACTGCTCTAAAATAAAGGAGCTTGATAAAATATATACTTGGTACCGCAAAGGGACTCCTAGGGGATGTAGGGCCTATGTCATAGGAGCACCCAGGATGCCTACCCTACCAGTGATCATTAGCAGCAACAGGAAATGAGACGATGAAAGGCTCACCACTAGTGCTCTGTTCATGTGAGGAGCCCAGGTTTCAGTGCACTTTCACAAGCCTCTGACATGAAATATTGCGGTGGCTGAAGCCGTACGGCCCACAAAAGTTAGCACCCAAGAATAAACAGAATGACTGGAGCACAATGTCACTGGATTTGGAAATTATTTAGGCCCAATATGGTTGACCGAGGCACCCAAATTACCAGGCATCCATGTTGAGCAAGAGAATGCGAGGCCCAGGGTCAACCAACCAGTCATTAGACAAAACGCTCCCAAAAAAGGCCAGTTAGTAAAGAAGGCCATGGCTGGTAGTATATGATAGGTTGAGGGGTGGCGCCCAGATGTGTCCAGTGTACCCAATGGAGGAAGGCTCCCATTCCAGCATATCTATGGATCTACTGCAACCCATCTTGTTCGATTGGCCTGGAAATCCGGGAAGACAATCCCTTGCAAACCCAAAGTTCACAATGAACTTAAGGATGTTATCCTGGAATTTAGCCAGCCGTAAGTCTGAGCTTAACTATGAGGAGTGGGGGAAGTTTTTTGACACTTATGATATAAAGCTATTATACCAAAATTAAAGAAATAGATGTTTTTTTATATTCCTTTACTTTTGGTATAATCGCGGCACCCGCGCTTTACTTATAACATTAAAAGTAAAGCCAGGGTGCCGCGATTATACCGCAAGTAAAGAAATAAAAAAAAATCTATTTCTTTACCTTTGGTATAATCGTGGCACCGGCACTTTACTTTTAATGTTAAAAGTAAAGCGCCGGTGCCGCGATTATACCAAAGTAAAGAAATAGATTTTTTTTCTATTTCTTTACTGTTGGTATAATTGCAGCACCTGCGCTTTACTTATAACATTAAAAGTAAAGCACGGGTGCCACGATTATACCAAAAGTAGAGAAATAGAAAAAAAATCTATTTCTTTACTTTGGTATAATTGCGGCACCCGCGCTTTACTTTTAATGTTATAAGTAAAGCATGGGTGTCGCGATTATACCAAAAGTAAAAAAATAGATGTTTTTTTCTATTCCTTTACTTTTAGTATAATCGCGGCACCCGTGCTTTACTTATAACATTAAAAGTAAAGCGCGGGTGCCGCAATTATACCAAAAGTAAAGAAATAGAAAAAAAAAAATTCTTTACCTTTGGTATTATCACGGCACCCGCACTTTACTTTTAATGTTATAAGTAAAGCGCAGGTGCCGCGATTATACCAAAAGTAAAGACATAGATTTTTTTTCTATTTCTTTACCTTTGGTATAATCCCAACACCTGCGCTTTACTTATAACATCAAAAGTAAAGCCCTGGTGCTGTGATTATACCAAAAGTAAAGAAAAACAAGTGGCACGCGCGTCACGCCTGAGTCTAGGCACGATCATTGCTCCTTCCACGGCCTATTGGTGTCTATTACGCGCTTGGTGCGCGTAATAGACACCAATCGGCCATGGGAGGAGCTGTGCACGCGCCTCTGGCCAATTGCGTGCAGTCTTTTACAATAAGACGCAAACAAAGGCCAATGGGGGAGCTGAAAAGGAAATGCACACGCACGAGCATGTGCGATTCCTAAGTCAACTCACATTCCCCGTTTTTCACCTCCAAAATGCCTTGCGCTGTGCATGCACTGCTGCGCAGTGCAACGCTAGGCGCGAGGCCTAAAAAGTGGGCAAAAGCAATCCAGCAAACCATAGGCCCATTAGCCTGATTGATACTACACAGAAATTATTTTGCAGGCATCAAGGCTAGATAAGGGAAGGGCAACAATTGTCTCCAATATAGGGAGGCTTCATAGAAAACATCAGCACTGTTGACCAATTTTTTAGGGTTTTATTGATACTGTGGAAATATGTGGTCATCAAGTAGGAACATGTATATGTTGTGTTTTTGGACTAGCGTCCCGCATTCCATTTAGTCCCACGCAGAAAATTGTGGGAAGCCCTACACAAAAGAGGGATGTTGAGATTCTATTTATTTTATTTATTTAAAAGGTTTTATATAGCGCTGACTCGACCTGGAGGTATCAGAGCGCTTTACATGAGTATCAGACTGTTAGACCTGTCAGCCCTATGGGTAGGCCCACATAGTTTCCTTTATTTTTTTCCTCCTCATATTTTTAATTTTTGTGTCTACTACAATTTTTGGTGTTGTTACTAGAGCTCTGGGTGCCCTATTACTGTTTTTCCACCATGTAGGGGGCACAGGTGCTCTTTTAAAATGGAGGTGATGGAGTTTATCATTCACAAAATGGTGGCTGCCAACTGACACGGAATTTTACCTCAGGGACTGGACCATAGACTAGTGAAGAGGTTCTGGAACCTTCTGGTCCACTCTCGAACCTTGGGCTCAGGCTATATATAGGGGGACGGTAGGGCGGCCACTTTGGGGGAGAGAAGAGAGAAGTCAGTGGTGACTGAAGGGGTCGATTGGAGTCCAGGCTGCTGGTTGAGGAGGTTGTTGTGCTGAAGAGGTTGACTGCCCTCTGGGACTGCTGCCTCCACAGTTGATGCTGCCCTTCATCTGCTGACCTGACCTGGTCCTTGTTAAGCCAACTACCCCCTCCCCCTCCGATCCCACCGGAGAGATATTCCCCTGACCAAGACGTGTGAGGGAAGTCCGGACAATTAAGGAGGTGGTGAGTGCTGTTGGCTCCGCTTGCAAAGGTAGCTTAGGGGAGGTTGTCCCTGAACGCCCTACTGCGGCTTGGAGTGTTGGAGAGATTGAACTTTCCCCTGCATAGTGACTAAGTAATCGGGGTTCTGCTCAGGATTCCTGGATCCCGCGGTACAGCCACCGCAGACCGATTGGGATATTATCTCACCCCCCCCCTGTTCTCAGACAGTCTTTTCTACTCACCGTAGAGACTCCCGAGAGACCTCCTGGGGAGCGGACTTCTGAGGGAGGGTCCCGGAGTGTAGCAGCTGGGAGGCTTATCGCTGGGAAGAGTCAGCTGACGCCACGGACAAGCCTGAGAAGGGAAGCCGGGCCGCTTTGACAGGACAGCTGAGGCAGCGTTGAGAGACGCAGGACGGAGTCGCCTGGATACCGGGGCTCCCGACCCTGCGCATCACTCCCTCGCGTCTTCAGTGCCGGCTGGAGATACCCCGAGAGATAGTGAGGGGTCAGCGGGTAAAGTGACGGTGCGGCTGAAAACCCCCCATTGCTTTCATGAGCGCCAGCTGCCTGTAGAGAGGAGAAGAAACCCCCAGGTGAGGCGCTTAGAACAACGCGCTGGAAGTGTGGTGCCGATTTAATGAATAGGTGGCAAGGAGCTGACATTGGTGTGAGGGAACGAGGTGAAAGAGCCTGCCATCATCGGGGTGGATGTTAACTCGAGTTCACTCTGATAGTGGTGATCCGGCGGAGGTTTAGTCACGTGGGTCATCCTCGAGGGACTGCGACTCCGCGGTTTGACAGAAGTAAAGGAATTAGCTCTAGCGCTTAAACCTAACGTCCCTTGTCAGAATTGTGAATCAGACCAATTTCCTGCACGGGGTGAAGTCACTCTATTTACTGTTCATTCAAGTGGTTATCACAGCAAAGTAAATTGAAACGGCTCCCTAGAGCCCTACAATTCATAAAACTGTAAGATCTTAAATCGAGTAGGAGAGTGAGAAGATCAGTCACCAGATTAGGAACCTGCACGTCTATTAAGTGTATTAATTCTTCATAGGATGTGTTAGGAGACTGATGTAAAGTATTACTTCAAAGCTATTCAAGAATTTACGTAAGGATGTACTGAAAGATACAGCTAACTACTTAATGTATATCCCACAACCTTAATCTCTTGCCTGGTTATAGAATATACCTGAAGGAGGTGGTAAGCCAAGAGAGACAGAATCAACTGCCCTATATTTAAAGGTTACGCTGGGCATTGTTTATATTGTTAGGCATTGGCCCAGTCGTTATTTGCCTTACTGTAAACTGCAGAATGTCCAATGTATAATTAAGGGCTAAGAATTCGCATTGAGCTTCTTTCAACTGAAGGAGGAATGTATCATTATTGCTAATTATAACTGTGAAGGTGCTAACAAACAAATGCAAAGTTGTTTTATGTATGGAATCTAAACATTGTTAAGAAATCGCAAAGAGAATTTTATAAAACAACCCGTATTTTCTAAACTGGTGAGGTGTCATTACTTTTGGTGGTGGAGCTCTGGAGTTACTGTGAGTGAGAATGTAAGCACAACACGTTTGCCTTTGGAGTTTAGCTGTCCCTGCTCTGTGCCAGGCTACCCTATGTGGACTGGTAATCCCAGGTGTTCAGTGGTGGGATAGGAGCTTGTGTTTATATCCACTTAGTAGTAACGCAGTGTGTACCACAGGCCTACACCTGGAGTTTTCTCTCCAAGCGGACTCCCTAACTAAAATTTTGTGTTTCCAAATTCTTTCCTGGTGGTGGGTGGAGGAAGCCCTCATGTGATACCCTTCCTTGAATTCTTCCAAGTGGCTGTTTGATACCCTGTTGGCGAAATGGAATTTGATTTGGAAGAGTTGGTGACCTATACTGCGGCCCAACTCAGGGAATTCTGCCAAAATAAGGGGGTGTTTTTCAAGCGTGGTGCTAAAAAGGGGGACCTCCAGACCAGCTTGAGAGCATGGGTGGCAGCTCATCCAAATGGGAAGAAGGAGGAGGAAGAGGGGGATCGGATAACTGTCATCGGAGTGGATGAATTGTACTAAACCGAAAGGGGGAACCTACTGCAAGGTCCTAGGACACTTTCGAGGGAGGGCAGCAGTGTCTCTGTGAGGAGCTTGACCAAAGCCAAATTAGCTGACCGGAGAGAGGAGAGGCAGCTAAAGTGGGAGTTAGCTAAGATGGAGAAGGAGAGGGAGGAACAGAGACAGGCTCATGAATTGTGTCTCAAGGAGCTAGATCTCAAGGCCCTGCAAATAGGGACTCCCAGTACTCCTACTGGTGGCAGCGAATCCAAAGACACAACCAGGGAACGCAGACCCTATTTGCCAAAGGACGTAGTCGCCAGCTACAGCGCAGGGGATGACATTGCGATATGGCTGGCTGCCTGCCTATGAGGTCTCCTTAACCCCTTGCGCGCTAGCAATTTTCCCGCTGTGTGCTGGGTTTTTCGAAAACCCGCTTTACATGACGAGCTCAGCTCGTCATCAGCATACGAGCGCCGTAGATGATGACGAGCTGAGCTCGTCATCAGCATCGAAGGGGTTAAGATCCCATGGGATATTGGAAAAACACTGGGGGGGATGGCTTGTATAAATACATGCCTCCTGAAGGAAGGGATACCCTTTTGGCCCTAGAGCAGGGAGAGCAGACCCACTACCCCACCATGAAAGTGGCGCTGATAAAAAAAGTTTGGGCATACTCCAGAAAAATACCGACAGAAGTTTAGGAGCAGCCACAAACTGGGCACACAGAATTGGGTGGATATCCTAGACTATGCAAAGAAGGCCCTAGAGGGTTGGGTGAAAGGCAGCGAGGTGGGGGACTACGAGGGGTTGTACGATCTTATCCTCAAGGAGCACCTACTCGAGAAATGTTTTCCCGAGCTGCGACAACACCTGGTGGACAGCAAGCTGACCAGCCCCCGGAAGCTTGCTGAGGAGGCGTACATCTGGGCTAGTACCCGGGTGTCCTCAAAGGGGACTGGAGGGGATTCCCAAAGGACCGGACAGGGCGCTCCCCAGAAGAAAGAGGGGGGAGATAAAAAGAGGGAGTTCTCAAGAGGCCCCCAAAACAGTTTCCAGGGAAAGGGAACAGGATTCATTCCCAAGGCTAACCCGCCAAGAAACCCTCATCCTGACCATAGTCAGCAGCCAAGGGTTGTCCGCTGCTATGAGTGCGGTGAGGTTGGGCACTATAAAGGATATGTCAAGTGCCCAAAGAGACCACCCCCTCCCACTGGAGGAAAATCCCCGGGAGTAGCTAGTGTAGTGCTCGGGGAGGAGTTGCCCTTAGATAAGGGGGGAAGTGGGCGGGTGTCACCTTAGTGTCCCTGGGAGATCGGGAGATGGTTCCTAAGATCCAGGTGCCCTCAAATACTACTAAGTATGGGCAGTGGGCCACCATCAATGGCCAAAGAGGGGAAGCTCTGAGAGATACAGGAGCCAGTATGACTATGGTAAGAAGTCATCTGGTGTCTCCAGAGCAGGTGATTCCACATGTACTCCACCCCGCCACGATGGCTGACAGCAGAATGGGTCACTACCCGGTGGCCGAGGTTCCCTTTGAGTGGGAAGGGGTTGCAAGTCCACTTCGAGTTGCCGTAAGCCCTGCCGTGCCAGTTGATTGTCTGTTGGGGAATAATATGGAGCACAATGCTTGGAAGGAGGTGGAATACTGGACTCATTCTGAGATGCTGGGTACACCTGACTGGGCCTGTGTCAGCACAAGGTCCGCGACTACCCGGAGGGGGAGTTCGCTTGGGCTGGAGCCTAGAACAAAGGCACAGCCAGCTGCCAGAAAGGGAAAGATTCGGGGACAGGAGAAGCCTGCCTCGGCATCCACGCCCCATGAGACGGATAGGCCACCTGCGGTGGTGGACCAGGAGTCCGCGGAGGGGGATGTTGTCTCCCTGGAGAACCTACCTATCCCTGCCGAGTGGCATGTGGAAGGGGGGCCTACCAGGGAGGAGTTTTGTAAGGGCCAGAAGGAGTGCCCTACCCTTGAGGGACTGAGGCGACTGGCCGCAGCCCAGGCAGCGGGTAACACTACGGGGAACTACCATATTTACTGGGAGGATGGTCTCCTCTACAGTGAACCCAAGGCACCAGTGCACGGTTCGTCACGGGCCTTGGTTGTCCCTCAACGTTACCGAGCCTTTCTTTTAGAACTGGCTCATGAGATACCCTTGGCAGGACACTTGGGTCAGGACAAGACCTTTGCCCGGCTTGTCCCCCACTTTTATTGGCCTCAGATGTAGGTGGCGTCCGACACTTACTGCCTGACATGTGTGTCTTGCCAAGCCAGTGGGAAAACAGGGGTGAAGCTGAAAGCTCCCCTGCAACCACTTCCTGTCGTTAGCACCCCCTTTGAAAGGGTGGGCATCGACATTGTGGGGCCATTGGATCCACCAACTTCAGCTGGTCACAGGTTTATCCTGGTTCTGGTGGATCACGCCACACGGTACCCAGAGGCAATTCCTCTGAGGACCATTACTGCACCTGCAGTGGCGAGGGCCCTGATGGGGATCTTTACCCGAGTGGGTTTCCCCAAGGAAGTTGTGTCCGACAGGGGAACCAACTTCATGTCAGCTTACAGCGGGCTATGTGGAAGGAGTGTGGGGTTACCTACCGGTTCACCACTCCTTACCACCCACAGACCAATGGTCTAGTGGAAAGGTTCAACAAAACCTTGAAAGGCATGATCAGAAGTCTGCCTGAGAGCCTGCGGAGGAAATGGGACGTCCTCCTACCCTGTCTGTTGTTTTCCTACAGGGAAGTGCCACAGAAGGGAGTGGGCTTCAGCCCCTTCGAACTTCTGTATGGGCACCCTGTGTGTGGAACTCTCAGCCTGGTGAAAGACGGATAAGAAAAGACTCACAGGAAGCTTCCCCAGGATGTGGTGAGCTACATGCTGGCCTTCCGGAGCCAAATGGCTAAGTTGTGGACGCAAGCTTCTGACAACTTGGAAGCCAGCCAA
Source organism: Lissotriton vulgaris (assembly GCF_964263255.1). Classification (NCBI taxonomy): domain Eukaryota; kingdom Metazoa; phylum Chordata; class Amphibia; order Caudata; family Salamandridae; genus Lissotriton; species Lissotriton vulgaris. The sequence goes on along the minus strand of NC_141696.1, from coordinate 812,742,830 downwards.
GCAGTGATGAAGGAGTGGTATGACCACAATGCTCACCCTGTGGAGTTGGAGCCTGGCCAGAAAGTGTGGGTGATGGAACCTGGAGAACTTTGTGCCCTCCAGGACCGCTGGACAGGCCCCAATTGAGGTGATGGAGAAGAAGGGTAAGGCCACTTACTTAGTGGATCTGAAGACCCCCCGGCAGCCCCTGCGGGTGCTCCATGCTAATCGCCTCAAACCCCACCATGAGAAGCCCGAGGTCATTTTAATGATGGTGACCAATGGAGCAGAGGAAGAGGAGAGTGAGCCTCTCCCTGATCTATTTTCGTCTCAGGAAAAGGATGGGTCGGTGGAGGGAGTGATTCTCTCCCCATCCCTAACTCCTGAACAGCGGGAAGACTGCCGCCAGGTCCTGGAGCAGTACTCCTCGCTGTTCTCCCTTATCCCAGGAAGGACCCACCTGTGTACCCATGATGTGGACACAGGAGCCAGCCCACCTGTGAAGCCTAAGATCTACCGGCTATCAGATAAGGTGAAGGCCAGCATCCACAGTGAAGTCACTAAGATGCTGGGGCTAGGAGTAATTGAACCTTCGAGTAGCCCCTGGTCCAGTCCGGTGGTTCTGGTACCAAAAGCTGCCCCACCGGGCACCACTCCAGAACTAAGGTTCTGTGTGGATTACCGGGGACTGAATTCAGTGACCAAAACTGATGCTCATCCGATCCCTAGGGCGGATGAACTCATTGACCGGCTGGGAGCTGCCCAATACTTGAGTACCTTTGACCTCACTTCGGGGTACTGGCAGATCTCCCTTACAGATGGAGCAAAGGAAAGGTCAGCCTTCTCCACGCCTGAGGGCCACTACCAGTTCTGTGTAATGCCCTTTGGGCTCAAGAACACCCCTGCCACCTTTTAGCGGCTGGTGAACCAGGTCCTCTCCGGGATGGAGGCCTTCTCCGCTGCTTATCTGGATGAAATTGCCGTCTTGAGCAGCAGCTGGGAGGACCATTTGTGTCATCTACAAGCTGTTCTCCAGGCCCTGAAACAGGCTGGCTTGACAATCAAGGCCAGCAAGTGTCAGATCGGGCAGGGGTCGGTGGTGTACCTAGGCCACTTGGTGGGTAGGGGAACGGTGCAGCCCCTCCAGGCTAAGATTGAGGCTATCATGGCCCGGGAACCTCCCAAGACCCAAACTGAGGTTCGAGCTTTCCTGGGCCTCACAGGATACTACAGTCGCTTTGTGAAGGGGTATGGCACCATTGTGGCCCCCCTAACTGAACTTACTTCCAAGAATCAACCCCAACGGGTAGTCTGGACAGAGGCCTGCCAACAATCCTTCGACACCTTGAAGCAAGCATTGTGTGCGGCTCCAGTGCTGAGAGCCCCTGATTTTTCTAAGGAATTTATTGTCCAAACGGACGCATTAGAGCATGGCATTGGGGCAGTGTTATCGCAACTCAACAAAGAGGGCTGGATCCACCTGTAGTCTTCTTGTCCAGGAGACTGCTTCCCCGGGAACAGAGGTGGAGTGCAATTGAGCAGGAAGCTTTTGCGGTGGTATGGGCTCTGAAGAAGCTGCGGCCATACTTGTTTGCCTTGCACTTCCTTGTGCAGACTGACCACCGACCCCTTCGTTGGCTGATGCAAATGTAGGGAGAAAATCCCAAGTTGGTGAGATGGTCCATCTCCCTACAGGGAATGGACTTCCGGGTGGAACATCGGCCTGGAGTGGACCACGCCAATGCAGACGGTCTATCCAGGTACTTCCACCTTAGTGATGAGAACTCCCAAGGGGTTGGGTAGCTCTCCCCACTTTCAGCTGGGGGGGACGCGTGTTAGACCTGTCAGCCCTATGGTAGGCCCACATAGTTTCCTTTATTTTTTTCCTCCTCATATTTTTAATTTTTGTGTCCACTACAATTTTTGGTGTTGTTACTAGAGCTCTGGGTGCCCTATTACTGTTTTTCCACCATGTAGGGGGCACAGGTGCTCTTTTAAAATGGAGGTTATGGAGTTTATCATTCACAAAATGGTGGCTGCCAACTGACAAGGAATTTTACCTCAGGGACTGGCCCATAGACTAGTGAAGAGGTTCTGGAACCTTCTGGTCCACTCTGGAACCTTGGGCTCAGGCTATATATAGAGGGACGGTAGGCGGCCATTTTGGGGGAGAGAAGAGAGAAGTCAGTGGTGACTGAAGGGGTCGATTGGAGTCCAGGCTGCTGGTTGAGGAGGTTGTTGCGCTGAAGAGGTTGACTGCCCTCTGGGACTGCTGCCTCCACAGTTGATGCTGCCTTTCATCTGCTGACCTGACCTGGTCCTTGTTAAGCCAACTACCCCCCCCCCCCCCCTCCGATCCCACAGGAGAGAGATTCCCCTGACCAAGACGTGTGAGGGAAGTCCGGACAATTAAGGAGGTGGTGAGTGCTGTTGGCTCAGCTGAAAAGGTAGCTTAGGGGAGGTTGTCCCTGAACGCCCTACTGTGGTTTGGAGTGTTGGAGAGATTGAACTTTCCCCTGCATAGTGACTAAGTAATCGGGGTTCTGCTCAGGATTCCTGGATCCCGCGGTACAGCCACCACAGACCGATCAGGATATTATCTCAAACCCCCCCCCCTGTTCTCAGACAGTCTTTTCTACTCACCGTAGCAACTCCCGAGAGACTTCCTGGGGAGAGGACTTCTGAGAGAGGGTCCCGAAGTGTAGCAGCTGGGAGGCTTATTGCTGGGAAGAGTCAGCTGACGCCACGGACCGGCCTGAGAAGCGAAGCCGGGCCGCGCTGACAGGAAGGCTGAGGCAGCGTTGAGAGACGCAGGGCCGAGTCGCCTGGATGCCGGGGCTCCCGCCCCTGCGCGTCACTCCCTTGCGTCTTCACTGCCGGCTGGAGATACCCCGAAAGATAGTGAGGGGTCAGCGGGTAAAGTGACGGTGCGGCTGAAAACCCCCCATTGCTTTAATGAGCGCAGCTGCTTGTAGCGAGGAGAAGAAACCCCCAGGTGAAGCGCTTAGAACAACGCGCTGGAAGTGTGGTGCCGATTTAGCGAATAGGCGGCAAGGAGCTGACATTGGTGTGAGGGAACGAGGTGAAAGAGCCTGCCATCATCGGGGTGGATGTTAACTCGAGTTCACTCTGATAGTGGTGATCCGGCGGAGGTTTAGTCACGTGGGTCATCCTCGAGAGACTCTGACTCCGCGGTTTGACAGAAGTAAAGGAATTAGCTCTAGCGCTTAAACCTAACGGCCCTTGTCAGAATTGTGAATCAGGCCGATTTCCTGCACGGGGTGAAGTCACTCTATTTACTATTCATTCAAGTGGTTATCACAGCAAAGTAAATTGAAACGGCCCCCTAGAGCCCTACCAGCTCATAAAACTGTAAGATCTTAAATCGAGTAGGAGAGTGAGAAGATCAGTCACCAGATTAGGAACCTGCACATCTATTAAGTGTATTAATTCTTCATAAGATGTAAAGTATTACTTCAAAGCTATTCAAGAATTTACATAAGGATCTACTGAAAGATACAGCTAACTACTTAATGTACATCCCACAACCTTACTCTCTTGCCTGGTTATAGAATATACCTGAAGGAGGTGGTAAGCCAAGAGAGACAGAATCAACTGCCCTATATTTAAAGGTTACGCTGGGCATTGTTTACATTGTTCGGCATTGGCCCAGTCGTTATTTGCCTTACTGTAAACTGCAGAATATCCAATGTATAATTAAGGGCTAAGAATTTGCATTGAGCTTCTTTCAACTGAAGGAGGAATGTGTCATTATTGCTAATTATAACTGTGAAGGTGCTAACAAACAAATGCAAAGTTGTTTTATGTATGGAATCTAAACATTGTTAAGAAATCGCAAAGAGAATTTTATAAAACAACCCGTATTTTTCTAAACTGGTGAGGTGTCATTACTTTTGGTGGGGGAACGCTGGAGTTACTGTGAGTGAGAATGTAAGCACAACACGTTTGCCTTTGGAGTTTAGCTGTCCATGCTCTGTGCCAGGCTACCCTATGTGGACTGGTAATCCCAGGTCTAACACAGACAATAATTGCAGGTTACATCGTTACAATGGTTACACAGTTATTAGACCCTGGCAACATAGTTACAAGTAAGGTCGAGACAAACAAAAAGGACATATGCGTAAGGGAAAAAGCAGGCAAGGGGAGAGATTCAAGGGAGGGGGTAAAAGCAGGGGAAGTAGACAGAGAATGGAGGAGGGAAAGAGGAGGAGAGGGTGAGAGACACAGCATGGAACGAGGAGAGGGAGGATGACGGGGACACAAACCGGTAGACGAGTCAAAGCTGCATCCAAAGTCCAGTAAGCTGTGATCCCAGGCGAAGTGGTATCATTTCCCCATCTCTGTTGCGAGAGGCTCCCTAAACACAGCGGACTCTCTCAGAGGGGTCTCTGAGACTCCAAGGCCTACATACTGGATCCTTCCCCAAAAAGGGGAGAGGGAGTGCTTTGGTAAGGGGTGCCATGCCATACCTCAACTGTGAGTGGCTCCCTTGGCGCTGTGGACTCTCTCAGCGGGTTCGTTGAGACTCCGGAGTATATATATATTGGATCTTTCCCCAACAAGGGGAGAAGGAGTGCTTAGTCAAAGGGCACAAAAGGACAGGGGGCTAGGCAGTGTAGCAAGCAAGGGGAAAGATTCTGGTGAGAGGGGATAGGAGCAAGGGAAGTAGACAAAGAACTAGAGAGTGCAAAATGAGAACAGATAGACAGATAGGAGACAAGGAAAAATCAGAGTTACAGAAATACGATGGGGGGGATGGGCGAGACAGGGAGAGGGGGAGAAAAACTGTGCCCAAAGTCCGGCTGGGTAGGTGACAGTCAGGGGGTGAACCAAGGCTGATCTCCTCAATAGCTGAACAGAGCAGCTCCACTGGGCGTCGGACATAGTGCTCGGATTCCACTGTCAGGATGGAGGTAAGGGGTATACTCAGAGATTGTCATTGTGCGTTGAGTAGGTGGGGGTCGCTTCCACCCCTCGCTCACCTCTGCTCCATCGCTGCCTCTTTGCTTTGTTTACTCTGTCCCAGGGTTCCAACAGGCGCCCCCGTCCCAGGCACATTCTCTACCTAGTGAAGGTAGCAACGAAGAAATGCAAGACCTTGTTATTAGTGGCTCTTTCGGGTAAGGTGAGAGCCGTCTGGTCAGCCACCCGCCGCCCTTCGTTCTTTGTGTATCGAAGGCGCTTTCTCCAAAGGTGTATGGGACCCTCTGTTGGTGTTGCTCCATTTCCTGGGGCCCCCACGACTCACGTCTCCTCCTCCTAGATGTTCGCTAAGTGTTAGGCGTCGATCCCCGCCTCTTTGAGCGCACAGGGCAGATAGCTTAATGGCAAGGGTATGTACTGGCACCCACTCTGTTCACCCTATTAATCAATAGCTTAATCGAAACACTGCCTGACTGCAGAGGTGATCCAAGTTAGCTGACCAAGCAGTGGCATTTCTGCTATTTGCAGATTACACCCTACTTATTTCTAAGACCCCGTTGGGGCTCCAGATTTATTGGACTGCTTTTTAGCATCTTGCGGGAAATTTGGGTTGGAAATTAACGTAATGAAAACATAATTCATGGCTTTTAAGGGGCACTGTTAAAATAGGTGATACTCCATTCGAGAAGGTGAAGCATTTTGACTACCTGGGGATAATGGTGACAAACTCACTATCTTGGGCCCCTCAAGTTGCAAAGCACCAATTATCACTTCAATATGAAAGTTCAGAGTTCATTAAAAAAAAATTAAAATGTCATGCTATAGGCCTGTTGCTTCAGTTATTAAAGTGTTTCAAGCGAAGGGTGTTGGAGCAGCAGTATATGGCGCAGAGCTCTGTGGCCAAAATAATGTAGGGGTGATTGGAAAAACAGAGAATGTCTTTATGAGATCAGTCTGTAACTTCCCTGAAATGCCCGCACAGACTCCCATGCGCTTGGACCTGGGGCTTAAAAATGTAGCACTTGATTGGCTTTAGGCCTTTTGCTTTCTGGATACGAGTATAATCAAACAGTTCCCCACTTCCCTTGAGACAATCACATCTTGATGTGGTGGCATTAGACACTAAAGGGAATATCCTTTGGCTAAATAATATAAAGAGTTGAATGCTTAAACTGGGTATGAGCGAGCTCTGGACCAGGCCAGATAGTTTTGAGAATACATACATTGTACATAACGAAACCGAACCGCACAGGAGAAGGCTTCGCAGAGAAGTATTCAAATTAGAGGTCATCAGCGCTTTATTTCAGCTTGCAGCGCGCTTTTCAGAGGCATTTAATTTTTAGAATAAATTTTAATAGGTGGGATATCGCTTTTCTCACGGTACATTTTTATGTGTATGCCCGCTTACCTGCACTATAAATTGTTCCCTCACCGCTGTTAAGCGGGTCTCTCGCCACAGCCACAAACTTTACGGCCATCTTGGGGATAGTGGGGACGTTCCTTGGGCGCCATCTTGGGGCCGCGTTCTAGCTGTCAGGCGGCTATTCTACGACGTCTATTTAAGACGCTCGTATTTGCAACCCGTCTTGTACATAACGAACCCGAACTGCACAGGAGAAGGCTTCGCAGAGAAGTATTCAAATTAGAGGTCATCAGCACTTTATTTCAGCTTGCAGCGCGCTTTTCAGAGGCATTTAATTTTTAGGATAAATTTTAATAGGTGGGATATCGCTTTTCTCACGGTACATTTTTATGTGTATGCCCGCTTACCTGCACTATAAATTGTACCCTCACCGCTGTTTAGCGGGTCTCTCGCCACAGCCACGAACTTTACGGCTATCTTGGGGATAGTGGGGACGTTCCTTGGGCACCATCTTGGGGCAGCGTTCTAGCTGTCAGGCGGCTATTCTACGACGCCTATTTAAGACGCTCGTATTTGCAACCCGGTCTTGTACATAACGAAACCGAACCGCACAGGAGAAGGCTTCGCAGAGAAGTATTCAAATTAGAGGTCATCAGCGCTTTATTTCAGCTTGCAGCGCGCTTTTCAGAGGCATTTAATTTTTAGGATAAATTTTAATAGGTGGGATATCGCTTTTCTCACGGTAAATTTTTATGTGTATACCCGCTTACCTGCACTATAAATTGTTCCCTCACCGCTGTTTAGCGGGTCTCTCGCCACAGCCACAAACTTTACGGCCATCTTGGGGATAGTGGGGACGTTTCTTGGGCGCCATCTTGGGGCAGCATTCTAGCTGTCAGGCGGCTGTTCTACGACGTCTATTTTAACCAGCCACATGCCAGCACGCAGCGTTGACGCGCAGCGGTCACGCCTTGGGCGCGCCTGCGGCTCGCCAGAGGCGAGCCCATCTACGCCCATCCACGACCAGCCGGGACCAGGGGCCACAACCCCTGGCCATTTCATTAGGTATTGTAGAACCTCTTTATTACAGTTTAACAGGGTTGATGCTCTGCCCACTCAGGAATGTACAGCCTTATTACGACAGGAAGGGCTACTCAAGTCCCCACGGTCGAAGGAGGGAATAAATATTCGGACGGCTGACACTACCTTGAAGTAAGGTCTGCTAAATACTCGCTCCCTACATAGGCACAATTTAGAAATTTTCTCGCTATTACAGGACGGTGGCGTTGATATCCTTGGGGTCACAGAAACGTGGCTCGAGGAGTCCTCAACACTTGATCTGGTGGCCTCTCTCCCCCCGAATTTTGAGGCTATTTGCCTCAATCGTATGGGTACGAAGAGAGGAGGGGGGGTAGCGCTCTTCTATAATAGTTGCTGGAAGACTGAAAGAGTATGCGCGGAAAATCTTGGTGGAGCAGAGGCTCTGGGAGTGAAATTTGAGATGGGCACCACTTGTTGGGTCATCTTATTGGTATATCGCCCTCCCTGGGCTGAACCAACCTTTCTGGATCACTTTTTGGAGGTCGTGCATGACCTCAGGTCCCGGTATGAGAACTTGATGATAATGGGAGACTTCAACTTCCATTGAGAGCTTTCCCCAAAGGTAGGGCAAGCTCTTCACCTTGAAGAGGCGTTAATGACCTTAGGTATGTATCAAATAGTAACCGGCCCCACACATGATAAAGGTCATACATTAGATCTGGTATGGATCACAGACCCCTTGCCAGACCATGTTACTACTTCACCGTGTGCCTGGTCGGATCACTATCTAATCACAGGTCAGAGGAAGATTAAACGGGTTGGGAACAGACAGAGAACGGTGTGGAAAATGGTAAGAAGATGGAATAACATCAATAAGGAAGAGTTGGTTGGACACCTATTAAACTCAGCCAAGTTAAATATAGCGAATGAGAATGTCGAGGCGGGCAGTCAAAAATTACTTGATAAATTGAAGAATGCCATTGATGCAGTTGCTCCAGCAAAAAAGGTGAAATGGGTGGATAGAGGGATGGGGGCTCCCTGGTTTGATGAAACTCTAAGATCTAAGAAACAGGCGCTCCGAAAGGTGGAGAGAGCCTGGAGGAGGGATTATAATACCAATACCCGGAACCTATATGTGCAGGAGCTTGCACAATACAAAAAGGCTATATTAGCTCGCAAAGCAGAGTTCTTTGAGAACAGAATAGCGACAGCTTGTGTCCCACAGAAAGACATTTTCAAAGTACTCAAGGAATTGAGAAACATCAAAGAGCAGAAACCAGAGTTTTCCCAGGAAGACTGTCAGAATTTCCAGGATTTCTTTATAAGAAAAATTGAAGACCTCCAGGGTGAAATATCCCGGACGCCAATTTTTGACTGTCCATTACATATTACGCAGGATTCCCCTGAGGTACATCACTTCATAAACACACTACCCTTGATTACTAAGGAGATGCTGGTCAGTCTGGCAGAGAGGGTAAATTCTGGCTCTCAGGCAGACCCCTGCCCACCCAGTGTTTTTAAGCTCGCGATGTCAGGATTTGAAGAGGATGTACTTACCCTCTTCAATAGATCCCTAGAGATGGGACAGGTCCCAACTTCTTTCAAAGAGGCTAGGTTGATCCCACTTCTTAAGAAACCGGGGGCTGACGTAAAAAATCTAAAAAACTATAGGCCCATCTCTCAATTACCCTTTTTAGCCAAAATGATTGAGGAGCATGTTTTGATACACCTGTCAAATCATCTGGAGACCAACGCTTTGTTAGAGCGAAATCAGGCCGGCTTTCGAAAACATCATAGCACGGAGCTTGTGATGGTAGCCATCCTGGACGAACTAAGATGTAGAGCTGACAAAAAGATCCCCGGGGCCCTGGTGCTCTTAGATCTCTCAGCCGCGTTCGACACGGTGAGTCACAACCTACTGTTGAAACGCATGAGAGATCTGGGCATCGGGGGGACCGCGCTGGGCTGGTTAACTTCATTCCTGCAGGGAAGATCGCAGAGGGTCCAGCTGTCAGATTTGGTCTCTACATCAGCGGCTATAACCTGTGGAGTACCGCAGGGTTCTGCCCTTTCACCGCTCCCTTTTAATATATACTTACAGCCACTGATCTCTGCTCTAAATCAGATGGAGTGTCAGATCTACAACTATGCCGACAACACACAGATTATCATACAAATTGAGGACTCACCTGGAGCCCAAGCTAGGCTACATAACATCTTAAAATTCACGAGTAATTGGATGTCCTCCAACTCCTTGAAGATCAACCCAGAGAAGACCGAAGTGTTGCCCATTACCATCTCGGGCAACCCCTGGAACGATCACCTCTGGCCTCAGGAGCTGGGTAGGACCCCGATACCAGCGAGGGTGGTGAAAAGCCTGGGCATCCACATTGATGGTAACCTATCCATGAAAAACCAAGTGTCGTCGGTGGTAGGCACATGCGTTGGCCTCCTAAGGCAACTCCGGAAAATCTCTTCAATGCTGTCTTTTTCTACGCTAAGGACGGTGGTGTCCGCAATGATCTTAGGACGTCTGGACTATGGGAGTGCCCTCTATGTTGGGCTCCCCCAGAAACAACTTTCGAGACTGCAAATAGTGATGAATGATGCAGCTAGACTGATCTTTGGAAAATCCAGAAGCACGCATGCCTCTCCTCTTTTATGCCAATTACATTGGCTCCCCATTAGGCAGAGGATTTTATTCAAAGGTCTGTGCATCGCACATAAGGCGGTTTATGGTAATGCTCCTAGCTACATTAAAGCCAGACTGGTGCAGTACATCCCCAGAAGGACCCTGCGCTCGTCGGAGGACACTCTTCTGGTTAGCCTGCGCTACCGTATGACCACCCTCGGTGGACGTGCTTTTTCAACTACCCTGCCGGCAGCTTGGAATAAGCTACAATTAGGCTTACGGAAGGAACCAAATTTATTGCCTTTTAGGCGAATGTTAAAAACTGTGCTCTTTCGAGAAGTGTGGGGTTTGATATAACTCGGTTGCCTGTTTTTCTGTAACGATCAGTTTTCAAGTACAAGCGCTTAGAGACCAATCGGTGATAATGCGCTATACAAATGTAATAAAGAAATAAATAAATAAAATAAATAAATACATCTCTGATTAATCTAAAGATGAGATACTGGGACCATATTAACAAGTTATGGCTTTTAGGGGGAAGTACTGAGGAGCTAACTAGGAGGTTCCTGGATTTTAAGGACTATATGCATCAAGAGGAATTCTGACCATCATAGAATCTCCGTTAGCAAAATCCATGTTTCTAAAATTCAGATACAGTATTTTTTCAGTCAATTAGTTTTGCAGTAAATGGAAAGACGTTAATATCACGCCCATTTGTTCCTCTTGTTCGGCAATCCATGAAAATGAAGAACATTTCTTGTTTTTTTGCCCGAGTATATTGAGATCAGAAGCACCTGGTTAATCCCAATATGTCGCATCTAATCAGTTATTCACTTAAAATACGTTATTCGAATTCTCAGAAGTGATTGCTCAGAGTCGTTAGTCTTTATCTTGGCTGGATATTTGCTGTATGCATGGAGATCAAGAAAAAGAAAGATGAAACTCCCCACAAATTAATGTATACTAACCCGTGTTGTACTGGCCTGTGGCGACTTACATCTCATCTAATCAATGATTTTATTTTTTAATGTCAGGATATTGTGAACATGCAAGGCAATTGAGACAAATATTAGTGCTCAGGATGTTAAAATGATTTATTACTGTGGAAATGAACTTGCGGAGTTGTTTTGTATTAGTCCACCTTTCACCATTTTTGACATCCTGTACTAGAATTGTATACCTTATAGGTTTACTATTTTTATGATCTTAACTCAAAGGTTTTTACGAGTAAATGAACAACAGTAAATTATTGTATATGCATGAGATATGAATGAGCTTTTATAGTTTTTGCAAAAACAGAATAAAAGACATTTCTACAGTTCTCTACCAGGGGATTCTCAGGATTCAGGGGAGGCCATTTCCCGACACATACGTCTATATCCCTGGAGCCGACCCTTTATCTCTCCGCACCACAGTAAGGCCTCTTGGCCGAGAGCCAGGGAAGAAATCCTTTCCCTCACTGGCGCTAGGAGTTGTGTGTGGGAGGAAGTGCACAGCATAGAGAGGTCGCTAAAAGCTCTGGCTCGTCGCTTCTATGAAACAAGTTATCATCATCGTTATTTGTCAAACATAAAACAGGACGCTAATAGTCAGCAACAACAGCCTAATATTCATTTTAATGAAGCAACTTGCCATGGCCGGGAAGGGAAATGTCCTTGGTGTGCCATACAACTTCACTACATCCCTTATTTACTAGAGGATATATATGCATTGTTCGCACCACGCAGTGTAATTTAGAGCTGCGTACACAGGTCTTTAAAACGGTAGTAAATTCACCCTGCCACCATGGTCTGAAGTGCGAGAGTATGTACTAATTTCAATGAGGCAATTCTGAACTTAGTTTGCTTCTATTTAAACAGAACTAAGTTTAGGTTCAAATGCTTCAGGGCTTGATCGCGTGGATTCTTCCACATCACTCAGTGACTAGCTTGCATGCCATTTCCAAATGTTTTGTTTCTCCCTTTCCTTACACAAAAAACACACAGCTCACAATCCCTCAATGCGAGTCAGGCACAAGTGTGGATTCCTCTGCCCCCTTTCACTCTCCCTTGTATCTACTCAATAATCCAGGTGCATCTGCTGCATTGAAGGAGTAGAGCTTAAACTGTCTTATGTGGCGAATATAGGACAGGTCTGTAGATAGTGGGGTACTATGGTCTGGCTCACCCGCTTCCCATGTATTTCCCGCCTCACCCGTTTTCTACTGCAGACTCTTCCTTTACTCCTAAACAAATTCACAAAGGCTCTGACTCCCAGCTGCTGTAACAACACCGCCTCCTCTTTAGCTGCGAATTCTAAAATGTTCAAATCCCCTGCGTCACTTCCTGTGGGCTGCATCACTCACTGCATGCCCAACGCAGTTTCTTAGTTTTTTGGGGGTCTTCAGTTGGACACTGGAGCCGTTGTGTTTCTGATTGTTTCACACAAAGCTAGCTCTCATTGGCTGCAGTTATTGCTGTCTCACCGTAACAGAGACAGCTCCAATTGGCTAAAACATTGACAACAGTCATTTTTGCCCTGTAGTTATGGTCTGAGGATAATGCACTTTTTTCTCAACTACTTTTTTCACCCAGACTATGGAGGAGTTCAGAGTTGGGAGGAAATGTGCTTTGCTGTAACCATGGAAACCCCATGCGTGATAGAGAGTGCAAAAACTCTGCGAACTCCGCCAGCGGAGCGGAATTTACCTCCGAACCCTTCTAATTAACCACAGACCTGCTATCTGCCTCAGCTGGACTTTGAGATTCTTCTTGGCTATGATTAAACCCAGATCTGTGACTGGGGGTGAATGTTTGACAATGTTCAACATTCCGTCCATCATCTTTTTGTGTTGCATTTTCACCCGAGTGGGAAGGGTATGCCCAGATGTGGGTCCCATGCTCAGTAACCCAACGTTCTCAAGCTAGCCTGGCTGATGAGGGGTAAAGCCCGAAACCGATCTGAGGATGTTTGTTTTCTGGTCTAGGGAGGACCTGGCTTGGCAGTTCAGGCTGGACTGTTCCAATGTGCAACAGGGGCAAGGCTGATTTGCATAAGGCTGAGTACAAACTGAAATGGCGTGGCGAGCAAAATAACAATGGATTAAACCCAGGTCTGTGACTGGGGGTGAATGTTTGGCATATTCTACATTCACCATCATCTTTTTTGTTGCATTTTCATGCTGAGTGGGAAGGGTATGCCCAGACGTGGGTTCCGTGCTCACTACACCACTGGTCTCAAGCTAGCCTGGCTGATGATCGATGATGCCCCGAAACCGGTCCCAGGATGCTTGTTTTCTGGTCCAGGGAGGCCCTGGCTTGGCAGTTCAGGTTGGTCTGTTCCCATGGGGAACAGGATCAAGGCTGATTTGCATATGGCTGGGTCAACCTGGTATGGCGTGGTGAGCAAGATTACAATGGATTAAACCCAGATCTGTGACTGGGGGTGAATGTTTGAGAATGTTCAACATTCCCTCCATTATCTTTTTGTGTTGCATTTTCACTCTGAGTGGGAATGGTATGCCCAGACGTGGTTCCCTTGCTCACTACACCACCGGTCTCAAGCTAGCCTGACTGATAAGAGGTAATGCCTCGAAACCAGTCCGAGGATGTTTGTTTTCTGGTCCAGGGAGGACCTGATTTGGTAGTTCAGGCTGGAATGTTCTCATGGGGAATAGGGTCAAGGCTGATTTATATATGGCTGGGTCCAAACTGAAATGGCGTAGCGAGCAAAATAACGATGGATTAAACCCAGATCTGTGACTGGGGGTGAATGTTTAACAATGTTCTACATTCCGTCCATTATCATTTTGTGTTGCATGTTCACCCTGAGTGGGACGGGTGTGCCCAGACGTGGGTCCGTGCTCACTACACAATCGTCCTCAAGCGAGCATAGCTGATTAGCCGTGATGCCCGAAGCCGGTCCCAAGATGCTTGCTTTTTGGTCCAGGGAGGACTTGGCTTGGCAGTTCAGGCTGGTCTGTTCCCATGGAGAAAAGGGTTAAGGTTGATTTGCATATGGCTGGGCCCAAACTGGAATGGCGTGGCGAGTAAAATAACAATGGATTAAACCCAGATCTGTGACTTGGCGTGAACGTTTGACAATGTTCAACATTCTGCCCATCATCTTTTTGTGTTGCATTTTCACCCTGAGTGGAACGAGTATGCCCAGACGTGGGTCTCGGGCTCACTACACAACCGTGCTCAAGCTAGCCTGGCTGATGAGCCATGATGCCTCGAAGCCGGTCCCAGGATGCTTGTTTTTTGGTCCAGGGAGGACCTGGCTTGGCAGTGCAAGCTGGTCCAGGGAGGACCTGGCTTGACAGTGCAAGCTGGTCTGTCCTCATGGAGAAGAGGGTCAAGGCTGATTTGCAAATGGCTGGGTCCAAACTGGAATGGCGTGGCGAGCAAAATAACAATGGCTTAAACCCAGATCTGTGATTGGACGTGAATGTTTGAATATGATCAACATTCTGTCCATCATCTTTTTGTGTTGCATTTTCACCCTGAGTGGGAAGGGTATGCACAGACGTGGGTTCCGTGCTCACTACAACACCGGTCTCAAGCTAGCCTGGCTGATGAGCGGTAATGCCCCAAAACCGGCCCCAGGATGCTGGTCCCTTCCCATGGGGAGCAGGATCAAGGCTGACTGGCATATGGCTGGGACCAATCTGGAATGACGTGGCAAGCAAAATAGCGATGGATTCAACCCCAATCTGTTACTGGGAGTAAATGTTTGACAAATTTCAACATTCTATCCATCATCTTTTTCTGTTACATTTTCACCCTGAGTGGGAAGGCTATGCTCAGATGTGGGTCCCGTGCTCACTACGCCACCATTTTGAACCTAGCCTGGCTGCTGAGGGATGATGACCTGGAACTGGTCCCAGGATGCTTGTTTTCTGGTTCAGTGAGGATATGACTTTGCAGTTCGGTCTGGACTGTTCCCATGGGGAACAGGGTCAAGGCTGATTTGCATATGGCTGGGTCCAAACTGGAATGGCGTGAAAAGCAAAATAACAATGGCTTAAACCCAGATCTGTGACTGGGGGTGAATGTTTGCCAATGTTCAACATTCCGCCCATCATCTTTTTGTCTTGTATCTTGGCTTTGAGGCACTTGTGGACTCTAAGACACTTTGGTGGACTCTTCTCCCCCTCTGCTCTTGCAGTGCCATCAGAAGCTCAATTCTGCAAATCAGTGGGTATTGTCACCACTTCTTAACCATTGTGTCGTACAGTTGAACTTGGATTGCATGCACTGAGTTAGGCAGTCCCCCACATTTGACAGCTGCTTTGGTGGCCAGGAAAATTTGAAAGGGGCCATGCCAACAGGATTTCAAGCACAACTGAGGTCATGGCCCTACTCCTGACTCAGGAAGGCAGTTGTTGCTTCATTCTGGTTAGAGACAGAACACACCACCTCAGCCAGTCCTTTGCAGTAGTTGAGAATCATATAATCTGAAATATTTACATGCTCATTAGCAGTCAGCTTCATGGCTATCCCCATGAGAATGTCGTGCTGTGACAAATGCTTGTTCACTGATCAGGGGTACTTCGGAAATTCTTAAATATTAGAGGTATATCTCCAGCCACTTGAGAGATTTAGACACACATACACTTTAGCAAGGCGAGATTTCAGTGTGCCTTCTCGACGATTCAGGTTTCTTTAGACTGTAACGACAATGCAGTCTTTGTTCAACTAACAAGGCTACACACAGCATTCTTAGGACCTTATTATTGAAGTGAATTCCACTGTCTGACCTTAGAGAAACCGGGAATCTCAACCTGAGGATCCATTCACGCAGTAATAGCTTAACTACAATAAGAATTTCCTTTCTCCTGGTTGGGTATTCCACCACCCTACAAGAGAAGATGCACACCACAACTAAACAAACATAAATCCCATTGCACACAGGCATCTTGATAAATTCTAACTGCATGCAATTGAAAGGATCTGCAGACCTCCTTGTATGGCTCTGTATGACTAGTATTCTCCTTCCCACATTCAACTGTTGACATGTCAAGCACGGGTGTCTGATGTTATTGGGCATTGCCCTGAAACGGGGATGAAACCAATTCTGCTTGAACACCCTCCCCATCGCATCCCTCTCTTTATGCTTGGGACCATGAAAGTGTAAAACCATAGGCAACAATTGACTGTTTGGTAAAACAGGTCTTTCATCTACAGAAACCCAAACCTCATCCTCATTCTTCACACCAGCAGCTCTGACCCATCCCTACTTCTCACTCTCTGGTGATTCTTCCTGCAATCTCTTAACCTCCTCCCATGTATCAGAAACACTTAGCAACAGATTCTGGGCAGTCTTGCTTCCAAATGCATTAGACTATTCTACATTGAAGGCACAGAACCCTTGAGCAGAATACTGGGCAACTTCCTCAGCATAATGATTTCCGAAAGTGACACTTCACAACTGCTATCTCGAGAGGCATCTGAATTGTGTTGAGCAATCTTGTGATGTACATCCGATTCCAGAATGGGGATCCAGAAGATGTCATAAACTCACATTGTGACCGCAACTTTCCAAAATCATGGACGACACCAAAGCCATACTGACTGTCAGTGTAAATAGTAACTTTCAATTGATATAAAATACAACATGCTCCAATAAGACTGACAAATATAGCCAATTGGGCAGAGGTTACATCACCCAGATAGGGCCTTGTACTACATCCTCTAAGGTGCAGACAGGATAAGCAGCTTTCAGATTTTCCCCATCTTCTTGTAAACAGGAGCCGTCCTCAAATAATACCTAATCAGGCTCTGCTAGGTTTTTATCTTTAAAATCAGGTCTTGGCTTGGTGCACAATTCAGTCACATAAAAACAGTCATATTTAAATCCCCTCCCCCCCCCCAATCCATTTCAATTTCAGGCAATGGCAGCAAAGTGGCAGGATTCAAACACTCACACCGTTTCAATCTAATGTTGTCTGCCACCAGCATACCTTGTTCATTACTAGTGAGTTGACTACTGGTCAGATGCTGTGTCCTAATCCATGTTAGAAGTGCTTCCATAGAGTGTGGAACCATCACAGTGAGTGAATAACCCAAAACAATACCGCCACTCTGCTGTATTCTGATACCAACTTCAGCCATGGCTTTTAGGCAACCCAGCAAACCCACGGCTACTAGGTCATGCATAGAAGACAAATAGGCCACGTTCCTTTAAAATTCAACATGGGTTTCTGTGAGCATAGAGAGAGAACACCCTTCTCTCTCACTGCAATATAAGATGAACTCTTCACTGTGATCTGGCATTCCTAGTGCCGGGCACGACAAAGACTTTCTCTCAGTTCAATTCATGCTCCCAGGGTAGTCGATCAGACACATCTTTGTGTTTTAAGCTCTGTAGAGACTTTCCCACTAGGGAAATATTGGATATCCACAGACAGATTCCTTGCTCCTTTTTCATTGTGATGTACTAGATACAGGACTTCCTTCTGACAGTACTGAAATTTACTTGGTGACACCTTATGTCTGTTCTTGGTCAAATGGTTTAGTTGGGAAATAGTATCTTGCTTACATGCTTCTTGTGATATCAATGCCTCTAACAAGCAATCAATATATTGAACAAGAACTGAATTGCATGGTGGCTTCAGGGTCGCCAGGTTCTTTTTCAATATCTGATCTAGGGGCTCTCTGTATACCTTTGCGGAACTCAGCACTATGCCAAAATTCTATTTTGGGACCAGAACACAAATAAAAACTGTCTCTCTTTGTGCGATGGGCTGTAAAAGAATGCCTGGCACAAATCGACCACTGTGAACCACTTCGCTTCCCAGGGTATCTGAAATAATGTTACTGGAAGATTTGGTACCACAGAACAACATGGGACAACAATGATATTAATATTTCAGAGGTCTTGGACTATTTGGTACTTTCCGTTATGTTTCTGCAGGTCCATGATCTGGTAGATACATGGACTCCCAAAAATCTCTTCTAGAGTTCCTTGTTGTGTCTCGGACTCAGTTACTGAGACAATTTCAGCAACTGGTGAGAGACTGTACCGTGGCATTTGGAGAGACTTGGCATATGGTTTAACAGTTATGCGCACTGTCTCTACACCTTTCGGATTTGAAGAACCTTTCAGATCAGGAGGCAAATCATCTGCAGTCATCATGGGAAACAACCCAACGGGCGTTCCCGGTTTGGCCAATTTAAAATCTACATCTTCATCATGAGTCTGGAACTCAATATGCTTTGGGTGTACAGTATATCATGCAGTCTAACTTGCACAGTAAATCCCTGTCCACTAAATTGACTTGACTTGACTCACACACTACAAACTGATGATCCTCTTTGAAGGAACCTAGGTATGCAATCCTACACCCCTGTCAGGCACTGTCATTGTGGCTGATCAGATCCATAATCTCCTGAAACATCGGAGATGGAACACTGTTGGAAACTTCCATGATTCTCAAAGGGACTAGGGTTAGCTCAGGGAGTCTGATTCACATTAAACATCAGGTTACTCTGCGTTTTCTGCCCCATCAGGGCTAGGGGCATCTGCATTATCAAATAAGCATAGGTGTCAAACCGGTTGTCAAGTCTGTGATGATATATTATATAGCTGGCAATGCAAATCATTACAAAATACAAGATGCAGAATAAAGGCAGTATCAGTTCCATAAAGGTAGTTGCCTATTCTGAATAAAGTATCAAAGAGTGACACAGGGAAATTATAAGCGGATGGTGTCAGTCTCAAATGAACCAAATTAAGCTTAATTGGAAATAGGTAGAAATGTTCAAGAGACACAGTCAAGAACCAAGTATAGGGGAAACCTGTACAGTTGGGAAAAGGTCTTCCCTCAGCGAAGTCAGGTCAGGTTTTGCTAACTATTTTACGTGACACACAATTAAATCAAACAGAATTCTTCTGAAACTTTCTCCCACTAATTCCCAACCGATGGAACTAATCAAGTTGTACCGTTTCCCGGGAGCAGGTTAACTCTATTAACAGAGGCTCACACAGCTGCACTGCCTTGAAGATATCAACTGTCCTTTTCACCTGGTAGAGAAGGACTTTTCCCATCCCAAACCACTGTGTAAATAATAACAAGTATCCAATTAGTATTCTAAGCTAACATTTTTAAATGCAAAACACCGAGATACTCTTCTAGCTATCATCAATTGCCAGCCACCTGAAACAAAACAAAAACGAGAAAGCACATTAGAGGGTGCACAGACAAAATATCGACTCCAAAATATCGAATGGACAAAATATCGAGTTAAAAATATCGATAATAATAAAATATCGATCACAAAAATATCGTTGGTCAAAATATCGATTAAAATAATGATAAAAAAATATTGAGTACAAAAATATCGACAAAATATATATAAATAGTCAAAGTAAAAAATTTCAAAAATATGTAGAAAAAAGGTTAAAAAAATAACACATTTGTATTAATAGTAATATAAATTTTAGTTAATGTTTAGTAGCGGGATGTTGGGTTAATAGGGGATAAGGGTGGGGAGTAATTTAATAATAATTAATTAATATATGTTTGTAAATATTTTTAATGATTAATTAATTGGTAATTAATTAATATTAATTAGTTAATTAATTAATATAATTTTGTACATATTTATAATTAGTAATTAATTGGTAATTAAATAATATTAATTAGTTAATTACATTAATTAGAGTAATTTATTTATATATATAATTTTTAGTTATTGTTAATTAATTATTTGGGAAAAAATAATATTAATTATTAAATTAAATTAATTACAGCTAATGTGCTAATATATTTACTTTATTGTTATTGTTAATTAATGATTAATTGGTAATTAAATAATATTAATTAATTTTGGGTAAAGGAGTATTTTTAGGGTTCAGGGTCAGTTTTCAGTTTTTGGGTAAAGGGGTATTTTTAGGGTTCAGGGTCAGTTTTCAGTTTTTGGGTAAAGGAGTATTTTTAGGGGTCAGGGTCAGTTTTCAGTTTTTGGGTAAAGGGGTATTTTTAGGGTTCAGGGTCAGTTTTCAGTTTTTGGGTAAAGGGGTACTTTTAGGGTTCAGGGTCAGTTTTCAGTTTTTGGGTAAAGGGGTATTTTTAGGGTTCAGGGCCAGTTTTCAGTTTTTCAGTAAAGGGGTATTTTTAGGGTTCAGGGTCAGTTTTCAGTTTTTGGGTAAAGGGGTATTTTTAGGGTTCAGGGTCAGTTTTCAGTTTTTGGGTAAAGGGGTATTTTTAGGGTTCAGGGTCAGTTTTGGGTTTTTGGGTAAAGGGGTATTTTTAGGGTTCAGGGTCAGTTTTGGGTTTTTGGGTAAAGGGGTATTTTTAGGGTTCAGGGTCAGTTTTCAGTATCTTATTTAATTATAGTATGTTACTATATATATATATATGTTTTAACAAATAATATTGTAAAAAATTTTTTTATTACTTTCATTTATTATTTAATTATTATAAGTTAATGTAAGTATTTTTAAGTATATTTTAGTAATTAAATTTTAAAATAAATTTAATTTAACACTGATTTTAATAAAGTCGATATTTTTTACAACTATATTATTGTAAACAATATTTTGTACTCAATATTTTTGTACTTACCTGTTTGTAGATACAAACTCGATATTTTCACTGTCGATATTTTGTCCACAATATTTTTGCAAGTCGATATTTTGTCCCTCGATATTATTTCAGTGATCCCATTAGAAGACTCATTATAGTGTATAATGAAAAATACTTTGGGCAACTGAGGCCTAATCACAGTAAGGCCTATGTTAATTATACATTTTGATTACTATGAATGCATCATAGGCTAATGATGATAGTAAGGATATATAAACATGTGGCTTCTTTATATAGGTATGTTGCCACACTCGAACCCACGGGTTAACATTTTAACACGTGGTTTAACATATGATTAGTAATGATTACAGAGCACTACATTTTGCAGCTCCACGAGTGACGAGAAGAATGTATAAAGCTAGCATGCCTGACCTTCTGAGATGGGAGGCTACCACTTCCATCACCTTCGTGATAAGTCGAGGTGATGAAGTTAAACCAAAAGGAAGAAACACAGATTGGTAGCATGTAGAACCCCCTACCTATCAAGAACACCTCTGGTTTGACCGCAGTATAGGGATATGAAAGTACGCTTCCTAAAGGTTGAGCAACACCATCCAATCTCCAAGTTCCAACACCATTAGTACTTGAGCTAGGGTCAGTGACCTGCACTTTTCCATTTTGAGGAACAAGTCCAAATTCCTGAGGATTAGGATTGGACAGAGACCATAGTCCTTTATTTATGAGCATAACATCCCTGGCCCCGTTCCTGCTCTGTCACTAACTCCACTGCTTATTTCAGGAGAAAAGCTGGCATCTCTTGTTGTTGTATGGCTAGGTGGGCTGAAGACAAAGAAGAGGGTGGGGGATGAATGGGGCTGAGCCTAAAGAAAGGCAAGGCTGTAACCATTTTCTATGATTTGAAGGACCCAGAGGTCTGAAGGAATGGACTTCCAAGATAACAGAAAGTGAGACACCTCCCCCCCACACATATTCCGGATAACTTGGGAAAGCAAACTAGTCCTCCTTTCTGGGCAGTGCAGGAGAAAGCAGAAGAGGGTTGCAGGGAGGGTCCACTGCCTTTTCCCTGGCTTCTACCTCTGTACTGCCTGACCGGAGGATTAGGTTATTATGAGAGTTGAGGCTGGTATCATCTTTGGCGAAAGGAAGACCCAATTGAAAAGTTGCCACAGCAATAAAACTGGCTGTAATCTTTGGACTGGGGCAGGAGCTGCAGGCCAAGAGAGCGCGCAGTGGCCTTGCTGGTTTTGAAACACTTCAAAGCTGAATCAGCCTTGTCATCATAAAGCCCCACCATATCAAGTACATAAGATATGCCTGGACATCTGCAGAAAAGTTGAATGTGCGGAGCCCAGCATGTTTATGAATGGTGATGGAAGTGTCCATAGCATGGGTCATGAATCGGCTGTGAGTCAAGTGCTGATTTTATAATTTGGGGAGAGGCATTTTGACCATCAAGAAGGATCTCTTAGAAATGCTCTTTCATGTCATCTGGGACATGAGGCAACACCATTTCAGCCATATCCCACAAGGCATGATTACACCTAGCTAGAAGGCTGTTAGTTTTAAAGGACTTCAGGGCCATACATCCTGCGGAAAAAGCCTTTTCGCCCCAAGCATCAAAACGTTTTGACACCCTATTGGAGGTTGCTTTGGCAAAAGAACATTCAGATTGGACCCCAGAACATAAAGCTTGAATATCACGGCTCTCCGGTGAGGGGTGGGCCCAAAGGAACACTTGGCCACTTGGAGCAAGGCAATAGCGGCAGCGTACAAGCCGTTTGACATTGTTAACCAAAAAAGGGATTGTCCACCTTATCCCACAAAGCCTGGGCTATTACATGCAAACACAATAAAAAAGTATATATTGGAGGCCAATTGTAACCTATATTAGTTATCCACGATGAAACAGTAAATCTTCATAGGGACTCTGATTTAATTAATCATGATTAACAAATTGGTATCATTCTTTAAGAATGCCAACCCATAAATATATCTACAGTTCATAGGTATCTCTGAATACACACATACATGACTAGTGGACACACAATGAACATATTGAACAATATAGTCCGGACAATAGATGTAACAATATATATCAAGAGTTCACCTGCTGCTTGTCCACCAAGACATTCAACATAGACTTTCGATTTATGTGGCAATTTCATTCCATTAAATACATCTCGGAGGTAGTCATAGATATAAGGAGGCAGTAGGAAAAATCTCCCCTTATTTCCTATCTCCTTATCAAAACAATCCATCAGCACACAATCCCGTATTGGGCAGCCAGCGCGTTTCAGCTGTGTGAAATTCTGGCCTCCTCAGTACAAATGAAAGACAAGCATGCAAATACCCTGCAGGTTGAGCTCTGATTCCGCAAACAGCCGGATAGAAAAATCGTAACAGGGGAAAAGCGGGTGGAAACATGTAGTTCTGTTCAGTGGCACTGAAATCATCTTCTGGCACAATCAATCACCATGGTGGAGTAAATCACACTTCCTCTTGTCCATCAGGTCATGACTCGGACCAACACCCAATGCCAATTGACTGCCGAAGTGGAAGAAGGTTTCTTCCATGGTGGCAATACGGGAACTTAAAAAGCCACATTAATTGAGTGCAGTATAGGGTAAAAGGTTCTCTTTAAGAATGTTGGCCCTTTTCTGGGGTGGGAAGTTGCAAGTTTAACACTGTGCTGACTTTGCTCTTGCTGTTTTCCTGCTGCTAGAAGAGAACCCATGGCTCATGTTACAACACATCGCGGGAGAACCCTATTGTCAGTGTCCAGGGGGTGAGCCGCTGTGAACAAAAGCCGCTGGGGACTACGTGTAACATAACCCCATCCTGTCACCTCACCTTTAAACCATCAGCCCTATTTAAGATCTTTGCAAACCTCGCCCGCGGGCCGTGCCAGGGCAAATCCTGGGCCAAGGACAGGCCTGTAAGCACCCGTCCAAAATCGGAGGAGGCTGGGCTGGGCCCACTCTCTTGGCTCTATGACAGGAATTGCTCCCGGAGAACTCTGAAATAGGAACTGCGTCCATCTGTTCAGAAACTGGCGGGCTAAAGATATGGGTTGGACTGGACCTCAATTGCACCATCCATATGCTGCATGTAGATTCACTCAACATTCTTGCAATCTGTGTTTGGCTATCTAGGGCGACGACTCTTGATATTTATATTTTTAACGTTTATGCCAGATGGGTATGGGGAAACCTAAGTTCCCAAACCCTTTTGACCTTAGAAGACTACCTGATTGCACATCAGTCTAACTGGGGACTGATAATAGGGGGTTATTTTAACACTACATATGAACCAGCCCCTGGACAAGGATGCTATGAATAGAAATAGTGACATAAGGACGTTATAGTTAGTTGGACATTTCACTCGTACAAAACCAGAGAAATTCCGCCGGTATAGTTAGTTCAGCTAACTATAACTCGCACCCCCGCAATGCACTACTGATGATGTCACATATCACATCATTCATGAGATGGCCAGTGACATCACTCATGACATCTCAAATGACAATATGTGCCACAGAGCTGCCTTGCAGATAGAGAGGTGGTCCGAGGCCATGCCCCTTTTTACACCCCTCTGCAACGCAGCTCTGTGGCGCGTACCAGAGGTACCTGGTGGGCCAGTTGGCCCCGAGGAACCATCAGGATTCAAGGGGACTTAATCCCCCAACTTACAACGCGCCAGGGGGTGCCTTTTTCACAGTGGTGCAGGTAGGGGGGCGGGGCCTGACATAACAAGTGTGCAAACGCGCCCCCTGGCACGTTGTAAATTCGGGAATGTAGTCCCCTTTAATCCTGAGGGTCCATGGGGCCAACTAGCCCACCAGGTACCTCCAGTAAGTGCCACAGAGCTGTGTTGCAGAGAGGTGTAAAAAGGGGCGTGGCCTCAGACCACCTCTCTACAACACAGCTCTATGTTGCTTACTGGAGGAACCTAGTGGGCTAGTTGGCCCCCAAGGACCCTCAGGATTCAAGGGGAATTAATTCCCCAACTAACAACCCACCTGGGGGTGTATTTGCAGAGTGGTGGAGAAAGGGGGCGTGGCCTCCGGCAAGATGCCAGCTTTAAAAAAAAAGAAATTTTTTTTACAAGGGGAACTGTGTGGCCTCCCTTTTTTTTTTACCTTTTTGGGCCCTGGGGCTCAATCCCCCAGGGCCTGACCTTTATTTAGAATTTGTTTTTAAATAAGGGCAAGGGTGCCGCGTGGCCCCCTTCCGAGGCTAATTTAGGCCCCAAGGACCCCATCCACCGGGGCATGGTCAGACTTTTTTAAAATGTAATTTATTAGTTATTTGGAGGGGGCCGCGTGGCCACCCTCCTTAGGCCAATTATGGCCCCAGGGACCCCAGCCCCCGGTGCCGGTCTTTCCTTTTTTTTCACAGGGAAGGGGGGTCATGTGGTCCCCCTCCTGGGCCACTTCTGGCCCGGGGGACCCCATCCCCGGGGCCTGGCCTCTCTGTTGGGGACCACGGGGGAGCCCTGATGCCCCCACGGTCCCGCTGGTTCCCCGCTACCTGCGGGAGCAGGCATTCCTTTTGCACAAGGGGAGCTTCTGACATGCAGCTCCCCTTGTGCAAAAGCAATTCTGCTTTGCTTCATTGAACCGAGAGCAGGTTTCCTGCACTCGCTTCAATGAAGGAAAGCAGAATTTACTATGGCAGGGGGGAAACATGCTCCCCCCTGTCATAGCAAACAGCAATGTTCCAGGGATGGGCACCCCGGGACTTTGCAGGAGCCGGCCATAGGGGGTGGTGGTCACCCGGGCCATCGAGGGACCTCAACCCCTTTGGCCAAAGTGGCCCCACCAAGACTGTGGACAGAGAAGTAGACCCAGTAAGCCCCCCACCGACTGCATAGCATCCTCAGCATCCTAGCAGCATCTTCAGCATCCTGTATCCCTTGCATCTGGACATCACAACTGAAGTCTATGGCAGTTCAACCATAGAACCTGGAACTGGACAGGAGACTGCTTTGATGACAAGGTAGCTGTCCTGCACCTACTTACTGGGCCCACTGACCTGGTCACAGCCTGAGTTGGTCACCCAAGTGGGCCGGAGTACTCAAACACAACTGTCTAATAGTTTTAGAAAGTTTCCAAAGTTTCTGCTGTAGTTGCCAATGCTGGTTTGTATTTTAAGTGAAAAGCTGTAATTTATATTTACTTAAAAATCTATATCTCTGGAATTTTGTGGTGAACTTTATTCATTTTGGTGTCTAAAGATTCCTAAAAATAAGGTCTATTTTTTTTAATGGCTTTGGATTTCTTTCGTGTTTTGCGACTCTCTTACTTTGTTGTTTTGGCACTTCCAAATGCCTTACTCAGTAAATAAGTAAAATCTTTATTGTATGATTACCTAAAATCTTTTACAAAAGCAATAGCATAAAAGGTCAATGAATGTATTAAAAATAAATTATAGAAAGACAATATTAAGTGTGCCATAAAAGGACTCCGTATGAAAGTTTGTGGTGTCGAAGCGTTTATCCCCAAGCAGGGTAAACCCAAGATGTGGGGTCAACAGTGAATTATATAGCGAGTACGGGGTGAGACGACAATATGCAAGGCCAGAGCTGTAGAGTGTGTGGGCATGCAATATTGTATTGTGCAAGCATGCATGGGGTTAAATTTTGCGTGGGCGTGTTTCAAGATGATTATGACATTTGTGGCAGAGAGAAAAAGATACTCCGTCCAGGTAAATAAGAGTCTGATATTAGAACCATTGAATGCTTGCTATATAATGTGTGGGTCTGTATGGCGCATGATAGTGTGAAGGGCCTGTAGGAGAGTAGGGTCTGCAATCCTATGATCACCCGGACTTTTTGCTTTTGTTTCACTGGTTTACGACTTTCTCGGGCTGTGGGCCTGCTAATCAGACCCACAGCCTAGCTGTTCTCTCGCTAAATTGCTGTGTGTACCTTAGGTGCATTACCCAATTGGAACTGGGCCACCCTGTCAGACCCTGTAACTCAGGGCATCGGTGTACCCAGGGACTACCAGGGACTGAAGCATGTATTATGCCATCCCTGGATGGCCATCTAAATCTGACACAACTGGCTGCACGACAGCTGGGGCCACGTGGCGTACTCGCCCGTGGCTGTAGGTGTAGTATCCCTATACCTAACCTTAAAATGGACACCCGAGTTCCTATCAGTCACTCCTATGGCAGGCCTTGACAATCCTGAAGGCAGAGTGCAGGGGACCGTGTGAATTGGGCTCCGGCACGAGCCGAGCCCGGTTGCAGCTTGCGGAACCAAGATCCAATGGCTGTTCCATGATAACGTGTATCATATCGGTAACTTCGGTATCGCGTTATCAAGACATGTCGAGTAAGGTGTCATACGAATCGGGGTGCTGCCTTCTCACCATTCCTGGCGACGAGGTTAGCATTCCGCCCTTCTAGAGGGACACGACATGTACGTAACTGTGAACCCCGGTTAAAGTTAACTGAAGCCTCAGCTCCACAAAATGGACGCTGCCACCACAGACACGAGTCTGACCTCCTGCTGCTGGGAGTCCTTCCAGCGAGGAGAGCTTGGACAAAGGGTTTCCTGTCAAGGGCGGTGTTCGCACCGTCCCAGACAGGGTTTGTGTATTCTGGGTAGGTAGGGCTTTGCAAGAAGGTGACTGCGGAGTGGCACCCCGGTGCTCACTACGCATCTGCCGCTAGAACCAGTTCCAGGGGCGCGCAGTCCCTGACCTGGGGAAAGTCCAGCAGGGGGAGAGGGGTGTAACTACCCCCCTTTCTGGTCCCACCCTTAGGGCAGGACCTAGTCATGTACCCGCCCCTCTCTTTAGGATAAAGGCCGGAGCGGGGACCCTTCCAAATTAGATCATCTTTGAATCAATAATACTTTCTACGAAAGGACTTCGAGACTCTTCTCAAGATTTCTCCCTTGTGGCTAAGGAGTAGTCACCCTGCATCAGCGGGCACCATCTAAGAACTCTGCGGTTTGCTGCAAGTCCTTCCTCAAGGATCCGACGGCCCAGCTCGACGAGAACCGGCTTCCCTGGCACCTCTGACCTCTACCCACGTCGTCAGCTCAGCTGAGATCTGTGGGTGCGACGAGACCTCGAGGGACCGGCCATCATCAAAACCTGCACGCTTTCTTAATCAGCACGACCATCAAAGTAATTCTCTGGCGAGTGCTCTGGGGTCCGAGAAGCCCCGACCCTGAGCAGCTCTAGCACCGAAGTGCAGTCTCCCAGCATCTCCACGATCTGCGTGGGGCCCTTCTGCTCACTGCTCAGCACGTTGTCTGGTCACTAGCCGCTGGCTTGTGCCCTTCTTTGACGACATCCGACAACCAACGCTGCTGGTCTGGTTGCTCCAGATCGGCCCTTGCTCCCTTTTTCGAGAGGAGCACCCCGGACCCTCCTGGTCCACTCAAGACGCCATCTTAGGCCCACCACGTGGCCCTGAGATCTGCCAAGGCTTGTTGCCCCAATCCTGGGCCCAGCGACGCCGACAGCATCAACCTTCGTGGGACAGCTCGCACCTCCATCCTGGTCGCCGACAACGCCTCCTGGTCCGTGAGACTGCAGAGCCTAGCGTCGCCCACTCACCTAGTCGAGGTGACGGCCATCCGGTGCCTTCCTGGTACCCTCTGACTACTGGCTAGTAGTACGAACTTGGTCCCCTCTGCTTTCAGGTATCAACGGTCACTGATCCAGGCTTGGATCACTACGAACTATTCATCACTGGTCGCCGGCCAGCAACTCCTTTTCTTCCGGCTCCTGGCTCGTCAGCGAAGACCCCCGACGCCTGTAAGACTTGTGCAGCCGCAGCCCTTGTGGCTAGGTAACTTCGGCATTTCGGTGCCTGCATAGCCTCCTTACTCTAGGGTCCCGAGTCCCTCGCTTCCGACTTGCCTTATCGGGTCCGCCCGAGACCACTAAACTTTCCGTGCCCTCGGGCACTTGTTTTAAATTGTGCACTTGAAGTATTTTCTAAGAGCTTTTTGTTCCGTGCTTAGTACCCTGTCCTCATAAAGAGTCCAGGGCTGTTGTGATTCTTAATAAATATACTGTTTATTTTCATAACACTTGTGTGGTGTCCTTTCACTTGGTGTTCAAGGGGTATGTGATGGTATAACAGCTGGCTTAACACGCCCTCTAGAGTTTAGCCCGAAGACTGCTCGTATCCACGCTACTAGGATAGCTGGTCTAAGGTTGACTTACAACCAATCACCATAAGGGTCGTTTGGAACGATACATAGTGGTCGCTAGAATAGCGAATGCTGCATATCGGGCCAACTTCTCACATTGGTGAGCAGCGGTTGGGATTTGAGCTTGCTGTTGTTTTACCACGCGTATCCTAGGAATATCTTGTGAAAGATCGCATAAGTACTCCAGGTACATATAACTTAGCTTAGAATACTCTGAGTTCTACTGAACCAGCTGTTGTAGCTCCTCAAGGCTTAGCACACCTTGGCTACAACTCCTAGCAAGGGATCAGTAGGTAAACCCATAGTGTAGGTAGGTGCATCACTTACACCACACTAGAAGCAGCATGTCGGACAAAGGAGGAAACTCTGAGTCTCCCCTTGTGTCAGTCGACCTTCCACAGGTCACCTCCAGATATGCTGCACTTAGCTTCCACGAGATGCGACAGATCTGTACATCTCGGAAGTTAAAACAGGGTGCAAACCCTACCATTCCGTTTCTGATTGGTCTCTTGGAGACTTATGATGCAAGGAGAGCGGGTAACACCGACCCTTCTCATCCAGAAATGGAGATGCCTCCCCTCGAGGGAACCCGAGGTGACCCTGACCTTATCCATCTCTCCGCCGAGGGTGAAGAGGAGGACGAGGAGCCAGAGACATCTGGGGACGAGGCAGACAAAGGTCCAGTCATAGTTAGTCAGCTAACTCAGGACAACTTAAGCCGGCACGAGATTGGTACTAGGGGACCCCTGGGCCCTCTCTCGGGCCAGCTTAACATTGGGAACGGACGAGTTAGGTCTCTGTCGAGAGGCTCTAACAGATCCGCTCGAACCAATGGCTCTCGAGGTTCTGCTCAAAGAGGGATGACATCACCTCAGAGGAGAATGTACGAAGCAAAGGAGAGGGAAGTCAATCTGCGGATCGAGAGGGAAGAACTTGCCCTAGCCAAAGAGAGACTCGCCTTTGCTCGAGAGCAAGAGTTGAGTGGGACAATTCCCACTGGTGGCAGCATTCCCCCACGGGAACCCAGGAGTTTAGACACTAAGCACCGGAATAAGATAGTGCTCCCCTTTAAGCAAGGGGACGACATCCACAAATGGATTACTGCTTTGGAGCGGGCCTGCACTGTACAGTGCATCCCCCAGAGTCAGTGGGCAGCTATCTTGTGGCTCTCCTTTGACGGTAAAGGTAGAGATAAGCTCCTCACTACTAGAGTCGAGGACGCTAACAATTACCAGATCCTGAAGAACACACTGATTGATGGGTTCGGCCTAACCACTGAGCAGTACAGGTTGCTGTTCAGGGATACCCAGAAAACTCAGTCTCAGGACTGGTCTGATTTCATTGATTGTGCCACTAAGGCTTTGGAGGGCTGGTTGCTGGGCAGTAAGGTTACTGATTACACAGGATTGTATAATTTGATCATGCGAGAACAGATTTTAAACAATTGTCAGAACCAG
Source organism: Lissotriton vulgaris (assembly GCF_964263255.1). Classification (NCBI taxonomy): domain Eukaryota; kingdom Metazoa; phylum Chordata; class Amphibia; order Caudata; family Salamandridae; genus Lissotriton; species Lissotriton vulgaris. The sequence goes on along the minus strand of NC_141696.1, from coordinate 812,712,705 downwards.
TTGTTGCATCAGCACCTTGTCGACTCGGATCTGACCTCTCCCCAAGAATTGGGAAACAAGGCAGACAGATGGGTCAGAACAAGGGTTAAGCAAAACCAGGGCCAGAACCAGGGTGGTCAGAAGAAAGCAGACCAGAAGGGTAAAGATTCGAAAGGGGAACAAACTGACCAGAAGTCTTCGACAGGTCCCCAACAACCCAAAGAGGGGGGGGTCAGGCTTCCCAGAAAAAGAAGAATCAAGAAGGCCAATCGAAAAGGTGGTGCCAATACTGTAAAAGTAAAACTCACTGGTTTAGTGAGTGCACCAAGAAAGGAGGGCAGACTCCTGCTACTGCAGCCCCTAAGGCACCTGTGCCCCCTAGTACAGCCAGCAGTAGTAGTGCGCCTCCCAAGGGACTAGTTGGGTTAACCTTGGGTTCTGAGGGGTGTGACAGCTTAGCTGGTACGCTCACTCAGGCTGTCCTTGTCTGTACAGGGGATGTGGATATATCCCCTGATGTCAGTCCCAATACTTTGGGCAAATACCGACAGACGCCTTTAATCAATGAAAGAATGGCTCAGGCCTATAGGGACACTTGTGCCAGCGTCACCATGGTGACGCCTAACTTTGTGGACCCTGGACAGATCATGCCAGGTACAGATTTCCTGGTGACCAATGCCAGCAACGTCACTACCAGTCATAGTATGGCGATTGTTGCTTTCTCCTGGGGAGGGGTAAATGGCCAGAAAAAGGTTGTTGTTAGTTCAGACCTCCCAGTGGATTGTTTGTTGGGCAATGATTTGGAGTCATCACAATGGTCAGAAGTGGAGCAACAGACTCACATGGAGATGTTAGGCTTGCCAGCACACGTGTTTGCTGTGACCAGGTCACAGGTCAGACGATGCCCCACTGAACAGGTGCTGGATCCTGGAACAACGGACCAGACACCACCCAAGAAGAAGAGCAGTCGGGTTAAGGCTTCGCCTTCCCCCTTGCCCCAGGTCGAGGATCAAGTCTCAGAGGAGGCTGACCTCCAGGAATTGCGGGAAACTGAACCTAAAGAACTCGAACTTGATCAAGTTGAGTTTCTGGGCTCAGGGGGACCCACACGAGAGGACCTGGGGAAGGACCAGTTAGACTGCCCTTCTCTTGAACCCCTCAGACAGCAGGCTGCTGCTGAGGCTGCTGGGAACGCCACAGGTACCCACAAGGTATACTGGGAAGATGGACTCCTGTACACTGAGGCAAGAGACCCCAAGCCTGGCATGACCAGGAGGCTGGTCGTCCCCTTGTCTCAGCGTGGTTTCCTCCTTACCTTGGCCCACGAGATTCCCTTAGCAGGACACTTAGGCCAGACAAAGACGTGGGACAGGCTTGTCTCGCACTTTCACTGGCCTCACATGAACGAAGATACCAAGGAGTTTTGCCGCTCCTGTGTCACTTGCCAAGCCAGTGGTAAGTCAGGTGGCACAACAAAGGCCCCCCTTATACCAATGCCTGTGGTGGGGGTGCCCTTTGAACGGGTGGGGATTGACATCGTCGGTCCCATGGAACCACCAACAGCGTCAGGGCACAAGTTTATACTGGTGGTAGTGGATCATGCCACCAGGTATCCTGAAGCTATTCCCCTTAGGACCACTACAGCGCCTGTTGTGGCAAGAGCCCTAGTTGGAGTATTCTCCAGAGTGGGCTTCCCTAAGGAGGTCGTCTCCGACAGAGGTGCAAACTTTATGTCGAGCTACTTAACTGCTATGTGGAAGGAATGTGGTGTCAACTACAAGTTCACTACACCCTATCATCCACAATGCAATGGGCTTGTTGAGAGATTCAACAGGACCCTGAAAGGGATGATTCATGGACTACCTGAAAAGCTTCGGCGTAGATGGGACGTCCTGATCCCCTGCCTTTTATTCGCTTACCGAGAAGTCCCACAGAAGGGGGTTGGCTACAGCCCTTTTGAACTTTTGTACGGGCATCCTGTAAGAGGACCCCTGTGTTTGGTGAAGGAAGGATGGGAGAGACCTCTCAAAAAGCCTGCAACCAACATAGTGGACTATGTGCTTGGCCTCCGCTCGCGGATGGCTGAATACATGGAGAAGGCATCCGAAAACCTTAAGGCCAGCCAAGAACTCCAAAAAGCTTGGCATGACCAAAAGGCTGTCTTGACTGTTTACCAGCCCGGACAGAAGGTGTGGGTGTTGGAGCCAGTGGCCCCAGCAGCACTCAAGGACAAATGGTCCGGGCCCTACACCATCCTGGAGAAAAAGGGAGAGGTCACCTACCTGGTCGACCTTGGAACTCCCCGGAGCCCCCACAGGGTGCTTCATGTCAACAGGCTCAAAGCATATGTCGACAGGAAGGACATGAGTTTGCTCATGGCCATAGATGAGGGACAGGAGGAGGAGAGCGACCCTCTCCCCGACCTGCTCACTCAGAATCCTGACGATGGATCGGTAGACGGTGTTGTCTTTTGTGGCAGCCTCTCCGAACATTAACAGGAGGATTGTAAACAGGTTCTTCAATCCTTCCGGCATATGTTCTCTCTAACACCCAGTCAGACCAACTGGTGCACCCATGAGGTTGACACTGGTGACAGCTTGCCCGTCAAGAGTAAAATCTACCGGCAGCCTGATCACGTTAGAGACTGCATCAAGAGTGAAGTGCAGAAAATGTTGGAGCTAGGAGTCATTGAACCCTCGGATAGCCCTTGGGCTAGTCCCGTAGTTCTAGTGCCGAAACCTCACACCCCGGGCGGTAAGAAAGAGATGAGGTTCTGCGTAGACTACAGGGGTCTCAATGCAGTCACTAAGACTGACGCCCACCCAATACCAAGGGCAGACGAGCTTATCGATAGATTGGCTTCGGCCAACTACTTAAGTACGTTTGACCTGACAGCTGGGTATTGGCAAATCAGGTTAGCTGAGGACGCCAAGCCTAAGACCGCATTTTCTACCCCTGGTGGGCATTATCTGTTCGTGGTGATGCCCTTTGGTTTGAAAAATGCACCTGCCACCTTCCAACGGTTGGTGAATCACGTTCTCACCGGGCTGACTGACTTCTGTGCGGCATATCTTGACGATATTGCTGTCTTTAGCTCCACCTGGGAGGATCACCTGGTCCACCTGCGGAAAGTGTTAGAGGCTCTGCAAGCAGCAGGTCTCACTATCAAGGCTACCAAGTGCCAGATAGGGCAGACACAGGTTGTATACTTGGGCCACCTTGTCGGTGGAGGCCAAGTTCAACCACTGGAGAGCAAGATACAGTCAATCAGGGACTGGGCTCCTTCAACCACCCAGACTCAGGTTCGAGCTTTCTTGGGCCTGACTGGTTACTACCGGAAGTTCGTCAGAAATTACGGATCGATTGTGACTCCGCTCAATGAACTGACGAGTAAAAAAATGCCAAAAAAGGTTCAGTGGACAGCGAGCTGTCAAAAAGCATTCGATGACCTAAAACAGGCCATGTGCACGGCACCTATCCTCAAGAGTCCAGACTACTCCAAACCATTCATTGTCCAAACAGATGCTTCTGAGTTGGGTGTGGGAGCTGTTCTATCTCAACTGAATTTTATAAGCAGACGGCTGACCCCCAGAGAGAAAAATTGGTCAGCTATAGAGAGGGAGGCCTTCGCTGTGGTGTGGGCCCTGAAGAAACTGAGGCCATACTTGTTTGGCACTCATTTCAAGATTCAGACCGACCATAAGCCCCTCCTATGGCTAAATCCGATGAAGGGTGAAAACCCCAAACTGCTTAGGTGGTCCATTTCCCTACAGGGGATGGACTTCACCGTGGAGCATAGACCTGGCACTGATCATGGCAATGCAGATGGGCTCTCCAGGTATTTCCACTTAGAACAAGAAGACTCACCTGGTCAAGGTTAGCTTATTGTCCCAACGTTTGGGGGGGGGGTCATGTAGGAGAGTAGGGTCTGCAATCCTATGATCACCCGGACTTTTTGCTTTTGTTTCACTGGTTTACGACTTTCTCGGGCTGTGGGCCTGCTAATCAGACCCACAGCCTAGCTGTTCTCTCGCTAAATTGCTGTGTGTACCTTAGGTGCATTACCCAATAGGAACTGGGCCACCCTGTCAGACCCTGTAACTCAGGGCATCGGTGTACCCAGGGCCTACCAGGGACTGAAGCATGTATTATGCCATCCCTATCTAAATCTGACACAACTGGCTGCACGACAGCTGGGGCCACGTGGCGTACTCGCCCGTGGCTGTAGGTGTAGTATCCCTATACCTAACCTTAAAATGGACACCCGAGTTCCTATCAGTCACTCCTATGGCAGGCCTTGACAATCCTGAAGGCAGAGTGCAGGGGACCGTGTGAATTGGGCTCCGGCAGGAGCCGAGCCCGGTTGCAGCTTGCGGAACCAAGATCCAGTGGCTGTTCCATGATAACGCGTATCATATCGGTAACTTCGGTATCGCGTTATCAAGACATGTCGAGTAAGGTGTCATACGAATCGGGGTGCTGCCCTCTCACCATTCCTGGCGACGAGGTTAGCATTCCGCCCTTCTAGAGGGACACGACATGTACGTAACTGTGAACCCCGGTTAAAGTTAACTGAAGCCTCAGCTCCACAAAATGGACGCTGCCACCACAGACACGAGTCTGACCTCCTGCTGCTGGGAGTCCTTCCAGCGAGGAGAGCATGGACAAAGGGTTTCCTGTCAAGGGCGGTGTTCGCACCGTCCCAGACAGGGTTTGTGTATTCTGGGTAAGTAGGGCTTTGCAAGAAGGTGACTGCGGAGTGGCACCCCGGTGCTCACTACGCATCTGCCGGCTAACACCAGTTCCAGGGGCGCGCAGTCCCTGACCTGGGGAAAGTCCAGCAGGGGGAGAGGGGTGTAACTACCCCCCTTCCTGGTCCCACCCTTAGGGCAGGACCTAGTCATGTACCCGCCCCTCTCTTTAGGATAAAGGCCGGAGCGGGGACCCTTCCAAATTAGATCATCTTTGAATCAAGAATACTTTCTACGAAAGGACTTCGAGACTCTTCTCAAGATTTCTCCCTTGTGGCTAAGGAGTAGTCACCCTGCACCAGCGGGCACCATCTAAGAACTCTGCGGTTTGCTGCAAGTCCTTCCTCAAGGATCCGACGGCCCAGCTCGACGAGAACCGGCTTCCCTGGCACCTCTGACCTCTACCCACGTCGTCAGCTCAGCTGAGATCTGTGGGTGCGACGAGACCTCGAGGGACCTGCCATCATCAAAACCTGCACGCTTTCTTAATCAGCACGACCATCGAAGTAATTCTCTGGCGAGTGCTCTGGGGTCCGAGAAGCCCCGACCCTGAGCAGCTCTAGCACCGAAGTGCAGTCTCCCAGCATCTCCACGATCTGCGTGGGGCCCTTCTGCTCGCTGCTCAGCACGTTGTCTGGTCACTAGCTGCTGGCTTGTGCCCTTCTTTGACGACATCCGACAACCAACGCTGCTGGTCTGGTTGCTCCAGATCGGCCCTTGCTCCCTTTTTCGAGAGGAGCACCCCGGACCCTCCTGGTCCACTCAAGACGCCATCTTAGGCCCACCACGTGGCCCTGAGATCTGCCAAGGCTTGTTGCCCCAATCCTGGGCCCAGCGACGCCGACAGCATCAACCTTCGTGGGACAGCTCGCACCTCCATCCTGGTCGCCGACAACGCCTCCTGGTCCGTGAGACTGCAGAGCCTAGCGTCGCCCACTCACCTAGTCGAGGTGACGGCCATCCGGTGCCTTCCTGGTACCCTCTGACTACTGGCTAGTAGTACGAACTTGGTCCCCTCTGCTTTCAGGTATCAACGGTCACTGATCCAGGCTTGGATCACTACGAACTATTCATCACTGGTCGCCGGCCAGCAACTCCTTTTCTTCCGGCTCCTGGCTCGTCAGCGAAGACCCCCGACGCCTGTAAGACTTGTGCAGCCGCAGCCCTCGTGGCTAGGTAACTTCTGCATTTCGGTGCCTGCATAGCCTCCTTACTCTAGGGTCCCGAGTCCCTCGCTTCCGACTTGCCTTATCGGGTCCGCCCGAGACCACTAAACTTTCCGTGCCCTCGGGCACTTGTTTTAAATTGTGCACTTGAAGTATTTTCTGAGAGCTTTTTGTTCCGTGCTTAATACCCTGTCCTCATAAAGAGTCCAGGGCTGTTGTGATTCTTAATAAATATACTGTTTATTTTCATAACACTTGTGTGGTGTCCTTTCACTTGGTGTTCAAGGGGTATGTGATGGTATAACAGCTGGCTTAACACGCCCTCTAGAGTTTAGCCCGAAGACTGCTCGTATCCACGCTACTAGGATAGCTGGTCTAAGGTTGACTTACAACCAATCACCATAAGGGTCGTTTGGAACGATACATAGTGGTCGCTAGAATAGCGAACGCTGCATATCGGGCCAACTTCTCACAGGGCCCAGCAGAAGATTATGCCAAAATAAAGTAGGATAGTAGATGGAAAATCAGAACTGTGTTTAAGACCCTAGAATAGTGCGTCCTTCATGCATGCCAGTGTGCACCTTAGAGATCAAAAATGCGCGGTGCCTGGGTGAGAGCATTTTAGCCAGTTCATATGGGATGCTCCTCCAAAGCTGTTACTGCGGCACAATTGGCGGCTTGTAAGTTGCCGACTTTTGTCTCCTTTACTTGGGTTGTTCTTACCCATGCTCCTTGGATTAAGCATGACTGCTCAAAGCCACCGCTACCCAGGATTGAGCTATGGCTTACCTAACAAGCCTAATTAACACACCTTGGTATCGTGAGTGTATTACACAGTGATGTTACACAACCACACCATATAATACACTACTTTCCACACTGTCATAATTTCCATAATCGTGCAATTGTTGTGGTAGTGAATCGGAATCAGAGTGCGAGTATAGGCGAGGTTGGAGCAAAGTTAATGGAGGTTGCCTCAGGTGTGCTTCAGAATCTGACAGGATTATTATTGCTCCGCCTCTGGCGTTGGCGACATTGATGCTGGTGTCAACACTCAGGGTTGTGGCGTGAGCTTTGGTGCCGTAAATGGTATCAGCGGTGAGCTTGAAGCTGGTGCTGACCTGACCTTGGAATGAGGCCAAGGGGCACATTTAGCATTGAGGATGGATTGACAGGTGCAGACCCATTGAGGCCACGTCAAGAAGGCGTGCCAGAGTGATCCAATTGGGTACTGAAGAAATGGTCCATAGTATCCTTGAATTCCCTTAGTTATTGTGGTCGCTACAGGGCCAGAGAAGTCTTGTCGAATATGGAGGAGGGTTGGAATCAGTTTCAGGGTGGGAGGCATGAGGTACCGGAGTGTTGCATGACTCTGAGTGGCAGTAAGTAGAGGAGGCGTGTTTTGACTTTTTGTGCTTTTCAACTTTTTGCACTTACCTGAAGATCTCGATTTTGATGTGGAGCATTCACAAGGTAAGCCTTTGAAGCAACAGCCATCCGCTTCGTCGACTGGGACCAGTCCTTTTTTGATTTTCAGCGATGTTCCGCAACATACAAATTGGCTTCATGGTATGGGGAAATTCACAAGGAGAGAGATAAGCAGTTAGAAATACCCATGAGAAATGATGTCTTTCCTCTAATGGCCTATAGGTGCCGAACAAAAACACGAGGTAATAAATATTTCCCTTTGTGTGGATCAATGTTCTTTTTAAAAAGTAAGAAAACTCTGTTCTCAATTTTACGTGTTTGAACTGCAGCAGCAAGTATGCTCAATTACTTTGGCTGCTGCTCTGGCAACAGGCGTTATGACCTCACAACTAAACTGTTATAACTTATTACAACTGAGCAGGTACATCATTTTGTTATTACCAGTGACTAGAAATGTCACAACTCGACTGTAATGAGGATATTAAAGACTGATACAGCAATTACACACTATGATGTAGTATTATATACAACTTTTTTAGTATAAATGTTTCTATTTGTCCCTAAACACTCACCTGCTGGTCAATAAACAGAAGCAACCGGCATCCATGATTCCAGGAGGAGGAACAGCGGAGAACGGGGGCCATACCGAAGGCACCGTGGCGTTACTACGCTTCTGCAGACCCTATTGAAGCCGGAGACTTCCCTGGGCGCTCAGACTCCCCTTCCCCTCCGGAGTTCCCCCGAGTGACAGTGACCTGATATTTCGTGGGAACTTGGATCTTCATTCCACTTGGAACTTAATACAAAGCATCCTGCAGGTACACATTGTGACCTACTGTGACTGTCCTTCAAATTGTTCTCGAAGAAGTACGACCTCGAGATAAATCGCACAGACTAGACTGTCTAATACATGCCCTGACGAAATTCCCAAGGCACGAATGGGAATGAAACGCGTTGGCTGTGCCGCTGTACGTGAAAATAAAGAAAACTTTTACAAATAAGAACCGAAGATCTACAATTCTTTTTGGACTCCCTTATACTATTGACTTCACTGTGTGCGCCTCTCTGCTCTTACATAACTCACCTGCTGGTCTCTGGTCCATCTACAAAACCAATACCGTAGCTTATGCTGAATTTCATTACACCATTCCTCTGCCCTGAGTGCATTACCCTCAATGCTTATATCAACAATGCACAAGCCAATACCCTTCGTATGTGCTTGTGTTAGCTATCTGCTGCTCAGCGCTTCTACTGCAGTTAAGCATTCCACTGAAACTTAACAAGGAAAGTCCTGGATATACTCTGCCTAATAGAAACCTAGTACCTGGCCTCCCAACACCTCCAATGTGTATTGATCGCCAAGATTCCCTCAGTTCGCTTCCGCATTCTTTACAAAAGTAAACCAGGCTGCAGAGGTTGTGGTCTTGCCTTAATTAACATGTGCATCATTTCCTGCCTCCATTACTAATTTCCCATTACCCATACTCCATGAAAGAATATTGTTTCAATGTTGTTTGTCCTATTCCTTTTCTCTTTTGTGTGCTGAGATTCACCCATCTGCTATGTTTTCGCCCAATCAATTACCCAACCTCTCATCTCCCACTCCAACCTCATGATTCCAGGAGACTTCCAAATCTTGGTCGACCAGGCCAGCTTATCTAGATCCAAATCCTTCATGTACAAGGTGACAGCCATTTGATTCAGAAAATCGTTTTCTTTACCAGCTCATGTGAGAGAACTTATCTTTAACTTTTTTGTTCACTACTAGCTATGAACTTGGTGACTGTGATCAAGCCATTGTTACCGCTTGATCTGGCCATTTTGCAATATCTTTCTTTATCCAGGCTTAACATGCTGCACAAGTGTAGCATTACCGGGAAACTACATCATTGCTAGGTCTTCGGCAAATGCACGAATCTATCCCACTGTACCATTCACTTCTGATTGTGACTGTATCCCACTGACTCCATTCAAGCAATGGGCTGATCTAACCTCTGCAACATTTTCTTTGCAGCCCTGAACATGGTCAGCTCACCGATGAAAAACAAATGCTTCCATATAAAAGGCATGCCTAAAGGATTCAGTCAAGCAATCTGACAGCTTTTAAAACCAGCCCAGCTCTCTTAAATGATTCCAGTACCTATCATATCTCCAAACATACCTACCTCATTATTTCTGGAGAAATGTAGGAATGTCAATATATCCTCTTTGCAAGACTCCACATGACTAAAAACACCTTAACATCATGAATAAACACTCCAGCCGTTTATCACCCTGGTCATCTGTGTAATCTTTTGCCAGCCTCTGTGAATAGTATTTTCATCTCCCTGATAGAAAAAGTAGCAATACTTTGCTTTGACATCACGTATTCTAGTCAGGCCTATACTATTCCCCAACTTTAAACTACCAGTGCTAAGGCATCGCCTCTCAGCTTCTGTACTCCAGTCCTCAGGCTCTTCTTAAGCATTTATCCACCTGCACTGCTCAAGGAGCTTGAACCCTCTTTTCAAAGGGCCATTCCGCCTAGTCAACCCCACTCTCTTCTCTGGATCTGTTTCACCATCGATCAAAAATGTCTCAGTCACTCCAATTCTAAAAATAATTACTGACCAATTGACAGTCATTAACTCTCTTTCCGGACAAAGCCTTGTTTAAGGACAAAAACCTAAAGGCCACTTGTAAGACACTGATTCAGTGAACAATTCCTTCATTCATGACAACAATAATGTTTGATGACTGTAGAGTCAATATCATAATTGCCCTGGACCTGTTATTGCATTTGACATCTTTGCCCCGCATCCTTTGCCAGCGTTTAAAGGCAGCAGCTGTCCATGGCCCTGCTCTAGCCTCAGTCATTCACTTCACCTCTAATGAAGCCAAGTCGCTGTACTACCCCTTATGAGATCAGGATCCTCATGCATCCCTTATTCACTCTTTTGGCATCACATTCTATTTATACACCAACGGAACCAAGATAATACTAGAATGAACTAAGACCATGACTTTTTCCATCAGTGCATAACAGCTGTCCATCACTGGGTACAAATAGTTGGTTCAGGCTTAACTGAGCCAAAACCAAGGACCCCAGAAACATCTCAATTTTACAATACTGGCCATTCTCCCACTGACACAGAACTCTCGCACCATGTCTAAACTTTCCTCCACAACCAAAAAAGTTGGCATCCTATGTCTCCTAGGTCCCCAAGGTTGTTTTATGGGAGTTCCTTACGTCTTCCTCTTGTATACCCTCACAGAGATCGTCTGGCTATTGGGATTGAATCCAGCTGATTTTTTCAGGAATGTAGTAACCCAACTCCTACTTTACTTGAAATGAAGTGACTACATCTCAGCAGTCCATAAAACGCAATTCACATCACTGCATCTTATCTTATCTTATCTTATCTTAGGGGATTCTTGTATAGCGCACTGACACCGAGAGGTTTCCTGGCACTGCATTGTCCACAGCATGATATCATCAATATTCCACTGAAGGTTTTAGTTTAACAGTGTGTTAATGTGAAGTACTTTGGTTTAGTCTGTCCCTTTCTCTCTCAATCACATGTACACTTTCTTTTTTTATATATGTATGTAGGAAAGTAGGATCTGCTTTCATGGTTCCCCCCACTTTCCGCTGGTGTTATACTGTTTTCTGACTTGTCTGACTGGGATCCTGCTAATCAGGACCCCAGTCACTGTGCTCTCTCCCTAAATCTGACTATGGTAAGGACTTTGGTACCTCCCATTTGGCTACTGGTGTACCGTTAAGGTATTAAGTTACCCAGGGCATAGGTACACCAGGTGTCTACCACGGGCTGCAGCATGCATTATGCCACCCATGAGAGACCACTCAAACTGTGGCTACAGGCCTGCCATTGCAGCCTGTGTGAGTTGATGTCAGGAGCGGCCCGTGGAGGGAGATCCGTGGGGTGGAAAGGCGGGGAAGGGGAGGGGAAGGGTGGGGGGTAGTAAACACCGGAATATGGATGATTGGAGGTAAGTAAACTATTAAATAAATAAAACGAATTTCGTAGCGCGCCAATGCAATGCAGCGCACGCTACGAAATTCGTTTCATTTATTTAATTGTTTACTGACCTCCAATCATCCATATTCCGGTGTTTACTAACGCCCACCCTGCCCCTTACCTGCCCCGCCTTTCCGCCCCACGGAACTCCCTCCACGGGCCGCTCCTGGTTGGTGCTAGTGTTACTTACAGCAGATATAAGTTTCCATATATCTGAGGTTACTACTCTTAAAACCTATAAGTCACCCCTAAGGCAGACCTTTCAATCCTGAAGGAGGATGCTAGGTTATAAGTGTGACGGTGCCCTGCATGAGCAGGACACCCACTACAAACCCTGGAGTCGATTCTCCAGGCTTTGCAAGCACGGTCAGCCATTTAATACATATAGTGGACATCAAGTCAATTACAAGATGTCTAACTATATATTGGCTGTATATATATATATTGGTATCAAACAACTTAGTATCCTACCCCAACACCGATTCCAGTGTTGGACGTAGGATCCCAAATACTAGGGAGCACCCGTGTATTCCTGGCCTTTCAAGGTCTAACAGCAAGCTAATGCTGCTGCTGACTACAGAAAGAATTCTGCCGTCCTGCTGCTGAGCTTGATCAGGGGAAGGTAGAACAATAGGTTTCCTGTCACAGGGAGTTTTAACCACCTCCCAGACAGGACTTAGTGTGGTGGGCTTTCCGGCTCCACCAGACTGCTTTGAAGGGCACATTTGGTGCCCTCCTTGCATACTCCAGTTGGAACCAGTTCAGGGAGCCGTTGGCTCCTGCTCTGGAGTGAAACTGGTCAAAGGACAAGGCAGTATCCTCCCCTCTATCAAGCCCCTCCTCTGGGAGGGATCCTTGAATCGTCCCACTCCTTTCTCTAGGGTGATTAAGGGCTTACCTCTGGGAAGCTCTACAGATTCAACGTGGGACAAGATTCAAACCTGAAATCACTTTAACTTCTACTGTCTGGCACTTTGGACTTCTCTGGACCTTGCCTAGGAACCGAGACTGCACAAAGGAAGACTGCTGCTGCTCCTGGTCTTGTTGTCATGCCAGTCTTCTGTGTTGTCTGTGCCTGTGCTTCATCCAGGCTCTTCTCAAGGCTTGTGGGCATCAAAGACACTCAAAGAAATCTCCCTTGGAGTGAAGGAGTCACTCCCCTGCATCTGCAGACACCCCAATCATGCTGACCCGTCTGCTGCTCCTGACGTCCTACGGACACTGAAAGGCTCAGTAACACAGGTCATGATTCTGCACCTCCTCCCAGGTCTGCAATGTCTTCTCAGCAAGTTTGTAGCCATTATCCCTTATCAGAACCACTGGAACAGCATCCCTATGCACTGCATTGACTTGCCGTTGCCAAGGCTTGTTGACTCTGTCCTCCAGAGATGTTCAAGCTGCAAGAATCCCCAGCCTCCAGCATCTCTTCCTGTCAAGATTTTTGCCCTCACCTTATCCTCTGCACCGTGGGCCTGCATCTTTGGTGAGCTGCTTGAGGTCCTCTTTCTACTCCTGTACCCTCGGCCTGTGGGTCCTCTTGGGTATCTTCTTTGGCTTCAGTGGGCTCCCCTGCTTGTTTGGGGCCTGCTCTCACTCTCCAGCACTTGGTGAGTCCCTTGGACCTTTTTTTTTTTAACAGAGTTTTATATAGCACCAACTTGATCCGAACTGGGTATCAGAGCGCTTTACATAGTACCAGCTGCATTACATGAGGACACATTCATTTTTGTTAGGCACGGGGAGATTAAGGGGCATATGTATCAATATCCCGTTTTGCGAATCTCAAATTGCTATAATTTGCGATTCGCAATTTCAGATTCGCAAAACGGGATGTATGTAAAAAAATTGCTAAAGTTTTGCGATTTCATAAATATCGCAAAACATTCTCAGAATATTGTTTTGTGATTCCCTAATAGCGAAATTCGCAAATTAAGAAATCGCAAAACCGGGAATCTGCAATACAGGTGCAGCTTGATGACATTGTTGGAAAGTATCTAGGACCCTAATTAGATATTCCCGATTTATGCCCTCGTGTCGTTATAATAAATCATATCCTTATAAAGGCATAAGAATCATATCCATATTAAGCCATAGCCAATGCAGTCCAAACACGGCAAGGCTACTCCCATAGACTCCTAGAAAGTACAATGCGTTCTTAAACAAACCGAGCCTCCAGCAGCCCGGGAATTTCCCCTGCTTCTGTTTTGATTTGTCCTAGAACTCCTGAGCGTCCTGAAAAAACTGCCAGTTCTTAGTGACGTCTTATGTCCAACCTTATGTCAAACTCGGCACCTTCCAGGTATAAATATACCAGCATCTGCCTTAAGAAACACAGCTATCTACTTGCCCGACGCCCTGCTGATGCGAGTGCCGAAGGAAGCCGACCCTCCCTGTTCACGCATTGAGAAAGACGCAGTCTTTTCTCCTGCCGAGAAATCCAGCTCCAGTGTTTTCCGGTCACCCTTGCGGGTTTCTGGGAGATCGAGTCCTGAGAGAGATACAAGACCTCCTTCATTCTATACCTAAGGTATGGAGCTGATTAGACCCATAGAGAATTCTTGATTCAGATTCTTGGCAAAAAACGGTAACTCATCTACTCCTTCCCACGTACTAGGCTTAGGTTAGGTACACTGGGGTAGGCGTATCTTAGAAACCAGTTGAGTACGTTTAGTCATTATTTTATCATTGTATGTATTTTATCCATTTTAAGTATCATATGGCTTAGAAACCATATAAATGCTTTTACAGTATTATTTCCTAATACTCCTTTTACTGTAGGCACTTTACTTTATGACAAGTATTGCAATTGTGGCAATTCATTTCTCTTGCATGAGAAAAAAGACTGCTCAATAAATAACCCTTTTATTGAAAACGCCCGTCTCTCTATTTCTCTGCATTTCTGGTGAAACGAAGCATGCACGATTGACTGAGTAAAATAGCTATCTATTGTTTCCGCGACTCTAGAGATATATTCCTTATTGCAGGGGGAACAATGTTGTCATGTGATATGGTTGTCAGAAGCTAATCCCTTCTTGTCTATTCAGGAAAGCTAAACGCCTTCTTGTTTACTCGAGAAAGTTTCTAGTGACCTCTGAGCTAGCTGGCACACACAATTAAGTCTAACATATTCAATAGAGACCTAGTCGACCTCAGTCCTACGTCTAAGCTATCGTTTACGTTATTCCAATGCGCAGAGCCTATTGGGACTATAGGAACTACACTACATGGCGCCCAACATTTGGTAAGGCGATAATTTAACGCTAGATACTAGAGTAACTCAGTCGTGTTTTTCACACCGACCCCTTTTTCCGTGAAAACTCCAATAGGCGTCTGGAGTGGGTAAAAGGCTAATATCCTCAAAAACGTAGTAGGAAGAGATTCCTATGTATTAGTTTTTGATTTATTCAACGTTGAAGGATAAAGTGTTCCAAAATATTGTGCATCTAATCTTTGTTCCTTGAAACTTGTTCTGCCAACTTTCTGTCAGCAAAATGTCAGAGAGTGACGATGAAAGGGAGAGAGCTAGACTAGCAGCTTAACTTTTGATGGACGACACAAGTCTCCAACAAGATCAACCGGATGCAATACTCATCCCGGTAAATGTAAGGAAAACCGTAACTATAAAACTCATAGAAAATGGTGTATCATCAAGAGGTGGTACAGTCATAATTGTTGTCGAGGCACATGAATATCGGCAGACAGAGGTATTCTATTCATGGATAACTTTTCCAGCAGCAAATGCTGTAGCACACGAGTTCCACTACTACAAAGTAGGGGAACCTTCAGCGGAATACACGCCTTTCGAGGAAGTTGAAATTCCACTAACTTACCAAGAGCATGAGCTCTGGTTTAATGGCGCCCTAAAACATCAAAATCACATTACCAGGCTCGGTCCACTAGGTAGACCAGGAGCCACATGGCCGGTTTTAGCCAGCTATACACCACATCCTGACATTGAAGAAATGTCAGACAGAGAACTTTTAGTTCAACTAAAACAATTAATTAAAATTCATAGACAATTGGTACAATATGACATGCAGACCTTAACAGTCCGACCTACTTTAAAAATTCCACAGCACACCCCTCACCAGGGGAACACTAATAAAATTACACCACAGACCATACAATCAGTCATTGGTAAATTACCAACAAAACGGGAACAAATTCTGGTTAGCTCAAAAAATTACTCAAATAGAGGCAGTATTTCCTGATACTACCCCTCACGAAATACACAGAATTCTGACCGTCTGCCTACCAATGCAGATTGCACCACATGTGGAGGATTGTGACACTTGGGGAACAATCTTTGCTTCAATCTACACAAAAACACAAGGTGTTCCGTCTATGGCGGTTATACCAGATGTGCTAAGACAGATTCAAAATGAATACGGTCCAGAGCCTGCTTTAAATCTAGGTAGGAAATTACTGCAAGACTTTAAGCAAGTCTCGGCTATGCTACTAGCCAACATAAAAGGAGAAGCAGCATCCGTGGCAATCCTCCAGAAATTAAAAGAAACAGATATAGCAGACTAACCTTTTGAACTTGCAAGAATAATTGAAAAATTCCTATAAAGAATTAGGTAGAGACAGTTTGGGTGGGAAACCACTAAAACCACAACTAACTGAAAATCCTGAAAAGACTTTCATTAAAAATAACTTAATAAATCCTAAAAAGAAGTGGGAGGGTAGTAAGCAAACCACTCCCAGGGAAAAACAGTCCCAGACCAGAGGAAGATCTTCCCAACAGAGAGATAGATCTTCAGAAAGAGGGGGAAAGTCTCCCCAACAGGAGCACTCTGAAAAAAGATATAACCTTAGAAATAGGGAAAATTTGAGAAAACCTGACAGATATCATGATATTGATACACGTCCCTCCCGATCCTTTCAGACTTCCTCACAGAAATCGTAAAGCAGAGGATGGTCAGAACATAAAGAAGAACGTGTCAAGTCCAAAGACAAAGAAGCTGCTCATCAAAGTAAAAAAATTAAATTTCCCAAAAAGAAGGTAGCCAGTATTAAAATAAAACATGCCGAGGATCCTGAGGACACAACTCAAGAACGGCGAGTGGGCCCAAACAATGCTAGACAGCGCAGCAGAAGTGACAATAGCTCGCAAGATCCTGATGAATCTTCTGGAGACAGTGGACACAAATGAATACATTCAAGTGGAACCTGCAGACACCAGAGTTAGCGTGCCCCATAAACTATATGAAGTAACATTACGTATAGAGGGGGACAAAACTAGGAAAATAAGAGGTCTCTACTGGGAAAACCTATCTAAAGGCTATGATATCCTTCTAGCAGAGAAAGACTGGCCACCAGAGTTTGTCAGGGAGTGCCCACATGGCGAAGAAATGATTATGCCTGCCTTCTTAAATCACATTCCAATTCATAAAAAATACACATATGCTAGAAAATGGGCAGTGGCCCAAGCTCCTGCATTATATGAAAATCATGTAGGATGGGATGAGGATTTTCCTCACCATAAAATCCAGTTAAAAAATCAACCTACTGCACAAAGGCAGTATCCTGTTAAGCAAGAAGCTAAAAAACAAGTCAGGGAGATCTTAGATCAACTTGAGTACCAGGGGGTGATTAAAACATGCACCTCACAAATGAACAATCCTTTGTTTCCTGTCTCCAAGCCAGACGATTCATATTGTCTAGTTTTGGACTACAGACACTTTAACTCTTGTTGTAAAACATTTGCAGTACAAAACTCACACAGTGCAGCACTAATGAATAATATCGTGTGCAAAAAATATAAAACGACATTAGATATTTCAAATGGTTTTTTCTGTCAAAACATTGCACCAGAAAGCAGGTATTTGACCGCTTTCTCCAGCATGGGGGCCCAAAAGCAATTTTGTCGTCTCCCACTGGGATTCAAGAACAGCCCAGGATTATTTTCGGCTAGGGTTACAGAGTTACTACAAATATATGATGATGAGGCATTATCCTATGTCGATGACATCTATCTTACAGACAATGACCTGGAGACACACTTGAAAAGAGTGAACACCATCACACTTGGGTTCGCATCTGAAGGGTGCAAATGTAACTTTAAAAAGTCACGAATTGCCCACCAGACAGTCTTATTCTTAGGATATGAATTATCAAGTGAAGGCAAAAGCCTAGCAGACAACTTCTTAGAGAAGTGTGCAGTACTCCAAGCTCCAAAAATGTTGAAAAACTTACAATCAATTCTAGGTTTCCTGAACTTCGGAAGAACTTACTTTCTAAATTATGCAGAGAGGGTTAAACCACTCTACGAATTAATCAAACCTGATTTCAAACCAACTATTTGGACTCAGAAACACACAGAAATTTTAAGATCATTACAAACAGACATGTTAACTAAAACAAAACTGCAAACATGCACAAACAAACGCAACCTTGTAATCCGAGTCATCCCAGGAAGATGCGGATTTACATACCTGACCTCCAATGAGGGAGAAACAGTACCAATAGCTTACAAATCACACTTGTACACACAAACTGAAATGAAATTCAGTTCTACTGAAAAAATTCTAACTGCGGTACAAACTGCTGTAGCAAAAGAAAGAGCCCTCGCACAAGGTAAACGTATAATAATCGTTACACCAGTACCTGCTTTAAAAGCAGTAACTAGAGCAAGCATTCCAAATGCTGAAGCATTACATCCGAGATGGATACAATGGGTTAATTCTCTTGCTGCACCAGACGTAGTATACGAATTTGATCCTAACCTAAAAACGCAAGAATTTCTACAATACGAATACGAAAGTCCTCTGCCGACTGAGATTCTGCCTCTGGAACATTACGGCAGTATAATATATACAGACGGTTCAGCACAGCCCGCAGTTGAGGGTAAACAAGCATATAGTGCTGCGTGCGCGATTGTTAAAGGTCGATGGCATGAAGGAAAATTTAGACCATTGGTCACTAAAACTCAATCACTCGGAGATTGTACAGCTCAGCGAGCTGAACTACAGGCTTTTAAAATGGCGCTTGAAAATACTGATCGCGAATTCCCCACACTTATAGTGTGCGATTCATATTACTGCGTCCAGTCCTACAATGATTACTTGCAGAACTGGGTTCAAAATGGTTTAAAAGATGCAAAAGGTGGCACAATCAAACATAAAATGCTTTGGGAACAAGTAGTTCTTTTGCAGAAAGAACTACAAAAGGCTCACGTGATACATACACTGAGTCATCAGCGAGATGGTGTTCACGTTGCAGGGAATTCATTGGCTGATGAAGCCGCGAAGGCAGCTGTTCAAACAGCTTCCGTAGCTGCAATCACCCGGTCAAAAACAAAAATAGACAGCGATATATTGCTAGCTGTCAGTGCTTCTCAGTAAAAGACAGTGGTAAGACACTCCCGAAAGGCTTTCCAGTAAAGTACTCATACAAAACTGATGCAAACAATGTTCCTTTTGCTGTAATCCCTGGAGTGGGGGATAGGGCAATTCCAAACATGGAACACCGGTTAGGACTAATCTTAGCGGCACACGAAGGGCTCGCCTCTGCACATGCAGGTGTTTCTGCCACAGTATCATTATTAAAACAGAGATACTGGTGGCCACGCATGAGAAAACAGACTAGAAACTATGTTTTAGAGTGTGAAATATGCCAAAAAATGAAGGTATCAACAGTGAAACGACCTGTGCAGATGCCCCTGCTAATCTCAGACAAACCATTAGCATTTGTTTACCTGGACCACTGTGGTCCCTTACAAAGGGATGGAAACTATCAATATATCATGGTCGCAGTGGATTCCTGCACGAGATTCATTTGGATGTGGCCCCAGCGCTCGGCTGACGCCAGAACTGTTATAAAAGATTTGCGAGTCTTTATCGGCACATACGCAATTGGCATGCTATATTCTGATCAGGGTCCTGCGTTTAGCTCTCGAGCTTACAAGGAGGCCATGCCCAGCATGGGCTTTGCATTGGGGTACTCTAGTCCATTCCATCCTGAGGGAAATGCCGTAGTGGAGAGAAAAAAACGTGACATAAAGTAATCTATAACAGCGAGGGTATTAGGTTCGGGTGATTGGTGGGTCAAACATCTAATAAGTGTCCAACGTAGTATTAACAATCTGCCAAGAAATTCTCTGGGTGGAATCACTCCGTATGAACTTTTGTTTGGTACAAGAATGATAATCGAAGATCTCGATTGTCAGACTTCAGTGGAGGAACAAAAAGCTTTTGATATCAAAGATCGTTTGTGTGTTTTACAAGACTTGAATGAAACAAGAAGAAGTCTAAGTAACACAAAGCTAAAGCCAACGGCCACTGAAGAGAAACCACCTGTCCCAGCAAGACCTGTCTGGATTCCAAATATTGGGGATCTGGTCAGAGAAAAGATCGCGGTGAAGAAGGAATTTGGGCCATCTTCCAGAAAAGCAGTACCTGTCTTAGCTATCAGCGGAACAAGATCAGTAGTTCTACCGCCCCTTGCTGGTAAAAAAGAGAACAGAGTTGTATCAATCGACCTGGTAAAACCACAACCATGTGGCCAATAATAAGTAGTAGGCCCAGTGGACTCCCAAGAAGTAGCAGAAGACCAAACCTTGCTACAATCCAAGAGGTTCAAACTGAGAGACTAATCACATTTGATAAACCTGCAGTGAATAAACAAGGACTATGCAACAAAGCCATGGAACTTGTGCCTCTTGAAACACAAATTGCAACAGGTTGTCAAGAAACACCTGTCTACAATGATGTAGCCTCAGACTATTCTAATATGAAAAAGGAAGAAGCAACTGCAAAGATTAATAACAATCCTGATGCCATCCAAACAATTGACAGAACTGCATCTGGCTACTTTATCAATTTCGATGACTTTTCCGATGATCCAAGTGAACATGGAGTCAAGCCAGCAAACAAAACTTTCAAAGACAACATTACAGAGCTCTTTCATCAACTTGGAGAAACATACTTGATTTCACCCTGAATTGAACTGTGGATTGTGTTAGGTGTACTTTTCCTCCTGCTCTGGCTCATCTTAGTTTTAAGCTTGGGAAGAATGATTGATGGAAAATACAGTACAATGGACACAGCAAGTCAGAACATCAACTTGGTTCTAAAACCTCACAGATCCTCTCACGTTGAAAAAAGAGAACTATCCTCAGTGAACATCACAGCCATTCCTGTACCTGGTGGTGTAGCATGGGACAATACTGATTACAAAATCTATGGCCCGGTTGAACTCTTGAAATATCCACATCAGTTCAAGATTTTTTTAAGTGACTTTGTATCACCTAGTACTTTCTCTGATGATTGGGACTTTGAAAATATTAATAATATGATGTCAGATTTAGAAATGTCAGCAAAATTTCCAGAACATGATTATTTACAGGGTTCATCGAATTATGAAGAAATGTATTGCTTCAATCATTTTGGGCATCAGTATTTGCATAAATCTGCTAATCCTAGAAATGTGTTCAGTTATAATCAATGGGAACATTGTCCAACTCCGCCAAAAGGTAGTTTGAAAACATTTTATGAGAAATTCCCATACTAGTTAGGGTTTAATGTCACTGATCCATAAACGTTTTATTTTAAAATTATGAATAAGACAGGAATAAAAAACATGTTGAAAAATACTAAACTGATTTATTCTGAAAAATTTTATGAAAAAATTTCTACATTTGGTTTTGAATTTTGGAAAAACAGCATTGAGACAAAAACTGTCTGGGGTACAAAAGAATGGCTGGTACAAGGTTTAGAATCATTATTCAGAGCCTGCATGATCCCAGAACAAATAATGTTCCTGAATGACACCATTCAACAAACAACTTGTCTTGGTCTAGCCAAGATAAAAGATTTAAACAACCCGTCTATACCAAAGCCTATGCCTGATAGAAACAACACTACAGATGAGGGGTTAGACGTGTCCCATTTTTTAAAACAAAACAGAGCAAATCCTAATTGGAACAAATGGTTGATCTGGCCCACAGACACTAATAACTGTCAAGATAGATTCCTGAAGAAAATACAGGGGTTCAAACAGAATAGGCCAGACCCAAGATATTCCCAGAGACAACATCCAGGGATAATTACAACCTATAGTGTAGGAAAACTATGCCTCGAATGGCTACAGAAATCCACACTACCCGAAATTAAGCAACATTTAACTTTACTTAAAGAAGGTGCTGACTTGCGAGATTTCTTACAGGGACCTCGCAAACAGCTTCAAAAATGTTTCATATACGCCGGTATATACGCAGCTTACAATGAAACTTGAAAAAAAGCACAAATTGAAACTGCAGAAAAAATCCAAGAAATTGATCCTATTAATTTGGAAAAATCACTTTCTGTAGTGGACAATGGGTTAACGACTCTGTCCTCCAGAATTTATTCACTGGACAGCATTGTATCTTCTGCTATTGATATAATAGAACAGGCTATGCTAATGTTACAACATGGTCAGTCCCAATTACGTTCTATTGTATAGTTAGGGTGGATGTTACAAAATTTGTGTTCAGGCAACGTGCCATGGCGTCCAATCAACACAACGTCATTATTTTCTATCTATAACCTTACTGATAGACAAATCTCTTTGGCAAAGAGAGGGGCAGACTATACGGTGCTGAGCATTGAAAAACTAGAAAAATTGCCATTGACAATGTCAGAACGACCGGTGATTGAATGGATAATACATGGCACCATTACAATCCAGATAACAACTTTTCAGTTTCAATACTGCCAAGAGTATATACCAGCAGGCCTGTATGAAAGGTTGGGTAAAGGATACATCAAGTCAACCTGGAATTTACCTTATACACATAGATGTTGGAGTGGGGGCAAGAAAGAAGTATTTCTTAGTGGTAACAACTGTAAAAAGTCACTAAGCGGTACACTTCTCTGTCAAGGAATTAACTTGCATGGAGCCTGCGAAGGTTCCTCAAATAACCTTTCATGTCACCTGCACGGCACCCCTGCTACACAGATGGAGCCTTTTTTCAGACAGCTTTCCAACGGCAGCTACGTTCTAATAAGTGACCACAGCTGTTGTGGCATGGTGCCAGGAAAAGCCTATCTCGTGAGCGTTACTTCCATGGTCACTTGTTGTATGCAAGTATCGTATCCAAACAGCAAACCAGACATGGAGGCGGCAATTTGTCCTTCTTTAAATATCTCTTCTATGCGAATTGATACTTTAAGCAGAATGAAGTCTATTCTTTTACAAAAAACTATGCCTTTAACGTCGTCTAGAGAAACGTATGATCTGCAAGTTGCAAGGACAGCAGCAGAGATACATGCATTATTATCAACAAATTGCCCCATACATTTCGTAGAAATGTTAAGTCAAATCTTAAACATGTCTGATACCAGCGGCATCGCAAATGTATTTAACACCTTGGGTGCTAGGGAGTTTTCCCCTCCGGTGCTGATCCATCATGAATCCCATTGTTCATGACAAGGTCAACTCGTCAAACGCACAGCGCAGGTAAAGCCCATGACGAGTTGACCTTGTCATGAGCATGGAAGGGGTTAAGACAATTTTTTCGGGACTGCTAGCACCCTTCGAAGCAGTTCTTGGCATCTTCCCGAATTTTGTGCATTCTGTGCTAAACGGCCTGCCTCTCATCTTCAGACTGGTAGTAGGAATCTTATTTTTGTTCCTTCTGCTCCGATATGGCAATTCAAGTCACAGACAAAACTCAGGCTACAATGGAAGACACAATCTTAGCAGTACAATACCGAGAGCGGATCACTAAAGTCCTAGGGCCCGAATCACAGAACGAACTTAAGACAAAATCCTAAATTTACTACCATTTTGGTATTCACAGAAGGCACTTACTCATTTTGGTATTCACAGAAGGCACTTACTCATTTCGGTATTCACAGAAGTTAGGAGTCCTAACTTTAGGACTCCTAAATGCCTTCTGTGAATACCGAAAGTCTTAAAGTTAGGATTTTTCTCAATTTAGCAGTAGTAAAGTTAAGACTCCTAACTTTAGGACTCCTAAATGCCTTCTGTGAATACCGAAAGTCTTAAAATTAGGATTTTTCTAAATTTAGTAGTACTAAAGTTAGGACTCCTAACTTTCGGACTCCTAAATGCCTTCTATGAATACAGAAAGTCTTAAAATTTGGATTTTTCTCAGTTTAGTAGTAGTAAAGTTAGGACTCCTAACTTTGAAACTCCTAAATGCCTTCTGTGAATACCCAAAGTCTTAAAATTAGGATTTTTCTCAATTTAGTAGTAGTAAAGTTAGGACTCCTAACTTTCGGACTCCTAAATGCCTTTTGTGAATACCGAAAGTCTTAAAATTAGGATTTTTCTCACCTTTACTACTACTAAACTGAGAAAAATCCTAATTTTAAGACTTTCGGTATTCACAGAAGGCATTTAGGAGTTCTAAAGTTAGGAGTCCTAACTTTACTACTACTAAACTGAGAAAAATCCTAATTTTAAGACTTTCGGTATTCACAGAAGGCATTTAGGAGTCCTAAAGTTAGGACTCCTAACTTCTGTGAATACCGAAATGAGTAAGTGTCTTCTGTGAATACCAAAATGAGTAAGTGCCTTCTGTGAATACGAAAATGGTAGTAAGTTTAGGATTTTGTCTTAAGTTAGTTCTGTGAATCGGACCCCTCGGCTTGGCTCGGCTAAGAGATCTGAATACAACCTGGTTTCTTTCATTCAGACCAATCTGGCAAGATTGCATCCTACCTGTTCTACGATGCTTGCTTTGCGGAGAAGAATGCTTGTTAGACGTCTGTCTCACACTTCCTCAGCAGTACCTATTGATGTCGATACTTTGCTTGGTTCGGTAACGGCTCATGCAACGTGTTGTCCCCAGCGGCTACCCATTCTGATGACGGCATTCGTTGAGACCTCACCATTACGATTAGGTGGCGGTGAGGTACGAGATGAAAGCGGCACACAGGTACAGCTTCCATGACCATTGCTGATTTAAAAACCGATGATGGCAATGCATCGCACAAATGCACTATTTCCACTTTTTCGGATTTGGCCCAAATTTCACCTACTGTTGTAGACAAATTTTTTGCCCGCTATCTAAGGTTATGTTCTCTCCTAACAACAGAGATAATATTTGAAATAGCGAGCACAGAGCATTCCCTGAACTTTGAATTCGGACTTCAGTTTTGATAAACCAAACTTCTAAAAACATTGGGACTATTTTTCTTCCCGAAAGCGAAATTATTTTTCCCGAGATCCCAAAATATTAACTTTTTTTTGGCACATGATACTCTGCTTAAAGTAGAACTATTCTCAGAGAACAATAGTTCTATTTTTAAAATACCTAGAGACAATATTTTGACTTAGCCTCTAGCACATGTACAGTCTTGTATAAATATGTGATGAAATGGTCTCGACCTTCTCTTCTGTATTAAGAGCCATTTCATATATGTAATTTTCGTGATTCATTCAGTCAACATTCTAAATGAACAAAATATGCATTATCTGAATGATACCACTGCTTGAAAACGTACAGTATTATACAAATTTTTCGTGTATACACCATTTCAAATGCGAACTATGTATTTTGGGATGGGCTGAAAAACACATGCATCGTTATATGTTTAGTATTGCTTAGTATTTAATAATGATGGACATTATACGTGGAGTGGGTGTTGTGAATGTATCTAGGACCCTAATTAGATATTCCCGATTTATGCCCTTGTGTGGTTATAATAAATGATATCCTTATAAAGGCATAAGAATCATATCCATATTAGGTCCTAGCCAATGCAGTCCAAATACGGCAAGGCTACTCCCATAGACTCCTAGAAAGTACAACGCGTTCTTAAACAAACCAAGCCTCCAGCAGCCCGTGAATTTCCCCTGCTTCTGTTTTGATTTGTCCTAGAACTCCTGAGAGTCCTGAAAGAACTGCCAGTTCTTAGTGACGTCTTATGTCCAACCTTACGTCAAACTTGGCACCTTCCAGGTATAAATATACCAGCATCTGCCTTAAGCAACACACGGTGGTTTGGAGCAGATCGGCTATCTACTTGCCCGACGCCCTGCTGATGCGAGGGTCGAAGGAAGCCGACCCTCCCTGCTGACCCACTGAGAAAGACGCTGTCTTTTCTCCTGCCGAGAAATCCAGTTCCAGTGTTTTCCGGTCACCCTTGCGGGTTTCTGGGAGATCGAGTCCTGAGAGAGATACAAGACCTCCTTCATTCTATACCTAAGGTACGGAGCTGATTAGACCCATAGAGAATTCTTGATTCAGATTCTTGGCAAAAAACTGTAATTCATCTACTCCTCCCACGTACTAGGCTTAGGTTAGGTACACTGAGGTAGGCGTATCTTAGAAACACCAGTTGAGTACGTTTAGTCATTATTTTATCATTGTATGTATTTTATCCATTTTAAGTATCATATGGCTTAGAAACCATATAAATGCTTTTACAGTATTATTTCCTAATACTCCTTTTACTGTAGGCACTTTACTTTATGACAAGTATTGCAAGTGTGGCAATTCATTTCTCTTGCATGAGAAAGAAGACTGCTCAATAAATAACCCTTTTATTGAAAACGCCCGTCTCTCTATTTCTCTGCATTTCTGGTGAAACAAAGCTTGCACGATTGACTGAGTAAAATAGCTATCTATTGTTTCCGCGACTCTAGAGATATATTCCTTATTGCAGGGGGAACAAAGTTGTCATGTGATATGGTTGTCAAAAGCTATTCCCTTCTTGTCTATTCAGGAAAGCTAAACGCCTTCTTGTTTACTCGAGAAAGTTTCTAGTGACCTCTGAGCTAGCTGGCACACACAATTAAGTCTAACATATTCAATAGAGACCTAGTCGACCTCAGTCCTACGTCTAAGCTATCGTTTATGTTATTTCAATGCGCAGAGCCTATTGGGAATATAGGAACTACACTACAACATCACAACCAGGAAGTGGGAGTGATTAGCTGCACCTGTTTGCCTGAGCCGCAGTGAGAGGCAGTTTGGAGTGTGTTTGGAGGCTGCACAGCACATCAAGAATCCCAATGGAGTCTCAGAGGCCACAGAACTGAAAGGAGGGTGAGAAGAGGAAAAGGAGGCACACATTTTCAGAGAAAGAGCAGGAGGTCCTCATAGAGGAGATGGTCTGCAGCCATGAGCTCCTGTTTGGTAAGAAAGCCCTGAAAGTACCAGAGGCAAGAAAAATGAAAATATGGCTATAAATACAGGAGAAGGTGAATGCTGTGGGTGTGACCATACACAATAGAGCCACCCAATAGTCCCCAGAGGACTGGGTATCTTCAATAGAGGACTGGGTGTGACCAATCGTACCATCGAAGAACTGCTCAAGAGGTGGTACGATATGCGCCAAAGGTCCAAGAAAAGGGTGGCAGACAGATTGAAGGAGTCACAGAAGACCGGGGGAGGAACATCCACAGCAGGACAGCCAACACCCCATGAAGAGCTGCTGGAGTCCACTCTCCTGCCTGAGAGTGTAATTGGTGTGGCTGATATTGACAGCTCTGACCCTGTTCAGCGCCTGCAACACAAAGCATTAAGTTTGATTAACAGGCAGCTGAGTACCCTGAACAAAAATCAGCGGAACATGGGGGAGGGCATCATGGCCATGGCAGGTGCCGCACAAAACCTATGCGCCACACTGGAACGTAATGAAAATGCCAGGGACAGCGCTGCCCAACGTGCCAATGCACGACTGCACAATTATACAAAGGCGGTGAACCCCCTCTGCACCACCACCACCAACAACTTTACAAGGCGCAGCATTACTATGCAGCTGCAAATGACACTGCTACCAGGACATTGCAGTGGAACAAATGCAAACTGCAAACTCTGGAGGCAGCACACTCATGGTCTCTGGGGAGAGCGAAGAGACCTCCAGTAGGAGCAGCGTCACTCCTACATTGCCTGATGCACGACGTTGCAGTGGCAGACAAGGTGCTGCAGCTAGGCAGACAACGGAGGGCACTCAGGCAGAACACCGCCCTGCACCAAACTGTCACCGGAGGAGGTGAACTAAACATTGAAACTTTTGTGAAAAGGGGTGAAGCAACCCACCTAAACATATTGTTGCACATTATTGATCAGTACCTTCACTGTGTACAAAATATGTGTAGGGTACTGCTAAAAATCTTGAGTGTTAAGTGTGAATAAACACATCACATGTAACAAAAAGCATTTTGGCCCAGCACTTTTTTTTCTTACCTAAAAGTAGTTTTGTGTGATCTCAGATTGTCTCTGACGTCCAGCAGCTGCCCCTACTCGTGTTGCTGCCCAGCCAGGGGGGTGGGAAATCATCATCCGATGTGTCTGTGTCGCTCACATCAATTGCGGTGCCTTTCCTCATTGCCATGTTGTGGAGCATTGCGCAGCCTGTCACGATTTTACAGCTTGTCTCTGGGCTTTATAGCAGTGCCCCTCCACTTGTATGTAGGCATCTGAATCGTCTCTTCAGTATTCCAAAGGTACGTTATATGACGCTCCGTGTTGATCTGTGTGCCCCGTTATACCTCCTCTCCCTTGCATTTTCTGGATCCAGATACGGTGTGAGGATGAAGTCTTGCACTGCGTAGGCACTATCACCTGCATGGATACAAATAATAGGTTAGTCAATGTCCCCCCCCCCCCCAAAAAGGAGCAGTGGATGGATGTATGTGTGCTATAGATTTACCTAGCAGGTATCCCTAACTAACGTCTCCAGCACTCAGACGTCTGTGTATCCCACTATGTCTGAAGATGAAAGAGTCGTGTGTGCTGCCATGGCATTTTGCTACAATGTCGTGATCATGTACTTAGCATTGCACACAATCTATATATTCAGGGAATGGTAGCATTTTCGGTTCCTGTACACATATTCTGTTGTTGCTGGGGGTGTGAGGGCCACATGGGTCCCATCAATGCAACCAATGACATGGGGGAAACGTGCAATTTGATAAAAGTCAAGTTTGTTTGCTGTAATGTCTGTTGGGTGTTGGGGAAGTATATATGATGTGCTAGCCTCTGCAGCATTGCGTCCAAAAAGGCATGGAAAAAGCAAGCTAGTGCACTCTGTGACACCCCGCCCACCTCTGCTATGACTCCTTGAAAACTCCCTGAGGCCAGGAGGTGCAGTGAGCACAGGACCTGCACATGGATGGGAATTGTTTGTGTCTGGCGCGTTGGGTGTTCCAAAAAGGGTTTCAGCTCCTCAATCAGGTCCAAGATGGTCTATGGGTGCAGCCTGTACTTCTCATGGATGTCCTCTTCAGTCTGCTGGAACAGCGTGATGCGCAGCCTGAAAATACGCTCCTGTCTCAGTCTCCTGTGTGCAATGGCACAGATACGCAGCATCCTGGCTATCACATATAGTGCTGCCATTGTGAAAGTTTCAGTTGCATTGTGGGCTGCTTTTTATACCTTGCACCAGGTTACCACCTGAATGCTCCTGGTGGTAATTGCGATTTCTTAATTTGCGATTTTCTCATTTTTGCAATTTGTGATATTTTGTTACATTTCATTGCGATTTCTTATTTTGCGATATCCACTTTGCAAATTTCGCAAACAGTGAAAATCGCAAAATGAGAAATCGCTAGAAAATTTGCAGAATTCATGGTATCGCAACGTAAGAAATCGCAAGTTTTTGGATTTCTTATTTTGCGATGCGATTGTGCATCATACATCTTTAATAGTGAAATTTTAGTCGCAAATGCTGTTTTTTGCGATTCGCAGCGTTTGCGACTAAAATTTCGGTTGATACATATGCCCCTAAGTGATTTGCTCAGAATCACAGGATGTTCAGCGTCATTGCAGAGACTTGAACCCAGTTCCCCACATTCGAGGTCGACCGCCCTAGCCGTTAGGCCAACTCCTCTCCCGCGACCTTGCAGGTCCCAACGCTGCACCTTCTTCATTTACCATGCCTGTTGCTGCTGCCAAGGCTTGTTGATGCTCCCACTGGATACCGACACCCTGGTTCTCGACTTCCAATGTTGGACAGCTATTGAACGGCTATAGGTCTTCCACAGCGTCACTTGGCTATCACAGCTGTAGCGACAAGGTCACCGTCAACAATTCTGCACCATCCGTCATCGGTGGTCATTGGTCTTCCGTGCCGCCAGGTCACTCCGAGTGGCATAGACTCTGTCCCCTCTGTTTGCAGGTACTCCTCTGCAAGAATCCACCCTTGGATTCCACCGAACTCTTTCACCTTCTTCGCCAGCAGTATCTTTTCTGAAGTCCTCCATCGTGGTGTGCAGCTGTTTCTTACGTCGCTTCGCACCTAAGCACCCGGCTTCCCTAGTCTAGATATCCTAGTTCCTGCAATATCAATGGTTGGGGTGACTCTCCAACCTTCTGTCTTCCACAGGATTTCTTCAGGGTCCACTGGGAAGGGTCCTTCTGCTTAAAAACTACAACTGCGACTTTCCCATCAACTTGCATTAAGTACTAAGCTGTATTTCTACTCTGCACACAGCCTTCATGGGGTTCCTGGGTACTTACCTTGGTTGGTTCCTTGTGTCCCCAGCTCTTCTGAATCTTCTGATACAAGTCCCGGCTTAGGTCGCAGTTCACATTTCACCTCTTTAGTATATGGCTTGGTGTCCCCCTGGACACCACTATGTATTTGTGCTTACTTACCTGTTTTACATTTGAAGTATTATGTGTTTTGTGTTTATATCTCCGGGTAGGAGATATTCCAATGTATTAATGAGTGTGTAGAATAAATATACTTATTTTTATAACTATACTTTGTTGTTCTTTTTAATTTAACCTACAATATATGATTAGTTCTGGTGAAACAAGCTGCTTAATACTCCTTCTAGACTAAGCCTGAAGGCTGCTCTCCACAGCTACCACTTAGAGACCTTTCAATGGTTGTCAAAGATCACTAAAATCACCATAAGGTTCGTCTGGATTATTGCAAGGTGCTTCACTTAAATAGGCGTGCACCATATACTAAGCCAGTCGCCTACACTGTAATTACTATTGAAATGTGATAGATTATTTATTAAACTGGTATGCATTACTCAGAAACGTTCATGCTGTTACTGGTGCTTTGGCGTGATCATGTCTGACTCCTGATAATAATAATACAAAGATTTCTTTTTAAAAGTGAAGTACATTCCAAACATTTGCACATTGTATTAGAGCTGGAGATAATGCAATAAGTACAATGAGTATTAATTACTATGGGTGGCCTGGTATGTTCTGAGGTAAAGCCTACTGACCACCTGTCCTTCCAGCCAGAACCATAAAACCTGGCTGTATACCAGAGTTCTCATAACATTGAATAGAAATGTAAGGTGTAAGTTTTACATTCATTCATTTTGTCATTGTAAGGTTAGGTCAACACTACCCTTTCATTTACTCTACAGGTTGAAAATAAAGATTTAAAGAACAGAATCTTGAACGATGCTGTCGCATACACAGAGAAGTTCAGCGCAGAGTGTCAGTCATTTTGTGAAGCACTGCTGGAAAAGGATCCAAAAAAGAGAATTGGCTTCAAAAATGGTAACTGCGATGAGCTGCGGGTCTACCCTTTTTTCCGCGACATTAACTGGAGAAAGCTTGAAGCTGGTAGGTGTACAGTTCAATTTTGAACACTGTCTCCACTTAATGTACCTATGCTGGCCCACACATTTGATGGACGTTTTGTGATGTACTGTGAGTTTTCCGATTGGAATGATAATCATTCATCAGGTTGCTCAGAACCGAAGCTGTACTGTAAACCTCTAGCCAAAAAAAAATGGTGGGCCTCGCCTCTCTTCTAAAGGTTCTTGACTCAGTCATTAAACTTGTAGCACAAACAGCTGCAATTATTGTTTGCTATGCACTTCTCTCTTCTACCGCTGGGGGCCTTTGCAGGCACTTGTTCCCCAATGAATGGCCCTCACCTGTTACAAAGCAGTGTTGTCCCAAGATTTACTTGTCATTTAATTTCCCTGACTTGTGGGAAACCTCTACTCAGCAGCACTGTTTCCGGCAGCTGCAACGCATTTGCGGGCAGGTAAAAGACTGACATGCATGCATTATACTCTGTTAACATCTCTTGTAATAATGCCTTCACTCCTCAAGTTTAGCTTCAACTCCTTGGATAGGTGTGAATTTTCACAATTAGCTGGCAACCATCTAGTTCGTTCAACTGTAACAGTATAAGAATGAGTCATTAACTTGTATTATAAAACAAACCACAAATGACGATGAGCAGTACAACTGGATTGAATTATGGTTGTGTTGCTAACACTAACCAGTGCATTTCTGGTTTTTAGTATGAAAAAAACTATCCACCATGTCACCTTTATTAGACGTTTTAGAGGATATGCTATGACTAGTTTAATAATTTTTTTAGATTTATGGATAGTTCACCACAATTATCCTCTAAAAAAAGACCATTATTTTGAGTTGGCAGATGACTCGCCAATCGGCTAGTGCCTCACGGCCCCACTTCCCCTGGCTCATTGGTGACAATGTGACTGGTAACTCTCAGCCAAACTGTCTGCACGTTTGTCAAACTGCAAAAATGTTGTTAGTATTAAAACATGTTTTGACCCTGTCCCTCTCCATCGAAAAGTGTGCCCTATCTTGATGGATCGTCATGAAAATAGTGATTCCTGCACTATGCTTAATGTGGTAACGGTCTGTAAAATTTCATGTAGATTCTTCAAAAGGTGCCAAATTTCTAAGCAAAAAACACTTTTTTTTTTACCCCCAGTCTCTTTTAACTTTACTAGCCCATGATGGATGTGCATGAAACTTGAGAGGTCAGCACTGGGCTTAAGCTGTGAACAGTCTGCCAAATTTAATACAGGGGGGCACCAATACCCAGGCCTTGCACGCAGTCCCCGTTGCAGCCAAACCAACCCCACTTGGCCATTGCGCCTTGGGCATCTTTCCAATTCTCATTTATCAGTGAACTGCCCAGATCATCTGGATCGTAGCAGATTGCAGCCTTATGAAATAATACCTAGGCACAACAGTGGGCGCATTCTGAAACAGATACAACAATTTAGGAAATCTCACCATCTTATTGAGAGGAATACAGCCAGCTATGGATATGCACATACATCAATTTAAGAAATTAATGCCACCTTCTTATTGAGAGGAATACAGCCAATCGTGAAGAGAGAAAGTCATACACAAACGGCGACCTTTGCCTCCAGCTTTGCAAGTGCAGTCACATAATTCCTCTCATATAGCTTGAACACATCATAAGTAAGTAAAAAAATATACTTACCTGTATGTAGTTCTCCAGTATTGGTATCTTTGAAAGATTCCCATGCTTGAATCATTCTTCCTAGTTGAGCTGGGAGTCTCACGGTAAATCCTGAATACAATATTACACCAAACGTAATGTGCAAAGGATGAAAAACAGCCATACAGGATAACATCAGGACAACATTAGCATATGTTAATTATCTCGTTAAAATATCACTTGTGTAACACATACATTTGCTGCCAGCCCTAGTAGTAAACACTTACAATATGTATGTGGTTACACGAACTACAGGTATTTAGAAGGTGTAGGGACCATCAGTTTTCACTAAAAATGGGATTAAAGTTAAAAAGAAACAAACTCCATGGGGCATATTATCAAGCCCAATTTCGCCGCTTTAGCGGCTGTTTTCAGCCGAAAAGCGTTGATTTATATATTGCTCAATAATCAAGGACACGCTGGCGCGTGTTTCCTTGAGTTAGAAGCCTATTTTTCTCCACTTTGCATGTCAGTGAATATTATCGCTAATGACATGCAAAGTGGGAATACCTTAGCAAAACTAAATGGAAAACACTCTATGACTCTGCATCGCCATATTAACAAGGCTTCCCCTGACCCGCGATGCGAGAGGAAAAGGCGTGCTAAGCCCCCTTTATCGCAAGATTTAACTCCTGCTAAAATTCTGACTTAGCCATCTCTTCCATGGGAGGTGGATTGATGGGCTAAGTCCACCATGGCCTATCAGCAAGGATTTCCCTATCGCTGATGTCATATCGCTGGATTTCCTGCAATATTCCTGCATTTCGCCACTATTGCTGGATTTTATATTGCCAATGTGCAAAGCGTTGTTAATACAGCGCTATCATGGGGATAAAATCCAGCGATAGCCGGCGATATGAAAAAACGCGCTAAGCGCTTTTAGCGATAATTATCGCTATGTGTTGTTAATATGCCCCCACAGCTCTTAAATAACACCTTAAAAAAGATACAACAGGTATTCGAAGATCCACACCCGGACATTCAATATTGTACCTTCAGATGTTCCCCTAGAAGTGCTGCTAGCCTCAACAATCACTGGTCGCAAATGGATCACGTCCATACAAATGGCATTCACAGCCTGTAAGCGTTACGGGTGGCACAAGAAACCAAAACATGGTCTCCAGATCCTGTCTTAAAATAGAGGTTAACTTACTTTGCATAAGTACACATTTCGAAATACACTATTTATAAAGTAGGAACTTACGTTGTGCACTGAAAATTGTACGGACATTCAGTTAGCTTCCTAAAACCTACACAGTTCAATTACAGACCGGATTAGAAATGCTGATAATAAAAAAAGTAACACGGGATGAATGTAATTATTCTGAAGTGGAAACAATGACTTTGCATTAACCAGTGCTACTAGGAACTGTATTTTACGAAAAGCCTCAAAACCAGAAGGGAGACTTTGGCGATCTAAAATGTTGCAGATTGTCATGTCGGTCATTAGGCCCGCAAGGGGAGCAAAGAATGACACAGACTCATGGTTCTGGTGAGAATAACTGGCATTTGGGGCCAACAGTTCCTGACATGGCCCACTCTCCCCATTCTGGTCTCTTTGCATTCCGGCCATAATGGGGCCCCTCCTCCCCTCTCGTTGCTGGGGGCACGGCTGGGCGCTGTTGATGTGCAGCTGGTTGCAGACCGGTCTACTTCCTTCCTTTGCTAGTAACAGGGAGACTTTTACCTCATCTGGTGAGGACTGTACAGTTGTGGGCCCTACGCTGGCATGCTGTGTTAAATGACGACACAGACAATATTTAGATGGTGCATAACTGGCCCAGGGCAGGTGCGCCTGGGTCCTTTTATTGGCAGGGTCACCTGACTGGTGATGCCTGTGTTGGATGGGTGTGGAGTGGGTGTTAGGATTGCCCCTAGGGAGGGGCTGCTGCTTGACGTGTCCTGTAGGACACTACATTCCCCCCTAACTCCAAAAGAAAACAAGTCCAAACGGTGAAAACAAAACAACAATAACCTGGATACCACGTGGTCCATCACTCTCTAGAGTCACTCAGCAGGACATCAGTGGACGTATCTATCGATGAAGCTGCCTGCAACAGGACTTCGCCATTTGCATTCATAATTTAACCTGAGTGGTTCAGGATAGGACTCGAATGCTGGCTCAGAGAAGTCATGGACTTTCTGGCTGGATTCATGTCCATAATGTGGAGTATGTTTGCACTGCTGATACTCCAGGTAATTTTTGGTTGGTGCTCCCACTGCGGGGGTGGATGTTTGTGGCTGGTCCTCTGCCTCAAGGGTCTTTCAGCTGTCTGACACTCTTCTCCTCTGTGTCAGTGTGGCTTCATGCCAAGTGTTACACATACCCTCGTCAGGGACTTTATGGAGCTCCTACTCTAGGGTGGTTGCCTCTTCTGGGACCATCTTCCATTGGTAGTAGGGAGCTGTGATTCTGTTTCCTTTCTCTGGGTGGTGCAAGACTAGGTAGGGTTGGTGGGTTGTGGCACGGTGTGCTTTGAGGGTGTGGGGCAGTGTTGATCTGCTGTTTAGACAACCGTAGCAGCGTTGTGTGCCTCTGTCCACCTTCTAGTCTGCCTTGCTTTTTTTGGACCTTTTGCTCTCTAGGGCTGTATCCATCTGGCTGGCTTGGGCAATTGTATGGTGTCTTTGGGATTCCCATTCTCTTGAATGGGTGGCAATGGCGAGTTGCGCCTCATGGTCCGGGTTCCTTCTCTGGAGCTGGCTGTCTGGTGGTGCTGCAGTACAGTAGCAGGGCACCTTCTGGCTTGTCAGATGGAACCTGGGTGTCTCTGAGGCCAGCTGCTGCTGTTGGCTTTTGGCTGGGATGGCTCTATAGACTTTGCCACTTTGATTCACTTTTACTGCCTCTGTTTAGCAGTGTCCCTACGTTGATGACTACTTTTCGGCAGGTGATGAACTGGTGTAATACCACTGCTTCATGGAAGGGATAGCATTTGATGCTGCTGCTGTTGACCTTGATGGATTGGGTAATACACCCCATTTGCAGGCCTGAGGTGTTGGCAGTCTTACGTCTCAAAGATGTCGTCTGCCAGAGTTAAAGATTGTGGGTACCACACTTTCATGCTCTCTAGGCTACTGAGATCACTTGCTGTGTTTGAATGGTGCTGCCTCTTCTGGGTAAGCTCTAGTGCACCTTGCGGTGACCAGGTCTCTTCTGTGTCTGCAAAGGGCCCCTAGGGCATGCTGGGAGTGGGGGTATGGTGTTGCTGAGCAGAAGCCATTAGGGTTCCTCTTACACCAATGTGGTACAGTGCTCTGAGTCTTTGTTTTCTGATCACTTGTTGTTCTCCCCTGAGTTTGTGCTCTCTTTTTTCCTTAGCTGGGTGCGCCCTGGTGAGCTGGTGGCCCTTCCGGCAGTGGTGGGGCTGGTCACCTTTTCAGTGTTTCAAACCAGCTTCCTTCTGCCTCTGGCACCCTTTTGTGGCCTGCTCTAGATCTCTGGCGCCTCACCCGCGCTGCTGGGGTAGTCTTGTGACCTAATGCAGCACCACCGCCAATACTGTAGGTTCATGCACAGAGGTGGCAGACAGTCGCTAGGGAGCACGCACCACTCACTGAGCCTATCCCTGATGCAGTAGCTCACCTACACTGGGCTCACCTTCAGCTCTGCTGTTCATCAGTGTGGCACTCTTTGTGCCCCATGCACGGCTTCCCCTCTTGTGCTTGGGGCGCAAGCGAGGCACAGCTGATGCTGTGGGATAGCCATGGGAGGCAAAAACAGTATTCTCTTCCGTGGTGGTAGCCAATCGCCACTGGGGGTGCACAGCACTCTCGGGATGGGTTTGTGAGCAGAGCGCTATAACGCACAACGCGCTTTCGCGTGCATCCCTTGCATGTTTTAGGTCGTCATCGCGATGACTTTCGCTTTCCCAGCGATTGTGATCGCGATGACTTTCGTTGCACCATATATTCATACCCACCGTCCTCATCCACAGCAGAAACCTCCACGCTTGTAGTGCTTGGACCCTCTTGTATGGATGCTGCGATGGATAAAAATCTACCTTGTGATCTGTCTTTGAATGCACAAATGTAAATGACAACTAAACAGAATTAAAGTATTTCACTCAACAAATGGACACATTTGTCACATCAGCTTTGGAGGCAACTAGGTAATTGAAAAAAGGAGAACTGATAAACTTCCAGAAAGCTCTAAAGTGAGTGGACGGGGTTCCAACACTACTGACACTGATGCAAGACGTTGGGGGAAGCCACGGGTGAACCCGCAGCAGGGAACTGAGAGTGCCAGAGTCCCTGCTGCCTGGTTGGCACAAACATTGGCTATTTAGCACCTACTCAGTCAGCCCCGCTATCACGGGGTCTGCAACGCTATTGACATTGCTGTACGATGTTGGGGGCAGCCGCAGGTGACACCGCTGCAAGGGGATGGGAGTCACTGATTCCTGCTCCTGCTCGCCACGTCCACTGGATCACGCTAATTAGCACCTGCTCAGCCTTGCTGCACAGGGCGCGTGTGCCCGTCCACCCGTGCTAGAGACAATGTAGGGCACGCCCTTTGGTTTGGCTAATTTCCATTCGGCTGCAAGAGCGTTCTCACAGTAGGAAGGACTTATATATACTGTATTTTTATATTTGTGTATGAGATATTGCATATTAGGAGGTAGCTCATGTAAGGGAACGAGATTGCCGTTGAGTATTTTCCAATAACACTGATTGCAAATGGTCTAGGCACTGACTGAGGATGGGGAAAAGAAAGCATCCCCTCACAATTGAGAAAGCTGGGATTTCAACTAACCCTCACACGTCTATTTAGAAATACATAACAGGTGCTATGCTGGCAATCGATAAGCAAATAACAAGTGAGAAAGATAGTTAGGCTTTCCTGTTTTCGGTTTCTATTTTTGGTAAATTCTGGTGGGGTTCTCTCAGTGTTTTCAATATCTTAAAAAACAGTTGTTATCAGTGGTTACACATTTTCGCGCCACTAAAAACAACAGAAAAGGTGTTTTTCCGGTGTTTATGGAACGTTTTGCTTTTATTATTGCTTGCTTTCTGCACTGAAAGAACATGGTGTGTAGACAGTGTACTTATAGTGTATATGAGGTCCAAATAGATGTTTGCAAATTAATCTCATTGTAGTACACCATACAATACTTCTTCAGTGAGTCTTTGGGTCATGTGCACTCGCTCTTTCCTTTCCATGTAAACTTCTGTGAAAAGGCCCTATCAGCATTCTTAGCCCATTGGGCAGAGAACCATCAGCTAAGGGACACAGTTGGGATGACTCTTTCTTTGATGCCACATAAAGCACGAAATGATAAATATTTGCGTTTTAGTTCCTGTGCATTAGAAACCAGTGCACCAGAATAGACCAAAAAGTCAATAGCATCCCTCATTAACTCTTAAGTTTGTAAAGATGCTTTCAGCATACCATCTAACAAGTGGCAAGGATCTACTACAGGGAATCACTTCAGCTCGGGTATCAATTTTGACAGGTCATCACACAACTTTTTTATATACGTAGCTGAATCACTGCAAATACAAACACTATCACTCCAATCTTTGTTGAACTTGGAAAGAACCTTTTTTGCAGAGCATAACAAGTGACACTGCGTTCCATGTTTTCCAAAAGTCTGGTGTCATGTTTTCACCACTATCCCAGATGCTTGGTGATATATAAACTTGTCACTATACCTTGCATTGAATGTTTAAAGCCTGAGATGTTGGCAATTCACCTACTATCAATACTGACCCACTAGAAACTACGGTCTGATGTATTAAGGGTTTTTACCCATTGGGTAAAAGTGATGACACATATTAGGAAAGATTTTTATGTAACCAGCCATTTTACCTATCGGTGAAAGAATCAAATGCAGCCAAAATGTCAAATATGAGTTTGATATTTCCTGATTCTCTGTAGTTTATAAAATAATTAAACTAGACCTAAAACATGAAACTAAATCCTGCATCTTTAGACCAAAGGTCACAAAACTGAAAAAGTAAAAGGAAGAAGAAACAATATTTTAGTGCATGCCTAAAGAACAAAACCCTAGCAGAATAATATTAGCCAGTCTTTCTTACTGCTACTTGTATAACAAAGTTACATTGTATTTACCCCATCAGGAAGAAAAAAATGACTTTCACTCTCTTTTTCCTTTCTTTGAATGCCATTTAGTTTGTGGTTGTCCAGGTGTTTTTTCAGTGTTTATATGTTTTCACTGGTGAGGGCTATTTTTCTTTCAGTGGGGTTTTATCAGTTATTATAGGTTTAAACCTAAAACCCCACAGCCCAAAGATAGTCTATTAACTTGTGGGGAGGGGTTATTGGCCTCTGACACACAAATTCAGTCTGCACCCGATCATTTAGCTCCTGTTAATGCACCTGATAGTGATGAACTCACTTTAATTGACAAAGGTTGTAGTGGGTGTTTACAACATGTGTCAAGGACCATCTCTGCATGCGACACTGATTCTTAACCACCACCAAAACGCTCCAGAAAGCATAGGCTGGTACTGTAAATGTTGCCTCAAATCTAGAGAACGCCCGGCCCATGAATGCAAAAACTAGTTAAAAAGTTACCTCTAGGCCTGCTGCCAAAATGGCTGCTCCTAAAGCCTCGAGTGA
This sequence comes from Lissotriton vulgaris, assembly GCF_964263255.1. Lineage (NCBI taxonomy): Eukaryota > Metazoa > Chordata > Amphibia > Caudata > Salamandridae > Lissotriton > Lissotriton vulgaris. The sequence continues at coordinate 812,673,600 of NC_141696.1, read as the reverse complement.
TAGCCTTAAGAATCTATGTGATAATGCGGTCAAATCACTGGAGCCATTTGTTAGATCTACACTAGAATGTATGGCTAATAGGCTAAATAGAAAGTCTTATTACTTCCTGCATGGATTTACTAAAGAATAAACCTGCTGAGCCTACTATAACATCCCGCTGTGAAACATGCTGTCACCCTCCTTAGCCATCCCCTGAACCTATTAATGAGACACGCCCCTCTTGTGTTTTGCCTTTTCATGAGCCCTTGGTCAAGACAGTCATTAATGTTTTAGGCCCGAGGTGTTCTCAGGGGTTATTGAGCCATCTATCTACACAGACACATAGATCCTCTACGTGGGTAGGTATATCTAACAGTGAGAGTGGTCTCCACCTAGTTACTGATACCCCTGTCTATAGCAATCCACCTATAGCTCCTCCAATTAGGACAAGTGAATATCTGGACCTCCCTCCTGCCGCCACACCATACCTAATAGTACTGGCCAATGTTCCAATTTTATCACCACAAGAGAACGAAACCTGGATCTCAGTGAGGAACAAGGCCTTAAATTGGGTAGGCACTGGAATGGATTTGACAGTAAATCCTTACCAGATGACTGTCTGGTTCAGTCTTTGAAATCCCCATGCTTACTGGGAACTATATTGCATAGAATCAGGCTTACAAGTGTGTCATCTCATAACATTACAGCTCTTCCCCTAGGATATTTCTATCAAATGGTGTTCAAACTCAAAATATCCAGACCCTAGGCACACCTCAATCCTAGTGCATTGACTCTTTTTCATTATTCCATCCCAACATACAACCGTTATGACAATCTATCAACTCTAGATGGTCTGGATTGACTCATTGAGGAATTGTATGGGAGTCCCAGGGTTAGGGTAAAGGGCCTCATGCACTTGAGGAGGCTGACATTAATTTGCAGACCAACAACGAGTCAGAGTCACCACTTAATGTATCTGCAGTTCCCCTACGGACTAGCCCTGTATTGGTCAAACAATCCAATAGACTATATGATAGATCTGTACACTCTATGATAGGATATTTATTTTGGGATGTGGCAGGGTTACACAGCAGAATTAATAATACAGAATGGTTAGATTTCATTGCAGGGTTTTACATTTTATGCCTGCACATGACTTGGCTACTGGATCCCTTACATATTAATGGTTGTAGAACATATCATCTAGTCACGAGAGATCGGAGGGGGTGGCTAGTACTTATGTATCCAATTATTAGCCATTTACAAAAATCACAATGGTGGAATATAATTCATTCTACCAGTCGATTCTCTGTGAAGTCTCAACAACCACTAAGCTAGTGGTTTTTATAATAATACTAGGTTGACTGACATAATTAATGCTCTCTAACAACTAGATAAGGATCTAGAACTGTCTCGTAACGGAAATCAAAAAGGATTGATTAATTCTGTGGAGTGGAGATTATAATATATAATTATGTGTCCTACCTTCTAAAAAGGTTTGTGGGTTAACTAACTCGGAGCAAACACACTTCCTATACAGCTGCTACGGGGGGGAAGTTGAATGACTTACTATATAAATATGACCTGGCATTTTCAAATGAGATCTGCTTTCCACTTGCTTTATTAACAGTACAGGTGAGTACAGTGTTATTGATTTTATATTACTCTCCAGTAACTTCTCTGCTAGCTCCTATAATTTTGTTACCCGCTGCATCCCATTAAGCGACCACTTCTCACAGAGTGTTCAACTCACTTTTAATCCACTCTGTGAACAACTTCCAACTCAAACCTCATGTAAAGTTGATAATTTTGAGCTGGCCTCCCGAAATGGATATACCATGCGCTGGTCCCAGGTTGAGCCAGAAGGTTTCCTAAAGCAATGAATCTGCAGTCACAGGGAGGCCTCTAAGATAGGCTTAGATGATACAGTAGAACAATGTCCCCGTGGAGGTCTTACTGATTGTAAAGGGTGACCCGCACACTTGAGAAAAGGGTGGTTTGATTCTGTGTGCTCTAAAGCCCATAAAAGATTAAAGGAGGCATTACGCAAATCCCCCAGGGTGCAAGTCTGAGGCAGGGTCGGATTGGGATCACAATTTGGCCCGGGCACTGACGAAAAAAGTGGCCCACATTCAAGGGGCGTGGCCCACAATTAAGGGGCGTGGCCCACATTCAAGGGGCGTGCCCTTTCATGACACATCATTTGGTTACACACGTCAATGTCCTTGAATATTAGATGTAAATACATTAGGAATTTGGACAAGTATGGTAGTGCACTGTCCAGTGACCAGCTGAAAGAGGGCATCAAAGATCAGAAATTGGATTATAAATTCAAATCCGTTCCGAACAGGGGCACAAAAATGTGTTTGGCCCAGGGACCCCAAAATCCTTAAGATGTTTGGCACAGAAATGAATTCTTGCACAGGAGACACAGGGGGGGGGGGAAGGTGACAATGGCGCCATGCTGAGCAACTAAAAAAACAGCAAGGCCCCTTTCTGTCACAAAATTGTTTGAGCCCTTCGGGGAAGGAGCACCTAATAAGCAGCGAAGCCCCTGCTATCACTAACCTACTCAGTCCTCCCCAGACCTTCAGCTCAGGAGCACATGAACAGCAGTGAGGCCCCTGCAATTAGTACATTGATCAGCCCTCCCCAGCCCTCCAGGCCTCAGGGCAATGTCCTGGCAGGGGAGCACAAAACACAGCTGCTGGGTCATCCATGGTAACCAGGGGGAGGTGAGGTGAAGATGGTGCAAGTTGCAAAGATCACCTGGCCCCCACAGCGAGACCCATTCTTCCTCGCCCACTATTCCCTCAGCCGTTTTTCTCTGGACCCCGACCCGCCATCTTGTCCATTCCCTCGTCTTGTACCCTTCTCCCTCGTTTCCCCCTTGACGATCCTCAAATGTTTCTTCCCTTTTCTGTTTTGCCTTTTCTCCATACCCTTGTATCCCTCCCACCCTCCCTTGGTGCTGTGACTGCATCCCCCCTCCAACCCCACTTAATGGAACTCTGCCTGAGAAAATCTACTATATGTGTATATATATGTATATAGAGAACTCTAATCACTAGTATATGTGGTAGATCTTTGTACTATCTACCATTCCTATGTGACTCTTAGAGTATATCCATTTGTTTCTCTTCCTTGAGTGACTTTACTACTTGTACATTTGCAATTTTTTCTGCTTGTATCTTTTATGTAACGCATGTAATCCTAAGTCCTTACGTTTCACAACTGATTCTTATGTAAAGCGCTCTGACACCTTCTGGTAAAGTTCTCGCTATATAAAATTGCATTAAATTTAAAACAAACAAAACAAAAAAAAAACATAGCACTGTTTATGTGCTGCGTGGGCCCCAGGGGGGGCCGAGGTGAAAATGGCTCAAAGGCCTGAGCAACATCTGGCCCCCAGGGAAGCCGATCTTTGCAAACAATCACCCCCTCCCCAGCCACCCTCAGCCTGATTTCTTTGCTGGGCAGGGGGTGAAGGAGAGGCCACAGCAGAGAATCACTGCACTGTGAAGCTGCATTCATTTCTCTGTCTCTGTCTCCGTGCCCTCTGTGGGACGTTTTTTTTCTCCCCTTTCCTAGTCCACAGCGATCACGGAGACAGAGACAGAGAAATTAATGCAGCTTCACTGTGCGGCTGGGAAAGGGGAGAAATAAAAACGGCCCGCAGAGTGCACGGAGATACCGGCCCTTCGCCGATGCCCGAATGCCGGCATTACCAATCCGCCCCTGGTCTGAGGTGCCGATTTGCAGAGGAGAATATAAGAGACCTTTGAAACAGAGGAGGCCCTGAGAGATAAAGCTTGGGATTCATTGTATGAAGCAAGTCTAAATAACGAAAATACTGAGTTTTGGCGTGTGGTTAATACTCCTTCATTAATGGAGGAGGACTGTCCTAGGTTGGAGATAGCAATCTTAAAAGAAGAATGGTTTGTCCATTTTTCTGGAATTAATTCAATTCCTTCTACAGAGTTGATGTGGCCAGGCCAGATTACTGTTAGTGTTAACACAACAGCAGATCACTCACTTTATAGTAATTAAAATCTTTCCTTTAGTTTGGAAGAAGTCATCAGGGCAATAAATGTTAGTAAAGCGGCAAAAGCTCCCAGCCCTGATGATGTCGCGGTGGGTTGTTCAAAGCTAATATTTTATTGTGGGGACCTATACTAACCCTGGTATTAGGAGCATGCTGTAGTATAGGCTTCCTACCTACCTGGGCAGAGTCGGGTATAGTTCCTATCTATAAACAAGCATAGGCATAGCCTATAGGTCTTGCCTTTGGGACCTTATAAGTATTTAGTTATGCAGCACAATATCCTTGGTGCAACAACATCAACTGTTGCACCAAAACAACTGCAAAAATGTCAGCAGGAAATTAATTATTTTATTTGGTGTTACAAAGCAACCAGGCTGGCATGGAAGAAATTAAGGAGGAGGAGGGAAAAGGGAGGGCTTGCTTTGCCAGACCTAGAGTACTATGCTTGGGCATTCCTGCTGTCCCACTCGAGGATGCTGCTGAAATCTCCATCAAGCTCCTCAAATGGGAAAATGTTTAAGGCCATGTTAACCGGGGCGAATCTGCCACTTGACGGATTTCTATTCAAATTCGGGGATCAGAGGTTTTTTAAAAAGGTGAGGTTGAAGATCTTACAATCAGTGGCGAAGGCTTGGGTGCAAATAAAAGGAAGAGTAGGGTTGGCCAATTTTTCAAATTTTGCCCCAATCTGGGATTCCCCAGGGCGTCCGCTGTGCCTAAAGGACAGTCTTGCAGTCCCCGTAAAAGAGGCAGGGATTCTAACATGGGGAGAGTTGCTAGCAGGAGGATCATTGGTAAAATGGGAGGAGATATACGAGAGGGTTGGCCCAGCCTTATCAAAATTCAAATACATGCAACTTGTTAGTTGGTCCCGGGAGTTCATCAGTAAAAAGCCTCAAGTTGGGAGGAGTAGCCTTTTGGAACAACAACTGGTAGAAAGCCAAGCAGGGAGTAAAGAGGTAGCCTTCTGGTATTGGACTATTCTGAAGGAGGTAGATGGGGAGTTTACTCTCCCGAAGAGTGGTGGGGAGGGGACATGGGTGTTCAGTGTGAGGATTTATGGACAAGATCTTTCACTCTCCTGTATAAAGTGGTTAAGTCAGCTTGGTTGAGGCGTAACCATTTGTTTACAGTACATCGAGCCTACCTTTCCCCACGAAAGTTTTTCCAAATTGCAGCCAGGAAAATGCTGTAATAAGTGTCACCTCCCCGCAGCCTCCGATGTCCATATGTTTAGGGAATGTCCTCTTATCAACGCTTTCTGGGATAAAGTAAAGGTTACCTTGGATTCAATTCTTAAAACATCATTATCGCTCACCGTATCCCTAATAATATTTGGTTTGGATGACAATATTACTGGGGCAGCAAGGACCTTGCTGTTTTATGCAATCCTTCACGCGAGACGGAAGATCTGTAAATTTTGGGTCGATTCTAAGGCACCATTGCATGCAGGTTGGCTAATGTCACTGTACGAAACATCAAAGGTGGATTTGGCCAGGTCCTGTGGCAAACGAAACCTCACCTTCTGGAACTTGTTGGTTTAGTGGAGTAAGAATGATCGTTAGGTCTGCCTGGGTTTTTTTTTTCCCCCCGGGTCCGATGAGTATGCCGATATACTCCACAGTCGTGTTCGTGGCTCCGCCTGATAAAGAGAACGAACTAGGTCTACCAGGCTGAAAGACGCCTTGATGGAGTAAAAAATCCTGAAAACACCTCCCGCCAGTCTGATGCTTTTGTTTGCACTTGGGAAAAGATTATGTTCCTGCCCTGTGACAAATGACACACAAGGTGGTTGGTGTTTTTCCATGGAACGAGGGTTTGGCAAATGAGGACACAAAAACAAACAAAAAAAACATCAACTGTTGCATGGCTAAACACTTATAAGGTCCCCAAGACGAGACCTATTGGCTATGCCAATGCTTGTTTCTTCTTGGGCGGGCATGGTGCCTTTTCTCACCATGAGCTGTGGCGCTGGCCCTAGTATCCTACTAGAGGGCCTCAGGGAGGGCACATCTCTCATGCTTACCTAACTCTCACGGCCGAGATGGGCATCCACTGGGTGATCCTGGGCTAGAGGTGGGAAGCCAAGACAGAGGATGGTATCAGCTCACGGTGGGGTCAATCACCTATATCGCCAGTGTAAAGTTGTGGGCCTTAGGCCTGCGTGCTGCAAAAAAGGACAACACGGACAATAGTTACATGGTGCATAACTGGCCCAGGGCACGTGCGCCCGGGCCCTTTTATTGGCTGGGTCACCTGACTGGTAATGCCTGTGTTGGATGGGTGTGGGGTGGGTCTTAGGACTGCCCCAAAGGAGGGGCTGCTAAATGATGTGTCCTATAGGACACTACAGGGAGCAGTGCCAGTCTCCCTTCCCCTGGCAGCAGAGGTGGCAGAGCGGGCTTTAGAGCAGTGAAACCGATGCAGCTGCATTGGGTGCTGACCTGGAGAAGGGGCACTGACCTCAGGGGGGGCGCTGTCTTTGGCAATAACTTAAGATTTAAAAGCAACTATTGCAGAGTTCCTTGTGGTCCAGTTTGGAGGCACCATTAAGAAGGTCACGATAAGTCTTGTGATTAATGTTCCTTCTAGAGAGAGAGATTGGAGTTTTGATGAAAGGCAGTTTTGACTCTCCAAAAAGTAGTGTAGAGGGTTAATATGCCTGCTGCAAATCACAGATCTGTATTTTATGTGGATAGCTGAGTAGATTAGTAAATCCAGCCTTTACCAGCGATTTGAAACAAATGATATATATATGAGAGAGGGGCTATGGAGAGAAGAGGGTCACTTTTGACAGGTGGTAGTTGTCGTATCGTCAGGTGGGGCTGGCGATATCAAGGTAAGACAGCTTAAATAGGGATTTCTGTGAGTACAGTGATTAATAGGGATAAGGCCTAGGAGACAAATGAGCACAGGCAGACTCTGAGTTGTGGCTTTCCCGTTGCTGCGCAGGGTCCCTCTCTGAGGCCACGCCTGGCAGGAGCGGTGTTTATTATATCTATCCAACGTGCAGTGGGACAAACCACATTGATCATTTTACTGGGGCACATTATTTCGAAACACGCCTGGCTCAGGAGAACTAATGAACAGTACTGGGGGTGATGTCATCCCAACTGGGGATACTACATTCCTCCCCAAAAACAAAATCACGCTGATGATGTTTGAGAACATGTTATCAAAATTACACGCAACCAAAATACAACATCTCCAGGACAATAATTCTTTCGTTTTACACTTCCAGGGTCTCCATTTCAATTTTTTGCAGATCATGCCTTGGAAGCGGGCGTCCCATCACTCCACCTGCAGTGTGGACCTTCATGACACATGTACCTTATTTCTGATCGAGGGCTGAGGATTGCTCTGTAGACAATACCGAGTTAAAGACTCACCACCCGGTTGTATAACAGTTTCTCGGTTATCAGGAGTCCCAGAATGATTCAGACCTGCACTGGGACTCAGGATTCTCTGATCTTCATCCTCACATGGTCTGTTCTCCACGGGTTTATCTTCCAACCAGTTGTTGAGATTCGGGGAACTAATCTCAGGATTGTGGACAGGCGGATGGAACTTCTTAAATGCCGAAACATTTAGAGTGATGGTCTCGTGCCCCCGATGTGCAGTGACCTGAGTGCCACATAAAGATGTAATGTACCAGGGATCACGTTCGAATGGTAGTCGGAATTTGCTGCCCGGATTTCGGCCTTGCACAAGCACTAGTTCACCAATTTTTAGATAAGAACGAGTGGCCCTCTGCCAATAACTGGCCTATTCTTTGGACGTCTTCCTCCACTCATAGACCACCTGGTCATTCAGTAGACCTGGAATCCATTTATGATGATGAGGGATCGATTTCATTATGACTCTTCCCATTGAGAGGTGTCCAGGCACTTGCCCTATGGTAGAGTTGGGGGGTCTATCGATAATCTCGCAAGAACGAGTGGATGGCTTGTTTGGGGGACTCTTGGCTCACAGAGGCAATTCAAATTACTTTATTCAGTGTCCCCATAAATCGCTCCGCCTCCCCATTGGCTTGGGGCCACCTTGGAGTGATTTTCTTGTGAACAATGCCCAGTGAGCTGAGGTATGAGGCAATTACCTGTCCCTGAAAGGGAGGACCATTGTTAGGTCTGATTTTCTTGATTAACCCATGTGTTACAATGATCTTCTTTAACTTTGGTATGACTTCAGAAGCACTCAGAGAGGCAGGATTTCCACCTTGGATACTTGGAATAATCACCAATCACCAGTGTATGCTTTCCATCTGGGAGACTCCCAAAATCCTTGCTGGCACATATCCACGGGCTGCTTGTGCCTTTCTCAGTTAGTACGGGTGCTGGAGGATTTGCTTCCCCTGCCGCTTGACACCATGGGCAGGATTTGATGGCTTCTTCCAATTTCTCATCCATCAGGGGAAACCAAACCTTGGTTCTGAGTCAACCCTTGGCTTTCACTGTGTCCTGGTGCCCAGCATGAGCCAGTTGAATCACCCTGTCAGCGAGCGATGCTGGGATGACTAGACGATGACCTTGCATGAGATAACAACTTGGATCAGCATTCAGTTCTTGACGTACATGGTACCAAGTCTCCAGCACCTGCTATGCTTCAGGGGTGAGGAGAACCCACCGGTTCTTGAAGTTGTGCCACTGGTTTATTTTTACTCTCTCCAGGGTTTTTTGTAGACACTCATCCTGGTAAGTGGCCTGGCACAGGTCAGCAATGGAAATAGGTATTAGGTGAGATCTGTCCATGACATGTCCTACATACTCCTTGTTTCCTCCCCAGCGTCTTCTTCACTAGCTGTGACAGCTCGAGGATGTCGGACTAAGAAGTTTGCCAGATTATTTACCCCAGGGAGTTACTCTACCCTGCAGTTGTACTCTTGCAACTGGAGCATCCATTTTTCTATTCTGGGCAGTGGCTTGGACACAGTTCCCATAAACAGTGGAATTAAAGGTTTATGGTCCGAGGTGACCAGGAATAGTTTCCCATACACATAGAGGTGGAAATGGCGACACCCCCAGTGTATAGCAATGGCCTTTTTTTTTCTATTTGTGAATTCCATTGCTCTGTGTTGGTCAGATACCTGCTCGCAAAGGCCACGGGCTTCCAGTCATTCACAGCATTCGACCGCTGCATCAGAACTGCCCCTAATCCTCAAGGGCCTACATCAACAGCAATCATAGTACATTGTTGTGGAGCAAAGTATTGCAGGGTGGTGTAGGAGGATAGCGCATCCTTGGTAGCTTGAAAAGCAGCCTCTTGCTCAGGCCCCCACGACCAGGGGACTGACCCTTTGGTTAACTCTCGGAGATGCAGTGTCAGCGAAGTGAGATATTTTATAAAGCTTCTACAATAATTGACCATGCAGAGGAAACTGCACATCTCGGTCACAGTGGTAGGTGCAGGTGCTTCCTTGATATCCTTCACTTTCTAGGGGTCTGGAGCAACCCCCTCTGACAAGAATATGTACCCAAAAAACTGGAGTTTTTGCTGAAGAAACTTCTACTTGTTGTGATGTAGGTTGAGCCCAGAGTCCTGAATTCTTTGTAGCATCTTTTGTAACCTGATTTTGTGCTCAGGTACGGACTTCGCATGAATCAGAATGTCACTGCTGACATCTACCACCCCGGAAAGGTCCATGAGAAACTCTTGGATTGTGTTCTGAAATACTCCAGCGGCACTCAAAACTCCAAAACTCAATCGCCTATACCGCTTCAGTCCCATATGCATTGAGAAAGTTGTTATGTAACGTGATTCCTCAGCAAGAATCAACTGTTGGTATCCTAAGTGCAAGTCCAGCTTCGAGAACCAGCTGGCTCCACAGAGCTCACCAATTATGTCATCAATTATTGGAGTGAGGTGCAGTTCTCTTTTCATTACAGCGTTTGGCAGGCGCATGTCCACACATATCCTCACATCTCCCGGTTGCTTGGGATTCCTTGCGACAACTATAGGTGACACCCACAGGGTGGGTCCTTTCACCTTCTAGATTATTCCTACAGCTTCCAGCTTGTGCAGTTCCTTTTCCACAAGAGGCCTTAGGTGGAACGCATTGCACCTGTGTCAGAGAGCCACTGGCTGCACTAAGAAGTCTATGCTTAGGTGGATTTCTTTGTCTCTTAGGCACCTGATGCCTTCAAATACCTTGGGAAATTCATCTAAGATGTGGTTGATGGCCTCCTGATGTATTCCAAAGGCAAATGTTATGATGCAAAGAGCCTTAGCCGCTCTGCATCCTAGGAGCAGTTTGCGGCCACTGCTGGATACAAGACGGTGCAGAGCACCCTCTGCACCAGTGTTGTATCACCAGGTGGGGCTGGTGATACCAAGGTAAGATGGCTTTAATAGAGATTGCAGTGAGTACCATGATTAATAGGGATAAGGCCTAGAAGACAAATAAAATACACGCAGACTCTGAGTTGTGACTTTTCAGTTGCTGCGCAGAGTCCCTGTCTGAGCAGCGACGTTTATTTTATCAATCCCACGTGGGGTGGGACAAACCACATAGATCATTTTACTGGGGCACATTATTTGAAAACACCTCTGACTTGGGAGAGCTAATGAACAGCGCCAGGGGAGACGTCATCACAAGTGGCGATACTACAGTAGTGAGGAAATCGTAGGAGGTCATGGGAGGCGCCAAAAAGATTGTTGCACCGGGCACCACCAGCACTAAAGCCAGTCCTCAGAGGTGGCGTTGCAGGGCACCTCAGCAGATAACCAGGCTCCTAGGCACCTACACAGTCTCTTCAAGGGTGCTCTTTGCTGGCTCCCTGCAGGCCAGCGTATTCCTCTCTCTCTTTACTGGCAAGCAAACATCCAGTGATGCAAAAGTGCTTCCTTTCCTCCATGCGAGCATTGACAGATACTAGGGGGCGCACTGCACTTTCCCCTCTGTCATGGCTTTTCCTCTTTACCACCATGGGGAGGCCTAAAAAATAGCTAAATTGGGTTAAATCGTAAAAATTATGGCTTTGGATTGTACAGGTCCCTTGGCTTAACGACGTGTAATGCCCCGGTTACTGGTCCTGGTCCTCCTGGATGCAGTCCTGAGTACCGCCCTCCCACCCAGGCATGGTGGTTAACTTTTTCCTGTTTTCTTGTGTCTTTTGGCATGGTATGTTACAGAAAGTGCTTCGTTTGTTCCTCCCTTTTGTGGTGGCTCATGGGTAACGGGGCCATCTAGAGGGAACTTTTTGAGTTTCAGCAAGGTAATTGGTTCTGTCGGAAAGGAGAAGTATCATGCGTGAGGACTTCATCCAGGAAGACGGACGAGGAGGTAATGTATAAGTGAGATTCTTGAGCTATAAAAACGCAGTTTTCATTCCAGAGCAATCCAATGATAACATAGTGGATGAAGCCAAAATACCTTTCATGGTGCTTTTTTACAAAACTTTTTTTATGAACCGATCTTGGAGGTATACGTACTTGGGTATACCATGACGATGAGTCCGTAAATCGATAAGCAAGTTGAAATGTCCCATATCAAAATAGAAGAACTTTGAACCTACTGTACAACAGAGTACTGTAGCAATCCGGCCAACAAAAAAGAGAAACAGGAATCAGAAGAATACTAAGGTTCTTGCTTTGCACTTATTTGGGTTGATGAACAGAAATCTATCTGGTTTTGGTGTGAAAAAAATTAAGAAGGAAATATTTCCAGGCGAGGTTGCTCTACTCCAATAGAAGATAAAATACTCAGTTACATTATGTTACCCTCACCTTTTTTCAGATAGGATACCAATGTAGAGGTAGAGAGAAACGATTACAAACGTCAATAAAATACAGGCATAAATATATTCATTCGTTGAATTAAAAGTACACCATGAACGCTATATTTCAGAAAGAGATTTCCTGAAAATGAACACTGAAAGTGAAAAAATGCATTCAGACCAGTTACTCCAACAGAGACAGTTGCCTGAATCCAGCAGTTTAGATCCCCTAGGTCTTTCTGAAACTATTCCTCAATGTGTTTAGCCAGGAGCAATTTTCAACAAGTAGGAAAAAAGGCAAGCTTCGATGCATGACGTTGACTGAAGCTTTAATCTTATGAGTGAGTCTTCGTGCACAATTCACAGCTAAATTCTCTTCTACTTTTTCATGCTCATATGACTCATAATTCAAATCAAGCAGCAAGTTTTCTCTTATCCTGAGCCTTGTTATGAGGCATACACAAGAAGAAAAAATGTTAGTACTCATAAAATTGCTGATATCACTCACATCAGAGTTTCTCATCTGGAGTATGGAGAAAAAGGAACCGAAATAATCTTTTATTCTAATACCTACATAAGGAGATATTTAACGAAGGTTCTCTCATGCGAGAGAGCTCAGGGAGTTGAGTTTCTCCAATAAAACAATTGGGGGGAGGGAGTGTATGTTCAAAGATTTTTTTCTTAGAAGCCTGCCGCCATTGCTGCCAAATGACATGTTTTTGGATTACCAGTGCTGCCTGAACTTTATTACTAGTCATAGCTCTTTCTTTCATCTCTTTACACTTCTTGTCTCTTTATCTTACTCTTGAAGGTACTTTTTCATCCTTACTTTCTTGCTTTGTCATTGTGTTCCTATCTTTCTCTTCAACCATCTTTCTCCCTTTTCTGTCTTTCTCTATCTTGCGCCGGGTTAAAACCTGATGATGAAAAATAAGATACACTCCGCGAAGATGAGAGGTTTGTGCACACCACCTGCACAAATGATACAGGATTTTCTCTAAGGTAGGCAAAAAGTACTATTGATGGACAGAATGCTGAACACTGTCAGACATTCACCCCAGTACAGAGATCTGGGCCTAAATCAATCGTGTTTTTGCTCCCCATGCCCATTCAAACCCAGCAATATGCAAATCAGTCTTGACCCTAATTCCCACGGGAACAGTCCAGCGCGAACTGCCAGACCAGGACTTGCCTGGACTAGAAAAAGCATCCTGGGTATACCTAGACATGAGTCCTGTGCTCACTGCACCACTGGATTCAAGCTAGACTGGCTGATATGGGGTGATGCCCTGAAACCAGTCTCAGGATGCTTGTTTCTGGACCATGGAGGACCTGGCTTGGCAGTTTGGGCTGGACAATTCCCATGAGGAACAGGGTCAAGTCTGATTTGCATACTTCTGGGTAAAAACTGGGGAGGGGTGGTGCGCAAAAGTGCAATGGAGTAAAACCATATCTTTGTCACTGGGGTGAATGTTTGCTTTGTTCAGCATTCCGTCCATCATTTGTTTCTTTTGCATTTGTCGCCCTAAGTGGAAAGGGTATGCCCAGACGTGTGTCCCATGCTCACTGCACCACTGGATTCAAGCTAGTCTGGTTTATGAGGGGTGAGGGCCCGAAACTGGTCTCATGTTGCTTGTTTCCAGTCCAGGGAGGACCAGGATTGACAGTTGGGTCTGGGCTGTTCCCATGAGTAACAGGGTCAAGACTGATTAGCATATGGCTGGGTCCAAACTGGGGTGCCGTGTTGAGCAAAAGAACAATGGATTAAACCTAGATCTTAGTGACTGGGGGTGAATGTTTGCATTATTCAGCATTCCGTCCATCACCATCATTTGTTTCTTCTGTATTTGTTTACCTAAGGCAGGGCATCTGTGGCAGTAATTCTGTTAGGTGTATTTTGGAGCCCCTGAGCTAGATGACGAGAATGGTAGATACCTTTTTGGCACAGCCATATATATACAGTGATATATTTAGAGAACGCATAGATATATATAAATTACTTCTTACCGCTGGGGCAAGAAGAATGCAGCTGTGGTCCTAGATGGCACCCACATAAGACTGGACATCAATACCTCAAAGTCTCAGAGACCATCTACCATAGATGTGAATCCCAAATCTGAGGGGCCTTCTGAGGTTATAACTGTATGGTCATAGTTGACCTCTGAGATCTTAGGCCAAAAAGTGTAAAACAATGTTGCCCTTTGAACTTCCTCACAAGTTCCGACTACTAGGGGCTACGACCATTGCGATGATGAAGTGTAACTGCTATAGGCATCTTATTAGAGATTCTCTTAGCAAAGATGGCTGGCCAAGCTGATGAAGCTGTTAGTGTTGGAGGAAATATATATCAGTGTTAAGACCGCTGGCCATATCAAAACATTTTCCACATCGTGCCGGCTTCAATGCCGAAAGCACCTGTTATGTTATGTTATGTTAAGGTATGTTATAGATTGTTTATATAGCGCCTATCACCACCGGTCTCTAAGCGCTTAACAGAAGAACATAACACACTGATACCCCAAACCCTCAGCTGTTCCACCACTTAAGCTGGAGTCAATGCCTTTCTGAATAGATGGGTTAGTGTAATGGCAGTCAAGGGGGGGATCGCACAATGAATTCAGGAAGCAGTCACGGTCAGTATTCCAGGCTGTCTCCAGAGCATTGGCCATCTTCTGGGTACATGGCTAGTTGGTGGGAAGCTTGTATAGTATAGGGAGGGTTAGGCTCCGGGGAGACTCTGTTCGCACATGATGGACAAGCACAATGTTGTGTTGTTATTGAGTGCTTGCCAAGGAAGGGCTTCGGAAAGTTGAGGCGGGAATTTTATGAACAGCTAATGTTGGGAAAAGGGGAAGGAGGTAATCTAGTCACAGGTCACTCATGGACTCTTGTCAAAGAAACTGTATGATGAACAGATAGAAAGGCTGTACCCACTTGGTGGGGGACGAGAAGGAGAATAGTTCAATCGATGCACGGTTACAAATTTCTTGTCCACGGTCTCCAGGTCTATGTTAAACTCCTAACGGTGTTGTGCTTCCTGCAAAGGTATGGGGTGGGCAGGCAGGAGACTTACCAAACTGATTAGGAAAAAGCAAAGCTAAAAAAAGTCAAGTGGACCATTGCGTTAGTCCACATACTCTTTGTGGATCCCGGTGTCCCCTGTAGACTACTTTACTCAGAAGCAGACCTCAAAGGATCCTATATCCTCCTCCAGGAAACACTGGACAGGAAATATTTCTGCATGCCTAACATCTATGCCCCCAATAGTGATGATAAAGAATTTTACAGCAGAATGCAGTGCTTACTGATTCACTATCTAGACCTCCCAATTATGCGGATACTGGATAGGTTCTCCTCAAAACGTCATACAAAACCTGGCAAGGTGGGGGACTTGCGCCAAGTGATGCCGAATATGGGGTCCATAGATGTCTGCAGGGAACTGCAACCAACTAGCAGACAATATTCCTACCATTTTATGTTGCATTATACCTACAGCCGGTTGGACCGCGTACTAGGATCTGGGATGATGCTCCCTAAGATACAGGTGGCCAGGTATCTGGGTAGATACTGCTTGGACCACACCCTGTACTGATGGTAATTGATGGGATAAGGGTGGGAGGTGGGGCCCCTCCTGGATACTGACACTCAAGGAACTGTCAGAACCTATGTGCAGGGGGGTGCTAAGCAAGGCACTGACCGCCTATCTGAATAATAGTTGGGGATCAACGACCAATAGTGCGTTATGGCAGTGATAAGGAGGGAATGTATGCACAAGCTCTATGGCATCAGACAGCAACTGCGTAGGGAACTAGGGACACTGGAGGGAAAGGCATCTGCCCTGCAGATACAGTAGACAGATTCAAAGGAAACACAGGTGAATTTAGTGCATGTAAGGCGAGTTCTGGGTGAGACGTGGGACAGACTGGATAAGTTTACACTGCAGGAGTACCAGCAGCGACCTGCACAGGGGGATAAGCCAAGTATATTATTGGCTTGGCTATCAAAGCAGGAACTCGCTATTATGACCCTAAGACACCCCAATGGCAGGATGGCAACAACACAAGTGGCAATCAATAGAACGCTATGAGACTACCTAATTGAACTCTATAGAAGGGTAGAATAAACTGCACTTGACCCCGTAGCCACTTAAGTCCCATTGACACTTCTAGAGGAACTCGAAGCAGAGATCACATTGGAGGAAATGATGGAGGTCCTGATGGGGCTAAAAAATGAGAGAAGATGGCTTTCCAATGGAGTTTTACCAATCTTTTGCAACCCAGCTGACAGAAAGGCTGATGGAGGTTTTCAGGGAAGTTCCCCCACAATGCGAGAGGGAGTTGTCTGTATGGTACACAAGCCGGGTGGGGAGGCAGCGAACCCCTTCTTCAACAGACCTTTTGCCATCACTAAGGCACTGTGTAAACTCTGGGCATAACAGTTGAGCACAGTGGTAGGGGACACTGGTCCACGAGGACCAGTGTGGCTTCATACCTGTTCAGCTTCTATACAGCTATCCCAGGGCAAGGGTCAGTAATGAAAAGATAGTGTCTGTGCTTTGGGCGATAGAGCGCAGCACCAGACAGGGTTGTCCTCTCTCACCACTTTTCTTCGCCTCAGTGCTGGAGCCCTTGGCCATTAAGCTTCAGGAAAAGCTTGGCGACCAGGGTCATGAGATTGGTGACTCCATTCATCTGCTCCCACAATATGCAGATGATGCACTGCTTTACTTGAAGGGCCAGGGGACCCTGTTCCATACTTGCTGGATAGTCTAGGCGAATTTGGAGAATTAGCTGGGTTTAAAATTAATAGATAGAAAATATTACAATTCCCCTTGCGTACTCTGGGAGGGTGCCCCGTGTCTGGACTGTCTAAATTAAGCCTTATATGGGAGATGTTTCTCTAGAACAAAAAGGGGAAACCCAGTAACCCAGGGACCTGGGGTGGACCGTAAATATGTAAAAGGTGGTCCCCATGGGGGACGTGTAACCCTTGACTTTCACAGCAATAATATCAAAACAGAGCTAGAGTAAACCCCTTACAAAATTTGTTTTTCAATAATGCATTTAATGCATTTATTTTCATGTATCTTCTCAGTCATATATATATAAACATCAATTCTTAGCATTTATTATTTATCAGTTAAATCATACAAATGATAAAGTGCTCCTATAAGGTGACGGCACAGTGAGAGTGATCACTAGTGAAAAAAGTGCATACGTGCTATGTACAAAAATATATACAAAGTCAACATATGTTGATTCGTTGACGTTTCGACCCTTGGGCATGTTATTTAAAGCAG
The DNA here is from genome assembly GCF_964263255.1 of Lissotriton vulgaris. Lineage (NCBI taxonomy): Eukaryota > Metazoa > Chordata > Amphibia > Caudata > Salamandridae > Lissotriton > Lissotriton vulgaris. The sequence continues at coordinate 812,656,565 of NC_141696.1, read as the reverse complement.
GGTCATCATCAGGACAAACAAAATATACAGGAAGCACCTCCAAAAGGATAATCCAGGATTACAAAATGAGCATCCTGCAAAATATCGTCAAAGTATATTCCATGTCATCATGGTCCCCAGCTGGCGTACGCAAGAGATTTGAAGTGGTGTAGGTATCACCCAATCATCCTTTTCTTTAAGTACACAAAAACTTTTCAAATTAAATTCCTTTCATATGAGGAGGGCGTACAGCACGCTTTCAGCTGCTGATCCTGATCAAGTTCCTCACACAATTACTAAGAATTCGTTCATTAGTTTTTGAGAAATTATGGTTAAAAATTAACGATATTTCAGGCCATAATAGTACCACAGGACCAGCAGATCAAAAGATTACATTCATTTGCTGCCTCACATCAACAAAGATGTTTGGTATCAATTTTAGGATGAGTCTTGAAAAAAAAAATACCTATATAGGAGAGAGGGATCCCCCCACCCCCAAAACCCCCCACGCCTCCAACAGAGACAAAATCATGTATTCTGGTACCGCAGTAAAAAAGAATGTAAAACCCGGGCCCCACACTTTTCATTTTGAATCAACCAGGGGTGTGCCGGGGCCTGGGGGAGAGAGGGTCTCTCCATTATTTATAATAGGCAGGCATCCCAACTCAGGCTATTTAATGGCCGCGGGGACTCCATTCCCTGGGGCCTGAGGTATGTTTATTTGGCAAGAGTGGCATGGGAACACCCCAGAACAATTTTCTGACACCTGTGACTACCGCAAGAGCACGTGCAGGGAACACTAGACTGTTCCAACCATGCAACAGCAGAAATGTAAGTCCATGCCCACTCTCTTGTGACCAGGGAGGTCAGGATTGCTCCTGTCCGGCAGGAGCAGAAACAAAAACTGCTTCCAGGTGGGCAGAAGTAGTGAAGTGAGCAGCTACTGGCAACTAGGATGGGTGCTGGATGGGAGCCGGCAGGGCTGTGGGGGCCATGGGCCTCCCTCACAGCTCCCAGTGGCTGAAAACGTTGGGGTCAGACTGGGTCACCTACAAAACAAAAAATGAATTGATGCCTCCCGCCGCCACCCAGAATGGGTGCTGGCAGGTGAGCTGGCAGGGCCTTTTATAGGGATTTTAGGATACTTGGAGTGTCCTTAGGAGGGGCAAGGGCACGGATAAGCATTATTTAAAGGTTGTGGGGCACTGCAGAGAGAGTAGCAGCCCCTCTAGAAACATATATAAGAACACCTTGCAGCAAGTCTCCTAGGTCATTGAATACATGGTCCCTTCATTTTCTAAAGCACTCCGAGCTAGAGTTGTATGCTGTTCTGCTGAAGTGTGGGGGCCCCTTCTGATTGGTCTTATGGATGCATTTTGTGACTGTATGGTATTAAAAAATGATTCAAAACACATGTTTATGTTTGTTTTCAATAAAAAGTAACTATAACGTGTGCCCTCGCCATGCACTGCTTATGACCTCACATATTACATCACTCATGAAATATTCTATGACATAATTGATGACATCATTGATGACCACATTGTGCATATGGAAGGTGCAAGTTATAGGTATTTCAGTTGACTATAACGGAATTTCAGTGGTTTGCAGAGTTTAACATTTTCTGTTTTAACAGACATTTTAACCTAGCTATACCATCACTTTAACTTTTGTTTTCTTCGGTGAATATGTACACACTCCCAAAGTTGACTCAATTTGTTGATGACCTATAGTGGCAGAAAGGCACATCCACCTAAAAGTTTGGGAGTGTGTAACCACCACTCCAAGGTCAACATGGTGGACAGACTGGAATGGGTGTGTAAATTGCTGTTACAGCACCTTGTCCCAGTGTTCCACCAGAGAGAGCTGCAAGGAATTGCCGTAGAGTGCAGCAACCTCAAGTATTTCCTTGCAGGATTAATCAGATTCATTCCATTACATAATTGTATTTGAGCTACCAATGGCAAGATCCACAGTGGTGATGTTTTTCACAACACATTTTATTGAATTTCCATGGTACGTTCTGGGCCACTGCCCGACATACACATAATCAGGACAAAAATGATTTGGGTGGGCCTCACAGGTACTTTTATGCACACCATCTGGGAATGTGTGCACATTACCTCTTACTGGCGCAAGGTGCACATCACAATTAGCAAAGTACTGGGAGTCTCCCTGTCCCCGGAGGCAAGGAGATGCCTCTTAAACATATGGGAACCCTCCAACTTAAACACTTCTCAGACACAATGGGCCACACTAGCTAAAAAAAACATCGCTCAACTGTGGGGGACGGTGCAACCACCCACCCTAGACACGTGGGAGAGTAATCTGCATTGGTGCATGTTTCGGGAGAAAAAGGTGTATCTGGCCAGGAAGTGGGGCCCCTGGAACCGCCACAGAGGAGAGATTTGTACACCACCCAGAAATGCTGTACTAGATGACCCCCCCTCCCCGTGAAGTTCCTTTTCAGGTTTAAATCTTGATTCATTTTTTAACCCCCTGATGTATAATATGCAACGTTGAATGATCCTCTGTACTGAGTTTCCTGTTTCTTGCTGATGTTTTATTTCAATAAAAATAATTATAAAAAGAAAATGATTTGGGTGTACCAAGCATGTATAGCATATTAATGCAGAACATATATACAACATAACAAAAACAATTTGGTGCATCCTGGGAAATTCAGCTAGATAAATGTATGAGCGGTGATGAGATGCGATGTATATGTTGTTGTCTGGGGATCGTGGACATTATCATTCACTAGGAAGTCTGAGAGGGGTGGGGGTGAATCTATTTCCCGGTATGTTGCCCATCAGGACCATATTTTCCTATGCTTTTGGGGGCAACACAAGCCTGGAACATCGCAATCTCTGAGCAAATGCAGCTGTCCTGGCCCTTCCTCTATTTCCCTAATGTCGGGGGAGAAGCCCCCTTCCATTGCTGGGCAATTTCACACTTGGCAATAGTGAGGGACAAGAAGAGAAGGTGCTGCTTGAATCGATTCCCTCCTATCCCGTTGGTACTGTGCAAAAGAAATAGTTTTGGGTCAAAAGGAAGATCCCAGGATAGTTTCCTACACAGGCAGGCTGAAAGTTTGTGCCAGAAGGGCTGCAACGCGGTGCAGCTCCACACTGTGTTTATGAATGATCCCTGCTCCCTTCCGCAGCATAAAAATAGGGGGGATTGGATGACCCCCATCTTCCATAGGTGAAGGCGCGTATAATGTAGGCGGTATCAACAGGACACAGCCGCTCCACGAGAGCTGGCTAATGCTTCAGTCCAATCATCATCTGTCAGTTCTGGTATGTCATCCTGCCACGCCATTCTAGTTTTATGCAATGTGATTCTGGCATGGGCCATTGGGTCTGGTAGATCTGACGGATTTTATGAGCATCCAGGTCTCCCATAAGGAGGTGGCCTTCGAGGGGATGGAATTCGGGCAGGGTGTCCAGAAAAATGATCAATGGGGTGAGAGCATGGCGTAGCTGAAGGCATTTATGGAATCGTGTCTTGTTAAACTGAAATTCCACCTGTAACTGTTGGAAAGACTTTAGGGTGGAACCCTGCATGACATCTTCAAGTGAAGATATACCCACTGGGTCCCACCTGTGGAACCCCGCTAGCGTAGTCACCGAGCGCAGATAGGTACCATGCCATAGAGGAATCGTTTGGGTCAGGCGGCCAAGCCAGCCAATCTGCCCTACTGTGTATCTCCAGAGCCAGACCATTGTTCTACTGGCATGGGGTAATACGTTTAGGTTTTGTGCACTATATAACAGCCGAAGGAGAGGAACTCTATCCATCGCTGCATTCTCCAACGCGAACACCGGGTCTATTGGTGAGTTATACCACCATTCATTTATAATCAATAATTGTGAGGCTGCATAATAGGAATATACATCAGCAGCTGCAATGCCGCCACAGTACGTTGATTGGGCGCAAGTTTGTAGTGCCACCATTCCATAGGAATTTATTATGAATGGTGTTTACTTGCGCAAACCATGACCGCGGTATATGATATGGGGAGTTCTGTAGGCGGTACAGTACTCCAGGTAGCAAAACCATTAAAAAAATTGCTGCACGCCCATACAGTGAGAGCGGAAGAGAGGACCATATTGCTGTCTCATCTCGAAGACTGATGACAAACAGGTTTATATTGTGCACCCATGAGGTTTTTGAGCAGGGTGACATGCAAATACCCAAGTATTTAAAGCCCCGGGACACGTGAGTTAGCTGGGCCAGCCAGGTACATCGTTCCTGGTCTCCATATACTGGGAATAGTACGGATTTAGAAGGGTTGGTATGAAGCTCAGTAGTCTTGCTGAATACTCAGAGTATCTGGAGGATTAGCGGGCCCGAGATCCATGGGTCATACATAAAGAAGAGAACATCGTCCGCATATAGTGCGACACGGTCGCGGCCACAGCCATTCAAAGCCCTGGAGTACCATGTCACCACAAACCCACACTTCCGAGGGTTCCACCACCAGGGCGAATAGGAGTGGGGACAGGGGGCAACCCTGTCACGTGCCATGACAGACAGGGAAGGAGGCCGAAAGATGTCCTGAGATGGGGACCAAGGCAGTGAGATATGTGTATAATAGATGGACATATATGCTGGAAAAGGTACACCCAGCTGAGGGAATTTAACGCTTTCTCAATAACAGCTAATAATATGGCTGCTGGGCGCCCTAACTCCGATGCCATAGCCATGGCATTGTGGCCCCTGCAAATGCTGTGATGGCTGGCCCAGTGCGGCATAAAGCCAGCTTTACCTAGATGAATCAGGTCCTGTATACACGCCCGCAGGCGGTCGGCTAGGATCTTGCCCAAGAGTTTGGGCTCGAAATTGATCAGGGAGATGGGGCGATATGAGGATGGATCTTCAGGTGGGCGGCCAGGCTTAAGGAAGAGAACAATCCCGGGGTAGCAGGGTTTGTTCATAGGCATCATGTATTGCCTCTAACAGGTGAGGGCTCAATGTGGACATGTGTGGCTGAAGAAACTCCATGGGGAATCCATTGGGGCCTGGGGCCCGCCTTGGGCGCATCGCAACAAGTGCTGCGCCTAATTCATTCATGGTGATAGGGGTATCTAGGTGATCTCGCACCTGGTCCGTAAGTTTGGGGGGGATATCTCTAAGGAACTCTGCGATGAGCGTTTCCATTATCTCTTCTTGTTGCACATATAATGCAGGGAAGTAGTGCGCAAATTCCCTGACGTCTGACGACCACCCCTGGAGATGAGTGCAGACCCCTATACGGGCCTCAAGTAATTGGGATAGTAGCCGGGGACCTCCCTATTTTTAACATATCTATTAAGCATTTTGCTGGATTTGTCCCCACATTCATAAATACGGTTTTGCGATGCCAACCAGATTTCTTTCGCCTCCCCTATACGGTGTTGTTGTATCTGATGTTGCAAATGAAGCATGCTACGGCAGAGAGGGGGCTGGGTTCCTGCACATATTGTGCTTCTAGGGATGCATAGCTGGCTTCTAATTCGGTCCGATAGGCGGAATGTTCGCGTTTCTCATTTGAACGTTGACCCCTCCGGACTGTGGGCTTCAGGGCCTCCCATAGGGTAACCTTGGATGGGGCTGATGCAGCATTAACATCTAGATATTCCAGGATTGTCCTAGTAAGGGTTTCCTGGTAGTCAGGATCGCGGCGGTGCCATGGGAACAAACGCCATTGATAATATGGCATCATTCCAGTCTCCCCCTGGAAGGGTCAGTCCGTCCGGGAGCTCGCCTCAGAGATGGGATATTTTATCAAAGAATGCATTTCCTTAGAGGGGGGGTAAATACTACCAATGTTCAAATGTTCCCGATATATTGTGCCTGATATTATGATGAATCGTCCCCCTGGATCTGCCCAGTGTTTCATGTGCACAAATGGGACACAACAATGGTTGAAGAGAGCAGTCCCCTGGGAGCCCCTAGTGAACCCTGCATGGTATATTGAGTGGTATCCGAACCTTGCTAGACAGGGAGCCTTGGAGCCCAATAAGCGCGTGTGCATCAGCATGAAACCAATGGTGGGCAAACTGACATTGCGCAGCCAGATAGTACAAATGTAGTTGCGAGACGCCAAACTCACCCCTCTCATAAGATAATATCAATGTGTCACAACCCACCTGTAGGCATTTGCCGGCCCAAATGAGTTTTAGCAGAATGCCAAGATTGCGCAGAGTGGTGTGCAGATAAGGTCATTCCAAAGAATTGAAAGCCTTCTCTGCATTCAGAAGGACGACCGTTATAGGGGCATTTGGATAGATTCTGTTAAGGACAGAGAATATGCTGAGCGGGTTCAGAGAAATAGACCTATGAGGAACAAATCCCAATTGTACCAAGGGATATGATTTTCTCCATCAGTAAAGCAAGGCAATTGGAGAGTACCTTGGCTAATATTTTGTTGTTGAAGTTTAATAATTTGATAAAGGTCTGTAGGATCCATATTGGTGCGGGCCCTTACCAGGTTTGAGGAATAAAGTTATTACTGCTTCCTACAGTGACTGAGGTAGGATGCCAGATTCGAGGGACTCAGCGTACATGGCTAGAAAGTGCGGCGTGAGGAAGTGCTTTAAATGTTTGTAGAATTCCCCAGTAAAGCCGTCCAGGCCAGAGGCCCTAGAACTGTCTAGAGAATCTAGGACTTGTACAAACTCCTTACTGGAGATGGGTTCACAGAGAAACTGTTAATTGGCAGAAGTTAACCACACCATAGCTACCTCCTCTTGATACGCCTTCTGAGCTGTGGTATCTCCGGAGGTTCAGGAGGTGTAGAGTTGAGTGTAATATCATAGGAGGGCTGTCAAAACCTCCTCATTAGAGGTCACTCTCAACCAATCAGCCTGGTGATGCTCAAGAAATATAGAAGGAGCCCCTAGGGGGTCACAGGAGGTTGGCGAGTGTGCATCCTGGGAGTTCACCTTCACTTTATCTACGGGCCCTGGCTTATTTACCAAGGAATAGCACTTCTCATTCGACTAGATCTCGGTATTCTGCATTTAGGGAGGTTCACCTAAATGGTTTCGGTTTCATCCTGTCACTGGGCATATGTTGCGTCCAGCGCGGCCAAGTCCTTCTTGAGGTGAGCATTCGCATATCGCGTAACACCCCTGATTGCTTAGAAATGCAAACACCTTGAAAGTATGCTTTAAATGCCTCCCATAAGGTGGCCTGTGTGGCCACCAAGCATTCCAATTTATCACCGATGCACGCAATTCGGAGTGAATAAAGGCAGCCTGCATCACCATTGATGGATTTCACCATTGCCTCACCAAGCCACAGCCTAAGGGAAGGTGCAATATAACTTAGATCAAGGAGTGGTTTGAGAGCGTGCCAGCTAAGTGTTGAATTTGAATTGTGCACAACCATGGACACATAGTCCTGGGGATGAATCATTAATCAGTGTGGGACCATGTAATGCGGGTGGCCAAATAGTGTGTTTAAGCCAGTGCTGAGGTACTGCGTAGTCTCTAGGTATCTTGGAGGTCATAAATGTCATAGATGTCACACAAGATATGGAGCGATTCAAGCTTACCAGTAGAAGCAACCGTTGTAGTATCTGGAGCTAGTGGCGGCCTTAGGCATGTGCAAGCTGTGCACCTGCACAGGGCCGCCAAACTCCAGGGGCCGCCACACCAATATATATCCTTAATATAATAATCCTCTGAGGATGGATACATATTTGCGTGGCGGCCCCTGGCAGAGATTTGGCGGCCTCCGGCTCTGTTCCACTTCCAAACACCCTGACCCCCCCTCTTCACTGGCCTCCGCGTCTGCGTTCCTCTGCCCCGCCCGGACCCCCTCTTCCGGGATCCCCCTACCTGCGCTCCCTGCCCAGGGCCGCCATGAGCCTAGAGCCGCCCCTGCTGGCGCGGTGTCCAACAGCAGGTTGAAGTCACCTTCCATGATTATATGGTCAAAGTTCATTCATCCAATCTGGGTGTGTAGCATCTGGAAAAACTCGGGGGAGTCAACAATGGGGGAATATATGTTAGCCAATAGTACTAGGTGTCCTGTCAATGTCCCGGTCACCAGGATATATCTGCTGTCCTCTTCTAAAACAGAAGCTGTGGTGTGGATTGGTAAATTGTTATGGATTATGGTGCAGACACTCCTTGAGTATGTACTGTAGCAGGAGTAATAGTGGTGTGTGCTCCATGTTGATGCACAGGTATGAGATTTCCGGAAGATGTATCTCCTGTTGAAAGGCAAATTGCGTACTGTGGCATTTAAGATATTGCAGAACCTGCTTGCCCTTTCAGGGATTGTTTAGGACTCCGATGTTACTCAACCGGAAAGAGAATTCTGCTTAGAGGGCTGCACTGACACCATAGAGATGTGTGGGAATGTTAGTGTGGGAGAGTGTGAATATGGTAGCATACACAATTCAAAAAATTCACAAAGGGAAAGTACCTCCACCTGGCAGACCGATTGTATCAGGAATTGGATCAATTCTTGAACCACTGTCCAAATATACTGATTGGTTCCTACGTCCACTGATAAAATGCATCACATCCTTTGTACAAGATACCAAACACCTACTTAACCTCTTAACTGACAGTGAGTACGATCTGAATGACAACATCTTGGTCTGCCTTGATGTCGAAGCTCTTTATACTAGTATACCCCAGTCCGAGAGCATTGCGGTCAGAGAGAAATTGCTCAACAAAGAAGACTGGGAGTGGACTGCACCTGTTGAATGGGTAATCACCCTCATATGACTAGCACTTACTGAGAACTTTTTTAAGTTTGAGAACCAACTGTACCTTCAGATCCATGGTACGTCTATGTGTAGCACATTTGCTACAAGCATTGTCTGCCTGTACATGAGTCACTTTGAGGACCTACACATGTGGGCAACTAACCCATATACCAGGAACATCTGTAAATGGTACCAATACATTGACGACATCCTCATGGTTTGGAAGGGAGATGATGAAAGCCTCCTGGGCTTCACCAACTGGATTTTAATCAGCTCAACCCACATTTACGCTTCACATTAAATAAAGACAGAGACAAAATCTCCTTGGATATTAATGTTGTTGCTGGTAATGGTACATTGAGCAGCTCCCTATATACAAAACCTACCGACAGGAACAGTCTGTTAAGATTTGATAGTGCACACCCACGGTCACTCAGAGAAAACTTACCAGTGGAACAGTTTTTATGCGTCCAGAGAAACTGTTCTGACGTTCAGGACTACAAAAAGGAGGCACAGATACTAACGGTGCCCCTCTTGATTTTATTAAGTAGCCCCCTGACATTCCAGGATAACACAGTCAGATCCCCAAGTGGGGAAATGTGAGTCTGCGTAGTCATCTAGCCTCTATACACGCGCTCTGAGGACCTAGCATATTGGGATGTGGATCATGTGCCTGCGCTCGTGCGAAAACCAACACTAATCTAACAGAGAAAAAAAACAGTGAACACCCCCTCCTGCCTCCCAGATACTGCCATGAACAAGGAGCATCTGTCGTGGTGAAGGACACTCCATGACTCCAAGCCCCCAACAGAGGAGCCCGGAGTCCCTCCGCCAATGGTATCCAACCTTCCCATGAAACTTCAACATGGGGTTCTAATGTCTGGGCTGTGCAGCCTCGTGGCTTGATTGTCCACGCCACCTCAGTGCTTAGTAGGAACAGAATGTTTCAAGTATCGGGCCATCAATAGAAAACTGGGAAACAAAAGGCTCCTTCAGCTGATTCAGTTCAGGTTGTTTGTTCGGGACTGGAGAGCGCCGATCTGAACCAGACCCATGTCGTCGCTTTGATTTTGTCCTTCTAGATCTGTTCCTCTGCGAGCCACGAGAGGATTCCAACTCCAGAGGCGGTGGGGTACGAGGCCTCAGGTGAGTATGTTTATCCATCCATGCGAAAACCACTTTGGGTGTGTCAAAAAAGAAAGACGTAGAGTTAAAAATGATGTGTAGTCTGGCAGGATAGAGGAGCATATACTGAATATTTAGATCTCGTAGTTTCCCTTTTGCCACCGTGAAGGATTGGTGTTGTTGTCGTAATAGGCGAGTGTAGTCTGGGAAAATCATTATATGCTGGGATTCATATATAAGTTGGTCCTTGTGTGTCCTGGCGAACTGCAGTACAGTGTCTCAGCCTGCATAATTAAGCAGTTTAGCAATGACTGGCCGTGGGCTTTCCCCCGGGGGCAGTTTCTTTGTCAATGCCTGTAGGGCTCTCTCCACTACGAAACAGGGAGATAGCATATCCTCTCGTAGGAAATCTCTGAGCCACTGGGGGAGAAAGCGGTTCATGGAGGCTGGGCCTGGGCACGCCCCGGTGGCATGGAGGACCAGCCAAAGGAAATCTGCGAGCCGGCATGAAGCCACCTGCTCTTCAGTGCCCGTCAGGGCAGACCGCACCCGCCCAGCACAAGGCCCAGGCAAGCTCCATCCCCAACAAGGATCTAGCTGGACCCCTACCTACCTACCACTCTGCAGTGTGAGGCCTGGCAGCCATCACACAATGATCCGCTGCTGCAGCAGGGTCACAGCAGTCTCAGGGGACAGGGCGTTTGAGCGGTGCCACGACAGCCTGCTCCCACGTCTGGGTATCACACCTCACCTTCGTGGCCCGATCCGGCCCCACAATCTGCCGCAGGCACCACTAAGTCGGAAGTCAGGGGAAGGACGGGCCACATCAGGCCCAGGTCTGTGTCACTCCTCAGCCAGTTCCAGCGATCAGCACGCCGGCCGATGTCCGCCGCTCCGCACCTCCGGTCCTCAGATGGTCCTGGGCATTAGCGCAATGGTACTAATGTCCGATGGGCCGCACGAGGTAGGATTTCTGGCAGATATTGTAGTATTTGTGGCGTAGACACGCGGAGCTCACTCAAGCTGCATCAGCCATGTTGGCTGCCCAAGCCACGCCCCCCCACAGTGGTGATATTTTACTCACAAAATAACTTGGCCCTCTTCTATGCGGGGAGGCAAGGGATCAACAACTCCCCTTTGTACTATCAGCTGGTAGTCTCTCTGTGGGAATGTACCTTACAACACAACATATTGCTGTTGGTCTCCCACATTGTGGGATCAACACACTAGAACAGAAAGTCTGAGCAGGTGTCTCCACTTTCCACACAAGATAGAAATCCTTTACAAACTCCTCAACCCTTTCTACAAGGCCTGGAGTCATTCCTCCATAGACTATTTTCCCACTTGCCTGAATATCAAATGGCACTTGCTGGAAATGGCTCTTTCTGCAGTGTTACCCCCAAACAGTTTGCCTTCCTCTTCCCTGTTTTGCTGAATTTGTTTGTGCTGGCTTTATGGACTCTGGGTACTATACCACTATTAACCAGTGCTAAAGTGCATATGCTCTATACTTTAAATTTACTTGAAAGTCCTTAGTAAAGTGCACTGTGTGTCCAGTGCCTGTAAATCAAAGGACACTAGTGGGCCCCACAGCACTGATTGTGCCACCCACTTTAGTAGCACTTTAAACATGGCTCAGGCCTACCATTGCAGAACCTGTGCAATGCAGTTTTAAACTGCCATTTCGACCTGGCAAGTTAGCCTACTTGCCAGGTCCAAACCTTCCTTTTCATTATACAGGGTGCAGTGCATTTAAAAGGTAAGACACATAATTTTGAGTTTTGGAAACTGTTAAATTACTTTTTCACTACTGCAACGCCTATCTCTTCCATAGGTTAACATTGAGATTGCCTTAAACATATTTCAAATATAATTTACAATTGGGAAAGGATAGAGATTTGGAGTTTGATGTCTGTGGACTAACAATTTAAAGACACAACTTATGGTGAAGTTGGATTTTAAATTGCAAGCTTGAAAATGCCGCTTTTAGAAATTTTGCACTTTCTTACTTTAACCATTCTGTACCACGGCCTGTCTCTGAATACATGTCTGGGTTGGGTGATAGGTGGGCTTTGTGCATTCCCTCTAGACAGTCACACACAAAGGGAGCTGGGGTATGACATTTGCATCCTGAAGCCCCATCACCAGACTGATTGGCCTTCCTGAGGTAGATTGGGAGGGAGGAGCTGGCATTTGCGCCTGAATAGGGCTGAGCCTGTCCCAACACAAAGAGCTGAATACCCCTTGTATTGATTCTGGAGCCAGGGCTAGAAAGGGAGGGACTGTGTGATCTTCAAAGGCCTTTTTGAAGTCCTCCCCACATCAAAGGTACATTTGGGTATAAGTACTGGACCCCTGATACCACCAAATCATAAATTTGCTGAAACCAAGGACATTCTGACTGGAACAAGAGCTGCTGTGCTGTAGTACGGACTGTCACTTTGCTACCTGCATTACTGAGTTGGTCTGCTGTCTGCTGATTGCTGTGCTGTAGGAGGTACTGCCACTTTACTACCTGCTCTGCTGTGTTGGCCTGCTGCCTGATGCTTCTTGCCTGGGAGTGCGAGGGACTGGACCTGCTTTCTACCTCCTTCAACCCAAGTTTCTTCAAAGGTTTGTTGGCTGTCCTCCTGTTCTCTGAAGTCTCAGGGTCGCAAAAGACTTCTTGCAACTCTGCTGGTGCAGCTGGACTCTGCAAACTGAGATTCCTATCCTTGCCTTAGGTGCCCCTTCAGTCCTGGCCTCAGAAGTCAGTTCTTCAACTGTTTCAGTAAAAATCAACACAATGACATCTTTGTGTTGATCGGAACCAACATAGTGTCGTCTGACACGGACGCAGTGCCGATTCGATGATGACGCATGACCAGACTGTGAGGTCCAATGACGATGCAGAGCCAATCCTTCAATGCCGACTGTGGGGCTTGATGTTGACACAGAGAAAATCTTCGACACAGACTGGAAGACTCGACTCCAACACATCGACCGAACTGCGTGGATCAGAACTGACCCAGTGAAGACTTCGATGCTGACGCTTGCTTTGTTCAAGCTACTTTTTCAGTAGGCCCGCGTTGGTCCTGTAGCCAGCCAGCCCTTCATCGCGGTTGTCCTGATCTTTGGATTTACCCTGGTCTAGGGCAACCTCAAGTAACATTTTAGTGCTATTGACTTTTAAGCACTGTTGTTGGATTTAATCTTAAAAAATTCATATCTCGATTTCTACTGATTGGAGTTTTGCTCTTATTTTACTCAGATAAATTTTCTCTGTTTTCGTAAACTGGTGTGGATTCTTTGTGTGGTGTTTTCACTGTGTTACTGTAGTTAAAGTGTGCAAAAATACTTTAACACATTGCTCTTAAGTTACGCCTCACTGCTCTGTGCTAAGCTACCAGAGACTTACTCTGACTAGAAATTTGGCTCCTGCTTGGACAGGCTGTATAGCCTGACAACAAGAAACCTCAATTTCTAACAACACTAAATGTGCCTCTTGGAGGGGTCACCTGCTCAGTGAATGATGTTCTTTTCACTTCATCTCGCTAAGACAGTGGGAAGTTGGACACCTGCAAAACATACCTTGCAGCTTTATGTATCAGGCGCAGGTAGAACAACAAACCCATCAAAAATCATGTAATAAATATGTTTTTTATGGCTCAACGTCCCCATCCATCCTGTGATATAAACCAGCCCTGTTGTTGCTGATTCTGAAAACATTTAAGCTGATGGCATCATGTGTAACTAGGCTCCCCATATGCACATTACTGATTCTAAATGCATGGGGCTTCTTCCATGATGTTATCTGCAACCTGCCAGCCTACCAAAGCTGTCTAAGAATCTCGTGCTCCCTTTCTCTTCCTTAATAGATGTGTAACTATCCACGAACAGAGCATGGGGAGAAGCCAGGGTGTAGCAAAAGGCTAAAGAGAACCTTATACTTTATGGTGTCTATGTTACGTGGCCTTCACGAAAAGACTAGGGGCCAAACCAATGGAAGCTGTGTCGAAAGCCTACAAAAGCAAGTGTGTTTCCATTGCTTCTTATGGTTCAGCTCTTTGGGGGTATGTTAACTTGGATAGTCTTCAGAGGGTAGAAAACAAGCTTATCAGACGAATTCAATCGGTCCCAAATTCTACACCCACCTACTCTATACACGAGGAAGTAGGCCTACCCTAAAGTATAGATGGACTGAAAATGGCTCCTTTACTTTTCTGGGCTAATACCTGGTTAAATACAGAGTTGTCTTTAAATCACAGTATTCTTAAAGATGTGACTGCAAGGGAGGGGGCAATGAAAATACTATGGTTGAAATACATAAAGTCATCATTCACTGCCCTTGGGAGACCCGATCTATACACAACACCTTCAAATATCAGGAGGGCAGACATTGTATGGATCAAGCAGGAATTCCAGGGGAGAGCCCGTCTAGAGAGAGAGGAGCTTGAAGTTAACAAACCATCAGTAGGAGCACATTTGGTCCTATCCTCTTCACCCTCTAATGGAACCATATTTGCAATTTGTCACTAAACCCTTGCACAGATTTTTATTAACCAGATTGAGAATGAACCTGATCCACTATTCGCTAGGTCGTTTTCCTGTGTGGGAAAAACCAGAGCATGCACCACCTTGCGAGTGTGATCAGTTCTCCAACCAGGATACCCTTCATTTTATGTTCTTTTGTGGGTTATATAATACGGAGAGGGGAAAATATCTAATACCTCTTTTGAAAACCATGGGCTTTACACAAGTGAGACCAGTTTTACTTTTCCTTCAACTGTTACCCAATGCACATGTCACTTTCTGTGTTAGAAGTTTCCTTACAGCCGCTTATAAAGGAAGAAACAAAAGAACACCTAGAACTGTATTGCTTTAAACTAAAATTGCACTAACATATTAATTTTAACCTAATTTTAAATATTTTATGGCGTCTTAATATTTGACTTTTTTAAGATGTGTAAATAAATGTATTGTGGGTGCTTTCAAAATATTTTAAACGTATGTATTACCTTTGCCTTTTATGATTTTAACAAAAATCGAATAAAGTGTATTTTGACTGACTGACTGTCTATGTTACTCTAAGTCTATAGGCTCGTTCCAATTAACACCGTCCCATGGCCCGTCATCAATTGGGCAAAAACATATACTGGCTCCTTTTTAGGTCTCGCCTGGAATAGCATCCGAAGGATGCGTCCAGCTGGAGACTTATAGCTGCCCTTCTCGGGGGAATGAGGGACAAGAGGGTGTTACGAGCGTTTCTGCCGGATTTGGGTGCGCGAACGCGCACGCCCAGCCCGGCGCCGTGCACGTCCCCTGCCACAGATTCCCTGAACACACACATACACACATGCACACGCAGGCAGGAAGGCACACACACACACGTGTGCACCCCCTACTTCCCCCCACTCACCGGCACCCCCCGCCGCACACACACAGGAGCGCACCTACACACACGCACGCGCGTACACACACATACAGAGACCCCCCGCCAACGCCATACAAGCCCCCCCCCGCCAACGCCATACAAGCCCCCCCCCGCCGCCGCCGCCGCATACATACAAGCGCTCCCCAACCCCCACTTACCGCCATTATAAATTCTTGCAGCCTCCGCGGGGCTCTCCCTCTGGCATGGGAGCCCCGCGTCACCAGCACTGCTTCTCTCCGTGGGCGCGTGCGCGGGCTTCCGAAGACGGAAGTCCCGCCCCATGGAAGGTTTCGGTTTCAGTCCTAGCAACTTGCCTTTAAACCCGATCTCACTCTTTTAAAACGGTTTGCTTCCTGTTAAAGTGCACACACACATTTCTCAGATGGTGCCTACACATTGCTGTAAATAGGAACTAATGTGCAGTGTCCGCCAGCGCTCCCTGCCGTGACCCCACTGCTCCTCACTGCGGCATGCGCGCCCTCGCCCTCCGCACTCTCCTGCCTCTGTGCCTGTCTCTGATCATGCTGCCTCTCTATGTGTCAGTAGTTTTTCAGCTCTGCACGAGCTTAATGTTGTTGGCCCTTCCCAGCGCTGCACCCTCCCTCCCCATCCCCGTACATAGTCGCCCATCTCCGTGTCCTGCCTGCTGCCCCATTGTGCCTCGTTGCCCCTCTCCCTGCCTCCTGTTGCCTCTCGTTATGCCCTGTTACCCCTCTGTGTGACCAGCTGTGACTCTCTCGGATTTTGCCGGGTTACTCCTTTCCCTGTGTCTCAAAACCCCCCACCTACCCACCCCCCCCACCCAGTTGCCCCTCGCCCTGTGACCCTGGGGCGTGCCGTGTTGCCAGTCCCCGGTGTCATGCTCTGTCGCCCTTCTTACCGCTCTCTCTCCCCGGGCCCTGTTTCTCCACTCTGCGCCTGTCTTTGGACCCCCTCAGTCCCGTAAGCACCCTGTCCCAGCCCAAGGTCAGAAGGCTCTGTACCTGTCCGCAGGACTGCTGCCGGGCTCTAGTCGCTGCCTGTCCGGGGCTCCTGCGCCGCCCGGGCCCCTCCTGCTGCCATCTCCGCCCTCAGGTGAGGCGCCCTTGAGCGGTGTCCCTATGAGGCGATGTCCCGGGTGAGCAGGCACCGACTGAAGCAAAGCCCCTGCCGGGGAAGTCCTGAGGAGGTGTCGTCGCGGAGGCTTCTTACCGACTCAGGTGAGCGCTCTGTGTGAGTGAGGGCAGAGGAGAGGTGGGGCCAGGTGAGAGCACTCCCCGCCCTCTCTGCTCACTGACGTCCCATCGCCCGTATCTCCCTCGCGCTGCCTCTGTGGTGATCCTGTTGCCCACTGCTGCGCTTTACAGTCCCATTCCTTTTATTAACTTTATGCCCAGAGCTCCCCTTTCTTTCCGCCATTAACTATATTGAGTTAACTTGGTCTGAATCGCTCTCTTTTTGTTCTCTTGCACTTCAAGGCATTCTCTTTGTCCCGATCACCACTTCTACCGTCGCTTTCTGCCCTCTCTCACTATCCCCCTTGACCCCATCTTTCTCTCATCTGGCAATGCCCTTTACCTCACCCTTTCTGTTTAGATATCTCTCTGTCTCACATTTGCTCCATCTCTATTCTTTCCTCCCCTCCCTTTCTCTCTTTCCTCTTGCACCTGTTTCCCTCTTGTTCAATTCACCTATTACTTCTTCGCTATCTCTTTTCCTCTACCACCCTCCCTTAACATCTCCACTTCATTCTCTCGCTGCCTCTATCTCGCTCTTTCTATCTCCATTTCTTTCCACCTTCTTTCTCTTACAACAACCCTTCCCTCTGCTTCTATCACTGTTCCCTTCTAGCTCCTGTTTCCCTCTAATCGGTCCTATCCTTCCTTTCTCTGCCTGGGGTTGCCTATCCCGAATCTGTGTCACCCACCTGTGCCCCCTTTCCGTGAACCCCCTCCATCTACCGCAGCAGTCTTTCTCGTATTCCTTTCTCTGGCTCGCTGAACCGCCATGTTTACCTATTTCAAGACTCTAGCTAATGACTCTCTATCCCTCTGTTACTGAGTGTCATGAAGAAGGGAGTAGTCAGTAAATTAAAATACCCCCACTTTGAACCCAGGCTTTTATGGCACAAAGCAAGTGAAGCAAGTCACCACGACCCTCCCCAGAAGAGCATGCTTGACTCTTCCATCCAAACATCTATGCATTCATCCTTAATCCTTCCAACCACTCACTGACATCCATCATTTCAACTTTATGGTCTGTCATCTGTTCAGTCTTTCATCCAACATTCAGTCTATCACCATTACGTTATGTATGTCCATCCATCTACAAACCTATCCATCCATCATCAACTCTATCCATCAAACATATATCTCCATCCATCCTTTTACACAGGCATCCACCCTTTCACATACCCAGCCCCTTTCATTCATCCATCCATTCAATCATTCATCCTTTTGTTCATCCACCCACCCATTCATTCATCCATCCACCCTTTCACTCATCATTCACCTTTCAACCATCCGTCCGTCCACTCATCCATTTATTTACCCATTCACTCATCCATCCCTTCTCTCACTCATCCATCCATCCATCTACACTTTCATCATCTATACACCCACCCTTTCATCCAGCCATGCATGTACCCTCCCTTTCACTCATCAATCCATCCTTTCACTCATCCATCCATCCAGCTTTCACTCAGTCTATCGATTCAGCATTTCACTCCATTAATGTTGCCATCCACTAATCCATCCATCCATTTACCCTTTCACTCATCCTTCCATCATTTCACTCACTCATTCATCCATTCTTTTTTCATCCTCCATTCATCCACTCTTTCACTCATCTATCCATTCACCCTTTCATCCATTCATCCATCCCTCCTCCCTTTTGCTCATCCAGCCTTACATCCATTCTTTCACTCATTCATCCATGCATCTATCCATCTACCATTTCACTAAGTCATCCATCCATTACTCTTTCACTCTCCCATCCATCATTTCAGTCACTCATCCATCCAACCACCCTTTCACTCATCCATCCATCCATTTACCCTTTCACTCAAGCATCTGCCACCCTTTCATCCAGCCACCAATCTGCCCCTTCCACTTATCCATCCATTTTTTAGGTCGAGCCTGTCAATGTGCTTGCGCATTGAGCTTGTGAGAGATATTGGGGTTAACCAGAGCTTAACCATCGGGCGATTTGATGCTAGCCCGCGAAAAGCAAGCTCAATGCCCAAGCGCATTGAGCTGAAAAGCGCGTGCACATCAAAGCCACCAGCCTCCCTCCTACAGGCATCCCCCAGCATGCGCTCTGCCTCAGACATTTCTCCTCCCCTAATTTATTCACTGCCCACGGCCGGCCGGTTGGCCGTACTTTCACTTTGACGGCCGCCAGGCCGTCTCTCGCGATTCTCCTTCCCCCTCCCAGTGTACTTTTTTTTTTTTACTTGTTTAATTTCCCGCCCTCCCACCCTTGCTTGCCGTTCATTTCCCACCCTCCCACCCTTTGCCTTTCATTTCCCATTTCTTGCCTTTTATCCCCTGCCCACCCTTTCTTGTTTAATTTGAGGTTGTCCAACAACAATGTGCTTATCTTGTTACGCAGAGCCTCCCCTAAAAGGTTGGACCATGTTTTTGCTTTCAGATGCTGCCAGTGTTAATGTGTGGGCACTAGTATGAGAAGTGGATAAGACCCAAGGGGACTCTTTAAAGCAGTCTGCTCGGTTTTTTATACAAAGAAAATTAGCTCACCTGCCTTGCCTGTGTTTTAATTACACTTTGGTGCAGTTTCATCTTTAATCGCACTCCATTGCTGCATTGTTTTTCTTACACCGAGCCTTTACGGGAAGGCTGGACCGCACTTTCTCTTTTAGTTATAAGCTTGGTCATGTTAAATGTAGGCTAACACCTATGTGTCCACTAAAATGATGGGACGGTCATCCAATTGAACGTTAGCCACTAGCACTTCTAAAACGGAGGAGCTGGCTGCACATGAGTCCAGTTATTGTTGTACAATTGTTGTTTCATTTATTTGTTTGTGCAATAAACACTGGTCGATTTGTTAACATTTTATTAAGCAGATCAGATTGTCGTTGTTGGCCTCAGGTGTTCGTCTTAGGAAAAAAAGTAAAATAGTATGTATGTTGGTTGCCCCAAAATATTACTTTTTCTTATCGGAAAGTCACATGGTTTGGCCTTATGCGATATGCAGCGATTAGCTTAGAAGCTCCCACAGATTGAACCGACTAACATTTCTGTCTCACCGGGCATGACAAAGTGGGCCGATTTGTAAATGTAAACTTGTGCTATTAGTTAGTTATTTTTCAAACTAATAACACTGTATTGAGGGAGACTGTAAACATTGCTAAGGCTTAGTAATTGGGCGAGAATTCTCATACTACAAATTCACGAAGATTACAGTTGATAACTGCCAGCCGTGTGCCCTTCAATCAAACATCACAAATCTCCTCATTTATCTTATTAATACGATCCAGACAAAAACTTCACTTCATTTGTTCCAGTTTCTCCTCGGAAACAGCAGACTTGAATAGTTAACCTGTTCAACATGCCAACCACTGTATGGTAGCAGTCATGTAAATTATGAACTGTTTGACATTGAAGCACCAATCTCCAAATTAAGGAGCAAAAGGTAGATTATGACATCAAACCACATAATTCACGCCACATAATTACACTGCACTCAATGCAACATACACTCCAAATACCACTCAGTGCCACATAATTACACGCCACATAATTACACTCCAAACAATACCACTCAGTGTCACAGAATTACACGCCACACAATTACACTCTACTGAATACAACATACACTCCTCATAATACCACTCAGTGCCACATAATTATATGCTACAAAATTACACTGCGCTCAACGCAACATGCACTCCAAATACCACTCAGTGCCACATAATTATATGCTACAAAATTACACTGCGCTCAACGCAACATGCACTCCAACTACCACTCAGTGCCACATAATTACACCCCACATAATTACACTGCACTCAATGCAACATACACTCCAAATATCACTCAGTGCCACATAATTATATGCTACATATTTACACTACACTCAATGCAACATACACTACAAATAACACTCAGTGCCACATAATTACATGCCACATAATTACACTGCACTCAATGCAACATACACTACAAATACCACTCAGTGCCACATAATTACACACTACATAATTACACTGCGCTCAATGCAACATACACTCCAAATACCACTCACTGCCACATAATTACACGCCACATAATACCACTGCACTCAATGCAACATACACTCCAAATACCACTCAGTGCCACATAATTACACGCCACATAATTACACGGCGCTCAACGCAACAAAAACTCCAAATACCACTCAGTGCCACACAATTACACACCACAAATTACACTGCACTCAATGCAACATACACTACAAATACCACTCAGTGCCACATAATTACACACAACATAATTACACTGCGCTCAATGCAACATACACTCCAAATACCACTCACTGCCACATAATTACACGCCACATAATTACACTGCACTCAATGCAATATACACTCCAAATACCACTCAGTGCCACATATTTACATGCCACACAATTAATCTCTACTGAATACAACATGCACTCCACGCAATACCACTCAGTGCCACGTAATTATATGCTACATAATTACACTGCGCTCAACGCAACATTCACTCCAAATACCACTCAGTGCCACATAATTACACACCACATAATTACACTCTATTGCATCACCACAGCATCACCACAGCATCACTCAGCATCACTCAGCATCACTCAGCATCACTCAGCACCACCACAGCATCACTATGCACTACCACAGCATCACTGAACGCCACAGCATCACTCGTCGCAACCAGAACATCACTCAGAGCCACCACAGCATCAATCTGTGCAACCATTCAACAACAATTGGTTCACATATGTTCTCTCAATGTTTCAAGCTTTATTAGAAATGTCACAAAAAGATGTTAATATTTCACTTCTGTTCTTGGATTTTCGTCACAATAAAATACACTGAACATAATCTTCACAAAAGTTATTTACAAAAGTTTAAGCTATTGCCATTATAAATTACAAGAACTTTTATTTAAGTATTAATTATTAAAAATAAATAAAAACAATTGTTATTTGTAATATCAATACTTCTAAGTCACATACATACAACATATATTGCATTACAAATGCTATAGGTGTCACATTTGCAAAAGTTAAAAGTATTGGCATTGTAAATGACAAAGCTATTAATTTCGCTATTTTCAAAACCATCACATAAATAAAAAATGTGTCATTTACAATACCAATAGCTCAAACGTTCCTAACGCGAGACCTATTGCATTGCAAATGCTTGTTTGAAGATGGCACCCATAGGTGGCACTCAGAAGCAGGGATGTGTGCAGGCCTCGATTTATGGATGTAAACATGCAGAACTGACATGCACAGCTCTAAAGTCAGCACATTTAGAAGCAGCTTCTGAGTTCCCCCCTCCCATTCCCCTCCCCCATTTGGTGACAGAGTGCCCACAAGTTAAGGACTGGAAAGAGGATAAGAATTAAAAGTAAGAGAGACACCATAAAGGTAACCCTATTCATGTTGTCTGTTTTTATTTAACTGCTTTTCGCTTGCTTTGCAGTTTATACATCTGAACCACATATCTGAACTCCTATCTATTTTCTTACTGTTTCAGGTATACTTTCACCGCCCTTTGCTCCTGATTCTAGAACAGTTTATGCTAAAGATATACAAGATGTTGGTGCCTTTTCTACAGTGAAAGGTGTCGTCCTTGAAGATTCGGACAAGGAATTTTTCGATGAGTTTGCTTCCGGCAATATTCCTATTCCATGGCAAGAAGAAATGATTGAAACTGGTATTTTTGGAGAACTGAATGACCAGTCAAACGACAAGAGAAGAAATTCCACGATGGAAAATTCATCCAAGTCTGGAGTGTGTCGGGTAGCATAAAGAAACCTCCGAGACACTTAGCACTTTAGTTGTAGGGAGATCACCATTGAGGTGAGAATGGTTGGTTGATTTGCGTTATAAATCATATTTCCTTTTGACATGATAGGACGGAAGGTAAGTTCAGCATTCAGCAGCCGCACGATTCTACCAGTAATCTCAAATTTGTGGTCGGTAACTTTGCTCAACTTGTATATTACTCAGTGATTTCCATAATAGTTCGAGGGCGGAATTCTGTGACATGTAAAAATCTCAAGAGTTCCCAGTCCAAGAAGATCTGCTATATTTCACCTGATTAGGAGAAACATATGGAGAAGACACTACATGAACACCCATGCACCCGGGTGTCCTCGCGGAGAGCAAGAAGCAAACTATGGACTTTATATTTAGAACTTTCGAATTTTGAAATTATGATCATAATAATAACCTATTGGTTTGTAGCACTTGTTGTGCTTGTTTTTGAGTTATGAAGCATCGATTCTAGAGAAAAGCAATGCTTTAGTGAATTAACATGATGAAGTTGAGTAATTGGTTCTGCAGATTTAAAAACCAATTTAAAGCAATAGAATCCATCGGTTTTGTGTCTGCTTTACACATATGCACATCCAGATATCCGCCCTGACAAATACACAAGGCATTAATATAGATAAAGAAGTTTAGTGGTAGTGTCAAAATAGTGAATACACCTCGCAGTCCCCCTCGAGGCCACCATAGCTCAGATTTGCAAAGCACACCAGTGATAGGGAAATATCAGTGAGCCTCAGACTGGGCAGGGTGGTTAGCAAATGAATGGAGAACTGTAGTAACAGGTAAATACATTGTTTATTCTCCAGATTTATTTTTACATAGGTTCACGCCAAGACTAAAACAGTTAACAGTTTTTAGCACATTAACAAGCAGGAAACAGACTCGCCTCATCGAAGGAGTTTGCGCAGAATTGTTTACCCTTCCAAATTATCTGTGGTTGAATCAGTATTCAGGAAGTAGTACTTTGTGAATATGTCTCTGTTCTTCCAGGTTGCAGCTATGCAGATGTCGTGCAGCATATAAGGCTGTTGATACAGAGATGCTCTGGTTGGGTGTGCTGGCACTCACCCTGTTAAGAGTTTGATTTACCTTTTTGTGGAAGAACACTATATAGGCTAACATCCATCTCGAGATTCTCGACATGCCTTATTTAGCAAGAGGGGGCTGCCCTTTCCATGTTGACAAATGGACATAAAAATACGGTCTTATTGTATAATGCCTTTAGTCTTGTCAAGGTAGAATTTAAAGCATCTTTACACATGCAATGAGTGCACCGACCTTTTTATGTTGGAGGCAGGATTCAGAAAACTATAAATGTAGGACTACCGGTCTATTGAGGTGGAAGTCGAACAACCCTTTGGATTTGGACAGAGTACCATCTTGTCCTTTGAGAACTGCAGGAATTATTTCTTGATGGTCAGTGTGTGCAGCGCACTTATTCTTCTTGACAAAGTCAGTATATGATGCAGCGCTATCTTCCAGGAGAGGAGTTTACATTCTGCTTTTTGGATCGGTTCAACCGTTGGTTACATGAGGTGACCAAGAACAGTGTCGCGGTCCTAAGAAAGCGATGGTTGTCTCATTTGAGTTAAAGCTCAGAAAAGTCATTTCATAAACGTTTTTATAATCAGTTGACAGAAAAATGTGAACAGAAGAACGTGTGTATTTGGAAATGCCAGGTAGATCTACTGACAGACATGAGCTGTAGGTCAGATTCGTTGGTTTGTGACAAACATAGGGGCATATTTACAAGCCCCTATCGCCACCAAAAGGTAACTTTTAAAGATGTTGTGGTGCGATACAGGCTTCGCCTTATTTACAAGGCAGTGTTCAGCCACTTAGCGTGGCTTAATGCCGCCTTGTAAATAAGGCACTCTTTCACACTTTACTTAGCGTAAAAGGGGAGGACAATGGGTGTTGCTGTGGGTGTTCCACCACAACACCCATTGATTTTGATGCTGCCCCATATTTACAAGTGTGGCGTAAATGTGGGGCAGCATCAAAATTAAGACCAGGGAAAACCTGGTCTTACCCTGGCGCAATGAGGAGAAATGTTTAATTTCTCTTCGTATTTGCTGTTTCCATGTGTGTTGCACAAAATACCTTTGATTGTTTATGTGTAGGAAGGTGTCCCTTCCTGCACATAAACAATCATGAAAAAATGACGTTTTGCAACTTCTATGTGTGCTGCATTAAGCTGCACGCATAGAAGTTTCAAATCACCATTTCCGATTGTTTATGTGCAGGAAGGGACACCTTCCTGTACATTAACAATCACTCCCTTCAACATAGGCACCCTCGCTCTATGGTCCAAGGGGGCCTGTGCTGTACTAAGCATCTAAATGTAGTGCCAGCGCCGGGGAAATCACAGTGCTGCACCATATTCTTGTAAATATTGTGCAGCCCTGCATTTCTAAAGTGATGGAGCGTGTTGTTAGCCTTCTTGGCTTAATGACACAGTTCGCCACTTTGCTTGTAAATATGCCCCATGGTTCTACCATGAGTGCAGTAAGGCCTCTATCGGCACAATAAACACAGAATCTTTTCCATGTTGCACTATATATCTTGAAGGTGGATGCTGCACATACTTGCATCAAAACATCCCTGCTGATTTGTGGAATGTCCAAATGACCAAATACTAGGGACCAGATGTACGACCCTTACATTTTGCGACTTGCAAATTGTGTCGCATTGCGACTCACAATTTGCAACTCGCAAAATACCATGTACAACAGTATCACAGACACTGTTAGCAATTCCCAATGGGGTCGCAAATTGCTGCCTCATCTCATCAATATTCATTAGGGAAAGTGCAATTGCGACCCCATTGGGAATGGCTAGCACTCCCAGGGATGGTGGCTGCTAGGGTCAGCAGACTACCACGTCTGAGACTGCTTTTCAAATAAAACAGTATTTTCTTTTAAATGCAGTCCGCTTTCCTTAAAGGAAAACGGGGTGCATTTAAAAAAGAAAAATGAAACTTTTCATTTTCTTAGGGCAGGCAGTTGTCCCTGGGACCACTGCCTGCTCTTAAAAAAATAGTTTCTCATACACTCACAAAGGGGAGGGGGTCCCCTGGGGACGCCTTCTCGTTTGCGAGTGGTTTACCACCTACTAGAAGTAGATGGTAAACTGCGAGTGTTTTGCAACGGCAAATGCGGTTGCAAAACAAAATTCTTGCTATTAGGAAGGGACGCTCCTCGCTA
Organism: Lissotriton vulgaris; assembly: GCF_964263255.1. Lineage (NCBI taxonomy): Eukaryota > Metazoa > Chordata > Amphibia > Caudata > Salamandridae > Lissotriton > Lissotriton vulgaris. The sequence continues at coordinate 812,631,109 of NC_141696.1, read as the reverse complement.
ATACCAAGAGTCGCAAACGTTATTTGGTGAGTCAGTGATAGCGTTTGTACATGCTATTACCCTTTTTTGCAGGTGTAAACTGGCCAATCTCTCATTTGCGAGTACAAAAAAGGGTCGTACATCTGGCCACTGGTGATCTAGCCAGGCTGTGAAGGTCAGGTAATTCGAATGTGATGTAGAATCTGACCCCTTCCTTAAAATGGAGTTCCAGATGGATTTTGAGGGTTATAGTCAGAGAGGTCGAGAGCTGTATATGCTTGGCATACCAGAAATATCTCTGCCATGCAGGGGCGATCAATATTATCTTACGTGGCTCCTTTCTAACTCAAGAGAGAACCGTCGGACCTGGGAAAATGGAAAAGCATTATATAAAGATGTGGACGAGTACATTCCCCCTGATCTTCCTTTTTGAACTGTTGGCAAAAAGATGGCATTTCTTCACACACAGTCTTGGTCTTCCCATGAACCTATTATTTGTCACCACAGAAGGTTTAATTCCTGCCTAGTGGGTTTCATTCGAAGTCTGCATAATGTGGAATCAATCAATCAATCAATCAGAATACTTGTAGAGCACGCTACTTACCCGTGAGGGTCTCAAGGAGCTGAGGGGGGAGGGAGGGTGCTGCTACTGCTCGAAGAGTCAGGTCTTGAGTCTTCTGAAGGCAAGTAGGTCTTGGGTCTGGCGTATGTGGGTAGGGAGGGTGTTCCAGGTCTTGGCGGTGAGGAAGGAGAAGGATCTGCCACCAGAGGTCGTTCGTTGGATGCAAGGGACAGCGGCGAGGACGAGGCTGGCGAAGCGGAGCTGGCGGGTGGGGGTGTAGAAGCTGAGTCTGCTGTTCAGGTAGGCTGGTCCGGCGTTGTGGAGTGCTTTGTGTGCGTGGGTGAGAAGTTTGAAGGTGATCCTCTTGTCGACGAGGAGCCAGTGTAGGCCTCTCAGGTGGGGGGTGATGTGGCTGCGGCGGGGGATGTTGACGATCAGTCGGGCAGAGGCGTTTTGGATGCGTTGAAGTCGTCGTAGGTGTTTGGCTGAGATTGTTGCGTAAAGTGCGTTGCCGTAGTCCAGTCTGCTGCTCATGAGGGCCTGTGTCACCGTTTTCCTTGTTTCGGTCGGGATCCATTTGTAGATCATGCGGAGCATGCAGAGGGTGTGGTAGCAGGAGGAGGTGACGGCGTTAACCTTTCTGACATGGAGAGGGAGGAGTCGAGGATGAATCCTAGGTTGCGTGCGTGGTCGGTGGGTGTTGGTGCCATTCCCAGTGTGGTCGGCCACCAGGAGTCGTCCCAGGCTGAGGGGGTGGGTCCGAGGATGAGTACCTCCGTCTTGTCTGAGTTCAGCTTTAGGCGGCTACTCTTCATCCAGTCGGCGACGGCCTTCATTCCCTTGTAGAGGTTGGTTTTGGCGGTGTGTGCGTCCTTGGTGAGGGAGAGGATGAGCTGGGTGTCGGCGTAGGAGATGATGTTGAGGTTGTGATTGCGGGCCACTCGTGCGAGGGGGGCCATGTAGATGTTGAACAGCGTCGGGCTGAGGGATTAGCCCTGGGGGACGCCGCAGATGATGTCGGTGGATTCGGATCGGAAGGGTGGGAGGCGGACGCTCTGGGTTCTGCTGGAGAGAAAAGACGTGGTCCAGTCAAGGGCCTTCTCTTGGATTCTGGTTTCTATGAGTCGTGTCTTTAGAGTGCGATGACAGACCGTGTCGAAGGCGGTCGACAGGTCCATGAGGATGTGGGCTGATGTTTCGGCGTTGTCTAGTAGGTGCCTGATGTCGTCTGTGGCTGCGATGACGGCTGTCTCGGTGCTGTGGTTTCGTCTGAATCCGGACTGGGGTGGGTCCAGGATGTTGTTGTCTTCCAGGTGGCGGACCAATTGTCTGTTGATGATTTTCTCGATTACCTTTGCCAGGAACGGGAGCAGGGAGATGGGTCGGAAGTTCTTGAGGTCCTTGGGGTCCGCTTTGGGCTTCTTGAGGACGGCGTTAATTTCGGCGTGCTTCCAGCTTTCTGGGAATGTCGCTGTTTTGAAGGAGATGTTGAAGACCATCCGCAGCTGGGGTGCGATGGCTACGTCTGCTTTGTTGAAAACGTGGTGTAGGCACGGGTCTGACGGAGATCCTGAGTGGATGGAGTTCATGACTTTGCGTGTCTCGTCGTCGTTGACGTTGGACCAGGAGGTCAGGCGGATGGCGCTGGTGGTGTTCGCAGGGGAGGTTGAGTTTGGCGTGGACGGGCGGTCGGGGTGTTGAAGCTGTCGTGGATGTCAGTGATCTTGCGGTGGAAGAAGATGGCTAGCGAGTCGCACAGTTCTTGTGAGGGCAGGATGTCGTTGGCGCTGGGGAATCAGCGGAATCCATGAAGATATAAGCCCCTGGAGAAACATGTATTGCTGAAATGGGTCAATTAATAGGACAGAAATGGATGTGGCGAGAGCCATCTAATTCCCCATTCGATCTGGAGAGGGTAATGTCTTTACTTGAGAAGTATTGAGACAAGCTCCCGGAAATATCAAGCTATTTGCTGAAGATGGGGAAGAATTAGCCTGATTTAGAGTGAGCCCCTGGTGCTGGAACAGGGCCAGGAAGTCATTTGTTGGGCTTCAGCCTCTCTCCTTCTGCACACTTTTGTAAGTCAGTCATTTAAATAAGGAAAGACTTGACAGTTTGTTTTATGGACAAGTGCAGAGACTGGTGGGGGATATGTGATGAAAACATTTGAAGGTGAGTTGAGGCCGAATGGAAGAGCCTTGCACTGCTAGTGCTAACTGGCCATAGAAAAATTCTACAGTGTGGCCACCACAAATGTTTAGGAGTAGTCACATAGTCCAATGTGATATTTTCCCATTCTGAGGCAAAGTCTAAGATCTTATCTCCCACTGTATGCCGATTGGAGGAGGCCAGCAGGGGAAAGTGGTGGTTGGGGGGACCTTGATTATGGCTGTCTTGATCCTGAGCATGCAAGGGCGCTCTTCTTTCTAGCAGCATTTTGCTGTAGATTTGTCTCTGAGACCTGGCATATCCTTGATCAATGTAGGATAGTCAGAAGTACCCATTCTGTCTCAGATGAGGGTTTGCAATAAGACAGTGCCAGAAGTAAGCCTACTGTGTAGGCTCCTGTTTTGATGCCCTGAAACATCTCATCCTCTTGTTTACAGAAGAGTGTCTGACAATTAAAAAGCATATCCAGAAATTTCACCTGCACCACTGGGGGAAGAGAAGTGCTCTTTAGAAATTATTTTGGGGAACTATGTTCCCCGAGAGCTGCTGGGAGAAATACATGTTGGCCACATTCATGGCCACATCAATAACAGCAGACATTTACCATTTCTCTCTTGATTCGTTTATTAGTGTCCCGCTTGTCATAAGAAATGAGCTCTAGAAGAGAGGCAATGTCACTTCACATCTGTTGGTTGCATACACAAAAGATAGCAAGAGCATAGTTACTCAGTTGTGCTGCAGGAATGGATCTTACTCTTTTGCCAAGGCGTCAATGTGTTTGTCTTCCTGATCTAGAGGAGTGGAAGTAAGTGTGTGTGGGTTGCCCGTTTTCCATTGGGCAGCTACCACAATGACAGATTCTGGGCAAGATTGACCCATGAAGCAAGCTTGGGCACTGTCCAGTGCATGATAGTTTAACCTCGGAACAATGACTAGAACACTGGTTGGTATCTTCATGAGTTTGACACCAACCTGCCAAACATATTCAAGAGTAGGAATGGACTAATCAACTTATTGCACTGTTCTTTGAAAATATTTGGAAAATATGGTTGTTCTGTCGACATCGCTGGGAGGGCGAACAGTTAGCAGCTCTGTGGAAGAGTCATGACATTTGGAGATGCCATATGGCAATATGTCAGCTTAATTTGGATCTTCATGTACCTCACTTGTAGTTGAACATGCTCCTCCTCGTGCCCTGATTGTTGCCATCTTCGTGTGAGCCCCGGTCCAATTCCTTATACTGAACTACTTGTCAACCCACCTTTTTGGGCGCTTCATCTTTGCTGCTACTATCCGCGAGATCAAATATGTTCTCCTGAGTGTTTGAGTATCCATACACGGAGGTGTTGGTTGATGTTGCAGCAATGGTGGTAGAGGTTGTGGTATACATATAGTTGGAGCACACCAAGGAGGGCTGAATAACTGGATATCTTGGCTGTCATTGGAGGGGAGTTTGATTTGTCAGTTCTGAACACAAATTTGCCATCATTTGCTGGAAAGATACACCATTTATAGTTTGCTGGAGGTAATTATTTTCCTGGGATGGTAGCTTGTGTAATGAGGTCCATAATTATAGTAATTACTGCAGTTGTCATATTGAGCCTAATCTTTATACGGTTTGTCTCTATAGTGATCCTGATATGGTTCAGACTCAAACTCTGGTATGTACAGGATGCTCAGTTGCTGTAAGTAGTTTGGGATTAACCCTTGTCTGAGAGTATGGACTCCAAGTGTTACTCTGTCCTTTTCCCAATCACGTTCACAGATTACCATGCAGTATGGAGATAAGCAGCATCAGGCAGCCACATTACTTAGCAAAGATTGTACTTTTTGTCTAAAGCACAAATTGTACTTGCTTAAAAGCCCAATTTACATACAAAAACTGACTACAGAGTAAATTCTGTACAAAGTACCTAAACAACAAAGATTAAAAAATAACTGGGCCTTATTTAGAGTTTCTCAGATGGGATACTCCAAGAGTCGGCTGCCGTATTACAAGACCCTGGATCTAATGCACTTGTAATAAAGCAAAAGAACATCAAACATGTTTGTGATGGAGTATCCTGTCAGCCAAAATCACAAGGCCTTTGATCTTGGAGGCACATCCTTTGTTAGACAAGGTTATAGTCCCTGGAAAATTATGTGTGTGTTAGCGCTGCAAAACATAAAACACTGCGGCATTGGCTACCAACAGTGATATAATTATACTGGTCCTGACACTGAGACTTATTCTAATTGGTTGAACGGTGGTTAATCATAATTCTGTTCTTTCAGCAAGGTGGTAGGCCACCCATGCAGCTAGTCAAACAGGCCCCTTTGTTATGTCCATTATTAATGGCCGCACACAGCACTCCTTCTATTGCTGTAGGATACCACATACATCTCTCATTCCTTTTAGTCTGTTTTTGGTCACAGCAAACTCCTGAAATAAACAAATTTGGCCTGGGATTTCTTTCCATGTAACACAGACTACAAAAAATGTGCAAAGCCTGATTCGGGACAAGATTGTTTGCTAGTATAATCCCAAATCATGCTACAACGCCAGGGGCAAAAGCATGTTGTTTCTCTTTCACTTTCTCATGTGATGGGGAGCTTTTGTCACCGTTCCATAAAGGTGAGTGGCCAATATGTACAGTAGTTTAGCAGTACCCCGGAGCAGAGAAAAAAAAACGGCCTGGTAGGGAAAAATAATACAACTTCAAAGCATATGGGGATTCAGTCATACACAGTGAGTTCATTGTATTTATCATGTATTATATCATGATGATGATTTAAGGATCCATTCGAAAATAAATGTTAGCAGCATGCCCCTTGTATGGATAAGTGAATATGAAGCATGACTGAATAACTCATAATACACTAAAAATGCTTTATAAAGTTGAAAGCAATTCTGATTTATGCCACAGACTTGGAAAATTACAAAGAATTTTGCGTGCATAACTCGATGACCTGCAATATCTTCCGTTTTACTGCTGTCACATACATTCAGCTATTGTTTCTCAATAATCATGTATCACTACTAATCAGTAGTCAATTTGAAGTTTTAAGTCAAATGGTTGGCACGTTTGAAAACACTTTCAATTTTACTGCAAGTACACTGGATGTATCTTTTAGTCACAGATTAAAGACAATCCAGTAGATTTGTTAGAAAATGTGGACAGTTAGCTTATAAAATATAAGTTCAAGTCCTCGAAAAAAATATTGATTTCATTTTTTAACACACACATTTTGTAAAGCATTGACATGCACGTGAAATTATGTAGACCCAAACAAACAGATAAGTAGCTACCTCAGTGGCATGACAAAATGGATTTCAAGGAACTCTCAGGGTCAGTATGTGCTAAACTCATGTGTCTACATGCTTTTTAAAAATATTTTATGTGGTACGCATAAATTATGAGCAGTATCAAACTATACTCAATAATTAATTGTACTGCTGAATATCGACACCAACAATACCGAAATAGAAGAATATCGAGCACAGAATATTGAGGGACAAAATAGCAAAAGGTAAGTGCATATAGAGAAGTATAGATTTGCTATTCCTAACTCCATATCGACGTACCTTGAAGACATATGCACCGCTTAGGTACATATATGTGGAGTTAGGTATAGAAAATCTAGACTTGCCTACCTGTCAATATTTTGGTTTCGATATTCTGTCTTCGATATTATGTCACATCGAGATTTTGTGGTTTCCATACTCAAGAAGCACCCCCAATAAATCTGTTGCAAAATGTGTCTCACTACCTGCACAGTCCCATAGTATATAAAATGGTAAAGAGCAGCTGATTCAGGTCCGTGTATAATTTGTCCTGCACTCAGGAGAAAGAAAATATGTGTGGAAACACATTTGGTTGTACTGGGTGTGTTACTGCACTCAGTTAAAGTTTGTATCTGGGCGGGAAAGAATGTCCCACAAAGATAGAACTCCAGCTGATTTGGAATAGAGGCTGAAAGTGGAAAATATTAGTGAAGAAAAAAAAATATATATATATATATGTATATATATATGTATGCATGTATACAATGGTGTGCATGTGATCACAGGTGAGAAAAGGGTGCGTGTGTGTCTATATAACGGGATAATTTACTATGAAATGATGCTTTTCATTGTATTTTTGCATGTTCCAAGATGACGCTGAAAGATTTGTGTCCGTTTTCATTGTCAATGTATGTGTCAGAATACGAAAAAAGTTACATAAATACCGGCCTTTTCCAGAACGCCAAATCCCCATCGTAAAAGGCGTTTGCCGAAACGCGTCTGGTTGCGTTTGCAAATCAATAATAAAACATCTATGGACGCGCCGTGAGTGCTTTTCCTTTTTGAAAGTAAAGAAGGATGGAAGCTGATGTTAAGCGGCTGCACCTCCTGCAGCTGGTGCAAAAATTTGGGAGCTAATATATATATATATATATATATATATATATATATATATATATATATATATATCCACAGAAACGCCGTCTCCAACAGTTCATAAGACAACAAGTCGAGGCCCAATTTGCATTTAAAGTGAATTTATTTTTCAAGCGATCACACCCAACGCGTTTCGCAGCCTTCGCTGCTTGCTCACGAGTATATATATATATATACCTCCCGCCGACAAAGCACCCGCTCTTGAGTGCATGAAGCTGGTGCAAAAATCTGGGAGCTTATATATAAAATATATATATATATATATATATATATATATATATATATATATATATATATATATATATATATATATATATATTGTAGTCCAAGTGCCCTGAAGCATAGCAGGTCACACAGCAGCGCCTCGCCAAACGGCTCCTAAATGCAGCTTGCCTTCCTGCTCATAATACTTTCCATCTGCCAACGCGTTTCGAGGAACACCCTCTTCTTCTCGGGCTGCCAAAATGAAACAACTGAATCCCGCATTTTTTCACTGTTTGCTCTTTAATGGATTACATCACCGCCCCCCAGTGGGCGTATTCACAGTATGGATTTGTGTGTATATTGGGACATGGAGTCCTTAATGCGAGCACCCTTCTTTACTTTGGTAAGTTCGATTATTTCATTCCATTTCAAGGCGCTTTTTTATCCTGTAGTAGGTTTGAGCACTCGGCAGGCTTATCTTTGCATATTAGGCACTGATGCTGAAATTGTCTTAATTAGTGTAAAACAACAGCCTCACCCTGCTGGTGTGTGGAATTCTCCTCCAGCTTAGTACGGTGATGGTGCTCCTTCTCACGGCCGGGCTGCCGTGTTTATGTTTTGTAGTCCAAGTGCCCTGAAGCATAGAAGGTCACACAGCAGCGCCTTGATGTAATCCATTAAAGAGCAAACAGTGAAAAAATGCGGGATTCAGTTGTTTCATTTTGGCAGCCCGAGAAGAAGAGGGTGTTCCTCGAAATGCGTTGGCAGATGGAAAGTATTATGAGCAGGAAGGCAAGCTGCATTTAGGAGCCGTTTGGCGAGGCGCTGCTGTGTGACCTTCTATGCTTCAGGGCACTTGGACTACAAAACATAAACACGGCAGCCCGGCCGTGAGAAGGAGCCCCATCACCGTACTAAGCTGGAGGAGAATTCCACACACCAGCAGGGTGAGGCTGTTGTTTTACACTAATTAAGACAATTTCAGCATCAGTGCCTAATATGCAAAGATAAGCCTGCCGAGTGCTCAAACCTACTACAGGATAAAAAAGCGCCTTGAAATGGAATGAAATAATCGAACTTACCAAAGTAAAGAAGGGTGCTCGCATTAAGGACTCCATGTCCCAATATACACACAAATCCATACTGTGAATACGCCCACTGGGGGGCGGTGATGTAATCCATTAAAGAGCAAACAGTGAAAAAATGCGGGATTCAGTTGTTTCATTTTGGAAGCCCGAGAAGAAGAGGGTGTTCCTCGAAACGCGTTGGCAGATGGAAAGTATTATGAGCAGGAAGGCAAGCTGCATTTAGGAGCCGTTTGGCGAGGCGCTGCTGTGTGACCTTCTATGCTTCAGGGCACTTGGACTACAATATATATATATATATATAAAGAATAAAGGTGGATGCTCCAGAAGCCTCGTGTGCTGCCTCAGTTTCTTTCTATGGAGGAGACATCGTGGTAATATATATATATATATATATATATATATATATATATATATATATATATATATATATATATATATATATATATATATATATATATATTTATATATATCATATATATATATATATATATATATATATATATATATATATATATATATATATATATATATATATACTTCTCAAGGTCTTATGTATCCATTGATGTAGACATAAACTGTGTGGCAGAATTGAGGTTTCCTAATGGGTAAAGCCTCTTTCGAGTCCAGCTGCAATAATATTCGTCAGACATTGTCAAGTGTGTGGTATTGGCTTTCTTCTGAATTATTAGCCTATTGCAGGTGTCAAGGCAGCAAAAATCAGAACCGCTAATGAAGCAAATATGTTTGTATGTGAAAGAACTGTATTTCTAATTATCTGCACTATAAAAATACACATATAATCCTCAACCAGCCAAGTATTTTTTACATGGCACATGATAGTGTAATTTTGTACTTTAACCAAAGTGGCATGGCATGAGATATCTCCAAGCCATTTTCAGGTCTCACCCGAGAGAGCACATGCCCTGTTGCTTGGAGGAACTTTTGTTAAAAGAAAATAAAGCTTGAAGGGGCCCTAGAGTCCACCCATTACTTACCATAGATTGGCTTCATCATCACTCTCATTTCCCATTACATAATATTGGTTGGCTTCATCGTCACTATCATTTCCTAACTCCTCATTAGTTAAAGCATGCCAGTTACACTTCCTTCTCTTCATGTGTTGGTCTCTTCAACGGAGCATGGACCAAGGACTGATTGATTTCTTAATAGATGTCCTTCCGCTGGTTTTGCATGGATCGAAGTACTGTTTTTTCCTCCCCCTCTCCGTTGCTTATTGCCATTCTCCCCCTCGTCCCATTGCTTGTTGCCTCTGTCATCTGTTGGTTGACAAGAAAAAACCAAAGCAACTAATCATCACTATGCCATCACATACAATAAAACACAATATTAAATAAACATTAGCAAAGCAAAATCTATTGGCTTTGTCAATGTTTTTTGACATGTTGTCCAGCATCACGGCTGCTGTGCAGTGTGGCTCAAAGATTATAAAAATAAGCAATATGATGCGGCCAATGCTGGGCGTGTCATAGCAATTTATTTTCCTTGTATAGGCGAGACCTATTAGCGCTGCCAATGCTGGTTAGTGCTCTGAGCAGTGAGGTGACTGCAATGTACATATTAATCTATATTAATCTCTTAGTTCTGAAAAACAGAAAGTTGTTAGTAAGCCAGCACTGAGAAAAAAAGATGTGTTCCAGTGTCTGGTATGTGTACTCTGTAAAATATAAGTGATGCGTTCAACAGCAAGTTGTACCTAATTGCTTGTTTCCTTCATATGTATTCTATTAAAGTAAAAACATGCAAACATACTGTTATTGTACGCGTTCAATAGATGACTTTGAGGTGTAAAAAAAGAATTCAATACATTTCTAATTTCGCTAGCTTTGCATTGAATCTGAAAATAGACACACAAGTTAATTGTTACAACTCCAGAATTTGATGTGTGTTATTCATTTCAGCTGGAATAAAAGCAATTAGTATAAATATAGCTTTTCGGTGTGGAGTTTCTTTATTAGGCTTTGTATGGGAAGCCATTCATGTCAAATTTACAGCTCCTCATATAGGACACTTCCTGAAATGCATAGCGTGCTGCAAAATGAATATGACACACATCAGAATGACTGTAGTATGTGTCAAAATAAATATGATACCTGACAGAGTAAATCTAACTTGAGCCAAAACAAATATGGAACCTGGCAGAGTGAATATGCTACTTAGTGAATAATACGAATACCCCACGCTCAAATTGAGATATACTGAACTCTATATCAATCATACTGAGATAAATATGGCCCTCCGTCTAAAAATATAACAATCAAAAATCAATCAAATGAATACAATATGCATCAAAAAGAATGGGACATTTCTTGAAATGACTGACATATGCCAAGAGAAATATGAAATACATTGAAATTGATAGGACAGGTTCAATTACCGAAAGGAATATATATAATGCACCTTGAAAATAATATAACTTACAATGAAATGAACATTACACATGCTTCAATGAAAATGAATTGGTTAAAATGAATATCAAACGAGGAGAGGGAGCTCGCACAGCTTCATACCGACACCTGTTGACGATGACGACATGCTCAAAGGATTAAGACCGCATAGTGTATTTCTGGCACCACAAAGTCACAAAATTATAGACACGTTTGAGAATTTGATCAAACAAGACATCTTGAAGTTGCCTTTTCAATCCAGTATAAAACGAGGAAACCTAACCCGAAAAGAGAGAAACATTCTAAAAAAATTGGCCAACAACAAATCCATCACATTCCAAAATGCTGACAAGGGAGGTGCCCTGGTCATCATGGACACCTCCTTCTATGACCAACAATTGGATTTACATATCAATGACAAAGACACTTATGATCTCCTACCTGGAGACCCCACTAAAGAATATACTCAAGATTTGACACTAATCGTCAAAAATGCCTTTGACCAAGGCACCATTAACGACAAAACTCGGAGATTCTTGACTCCATCCAATCCCAAACCACCCACTCTTTACATGCTTCCCAAGATGCACAAGCATCCTACACAACCTCCATTCCGACCTATAGTATCAACCAGAGGCAGCCTACATGAGAATGCAGGTAAATTCTTGGACAGATATTTACAACCTTTTGTTCAGGCCACAGGATCACACGTTAAAGACACTACAGATTTTCTCCTTAAAATTGAACCTATCTTGAACGATCTCAAACACACTCAGCTCATCATGTGCACGGTGGACGTATGTGCCCTTTATACCTCCATCCCCCATGCAGGAGGTATTGAAGCTATAGAAAACATCCTATCCGCATCTGAGCTCGATGCAGACCTGAAAATTTTCCTCATGCAGTTAACCATATTCACTCTCTATCACAGTTATTTCACAGTCAAAAACAAATGGATTTTACAACTCAACGGCACTGCCATGGGAAATTCGGCAGCTCCTTGCTACGCCAATCTCTACATGAAGCAATTTGAGGAGTCTCACATTTTAACGCAAAAAAGCTGGAAAGATCATGGCAGATTATTTCTGCGCTTTATTGATGACATTTTTCTCCTATGGGAGGGCACCACGGAATCTTTGAACACCTTCCTTGACACTTGGAATCAATTTAACCAAAGAATACAATTCACCTGGGAGTACAGTGAAAAACAAGTACACTATCTGGATGTAGAAATTCATAGGAACATGGGAGAATGGTCCACTACAGTATATCAGAAACCCACAGATCGTAATTCCTTTCTCCATTACAAGAGTTTTCACCGCCCTAGTTTGAAGAACAATTTACCCTATGCGCAATTATTGCGCATCAAACGCATTGTTTCTGACCCTAATCAGTGCAAAACACAGATGAAACACACCCTTGAACGACTGAAAAACAGAGGATACCCTCCTCCGACACTAGATTTAGCCTTGTCAAGATGTGAGAAAACAAGTAGGCCTGTTCTGCTACAACCCAAAACCAAAGATCAATCAGACCGGCTGGTCGTGGTATCCAAATATTCGAACATTTCTAATAGATTTCAATCCATCATTCGAAAACACTGGTCAATCCTAACATTAGAACCAGACTTCAAGGGTCTCTTCAAACAACCACCCATTTTTGCCTACACCAGAGGGAGGAACTTAAAGGAACTTCTTTGTAACCCTAATCAGGAAGATAAAGCAACGATATATAAGGGATTGAGACCATGTTTCAATTGTTCTAATTGTAACAACTGCATCACTGGAAACACCATATGCCATCCTATGAAAGGACATTCTATCAGACTTAAAGTGAATGCCACGTGTAATTCCAATAATGTCATTTACCTGCTGAAATGTCCTTGCGGTAAATGCTATGTGGGCCACACAGAGAGAAAAATCCGCACGAGGATTTTAGAACACAAAAGTAATATCCGGACTAACAACTTAAAATCCAGTGTGGCTGCTCATTTTACAGAATTCAGACATACAGTGTCCCAACTTAAATTTCAGGTTTTGGAACAAGTCCAATTCAGTCCGAATAACAAGATCAATCTATTGAAACGAGAAAACTTCTGGATCCGATTTCTCGCCACGATGGCTCCTAACGGGTTGAATGATCGCATTGAATTTTTATGTTATTTGTAATGCATTGTATTTACTCTTCGTTTGAACATTTCAGATGTTTACATATTCTGGTTATGTAGTATTATTGTTTTCCTGTTCAACATGGCGACCATTCTCTTCACTCTCTTTTATTTTCACTCTAGTCCTTCTTTGATTGCCACTTTAGACTCACGCGCCACTCACCATCTTCGCTGTTCACTATTTAGATATTTTCACCCTGACGCGCACGCTGACTAACTACACTGCCGTCCCGCTGGTTTTCCGCGAGGCGCTTTGATCTGACTCACCGAGTAAGTAACTAACGAGGGGGTTCCCTCCCGTTTTCTCAACTGTGCACCAGATGTTTGTACTTCTTTAGATTCTCGGGATAGTAATCTATACACACGAACGCTAGGACGCTTTGAGCACATTTCGGGTTCTCTATTCATTCTGGATGCTGAATGCACTTGGTGCCGCGTTAGATCACGTTAACATTCTCGAGTTTCGATTCCTTCACTTTGTAAACTTCACCATTGTGTTTAGTTCCATCACACTTTACTGAATGATCACGGTTTCCATGAGTATTCATATGTGTTAGACATTTTGCTTATGATTATATATTTATGTGAGGACATCACTGATTCTGGCTTCATTCCGTTTTTCATTTTAGAGTATTCCCTTGACAAAGGGCTCAGGCCCGAAATGCATCGGGATCTTTGTCGAGAATTATAATTTTGGATGTACTAAGTGTGCCATAACACTACTTTGATTTGAAACACTAAGAACCAAAAGAATATGGATATAAGAAAACATTCATGTTGAAAGATTAAAATGTGAAATCACACAAAAAACGTCTTGATGAACTGATTGATGGAATAAGACTACGGTCCTTTTGGTTGTGCTCTCGAGCGTTCCCCTCCCAGTAGGGGGACCCTTAATTTACTAAAATGAATATCACCCAGATTGCAATTAATATGAGATATACAGAAATGAATAGGAGATGATTTAAAATGAATATGGCTTTTGTTGAAATTAATATAAGCCCCATTCAATTGAATTTGACATGCCTTAAAATGAGTATGACCAAAGCTGAAACTCTCATGACACGTGTCAAAATAAATATGGCATGCATTGAAGTTAATATGATACATATTCAAATAAATATGAGTTATGTTACAATAGATAAGTTGCATCTTAAAATTAATATGACATGGGTTAATATGCAGATGACATCCACTGAAATAAATACAACGTTAATTGAAAAGAATATAACTCATGTTAAAATTAATATGACATGTGTTGAAATGAATATGAGCTTCATTGAAAGGACTTTGACATGTTGTTAAATTAATGAGACTAAAGTTAAAATGAACATGACATTTATCAAAATGATTATATGGCGTGCATTGAAAGTAATATGATACACATTGATATGGTTATGATACCTGTTGAAATGGATATGATTCATGGTAGAATTAATATAAAATGTGTTAACATAAATGAGACATCAATTGATGGGAATATGACACATGCTAAGATGAATATGACATCCTCTAAAATTAATTTAACATGTCTTTAAATTGAATATGACCAATGCTGAAATTAAAATGAAAGCTGTCAAAATGAATATGTTATTCTTTTAAATTAATTTGATACACATCAAAATGATTATTGCATGTATTGAAATGAATATGACCGATGTTGAAATGGATATGACCCATGCTAAAATTATTGTGACAGGTGTGAAAGTGAAAATGACATCGATTGAAATGAGTATGACATTCATTGAAAGGAATATGACAAAGAAGTGATGGAGAGTTAATAGAAAAGAGTGGGCGATAAAGAGATGGAATTAACGATGTGGAGGGACAACTGAAGGGGACGGGATGAAACATAAAACATAGATTGAGTGATTATTAGAAATCAGAAGTGAGAAATAACGTATGTACGGGGAATAGAGGATGACTGATGGATGGTGAGGGATGGCGAGTGAGGGTAGAAGAGGAATTAGGGCATTTAGAACCGCCTTTATATTTTGTCGGTCAGCCCGTCCTCTGCCAGGGAGATGGAGTAAATGACCACAATGCCTTGACAGAGGTGCTGACAGACTCATTTTGAAATGTCCATTGCCTGATAGACATTTTAAGCATTGACAGGTACCACTTTTCCCTCTCCATCAAAAAGTTTAACAGGGCCCTAAGCGTGATAGAAGAGTAGTAAAGAGTGAAGAAGAAGGGAAGGGTTGAGAAATGAAAAGAAAGTCAGGAGTGAGGTAGGATGAGTTATGGATACGGACTGATGAGTGCAAAGGATGTGGAGGGGCATGTGTCGTGTGTGGAGTGGGGATCGTATACCCACAGTGAAGACCTGGCTGTATGATATGATATACTGCAACAACCAACAAGAATTCTTCTATTCCACCATTCCCCAGGCTCTGTGCCCCTAGAACATTTGGGGCTCATTGCAAGAATACATGTTAGCTCATACTATCAACAGCATCAAAACCAGTTAAAGCTTGAACCAAACATACGGAATGGGGGAGGGATAGGCAAATGATGGAAATGTGTACCAGAAAAATTCCTGGACAAGAGTTCCAAATGTATTGGTACCTGAAGCACCCTTGTGGCCCCATTTTAGTTGTGATAAATCCCACTTTACATTTCAGGTGCCAATGTGATGTGCAGAAAGGATTTCTGGTACAAGGGGGACACTGCTGGACTGCTGATGTATTTTATGCAGGGCCAATGGAATTATGCAGCCGAGAACAGACAAATTGTGTGGCTGGGTTGAATGCATTAAGCGACAAGAAAAGACAAATGATGTGGCATAATGCAGAACATTTCGTGATAGCATTAATGCATTATTTTGTCATTTATACAAATGTTACCGTCCTCCAGGACCTCGTCCAGCCTTCTGCATCTTTAATGGTGACTTCATTGTCACCTTTGCTATACACTCCAACAACTACATTTCTTTTGGCGACCTCAACTTCCTTGTCGACGACCACATTGACATCAACACTACCAACCTCCTCGACAGCATGAACAACTCGGACCCACCCAACTCTTTCACAACCCCATGCACCCTGCAGGTCGCACACTGGACCCCATCTTCAACTCCAGCAACTGCATCATGTACAGCCAAACCACAGAACTCACCTGGGCTGACCACTCCATTATTCACTTCAATATCACAAGCTTACGGAGCTCCACCCCTAGTCAGCCCAATGCCCCCCTACTGCAGCTGGAGCAAAGTCTTAAAGTACACATGGATCAACACCCTCAACACTGCCCTCCACATCTCCTCCAACAACCTAGACCAGAATGTCAGAAACTGCAATAATTGGATCACTAACTGTGCCAATAGCATCATTTCCATCAACAGCAACACCAACAGAAGGTCCACCAAGCAGGATAGCTGGTACACTGAAGACCTTAGAACCACTATGAGACACTGGAAACAACTGGAAAGGAGATGGCGGACCAGAAAGGACAAGACCGACAAGACAGCCTTCAAGACAGCCCTCAACCGCTACCACAGACAGTTGAGTGATTCAAAGAAAAAGGCATTGGACTCACACATTGAATCAAATACCAATAATAGCAAAGAACTCTTCAACATCGTCAAAGAATTCTCCAACCCCTCAGCCCAAACAAACACCATTACTACCTCACAAGAACTTTGTGACAACCTTGCAAATATCTTCCACAACAAGGTCGCCAACATCTACAAAAAATTAAAACTTAAGACCAAGGTCACTGACTTCTTCAAGCAATAACCCCGCTACCACCACAGACATCTGACTAACTGAATGGAGGCAGCTCACCACACAGGATACGGCCTGCATCATGAACTTGGTCTACTCAGGGGTCCCAGCTGACCCATTACCTCACCACATCTTCAACCATGTACTCCCCACTTTGTTCAGCATCTCAATTACCACGGCTACCTTCCCAGAGGACAGGAAACAAGCATAAGTCAAGGCCCCACTAAAGAAACCATCAGCATACCCCAGCAAACTCAGCAACTACTGACCGATCTCCCTTCTCCCAATCCTATTCCCAGCCAAAGTATTAGAAAAAACCATCAACCAACAACTCCCCTCACATTTGGAACGGAACCTCTTTTTGGACTCCTCCCAATCTGCATGCTCCATGAGATATTTAAATGGCTACCTCAAAGCTCAAGACACACTATTACCTGGGACCTCATCTCAGGCTGACTGGACTATGACAAAGCTCTCTGCTCAGGGATCGCAGCTCACCTCCAATGACTACAGATCATACAGAATTCCACTGCCAGACTCGTCCTGGATCGCCCTAGATTAACCCACATCACCCTCTACTTCAGGGAACTCCACTGGCTCCCTGTACAGAAAAGATGCCACTTCAAGCTCCTGGCCTATGTATACAAGGCCCTATACAACTGCGGATGCGCCTACTTTCACTGGGCCTGAACTTTCCTCAGCCCACCAGACACCTCTGCTATGCGTCCCTTTCTCTAACCTTACCCCCCACATCGATCTAGCAGATGCGGATGTTACGCCTTTTTCTACCTAGAAGCGAAGTCATGGAACAAGCTACCCTTTTATCTACAGACCTCCCCATCTCTTCCAGAGTTACAAAAGTTCCTGAAAAGCTGGTTATTCAGCTAATTACCTTTCCTCTGTCAGCGCCTAGATACCCTCACAGGTGACAGGTAGGGCTCTACAAATCTACTGATCGATTGATAGCGTGATTGTCTGGGAAAAGGTTTCATTTTATTAATACCAACTGAATGCCAAATGCAGCAACAAGCAAATAAAAGATGACCAAATGTTTTTGACGGACCATCCAGTGGCTCAAAACCAGGTGTTGCCATGTTGTTCTAAAGTTTTGATCTGTTTGAGATAGAAACAACATTTGTTATTTGCTAAAATCTGTAGATTATGTAGCAGATGGTGAATTTTTTTTTGAAAATCTGTTTATTAGCATAGTAGGTAAAGCAGTTACATAAATTTCCAAGTCCAGTAAAGCAGAGTAAAACCTGTATGTGCCTGCTTAAAACATATATTTGCATTATCATTTTGATTTTACATTTTGTGGCGATCGTAACTGTCGCAATTAAACAAACCCCGGTCAGGTCAAACCCTCCCACCACCCTCGAACAACCCACCCGACACTCTCTTGACAGGTATCTAATTGAATAAATTGAATGAACATTTATCTGGGTCTCCCTTGGCATTATAACATATAGCTTCTTCTATCTGTACACATAGACGATGCGAGGCAACAGGCCAGTGTTTGGGTGCCCCCCATCCCATAGTTATGCATCACAGTCAGTGACAGTGCATGAAAGTCTGGCTCAGGACATATTCATTCCACATTCGGTGTGCCACTGGTATCCCTTTCCTCCCCTTCGTCTCCAGTTTCAAACGCTCCCAATGTGACAAACCAGTCCAACGAGATCGGCTTTTTCCGTAGGCCTCTGTATTCTTCGCGCTGCAGTGCTTCTCCCTCTGCCTTACCCCAGCGCACTACCTCTGCCTTCCATAATTCAGGGTTGGGTGGCTTGGGTGACTTCCACCTCATCGTGATGGCTCGCTTCGCTAACAATAGGGCCAGGTCTGCGAAGCGGGACGCCACTGTCCTGCTGCGTTGGGAGGGCCCCAGCCCCAATAACGTGCCTTCTAGTGTAGGAGATCGGGACAGAGCCCCTGCGCTCTCAAGCGATGCATGGACCGTGGTCCAATAGTATCCTAACTTGGGGCATTGCCACAGCATGTGTATCAGTGATGCGTCTTCAGTGTCGCAGCGGGGGCAATTGCTTTTCGCATCAGGGAACATCGTATGTATGCGGTGCGGGGTCAGGTAGGCTCTATGCAGCAGCATCAATTGAATGAATTTGAACTTGGGGTTCCTAGCTACCTTTTTGGGAAATTGCAGTATTCGGTCCCATTCTTTGTCTCTCAGGGGCCTACCAATATCCTCCTCCCATGTCTCCCTGAGAAGCGAGAGAGTGAATGCTCTCCCTTCTCTGATGCCAGCAGTAAGCCATCTCGTTAGGTGTGCACCTGATCCCATGAGGTAGTGCATCCTGGTGAGAGGGTTTGTGTCAGGTTCCTGGCCCTCGGGTGACCATTTATGTGTGATATAATTGCGGAGACCGGCGTGCAGGAGGAATGAGCCCCCAGGTACGCCTTGTGTGATTCTGAAGTCTTCAAAGGACAACAAGTGTCCTTCCGCAAACAGGTCGCCCACATGCGATACTCCTGCGCTATGCCATGTGGCTAGTGAGGTCGTCGTGAGAGCTCCTGTGCCCAATGGGATGCCCAAGAGCGGGATCGTGGGGGCATAGGATGACTTAGGGGAAGTGTATTTCAGTGCCTTCCTCCGATAAAGGATCACCAGTCTAAGAAGTGGTGGGGCATCTCTCGGCATATCCGAGTTGGGCAGGAGTAGTGTGTGTAGTCTCCCCCTACCGTGATCCTCCTCCGACATATCGATCTCTTGGATATTGCGACCAGCCACCCAGAAAGCCAGCCATTGTAGCTGACACGCATAGTTGTAAGCTCTAAAGTCCGGCAGGCCCATACCACCGGCGTCAGAGGGGAGCTGTAGCTTGGACAAACTTATACGTCTGCGGCCGTGCCCCCATACGAGCTCCGTGAGGAGAGTGTCAAGGGTCTTAAATGTCGCTGCTGGGATCAGGTACGGTAGGTTGGTGAAATAGTAGAGGAGACGAGGGAGCATCACCATCTTCGATATCGCTACTCTGCCGGGTATGGAAAGTGGCAGTGTCAACCAGAATTGTATCTGCGACTTCAGCGCTCTGATGGCCCTCCCAAGGTTACCGTCAATCATCAGTTCAGCCTCTCTATAGATTTGCATCCCCAGGTATCTAAAGGTGGTTTCCGCTATCTGGAATTCGTGGGGGGCGAAGGGTAGGGGAGTAGTCAGACCTGTGGCCGCAAATGTGAAGCCATAGGACTTGGATTCGCTTATGGTCAGACCAGAGATCGACCTAAAGTCCTCAAAGACCTGGGAAACAGGGCTCAGGTCTCCCCTCAAGTCTCGGAGATACAATATAATATCATCTGCGTAAGCAGACACAATATGTGCCGTCCCGTGTCTACGTATGCCATGGCGGGGAGCCATCGACCGAAGCCGACAGAGCATAGGCTCCAGGGCAAGTACAAAGAGGAGCGGGGATAGCGGGCAGCCCTGCCTGGTGCCCCTAGCTATGGCTATAGGAGCCGATATATGTCCGGAGGTGCGCACTCTAGCCGTGGGGACGGTATACAGCAATCTGACCCAGTCGAGAAATTCAGATGGTATCCCAAATTTGGACAGGGTGGCGAACATATAGTCCCACCTAAGGGAGTCAAACGCTTGTTTCAAGTCCAGAGATATGCAGCCCTCGGAGTGCACGTCCCTTCCGTCTCCGAGCATTAGTTGGGCTAAACGCCTAAGGTTCATGGCCGTGTTACGGCCCGGAATAAAACCACATTGATCCGGGTGGATCAGTTGCGGTACGTATTGCACGAGCCTCGCTGCCAGCACCTTGCTCAATATCTTGGAGTCAGTATTGAGAAGGGATAGTGGCCTGTAGTCAGCCATCTGTAGCCCCTCCTTGGCAGGCTTCAATAGGGACGTGATCAATGCCTGCATAGAGGACTGTGGAAGGGACGTCGTCCGTAGGGCCTCCATATAAATAGTGTGCAACCGCGGTGCCAGAAGGTCTATGAATGTCGCATAAAAGTCGGCCGGTAGGCCATCCGTACCAGGGGTTTTGCCCTTTGGAAGAGCTCTTATCGCCTGCCTAATTTCAGCTATCGTAATGGTGCGCTTCAGATCTTTGACCTGTCTCTCAGTGATTTGAGGTAGAGTCAGGTCCCTCATGAAGGTCTCGAATGCATCCTCGGATAGGGGCTGCGGGAGGCTGTAAAGTGTTGTGTAGTAGTCCTTGAACGCCGTGTTAATCCCGAGTTGGGTGTTAGTTGGGTTGCCCGCCTGGTCTAGGGTAGTCAGAATGGGGTGGTGAATTGGGGAGTCACGTAGAAGACGAGCTAGTAGGGGACTGGCCCTATCTGCCTGTGTATGCTGCCTGTTCGTGTATTCTTTGTAATCTAGGAGCCTCAGGTCTTCTAGCAGCTCCGCGTGTCTAATGTGAGCCTCCTGCAGTGGTGTGAAGGGTGCATTGGTGCCGGCTGCCTCATTTTCTAAGGGCGCAAGTGAGTTCTCCACTTCCTTCAGTTGAGCAATTACCTCTCGTTTCCTACCCATCCCAGCGGCCATTGCCGCCCCCCTCAGGCAAACTTTAAAAGCGTCCCATTCGACAAGCCGGGTGCTAGCTGTGTTAGCATTTGTGGAGAAGTAGGTAACTATAGTGTCAGACAGGGAGGCCCGAAATACAGAGTCTTCAAGGAGATCTGGAGACAGTCTCCAAGTTGGGATGGGGGCCAGACGCCTACCCCACTGCGCCTACCCCACTGCCAGGTGAGTTCGACAGGGCTGTGATCAGACAGAGTTTTCCCCATGTGTTGGGTCTGGACTATGGAATCCGCTAGGGAACGGGAACAGAAAATGTGGTCGATTCTGGTGTGGAGCTGGTGGGGCGGGGAGAAAAAAGTATATTCCCTGTCTCGTGGATGTGCGCTACGCCATACGTCTGCCAGGTCCCAGCCCCCAGACCATCTCGCAAGAGCCTCCGCCTGTTTCTTACTCTCAGCTGCCTGCAAAGGGGGATGTGACCTATCTAACGCAACATCAAGTACAGCATTAAAATCCCCTCCAATCAACAAGCGATGATCCGCCCAATCTGCAAGTACCCCGTTCACTGTCAACAAGAACTCCGATTGATTTGAGTTCGGCGAGAACACACACCCAAATACAATAGCATCCCCGTCCAATAGCCCCCGCACAAATACATATCGTCCCTCATTATCTAGTCTTTGCTCCAACATCTGGAAGGGAACAGAGCCGCAGAACCAGATCGCCGCCCCTCTGGAGAACGCAGAATAGGAGGTAGCAAAGAGCTGCCCCCTCCATTTCTTGCGCAGTTTCATATTCTCAGCAGCATTCAAATGTGTCTCTTGTAGGCAAGCAATCTGTATCCCCCTGCGTTTAAGCTGGGCTAATATCCTATGGCGTTTCTGAACTGCCCCCATGCCACGCACGTTCCAAGTGCACATTTGGTATTTATTAAGCGGCCCCATTTCCATCTACGTGGTGCGGCCAGGTAAAACACCCGGGTACCCATGCCAGTTCAGTTCCACGAAAGGATGAGAGTGTCCTGTAACCCTGAATTCCCTGAACAGAAGGGTCCCCAGGCCAACGTGCCCGGGATCCAAACCATGGTGCCCAACGTGGGCACAAGTCAGTTAAGTTTGTGTGCATTCCGGGGGTGACAGGCCTCTGTCAATTGTCTCTTAACGGCCTGCATTGGTTCAATAGCCCTCCATAGAGTGGGCCCCCATGCAACCCATCACATACTATATAAGGGGGGGGGAACAGTTATACGTTACCACCCGGAGGGGATCATACGTGCAGCAGCTCAGAACTCCTCCGCCATCTGGGCCGTGATCTTCGGAAAAAGCGGCAAGCTGTCAACCGATCCGGACACCTCGGTGTGGGTGTCAGTGGTGACGGTGTGTCTGTCTTCGATCGCTTCCGCGTCATGTGCGGCCAGTGCCTCCTCTGTTAGCCGTTGTCGCTGTAAAGCGGACGGGTGTCCGTCTACGCGGGTACTAGAAGGGTGCGGCTGCGCTGATGTACCATGTGAAGAGTGTTGTCCTGGGCCGGAAGCGTTGTCCTGCTGATCCGGAGGGTTCCTGTGGTCTCCGTCGTGGCGATCTTCAAACGGGTCCTGTGAGGTCGGTGGTGTTAGAGTGACTTCCATCCATTCCTCTGCCTCTTCTGGCGAATCAAAGAAGTGGGATCTGTTGTCGTGTAGAATTTTGAGCCGTGCGGGGAACAGGAGTGCATATTTCATGTTCTTTTCTCTTAGTTTGCGTTTCACACCCATGAAGGTGGACCTGGCGCGCTGCACAGTAGGAGTGAAATCAGGGTAGACTGAGATGTTCTTGTCTTCAAAACGTATCGGCGCCTTCTCCGCAGGACAGTGTCACGATCTTTGTAGTGAAGGAGGCGCGCGATCAGGGGACGAGGAGGCGCCCCTGGTTTGGGGGGGCGCGGTGGCATCCTATGTGCCCGCTCCACACTATATAGGGCAGTGAGGTCTTCCTGGCCCACTAACTGCCGTAGCCAGTCCTCCACAAACTGGGTAGGGTCCCTCCCCTCGCTTCTTTCCGGAATGCCTAGGATGCGGACGTTATTGCGGCGGGCCCGTCCTTCGGCATCGTCCACTCTATCCCACAGTTGTTTAAGCTGTTTCTCCACACCCTCCAACTTCGTGGAGTGTTCCGTCTGCTGTGGCACAAGGTCATTCAGTGTGATCTTCTGTTCCGCTACACGCTCTGCCAGCTTGTTATGGTCGGCCCTCAATAGTGACAGGCCAGTCGCCATGTTGTCTATTCGTGATTCCAGGGCTTCGCGCGTCGCGCGTATTTCATTGAGGATGAGGTCCAACTTTGCGTCTTGGGATCCTCTTCCGGTCGGTGGGATGATGTCCATATTGGAGGAGGCCAGTGGGTCCTCCGAGCCCGTGGACTGCATGTCCGTTGCGGCTCCCTGGTCATGAGTCCTGCCCCTGTGCTTGCCCATGGATCTCGTTAGCAGGGTGGCACTGTAATGGGCACCTCCGAGTGCCGCTGCCTACTCTAGTGTCCAACCAGAACGTGGTACCACGTCCACCGAGGGTACAGGGTGTAGTGGTCAAAGAGGGCAGGGATTATGCAGGGTCTATGCGCGCTGCAGTTGGGGATTCTGTATGTCCACTGGGGGCCTAGCGGGTAGGTGTGACCCCTGCTTCCAGAGGGCAGATGAAGAGGGACCGTGGGGCCCCGGGTATCGTCAGTCGAGGCACGAAACCCGAGCAGGAGCACGATGGGCATCTGCGCTGGAGTTATGTGGCCAGGCGTCAATGCGCGTGTCGTTCTCCTGCGCAGTGGGCCGGTGTCAGTAATCCGGGCTCTTGGGGCACGTTCTCTACTGCGGGGTGTCCTGTCACAGAGATGCGTCACCTCGATTAAGGGCCCCGCCTCTCATGCAAGGCGCCACAGTCCCAGTCCTGAGGGCAATGCACTGCCCGGATGTGCCGGCAAAATGGCGCCGGCGAGAGATAATGCGCCTCAGAACCGACGTGCCCAATGAGGTCCGGGTGGAGTCGGGCTCCCTGTGCCGATGGCTGGTGATTTGTAGCGCCCTACCCGCAGTCCAGGACCGTGCTGCTGAGGGCAGACGCCGCAGTGCGGATGGTGAGCAGGCAAGCCGATCCGGGAGGGTTCCCGTGTGTCTCGCGGACCCCACAGCAGGGCGGCTGGGCAGGGCTCAGTATCAGGAGGCAGGCAGTAGGGCCACGGGCATGCGAGGGTGTCCTTACTTGCCCCGTTTCCTCCGCTGGTGTCCACAAACACTTCCGTCCGGGGCCCCGATCGGACCGCGACTATGGTGCAGGGCAAGCCGGGCAGGCCACCTACTTGAGCCCGGGGCCTCGCGTCGTCCAGAAGGCCGCTGCAAGTTCCGATGTCGCAGCGCTCGTGTGCTGCGGGTCGAGTGGACAGACACCGCTCCGCTGCTTTCAGCACCCCCCCGGGGGCCTCCGGTAGAGAAATCAGGTGGGTTGCAATCTGGGGTTGCAGGATAAATTGCAAGTGTTTCGGGCTACGGACGGAGCTCGAGGACTACACGTCCACCATCTTCGGCTCCAGGCCACGCCCCCAGATGGTGAATTATGTGGAAAATGCAGCAAATCCATAATTATAAAAACAGTACTGCAGCTGCAGAATCACATAATTGCAGTGGCCTTGTTTTTACAAAATGTTGTCCCATTTGTGTACTCTACTATGATCTAGTGCTGGAAAGTGTACTGCTCTGTATTGAGCTAACATAACATGAAAGCTAATATAAAAAAAATGAACAGTAGAGAATGGTTTAAATATAACAAATCTTTAGATGGATAGAAATAACAGTGAGGTAAATAACAGTAATCGAAATTAATATGTGCATCACTGTAATTGAATATAAATCAGATTGAGGTAAACAAAAAAATGACTGAACTGGATAAGGATATTGAATGAAATGCATAGTGAATTGCCTGTATAACACACACTGAAAAGCACATGAAACAGCCAATCACAGTAAAGCTAAATGCAAGTTGCAGGGCCCACTCTGGAAAGTAAACAGGGGGCCTCAAGTGGCTCCTCAAGAGGAGGAGTTGTGGGCAGGAGGGAGCACGTTGATAACACATGCAGGAGTAGGCCGCAGACAGTCCAGTTATACAAGCTTTGCTGATGTCGGGTTTGGGTCACAGTGACTCTCCAGTAACCTCACAGCAAGCCATCCCAGACTCTTGCTCCCAGCAGCTCCAGGGCTCCCTCTGTACAGACCTTTGAGGCTAGAGTGGGGCTGGTGTTGCAGAAGGGAGCTTCGAGCCACTGGATAATTGAGTGCAGGTTAAGCTCTGGATCATGTATGCTGTACTTAAAAAAAATAATTTTTGTACAGCGCACATTCTGAGCTCAAGCGTTCAAAGGCGCTAATAGTGAGTGCATTATTAACACATCAGAGCACCTAAATCCTTTTTTGTACAGTGCACGTTTTGAGATGACATTGCATAGCCGACTTATTTTCTTCTTGTTTGTTCATAGTTTTTGCCCTTTTCTGTGTCCCTTTCTCTAGTGTCCCGCTCTAGTGTTTCAAGTCACGTGGTGGCCGAAAACACTGGGAGCGCAAGGAGGGTTTATAGACGTGGGCAGCCGCTGAGACATAACGTTCTCCAGGCGCCCTCCCGTACTGAGTTAACTTTAATAAAAGAAGTTATTAGCAACACTACTCCGTGTACGGCCCTCCTTTACCCCCAACACTGCCTCCTCAAATTGGCGATGAGGCTGGGAGGAGAGGCTGGGAGGAGAGGCCGACACAATCACGTGTCCCGAGCGCCAGCAGCTGCGCTCGACCCACACGATGGGGAGGGCGCGGCAGCAGGAGCGGCGGGGGGTCCCCGCACACGGAAGAAAAGACGCACCAGATGTGCGTGAGCTCAGGAACAGAGTGAGGGCGGCCTGAACTCGTGCTCAGCCACGGAGAAGTGCCCACACAGAGGAGCACCAGCCAGCGCAGAGCGCCCACGGCCTGCAGTCTGAAGCCAGGACACACGTGGCACCACTACAAGTAAGAAGGTGAGGAAGGGGCCACACCACGCGGCTCCTGCCTGCCCCAGCTGTCTCTCACCTCACCAGTAGCGCCTTGCCCCAGAAAGGAGTGTACTGCTACCCCACTAGTTAGGCAAGCAGCCAGAAATCTCGGGCCCCTGAGCATAGGTCCGAGCATGTGGGCACCAAGCCTGGAAACCCCTCAGTCCAGTCACGTCTGCCACACGCACCCACTCAGGTCACCGGAGAAGCACAGCCCTGCAGGCTGCAGAAGAGATCCTGCCCGCCAGTAGCATAGGGCGAGGCACACAGAAGAGGCAGGAAGGACACTGGCACTTCAAAGTCAGACCAGCGGAGGGGCAGGCCTCCCGACACCAGAAGGGTCAGCGGACCCACAAGAACAAAGCACACCAGGGAGCCCTAGTCCTCAGGAAGAAGCACCACAGCAACAAGCCGCCATGTGAGCCCAAACCTTTTCCCTCACAAACCCGGTTCCCTTTCTTCCAAACCCAGGTGAACCCACCATGAAATGGGAAGACTGGAAGGTGTATTTCTTGGATTATTTATCGGCGCTGGAGGACGAAGGGGACGCAGAATTTCCCAGCAAGCGGAAAAAAAAGATACTGCTACACAACCTGGGCCCAGAAGGCATTAGAGTGTTCCAGAACCTAGTACCTAAACCTAGACAGGCTGACGACGACGACGTGTTCCAACATGCCCTGGATGACCTAGACAGCTATTATCGACCGGTAGTCTGCACCGCCATTGACTGCTTCAATTTTTATCAGCGTAAACAGAAGGCAGGAGAGTCCGTAGACGAATACGTGGCGGCGCTGAAAAAGCTAGCTGCTACCTGCAAATTTAGAGCGTTACAGGACAACCTCATCAGAGATCAGATCATCATGCACACAGTAACTACGTCGATACAGGAGAAACTGTGGGTCAGTGGGGATTCCCCCCTCAAAGAAATAGTGGCCATGGTCAAAAAGGCGGAGCTCTCGAAAAGGTGCACGGGTGCTGCAAAGACGGAACACACCAGCACACCCTTCGTGGGCAAGGTGTCAGAGGCTAATACCCAGGAACTTACGGAAACAGGGAAGAAGAGTATGTACCATCAGAGGAAATGCGTGCCCAGGATGACCTTGAACCTGAAACCCCAAAGCGAAGGAAAAGACACGTGCTACTGATGCGGAAGCAGGACACACGGGGCTAGTGACTAACGCTGCCGTGCTTTTAGAGCAAAATGCCTATTCTACGGGATTATGGGTCACTACGAGAAGGTCTGCAGACGCAAACCCCGGAAGACTTCGGTAAAATATGTTGCACAAGAACAAGAAACAGTAGGAGGTGGTACAGAGGAGGAAGAGGACAATGTACTATGTATAGATGACCAGGTGTTGGGTATAGACTGCAACCGATCACGCAACCCGCTATGTGACATATCCATAGGCGGTATCCAAGTCTCCATGGTGGCAGACTCAGGGTCACCATACACCATCATACAACGCAGTATCTGGGACAGGGACTTTGCCCCGGAGCTAGGGACACACCTCCAGGAAGCAGACATACGCCCAGTCACCTTCACCGGAGAACCGATTCCCATGGTGGGATATCGCCCACTCCAATTTGAATTCAAGAGGTGTACAGCAGAAGGGAAATTGTGCGTGGTGGAGAAAGGACCCTAAGTATTAGGATGGATGAACCAAGGAGAGCTCGGGATCCAATTAAACCCCGGGGGAACAACGCAAGTACTGATGACAGACACGGCACAAGAGCATGAAGCCAACAGATGGAAGTCAAGGTTCCCCATGGTCTTCGGGGGCACAATCGGAAAACTGACGAAATTCATGCATAAAATATGCCTCAAGGACGGTGCAAAACCAGTGAGCCACAAAGTGCGTAACATCCCGTTTCAGTGCAGAGAAGCTGTACAGCAAGATTTGCAGAGATTAGAGGATAACGGAATCATAGAGCGGATCGAGAGAGCAGAGTGGTTGGCACCCCTGGTTGTAGATAAGAAACCCAAAGGCAAAATACGCCTGTGCATTGATCTGCGCGAACTGAACAAGAATATTTTGATAGACAAGTTCCCCTTGCCGAGGATAAATGAGATGCTAGCCCAGACGAAAGACATCAAGTGGTTCTCCACCATTGATCTAATCTCAGCATACCATCAGATTGCATTGCACCCCACTAGCAAAAAACTCACATCATTCATCATGCCCTTCGGGTGCTACCAATTTTGGCGGACGCCGTTTGGTTTGGCATTCGCCGCCACGGTTTTCCAAAAACTCATGCACAAATTGTTCAAGGGCACAGCAGGTGTGCAGTACTTTCAAGATGATATCTTGATCATGGGGAGGACCAAGGCAGACCACGACACCCAGCTGGACACAGTGCTGCCATCCTAGCACAGAATGGCCTCACAGCGGAGTGGGATGAATGCAAATTTGGTGTGAACTCAGTCAAGTACCTAGGCCATGAAATAAGCGACAAAGGAGTGGCACCGAAACAGGCGAATGTGAAAGCAATACAGGCGGTGCCGACTCCGAGAAGCAAGGATGATGTCCGGTCCTTCCTTGGAATGGCGGAGTTTCACAGCAAGTTTGTTCCCCACTTTCCCACCAAATCACACAATCTAAGGCAGCTGCTTAAGGAAAAGACCACCTTCCGGTGGTCAAATGCAGCCCAGGGCGAGTTTCAACAACTCAAGGAGGACATATGTGAAGCAGTACCATTGCATGGATTCGATCAAAGGGCATTGTCGATCCTCACCACAGACTTGAGCGACAGGGGTTTAGGGGCAGTCCTCATGCAGCGAACAGGAGAAGGCACGACAACAACAGTCAGTTTTTCATCGAGGTCCCTTGCCCCAAACGAAGAAAAATTCAGCGTGGTGAAAAAAGAAATGATCGCAGCTGCGTGGGCCATGGAGAAGTTCCGCCAATTCCTCTGGGGCTCCAGATTCCTACTTCGAACGGACCACAAGCCGTTAGTGAAAGTGCTTACGTCCAGCGGACACACAAGCGCCACACCCAGGATAGCCAAAATGACACTGAAACTCCTGGACTTCGTGTACGATGTCGAGTACATCCCTGGAGCAAAAAACAAAGTGGCGGACTACCTCAGTAGAGCAGCGGCCAAGGAGGAAGCCCCAGCTGAAACAGAGGACGAGGCCTACACCATGGCCTTCACTGAGGATCAGGAACAAGTAATTAGTGCGCACGAATGGAAGGCAGCATACAACGCAGATGTGTGTCTTGAGACACTCAAATACTACATAGTCAAGGGATGGCCGTAGAAGAGACATTTGGATGTTGACCTAAGGAAGTTCTACAAAGTTCGGGAAGAGCTGTCAGTAGGAGACAAGGACATATTTATACTAAGTGGGGATAAAATAGTTCCCCCCCCAACCAACTTTCACAACGTCTGTTAGCAATATTACACAAAGGACACCTGGGCATAGTAAAAACCAAACTGAGGGCCAAGCAAGAGTATTGGTGGCCGGCAATGGACAATTGTGTGGCGAGACACGTTAGAGAATGCACACAGTGTAGCAATGCGGACAAGACGCAGAGCAAACTACGAGCCCCACTGGGAAAATGTAACCATCCTGCAAACCTGTGGGAAGAGCTGTCGGTGGACATCTTGGGTCCCATCTTAGATGCGCAGAGCGTACCAAAATATGTCATCGTACTAGTCGACAGATACTCTAAGTGGCCGGAACTCGAGATCTGCGAGACAGTTGACACTGATGCAGTGCTAGCATTCCTCACATCCACATTTCTCCGAAAAGGAATCCCAAGGATCATCACCTGTGACAATGGTCCACAGTTCACATCGGTCAAGTGGAATGCATTCATGGACAGAATGATTCAAAAAAGGGGGTGGTGATGAACAGAGTGTCTGAATTAAGCAGACCACTCTTACCCAGTCCAAAGATCAGGGCTTGATCCATCACCGTTATTTATCTCACTGCACCATCCCTGCTCAGAACCTGGCTATATGGAAATCAGTCTGTCCCTGGCCCAGTGCATCATGGGAACAGGGCAGACTAAACTACCAAGCCAATTCTTCACCGGAAAGGAGACAAGCTACCGGGGACCGGTTTCTGGCATTTCAGCCGTCTTCGGCCCGGCTTGCTTGAATCCTGATGGTGCAGTGAGAAAGGGACTCATGTCTGAGTATACCCTGCCACACCTATAGTGGCCAAAAACGATTCAGAAAAGGGGGTGGTGATGAACAGAGTGTCTGAATTAAGCAGACCACTCTTACCCAGTCCAAAGATCAGGGCTTGATCCATCACCGTTATTTATCTCACTGCACCATCCCAGCTCAGAACCTGGCTATATGCAAATCAGTCTGTCCCTGGCCCAGTGCATCATGGGAACAGGGCAGACTAAACTACCAAGCCAATTCTTCACCGGAAAGGAGACAAGCTACCGGGGACCGGTTTCTGGCATTTCAGCCGTCTTCGGCCCGGCTTGCTTGAACCCTGATGGTGCAGTGAGAAAGGGACTCATGTCTGAGTATACCCTGCCACACCTATAGTGGCCAAAAACGATTCAGAAAAGGGGGTGGTGATGAACAGAGTGTCTGAATTAAGCAGACCACTCTTACCCAGTCCAAAGATCAGGGCTTGATCCATCACCGTTATTTATCTCACTGCACCATCCCAGCTCAGAACCTGGCTATATGCAAATCAGTCTGTCCCTGGCCCAGTGCATCATGGGAACAGGGCAGACTAAACTACCAAGCCAATTCTTCACCGGAAAGGAGACAAGCTACCGGGGACCGGTTTCTGGCATTTCAGCCGTCTTCGGCCCGGCTTGCTTGAATCCTGATGGTGCAGTGAGAAAGGGACTCATGTCTGAGTATACCCTGCCACACCTATAGTGGCCAAAAACGATTCAGAAAAGGGGGTGGTGATGAACAGAGTGTCTGAATTAAGCAGACCACTCTTACCCAGTCCAAAGATCAGGGCTTGATCCATCACCGTTATTTATCTCACTGCACCATCCCAGCTCAGAACCTGGCTATATGCAAACCAGTCTGTCCCTGGCCCAGTGCATCATGGGAACAGGGCAGACTAAACTACCAAGCCAATTCTTCACCGTAAAGGAGACAAGCTACCGGGGACCGGTTTCTGGCATTTCAGCCGTCTTCGGCCCGGCTTGCTTGAATCCTGATGGTGCAGTGAGAAAGGGACTCATGTCTGAGTATACCCTGCCACACCTATAGTGGCCAAAAACGATTCAGAAAAGGGGGTGGTGATGAACAGAGTGTCTGAATTAAGCAGACCACTCTTACCCAGTCCAAAGATCAGGGCTTGATCCATCACCGTTATTTATCTCACTGCACCATCCCAGCTCAGAACCTGGCTATATGCAAATCAGTCTGTCCCTGGCCCAGTGCATCATGGGAACAGGGCAGACTAAACTACCAAGCCAATTCTTCACCGGAAAGGAGACAAGCTACCGGGGACCGGTTTCTGGCATTTCAGCCGTCTTCGGCCCGGCTTGCTTGAATCCTGATGGTGCAGTGAGAAAGGGACTCATGTCTGAGTATACCCTGCCACACCTATAGTGGCCAAAAACGATTCAGAAAAGGGGGTGGTGATGAACAGAGTGTCTGAATTAAGCAGACCACTCTTACCCAGTCCAAAGATCAGGGCTTGATCCATCACCATTATTTATCTCACTGCACCATCCCAGCTCAGAACCTGGCTATATGCAAATCAGTCTGTCCCTGGCCCAGTGCATCATGGGAACAGGGCAGACTAAACTACCAAGCCAATTCTTCACCGGAAAGGAGACAAGCTACCGGGGACCGGTTTCTGGCATTTCAGCCGTCTTCGGCCCGGCTTGCTTGAATCCTGATGGTGCAGTGAGAAAGGGACTCATGTCTGAGTATACCCTGCCACACCTATAGTGGCCAAAAACGATTCAGAAAAGGGGGTGGTGATGAACAGAGTGTCTGAATTAAGCAGACCACTCTTACCCAGTCCAAAGATCAGGGCTTGATCCATCACCGTTATTTATCTCACTGCACCATCCCAGCTCAGAACCTGGCTATATGCAAATCAGTCTGTCCCTGGCCCAGTGCATCATGGGAACAGGGCAGACTAAACTACCAAGCCAATTCTTCACCGGAAAGGAGACAAGCTACCGGGGACCGGTTTCTGGCATTTCAGCCGTCTTCGGCCCGGCTTGCTTGAATCCTGATGGTGCAGTGAGAAATGGACTCATGTCTGAGTATACCCTGCCACACCTATAGTGGCCAAAAACGATTCAGAAAAGGGGGTGGTGATGAACAGAGTGTCTGAATTAAGCAGACCACTCTTACCCAGTCCAAAGATCAGGGCTTGATCCATCACCGTTATTTATCTCACTGCACCATCCCAGCTCAGAACCTGGCTATATGCAAACCAGTCTGTCCCTGGCCCAGTGCATCATGGGAACAGGGCAGACTAAACTACCAAGCCAATTCTTCACCAGAAAGGAGACAAGCTACCGGGGACCGGTTTCTGGCATTTCAGCCGTCTTCAGCCCGGCTTGCTTGAATCCTGATGGTGCAGTGAGAAAGGGACTCATGTCTGAGTATACCCTGCCACACCTATAGTGGCCAAAAACGATTCAGAAAAGGGGGTGGTGATGAACAGAGTGTCTGAATTAAGCAGACCACTCTTACCCAGTCCAAAGATCAGGGCTTGATCCATCACCGTTATTTATCTCACTGCACCATCCCAGCTCAGAACCTGGCTATATGCAAACCAGTCTGTCCCTGGCCCAGTGCATCATGGGAACAGGGCAGACTAAACTACCAAGCCAATTCTTCACCGGAAAGGAGACAAGCTACCGGGGACCGGTTTCTGGCATTTCAGCCGTCTTCGGCCCGGCTTGCTTGAATCCTGATGGTGCAGTGAGAAAGGGACTCATGTCTGAGTATACCCTGCCACACCTATAGTGGCCAAAAACGATTCAGAAAAGGGGGTGGTGATGAACAGAGTGTCTGAATTAAGCAGACCACTCTTACCCAGTCCAAAGATCAGGGCTTGATCCATCACCGTTATTTATCTCACTGCACCATCCCAGCTCAGAACCTGGCTATATGCAAATCAGTCTGTCCCTGGCCCAGTGCATCATGGGAACAGGGCAGACTAAACTACCAAGCCAATTCTTCACCGGAAAGGAGACAAGCTACCGGGGACCGGTTTCTGGCATTTCAGCCGTCTTCGGCCCGGCTTGCTTGAATCCTGATGGTGCAGTGAGAAAGGGACTCATGTCTGAGTATACCCTGCCACACCTATAGTGGCCAAAAATGATTCAGAAAAGGGGGTGGTGATGAACAGAGTGTCTGAATTAAGCAGACCACTCTTACCCAGTCCAAAGATCAGGGCTTGATCCATCGCCGTTATTTATCTCACTGCACCATCCCAGCTCAGAACCTGGCTATATGCAAATCAGTCTGTCCCTGGCCCAGTGCATCATGGGAACAGGGCAGACTAAACTACCAAGCCAATTCTTCACCGGAAAGGAGACAAGCTACCGGGGACCGGTTTCTGGCATTTCAGCCGTCTTCGGCCCGGCTTGCTTGAATCCTGATGGTGCAGTGAGAAAGGGACTCATGTCTGAGTATACCCTGCCACACCTATAGTGGCCAAAAACGATTCAGAAAAGGGGGTGGTGATGAACAGAGTGTCTGCATTAAGCAGACCACTCTTACCCAGTCCAAAGATCAGGGCTTGATCCATAACCGTTATTTATCTCACTGCACCATCCCAGCTCAGAACCTGGCTATATGCAAACCAGTCTGTCCCTGGCCCAGTGCATCATGGGAACAGGGCAGACTAAACTACCAAGCCAATTCTTCACCAGAAAGGAGACAAGCTACCGGGGACCGGTTTCTGGCATTTCAGCCGTCTTCAGCCCGGCTTGCTTGAATCCTGATGGTGCAGTGAGAAAGGGACTCATGTCTGAGTATACCCTGCTACACCTATAGTGGCCAAAAACGATTCAGAAAAGGGGGTGGTGATGAACAGAGTGTCTGAATTAAGCAGACCACTCTTACCCAGTCCAAAGATCAGGGCTTGATCCATCACCGTTATTTATCTCACTGCACCATCCCAGCTCAGAACCTGGCTATATGCAAATCAGTCTGTCCCTGGCCCAGTGCATCATGGGAACAGGGCAGACTAAACTACCAAGCCAATTCTTCACCGGAAAGGAGACAAGCTACCGGGGACCGGTTTCTGGCATTTCAGCCGTCTTTGGCCCGGCTTGCTTGAATCCTGATGGTGCAGTGAGAAAGGGACTCATGTCTGAGTATACCCTGCCACACCTATAGTGGCCAAAAACGATTCAGAAAAGGGGGTGGTGATGAACAGAGTGTCTGAATTAAGCAGACCACTCTTACCCAGTCCAAAGATCAGGGCTTGATCCATCACCGTTATTTATCTCACTGCACCATCCCAGCTCAGAACCTGGCTATATGCAAATCAGTCTGTCCCTAGCCCAGTGCATCATGGGAACAGGGCAGACTAAACTACCAAGCCAATTCTTCACCGGAAAGGAGACAAGCTACCGGGGACCGGTTTCTGGCATTTCAGCCGTCTTCGGCCCGGCTTGCTTGAATCCTGATGGTGCAGTGAGAAAGGGACTCATGTCTGAGTATACCCTGCCACACCTATAGTGGCCAAAAACGATTCAGAAAAGGGGGTGGTGATGAACAGAGTGTCTGAATTAAGCAGACCACTCTTACCCAGTCCAAAGATCAGGGCTTGATCCATCACCGGTAGTTTGGTTTGCCCTGTTCCCATCATGCACTGGGACAGGAACAGACTAATTTGCATATAGCCAGGTTCTGAGCTGGGATGGTTCAGTGAGCTAAAAAACGGTGATGGATCAAGCCCTGATCTTTGGACTGGGTAAGAGTGGTCTGCTTAATTCAGACACTCTGTTCATCACCACCCCCTTTTCTGAATCATTTTGTCCACCATAAGCGTGGAAGGGTATACTCAGATGTGAGTCCCTTGCTCATTGCAC
The DNA here is from genome assembly GCF_964263255.1 of Lissotriton vulgaris. NCBI lineage: Eukaryota > Metazoa > Chordata > Amphibia > Caudata > Salamandridae > Lissotriton > Lissotriton vulgaris. Next base: position 812,595,860 of record NC_141696.1, on the reverse strand, counting down.
CATCAGGATTCAAGCAAGCCGGGCCGACGACGGCTGAAATGCCAGAAACCGGTCCCCGGTAGCTTGTTTCCTTCCCAGTATAAGAATTGGCTTGGTAGTTTGGTTTGCCCTGTTCCCATCATGCACTGGGACAGGAACAGACTAATTTGCATGTAGCCAGGTTCTGAGCTGGGATGGTGCAGTGAGCTAAAAAACGGTGATGGATCAAGCCCTGATCTTTGGACTGGGTAAGAGTGGTCTGCTTAATTCAGACACTCTGTTCATCATCACCCCCTTTTCTGAATCATTTTGTCCACCATAAGCGTGGAAGGGTATACTCAGATGTGAGTCCCTTGCTCATTGCACCATCAGGATTCAAGCAAGCCGGGCCGACGACGGCTGAAATGCCAGAAACCGGTCCCCGGTAGCTTGTTTCCTTCCCAGTATAAGAATTGGCTTGGTAGTTTGGTTTGCCCTGTTCCCATCATGCACTGGGACAGGAACAGACTAATTTGCATGTAGCCAGGTTCTGAGCTGGGATGGTGCAGTGAGCTAAAAAACGGTGATGGATCAAGCCCTGATCTTTGGACTGGCTAAGAGTGTTCTGCTTAATTCAGACACTCTGTTCATCACCACCCCCTTTTCTGAATCATTTTGTCCACCATAAGCGTGGAAGGGTATACTCAGATGTGAGTCCCTTGCTCATTGCACCATCAGGATTCAAGCAAGCCGGGCCGACGACGGCTGAAATGCCAGAAACCGGTCCCCGGTAGCTTGTTTCCTTCCCAGTATAAGAATTGGCTTGGTAGTTTGGTTTGCCCTGTTCCCATCATGCACTGGGACAGGAACAGACTAATTTGCATGTAGCCAGGTTCTGAGCTGGGATGGTGCAGTGAGCTAAAAAACGGTGATGGATCAAGCCCTGATCTTTGGACTGGGTAAGAGTGGTCTGCTTAATTCAGACACTCTGTTCATCACCACCCCCTTTTCTGAATCATTTTGTCCACCATAAGCGTGGAAGGGTATACTCAGATGTGAGTCCCTTGCTCATTGCACCATCAGGATTCAAGCAAGCCGGGCCGACGACGGCTGAAATGCCAGAAACCGGTCCCCCGTAGCTTGTTTCCTTCCCAGTATAAGAATTGGCTTGGTAGTTTGGTTTGCCCTGTTCCCATCATGCACTGGGACAGGAACAGACTAATTTGCATGTAGCCAGGTTCTGAGCTGGGATGGTGCAGTGAGCTAAAAACGGTGATGGATCAAGCCCTGATCTTTGGACTGGGTAAGAGTGGTCTGCTTAATTCAGACACTCTGTTTATCACCACCCCCTTTTCTGATTCATGGACAGAATGGCATACAAATAAAACACATCCCGGTGTATCACCCAGCCGGGAATGGTCTGGCCGAAAGATTTAATCGCGTGATCATGGGGTTAGGGCAAGCGGCCATAGAGCAGGAAAGAACTGGGAGAAAGAAGTGAAAAACACAGTGTGGGCCTACCGCATCACCCCAACCAAGACGGGATACTGCCCGTTCATGGTCCTGAGGGGGCGAGATCCATTTACTCTGGATAACATAGCTTGGAATGTGGTTCTGAAATTCTCAAACCTGTCTGCATTTTAATCTTGCCTTCACGTAGTCCAGTGAAGTGGGCCCAACAAGCAAGTGGCTTTGCCTTCTGAGTTCGTGCATATATTAATTTGGGTTTATCTGACTCTGAATGAACTGCAGAGAGAGTAACCCTTTTCACCTGAAACTGACCTTTCGCAAAACCAGTTTCGCTAGCTGATCTTGTCTGAGTTTTTCAATCACTGTTTAGGACCTTGTTAACCATTAGTTTCCTTTGCGCATATGTTATCTTAAACAACATCGAAATGGTTTCTTTCCTTAAAGACTTTCTTTTCTGAAACTTGGGTTTTTGCTATGTGTCGTGACTGCCATCTAGTGTCACTTCTTATGTAGGCTTCAGAAGTTAGTTTGTGAGCAAAGCAGTCTGACCTGTTGTGAATCACATATACACATTAACCAGGGATTTCTTCGTGCGCTGGAGTTTATTTCAGAAGCTGGCCTTTCACCTAGGAATTGACCCTGCCAAGCCAATTTCCCTGCAAGATCGTTATTTACTTTTTCCAATCACTATTCAAGACATTTGTTAACTTTTAAAGTTTCTTTACGTATTTGTTATCTGGCACATTATCTGAAACTACTTTTCTTGACTGTTCTTCATTTCATGGGTTACGCTTTCAATTAAGGGTTTGTACGGGCCTTCCAGATTATTATTTAGATATGCCTAAATATTAACTTGTGGGTTGGGACACTGTAAAATGAGCTTTACTGTATTATGCTGTGTGATGTCATGTACTTTCCATTGGTTGAATTTTGGTGCAGGGGTGTGCATTTTAAATGTACCTTTTTGTGTATAAATAGGGATGTCTCGCCTTAGTAAAATTGAGCAGTTTCTTGAGTTGTACACCGTGTTGTATTGCTGGGATTTCTGCTACTAGCTGCAGCTAATAAATTTGATCTCTGACGCCACCTAGAAGTATTCTGTGTCTCTGTATACCAAGGCAAGGGAACCTAGAGGACTCTGGGCATGTCCCTGACGCCGCTGAGTACTTGAAAACCCGGTTCTTCAGTTGGCGCGACCAACGCGGGCCGACTACAGTGGTACCGGTCCAAGCCTGAAGATTGCGATGAGCCACGTTAGGGAATTCTGGAGGAGGGCCCCCACTTCATCGACCCCTGCATGTCGGCGTGGACCAAAGGACTTTTCTGCTAGGCTTCCCGCTTTCCAACGGCTGCGAAGGACTGCTGCCCTGACTGCCGCCTTGTCTTGGACCCTCCGATTGATGTTTGTAAAGCGAGACGATAGACGGTCTTCTGGTGGCGTGACAGATATTTAGTTAAGTATAAGTGGGTCGCTCCCACGACTTTGTCTGGTTCCTTGGTTTTGATTTGATTGGTTTTTGATTTGGCTGCTGCAGTATCCAAAGCCGAAGGGCTTGTATATTTACAAGTGTATCATTTTTTGATTCCCTTTGAAGTTTGAAACCAGACTAGTGAGCAAGATGCCTGGTCTTGGTAAAATAGGAAATTGGTTTGTTTGTGGTAGTAACAGGGATTCCCGATTGGAGGATTCATGTCCGATACCTCCAGATGGAACTCCGACTTATGAATTGTACTCAAATCACGGAGTGGGCCCTATTACTTATAATGAAGTATGGGTCCGCTACACTAAAAAGGATGGTGTTTTACAATGGCCCCCTCATGGTAGTTTTGAAACAGAGATTTTAGACAATCTAGAAGTTAAGCTATTTAAGAAGAAAGCCCGGCCGGCAATGTTTGACTCTTTCCGCCTTTGGCGTAAGGAAGCCAAACAGAGAGAAATTAAAGAAGCAAAGAGAGATAGGAAAGATAAGAATATGTCAGTACTACAAGCTGCTAGACAGTTTAAGGAAGATGGAGAAGAGCGTGCGAGTAAAGTCTTAGATAGACAGCGTCGCATGGCCATAGATAAATGTTATCCGGCCTTGCCGTCTTCTCCTCCGAAAGTGATGGAAGACCCTGAAAAAGATCCTTTGATCTCTCATTTACTGAGATTGCCTCCTCCCTATGTGCAGGGTGCTACTGCGCCTCTATTACCCCCGGTTGTTCCACCCTTTGTTGTTCAACCTCCTGCTGTTGTTCAGCCACCCGGTGCTCCACAGATGGTTTTGCCTTCTCCTGCGCAACCCATTCTAGGGTCGCCAGCCTTGCTACCAGCTTTGCCTCAAATTCCTTTGCCTTCTGCTTCTGCATCTTCGATTTCTACTGTTCTTGTCCCTACACCTTCCTTGCCTCAGAATACTTATTCTCCTGTTCTTATGTCTGCTTCTTCTCCTTCTGTTCGAAAACGAATGACAGAAACTGTTTCTAATTTATTGTCACCATTGTTTGGGTCACTGAATATGACCCCTGTTTCGGAACGTAAACAGAGTCGTAGTCAGCTACCTAGTTCTGAAGAACGGATAGTGTTGGATTTGTTGGCTCGTAGGTGGATTTTAAATGCTTCGAGGTATAATTTGCCAGCAGTTATGGATGTTTTCTTTCAGTGGGAACCGCCTAAGCAAAGGTATGTTTTTGATGTAATGTGTACTTTTCTGCGTCAGGAATGGGAAGATAATGAGTTGGGTCCGATTCCGCAGGATGTGCTCGATGTTCAGTCAGATTTTGCTAAAGGGATGATAGTGGAATCTGATGTTACAGATGCCGTAGAGACAATACTTGCTTTCAGATCTAGACTTCCGCCTCAGACATTGTATGAACCTGATTCCTCTGTTAGGAGGAAAGTGAAACAGTACCCTATGAGAGAAGTTCCTCCTGTATGGAAAGAAGCAGTTCAGGCTAATGTAAATCAGGGTATTCAGGCCGCACCAGCTCATTTTCAACGAGTATGGGTACATGTCCCTTGGAAGAGAGCAGAGGTCTTGGCTCTTAAGCAGACCTTACCTGACCCTCGTAAGAATCCTGCTGGTTATTATAAGGAGTTGTCCCAGACAGTTGAAGCGTGTATTATGAATATAGCTGACATCGATATGTTGATGGGTAATGTAGTCCCTCAACCCTTGTGGGCGAAGATTCGTCATGAGAATCATGCTGCTGAATTAGGTGATACCTGGGCGAATATTGTTGCTGCAGATGGTAGACAGGAGGGAGGTGCTAAACCTGAACCTCTAGTTTCAGAACTACCAGGTAGAATTATTAATCTGATGAAAACGATGATGCCCGCTTTACGAGTGAATTGGGATAAGTTAGCAGCATGTAAGCAGAAGAAAGACGAGAGTCTATCTGACTTCTTCACTAGGTTTGAAGAAACGTTTATTGATCATAGTGGTCAGGATATGAGTACGGAGGGTGGTCAAAGGTTGTTTGTGGATAAATTTGTCTTTAATTTGCTTCCCGAACTTTTTAATAAGTTAAAGGACTCTGAGATTTCATGGGCTGCCTCTTCGTCAGCCCAGATATTGGCTACTGCACAATATTACGAGAATAGGGATAAAGATGAGAAGGATAAAGTGGAGAAGAAAACTAAAGAGTTAAAGACGAAAGTTCTTTTGCAGCAAGCTTATCCGCCTCGTCAGAATCAGCCTCAGTTTCAGCAACCTCCACAATTTCAGAGATTGTTACAGAAGCCCGAGCCTTATGTTCAGCGATTCTTTCCTGGCCCTAATCAGTGTGCTTATTGCAGAGAGGAAGGTCATTACAAGAATAGTTGCCCGGCTTTGTTACAGCGTGTGAATGGTGTATCTGGTCAGAGAGGTCGTGGTAGTTTTCAGCAAGCTCCTAGGGGTAGGGGACGTGGTGTGATCCCTCAGAATGAGCGTTCCTCTTCCCTACAGAATTCTGAGAATTATTTTGACAGACAGAATGTGCCGAGTGGTCAGTCTGCCCAGTATTATGTTGAGGATTACTATGTCGAAGGTGAGAGTTCTGGTTATAATGATAACTAGGACAGCCAAGGACAAAGTGAGGGAGTAGTGTCAGTTCCAGTAGACCAGAGTGGACCTTATGTTGAAGTGAATACATCAGGTGTAGTAGAACCTTTTCTTTTGGATACTGGTGCGATGAAGAGTTCTATTATGCACTCTAAACTTCCTGGCGCACCTTTGTCTGGCTTGATCAATGTTTCAGTAGGATTTTCAGGCGCCCCAGTTCGTAATCCGGTTTCTAGTCCTTTGTCCCTTTCGATTGGCCCTTGTGAATTGGAAGCTCCACTTATTTGAACGACTGGTTGTGGTGAGAATCTGTTGGGTTTGGACTTGCTGAAAAGATTGTATGCGACATTACATTGTTCTCCTTCAGGAGTACAACTTACCCTTGGTAAGAAAGTGATTTCCCCAATGTATTTGTCTAAGGATTGTTTGCCACTGGAATTGCGTTCGCTTCCTGATACACTTTGGGCTACAGGTCCAAATGATGTTGGTCTTTTGCAGATTCCACCTTATGTTGTCACGCTTAAGTCAAATGCTAGGCTACCTCGTATTCCACAATACAAGATCTCGAGCGATGGCGAGAGAGCTCTTTTAGCGATTGTTTATGATCTGGTTGAGAAGGGTGTAGTTGAGGAAACGAGAGGTAATGTTTGTAACAGTCCTGTTTTGCCTATCCTTAAACGTACTGATGCTTCTCAGCCACCTGTGTACCGGTTTGTGATCGACCTTCGAGAGGTAAACAAGATAGTCGTGCCACAGTTTCCTGTGGTACCTGATATCACTGCTTTGTTGACTTTGATTCCTGCTTCGGCAGCTTGGTTTTCGGTCATCGATTTGAAGAATGCTTTCTTCAGTATTCCTATTGCTGAGGAGAGCAGGGATATTTTTGGCTTCTCATTAGGAGGCCGAAGCTTCTGGTTTAAGAGAGCTCCCCAAGGTTATTGTGAAAGTCCCTCCATCTATAGTCAGGCGTTGAAAACTCAGCTTGACGGTTTTGTGTTACCTGTTGGTGCTACTCTTATTCAGTACGTTGATGACTTGTTGATTACTGCTGATGATGAACAGATTTGTAAAAAGGCTACTCTTTCTTTGTTGCGGTATTTGTCTGACCTTCATCATAAAGTGTCACCTTCAAAGCTGCAATATTGTCGCCAAGAAGTGACCTACTTAGGTCATTTCTTGTCGAAGGAGGGAAGGAGATTGACCCCAGAACGAATTCAAGCAATTGTGCAAATGAATGTACCATCCACACAGAGAGAAGTGCGTGCCTTTTTAGGTATTACATCATATTGTAGACAGTGGATCCCCAATTTTTCACTGTTGGCGAAACCTCTGTTAGCATTGACTCTGAAAGATACTTCGCATCCTTTTCCTTGGTCTGACGAATGTCAGAAAAGTTTTTCTGAACTACGCGATGCATTGTGTTCGGCTCCTGTGTTGGGTACTCCAGACTATAGCAAGCCTTTCACGTTGTACGTGCATGAGAGAGAAGGTTGTGCGTTGTCAGTGTTGACACAACCATTTGGGGACAAGCAGCGTCCATGTGCGTATTTCTCCTCTACGTTAGACCCAGTTGCTAAGGCGTTGCCGAGTTGTCTGAGAGCTACAGCTGCAGTGGCTGTTTCTATCCGACAGTCTGCTGGTTTGGTATTGGACAACACGTTGATTGTGATGGTCCCGCATGCAGTGGATACATTATTAAACAGGACTAAGACACAGCACCTTACTAGTGCACGTCTGTCAGGTTATGAGTTGACACTGTTGGCTAGTCATGTTCATATTAAAAGATGTAATGTGCTGAATCCAGCTACGTTGTTACAGATCTCTACAGAGACGGATCCTCAGGAACAGCATGATTGTTTTCTTCGTACAGAGGAAGAAACGAAAGCTAGAGTTGACCTTAGGGATACTCCCCTTGCGAATGTTGATGGTACCCTATGGGTAGATGGTTCATGTTTTAAACTTCCGAATGGTGAAATGACTGCAGCATATGCTATTACGACTTTACATACAGTTGTTGAGACAGCACGCATACCACAGAATTCTGCGCAAGCAGCAGAATTGATTGCACTGACTAGAGCATGCGTTTTGTCAGAGGGTTAGCGAGTGAATGTTTACACCGATAGCCAGTATGCGTTTGGAGTTGCCCATAGTTTTGGACGCTTGTGGAGAGAGAGAGGATTTTTGACATCGCATGGTACGAAAATTCAACATGGGCAGTTGGTGAATGAACTTTTGGAATCCCTCACTCTCCCAGAGCAGATTGCAATCATGAAGTGTAGTGCGCATAAGAAAGTTGTGGACGATGTTGGTCGAGGGAATGCGTTTGCGGATGAAGTTGCGAAGGAAACGGCGAAAGATATGATGAGCCGTATGTATGTTGCAGGCCCAGCTAATTGGGTTATGGCTGGTGGAATGTGTGAAGACAATAGAAAGTGTGAAAATGATTCAGGCTGAAGCGACTGAGAAAGAAGTGAGTGTTTGGAGAGAAACTACGGGTATGTTGGATTCGACAGGTTGTTGGGTTGAGTTGTCAGCACACCAGCGATGGCTGTTGCCAGATGCGTATGTGCTCCCAGTGGTTACAATGGCTCATGGAATGGCTCACATAAGTTCGAAGGGAATATGCAAGTTGTTGGCTCCAGTTTGGCAGAATGCTGGCATTCCGAAATGTGCAGAGAACGTGGTGAAACATTGTATGATTTGTCTGAAGTATAATCCTGGTAAGGGAACTCCAACTCCAGCTGGTCATTTTGCTCCTCCTACGTATCCGTTTGAGGTGATACAGCTAGATTATATACATATGGAGAGATGCAATAATTTGAAGTATGTCCTTGTGGTTGTTTATGCCTTTTCCAGGTGGATAGAGGCCTTCCCCCCTAAAGGATAATACTGCCTTGTCTACAGACAAGGTTTTGCTGAGAGAGTACTTCCCTAGGTATGGTTTGCCGAGAATCGTATGGTCGGACAATGGGAGTGAATTTGTGGGTCAAATCATGAAGAAAGTGTGTGCTGGATTGGGAATAAATCAGAAGTTCCATGCAGCAAATCACCCCCAGTCTGCTGGACTTGTTGAATGTTATAATGGTACCTTGAAGCTGAAATTAGCTAAGGTACAAGCAAGCACTGGCCTTACATGGCCGGATGCCTTGCCGTTGGCTCTTTTGTCAACAAGGACGACTGTGCATTCTCGAGTGGGACTTAGTCCGTATGAAATTGTGTTTGGTCGTCCTGCGAATGTTTGGGGTGTGCCTCGTCCTAAAGAATACAGCAGTATTGAGTACCCTATGTTGGTGGATTACCTACATGACTTGACTGCTAAATTACATGTTCTTCACCAACAGGTCTATGACAGTCTACCGACAGCAACTGCGGATCCAGGTCACACAATTCAACCCGGCGACTACATTCTTACGAAGAATTTTCAACGAACAAAGAATTTGGAGCCGAGGTGGACTGGACCGCATTTAGTTTTGTTAGTGACTCGAACTGCTGTTAGAGTAGCTGGCAAGAAAAACTGGGTTCATGCCACCCATACGAAAAAAGTTCCTTTACCTTTACCGTATGATCAGTGGGTGAGGGATGGTATAGGTGATACAGATTGCGAGCGAGTCCCCACATTTGTGCCTTTTAGTGATGCCTCATTTGACATGGACATGGTCAGAACGCAAGGATGATGATGTTCTGCAAGCTGCTGTGCCTCCTCATCTAAAGATTGACACCACCAATCCAGAACTTTTTATTTCCGGACCAAACTGTGCCGACTAAATCACGTTACAACCTCCGATCTCGGAATAAATAAAGGGACTTTGAACATTATTTTTTTCCACACAGACCAAAAAGAGACAATTTCTTCAAGTATTTTGCATTTGACTTTTGTTTTTCTTTTTCTCTCGCTCTTTCTGAAATTGTATTATGGTTTTCTGTTAAATTTTTGATTGGTTAGCATTTGCCAGTTGCAGGGTCACGTAGGAGTACCAACGGTTCAGTTTGTGACCTGAGTAGTGGCAGTAGGCCTGCAGGACTTGCAGTGTCCCTATGACCTGCTAATAATCACAGCTGAAGTACTCTGTCAAGATTGCGTGAGCGACATTAGAAAATGGAGATTGTATTGAGGAATGACGATAAAAAGCAAGAGATGAGAAACCAATATTATAGAATGTTGTTCTCTAAGTGTGGTATAGCTTTATCTATTTTAATACTTTTATGTATCCTATTAGCTACTATATTCTGGTTTGTTCCTTCTACACAATTGATGTCTGCACCAACTTCTCAACCTACTCGTTCTTTTTCTACTGTTTCTTAACATGAGTTTCATACGTTACCTGAACATGAACAGACACGAAGATCAGAATTTGTGATCAATTCGTTTATACAGATGTTGCATCAGCATCAGCTAGTCATAAATACCACGAATTGTTGGGTGTGTGGTCTCATGCCACATACTACAGATAAGGGAATGCCATATTTGGTTTTGCCTTTTTTGCCTAACGGGTCAGTTTGGGCACTCCAATCAATGTTTATCTATGCGAATGAAGCCTCTCCTGTACGTTCCGTCAAAGACAATGCAAGTAATAATGCCTTGATACAGGGAATAGTTGATATGATTAGAGATATTGATGCGTATAACGCTATCCCTAGAGATGAGGTACGAGCATATGTTGGTTGGAATAAGACGACATATAGTGCTAGCTTGACGGAGAAAGAAAGGCAGTGAAGGTCTCCTCCTATTTGGATTGTCATCTTTGTTTGCAAGGTAATGGTCAGAATCCGAGAGCTCAGCTTGGTAAGAGTGTGTGTGTTCACACATACGTTTATACGTCCCAGAAATCTCCTCCGTTCGTGCCAGCTAAAGGCACGTATTTTGTTTGTCACGATAGAGCATACACATGGTTGCCATCTGATTTTTCTGGCACATGTTATGTGGCATTTTTGCTTCCCCCTACATACACAGCTGTTTTCAATTACCATAAGACAAGATATGGTATAGGTGTAATCGATGCGAAAGATACTGTCGCACAAGAAGCTGGAGACTTCTTTAAGGGTTTCCTACCCTTTTGGGGTCCTATGGCTAATAGTAGGAACATTCGTCAGCTTACGAGAGTGGTTGAGGCCACTATAAATGAGACTGCAGGTGCCCTTAGCAATATTACAGCTGAGCTTCAAGCGGATCGCCTTATGACATTACAGAACCGTTTTGTTTTGGATATTATACTTGCAGATAGAGGTGGGGTATGCAAATTGATTAGATCTAGTTACTGCGTTTTCATACCATATAATGCCCCGACAGTGTACCAAGCCATCTCTAGACTACATAAGATCTCTGAGTCTATTCATGTGGACGAAGGAGACTGGTCGTTGATGGGATGGTTATGGGAGTCGTTGTCCAAATAGGGACGGAAGATTCTGACGTTCCTTGGTATGGTGTTAGCTATCATTTTCTCGTGTTGTTTATGCATCCAGTGTGGTCCCGCCATTTGTAGTCTTTGTGCTACGATCAGTGTGAGAAGACCAGTTCTGAGAGAAGTGAAGGATAATAAGATGATGTTACAGCAACACCTTGATGACCTGATGAGAATAGATATAGACCTATATTCAGATTGACATGAGTTTAGGTTATTGCCTACGTAATGGCAAAAGGAGGGTTTGTGGTTCTGAAATTCTCAAACCTGTCTGCATTTTAATCTTGCCTTCACGTAGGCCAGTGAAGTGGGCCCAACAAGCAAGTGGCTTTGCCTTCTGAGTTCGTGCATATATTAATTTGGGTTTCTCTGACTCTGAATGAACTGCAGAGAGAGTAACCCTTTTCACCTGAAACTGACCTTTTCGCAAAACCAGTTTCGCTAGCTGATCTTGTCTGAGTTTTTCAATCACTGTTTAGGACCTTGTTAACCATTAGTTTCCTTTGCGCATATGTTATCTTAAACAACATCTAAATGGTTTCTTTCCTTAAAGACTTTCTTTTCTGAAACTTGGGTTTTTGCTATGTGTCGTGACTGCCATCTAGTGTCACTTCTTATGTAGGCTTCAGAAGTTAGTTTGTGAGCAAAGCAGTCTGACCTGTTGTGAATCACATATACACATTAACCAGGGATTTCTTTGTGCGCTGGAGTTAATTTCAGAAGCTGGCCTTTCACCTAGGAATTGACCCTGCCAAGCCAATTTCCCTGCAAGATCGTTATTTACTTTTTCCAATCACTATTCAAGACATTTGTTAACTTTTAAAGTTTCTTTACGTATTTGTTATCTGGCACATTATCTGAAACTACTTTTCTTGACTGTTCTTCATTTCATGGGTTACGCTTTCAATTAAGGGTTTGTGCGGGCCTTCCAGATTATTATTTAGATATGCCTAAATATTAACTTGTGGGTTGGGACACTGTAAAATGAGCTTTACTGTATGATGCTGTGTGATGTCATGTACTTTCTATTGGTTGTATTTTGGTGCAGGGGTGTGCATTTTAAATGTACCTTTTTGTGTATAAATAGGGATGTCTCGCCTTAGTAAAATTGAGCAGTTTCTTGAGTTGTACACCGTGTTGTATTGCTGGGATTTCTGCTACTAGCTGCAGCTAATAAATTTGATCTCTGACGCCACCTAGAAGTATTCCGTGTCTCTGTATACCAAGGCAAGGGAATCTAGAGGACTCTGGGCGTGTCCCTGATGCCGCTGGGTACTTGAAAACCCGGTTCTTCAGGAAGCGACGCACGGTGTTGAGCAAATGGTGCCCGGCGGTAGTACGTCGCAGCCTAGAAGCCGCACAAACTACCTACACGAACCACTACAATTCCAGGCGCAACCTCAAAGAAACCTCTTTGGAGAAAGGGGAGTGGGTCAGGGTAAAACTGGCCCTACAAAGGAGGAAAGCTGACAGCAAGTACAGCACCCCGTTGCAAGTATGTGAGGTATACAACCGTTCAGCCAAGCTAAGTGACGGAAAGGTATGGTCACAAGACAGAATGGCCAAGTGTAACAAAATCATGAACTGGGGTCAAGAAGCAGGCAAGACAACAGCTAAGAAAGAAAAGGAGAACCCAACAAAGGAGGAAAGGATTTCAGACACCGAAACACCGTGCGGCAGCTATGGAATCGCTGATACGGATGAGCCTAGTATCAGGAGGTATTGGTGGCCGGCAATGGACAATTGTGTGGAGAGACACGTTAGAGAATGCACACAGTGTAGCAATGCGGACAAGACGCAGAGCAAACTACGAGCCCCACTGGGAAAATTTAACCATCCTGCAAACCTGTGGGAAGAGCTGTCGGTGGACATCTTGGGTCCCATCTTAGATGCGCAGAGCGTACCAAAATATGTCATCGTACTAGTCGACAGATACTCTAAGTGGCCGGAACTCGAGATCTGCGAGACAGTGGACACTGATGCAGTGCTAGCATTCCTCACATCCACATTTCTCCGAGAAGGAATCCCAAGGATCATCACCTGTGACAATGGTCCACAGTTCACATCGGTCAAGTGGAATGCATTCATGGACAGAATGGCATACAAATAAAACACATCCCGGTGTATCACCCAGCCAGGGATGGTCTGGCCGAAAGATTTAATCGCGTGATCATGGGGTTAGGGCAAGCGGCCATAGGAGCAGGAAAGAACTGGGAGAAAGAAGTGAAAAACACAGTGTGGGCCTATTGCATCACCCCAACCAAGACGGGATACAGCCCGTTCATGGTCCTGAGGGGGCGAGATCCATTTACTCTGGATAACATAGCTTGGAAGCGACGCACCGTTTTGAGCAAATGGTGCCCGGCGGTAGTACGTCGCAACCTAGAAGCCGCAAAAACTACCTACACGAACCACTACAATTCCAGGCGCAACCTCAAAGAAACCTCTTTGGAGAAAGGGGAGTGGGTCAGGGTAAAACTGGCCCTACAAAGGAGGAAAGCTGACAGCAAGTACAGCACCCCATTGCAAGTATGTGAGGTATACAACCGTTCAGCCAAGCTAAGTGACGGAAAGGTATGGTCACAAGACAGAATGGCTAAGTGTAACAAAATCATGAACTGGGGTCAAGAAGCAGACAAGACAACAGCTAAGAAGGAAAAGGAGAACCCAACAAAGGAGGAAAGGATTGCAGACACCGAAACACCGTGCAGCAGCTATGGAATCGCTGATACGGATGAGCCTAGTATCAGGAGGTCGCAGAGGGATCTAGAGGGCGCGGAGCAAGGGGAGCGGCAAGAAGACCTTGAGGTGGAGGAATCAGAATTGAGAGAAACAACGCAGGACTTACTCCATAATCCTCCGCTCAGTGCTGCAGGAGTAGCAAAAACAAACACCACTGCTGAGACACACCCGGTCAGGAAGAGCTGTAGTGGTGCCAAGAAGATATCGAGAGTTTGAAATGGACACATGACTGCCCGCTTGAAGCGACCACATTGGGTATCATATGCAGCTGTTTATCATTGACTTTGTTGTGTTGATAAAGGAGGGAGATATGTGGTGTTGCGATCTAGTGTTTCAGGTCACGTGGTGGCCGGAAACACTGGGAGCGCAAGGAGGGGTTATAGACACAGGCAGCCGCTGAGACAGGACGTTCTCCCGGTGCCCTCTCGTACCGAGTTAACTTTAATAAAAGAAGTTATTAGCAACACTACTCCATGTATGTCCCTCCTTTAGCCCCAACACTGCCTCTACACTTTCTCCCCTGTTTTAGCCTCTATGTGCCAGTTTTCTTCTCATTTCAACCCTTGCCTATGCCTCTCTGCACTTCATTTTAACCATCGTTTGTGCACAAGGGCCCAGTGTGTTTTGTTTTTTCCTTTTTATGAACCCACATTTTCCCTGCTTTCTGACTCTCTTGTGCCCCATTTTGTTTGCTTGTTTCTGGCTTGTTTGTGCCTCTTTCAACTTCATTTTTGTCTTTGTCTGCAGCAATTTGTGCTGTTTTTTTTACTCTTGTCTGTGCCCCATTTGCAGCTCGTTTTCCGCTGGGTTTTTGTACCTCTCTGTGCCCCGTTTTCTGCTCGTTTTGCCCCTGTTTTTACCAATTTTGCAACCCCTTTCTTACCCCAGTGCTCCTTACCTTGTTTGCGCTTTCCTCTATCCTGCCCCTCCTCAACTCCACCTCTGCACTTTCTACCCTCCCAGCACCTACTTAATGTCCCCGCAGCACAGACGTGCTGCGGGTGCCCTGCTAGCGTGCCATGGCAAGCCTGTCTGTGACTGGACTGCGCACAGTGCAGGAACCCTGGTCCTTCCCTTACTAACCACGTTCCTCTGCTCTCTCAACCCCTCCACTTGCTGCACTGCTCCACACACAACAAAGGAAGTTTTCACTGGCATCTCCCTCAAGCCCTCATGCAAACAGCCACATTCACTGCTGCCATACCCAGACGCACACTAACCAACCAACACCCACACTGCAACCCACCCTCTCAAACGGTTACTCAACGAAACACGCTCAGAGCCACCTTCATTTTTTCTGAATCCAGAAAGAAGCTGAAACCCTACCTTTCTACTCACCATCCTGCCCTGTACGAGGCATGGCTAGGCGCACTCCTCTGCTCAGCGCCACCATGCCCTTCTGAGTTATAGTTCACTTTACACAAGCATATAGCATAACATATGTATACCCAAATTTCTGTGGTGTAGATTTGTATTAAAGATGGAGCAACATTACAGTCTATTAAGCAAAAAACTAGAGCCTATTGACAGCGTACATCCTGATCACCCATATTTGAAGGCTCTCTCAAATGTACTAATGAAGAAAAAGGAGCCTTGGCGAAATATAATATTTGCACAGGATCACACAATTCTTTAATGCACGGAAGCCGGAATTTCTTATTTTGCACTTTACAATTCAAGCGCTATCTGGGTATCTGCTTTTCTCTTGTCTGTTTTACACCAAATGTTTTACATCAAAGGTTTGTCTTAATTTCTTGGTGAATGAGGTTACAGCCTCAGTGACAAGCAGCAAGCACCCACATGAAAGCTCGATCATTTTCAGATCCAAGGACCATTTGGACCTTTAGCTGAGCCACAGCCATCATCTGGCTTGAACCTTACTCGAGATTTTAGTGACTTGCCCACCTCTAGTACAACAAGTATTGGCATAGCCAATAGGTCTTGCCTTTGGGACCTTATAAGTGTTTAACCATGCAATAGTTAATGTTGTTGCAGCAAGGATATTGTGCTGCGTAACTAAATACTTATAAGCTGGAATGCCTGAAACCGGTCCTCGGAAGCTTGTTTCCGGTCCAGGGAAGACATGGCTTGGCAGTTCGGGCTGGACTGTTCCCATGAGGCACAGGGTCAGACTGATTTGCATATAGCCATGTCTGAACTGGGGTGGCAGAGTGGGCTAAAGAACGGTGATGGATTAAACCCAGATCTTTTGACTGGGTGTGAGTGTTTGATTGATTCAGATGCTCCGTCCATCACCGCCCCCTTTTTGTACCGCTTCTGGCCGCCATAAGTGTGGCAGGGTATGCTCAGACGTGAGTCCCTTGCTCACTTTGCCACTGGATTCAAGCAAGCCGGGTTAAAGACGGCTGGAATGCAAGAAACCGGTCCTCGGAAGCTTGTTTCCGGTCCAGGGAAGACATGGCTTGGCAGTTCGGGCTGGACTGTTCCCATGAGGCACAGGGTCAGACTGATTTGCATATAGCCATGTCTGAACTGGGGTGGCAGAGTGGGCTAAAGAACGGTGATGGATTAAACCCAGATCTTTTGACTGGGTGTGTGTGTTTGATTGATTCAGATGCTCCGTCCATCACCCCCCCTTTTTGTACCGCTTTTGGCCGCCATAAGTGTGGCAGGGTATGCTCAGACGTGAGTCCCTTGCTCACTTTGCCACTGGATTCAAGCAAGCCGGGCTGAAGACGGCTGGAATGCCAGAAACCGGTCCTCGGAAGCTTGTTTCCGGTCCAAGGAAGACATGGCTTGGCAGTTCGGGCTGGACTGTTCCCATGAGGCACAGGGTCAGACTGATTTGCATATAGCCATGTCTGAACTGGGGTGGCAGAGTGGGCTAAAGAACGGTGATGGATTAAACCCAGATCTTTTGACTGGGTGTGAGTGGTTGATTGATTCAGATGCTCCGTCCATCACCACCCCCTTTTTGTACCGCTTTTGGCCGCCATAAGTGTGGCAGGGTACGCTCAGACGTGAGTCCCTTGCTCACTTTGCCACTGGATTCAAGCAAGCCGGGTTGAAGACGGCTGGAATGCCAGAAACCGGTCCTCGGAAGCTTGTTTCCGGTCCAGGGAAGACATGGCTTGGCAGTTCGGGCTAGACTGTTCCCATGAGGCACAGGGTCAGACTGATTTGCATATAGCCATGTCTGAACTGGGGTGGCAGAGTGGGCTAAAGAACGGTGATGGATTAAACCCAGATCTTTTGACTGGGTGTGAGTGTTTGATTGATTCAGATGCTCCGTCCATCACCACCCCCTTTTTGTACCGCTTTTGGCTGCCATAAGTGTGGCAGGGTATGCTCAGACGTGAGTCCCTTGCTCACTTTGCCACTGGATTCAAGCAACCCGGGCTGAAGACGGCTGGAATGCCAGAAACCGGTCCTCAGAAGCTTGTTTCCGGTCCAGGGAAGACATGGCTTGGCAGTTCGGGCTGGACTGTTCCCATGAGGCACAGGGTCAGACTGATTTGCATATAGCCATGTCTGAACTGGGGGGGCAGAGTGGGCTAAAGAACGGTGATGGATTAAACCCAATTCTTTTGACTGGGTGTGAGTGTTCGATTATTTCAGATGCTCCGTCCATCACCATTCCTTTTATGTACCGTCATGCGGGCGAGGGCAGGAATGGTTCTAAGTGTATGTTTGAAAACTCTTATTTTTTTATATGATGTACTAAGGTATGAAGCTTCAGAGTATTTAAGAAATCCACTTTTTCTAATTTTGAACACCTTACATTGTAAAATGTTTGAGGCACTTTTTACGTGGCTGTTATTCTGAAGGCTCTGCTCGTGCATCGAATCTTCGAGCCAGAATCCACCCTTTGCTTTGCTCTCCATGATAATTTGCTGGCTCGCGAACCTCTATTGAACAGCTCATATGTTTATGTTTAAGTATTTCAAGGTGCTTTATATGTGCTAGTGAGGTCATTAACAGATATAGGAGCACCTGGAAATGTGTGTGTTCAGGGTGTGTGCTGTACAAAAAGGGATTTACTAATAAAATAGCCCACATGGGTCAATGACATTGAGTACTAACTAGCCTGTCACAAGTATTTCTGTTTAAGTCAATAGAGATTGTTTTGCACGTGCTGTATATTAATCTAACCAGTCCTGGAAATAAAGGTTTCTGGAGCTCCTAGCCAGTCCCAGTCCTGACTACAACAGGGGACCTCACCTCTGCAGCTAAAATGTGTTGCCCTTCAGAATACAGGCACTAGGGCAGGCTTAATACAGTGTGCTGTGGTCAGCTAGTTGTACGAAGGCTCACTTAGGGTTACTAAGAGTTATGCAATAAATGACCAGACTGCAGACATAAGGGCAAAACAGAACACATGGTTGTGCAACCAACAAATGCATATAGCACTGGCTAACTGGACAACAAGAATGTCCCTGATATGACTGACAGCGGTCCTAAACCTAAATCGTAAATGATTTACACACAGCCTACAATCGTTCCTTGTAAAATAGGACTGAGATTGTATGATCAGTCCATCTTAATGAATAAACTGTCAACTGTCCTTCTATCACTACTCTTGAAACTCCTACTCACCCTTCCAACACCAGAGCACTCTCTCTTTGCACGTTCCTTGGAGCAACCTCCCCTTCTGTACCTTAAACTGTCCAGTAATTACTTTACTGTTTTTTAAATATGATGGAACTAAAAACCCTTGTAAAAATCTCTTGGTTGTTGCACTATTAGTAGAGTGAGTGTATTAATACGGTGAGCCAACAGTGTTGAGGCTCAAAAAAGATTTTACAAGTAACGATTGTAGGCTGTGTTTAAATCATTTACGATTTAGGTTTAGGACCACTGTCTTTCATACCTTATTGAACCCAGGTCCACAACCACTTTTGAGTTACCCCATTTTTATAATGCCTGATATGACTGAGTCAACCAGGCTGGTAGTTTGTCTTTAACCCTGGGCTTTCAATGGCTCAACTCAACTTTGTCCGGGGCAAACCTTCATAAATCCCTCAGTTTGGGCTTGTTTTGGATGCCTTTTTCATTTGTACTTTTTTCATCTATGGGAAAATTGAGCTCATGTTATCTTTTCTGCAGTCTCTGTTGTGTGGGCACAATGCAAAGCCCTTTGTTTAGTAAGTACCAGAGGATGGGTGCTTGGTAATTTGAGCGGGGGGGGGGGGCAGACAGCCACATACACACATGCACACATATATCCACACTCAGCAATCTATAAACACACAATCTCACCCATACATTCTCAAGCACTCATACATATACCCACTATTTATGATCACATACACACACACCTATTCACAGCATGCACAAATAGACATACATGCGTACATACACACCGTCACTCAACATTAAAAATAACTTATCAGGTTGCGGCAATAACATAGGTCACAAGAGGGAGGCCTTGTGGTTACTGGAAGACTGAGACTGCTGCCTCCTTTCATTCGCCAACCTTATTATGGGTCAGCCAAGGAGAGGACACAGTTTGTTCCTTACTCATCGCAGAGTGGGATGGGGTCTGAAAGACTGCTAACCCCACCCACTCTGTGACAAGGCTTCACCAATGGACAGTTGGCCCGGGGCACTTCAGGGCTTCAAACTGAAGTACCTAGATCCGAGTCTATATGTGATGCAACCCCTCATTATGAGGGGTAGGAACTTCAGTGCTTTGCCGGGCTGAGGAGGTCACACCCACAGGTCTCTGAAACCTTAATTCAGGCATATTTCAGCTCAGGCAACCAGGCATCTGCACATGTACTGCGCGCCTAGCAGCCTGATTCGAACCTATGTTGGAAAAAGGTGGAGGTGGCGTCCTTAAGAACTGACCGCACTGTGTCAGAGGAAAGCATGAGGACACTAAGATAGCACAGCATCTCAGTTTCACCCACATTTTGGCTGAAAAGGACATAATACAGTAATACACCTTCAAAGTGTATTCAGCACCACCCATGACACTGCAATGTGTTAAGAATTACAATGTGGTAAGTTAGAAAGTGTTACAATTACAACACATTGTATAAGGGTTTATGGTAATGGATGTTTAGGGTTTAAGGGGTAGCAAGAGTTTTAGGCAGTGATAAGTGTAGTCAGGGTGTTATACTTATGGGGTGGGTAGTGTTAAGGGGTAATAAGGGCTTTTTAGGGTTCAGAGTAGGGTAGGGTCAAGGAGTAGTAAGGGTTTTAGGAAGGGCAGTGTTAAGGGGTTGTAAGGCATTTATAGTGTTTAGGGATGGTATTAAGGCATAGCAGAGGCTTTAAGTGTTCAAGGAAGGGCAACGTTAAAAGGTAGTAAGGCATTTTTAGGATTCTGGGAAAGGTAGTGTAAAGTGGTATTAAAGTGTTTTAGCGTTTAGGAAAGGGTAGCGTTCGAGGGTAGTAAGGCATCTTTAGGCATCAGGAAGGATATCGTTATGGGTAGTTGAAATTCTGTTTTTAATTTATATATCAATATGTACATTAGTTCATACAGGTGTGTGTGTGTGTAAATATATATATATATTTATATTACATACTGGCGGTCGCCAGTAGGTAGGTATAGTTAGGATTATTTTCAATAGGAAATCGCAACATTCTATTGTAAATAACTTTGGCGCCGGTTGAGGAATCTGCCTGAAAATTTCCTCAAATTTGCCTCGCGGCGCTCCGGTCCTTCCCCGAAAGTTTAAGGGGGATTCGTCAAGCTGGGGCCGAGATAAAAGGGGGGTCTCAAAACGTGTTTTCCCCATGTTAATTTCCATAGGGCGGTCGACCTCACTTTCAGCCCGAACGGCTGAATGGATTTCCACCAAACTTGGCAAAATTGTAGGGACTGGTAGCCCGATGGGCCTTTGCTATGTCTCAAGATATGTGCTCCAGTGGATTTTGAGTAATTTAGGTTCCCAAAAATATATATATCTATAGGTGCGCCCCGGTACGCACACCAAGGCGCGAACCAGCGCGCTACGCGAGTTCGCTCACGGAAAGCTGATTGGCTCTCGGGTGTCTGTAAACATTCCAAACAGTCCGGAGAGGCCGCCATCTTGTGTCTCGGTAGGATCGAGACACAAGAGGTGGCAAAAACAAAGGGGGAAATGACCATAAGGGGGCAGAGTAGACCCCCCCTATCCCCCTAGGTTTGTTGTGGGGGCTATAAAAGGGCCCGCGGGCCAAAAAAGAATTTCTTTTTTTCGATTTGCGCGGGGGAGCACCCGGTACGCGCACCGAGGAGCGGACCGGGGAGCGTAGCATGGGGAAAACCCAGTTCATTCACTGCGTCACCTCTACGACCCTTTCTTACGTCAATACGCCCCTTTTGCATACATTACACCTGATGTAGGTATAATGTGGCGCAGGGGTTTACAAAGTGACGCATCTACCTAGATGCGTCACTTCGTAAATATAACTCAATAAGGTGCATGTTTTACTCTGCTGAAGCGTCACAAAAAGTGACGTACCGGTGGCGTAAAAGTACAAAGTGACGCATCTACCTAGATGCGTCACTTTTTAAATATGACTCAATAAGGTGCATTTTTAACAGCACTGGTGCGTCACAAAAAGTGACGTACCGGTGGCATAAAAGTGACGCATGGCCTCATAAATGAGGCCTTCAGTCTTCTACTCATGCGTCATATTAAATATATGACGTATTATTTCGCAAGTACTTACAGATACGTCAGTATTTCAGACGTATCTGTAAGCGCAAAAGTGATGCATTGCTGGAGTGTGTCACAAAAATGATGCAACTCCAGCAATGCATCCTTTCACATGGGACCAGGCCCATGTGAAAGGGCCTGCATCAGTCTTACGCCTGCTGTGAAACAGGCGCAAGATTTGGACGCAACAGCGTCATAAAAGTGACGCAGTGATATCTCATAGATTTCACTGCGTCACCTCTACGACCCTTTCTTGCGTCAATAGTCCCTTTTGCATACATTACACCTGACGTAGGTATAATGTGGCGCAGGGGTTTACAAAGTGACGCATCTACCTAGATGCGTCACTTTGTAAATATGACTCAATAAGGTGCATTTTTAACAGCACTGGTGCGTCACAAAAAGTGACGAACCGGTGGCGTAAAAGTGACGCATGGCCTCATAAATGAGGCCTTCCGTCTTCTACTCATGCGTCATATTAAATATATGACGCATTATGTTGCAAGTATTTACAGATACGTCAGTATTTCTGACGTATCTGTAAGCGCAAAAGTGATGCATTGCTGGAGTGTGTCACAAAAGTGATGCAACTCCAGCAATGCATCCTTTCACATGGGGCCAGGCCCATGTGAAAGGGCCTGCATCAGTCTTACGCCTGCTGTGAAACAGGCGCAAGATTTGGACGCAACAGCGTCATAAAAGTGACGCAGTGATATCTCATAGATTTCACTGCGTCACCTCTACGACCCTTTCTTGCGTCAATACGTCTCTTTTGCATACATTACACCTGATGTAGGTATAATGTGGCGCAGGGGTTTACAAAGTGGCGCATCTACCTAGATGAGTCACTTTGTAAATATGACTGAATAAGGTGCATTTTTTACAGCACTGGTGCGTCACGAAAAGTGACGCACTGGTGGCGTAAAAGTGACGCATGGCCTCATAAATAAGGCCTTCAGTCTTCTAGTCATGCGTCATATTAAATATATGACGTATTATGTCGCAAGTACTTACAGATACGTCAGTATTTCAGACGTATCTGTAAGCGCAAAAGTGATGCATTGCTGGAGTGTGTCACAAAAATGATGCAACTCCAGCAATGCATCTTTTCTTACCCCTCCACACCCCGTTCCTTTTCTACATTTTCTTTGAATATCCACATTCCCCATGTTCACTCTCCTTCTCCTTACTTACCTTCCCAACACTCACCTTCTTCCAGTCCCCCTACTTCACTTCCTTTCTCCTCTCATACCTTTCTGTTCTTTCTTACTCATTTTCCTTTCCTTTATCAATGCACTCCACTTCACTTACTCTTTTTCATTTTTTTAAGAATATAGCTCTTTGATGAGAATTGGAGGTAGTTCTGAAAATAACTTTTTTTTCTTTTTTCTTTTTTTAGAACAAAAACAAAAACAGGGAATGGAAACTGCTCAACAGGAGCAAAAAAAAAAAAATTATCGCTGGGAACGGCAGCGATGGTTCTCCAATGCTCGAACCATGAGCAGAACACTTTGCTCCCCATAGCAAAGTAACTGATCACAGTCTCTGCATTTAAGGACGCCTTTGTTAAATGCAGGCTGAATGTTCGGAACCAGCTCTTGTGATCTCCCCCTCACCGATGTTGTTGGTCCTACGGTTGATGTAGAGGCCCCATCACTGGGAACCTCTTGTGCCAGAGCCCTGACACTTTCCCGGGCAAAATTCTGGGGGTGCCTCCTCTCCACATGGCGAATCATTGTGGAGTTCCCAAAAGAATATTTTTTAGTGGGGTCACCCCGTGACAGGACTGTGTGACAGATCCTGCACTCCACTTTTGGAGCATTTACCCTCTTCTGGTCATCAGGTATGGAAAAAAAATTCCAGATGAAATGTTCTTTGACTTTTGGCTGAGGAGGCTCTTCATCAATGAATTCATTGGAGTCATCTTCACTGCTGGATGGTCTGGCAGCCATGATAATCCAAGATATCCAACAAAGAACCGAGAGCAAAAAGGCAGGTCTTTCAGTCACAAAAGTGAAAGAAGAAGTGAAGGAAATGGGTGGGGATTTCATTCTTTGTAAAAAAAAAACTGTTAGCAACTAATGAAAAGTGTTATATTAAGGTCACATGACTTGACGCGCTTACGCTGCATGCACCGAAGCGCTTCCGGGGGCGCGAACGCGGCGCGAACGTAGGCGCTTCCGGGGGTGCATATGCGGCGCGAACTAAGTGACGTTTTGATAGTTTCACGGAAATGCAAAATCATTTTCATTTCCTTATTCAAAAATACTGCTTTTATATGTATGGTACTAAATGTCTTGCGTTATTATTTACTTTTCATTCATATTTTTTTTCACGAACGCAAGTAGCACTCTGGGTGCGCTTTCCGGAGAGCTTACCGGTGCACGCACCCAGAGCGCCCCAGGAAAAAATGATTAAATTTTTTTTTTTTAATATTATTATAAAGAATAAAAAAATAATAATTAATACTTACACAAAACAGCAAATTAAAAAAAAATCGTAGGTTAGAAACTCGATATAGAAAGGAATTAGCTTTTAAAAAACGTATTTAAAGACTCGGGCACACCCCCGTTTTTGTGTGCACCCACTCGTGTGTGCAATTGGTTGGTGTTTTGAAGCTGTCTGGATTTGTTACCAACTGCACCGAGTTTGCCCTTTGAGCCACGTATCGCCAAGGATCCGGAACTTCTGCCATTTGCTTATACAAACTTTTCAACAGGCAGCTTATCGGTTTCGGGTAAGGCGCAGTGTGCGCATTAAAGATTTACTTTGACTTTTCCACACTGTGGGCATTTAACTCAGAGTGAAGGGGATTATACAGCACAATTTTGGAGGTAGTTGCGGCTGCACTACCGTTATCATGTTTTGCGAGGCAGAGAGAAGAGAGGCAGAACAAGGAATGTTTAAAAACAAGAAAAAGTCGGATGGCACACAAAAGGCTGGTGGAAGTCAAGCCAATGGGGCTAACATGTCTTTACAATCTAAACTGGTCTCACTGGAGCGTTTGTATGAACGCGAGATCAGAAAATGGTGGGAGGCGACCTCATTACAAAACTACATTGAAGTCGACCGTGTCCCCAGAGGCTTGCGGATATACACCATTCCAGCGTACGAAAATCCGGACCCTAAGCTGTTAGATGCATGGGCAGAGCATACTGCCGCATCATGTAAAGGGAGTCTGCAAATATTAGTACGCTTTGCCTGGAGTGACAGAGAAAAGGCTCTGGTACAGATCAAGGAAATCGAGGATGAATTACTAAAAGAGGAAGACCAGGTGACCCTGGGGGAAAAACGAGAACTAATGAAGAAGCGTTTGAAAAAATATGAACAAAAAATCAAACAAAGAAAAGAGGAAAAATTTGAAAGGGACGAAAATGATTATCGTATGGGAAGAGTGCTGACCTTCGCGAAGAAGTATGACAATACCAGAAGGCAACTAAAGAAAAAGATGAGCGGTCCAACAACTGTTGAACCGGCAACTTCGGAGTCTGATGCCAATCCTGACGATATAATCAGTGAAGATGGCAGTGAAGACGCTTCTTCTTTTCACGTGGAATATCAAGTCATGCGCAACAATCAACTAGAGGGAGGCAGAGGAAAGCCCCCAGACAATCAAGTGGCAAGAGGAAGACGCGGCGGGGGGGCCATTGGAAGAAATCCATTAGGCTCTCCACCTGTGACACGCAGCATGAAAAAGTTCTACAAGAAAAAGAACTGAAATTAAACCAAGATTCCACTGATCCCAACGATAATCTCACCATTATCAACTTGACAGAGAAAGTGTTAACGAATGAGGAAAATTCAACACTTAAACTGGGCTTATCCTTTTGTCCGCGTAGGAATTTTGAATTTGCGCAAACGCGTATTGACATTTTCAAATTTGTGAGAAAGTTGAAACTGCACAAATTTTTCAAACTTAAACCACCTGGTGAGCACATTGTGGCCAGCAAAGATGCGGATTGCACTGAACTTAGATGCAGCGAGCTGGGAGGCCTGAGAGCAATAGAAGGTCTCCGCTTGAAAATGAACACTGAAGGTGATGGTGAGGTAACCAATACCCAAATGCTTGAGAATTGGGAGGTGCAACAAAAAGGTGGGGCCAGTGATTTTAAACCGGCCTCTACATTTATGCCAATTATGGGTACTGATGCAATTGACACTTTTTCTGATGCCGTGATGAGGGATCTCATTAGACTGCGGACCACTAGTAAACATGTGCCCAAAAAAGACAACTTCACCAAAACCCAACAGCTCGCTCTGACCACTCTTTGTGAGGATTCGGGACTGGTATGCAAGCCCTCTGATAAAGGGGGGAACATTGTTCTACTCACAGCCACCCAATATGAAACGGAGGCTCGCCGCCTATTGGGAGACACAAACACCTATGTAACTGTGAATGAAAGAACATACAATCAAAGTGTGGTTGATTATCACGACATGATATCTAAATGGTACAACATCAATATGTTAAACACAGATGAATATCTGTTCTTACGTTGTTTGAGTCCTGTGATCCCCCACTTTCTACTACCTACCCAAGGTTCACAAAGACTTGTTAAATCCTCCAGGCAGGCCCATTGTTGCTTCTAACGGGAGTTTGACAGAAAATCTTTCTATTTATGTGGACTCGTTTTTATCCCCTTTGGTGATGTCCCTAAAATCCTATCTAAGAGATACCAAACATTTTCTGAACTGCATTGATGAAGTGGTCTGGAAAAACACGTATTGTATGCTGGTGCTGGACATCACCAGTCTATACACGTGTATAGCTCATGGCGATGGACTGAAAGCTATGGCCAGTTTTCTGGACAAACGTCCCATAAGATTTTATGAGCATAACAAAATGTTGATGGAATTTATGATGTTCAGCCTGAATAACAACATATTTTTATTTGGCAAGCAATTGTATAAACAAATGTCCGGAGTCGCGATGGGTGCCTGCTCCGCCCCCAGCTTTGCGAATCTTTTCGTGGGGTGGTGGGAGGAGCAGGTAGCCTGGAGCGAGAAATATCTAGAGTGGGACAGCCGAATAATAAGGTGGTATCGTTATATAGACGATCTTTTCATCATTTTAGAATGTCCTGTGGATACAGCCAACAGTTTTGTAGATGCCTTAAATGACAATGACATCAATCTAAAGTTCTCAGGACAAATCAGCCAAACTTCTGTCAATTATCTTGACCTTACTGTCTACATTGATAGTTGTGGTTTTATGCAGACAAAATTGTTTAGGAAAGAGACGGCGGGCAATTCCACGCTCTTTGCAACCAGCAGTCACCCCCGTCAATTAATTGATAGCATCCCTTACGGGGAGTTATTAAGAATACGCAGAAATAATTCCAATGATGGTGATTTTGAGAAAGCAGCCCATGCCAGCATGCTTAGGTTCAGAATAAGGGGCTATAGTGACAGTGTATTATCCAAGGCCTATGAGAGAGTTAAGAAAACGAGACGCAAAGAGCTACTCAAGTCCAAAAAGAAGGTTAAATCTAAAAATGGTAGCTTTCGTCTCATTACAACTTTCTCACATAATGCAGGCCAAATTAAGCAAATACTAAGAAAAAACTGGAACATCTTATTGTCTGATAATACTATCAAAGCAGACTTACCATCGAATCCCCTCATAACATTTAGAAAGGCTAGATCGTTAAGGGATCATTTAGTTTCCAGTCACTACTCTGCGCCCGAAAAGACCCCCAATTTGCCTGTACTTAATGGTTTTTATCCTTGCGGCCGCTGCAAGGCCTGTAAATATAGTAAGCGGACGCTTACTTACAAGATACCGGGCGTTACTATTCCCAAAAAAATCTGCTCCACGCCATATGCCATTTACTGCCTCAAATGCCCGTGCGGCCTGAATTATATTGGCAGCACTACCAATGCAGTGAAACTTAGGGTATTGGAGCACATGCGTGCGATCGCTAAAAAGGATGATGCCTATCCAGTGGCTAGGCATTTTGCTAAAATGCACAAAAGTAACAGGGACCTGTTAGCATATATATGCATTGATAGCGTACCATTGAGTATCAGAGGGGTAGATCGTCTGCTCAAACTCAGACGACTGGAATTAAGATATATAATAGATCTACAGAGTAAGCACCCTAATGGCCTTAACATGCATGAGGAATTGTCAGTTCATTTAGGCTGACTGGCTGGGTATTGACTTTCAGTACATTCTGTATATCGTATTCTACCCTCGTTTTCCCTTGACTGTACCTTTCTTCATCCCTTCTTCTTCATCCATGTTTTACCAGGATATGTTAATATGAATTCTGATGATATTGTGTATTTTACTTGTTCTTTTATTTCTTTTTGTACTAACGGTATTTGGATGAATTTTGTAACTCATGTTCAACTCAATGAACCTCTATACATATGCCCATCCAGGGCGAGATAGCATTGTGGTGTGGAACTATATCGACTAGTGCAGTAATTTTGGCTATATGCACTTTATAGACAGGTGCGGGGCATGCACATCGGGCGGCATCTTGCCGCGACAGCCCCCTTCCTTGCAAGCTGCGATTTAGCATTATGAAGTTATATTTAGTTCTAACCGCACGCCCATCCAGGGCACCATTATTCTTATTTTCATTCCCCATTAATATGTATGTGACTGTGCATTCTCGATTCACGGAGGACAATGGATATTGTCAAATGCATTGCTTGATTTATGTATTTCACATATTCGTTTACATGTGCACTCATTTATGTTGAAATGTAATTCAACTGCCTGTAAATGACATGTATTGAACACCGTTCCGTAATGGCGGCCATGTAAGCCTCGCACAGTCCTACCTTGCTTTCATTGAGTTGCATGACGTCTTTTTAATCCGACGTACGCCTCGGGTCTCTGCACAACTTGACGAAGCCCCAAGGCGAAACGCGTTGTTGCTGTTGGTTCTCTCATTAAAATCTTTGTGGAACCTCCCCTGTGTGTGCTACTTTCCTAAAGGATTGATCTTCCTGGGATATTTGGAGCGTATTTAAAGACTCGGGCACACCCCCGTTTTTGTGTGCACCCACTCGTGTGTGCAATTGGTTGGTGTTTTGAAGCTGTCTATATATATATATATATATATATATATATATATATATATATATATATATATATATTACCTACAGTCGCCAGTAGGTAGTTATAGTTAGGACCTAGTTTCCATAGGAAATCCGCAACATTCTATTTGAAATAACTTTGGCGCCGGTGAACGAATCTTCGTGAATTTCTCAAAGAAGATGGCCCGCCCTGCTCCGCTCCTTCCCTGAACGTTTTGGGTGGATTTTTCAAGTGGGGGCTGAGAAAAAAGGGGGTTCCAAAACGTGTTTTCCCAATGTTATTTTCCATAGGACGATAAGACACGGCTACAGCCCGAACTGCTGAACGGAATTACAAGAAATTTGGCAAAATGGTAGAGTCTGATTCGCAGATCACCATTTTGCTTAAATGGTGTAAATCCCTCCAGTAGTTCCTGAGAAAATCAAAAGAAAAAATATATATATATCTAGAAGCGCGCACCGTGCACGTACCCGTCCGCATACGGTGCACGTATCGGGTGTGCGCGAGCGGAATTGTAATTTGCTGTTAGACGTCTGTCAACATTCCAATCGGTCGAAACTAGGAAGTGTTGGCCGCCATTTTGTGTCTCTGAGGCAGATAGAGCCAAAAACAAAAGTGGCGAACGTGAAAAGGGGGCAGGGTAGAGACTCCCTGACCCCCTAGCCCTTCTCAGGGGGTCCCTGAAGGACCCGAAGGCCAAAACTCGTACGCGCACGGTGCGTGTCCGTCGGCAAAAAAAAGACAAAAAATATACAGGTAAATAACAAGTTTGATTGTTTAGATGTTGGTTTGGCTCTAAAAAGAGCCGTTGTGTTCATTGAGTGTTTTTTGAACCTACAAGTAAGTACCGATGCAGAGTCTAAAGTTCAAGAGGAATACTCTGTTCCCCTCATTTGTGAAATGTACACCGTCTCCTCTATAAATGCCTTGCATGTTGGAACGCAAGTTGTTGTGGTATATAGAACCCATACCATAGTCTCTGAGGAAAGCAGAAACAGACTTATTCACATGTTTCCTTGCTTTCTCAATCTGTGGACAATATTGGTTGGACCAGTTCCATTTTTGCCTTTGGCATATATTAGAATATACAAAGGCAGTTTGTGGAAAAAGTGGCATCAATTGCCCAAAGGTGTCCTTTAAAAGCCTTTCCAGACCTACCCCAGTCAAAGTGCCTAGGTCATTGCCACCACAGTGCACAATTATGAGGTCAGGGTGTGGGAGATGCAAAAAGGATTTTACCAATGGCATCAATTGGTGACATTCAATTCTCTCTGGCTAATCCACATAATATCCATATTTGGTAAATCAAGGTTGAGAAAGCATCTATTTGCTGCATACCTTTCAGTCCAGAAAATATAGCTGTGTCCTACAATCCACACTCTAAGAATTTTGAAGAGAGATCTGGTTGTTCTCAGATGGGCTCTGGAAATGAAATGACAGTTTGAAAAGTAGAAGTTTAGAAAAAAATGTAAATGAGATTTAGTCCACTTGAAAAAAAAGAAATGATTGGTGGTTTCTGAAAATTCAACATTGAAAACTAGGGTGCATGCTAATGTTTTTTTAAAGGAGAAATGGTAATGGTTGAGAACAATTCATTGAAAGGAACATTGCACAGGATAAGCTGGTATATTGATAAGTCAAACACCCTTGCTGGTTTGGTTTACAACATTTTGTGATGAACTTTTCAACTGTGTGTTCAGTTAGGTGTTCTATGGAGTGGTACCATGGTAACAGGCAGAGAGAGCAGTGGGGGAAGGTTGAACATTATGTGATTTTGAAAGTGTAGAAATGTATAACCAATTAAAATGTTAGTTTGGTTTTGAATTGGTGTGGGAAGAAATTTCATTGGTTATCTACATGAATATGTATGGAAAATGAAAGGGAAGCAATGCCTTTCTATGGTTCCAGTGACTGGTGCACAATTCAGAGATTCTGCTTAAGAAAATCTGGTGTGTGATTGACACTGTTCTAAATCTACAAAAGCATTTTTAAAGGTGAGTTGTAAATTTGTAAGGGGATCTATGTTGTGCACTTTAAGTTAATAAGTAAAATGTGTTCTGATGTGGAAGCAGGAGTTTATTTGTATAGAGTCTGATTCTGAATTTGTCTGCTTTGGGAAAAACATTGTGATAGGAGCATTTGGTATGTTATTGTGTTTGAGGAGATATTTTTTTGCAGTACAGTGCTGTTGTTTTAAATGTAGAGTGTGTACATGAAGTGGTCTAACCACTTAAACACTTGTATATCAGGGTTAGAATTCTCAGATAGTCTTCTTGCAGTCTAGTAAACATTCTGGGTGTGCTGCACAAATGCCATTGAAAATCTTTCAGTAGCAGATAGTAATCATTTCAGTGCATTGCAAGGGATACTGTCATTTGTCTAAGATCACACTGTGAGACAGTATTCATTTCAGAAAATTGTGGCAGAATAATTTGCTTAGTTGATGTGTTTAAAAATATGGGAATACATGTACTCAGGAAGTGAGTCAGGCTTTAGGACATGTAGTGCTAGAAAGTCCAATGCAGTATGTGTGTCAGGCCTCTTAATTCTCAAATAGTCTCCATGCTGTGTAGTAAAGATCCTGGGTGTGCTGTAGAAATGCCATAGCAACTCTCTCTGTAGCATGTAGTAATCATTTCAGTGAATTGCAAGGGATATTTTTATTTGTGTAGAATCAGAATGTGAGTCAGTGTGTTTTTGGGAATATTGTGACAGAATCACTTGCTCGGTGCATGTGTTTGCAAACATTGGAATTCATGTACTCATGGAGTGAGGTAGGCTTTAGGACATGCTGTGCTTTATATTCCTAGCCCCTGCATGATACCATACACTGCCCAAACATAACTACACTGCTCTAAACTCAGAAATAACAGTCCCACAATGACCCCTTAAACTGCCCTAACACCACTGCACTGTCCTAAACCCTGAAACACCATCCCTAGCAAAACCTGCTAAACTCTTTCAACACTACTGCACCACTCTAAACCCTGAAACACCATTTTCAGCGAATGCCCCTATAATGTTGAAACACCACTGCACTGCCCTAAACCCTGAAACAGCACTCCCTGCATGATCTCCTAAACTGCCTGAACACTGCTGCTGTGCCTTAAACTCTGAATAAACACCCCCTGCTATAACCCCTACATTGGGTGAATACTACTGTAGTTTTCTAAACCCTGAAACAGCACTCCCAGCAAGACCCTCTTTCACTGTAGTAATCATTTTACTGAATTGGAAGGGATACTGTCATTTGTCTAAGATCACACTGTGAGTCAGTATTCATTTCAGAAAATTGTGGCAGAATAATTTGCTTAGTTGGTGTGTTTAAAAATATGGGAATACATGTACTCATGAAGTGAGTCAGGCTTTAGGACATGTAGTGCTAGCGCGTCTCGTGCTTGGGTCTGGGGGTCTGTGGCGATTACCCAGATCGTTGGTGAGAAATTAATATCTGTACCAGTCTACACATCTATGGGCATTGCGTGAATGAATCTACGGATGCAGTCAACAAATGCGACAAAGGCCTTTGATTGAAGACGAAGATAGTTGCATTTGTTGACCGCGTCCGTAGATTCATTCATGCAACGCCCATAGATGTGCAGACTGGTACAGATATTAATTTCTCACCAACGATCAGGGTAATCGCCACAGACGCCCAGACCTAAGCACGAGACGCGCTAGTCGCGTAGCCAGGCATCACCGGCTTTCCAGCCAAGACCGGGGAGTTTTGAATATACATCCAGGTTGCTGCTCGCTCGCCTGACTGGAGCCCATGGGCCCTCCCCGTTTTTTACATTCTTCTATCACTCGTTGCCACACCCAGTGTAGTGGTAACTCTGGTGCCCTACCCTGACCCCCACCCACCCCCATCACCTGTCCTGAGGAAGACACCACAGTAAGGTTCAAGTGGACCTACACCACAAGGGGTCGAAACATCAACTTACTCTCCTTTGTACATTCTACCCAAGCTCAACAGAACATTCGTGACTGTGGACTTATTCATTGGGATAGGAGATCATTTGTTTAGAATTATTATTTGTTATTATGCTCATGTGTTATTGTTGTGTTTAGTTATATGCATTTACTCTTGTTTATGTCATTGCCTCATGCTGCCTCATCTGCTGCCACAAGCCTCTCCATTCCTTTATGACGTTACTACATTCTGTACTGGAACTGGAGGCTCTGGTGGCAGGTGTGACAGTTGCTGGCAGGATCGTGATTTGAGCAGACGTACCCTCTGGTGTTAGGGTAACTTAATAAACTATATTGAACTTACATGAAGTCTTCGTTTCATCTCTACAATTTGGCGACGTTGGGAGCCCTGACACCTGCCAGAACCCTCATTCAGCGTGCTGTTTAATCCTGCAAATTTTTTTCATGCCGAGGGTCGTCTAGTATTCAAGATTGTCAATACTTCGGAGAGCACCGGAAGTATTCTCCATCCTGCTGACTGCCCTGGCTAGGGCTGACCTTTCCAGATCCTCAATCCTCGCATGTCATTGATGGTGGAAACAAGGCTGGCCATCCTCACAAAACGGAAACTGAAGTGAGCTGATGTAAACAGCGGTCGCGTCTTGCCAGTCTTCCACTGTGTCCGGTCTTTGAGCAGCGTTTGCCCTCTAACCGCTTCAAGACCACTTCAAAGACGGGTCGAAGAATCCATATCGTTAAGGAGGCAAGAGGGCTAATGAGGATCACTTCTGCGATGCTGTGACAGACCGGTGAGAGCGTTGCTGAGCGTTGCTGTACCTTCTTGCTGAAGGCAAATTGTACTTTCGGTGCGCCTGAGGGAAATTTCGCCTCAGTGCGATTTATGCCTGCGCAATTCCCGCCCACCTGAAATCCTGTCAGGCTTTTCTCTGTGCGTCATTACGTCAGTGGAACGCAAACGCAGATTCACGCAGGGCGGCCATTTTGAATACTGCACTTCTAGTGATATTGACGCGTGTTTCCTACCGGTGACACGCACAACACTTTCATTAACAGATTTTGACAAGCGTGTTGCTAGCGGTGACACGCACACCAAGTCCTTCTTTGAAAACGTCAGCGAACTTCTTCTGGGGGCATTGTCGCGTTACCTATTTACCGGTGACACGAACACCTTATTTCTTTGGCTACGCTTTTAGCAAGCACTAAATATTGGCTATTAAATTAGAAAGCGTGTCGCTAACAGGGATGTCTCACTCGGGTGCTCTCTCCATTTAGGCACACACCAGTTCTACCCCCGTTCACCTTCTCTGGTTTCCACGTCTCTTCTATTGGCCCTGCAGCCAATCACCTCATTCCATCACACCCTTCCACACTGGCCCACCTTAGCCTTCCCCATTAGCAATTTCCCTTATTCACCCCCATCCCTTTTGTTTCACACTTTACTTTATCTCCCCAGCCCTTAAGAGTCACGGGTCTACCCCGTTATTGACGAAACACGTGTCGGCTGGTTTCTTGTGAAATAAAAATTCCCCTGTTGGTCAGGGAAGCTTCTCACCAAATGAATAAAAAAGAAATAAGATAATAATATTGGAGTTCGATCTCATCCTTTCATTGAACGACACAAGACATTACCTAATAACTATTTTAGGTTGTGTGCGCTTGACTTTGCTTGCGCTAACAGGGATACGCACACCTTATTCTACTGCAATTCTGATTAACTATTCCAATTATCTTTTCAAGATAAGCGTGTTAACAGCGGTGACACGCACACCTGGTAATTCATGCTTTTCGCATTGTGGGACATAGTGCAAAACCCCCTTCTATGACACACGCATGTTTTCACCTCTAGTGCAATTTATCTTATTTAGATAAAATAATCTTTGGAGACATATCTTTATTTTGTATAAGATAAACTCCTTTAAGTACCCATGGCTTCTGCTACTATTTTGAACCTCTCTCATCCACAACCTTTTATTCCATCAACAAGTGATGACGCATCAAATGGGAAGATTGGAAGAAGTATTTTGAGAATTATATTTCAGCCATAGGGGAAGAAGAAGAGCTAACACCTGAAAGGAAGAAAAAAAAACTTTTACATTGTTTGGGGGCCAAAGCAATGAAAATATACAATCGCATCAACAAAAAACCAAGAGAAGGAGATGTTCATGTTATTGCTCTAGAAGACTTAACCATGTACTTCAAACCCACTATTTCTATTTCAGTCAACAGGTATAAGTTTTTCCAGCGCAAACAAGCTCCTGAGGAATCTATAGAGGATTTTATACCGCATTGAAGAACTTAGCACTCACTTGCAGATTTGGCACATTACATGACAAATTAATTTGTGATCAGATAGTCATGAGATCTTCCAACAAACATGTCCAAGAGAAACTATGGGCAAAAGGGGTAATACCTCTAGATGAGGTTATTGAGATTGTGAAATGTACAGAATTGACAGGTAGATGTGCCAAAGCTGTGTTACAAGAGGAAAAAACAATTACTGATGAGAAATCTACTGTTGCTAAAATAAGTTCTTCAAAAAGTTCCTACAATAAGTTACGTTCTAACAGTTTTCAAAAGAAATATTCCATCACCAGAACCAAACTGTCGGATGATAGGAAATGCTACAGATGTGGCAGTAAATACCATTTGGCAAATGATAAAACATGTCCTGCTTTGAAGCAAAAATGTACGAAATGTAGGCTAATTGGGCATTTTTCATGTGTATGTAATAGGAAACAGAGAGGAAATAGTAATGTAAAAGTAGTGATGCCTGAGGAACAAAGTGAAGCATGGTCTTCTGAAGATGATATGAATTTATTTGTATTGAACATCAATAACAAGTTTAACAAAAAAAAAACCTATGTGTCTTTTAAATATTGGAGGTGTAGATATCTCAATCTGTGTGGATTCGGGGTCTCCTTACACCATCGTAAATGAGAATGTGTGGTTAGAAAAATGTGTCCGTGTTATAGGCAGAGAGTTAATGAGTCCTGATATATGTCCTAGAATGTACACTGGGGAACCTATTGAGATGTTAGGGTTCAGGACCTATTGAGATGTTAGGGTTCAGGGAGTTGCAATTTAACTTCAAATCACGACAAATGCAGGGCAAATTATACGTCTCCAAAGTTGGTCCCTCTGTGTTAGGCTGGATCGACCAAGGAGAATTAGGTATAATGTTGGACCCGAACAGCCCTGATCCCGTACTAGTTTTACAAACTGAGGAAGATTACGAGAGCATCATAGTCAAAAGGTTTCCTATGGTTTTCTCTGATGAAATAAGGAAGCTGAAGGGATTTGTTCATGAAATAAAACTCAAGGAAGTGCGGTCCCTTGCATACACAAATCCAGAAACCTCCCATTTTCAATCATAGAGGAAGTGGAAGAAGAGCTTATGAGACTACAGAAGGCAGGCATCATTGAACCAGTGGGATCAGCGGAATGGGTATCTCCCTTAGTTATCGCGAAGAAGCCCAATGGCAAACTCCGCCTATGTGTGGATCTTCGCGATCTAAATAAAACATTTTGGTGGACCAATTCCCCTTGCCTAGAATCAGCGAAATGTTGGCCCACACTAATGGAGCTAAGTGGTTTTCCACAATTGATTTAAGTTCGGCCTACCACCAGGTGGCACTTCATCCCAAATGTAGGAATCTCACTACTTTTATAATACCGTTGGGATGTTTTAGATTCAGAAGAGTACCATTTGGACTGGCCTCGGCTGCGGCCATGTTCCAAAGATTGATGAGCAAAATCTTTAAAGGAGAAAAAAATCTTTGGATTTTTTCAAGACAATATAATGGTGACAGGTGCAAACAAGAAAGAGCATGATGAGAAACTTAATAGAGTCCTAAGTACACTTGACCTTCATGGTCCGCAATGTAAATTTGCCACTAATGAAGTCACTTATTTGGGGCATGAAATTAATGGTAGTGGCATAAAACCAAAAAAAGAACTTCTTGCTGCCATTAGAGAAGCCCCTTCACCCAAAAACAAAGAGGAAGTAAGAGCTTTCTTAGGCCTCTCTGAATTCTATACCAAATTCGTACAACATTTTTCATCTAAAACATTTCCTTTGAGAGAACGTATCAAACAAAATAACAAATTTGTGTGGGATACTGCCTGTGAGGAAGCTTTTATAAAAATTAAGAACGATATCTGCATGGCCCCACCCCTCCAAGGTTTTAATCCCTCACTCCACAGCATTGTAACCACAGATGCTAGTGGAACTGGTTTAGGTGCTGTTCTGAGCCAGATTACTGAGGAGGGAAAAGAGGTAACTGTAGCTTTTGCTTCACGTTCGATTACACCTACAGAAGGGAGGTACTCTGTGATTGAGCGTGAAGCACTTGCATGCGCTTGGGGTTTGGAGCACTTTAGACAATATATATGGGGATTTAAGATTACTCTCAGAAGCGACCATAAGCCCTTAATCAAAGTGCTTTCCACCAAAGGCCTGCAGGGTGCCTCTCAACGTCTTGCAAGATTTTCAATGAGACTGTTGGATTTTAATTAGGACGTAGAATACTTTCCTGGTACCAGGGACAGAGTGGCAGACTGTTTAAGCCGCTTACCCCTACCCAACACTAATGATCAAACCTCTGACATTGAAACATTTTGCATTGCAAACATCATTGACGAAGTACCTTGTATATCACATAATGATTGGTCTACTGCTATGGAAGGAGATGTTATTCTCCTTGACGTAAAGAGATATATAAGAGAAGGCTGGCCTGCAAAAAGATGTATTCCCAAACACCTGTACACCTTTTGGGAACTCAAAGATGAGTTATCCATCAAAGGGGATTTGATACTGAGGAATGGTAAAGTCATTCCTCCCACCTCCTTACGCACAACTTCTTGAAATATGTCATGAGGGCCACCTTGGCATAGGAAAAACTAAAAGTAGAGTCAGGAACTCGTATTGGTGGCCAGGGTTTGATGTAGAGATTGAAAGAAGTGTCAGAAACTGTGTGGTATGTGAAAATTCAGATAAATCACAACACACACTTAGACCACCCCTCCAGTCACTTTCGTGTCCCACCATGCCATGGGTCAGACTGGGCATTGATATCTGTGGTCCCATCTCGGAACATGGGGAACAAATGTTTAAGTTCTGCGGGGGGTTTGTGAGTGTTCAGAAATGAAATGGCGCACAACAGGTAATGGTTGAGTCAAAAGAAATGTTAATTGTGGTTGGTGCGACTGGATCAGAGAAAACCCTAACCTCTGAAAACAAGGATGGCAAAAAATGTCCTGCCTTGTAGTAAATTATAAGCAAAGTCCGATGCACACAACAAAATATGTGTGATGTGATTGATCACAAACACGTAGCAAGGATGGAGTCGTACAAATGTGTTCTTATTGTGTCGTTTTATTGGAATACAATAGTTGGAACATGAGACCAGCCAACACGTGTTTCATCAAAAAGGGTGATAACCCTTGACTCTTCAGGGGTGGGGGTGACATAAAGGGGGAGAAAAAGGTGGATGATGACGTGTAAATACGACAGAACACATTACACGGTATACAAGAAGGGAAAGGTGTAGGCCAGTGGTTAGAGGGAAACCAATGTGTGTGTGACAAACCGAGAGGTGAGGTGAGGGGAAACATGATAGTGACATTGTGTGGGTGATGAGAGCATAGGAAAACCCAAGGTGGCTGTGAAATCAAACTATGGTATAATAACAACATAGTCACTGAGGCGAGAAATACACACGAATATTTGCGTATGTATGCATGATGTGAGTAAAGGGAGGAAAAACAACCAGTTGGGTAAAGAGGAATGAAAAAGCACAAAAGGAGGAGAAAGCTCCAATAGGAACCATCTGCGCCTAGGTAGGGTTATTGTAACATGTAATACAACCAACATTATATGCAAACATCTGCAAAGCACCATGGGGAACAAATGTATCTCATTGTCCTGATAGACCATTTTTCAAAATGGCCGGAGGAGGAAATTGTCCAGAACACGGAGGCCAAGACAAACGTCAGTTTTTTACGGAGACTATTCCTTAGAGAAGGCCTTCCTAAGTGTTTGGTTTCAGATAATGGCCCACAATTCTTATCTACATGCTTCAAAACATTCCTTAAAGAAAACAGAATTTCCCACAAGACCACTTCCGTGTACCATCCTGCTGGGAATGGGGCTGTAGAAAGATTGAACTGGGTAATTAAAGGGGTAATCCAATTAGCCAACCAAAACAATCTTTCATGGAGGAAACAACTCATTAAGAATCTATGGGCGTTACGAGTTACACCTTGCGAATCCACAGGTACAAGTCCTTTTGTTTTACTTAGAGGTAGAACTCCTATCACCAAAGATACTGTGGGTTGGTCCACTCCTAAGAGAGTTTGTTGGTCTCCTGCCAAGGTTAGAAAAAGCATTGTAATGTCTCAAACAGTCAACAAGAAATACTATGACTTAAAACATGCATGCAAAGAAAATGTCATTCAAGTAGGTGACATTGTCAGAGTTAAAAATCAAAGCTCATTGGTAAAGGAAAAAGTCGTTTTTCACAACCTATGGAAGTAAAGAATGGCAAAATTTGGCATTTTTCATCATTATAATTGTGCGGGATGGGGGTCTCGCCCTCCGTTATCACCAATGACAACCGCGGTGGTTCTTCTTCTCGAGACTACGAGTGGATTCTGGATGGTGATGCCGGTGGGGGTGATAGAGCGCGCAGGTCACCCGGCTCAGAGTTTACCAGATTTTCACGCACTTGGGCCCATGTCGTGATTTCCAAAAATACAATTTTATAAGCCGGGCGATTTTACACGCCACTATCAGTATTCTATGAGTGTTTCCTGTAACACAATTACCATAGCACCTGACTTACCACAGGCACTTACTCTTCCTGACGGATCAGGAGCTTGAGGACAGGTGATGATTCTTCCAGGAAATACTTAATTTTGTTCCCACAACATTAGTTTATACTTTTCTGAATGACCACAGACACCTGAGGCGTTTTAAGGGTTTTTATATAGAAATTGAAAACTTAAAGTGACAAAATGATGAGGCAAATGCTGATAAGAACATCAATAAGCAGAATCAAAAATATTATATAACTGTGAATGAGGGACAGTACCATTTAGGGCAATAGAGTTTTCTAAAGGGCAAGGGTAACAGGGAACATGCTATTCAGTTAGGCTTAAACTAGGGACGATAGATTCAAAATACATTAGTTGGTGAATTTCTATAGCGTATAAGTGATTCAAACCCTAATCTTAGTCTGACTAACTTAGATCCTAAATATTCATCACACTTTATTTAAGCAAAAACAGTTTCAATATGCCTAAAGGAAAGGGGAAAAATGGAACATGCTAATAAGCAATTTTCAAATGCATCTGTAGAGTAGAGAGAAATATCATGGGCATAGAGGCTTTATTAAGAGCAGGAAGGAAAGGACAGTAAGCGGACACCCACAGGTATATTTACCTAAGACGGGAATGAGGACTAACCCTGGCCACGGGTCAGCTTCGGGAAAGGACAAGGACAAGGACCCTCAAGGATATAGGATGCCAGTAGGTGAGCAGGTACAGCTCACGGAAAATCAGGACAGGATACCCCTCAGGATTTGGGTCAGGACTGGGCTCACCAAAGGGCACGACCAACCCCCACAGCTTCGGATGCAACGCCTGCGTTACCCCCTCACTGCACGGAATCCGCCAATAACCCCGATTGGGTTCTCGAATCTCCCAGCAAAGTGCTTCGCCAGCACTCAAGACTACTTCCACCCCGTGGAGTTTGGTGGAAAATTCGGACAGAGCGCTCCGCAGCTCTCTGTATCAATCACCTATAGAGTCGTGGGGTCGGTGACAGGTCAGCTATTCAGACAAGTTGGACAATTTCTCCCTAACTAACTAGGCTAGTTATACCCTTCTTGGTTCCCCAGACCACCCACAAATGTTGCAAATGACAGGGTCCCAACTTATGATTGGTCAGGAGAGGCGATTAGGTCACTATTACCTCCTAAATTCCATGTTCCCACAATGAATATTTAATTTTTCATACCCGCCCCCTGCGTTCATGTTCCCAGGCATAGGAATATGGAAAAACAATAGGTGTATACAGATGACAGAAACAATGTAGCAAATTTTAGGTAGATAGCAGCATCTTCTCCCAGGACCTAGGTAGGTTCCCAGGCGCATCTTGCTTCAGGAGCCAGCTGGCTGAGATTTGCTTTTGCGCAGTGTGGGTTTTCCCTCATCATGTGACAGGGTCGGATTGAGTTTCAAAATGGAGTCGGTTTCCGTCACCCCGGCCCATGTATGCGTGGTACATGAAAAGCAAGCGAAAACAAATTAATAACATGGAAAAATAGAATACACTGTACACCATAATAATCTACTCTGTACCCCTTACTTCATAATAACTATAGTGATTAATGTTTATGCGAAAATAGATAGAAATGCCAAGCAGCGTATGCAAGCAAGATGCATGGTTATAAACAAGCGGCCATGTCAGCTACAATGCGCATGAGCGAACTTCTCCCTCCAAAATCTGCGAGTGCGTCACATCACGTGGGTATGACCGACGCATGCGCAGACTAAATTTCTGCGAAGCGGCCATTCTGTAATATGCAAGCGGTGTTATGGTTAATAAACACATATGCAAGCATCTCTAGGACATGCGCGAGTACTGTAAAAGGTGCAATATTAATGACGAACAGGGGTGTTTAGTACTTTTACAAGCTAACGAGGTTCATGAGAAGGAGCAAGTCGCATAACATGCGAATTCTCACTCCATCGATCCCCTCTTTGATGATATTTACTATCATCACTATTAATGGAAACAGATGCCACTTTCAAGTTTCTCACATCTCATTCATCTCTATCTCAACAAATTTATTGCTAAGCCGTTTTTCTGCAGCTTTATTTGGATGGGTTTCTTTAGCCTTTTTATAGATCTGGTTCCTCAATTCTTCTAATTCGAGTTCATCCACATTCCGTTTCACTCCTCTCCTATTTACCGTGTACTTTTTTTTGCACTTTTGACATTTGCAGCAAATTATGATAATAAACACAATCAGACTTATTCCAGCTATTGGCATCAGTATCTTTCCTACTAGACTACGGCCTATGTTAGTGAACCAACTACCTACAGAAGAGAGACCATCAGTCAGTCTTTTCCAGGCACTATCAACCTCTAATGGTTTGAGTTGTTTTTCCAAATTAGTTATGTTTTGTACATATTTCTTTATTTCTACACTTTTATCTGGAATGTAAGTGCAACAATGTTGCGCCTTCAGCATTCTACAGACGCCGCCCTCTTTTGCCAATAAGGTATCAAGAGCAAGGCGATTTTGTAAAACCATTGATCTGATCGCAACCATTTCAGTATTGACCAGCAGGAATCCAGCAGCAGTGTCAGTTGATAACCGATCCACTACTGTAGACAATTTGCAGATACGGTGAGTATTCAGAACTACCCCCATTCCAGGTATCAGTGCACTAAAAATATCACCTATGATTTCACCTACACTCTGACGTTTACTACGCACTAAGCCATTAGTGTCTTCATTGCTTCCAGCAGCGTTATTCACATGGTATATTTTCGGGAAGACAATGGCAAAATAGCAGCTTCCATACCAGTGATCCGGCAATTTGAAATAAGCCTTGTTTCCACATATATAATAAATTCCGGGAAACACAGGTTCTGACCCATTTTTGAAACCCCAACCTCCAATTACATTGTAATTATGTTCGCATTCGCTGGAACCGATGAATACATTGTTATAGTAACTAGTCTTTTCTCTATGAAGACAGAGTTTCCCCTTTCGTTCAAAATCCAACAACAGCGCAGGATTAGCTTCGCCATTTGAGGTGCCCTCCATGTTTTCAGCCCATTTAGGAGTTTGCTGTGTCTTATCATTGGCCTTTCTTTGGAAACTCTCCCTTCTCTTTTCTGCCATTTTCAAGAACATCTTTTCTTGCTCATGCAATGAACAAGTCAAATTATCTCTGCGAGCTTCATTTAAATCTATGTCACCTATAGTCAGAAAGTATTCTCCCATGTAACGAGTCACCTCACTGCTGACATGCACAAGATTCAGGTGTCCCCGAATAGGCAGTTCAGAAAAAATCATGTCAGTGTTTGAATAGTAGTACTGTAAAGTGCTTCTATAAAATAAGCTTGCTAATATACTACAGGAAATTCCATAGGTCAGGGGTAAGTGGTGATAGGTCACGCCTTCAGCTACAGAAGTAGGTAGCTTCATGCAGACATAACAATCTTCTATTTCCATAGCTTCTACGTAATGCACTAAAAGATTTGCAAAGACATTTAAATGTGATCGGTTTCTCATGTGATGAAAATGTAGTCCTTCCTCATCTGGTGCTTCTAAGTCAGATCGTGTTTGTCTCAGGCTGACTGAATTTTCACGTCTTTCTACACTTTGTGGTGTTTCTTCAGTATGTACAACTTCTGAATCTGGGGCCATCGGTTTAGTAGGGTATAGGTTAGTATCTTTACTTATCATAAATGGTATAAAGACTGTTAGTCCTATCCATATTACTATAACTATTGCTACACTGCATAAGCATAAGCATATCTTACAGCATGTTTTGCAACAATTCCCTCTAGGTCTTCCATTTCCATTTGAATCAGACATTTTTGCTTACAGGTGGCTTTCCAACCCCTCTTTGTTTCTTTTTACAAGAGGCTCACGCAGTTCCACTTTTCAGGGTGGGTCTTCTACCTCAGAGCTCTGATCCTCGCTGGAATTGTGATCGCTTCGGTCACTTTCTTCGGTGTCATCAATCTCTTCCAATACCAAAAAGGTCCATTCAGGACTTTGATAGTTTTTGTTTATTTTCTGAGTTCTGGTACTGCGTCTATTTTGCTGAGCTCCGTCTCTTTGTCTTTCACTAGCAGCTCTTTTCCGGTCTTCAATTTCTCTTCTACAGTTTTCAGTCTTAGCTTCAATCTCTTTATATATTTTGGTCTCTCCTTCTTCTTGAGCCTTTTAGTGGTCGAGGACACTTGCCCTTCCTCGTGAACCCTCTTGTTCTCACTCCGTTGTGGCACTACTGTATTGGCACTGTCTTTTTCTTTTCCTGTCTGACTAGGTCCAGGTCTTTCATCTGTTTCTTCTGCCTGGTCTCTAAGCTGGCCTTGTTCAGGTTGGTTCTGTGTTTTTTCTTGGTTTTCAACCAGTTTGGACTCTGGCTCCTGAACACTTTCGTCTATTTCTATCTGTTCCTGTTCATGGACGTCGACCCCTTGATTTTCTTCCGCATGAACTTCAGCTTTAATCACTATCTGTCCCTTTC
This sequence comes from Lissotriton vulgaris, assembly GCF_964263255.1. Classification (NCBI taxonomy): domain Eukaryota; kingdom Metazoa; phylum Chordata; class Amphibia; order Caudata; family Salamandridae; genus Lissotriton; species Lissotriton vulgaris. The sequence continues at coordinate 812,552,386 of NC_141696.1, read as the reverse complement.
CAATTTCCGGAGTCTCTGGAGGAGTGTCGAGAACTTGGTCTGTCCCTACTTGGCCTATTTCCTGATCAGGTCTGATGTGACTCTCGTTGACCTGACCTTCTTCTTCTAGTCCTGTCTCACCCTCACTATCCCACTCTCTATCTAGGTAGGAATATTTTCTGGTTCTTATTGGATCAAGAATCAGGTCGTCAGCTGGAAACCACTCGTCTTGGCTGGGGCTCGGTAGTATTACATCAGCTAAATCCGGATCCTCGTCTGGAGTCTCCTCAGCTGCACCACCTTCAGCCTCACCCGCCTCTTCTTCGGTTACCTTCTTGGTATGGCTGGCATGAATCCACTTCGGCACGCCAGCACACTTTACAGCAGTGGTAGTTACAAGGATCACTTGCCTCTTTTTCCCCCACTTTGGTCCAAGGCAACTCTTCCGGGTGTGTTTCTTCAACACCACCCAATCTCCAGGTCTTAGTTTATGGGCTGGAGTGGTTGGCCATTCAGCAGCAGTCTCTCCAATCTGGTGAGAGATAGAACGCACTTGGTCACCCAGCTGCCTGCAGTATTCTAGCACCAAATCATCAGAAATACTCAGCAGTTTGTGTCCAGGTACCCATGCCTGTCGCATCACTCTTCCCATTAGTACTTCATGGGGGCTCAGGCCTGTCTTTCGGTTTGGGATGCTCCTCAATCCCATCAAGACAAGGGGCAAAGCTTCTATCCAGTTCAATTTTGTTGTATCACACATTTTTGCCAATCTTGACTTTATAGTGCCATTCACTTGTTCCACTATTCCAGAAGCCTCTGGACGATACGCACAGTGCAGTCTAGGCTCAATCTTGAATGCTGTATATAGTTCTTTTAGAATATCGTTGGCAAAGTGCCCACCCCGGTCTGTTTCAATTGTCTCTGGAAAACCGAATCTAGGTATTAGCTCTCTGAGTAATAATTTAGCCACTGTAATGGCATCGTTTTTCTTGGCGGGGTAAGCTTCCACCCACCTTGAGAATAGGCAAACTATTACCAAGACATATCTGTATCCTCTACACATGGGCAACTGTATAAAATCTGCCTGCAATCTGACAAAGGGGCCTTCTGCCTTTCCAATTGTGCTTTGCTCTACCACAGTCCTTTTTCCCGCATTGAACTGTTGACACACCAGGCACCTCTGGCAGAGCACATCCGCGATATTCCTGAACTTTGAATTGTAGAACACCTTGTCAAACACACGGCACATTGCATCTCTTCCAATATGGGTATCTCCATGAATCATCCGAACCATTGGGTCAGCCATACTGTCTGGCAACACAGGCACACCGGTCTTATCAACCATGATACCATCCCTTTCCCTGAGTTGACATTCCTCAGTTTCCCATCTGAGTTTTTCATCCTCACCTGCTGCCTGCTGCAACTCTCTCAGTTCCTTCCATGTAGATACATTCTCAAACACCATAAGTTGGCAGCTGTTTCCGCCCCCCCATAATTGGATATTCAGGGACATTTTATATCGGGCACAATATTGGGCAATTTGGTCTGCGTATCTGTTTCCGGCTGTCACTTCATCCTTTCCAGATTTGTGAGCAGCACATTTGACTACTGCCAATTCTTTGGGCAATTGGATTGCTTCCAATAGGGTTTGCACCACCTTTCCATTTCTGATGGGGGTACCTGAGGAAGTCATGAATTCTCTTTGTAACCATAGCTGGCCGAAGTCATGAACAACCCCGTAACCATATTGACTGTCAGTGTATACGGTTACTCGTTTGCCTTTCCCTTGTTTACAAGCTCTGGCCAATGCGATGAGCTCGGCCACTTGCGCAGATTTTACTTCACTCAAATATGATGCCTCTAGGGTGGATTCCAGAGTGACTACAGCATAGGCAGCACTTAATCCACCTTCCTCATGTCTCAAGCAGGAGCCATCTACAAACATCACTATGTCCTCCATGGGGAGGGCCGTTTCTTTTATATCAGGGCGAGGTTTTGTACTAAACTCAGTTAGGTCAATGCAATTATGTTCAATTTCCTCTTCCACTTCTGCATTTTGGGAAAGGGGCAACAGTGTTGCAGGGTTTAAAATGTTGCATCTGGAGATTATTACATTTTCTGCACCAATAAGAATTCTCTCATACTTAGTCAGCCGACTAGGAGTGAGATACTGGGTTTTGGTTCGGGTTAGCAGGATCACGACTGAATGTGGAACAAAGACCGTTACAGGATGTCCCATGACAATGTTTTCACTCTGTTCCAGACTTGTGCATGTGGCAGCTACTGCCTTCAGACACCCGGGAAGCCCAGCAGCCATTGGGTCCAGGGTGGCCGAAAAATAGGCCACAGGACGTCTAGTCAATCCGTGCTCTTGGGTTAGGACTGAGAGTGCACAATTGTCTCGTGTATCACAAAATAATTCAAAGTTCTTAGAGTAATCAGGCATTCCTAGTGCAGGAGCAGAGCACAGACAGTTTCGCAATTTTATCCAAGCTGTCATGCTTTCATCATCCCAGGTGACTGGATCGTCTGCTCCTTTCTTGGTCATTTTTATCAGAGGTTTGGCTAGAACAGCAAATCCCACAATCCACTGTCTACAGTATCCCACCACTCCTAGGACCATTCTGACTTCCTTCTGGGTTCTGGGTAATTCCATATCTCGAATTATTCTAATTCTTTCTGAAGTGACTCTTCTGATTCCTTTCTCTATTTGGTGTCCCAAGTATTTTACTGAATCCTTACAAAACTGTAATTTGTCCGGTGATACTTTATGTCCTCCTCTGCCCAAATGATTCAGCAGGGCAATGGTATCAGTGACACAGTCGTTTTGACTTTTAGACGCCACTAGAAGGTCGTCTATGTACTGAACCAGGACAGACTTCTTGGGTAAAACTAAAGATTCAAGGCATCTTTTTTAAGATCTGATTAAAGATAAGATTGAGGGGCTTTCTGTGTACCCCTGGGGGACACGATTCCAAACATAGACATGACTGTCAAACTCAAATGAGAAAAGAAATTTGCTGTCTGGATGCAATGGGATGGAAAAGAATGCGTGACACAGGTCTATGACAGTGAACCACTCTGCATTCCAAGGGATCTGATACAGGATCACAGCAGGGTTTGGCACAATGGGACAACAAGGTACAACAATCTGATTTACCTTCTGCAGGTCCTGCACTACCCGGTACTTTCCGCTAGGCTTTTTAATTCCAATTATAGGCGAATTTCAAGGACTGCTCATTACTTCCTGTATTATGTTTGCCTCCAATAATCTGTTTATTTCGAGTGCGACCCCAGCTTTCACCTCCGCACTCATCTTATACTGTCTTGTTTTTGGGTAGATTGCATTGGGTTTAATGGCTATTCTGACTGGGTCCACATTTGCCATTAATCCTACATCTCTCCCGGTAAAATCCCATACCTCCGATACCACCCTTTGCTGGAGTTCTTCAGGCAAGTCGTTAATGGTTAGAGTTTTGACTGCTGTATCAGGCCTCAACAACATTAGCTTGTACAGGCCATCTTCATCTGGGGTCTGAATTTCAACACCGTGTGGTGTGCAAAAGATTGTACAGTTCATTTTGCACAACAAATCACGTCCCAGTAAATTTACTGGGCTGGAATAACAGACCACAAATCTGTGCATCTCTTTGAAATTTCCTATAGAAATCTCCATGGGTTCAGTTACAGGAGTGCTAATTATCTGATTTGATACACCCACTACTTGGATAGCTTCTCCCGAGAGGGGTAGGTTAGGAACGTCCGCTGTTCTCACAGTCGAACGGGTAGCACCAGTGTCCAACAGAAAGGTGACATCATTTCCTTCAACCTTTCCTTCAATGTATGGTCCTGACTGGTCTACCGGTAGGGATGCGCCAAGCACGCACTCCTCTTCCTCCCCCCTCAGGCCCCGTCAGTATGGTTCATCACAGAGAAATGTATCATTTAACAGGAACTGGGAGGCTGCCTGATTTCTCTCATTCTGTCCTTCCCACACTTCAACCCTCTCATTCTGTGGGGCTTGATTCTTATAATTAGGTCTAGGAGCTCTAGGTAATGGAGGTAGATTTACCTGTTGCTGATTCTTTCGTGGCCCCTCTTTCTGCACCTGTGGATTTAAACCATTTATGGGGGCATTACCAGCTTGTAAATGTGGACACTCGTCTCTCCAGTGCCCTATCTGCCCGCACCCGTGACAGGGAAACTTCTTTTTAGCCTCTTCTTTGCTCATTTTAACTTGAGGTTTCCCTCCCCCTCCAGAGTTATTGTTTGGGGCATTGCTATTCATTTTACTTAACTGTTTCTCCTGTTGCTCAGCCAATTTTACCTGTGCCCACATTACTTTCTCCTTCAGGGCCTTCTTTTTGTTCTCCATTTCATCCTCACAGTACTTATCGTACTTGAGGACATCATCTATGGGCTTTCCCTGCCAACAGATTTTATTATCTCTGATCCACTGGGATATTTCTGGTTTCAGCCCTAGCACAAATCGATAAATAAAATGAGTCATGTCTTTCATTTCAATATTATCGATGCCACTGTAGGTCTTGAATACCTGCAATAGCCTCTCATAATATGAATGGACCGTTTCATTATGGTCCTGGGTAGTCCTATCTATTCGGGTCCAATCAGTTTCCTTTGCTGCCACCTTTTTTTTCAGAAATTGTATGACTTGGTCATATTTTCTCATTACCTCTGGGGAAGGAGCTCCAGTTAGGGTGTCCCTTGGTAATTCTTCACTAGGCCAATCAACGTCTATTTTGCAATCAGTCCACAAATCTACCGGAACTACAATGTCAAAGAACCCATCCAGGTCTTTCAAGAGACACTTCTGAACTTTCACAAACCTCTCCACCTGTCTATACCATTCCACTGGCTTCTCCCTTAGTTTTGGGAAATCGTTGGTAAATGACACAATGTCATGACGGGACCACGGGACATGTACATATTTCCCACCTGGCACTTCTCTCATGGGATACAGTTTTTCTGCTTGACCTACTTCTTTTAGCACAAATTCAGAAGCTTTTGGTTTAGCCCTACTCTCTTCCTTTTTCTTTGCACACCTGGTTTTCCACTTATCCAGGTCTCCCCATTTCTGCAGTACGTTCAATAATTCCTTTATCTGAGTTCTTTTTCCTGACACATTCATGTTTTCTAAATCTTTGTCTGAAAATTCTGCCCTGTATGGTTTCTGCAGAACTTTGGATCGACTTACATCAATCCCCATATCTGCAGCAGCGTCCATTAGTTTTTCATGGAGCACTCTAGTATTTCGGGTAAGACTTTTGCTGATAAACAGCAACTCTTCTTCGCTAAGAGTGTTTAATCTGTCCAGTCCCACATTCCCTGCCATTAATTCCTCTATTTCTATTCTTAATCTGTAAATATCCAAAGGTTTGGGCAGGGAAGTTTCTCGATCCATGTCTTTAGTCCATCTATCTAGTTCCTCTGGAGTCACCACTGTGGCACTCCGGATTCCTGATGTAGTTTCGATTAGGACTTCTTTGGCCTGGGTCCGACTCCTTGACCGAGATACACTGGTACTTGGCTCTCTTATGGGCAAATCCATTAGGGAGATTACAGACTCACATTCGCTGGCCCGGTCATCTACGATAAGTGGCTCTTTTCTGGGGGGAACTGGCATTGGAGTAAGGACTGGAGTTTTAGGACTAGCCTGCCTATCCCCATAAAGGGGTATAGCAGGACCGATAGTTACAGGGATTGTCAGGGCATCAGGACTGGGATGTATCTGAGCTATAGTCTGAATCAGATCATTTCGTTGCTTAATCAGGGCATCTCTCTCCCTTTCTTGTAACATTCTTCCTGACGAGTTATCATGCAGTATTTGAGGCACCAAAGGAGGGTATATATTCGGGGCGGTGGGGATGGCTGACCCTGGTCTATCCTCACCAAAAGGTCGGTAATTTGGGACTGCGGTACTAGGTCTACAAAACTCATCGCTATTACTGGATTTACTACAAATACCAGCTAGGTCTGTCTCGCTTGCCCTCCTACTCCTGGCATGGTGGAGAAAAGGATTTTTCGAACTCAGTGTTCCTGAAGCTTCAGCATAAGAAGGTGGATTTTTCATTAATAAATCCTCCAGATACTCATCCTCCGAGTCCCCCATGGCCATTAAAGGTCGACTTTTCTCGGCCTTTTTCCCACCTTCTTGTTCAACTACCCCAAACATCGGAAACAGTCCCTTGACCATCATATTCTGCCTCCACTGCTTCATCTTCAGCTCCTTTGTTTCCCGGTGTAATTTGGGATACCATTTACTCACCCCCTTATCCATTCGGGGCCTGTCTCGCTCTAGAGCCTCAATTTCCCATTCCTCTAAAGCCTCATACTGCGTTAGTCTGGGTCGGGGGTGTAATTCATTCATTCGAGTTCTCAAATTAAACAGGATTCTACCATTAAAAGTACCATCGAGGGGAAAAGCTAGGACTCCATCATCTTCAGTATACTTTACCCAAGTATGGTACCCTTTATCAAACATCATGAATGAGGCGGGAGTATTAGGAGGGGGAATGATTATTCCCTCCCTTGTTCTAATGGGCTTGTCTTTTTTGAAATAATTCTTTATCTTTTCGGCAAGAGACATTTTTCTCTTAACTCCGTACATATTGTGAGGTCTACCTCGGCTCATCAACTCCTTATGACAACCTAGATTCCTTGGGTCTGGTAAAAATTCAGGATACCACATACACCTCTTGAAACAGCCTACAAGCTCGGTTTGGAAAATTTTGTTTACTTTCGTGCTTCCAATGCTAATGCGTCTTTCAACTTCCAACAACCAATCAGCACTGAGATTTCAAACTCTGTCAACCAATGGGTGCGCGGCCCCTTCGTGAAACGCGGTCTCACTCTGCGGCGCTCACCCCCCCTTACAACTCTAGCTTCGCCACACACCTGCTGGCTCAACCAATGCCAGCGCGGCACGGAGTGACGTCAGCGCAGCCTTGCGACCGACTCCCTCCTTTACAAGGTAACGGAAACTTTGAATTTTTCCTAAAGTGCGAGTGCAGATTTTAGTCAACAACGTGTAACGACTGCCACTGTGCCTAAGGGTTTTAGAGAAGAAAAGAGTCTTTCTTTTACTGCAAGTAAACTACTTTTGTCTACCTTTCATTCACTACAGATAGATCCCTTTCGCCTATCCTTTTCACACAAGCAAATAGAGAACCTGCTACTCTTTTGACTAATCCACTTCTTTCGGGGATATATACTAAGTCAATTTTCACCAATGTCCTCTCTTGCTGCCACTCAAGCTCCAAGAACCTATTACTCCTACCGTCTGTGACCCTTACTAGGTGATATCACAACGAGAGTTTCACCACGGGTTTGGTAGCTAACATTTACACTTCAAATGAATTTTGAAAAAGGAACCTGATTAGCGCTTCCAGTTCTACCTAACCATGCACTAACCTCTCCCTTGACCAGTGACCTTATAGCCAAGTGGATTCTACTCACCACCTGCTATTTCTTTTCCCCGGGGATCCCCACAACATAGAACAATTACTCACAATTGGTTAGTAATATACTCAATATTGCATGAAATATAATAAACTTATTCTATGACATTTAAATGAAATTACGCTTCTTTTTATAGCAGCATATAAAATTTAGCTGCACATTTTATTTTTCACGGTTCAACAGTAACTATCTTATCTGCCTATCCTAACTAGTCCTAACCATCCTCTGCTACCAGAAAATACTGATAGAGCGCGCAGGTCACCCGGCTCAGAGTTTACCAGATTTTCACGCACTTGGGCCCATGACGTGATTTCCAAAAATACAATTTTATAAGCTGGGCGATTTTACACGCCACTATCGGTATTCTATGAGTGTTTCCTGTAACACAATTACCATAGCACCTGACTTACCACAGGCACTTACTCTCCCTGACGGATCAGGAGCTTGAGGACACGTGATGATTCTTCCAGGAAATACTTAATTTTGTTCCCACAACATTAGTTTATACTTTTCTGAATGACCACAGACACCTGAGGCGTTTTAAGGGTTTTTATATAGAAATTGAAAACTTAAAGTGACAAAATGATGAGGCAAATGCTGATAAGAACATCAATAAGCAGAATCAAAAATATTATATAACTGTGAATGAGGGACAGTACCATTTAGGGCAATAGAGTTTTCTAAAGGGCAAGGGTAACAGGGAACATGCTATTCAGTTAGGCTTAAACTAGGGACGATAGATTCAAAATACATTAGTTGGTGAATTTCTATAGCCTATAAGTGATTCAAACCCTAATCTTAGTCTGACTAACTTAGATCCTAAATATTCATCACACTTTATTTAAGCAAAAACAGTTTCAATATGCCTAAAGGAAAGGGGACAAATGGAACATGCTAATAAGCAATTTTCAAATGCATCTGTAGAGTAGAGAGAAATATCATGGGCATAGAGGCTTTATTAAGAGCAGGAAGGAAAGGACAGTAAGCGGACACCCACAGGTATATTTACCTAAGACGGGAATGAGGACTAACCCTGGCCACGGGTCAGCTTCGGGAAAGGACGAGGACAAGGACCCTCAAGGATCTAGGATGCCAGTAGGTGAGCAGGTACAGCTCACGGAAAATCAGGACAGGATACCCCTCAGGATTTGGGTCAGGACTGGGCTCACCAAAGGGCACGACCAACCCCCACAGCTTCGGATGCAACGCCTGCGTTACCCCCTCACTGCAGGGAATCCGCCAATAACCCCGATTGGGTTCTCGAATCTCCCAGCAAAGTGCTTCGCCAGCACTCAAGACTACTTCCACCCCTTGGAGTGTGGTGGAAAATTCGGACAGAGCGCTCCGCAGCTCTCTGTATCAATCACCTATAGAGTCGTGGGGTCGGTGACAGGTCAGCTATTCAGACAAGTCGGACAATTTCTCCCTAACTAACTAGGCTAGTTATACCCTTCTTGGTTCCCCAGACCACCCACATATGTTGCAAATGACAGGGTCCCAACTTATGATTGGTCAGGAGAGGCGATTAGGTCACTATTACCTCCTAAATTCCATGTTCCCACAATGAATATTAAATTTTTCATACCCGCCCCCTGCGTTCATGTTCCCAGGCATAGGAATATGGAAAAACAATGGGTGTATACAGATGACAGAAACAATGTAGCAAATTTTAGGTAGATAGCAGCATCTTCTCCCAGGACCTAGGTAGGTTCCCAGGCGCATCTTGCTTCAGGAGCCAGCTGGCTGAGATTTGCTTTTGCGCAGTGTGGGTTTTCCCTCATCATGTGACAGGGTCGGATCGAGTTTCAAAATGGAGTCGGTTTCCCTCACCCCGGCCCATGTATGCGTGGTACATGAAAAGCAAGGGAAAACAAATTAATAACATGGAAAAATAGAATACACTGTACACCATAATAATCTACTCTGTACCCCTTACTTCATAATAACTATAGCGATTAATGTTTATGCGAAAATAGATAGAAATGCCAAGCAGCGTATGCAAGCAAGATGCATGGTTATAAACAAGCGGCCATGTCAGCTACAATGCTCATGAGCGAACTTCTCCCTCCAAAATCTGTGAGTGCGTCACATCACGTGGGTATGACCGACGCATGCGCAGACTAAATTTCTGCGAAGCAGCCATTCTGTAATATGCAAGCGGTGTTATGGTTAATAAACACATATGCAAGCATCTCTAGGACACCCGCGTGTAAAAGGTGCAATATTAATGACGAACAGGGGTGTTTAGTACTTTTACAAGCTAACGAGGTTAATGAGAAGGAGCAAGTCGCATAACATGCAAATTCTCACTCCATCAGGCGTTTCTTCTCACAGGGAACACACATGGCGGTTCCTGAGGGGGAGAGCACTCCTGGCGACATTCCCAGCTTTGAGTGCAGTGGTGGTGGCACGAGTGAAGAACTATCTCAAGGTGGGGACAATGATCAGTGCACAAGAAATGCTAATGCTAGTCCTAATGGATCTGGAGAAGTAGAAGTAAGGTCCCAAAACAGTACAATGTGCAATGAACTCAAAGTGAGCAGATACGGTAGGGTTGTGAAACCACCAGCTAAGTTGCAAGATTTCGAGTGTGCTTAGTGTCTGGTTTTGTTCCCTTTTTTTCCGTCTCATCAGGTATATGTTCTTTTGTTTTTATTATTGATAAGGAGATGTGTTGTGTTTAGTTATATGCTTTTACCCTTGTTTATGTCATTGCCTCGCGCTGCCTCATCTGCTACCACAAGCCTCTCCATTCCTTTATGACGTCACTACATTCTGTACTGGAACTGGAGGCTCTGGTGGCAGTTGTGACAGTTGCTGGCAGGATCGTGATTTGAGCAGACGTACCCTCTGGTGTTAGGGCAACTTAATAAACTATATTGAACTTACATGAAGTCTTCGTTTCATCTCTACAGTTATCCAACTGTAAAGTACCAAGGTGACCACATGTGATTCACGTTAAAGCTTTTTCTCACACTATCCTTAAACCTCACAATCCACTTACCCCCCTCCCTGTCCTTCCTTTCACCCACGCCCCCCCTTCTTGGGCAAAAATTGTGATATAAAATGTGAAATTGTATGCCTAACCAATCTATATAGAGGGTGTGAATAAATAACATTCCTCTTTAAGAATATTTTCATTTTTTGAGACTGTTCGTTTAATAATTGTGTGTTTGCGAACTGGGACCCCCTCTACATGTAATGCTAAACCCTGAAACAGCACTCCCTGCATGATTTCCTACACTGCCTGAACACTGCTTCTGTGTGTTATATTCTAGGTTTGCTGTTCAAATATGTTAAACAAACTCTATGTATGTTAAGCTATACTCAAATGTTGAGCCTATGTGAATGGGTTTGTGATGTCACTGCTGTTGGAATGTTATTATTCCAATGCTTGAGGCCAACTGAGACAGATGAAGACTTCTGGCAGATGATGAGCTGTGTAGACCTTTTTCTCAACATTGAACTCATTTGAAACTTCTCCAGTATCCAGAATTTATTGAGTTTACAACATATTTTTGGTGATGAGGACTCTACACAGCTGAAGCCACGCCTATTTTCAAGATTCAAGATTCAAGATTTTCAATTAGTTTTTTTCTTCTATCCACATTATCTGCTGCATCAATTTCAAAATAGTCACCACTTTGGACTTTATCCTAAAACAGTCACCACTTTGGACTTTATCCTACTATCGTCCTCTTCAACATTCAACGCAAGCTTGGTCAACATGAGTTAAATAACTTATTCAACTATCTACTAATTTTCTTTCATCTTGACTGTTCTTTTTTTTCTCAGGACTATATATTTTTATGTCCTTAATTCTGGCAAGCATGGTTGGTTAACATTTTTCTTTTTCATTATTTAATAGGCGGTAGACTGTGGTTAATCCTTTCCTATTTGTACTCTTTTACCATTCGATCTACTTTATTGTGACACTAATGACTTAATGATTTTCCATTTTTTTTTAATGTTTTCATTCTTCTTCAACTTTAACTTCAAAAAACTTTGGAGCACCATTTCGCTAGTAAAGTAGGATTTTGAGGATGTTATTTTTCAAAATGAGGCCTACCTTACTGTTGACTCGCACTTTCTCCCCGCGCTCAGGAGACATTGCGCATTCATGCGCTCAGGATACATCGCGCTGCTGTCACCTACTCAGTTACGAGCTGCCGCCAGTGCGAGACTCTGTCTTAGTCTCGCGCATGCTCAGTCCAGTCATTTCTTCTGCCATTCACGTGGTTGGTATTTACTGTTGAGCTGCGTGCTACCGCGAGATTTTGATACTTTAATCTCGTGCATGCGCAAAGTGTGTAAAACTTGCCAACCACCAGTGTGTCAACCATTTTGTTGCTTGCCGCTTTGCCAACCACGACATCACAGTCTAATTCTGTGATTATTTCAGAATCAGAAAGAAAGCTCATTCAAGGAAGAATTCTAACAAGAACTTACAGTGTCGCTTTGGTTCTTTTTTGGACTGTGTCTTTCTGGAAAGCTCAGTTTACATCTCTTGTTTTTGACATCACAAAGGATTTTTTTTACTTCAAGACTTGAAGAGGAATGTTCTTTTATTCAAGGCAAATTTTTTTTATTTTTTTTTTAACTATTTCTTGTTCTTCAGGATATAAAGAACTGTGACTCATTCTTCAAGTTCTAAAATAATTCATTGGCGGATCAACTACTCAACACTACGGTGATTCGCACACCTGTGGACTCTCTACAAACAAGCTCTCTACAATATTGTGTTATTGTAGTTACTCTTCATTTCAAGTTGTGTTTATTTGCACCCAATTTGTGGTATTTTTGTTATTACCAGTTATGTCTTCAATGCAATCGATCAATGCCCCTCCTTCGTTCCTTGAAACTCCTGGTTAACCAGCAGTTAAGTGGGACATCTGGTTTGATGCCTTTGAAACATATTTAGGTGCCATAGGTGCCTCAAGATTTCGACCAGAGAGCAAAAAGTGTCTTCTATTACATTCTCTGGGGTTCGAAGGTAGATCAATTTTTAAGCACTTGCCAGATTTACCTGATTGGGGTGAAATATTGGATGAGTACCTGTGCACTGTAGCTAAACTTAAGGCTCGCTTTGATAAACAGCCCAATGCAATTGTGTTAAGGCATATGTTCTTCAAGAAAAAACAATCTGATAGTGAGGACGTAGATGACTACATCTCTGTTCTCAGAAAACTTGCGTCTGTATGTTTATTTGAGAATTTTACGTAACAGTTAATTCGTGATCAATTTTTTGGGAACTGTAAAGATAAACATAGACAAAAGTTACTGTCCATGGATAACCCTCCTCTTGATGAGACAATTAAGGTAGACAAAAGCATTGAAACATCCAACATATCTCTCAAGAAGTTGGAAGATAAATCGAGAGATTCTAATTCTATTAATTATGTGGGTCCATCAAAAAAATCTAAAACCACATTTGTCAAGAAAAGTGGGTCCAATTTCCCCCCCAAAAAAAATCTGACAACACCATACCTTCTAACATCTGTTTACATTGTGGTAGTTCTCCTCACACTAAAGGATCCAAATGTCCTGCTTTCAATGTCTCATGTAACTACTGCAAAGAATAGGTAATTTTGCTAGTGTTTGTTTAAAAAAGAAATTAAAAAAAAATCTGTGGCCTGTGTCTTGGAGTCCGATGACTTTGATTCTGAAGATGAGATTGTCTCGGTTGTCCGGGATCACAGTCCTCCTGATGAGTCTCACATTCCACTCACTGGGGATCCCTCTACATGTGTCGATCCAGTTGTGGAGATCAGAGTCGGTGATAAAATTATAAATTTATTAGTTGACTCTGGAGCCAGGATTACTATGATAACCCAAAAACTGTTCCACGAAACATGGGGAGAGAGAAATCTTTTTCCTCCTGATCGATCACCAGTCTCCTATGAAGGACGAAAGATCGAACTAATGGGTTTCATTGAAGATTGTTTAGTATTCAAAAGCAGGAAGATCAGGGGGAAGATATATGTGGCTGCTAAAGGACTTAATATCCTAGGGTGGTTTCACCAAGGTTGTTTGGTATGCAATTTAGACCGGGGGCAAAAGAACAAGTTATGCTCATAACTTGTGACGAAGCAAACACAAGATGGGTTAATTAGTTTCCCACTGTTTTCAGCAATGAGTTGGGAAAGATCTCAGGTGTTAAGCATAAAATTATTGTTAAAAAGGGCACCACTCCTGTTAAACACAAACTTAGGAGTGTCCCGTTTAGTGTCATGGAAGATCTTGATAAGGAACCTACTTCTTTATTGTTAGAAGGGAGTTATTGAACCTACGGATTCTTGACTCTGGTTATCACCCTTAGTGGTTGCCCGCAAACGGGATGGTAAACTGAGAGTGTGTGTGGATCTCAGGTCTCTCAACAAGGAGATCTGGGTCGACTCACACCCATTGCCCAAAATAACTGATTTGTTCTCGTGCATCAAAGGCGTAGGAGTTTTTTCTAAGCTTGACTTGGCTAGCGCCTATCATCAAATAGAGCTTCATCCAGATTCATGCTCCTTGACTGCTTTTGTCTCCCCTCTTGGTACGTTTCTTTATAAAAGAATGCCATTTGGGCTAGCCTCCGCAGCATCAGTTTTTCAGAGGGCGATGCAGAATATGTTGAGGGGTGTGGAGGGAGATCTTGTGTTCCAAGATTATGTCCTTATTTATGCTAAGAATAATGAAATTCACAACAACATCATCAGGAGAGTGCTTGAGATTTTAAAAAAATATGATGTGGTATTAAAGATTGAGAAGTGTAAATTTGCATGTGATGAAATAGAGTATCTAGGCCATCTTTTATCTAAGGATTGCATCAAGCCCAGGCAAGGTCTTATTAATGCCGTAATGGAAGCCCCTGTACCCAGTGACAAAACAGGAGTTACGTCTTTATTGGGAATATTGGAATATTATTCCAGATTTGTGAACAATTGTGCGTCCATGGTTAGACCCATCAGTAATCTCCTTAAAAGTTCCGCAAAATTTCTTTGGTCATCTGATTGTGATTGTGCTTTCAGGGAGGTTAAAAAAGCTCTTAAGGAGAGCAATGCACTGACACCTTTTGACCCGGCACTGCCTTGCTTCATTACAGTCGATGCATGCAAAAGTGGTTTAGGTGCTATTCTCACGCAAAGATCTTTTGACCAAGAATGTACGGTTGCATTTGCGTCCAGAGTTTTGAGAGGTTCTGATCAAAAAGGAAGTACTAGCTTGTTGGTGGGCTATTGACAAGTTTCGTCCATATGTTTGCGGGGAGGCATTTCAATTTAGTTACAGATCACAAACCTCTTGTATCCATATTATCATCAGGTTCAAGTAAATGTTGTACCCCTAGAATCACTAGAATGGTTAGTAAAATGTAACAGAATCAGTTTGATTTTACTCACATAGCTGGGGGTAAACATGTTAGAGCTGATTATTTGTCACGCTTTCCTCAATCTTCTGTTTTGAGTGAAGGAACTGGATTTCAAGAGCTGTGTGATGAGGATGAAGAAGATTGTTTTGTGGCCTCGGTGGACATTCCTGTTTTGGCGGTTGGGTCTGAGGATGATTGGAGATTGGCTTTTTCTGAAGAGAAGATTCTTCAAGACGTGTGTATGTTTGTAACGAATGGATGGCCGAATGAGAAAGCTCTTTCTTCTGAACTCCAGCCTTATTGGAAGGTCGAGTCTGAGATTTCGTTAGAGGATGGTTTACTGATGAGGTGTGACAAGTTGATTCCTCCGCATTCTCTCAGGTCAGTAATTGTCAAGGAATCTCATGAGGGACATCAGGGTATTTCACTCACTATACGACGAGTTCGAGAGAATTTTTGGTGGCCTAGTATGGATATTGAGATCAGGACTTCTGTTGAAAATTGTTTGTTGTGCTCTTCTTCTAATAACACACTCAAAGCCAATACGCCACCTCTTTCTCCTGTTGAGTGTCCGGACGGCCCATAGATTAAAGTAGGGGTGGATATAATGGGTCCATATGAGATTCTACCTCAGAACATGAGGTTTGTCATTGTTATGATAGATTATGCTTCCAAGTGGCCTGAGATCAGAGTGGTTAGAGAAGCTGGTGCTGCCAGTGTTATTAAGTTCATGAAGGAGGTGTTTTTGAGGGAAGGTTTTCCCCAATTTCTTGTCTCGGGCAATGGAAGCCAGTTTGTTAGTAACAAGTTTCAAAGTTTCCTGAATTCTAGTGGTATTAAGCACCTCAGGAGTTCTCTATATTATCCACAGGGTAATGGCCTGGTGGAAAGAATGAACAGAGTTGTGGGAGAGACCATAAAGTTGGCTGTCAAGGGAAGTCATGATGTGTTGTCTTCGTTAGATAGTATGTTGTGGTTTTACAAAACCACTCCGCATTCCAGTACTAAGTTTTGTCCCTTTGAGGTTTTGAGAGGGAGGAAAGCCAACACAAGTTTTTGTCCTGGATGGATGAACAAATGGTTTCACTCTTTGTGTGACGTTGAAGCTATGATGGACAGTGTTAAATCTAATGTTGTGGCCATGCAAGATAAAGAAAAGGAATGTTTTGATAACAAAAGGAATGTCAAAGTTGTTCGGTTGGATGTTGGTGATTTTGTAAGGATCAAAGAACCTGTGCATAACAAGAAAGGAAGCGGTAGGTTTAGTGATCCTGTTAAGGTGATCAAAATTGGTAACAATTCTATTCAAGTAGTAGGAGGTAATTGGTGGAATGTCTCAAAGGTTGTCAAAGTTAAATTGTGTTCTGGAGGTGGTTCCAGTGGTAATGTATTTGAGTGTGCTGATGGTAGAGCTTCACATCAATCTTCTTCCCTTATACAGAATAGAAGAAGCTCAAGAGTCAAGGTTGTTCCTCATAGGTTTAGGGATTAATAGTTTTAGTCATTTTTAGGTTTTGTGATTTTATTTATCACCATCTCCCTTTTTGTTTTGTCTATTTCATTTGCACTGTTTTTGTTGTTGTTTTTTTTGTTTCATGGTTAAAGAAAAGGAGGTATGTTATATTCTAGGTTCGCTGTTCAAATATGTTAAACAAACTCTATGTATGTTAAGCTATACTCAATGAGATTTTATGTTGAGCCTATGTGAATGGGTTTGTGATGTCACTGCTGTTGGAATGTTATTATTCCAATGCTTGAGGCCAACTGAGACTGATGAAGACTGCTGGCAGATGAGCTGTGTAGACCTTTTTCTCAACATTAAACTCATTTGAAACTTCTCCAGTATCCAGAAATTATTGAATTTACAACACTGTGCCTTAAACTCTGAAAAAACACCCCCTGCTATACCCCCTACACTGGGTGAATACTACTGTCGTTTTCTAAACCCTGAAACAGCACTCCCAGCAAGACCCTCTTTCACTGTAGTAATCATTTTACTGAATTGCAAGGGATACTGTCATTTGTCTAAGATCACACTGTGAGTCAGTATTCATTTCAGAAAATTGTGGCAGAATAATTTGCTTAGTTGATGTGTTTAAAAATATGGGATTACATGTACTCATGAAGTGAGTCAGGCTTTAGGACATATAGTGCTAGAAAGTCCTATCCAGTATGTGTGTCAGGCCTCTTAATTCCCAAATAGTCTCCATGCTGTGTAGTAAAGATCCTGGGTGTGCTGTAGAAATGCCATAGCAACTCTCTCTGTAGCATGTAGTAATCATTTCAGTGAATTGCATAGGATATTTTTATTTTTGTAGAATCAAAATGTGAGTCAGTGTGTTTTGGGGAATATTGTGACAGAATTACTTGCTTGGTGCATGTGTTTGCAGACATGGTAATACATGTACTCATGGAGTGAGTTAGGCTTTAGGACATGCTGTGCTTTATATTCCTAGCCTCTTCATGATACCATACACTGCCCAAACATAACTACAGTGCTCTAAACTCAGAAATACCAGTCCCACCATGACCCCCTACACTGCCCTAACACTACTGCACCGCTCTAAACCCAGAAACACCATTCTCAGTGAATGCCCCTATAATGTTAAAACACCACTGCACTGCCTTAAACCCTGAAACAGCACTCTGTGTAAGATCTTCTACACTACCCGAACACTGCTGCTGTACCTTAAACTTACTTATGGAGTGAACCAGACTTTACAACATATAGTTCTTTTAATTGCTATGTAGTATGCTAGTAGCGGTCTATAATTGTAAAAAAAAATTAACATGTCTTTTTCCCTCACAACAGATTTTAATTATCTACAGAAAGAAAAACCATCATGCTTTCAAAGAGTGAGAAAAGAAAAACATAAACAGGCTTACTTTTCCAAGAAAAAACAAGTACAAGATTTATCTAAACAACAATGTGTGGAGAAAAAGAAGAAAGCTCCTGGTGAGAAAACAAAGGATTTTATAAGGAAAATAACACAAACTAAAAAAAGTGTGGCGAATCTGGAAAAAATAAAAAATTCTGTAACTACAAAAAAACAGACAAAAAAGAAAAATGATGGAAAACTGTGTGGTAAAGAAATTGTGTATCGTAAAAGACGAAAAAATCAGTTTGTTGAAATTCGCAAGAAAATGTTTTATAACAGAGTTGCTTTAAATTTATTTAAAAATATAAAGAACTGAAAAAGAAAAACAGCTTTCTATAAGAAAAAGAAACGTATTGAAACACTTGTTGAGAAGGCTTTTGAATTAAAAAAGAAGTTGTTTATTTTAGTAATCAATAGAATTCGAACACTAGATAAGACAATCAATGTTATGAAGGCCAAAAGGAAGTGGAAAAGACTAATTAATAGAACAAATTTTTGTAATGTTTTTTCTGGAGAATGGAAACATAGTTCAAGTTGTGAGCCGTTTTTTAATGAAGAGAGTTACCTTCAGAGTAATGATTTGTGTCATGCAGTTGACACCAGTGGTCGAGCTTATGAGGTTAAGAATGGTTGTCCGATTGAAAACAGAGAAAATTGTCCCTAGAAATGCAGAAGACGTGCTACCTGATGAAGTTTTAGGGAGACGTCCTAAGGGTCCAGTGTACACTGGGAATTGTAGTAGTATTTGTAGTGTACGCAGGATTCAATTGATTTTTTACGCAATTTCTTACGTAAGTATACTAAGAAAAGTGTTAAACAAAAGATTAAGATGTTGCAGAGGGAGAGAAAAAACGGTTTTGCAAGGTCATTCTCTGGCTTGTCTTTCTAAAAAAGTATGTCAGAGTGTTTTTGACAATTTTAGGATGTTAGCAGTGCATCATACTCAAGTGAGGAAATTAGTGAGAAGGTTGTATTATGCAAAAAGTCCAGCTCTTAAGCTAAAACAGTTAAACAGTGCTCTTTTGCATGGATCTGTATTAGATGTAATCAACATTTGTGAAGAAATTGAGGTTAGTTACTTTGGTTCTGAAGAAGACAGTGCAGAAACTGATACATTCATAGAAGGAAATGTGGAAGAAAATGTACAGAATTTTAGTACAGAAAATTTTGAGCAAGAAATTACAAGGTTTAAGGTCATTTCAGGTGAAAAGCGAAACTTTTCTTGTATTTGTTGTAGACGAATTCATTATAAAAATCATACCAAGTTAGTTGATCTATATTTAAAAAGTGAAAAGGAGAATAATAATCAGTGGAAGGAATTTGCAACTTATTTGCTGGTAGAAAATTGTTTTGATTTGGGTTCTGATCAACGTATTTGTAAATATTGTTATAATAAATTAAATGAAAACAAAATGCCTGCTAGAAGTGTACATAATAATCTTGAGTAGGTACATTTTCCTTCTGAACTGATGGATTTAAATACTTATGAGTCTATTCTTATTCAATGTGTGCATCCATTTCAGGCTATTGTTGGTATGGAGCCTAAGACAGGGAAATTGTCTCCTTCAGATTAACAGAGTGGATTAAAGGGAATAGTTGTATATTTGCCTCTAGATTTAAAGTAAAATATTGAAACAATTGGTGTAGAAAATGTGGAAGAGGAACCTCTAGTTATTTTAGTTAATGGCGTTCCTACGAAGAGTAAGAAAATCTGGCAAGAATTAGTGAATGTTAGGAAAGTAAAAAAGGCAACGTTGTATTTGATAAAAAATAAACAATACTATAAAAATGTATATGTAGGAGAAGAAGAAACAACTGTAGAAGAGGACAGTGATTTGTCAACTGGACAAATTGAAAAAGTGGATTTGTCCAGAACTGAAGAAATTTATGAACATTATATTGTGCATCCACTTCACTCTAAAGAAGTGATGGGGAATACTATTTTTTTTTTAATTTTTTTTTTATATCCTCATTTGCGTGCATAGCTCCAATCTATACAATCCGGAATATGCCACAGAGATAAGAAAAACCGGCTGTGCTTCAGTACCATCTCAGCGTTAGCTGGGAGGGAGATCTTAGTTGGAGGGAGTGGAAGCCAAATCCCATCAGTACTTTCACACAGGCCTGGAAATTCCCATTTAGGGCTGTTCATTGGAAGATAGTGCCCGTGAAACCGTAGCCCCATTAGTTCCTTGTTAAGAACAATGGTTGGCAATGCTCGCATTAATCATAGGACTCCTGGGGAAAAAAAACCAAAAAAAAACCCCAGTCTCAATATGATCGTGCCAACTGTGTCCAAAAAGCTCTCCTACTTGGATTTCCACCTCTAGCTAGATCAAGTTTGGAGATCTAGAGTACCGAGGTTCGCCATTCATGAATTGTGGGAGGCTGAGCGTCCTTCCAATGTGTACAGATCTCTCTGCGAGCTCCCAAAATGTAGTAAAATACGAGGTTGGAAGCTGCATTACGTACTTTATTCTTCAGGCCAAAAATGACAAGAGCAAGATCTATGGAAAGGTGAGAGCCCAATGCCAAAGATAAATCATTTCCTATTGACTCCCAATATGTTGTTATTTCTGGGCATTCATAAAACATATGGATATCAGATGCGGCAACCATTCGGCATCTTGGGCACGAGACCGGACCTGTCAATGAAAATTTTGACAGTCTCAACGGGGAGTAATAGGCCCTGTGAATTGTGAAGATATGATTCTGACGTAGCCAGGCTGGCTTCACCAGATCCCACAGTACCTCACATGAAGCTAACCAAAGCTCCTCCAAATCTATATCTGGCAATGCGTCGGCCCATAATGTTGCTGGGAGGCAAAATTTACAATCTAATTCCTCCATGATCTTCTTGTACCACAAAGATATTTCCTTTTTTGCAGGGGGGCTATCTAGCAGACACGTTACTAAATCGCTAATGGCTCCTATAGGTAAACTGCTACTTCGGGATTTCTGTGTGTTGTATACATGGGACCAGCTTGAGATTTGTATAAATTTGAATCTGGACAAACTTGGCCCCACCTTGTTTATTAAGTAGTCCCAGGGGAGTAGTGTACCGTCCATAAACAAATCACCCCAGGTGTTGATGCCAGCCGCTCTCAATGGTTGGATTAATGTATCTTCTGCCCAAGCTGGGGGAGATGGTAGGTCCCATATTGGAGCTCTCTCTGAATGATAACCTAATTTAATTACCTGCCTCATTCTATACCATGTGGAAGCTATCCCCTTTAAGGTCTTTAGTTTTATTTATTTTTTAAATTTTGGGTCTCCGAATTTGAACAAAAAACTGCTCTGTCCGATTCCCTCGCAGTTCAATAACATAGAGAACATTTGGCCTACCCCTGTTGCTGCTGGTACTTTTAGCAACATGCGAGTGTGTGAGAGCTGAAAAGCCCATGCATAAATCTGAAGATCCGGTCCCGCTAACCCTCCCTTCTCTCTGCGGCATCGTATTTTCTTCCAAGAAATTCTTGGATTTTTACTGTTCCAAATGAAAGTTGAAATCGCGCTTTGTAGTTTAGAAATTAATTTGGGATAAAAAAAAAAGTGGAATTGAATTAAATAAGAAGGAAATCTTAGGCAGGATACACATTTTTTCTAAATTAACCTTGCCTAGGATAGTGAGTGGAAGATGTGACCAATCCCTCATATTTTTACGACACTGTGCTGCTATTATAGAAAAGTTTAAGGAAGCGATCCGGTCGATGTCTTTAACTATATTTACCCCCAAGTATCGTAATTGAGGTCTAGATGACTCTTTAAAAGTAGTTAAGACTGTGTTCCAGGTCATTGACTCTCTTTTAGAAGCATTTACTTCATATCCAGAAACTTTCCCAAATTTAAGGGCAAGATCTATCGCTTCTGGATAAGCTGTATTGATGTCTGACGTGAAAATCATTATATCGTCGGCATAGAGTGCCGCATTTTTTTCCCAATCACCAAAAATAAAGGGTTTAATAAGTGCGCTATCTCTTAATGTTTGTGCAATAGGTTCTATGTACAAATCGAAGAGGAGAGGAGATAAGGGACAACCCTGCCGGGTTCCTCTGGTTACATTAAATGACGCTGTAAGGTCCCCGTTAATCAAAATTGAAGCAGAAGGACTTCGATATAACAGATCTATTGCCCTACGAAATCTATCTCCAACGTTAAACTTCCTCAAGGCCTCCGACAGGTATAACCAATTTACCCTGTCGAAGGCCTTGGTAGCGTCCAACGTCAGAACAGACAAAGGGAGAATCTCCTTTATGGCCACATCAATAGATCCTATTAGCTCGTAAGTAAGCTCATTTAATTGTCTCCTTCTAATGAACCCTTTTTGATTCGAATGAAGTATATCAGGGGCAACCTGGCCAAGCCGTTTGGCTAATATAGTGGCAAAAATTTTATAGTCGGCATTTAAGATTGAAATAGGCCGATATGAGCCACAGTCGGAAGGGGACTTCCCTGGCTTTAAGATAAGCGTTATAGAGGCTTTATCCCAAGAGGCAGGCGGTGCTACCCCTTCCCTCAATATTTGATTAAACAAGAATGTTAACATTGGGGATATCTCTGAGATTAAATGTTTATATACCTCGCTCGGTAAACCGTCGGTTCCTGCCGCCTTACCCCCTTTAGAACCTCTTATGGCCTGCTCTACCTCGGCAACACTTATTTCCTCTTCCAAAAGTTTGCTCTGTTCGGATGACAGAGAGGGAAGGGAGATGCCCTCTAACAAGTTGCCAATATCGTTAGTATTGATATTGAGATCTTCATGATATATTGCCTGGAAGAATGTTTTAAAGGTCTCTCTAATTTCAACGTCACTGGTAAGGGTACCCTTATCTGATGTAATTGAGGCGATATTATTACGAACCCGGTCTGATTTAATTTTCCAGGACAACAGCCTTCCCGCTCCCTCCCCATACTGGAAATGAGAGAGTTTGCTTGCCTCCCATTTCTGCAAGACTCGCTGCTCCATTATCGAGGACAAGTTGTTTTTAAGCTTATTTAGCTCTGCGAGTTTCAGGGACAAGTTATGATTGTCTAAAGATCTGTCGGTATCTAAACAAGACTGGATAGCTGACATACTATTCTCAATAGAGGAAATTTCTTCCCTATACCGCCTTCTTCTGTGAGCTACTCTGTTCTTGACTGTTCCTCTTAGTGAACATTTGAAGGTGTCCCATACTATGCCTGCTGAGGCTGAATCCGTGTTAAAGATGAAGAATTCGCGAGTCTCGGATTGGAGGAATTCTATATCTTCTACTGATGTGAGAAAAGACCTGTCAAATGACCAAAGTTTCGGGGAAGAAGACTTAGTTCCCCACTCCATTTCCAGCTTCATCGCTGAGTGGTCCGATAGATGAGATGGAATATAATCAACTGAAATGATGGAGTCAATCAAAGATCTACTTGTTAGGATAAAGTCTATTCTTGAGCTGTGTCTGTATTTTAAATTTTTAAAAGAAAAACACTGTTTTTGGCCCTCTCTCAGCCTCCAAATATCAACGTATCCATATTGTTTCATTAAACCCAGTAAACAATTTCTAGATTTGGAGGGAACTTGTTGTCTGCTATTTGTAGACTTATCCAGTAAAGGGTTGATAGTGATATTGAAGTCGCCAGTTATCATCACCGGCTCGGGAAAATTCAAGAGGTGTTGGAATAAGGATTCTAGCGCGGAAGGATCATCGCAATTGGGCCCGTAATAACCAGCCAATGTTATAGCCGCCCCTCCTATCTCTACAGCTGTGATGGCCCATCTCCCTCCCTTATTCACTTTTTGTTGAAGAGTTTTTAAATTTAGGTTTGAAGATTTTTTTAAAAGAATTGTAACCCCCCGCGTGTTTAGTGATTGAGATGTTGAGATAGAGGAATTTATCCACCTATTTTTCTTCACTAACTCAGATATCTCACTTTCGATTAAATGTGTCTCCTGGAGTATAATGATCTCGGCATCCACATCCCGAAGGTACTGTATGATTTTGTTAGCTCGAGGTTTGGTGCGGAGACCATTAACATTCCAGGACAAAATCCTAGGCCTGCTCATGTTTCTTAGAATGAAGGTTGATTATCAAGCATAGCTGCCTATAGTAAAAGAGAACGGTTGGAAGAAAATAACTACAAAGTGTGTCGACTGGAGCATTATCGATAATGGATTTTTTTCTTTTTTTACTACTACCCCCTTCCCCCCCCCGTGACCCCCCCTCCCATGGGAAACCCCTGAACTCACTACCCGGAAAATTCCGGAAGTAAGTGCTCCTAGCTCTCCCCCGTCCCCACCTCATGTGTCTCTCTATTTATTATAATGTGGTAGCTCGCCTTATTATAAATATAACAAGCATGAGTTACATGATGCTATAGTGTTTGATTATTAGGTGACGATTTTTATATATATTTTTTTTCCCCTTCCTTTCCCCTTTTTATTTTTTTTTAATTTTTTTTATTTTACCTTTTCTTACTTCTTACTTATAGTTTATGTGCATTTATGAATTATTTTCCTTTTTATTTCTTTC
This sequence comes from Lissotriton vulgaris, assembly GCF_964263255.1. Taxonomy (NCBI): domain Eukaryota; kingdom Metazoa; phylum Chordata; class Amphibia; order Caudata; family Salamandridae; genus Lissotriton; species Lissotriton vulgaris. Next base: position 812,528,192 of record NC_141696.1, on the reverse strand, counting down.
CCTTTCGCAGACCCACGCTGGAACCCTTTATTGCTCCTTCCTACCACCTAAAGACATTAGAAGCTCGTCAGCTGTCTGTACGGAGCGAATATTGTGCATTTTATCATCCATCATTATCTTAAGGGATGCGGGAAAGCCCATCTGCACTGTTGCACCTAGTTTGCGAAAGGCATCCATTCTTCTTCCTAGCTCCCACTGTTTTTCTAGAGTGTATCTTGACAAGTCAGAGCGTATTTGGAAATTAAATCCTTTGCCTATTAACGACTTTTGCTTTAGGGCTAAATTCAGAATGTGCTCCTTGACAGAATAGGTATGAAAATTAACAAGGATTTTCCTTGGCTTGGCGCTTTGTGGATTGTGTCTGAAAGGATCCCTATGGATTCGTTGAATGTCCAAAGCTAGTTCCTCAGGAGTATGGGGGAGGTTAAGAGAATCTTTTAATAACAAAATTATGTAGCTTTTGATATCTGTTCCTTCACTACCTTCAGGAACATTCAAAATACGCAAGTTGCTGCATCTAGCGTGGTTTTCCAAAACCTCCATTCTTTCTGAGATGGCCAAATCTTCCTTCTTTAACTTTTGTATGTCTTCCTGAGTGCCTTCAGCCCGCATGGATATTTGACCCACAGTTTCTTCCAGGGCTTGTGTTCTTATTGACAAATTACAAATCTTTTCATCAAGAGTCTCACAAAAATTCCTTATGTCCCTTTGGTTTAATGCAGACTCCGCAAAGCCTTCATTGATCTCGGCAGACAATGATGCAAACATCTGTTGCAACGAGGCAATTGAAATAGGTACTAGGGTGGAGACTAGAACTCCCTCTTCCCTCTGACATGGTTGAAAATTACCATCCAATAAACTAGGGAGCGAATCTGAAGCGGAAAGAGGCTCAGAATTTTCTCTATCTTCAGGGGCTTCAGAAGTTAGGTTGTTAGGGGGGTCTCCCTGTTTGCCCGTCATAGCAGCAAGAACCCCAGTAGAATCTGCTGGCCCGAGTTGATCACTGTGTGCTCCTTCACTTTCACCTAGGCAGTGGTGTGCTACTGTTTGTAGTGTGGAGTCAGAATCAAGTTCTTCGTGTAGTTCTTCCAGTCGCGCTATATCATCTATGGGATTGGTGGGGTCAATAGGAGCTAAGACTGGGGCTGAGGCTGAGGCTGTGGCTGTGGCTGTGGCTAAAGCTGAGGCTGAGGCAGGATCTTGCTCAGATGATGCCATAGCCCTTAAACCCAAGTAGTAGTCCTTAGAGGTGTAATCCCTCTGTAAGCGGTCTTGTCCTATTTCCAAAACTTGTGGGACGACCTTAAAATAAGATCGCAGAGAAGGGGTGATTTTAGCGTTGGATTCTACAAGGAGCTTAGCCTTATTTCCCTTCCTTCCTCTCTTTGCTTTAACTTCTGTTGTAAGATATGAAGACGTTCTCAAAGATTTTAAACTGAGAGATTTAGCTGAACTTAGAGAGTTGTCAGCTCCCTCTGTCTGCTTGCTAACCAGTCCCCCCTCTAAGTGTAGTGCCCTCCCCTTGTCCTTTCTTTTACGAGAGATGCCAGTCCTCGCCGCGCACCTAGCTGCAGTTTTATTTTGGGGATTTTTTTGGGGGGTTCTTATTAGCAGTAATAGACTTGTCAGGCTTATTGGGCTTACCAGCTGCTGCTGTATCACTCATGCATTCAGGAAGCAAACTTGCCTAACTCAGATCCCACCCTCCTTTTACCTCACTTTTGCCTCCTTCAGAAACTGCACCTTCTACTGCCTCCTCCACATGGGTTTCTGCTGTTTCTGCTGTTTTTGCCGTTGAAAAATAATGTGGAGTGTTAGAGGCTCTGTCTCACGCTGCTTGATTGTGGGCTGCCATGAAGGCTCCTCACTCGCCTGTTCCAGCGCAGCTCCAGGGCGGCCTGTCTCCAGCGAAGAAGCCCAGGTGAGTGCTCTCTCTCCGGAGTTGAAAGGCGTCGACCCGCTGGAGCAAAAGGGCGTTGACCGCCGCAGCTACCGCTAAGTGCGCTGTTCACAGAGCTCCTCTCGCCGGCAACTCGGTGCCCGCCTCCTTCGCCTCCTTCACTGAAGCACATCGGGGCGCGTGCTGTCCGTAGCGCATTTTCGGTAGCGGGAAATAATTGAGAAAAAGAACGCTGATTTTCGGTAGCAGGAAATAATTGAAAAAAAGAACGCTGATAGCTGCTTAAAACGATCAAAATAATTTCAAAGTTTTTGCATAGCGAGCAGTTTGCGTTAGAGACTTAGAGGTGGAAGCGGAGCGGAGCACTGCAGCAGTCAGCCGACTGCCGCCATGTTTCCCCCTCAGTCCTTGATGGGGAATACTCATGAGTTATTCCAAATAAGAGAAACAAAAGGAAGTCACATTAGTGTATGGGAAGAAACCTTGGAAGCTCGTTGTTTCCCTCAGTTATTTCCAACAGGCAAAGGTGGACGAAATGATGACCGACCTGTGCAGATTCCTGCATCTGAATACCGGACATCAAGATTATATGCAGAAGATCCAAGGTTTCGCCAATGTATTCCATATTTGTTTCATCTTCTGTTTGAAAGTGACTTGTCTGAACTTTCTTATGCAGTGAACCATATACTAAAAAGTGGAGTACATCTGCAAAATGTTTCGGCAAAGGACTTTATGGACTTTATGGATAAAGTCCAACAGAAAGATACTGTTTTGGAATCTCAGCTAATTAATCTCATGGCATGTCAGCGTGGTACTAATGAGTATTGGTACCGTCGTCATGGGGAATTGGAATATATGCTAAGAAACTTAGGAACTCCTACATGGTTCCTTACTTTAAGCTGTGCTGAGTATGCTTGGGAAGATTTACTTCAATTTCTTCAAGAGGCAAATGCAAACATAGAAAGTATAGAATACAAGACACCTGGAGAACTGTGCTCTTTGGATCCAGTTAATGTATGCAGGTATTTCAATCATAGATTTGAAGCTATGATGTCTTTTATCACAAACAAAAAAAATCTCCTCTTGGAGAGGTTCTGGATTTCTTTTGGAGAAAGGAGTATCAAGCAAGAGGTGCTCCTCACATACATATGCTGCTATGGATCAAAGATGCCCCCAAATTTGGAACAGATTCAGATGATAAAGTGATGAGTTTTATTGAACAATATTGTACATGTGCGATCAAAGATGCCCCCAAATTTGGAACAGATTCAGATGATACAGTGATGAGTTTTATTGAACAATATTGTACATGTGCTGTACCAAAAAGTAGAGAACAAAAGAATTTAAGACATCAAGTCTTACAGTTTCAAACCCATCGTTGTGGAGAATACTGTCGTCGAAAGTACAAATCTAAGGATAAGTTCTACACAAAATGTTATTTTGGGTATCCACCTCCAGTAATATCAAAAGGAAGAGTGAACAATTTTATGTCATCTTTGCGACATACTGTCACAAGAAAATCACCGAAAAATACCTACAACTTAAGAAGAAATGAAGAGTCAAAATACATAAATGACTATAACCCAGTCATTTTGACCATGTGGAATGCTAACATGGATATTCAATATGTTGCAGACAACTCCATTGCTGTGGCTCGATATGTAACATCTTACATTTCTAAATCTGAAAAGACGGAACTAAAGGAAATGTGGGAAGAAATTTCTCATGAAAAGAGCCTAAGTAAGAAATTGTACAGCTACAGTTTGAAGATGTAGTCTCATCGAGAAATCGGAGCATATGAATGTTCGCTTATCATCTGCAAGTCTATACTCCAAATCTAGAACAATCATTTGGGCGAGTTTAGGTCTTGCAAGAACACGACACTGAGTTTTGAAATCTGTACAAGAAATTGAGTATTTAGCAGAGAGAGAACCAGACAGCACAGATAGTTTGAAGACAAATATGTTGGATACATACTATCCAAATAGAAGTAATCATCTTGAGAACGTTTGTCTCTATGAAGTACTGCAAAGCTATACTTTTAAGAGGAATATTACAGAAGATATCAATAAAGGAGTATATGCTGTGATTAGATCTGAAGGATGTTTAGTGAAACAAAGAAAAGGACATTTTATTAATCACCGAAAACTGAGTTGCGAAACTCCTGACAAAAGAGAATTTTACTATTTAGCTCTTTTGCAACTCTTTAAGCCATGGTGTACAGAACTGGAACTACTTGGAGATTTTCAAAGTTATGAAGATTTATTTAACGCAACTAAAAATACTATAGAATGTCCTGTTTTTACTAATTATCTGAAAATGTTGAACGACGAAATACAGCAAGAAGCTACTATTGCAGCAGAGATTGCTAGAGACAGTTCTCAAGACAGTCAAAGTTCTACTTTGTTGAGTCAGGATCCACTAGGAGAACCAATTATCCAAAATGAAGCAGCAACTGCCATGTATGAGGTGGAAAGAGCAAGGCAACAAACTCAAGAGGATGTAATACACTTAGAAGAATTGGAAAAACAACTAAATGTTGAGCAAAAAACAATATATGATCAAGTGACAGAGCAGATTGAGCATGGTTTATATCATGAGAAAAAAGAGTGCTCATGTACGTCATTTAAACCTGTCCGACTGTACGTGAGTGGAGAAGCAGGAACTGGAAAAAGTTTTCTAATTAAAGGAATTGCAAGTTATCTACAGAAAAGAACTGAGTCGTCACTCTCTTGTGTTGTTACTGCTCCAACTGGGTTGGCAGCACATAACATTAAAGAGATTACTTTACATTGTTTATTGATGCTGCCAGTAGAGCATGAAAATAAATTACAATACCACAAGCTATCTGGAGAAGCTTGTTGTGAAGTTTCTAGAGTCTTGAAAAAAATGAAACTTCTCATTATTGATGAGTTAAGCATGATATCAAATGTAATGCTTGCCTTTGTGCATTTAAGAATGCAACAAATCCTTAAAACAGAGTATGATGTGTTATTTGGAGGCAAACATGTCATAGTTTTTGGAGAGCTACTACAACTAACTCCTATGAAAGGACAACCAGTATTTAAAACAGTTACACATGAAGACACCAGAAAGTGCCTAGGAAGCATTGGAAATGTTAATATTTGGTCATATTTCGAATATACAGAACTCATTACAAATATGCGACAGGCAAAGGATGCTGATTATAAAAGTATTCTTGAAGATATAAGAATTGGAAAAGTGAGTGAACATGGCAAAGAAGCTTTACAGGCACGATTACTTTCAAATTTGTTTCCAAACAAAATATTGTTCCAGAGAATATATAATGAAAAATTGCAGAAAAGAAATCAGTGATATGCTTGATGCCAACTCTGCAGGAATGTTCAATGAAAAAATGTTAAAGTTAGAAAATCAAGAAATTATAAAACTGGAAGCTATTGATAGAATAGAGCATGAAGGAGCTACTATTATTTTGTCAGAAAAGTTGAAGTCAAAATTGAATTCTTTAGAGAAATCAAAGTCTAAAACTGCTGGTTTAGAAAAGAATCTATATGCATGTATAAATTGTCGGATAATTTTACAATGTAATTTACATGTGGAAAGAGGTATAGTAAATGGAGCAATGGGTAATGTTGTTGATTTTGTTAATTACCCAAATAGAGATGACATTGAATTTTTGAAAATCAAATTTGATGAAATTGAAGAAGTACAACAATTGAGTCGTTGTTCAGCTCGATTTTTGCTTGTAAAAGATTTATATGTCCGCCGAAAACAGCTTCCTGTTTGTTTGGCATAGGCGGTGACTATTCATAAATCTCAAGGTTTAACCTCTTAAGTGCTGCTGACGGCCAATGGTCGTCACGAGCGCTACCTCCCCAGTGCTGCGCACGACCATTGGACGTCCATTCAGCACTAGTTCCAATGGACAGCGCAGCACTGGGGAGGGATATTTGCGAAGCAGCTAAGGTGTTAAGTGTAGGTAGTGCTTTGGTGAATATTGGAAGTACTGTGTTTAAAGAGGGTATGGCATATGTTGCTTTATCTCGAGTCAGAACTTTATCTGGATTATACTTGATTGATTTTGATGAGACAAAGATTAGTGCAGATCTTAATTGTGTAAAAGAGTACAATAGATTAAGAAAAGAACATGCTCCCAATTTACCTCAATATCCTTTATTTGAAAAGCGTGTGGTAGGTCGAAAAAGATTTGAGAAAAATTGTAGCGAGGTTGTAGAGAAAAGAAAAAAACTAGATAAACCAGTGATGGTAAGCAAAAAGAAAAAAGATACTATTGAAGAGGTTATTGGTTTTTAGTTTGAAAACAGTTATGATGTCAACGGCTATGCTAATGTAGTGGTTAATGTTTTTTTTCTTGAAACTTTACAATAACAAATTGTTGAAAATCGGGACAAAAGATTTTGTTGTTTGTTGAATTCTGTGTTTGAGAAATGTAGTAGTGATCAAACTAAAATAGAAAGTGTTTCTGATATTCGAAATGTTTTAGACATATGTTCTGGTTTAAATCAATTTTCACAGAATATTCAGCAAGATTGTCAGGAATTTCTAATGTATATGCTTGTTGTATTGCAAGATGAAGGTATAGATATTGAAAATCTTTTTGGCCTTTCTTATAAATGGCAACATGACTGTGACAATTGTTCGTTTTCAAGTAGTACTAAAATAGACACTGAAAGATTTATATATTTGACTTTACCAGACTGCAAATCAGTGTCTTTTAATAATCTAGTTAGAGAAGCAAATCAAAACATGGTCTGTACCCAATGTAACTCACAAATGTTATCAACATTATTTATACAAAGATATGGACCGTATGTAATTTTAATGCTGCAAAGATGCAGACCTGATGGAAGAAAACTGACAACTTTAATAAAAAATGTTGTGGGTTTTCAACTATAAATATCAGGCAGAACTTTTGTAACTGTAGCAATTATTTTCCATGATGGTCCTTCTACAACATCAGGACATTACACAGATTATTTAAAATGTACAAAAGGCAGGACTCATTGTAATGATACTCAATTGATTTTTAAACAACGTTTGCCTTATGTGAGGAACTGAAGTCTAAATTGGGCTCTATGAGTGAGTCGAAGATGCACTGTCATGTTTAGAAATTAGCGTGATGTATCTACTTAATACAGTATAAACATCAATGCCCTGATAAGTATCAAATAATCAGATACTTAGTGGTGTCACTCACGTTATATAAACTCCGCTTATTGTCGGGTAGTATAACCTAACCCGATCAGCGAATATTTTGTGGCCTAGTCTGACTGTAGCATTAACAAAACCCATCACGCTTTAGTCAGTAAGGTTGGCTCTTTCACGAAATAGCATCACAACTGTAACAAACTGCTGCTCTTGCATGTTAGGCCTGTCAAGGTTATAGGTGGGGGTAGGCTGGATAAGCACATTCCAGGAGGCGCTGTGCGAGCCCTCCTGAACGTTAGGCAGAAGGAAGTCACCCTCATCGACCTTGCTATAATGAGCTAAGCTGAACTGAAACCGCTTTGTATGCCATATATGGTTCTTCCCTTTCAGCAACCTGTACCAACTTGTATTTTTCCTTTTTAGGTAACGGTTTCAAAATGTAACAGTATATATGTGATTACTTGATAATGTGTCTTCAGTCTTCTCGGCGGACCTCGAGGGGTTAGGTCACGAGAGGCTCCTCTGGCAGAGTCTTTGTATAATAAATGATTAAACCTTCTTCACTGCCAACTGACTGGTTATTGGTAATTGGTATTGGGGGCTATTAGTAGGTATAGCTCTATATGGTATTATTTATTTTTGGTACTTCAGTTGGCGACTCCGCTGGGACTCCGCGTTGGGGTCGTCCCTCCGTAATCGGAAAAGAACTGAACGTTAGAAAAGGCAATCTTGGTCGAGGGGGTGGACTGACCTAAGTTTGGGAGTTACTCCGCTCTCCCGATCAGGGAGCCTCAGCTGCTAGTGGCCCCACGCCGGAGTCCTACGGGTGTAACCCAGAAGCAGACCGTGTTGGTCTTCAGTAATTGGCAGTGGAGAAACTTGCAATCGAACCTGAGTGCACCAGGTGAGTGATTCGTCTTGTTTTGTGTTGGATACACTTTGAGTTTGGTCATCGGTATTTGGTGGTTTGGAACCACGGAGAACTTGGTGGAGGTCTGACGGGGCAGTACTGAGACTGCACGGGCAGACGCTCCTGTTTTGAGCAATGTTGGATTTTTGAGTAATGGAGATACGAACCAGACGCCTAGGTGTGACTTGTGATAGTTCGCACCTGGCCAGACTGCTCTCGGAAATGCTGGCAGTTAAGATTGGGTAGCCCTTGGGCAGATCTGGTGCGGCGCTTAAACAGCGGGCTAAGCCAGAATAGTCCAGGAGGTGAACCAGGAAGGCAGTTGGATGGTCCGTAGGTCGGTCTGTGGTTTGAAAACCTGTGTGGCTATATCTAGGTAGTCTGAAGATATGACTACTTGACTTTGGGTTTCCGTTTGTTAAGAATTGGAAAATACACGAGTTCTCCATGAGCAGAAGTCTATGGGCTCTGCCTTTTGTTTGGGAAAGACATGTCAATTTGAACAAGTTTCTTGTCTTTCATGTTGTCAGAAGATTGTTGCATGTTCATTGTATGTGAACAGTCGAAATTGCGTGGACATGGCCATGTGTATGAGAGCGTTGTAATTAACTTTCTTTTCCTTCCAGACAGAGAAATTAGATTCTAGAAAGAAAAATACCGTGCTTCAGTAAGTTATGTTTCGGCTGTGTTTGTAGTAACGGCACAAGATTGGATGAGAGTCAGCCAGCCCCTCCAGAGGGGAGCCCTAGTCATGATATGTATTGCAAGCACGGGATTACCCCACTCCTGTTTAATACCTTGTGGCACAAATATACAGAGGACAATGTAGAACTGCAATGGCCGTTGACAGGGTCTTTTGATGAGAAAAAGCTTAAATATTTACAAGATCGTCTGTTTTCATAGCGAAGCAGACAAGCCATGTTTGACACCCTTAATTTATGGCAGAAAGAAGCAAAGCGCAGGCGCATCAGAGCAGAGAAGTTAGTCAAGATAAAAGCAGGACAGACTGTCACCCAGAAAGCTGTTGCTTATGATAAAAATCAGACTGAACAGAATATTGATTGTCTGAATAGACAGTTCAGATTGCAGACAGACAAAAGTTATGTTACTCGAAATGAAGCTGAAGATGAAATAGAGGATTTATTGAACGTTCGACCTCCCCCACTGTATGCGTTGCAGCGTGTGTATCCCGCTGTTCCCCTTGAGGTACCCACTGCTCCCCTAGCACCGGCTCCCATTGTTGCTGTATCTCTAACCAATGACGGTACATCGAGTGCCACGTCTACCTCACTAAGAGATACAGCTACCCTAATTCCCAGCAACCCATAGGAAGTTCTCGTGTAATTCTAGCGGCTCCAAGTCCTATATGGACTTCCCAGTCGACTGGTACAACACCTGAAGTAAGGGACCTGACTCCGCTAGGGAGCACAGGTGGACTAAACGCTAGGCGACTATTCACCAGGTCAGCAGTCGGGTATAGTGAAAAAGAAGCAATAGCAGAACAGGCAGTTAAATGGATGCGGAACAATGTGTACACTGTTGCTGATTTATGGAGTACCATACGGGATCTTGAACCGGTCATGCAACAGTATGCATTATGTCAAATGTCTCGTTACCTTATTGAGATTTGGGAGCAATGTTTTCGAGACGGGTTGGCTCCTCAAATATTGTATGACATTCTGGACCGAACTCATAAGTTTGATCTAAGCCCAGAGGATGTGTATAGGAATGTAGAGACATTGGTAAAATACCGAAGTAAGATGTTTTTGAAATGCCCCAATTGGGATTCTCAACATCCCATGAGGGCAGTGCATCCCATTTACCATCCCGAAGTACCCGAACTACGTAATGATCAGGATGTAGTAACAAGAGACAGAATAGAGGCTCGGTTTCTGGAGCAATGGGTATATACTCCATGGAAGAGAAGTGAAGTCCTGGCCCTCAAATCACAGCTTCCCGACCCTCATAAGAATCCCACAGCCTACTATAAGGAATTGACGGAAGCTGCGGCTTCAGCAGTAATGACTTTAGCTGATGTTGAACTGTTTTTTGGGCTGTTGGTCCCTGTGGATATATGGTGACAAGTACATGACACTGATCAAGTTGCAGAATTAGGAGGAACGTGGGAACAATTAAAAGAGTGGGATGAGGACCGCAAACAAGGGGACAAGCCGAAAACTGAAATTACTACCCTCCCAGCCAAAATTATTGCTTACATGAATTCTTTGATTCCCCCTCGTAAGGTTGACTGGGACAAATTGACAGCCTGTAAGAAAAAGAACAACGAAAGTGTTTCGGATTTCTTCACCAGATTTGAAGGCACATTCATTGACTTTAGTGGACAGGATCTTGCTACGGAGGGTGGGATCCGGTTATTTGTAAATCGTTTTGTGACCAACTTTTTACCAGAAGTCTCTACTTGGCTACAAGCCGCCAAAAGCACTTGGACTACATCCATGCCTTCTGTCATATTGAGTATGGCCCAGTACTATGAGCATCGGGAAAATGAAAGTAAGGACAAAATAGAAAAGAAGGCTAAGGACTTAAAGACTCGGGTGTTATTGCAGCAAGTTGTTCGAGGAAGAGGAGGAGAAAGAGGCGTCAAAGGGCCCGTGTCCAGAGGTGTGGGGACGGGAAGGGGTGGAGGCCCAGTCCCGTGTTTAGGGATAAATCAATGAGCGAACTGTAAACAGGAAGGACATTGGAGAACCCAGTGTCCGTTGTTGTTAGCACAGAGCGCTGAGTTAGTGGCATTATTACGAGCTTGCGAATTGAGCGGGGGGTGGGAGGTTAACATCTATACTGACAGCCAATATGCCTTTGGCATGGCCCATATTTTCGGGCGGCTGTGGAAGAAAGAGGTTTCCTTACCTCTCATGGTCAGAAAATACAGAATGGTCCCTTAGTGTTGTGATTGCTCATGCCTCTGACATTACCCAAAAGAGTAGCGATAATAAAATGCAGTGCACATAAGACAATAGTGGATGATGTTGGAGAAGGGAATGCCTTTGCTGACCAAATTACTGTTCTGTGTTGTTAGCACAGAACTGAGCTGTCCGAGGGCGGGGACGTGGTCGAGGGGGCCAGACTGAAGTGATATGCGTAGAGAAGAAACAGTGCAAGGACATTCTGAGCGAAATCATTTTGACAATCCGCAAGCACGAATACCTCAATATAAGATTTCACCGGCTGGCGATCGAGCTTTACTTTCCATTATACAGGATTTGATTGACAAAGGTGTAGTAGAGGAAACAGCTGCTAATGTTTGTAACAGCCCTATTCTTCCGATTTTTGAAAAAAGCTCCAGATACTGGGAATTCAGAAAATGTCGATACATATCGTTTTGTGGTCGACTTACGAGAAGTTAATAAAATTGTAGTGCCCCAGTATCCAGTGGTGTCTGATATAACGACCATACTCACTATGATCCCCCCGACTGCGAAGTATTTTTTGGTCATTGATCTAAAGAATGCTTTCTTTAGCATCCCAATTCATCCAGATAGCCGTCAGATTTTTGGCTTCTCATTATCTGGCCGCAGTTTCAGATTTTGTCGCGCTCCTCAAGGCTACACCGAAAGTCCTAGCATCTATAATCAGGCTCTTAAAGCTGTTTTGGATGATTTCATTTTGCCTACGGGTAATGTACTCCTACAGTATGTAGATGACTTGCTGGTGGCATCCAACACTGAGGAGGGTTGTAAAGATGCCACTGTGAAATTATTGCACCAGCTGGCAGCGAAGGGTAATAAGGTGTCCCTGTCTTAATTCCAATATTGTCGACAGGAGGTGACCTACTTAGGTCATCTACTGTCGAAAGCGGGGAGGCGTTTGACTCCTGAACTAATTACTACTATTTCTAACATGTATGTCCCTTGTACCCAGCGTGATGTTCGTACTTTTCTTGGCATTACCTCCTACTGTCGCCAATGGATTCCTAATTTTTCTCTTCTTGCTAAGCCTCTGTTGCATTTAACCACTAAAGATGTGCATGAACCTCTTCCGTGGACCGATAAATGTCAACAGTCTTTTGACTCTCTGAAATCTGCTCTTTGTTCTGCACCCGTCTTGGGTACCCCTGATTACCGTAAACCTTTTGTACTTTATGTACATGAGGTCGACGGTTGTTCGCTTTCAGTGTTAACACAAGGATTTGGTGGTAAGCAAAGACCTTGTGCTTATTTTTCGGCCACATTGGATAATGTTATCCAGAGTGCTTCCTAGCTGTCTGAGGGCCATCCGACAGTCGGAGGGGCTCCTTCTAAATTCTAGCTTAACGGTGATGGTGCCTCATGCTGTGGATGCCTTGTTAAATAAAACGAAAAAACAGCATCTTACGAGTGCACGCCTCACTGGTTATGAATTAACTCTGTTTGCCCCGCATATAACGATCAAACGATGTGCTACTTTGAATCCGGCTACATTACTACCTCTCCCTTCAGATGAAATTAAAAATGATGTGCATGATTGCATATTTCGGACAGAAGAAGAAACGAAGGGGAGAGTTGACCTCACAGACATTGCTCTATCTGATCCCCAAGGGGAGTTGTACATGGATGGTTCTTGTTTCAAGTTGGCAGATGGTACAACAACAGCTGCATATGCATTCACGACACTAAAAACAGTAGTTGAGACTTCCCGAGTGCCCTATCGATCAGCCCAGGCTGCTGAGCTAGTGGCATTATTACGAGCTTGCGAATTGAGCGAGGGTTTGGAGGTTAACATCTATACTGACAGCCAATATGCTTTTGGCGTGGCCCATAGTTTCGGGTGGCTGTGTAAGGAAAGAGGTTTCCTTACCTCTCATGGTCAGAAAATACAGAATGGTCCCTTAGTGTTTCGATTGCTCACGGCTCTGACATCACCCAAATGAGTAGCGATAATAAAATGCAGTGCACATAAGACAATAGTGGATGATGCTGGAGAAGGGAATGCCTTTGCTGACCAAATTGCTAAACAAACGGCCCAGTCCACACTCACCTCTATGTTCGTAACTTCCTCTGCAAGGTGGGTGGAAGAATCTGATTTGTTTAATAATACCATAGAAAGTGTGCAAGAAATACAGAAAGAAGTTACCCCGGTTGAGTTGGCATGATGGGAGCAGGAGGTAGGAAGATTGGATGAAAATAACTGTTGGGTTGATTTGACTGAAAGACAACAATGGTTATTGCCCAATGCTCTGGTACAGGCCATTGTAACTATGGCTCATGGCCCAGCTCATATTGGGGCAAAAGGCATTTGTGCCTTATTGGACCCAGTATGGAATAACCCCAATATTCAGAAGAATGCTGTTCATTTAGTTCAATATTTTATGGTCTGTTTGCAACACAATCCGGGAAAAGGGGAAACTGTTCTGAGTGGGAACTATGCACCCCTGACTTTGCCTTTTGAAGTGATCCAGAGGGATTATATCCATATGGAACGCGTCAACAACCTGAAATACGTCTTAGTGGAGGTCTGTGCCTTCAGCAAATGGGTTGAGGCCAACCCAACTAAAGAAAACACTGCCTTGGCGATAGCAAAAGCTCTTCTCAAAGAGTTTATGCCCGGATTCGGTTTGCCCAGTTTGATTTGGTCGGACAATGGGGGACATTTTAATGGGGCCTTTGTGCAGCACATCTGTAACGGACTGCAAATAAGACAGAAATTCCATGCAGCCGGACATCCCCAGTCGGAAGGATTAGTTGAGAAATATAACGGAATCTTGAAACTAAAAATGGCAAAAATCCAAGAAAGTACTAGCCTAAAATGGCCTGACGCCCTACCCTTGGCTCTAATGTTGTTACGAGTTACCCCTCATTCACGTTCTGGCCTATCGCCCTATGAGGTGGTTTTTGGGCGGCCTGCTAATGTGTGGGGGTGCCTAGACCAAGATCATTTAAAGATGTTGAATATCCTATGTTGATAGACTATCTGTACACTCTGACTAAAGATCTCTGTTCTATTAATCAGCAGGTAGCATCTATGTTGCAGCCCCTGCCAGAGGGGCCCAGACATCGTTTGGAACCTGGCCAATGGGTGCAAGTCAAGAAATTTCAATGAGACACCAGCCTTGTTCCGAGGTGGTCTGAGCCACACCAGATTCTCCTGGCGACACGGATGGCAGTTAAGGTGGAAGGGAAGAGACAATGGATTCATGTGTCCCATCTGAAGAGGCTGGCCCTCCCACTTCCTTATGATCAGCAGCACCCAGATGGAATTCTGACATAGGAAAGTGAGGGAGCCACCAGATTTGTTCCTTTTTCCGACGCCCTTGAAATTGAACGGGGGCTAGAAGAAGGAGTGCCGGGATCGCGTGAGGCAGCACCAGCAGAATTTGCAATTGCCCCTGATCCTGTCATTGTCACCTTGCGCAAAGTCAGTAGTGGCTCTGATGAAGGAAGTACACCTTCTCCTGTGTTATTCGCTGATCAGGAAGTCCCAGGTCATGTTCTTTACAACCTACGCCCAAGAAGACATCACGGTACCGCAGACGAAACGGTTAGGAGATAAGGAAAGACTTGAGTGAGTAGGGTTTTATAGAATTCTTCTCTGAGGTGCTGAGCGAGACACTGGACTGAACCCGTGGAGAGCTGGAACTTTGATATTTGCTCTGTTCAGAAAGAAAGACTTTTGCATACCCGGGCCCAGGTTGTATGTTTGTTTTCTTTTTAGCATCAAGGATTGCTATACAAATCGATTGTTCCTTTTGAGATGAACGATAGGAGTCTGCCTGTGAGACTCTAGACGGACACAGGGAAGAAGAACCCTCTGGCAGGAAGGTCTGTTTTGCCCAGTGTAGATTTGGACTTTTAGCTAGGAATGTACCGCTTTGGTCGTATTGTGCCTGAAGAAGAACACCCTTTTGCTCCACGATATTGATCTTTCTATGTACCCATGTTTTCTGCTTGGACCACGCGTGTGAAGGTAGCATTTGTAATAGTAATAGCGGTTAAATTAGTAATCTTTATGAGTGTGTTCATATATTTAGAGTACCAGTATCCGATCCAGACCATGATGAAAACCACTGTCGCCCCTCCAGAACATTTGCTGTTCTCGTTAGCTCCCCACAAGGAAAGACATCATTAGACCTATGCTAAAAAGGTATTTGTAGAAATGCTTCATCAAACGCATAGTACTACTAATATTACCGACTGTTGGGTTTGTGGCCTTTTACCGTCAGTCATGCACAAACACGACTTGTTTCTCTCCTTACCCTTATCATATTTAGGTAGTTGTGAAGCATGGTTCCAGATGCTGTCGGCCATGTATAATCATTATGTGGAAAATCCTAAACAGTATACAGAGAAAGACTATAATATGATTTTAGCATATATTGAGACACACCAAGGTTTTGATCCAGTAGAGAATGATGGAGAGGGATCTTTAGATCCAAATGCCTGTATGAATGTATACACCACTCATGAAAATAGTTCTTGGTTAAAAAAATGAACTTTTCGATTTTACCAACTTCAATCATTCACAGTATTTTCAGCAGTTCAATACTAGAAATGTTACTAGTGATCGAATTATGCCAGTACCCATTTTGAATACTTCTCTGCTTTCTGTGTACAGGGTATGGGACATGTGCAGGTCGGGAATAGTCTGTATAACTATACCTACAGAATGAAGAGTTTCAGCAGCCCACCGTTATTGACTCCACCAAATGTTTATTTTGTATGCGGAGAAAATGCCTATACTTGGTTGCCTTGAGGATGGGCATGTTGATGTTATTTGTCTTTCTTGTATCCCCCAGTGTATATAGCACCTTCGAACTACCACAAGACTCGCCAGTTGTATGATTCTGATACAGTTCCTAGTAGACGCAGGAGGCAACTTGAGATTTCTGAAGTTGATCAGACTGATACTTCATTGCAACAATTTTATGATGTTGCCAAGGGATTATTTCCACTCTGGGGTCCAATCTTCACCAGTAGAGAAGTTAAACGATTGTCCAGAGTTGTGGAGAAAGTCATTAATATTACTACAGATATTATGACAAATATGACGGAAGACCTTCAGGCCACAAGACTCGTCTCGCTTCAAAACTGGATGGTTTTGGACGTTATCTTGGCTGATCGAGGAGGAGCATGCCGCGTGATCGGCAGTTCCTGCTGCGTTTATATTCCAGACTCTGCCCCCACAGTTCATTTAGCAATCCAGAAGTTACATCGCTTAGCTTCAGAGATACATGCAGATAATGGGTCCTGGTCACTCTCTGGTTGGTTCTGGGGACTGTTGTCAACATGGGGATGAAACTATTGATGATAGTGGCTGGGGCTGCAGGCATCCTATTCACTTGCTGTCTCTGTATGCAATGTGGTCCTGCCTGCTGCTCTTATTGCGCCACTAAACTTACAACCCTGATGGTCCCCTCTCCTGTGTCTCCCAAAACTCAGATGCTCCAACAGTAAGTTCATGAGTTGATGGCCATTGATGAAGACATTTTTCAGGATTAGTCACTGATTAATTAGCTATATCACGCTAAAAGGAGGGTTTGAGGAACTGAAGTCTAAATTGGGCTCTATGAGTGAGTCGAAGATGCACTGTCATGTTTACAAATTAGCGTCATGTACCTACTTAATACAGTATAAACATCAATGCCCTGATAAGTATCAAATAATCCGATATTTAGTGGTGTCACTCACGTTATATAAACTCCACTTATTGTCGGCTAGCATAACCTAACCCGATCAGCGAATATTTTGTGGCCTAGTCTGACTGTAGCATTAACAAAACCCATCACGCTTTAGTCAGTCAGGTTGGCTCTTTCACGTAATAGCATCGCAACTGTAACGAACTGCTGCTCCTGCAGGTTAGGCCTGTCAAGGTTATAGGTGAGGGTAGGCTGGATAAGCACATTCCAGGAGGCGCTGTGCGAGCCCTCCTGAATGTTAGGTAAAAGGGAATCACCCTCATCGACCTTGCGATGAGCTGAGCTGAACTGAAACCGCTTTGTATGCCATAGATGGTTCTTCCCTTTCAGCAACCTGTACCAACTTGTATTTTTCCTTCTGAGGTAACGGTTTCGAAATGTAGCAGTATATATGTGATTACTTGATAATGTGTCTTCAGTCTTCTCGGCGGACCTCGAGGGGTTAGGTCCCGAGAGGCTCCTCTGGCAGAGTCTTTGTATAATAAATGATTGAACCTTCTTCACTGCCAAGTGACTGGTTATTGGTAATTGCTATTGGGGGCTATTAGTAAGTATATCTCTATATGGTATTATTTATTTTCGGTACTTCATATGACTTACCAAATTCTTACCTAGTGTTTTTACAACCAAAACTTTAGGGAAAAAAATTGGGCTGGGAAAATTACTGCTATTAAGAAAGGGTAGTCTGGTGTTGAAAAGTACTTTGTGAGTGAGGGTAATCAAGTTCAAAATATTCTTGTAGTTGACGTAGAGGTAGGGTAAGTGTATCAGATAGTGGGTGATGTGGCTATCACAGGAGATCATCAGTGAGGCAGAGGTGTTTTAGATTTGTTGTAGTTGTTGTAGATGTTGGTGAAATTTTTTGTTCCCTTGTAGAGGTTTCTTTTAATGGTACACAGCTCCTTGCTAAGATAAAGTATGAGCAGAGTGTCATCGGCATACCAGATGATGCTGGGATTCAGATAGCATGCTAGTTATTTAAGGTTCTATGTACATGATAAATAGCATCGGGTGGAGGTATAACCATTGTTAGATGGTACAAAAGATGTTGGTGCTTTTGATTCACAAGGTGGGGAAAAGTAAGCTTAAGAGTACTATTCAGTAACTTCTAAACTGAGGATTTTACACATACTATTTGGCCATGCGGAAAAGTATCTGAAACAAAAAATGACTATTTCGGGTAAATGTTGTTAGCATATGTTTGTACATAACTTTATTTAGAGTGTATAAAAAAGAAGTAATAATGTTTTGTTACTTTGTGATTGTTGGAGATGTCCTATATTTACGTAAGAAATTGGTGTTCGAAAAAAACATTTAAGATATGTTTTTTCTAATTTTTACATTATTAATGAAAATGTTAAATTGGTTTTTTAAAGACAATCTTATTGATTGTCTTTTTTTTTGCCCGCTGTTATATGATGAGTACTATTGAACTCACTGTTTTCAGTGAAATTCAATATTTTCTGAGAACAGCAAAATAAGGTACATAGCATATTGTACAAATTATTTTGTATTGTGAAATATATATTATAACTCAATTTTTTCTTCTCTTCCACAGATACTATATTTATAAAAAATGTATTATTAACTTGTCATTACTTATAAGGTAAGTATGACAGACAATTGTTTTCCTCATCACTCTCTTACTTCTCTTTCCCTCTTTCCCTTTCTTCACTCTCTCCCTTACTCCCCTTCCTTTACTCATCTTACTCCCTTTTTCTCACTCACTTACTCCCCTTCATTCACCTTTACACTCCTTCTCTCACCATCAGTACCCTTCCCTCGCCCTCACTCACCTTCTCCTGCTCCCTCTTTTCCCTCTCTGTCCCTCACTTCTCTTTCCTTTCTTCCTCATCACTACCCTTGTCTTGCTCTATCCCACACTCCCCCCTCACTCTTTCCTTCACACCATCACTCACTCACCTTCTCTCACTCCCCTTCTCTCACTCCCTTTCGCTCACTCCCTTCCTTTATTCCCTCCCTCACTCCCCTTTCCTCCATTCGTCTCTAAGTCTCTTCCTCTGTCTCAGTCACTATAACTGCCTCACTCCCTCACAGTCCCTCTCTCACTGTCTCCCTCTCTCCCCACCATGTTTCCTTTTCTTTCCTCTCTCTTTCCATAAATCCTTCTCTCTCACTCACCGGATATCTAGAGCAGTTGAAGATGGAGATGCACCTGAAGAAGATGTGCTGGGGACAGCAGCTGCAGGATTGTCCCTGAGTTGTTGTGTAGATGCCCGAGCATAGTTGTTGGAAGGTAGATTTTTGAGATGACGAGTCATACTCATAATGCTGAACGAATAATGTTTGTACCTCCAAGTACCTCTTGAAAGGACGGTGCCACAGATTTTACAAGTAACCTTGGAGGCATTTACCTTTTTTTGGCCTTCTGGGTAAGTAAAAAACTTCCATACAAAAGACTCTTTTGTTTTCTTTTGTTTAGGCTGCTCAGGCAAAAACTCCACATCAGAGTCTGAAGATTGCTGTTCTGCCGTTTTCAAAGCACGAAGAAAACACTGTAGATGCTTCTCCCAGGAAAGTGAAACAGATTGTGAGGGAAGTGGGTGGGGTTTTTGAAGATTTGGAAAATAAAATACTATAAACCAATCAAAAGTGTTGTTTTCAAGTCACATGACTTCACGTGCGCGCAGAGTGCGCGCAATTTGCGCGACAGGGGCACGCACGAGTCGCATATGAATGACGTTTAACCCGATTTTCGTAAATGCTTTTAAAGGTAATATATGGTTTTTAAAAGTCAAAAATATCATTTTTACAGTTATGTCACAGAATGTCCTGGGTTATTATGTACATTACATTTAAAGAAATGACTTTTTGGAATGAATTTTTTTCGCGGAGTGCGTGCAACTTGCGAGCATGCGTGCGAACACCGTGCGCGCATGCGTGCGAACACCGTGCGCGCATGCGTGCGAACACCGTGCGCGCATGCGTGCGAACACCGTGCACGCACATTCAAAACACAAAAAAAGGCCTTAATTAATGAAAAAATCAAAAATTAGTAAATAATAATACATAAATCAAAATTAAAATTTAAGTATTGTTAAAAATATAGAACATTTGTATAATACCACAAAAAAGACAATAATTGATACATTTTAAAATTAGCATTTAAAAAACCTTTGAAATTCACTGAAAAAAAAACCATAGGTTTCCCATACGTTATAGTTAGGAATTAGCATTTAAAAAACCTTTGAAATTCACTGAAAAAACCATAGGTTTTACACACGTTATAGTTAGAAATGAGCATTTAAAAAACTTTTGAAATTCACTGAAAAAACCATAGGTTTCACACCAGTTATAGTTAGCTGGACATTTTACTCATATAAAAACTATTGAAATTCCCCTGTTATAGTTAGTTGTAATCACTATAACTCGCGCGCCCGCAATCCACTGCTGATGATATCATATATTACATCATTCAGGATTGGTCAGTGACATCACTGATGACATCATCCATGTGACAATGAAATACACCTCATTACACACCAGTATAATATTTCATCACTCAATGTAAAATAGAAAGTGCCATATTTGAAACCATTGACACACCAATAGAATTTTCTAAACACCCACTCAGTGATTCATAGATCTATACACACATCTAATCACTTACCTTTAGATTCAGTGTTATATGCAGTAAATAATTAACAGAACACTAACAAATATACTTATACGCCTATTTCAACATTACACACCAGCACACATTGTATTCACTTATAAAGACATCTTACTGACTTATGCAAACAATGGATGATACTTACATTTACTCACCTACACACACAGAAGAGGTGTGGCGCCGCGGCCAGGGCGACTGACTCCGGAATCTGGGGATCACGGTTCGATCCCCGGCACCGGCTGCAGATTAGCCCAGCACCATGTGACTCTGGGCAATAGCTTGCTTAATCTTCCCGACGGCCCCCAGTGCCTAGAGACCCTTACGGGTGATTGTGCGCTTTACAAATGTGGGTTATTATTATTATTATACAAACACCACTTCATCTATTCATATAGATAGTAACTCACAGTTAGTGTGTTATAAAATCACTATTAGAAATATACAGTTATCCATACAGTGACTCATATAATCACTAAGTCTTAGGCTCACTTAATTAGATAGAACTGTAAGATACACTGCTTTTTTTCCCAAGTTTAATGGAGATGTACCATTGAGAGAAATTTTTCATCACCACCACACCCATAAACATATACACTCACTGAAGCAACTGTTATAAAATGTAGTCCTAACCTCATTTACCTACTGAATGAACTATTCACACATTGTTGGGCAATTACACCCCCCCACCAAACCACATAGACATTCATTTACCCATACAAATACTCAATTAAAAACCATTAACAAATATAGTCTTTAACACTTTGGCTGCTAGAGGTATTTTCCCCCGGTGCTGCATTCCCAGATTTTCCATTGTTCATGACAAGCTCAGCTCGTCATCAGCACAGCTCAACCGTGCCTCATGACGAGCTGAGCTCGTCATGAGCATCGAAGGGGTTAACATAGCAAAAAAGACAAAACAATAAAGACATTCACACAGTTTAGTAACTACACATTATATATAGTGAAACTCTACAAAATAGTCAAGGAAACAATCAATGACCCTGTTACTATATCCACCATCCAGACATTTATATTTATAAATCCACTTATTCTTCAATGCAAAGTAGTGTGTTTATAATACATATTTAAATATCAAACCAAACCACATTCCCTGGATGATGTCATCAGTGATGTCATTTGAGATGTCATCAGTGATGTCATCAGTGATGTCACTGACCATTGTTTCAAGAATCAAATCAGGTTCTGCATTAGACCCGTGTCCGCTCAAAGTTCTTATGCCAGTTATGGACACGTTGATACCGGTTTGCAACACTATGTTTAGCTCCGGAATTTTCCCGGCTTCTCTGAAACATACGTTGGTCAAACCCCTCTTAAAGAAAACTAATTTGAATAAAGATGACCTGAAAAACTATCGTCCGATAGCCAGTCTTCCTTTCCTGGCTAAGGTAATAGAAAAAGCCATGAATCAGCAACTGTCGGAATTTGTGGAGCAGCACCAGTTGCTCGACAACACCCAGTTCGGATTCCGCAAATGTCATGGCACGGAAACTGCCCTTCTAAAGGCTGCGGATGACATCAGAGCCATATGAGACCAGGGGGGGACAGCACTCCTGGTACTGCTGGATCTTTCGGCGGCCTTCGACACGGTCGACCACAAGATCTTAGTCGACCGTGTCGAACGACTGGGGGTCCAGAAAACTGCTCTGGACCTGCTTGTATCGTTTCTGGCCAATAGATCACAAGCAGTATCTCTAGGACCCTACCAATCATCGAAGGTGTCTCTGCCGTGTGGGGTCCCTCAAGGCTCATCCCTGAGTCCGACACTATTTAATATCTACGTGTCGGACCTTGCAAATGTCATCAAAGCATTTGGGATGAGCCTGACCTCCTACGCCGATAACACCCAATTGGTACTGGCTATCAAAGGGGACGGGGAGGAAGTGGCCAATCGATTCACGAGAGGAATGATGGCAATAGGTGACTGGATGGCCACGAATTGTCTGAAACTCAATTCAGAAAAAACTGAAGTGGTCATCTTCGGTCACCTCTCCCCGGGCTGGTCACCTGTCTGGTGGCCACCATCTTTCGGTCCCCCGCCGAGTCCAGCTAGCAAAGTGAGAAATCTAGGCGTCATCTTCGATGCTGGCCTCAATTTTATGGCAGATGCGAATAAAACTGCGGCTTCAGCTCATATGAAATTGAGAATGATTAGGAAAATACTACCTTTCCTACCGAACACGGCCGGGAAAACACTGGTCAGCTCACTAGTCCTGTCCTCCTTGGACTATTGTAACGCTCTATTCTTAAATGCCCAAGTCCGAGTGACAAATAAGATGCAGTCAATCCAAAATGCAGCCGCACGAATGCTGGCTGGGATCCCCAAGTTCGCACCAGTTACAAACATCATTAGGGATCTCCATTGGCTCCCGATACGCAGCCGTATCAAATTCAAATCGCTGTGTATTGTTTACAAGTCACTCAATAATCAAGGTCCCCACTTTCTCAAACAGAATCTTCTCCATCATGTCCCAACCCGATCTCTTTGTTCCTCTATTCAGAACCTCTTGGCTGTGCCTTGCACTAGAACAGTCACCTGGGGCGACAGGCGTTTCCTGGTTGCCGCCCCTAGACTCTGGAACACCCTTCTTGCACATATCCGAGCAAGTCCCTCCCTGTTCACATTCCGCAAACAGCTAAAGACGTGGTTATTTGACCAATAGCCTTGTATATCTTCTTTACCCCAGTTGCTGATCCATCCCTTAATTAGCGCTGAGACGCCCACGGGTATTCGCCGCGCTCTACAAATGTCTATAAATAAATAAATAAATAAATGTCATGAATGATGTAATATGTGACATCATCAGCAGTGGATTGCGGGCGTGCGAGTTATAGTGAGTACAACTAACTATAACGGGGGATTTTCAATGGTTTTGTATGAGTAAAATGTCCAGCTAACTATAACTGGTGTGAAACCTATGGTTTTTTTCAGTGAATTTCAAAGGTTTTTTAAAGGCTAATTCCTAACTATATTGTGTGTGAAACCTATGGTTTTTTCAGTGAATATATATATATATATATATATATATATATATATATATATGTATATATATATATATATATATCTATACTACTAAGAGAGAACTGTGTCCTTTGAGCCAGGTAAACTCGAAAAGTACACCACCAATCACAACACCCAATACAGCGTTGGAAAGGGGAGGTCCAGGAGGTGGACATAGGCTATATAAATGGACACCATATACACTAAAAAGGGGGGGCGCCATCAGTGGTAAAGTAGTCCCTTCTGGGCGTTAGGTGTGGGCGTCAACATTCAGAGAGGCAAGTTGTGGGTGTTACATGTGGGCGTTAACATTGTAGTTCACGGTGCAAAACCAAACAGTGAGGAAATGTGGCCGTGAGATGTGGGCGTTAGATGTGGGCGTTAACATTCAGAGAGGCAAGTTGTTGGCGTTAGATGTGCGAGGAGAACATTGAGATGCGAGAAGTCACGGTGCAAAACCAAAACACACCATTCGCGCTCACAGTGCAGAGTATTTCAACCATTCGTGCTCATAATGCAGCGTATTTCAAATGCGCAATAATCACAGTGCAGCATATTGCAAACGCGAAATATTCACACACACACTTCGGGGAGGCAGATTCATTGACCTGGGTGTTACCGTTGTACGCTGACATCAGGAACGGGGTGCGGCTTGCATTCACAGCCGACCAATCACGCCACATAACTCGCATAACACATGCAAGCCTTGCAAGGGATATTTTATAAACGATTTCACCATTGGTCATGCTCATGTTTGTCACAGGGGGATGACCTCAAGCAAAAGAGGTGCGGCTTACACGGCGTTTCACGGCTTAGGTGAGTAAGCGTTCTGGCGTTCTGAAGCTGCAATATTTATCGCACAGAGATATCATACATAAAAAAAAACAGGCTTTCGCATGGCCCTTAAGCGAGTCAGCGTTCACCACAGTACTTGCGTTCTAAACCTAAGAACAAAGCTACGGATTCACTCGCCGCTATCTGTGTTACCACTGTAACACTCCCACTTATTGCGGCGCTAAGGAGAAAACTTGACTTCAGGGCTTAAACAAATATTTCACTCGCCAACATCACCAAGTGCTACATAAAATATCGTCTTGGCAGAAGCAACAACATTCTCACAGGGGGGCAAGGACAAACAAGGAAACACGAGTAACATTAACTAGAGGGACCTTTTGCCAACAAGATTACACAGTTTACTTTTCGAACCCGGACAACGTCGGGACGGGCTGCTAGTTAATATTATAAAGAGAGAGCCCAAACCTTTGAGGCGGGTAAGCTCCGGAACCACAGCGCCAATCGGAACACCCAATACAGCATTGCAAAAGACAGTATCAGCAGATGGACATAGGCTATGCAGCAGCCCACCATATACATTAGAAGGGGAAAAGAACGTTAGGGGCAAAGTAGTCCGTTGTGGGTGTGTGCGTTGTGCTGGAAAGCAATGGGCGTGTGCATAGAGCGATGGGCGCGGCATTTGGCAAAAACCTGCTGGATTATACCACTTGTAAGAAGCGTTCTGGGTGGGACTAGCATTCCAATACGAGTGGGCATTGCATTTAGCATTGTTGTGGACGTTGGCCGTTGACGCGATGTGGGGCGTGTAAGTGGCGTCGGCTGGAGCGGACAAACATGTTCGCGGCTGGAGCGGACTCAGTTCGCATGTTGCAGTGGCGTCAGGTGGAGCAGAGAAACACGTTCGCGGCTGGAGCGAACACAGACAATCCCATATTGCATGAAGGACAACAAACCATACAGCACACGCTCACCTTCAGCGCAATCCGAAACACGGCTTTGAAGCTGACACATTCATCTGCGGGTGCTGAGGCGATTCAGCGTAGCAGCGGCGCGAAAGCACATTCCACAGACTGCTGTTTCACACACGCACAGCATCACGGGCCGCTGTCGGGCACTGTCAGCCTAAGGGACTCAACAGCAGCCACACGCGCTAAACGTTGGCACTGCAGAGGCACATATCACTGTGTCGCTTCCGGCCACTGGCTGCACAAGTGGAGGCACATGTTCGACTGCAATGGACACCTACCGTTACCGTCTATGCACAAGTCAACTGGTCAGGTAAAATACAACGTCCTATGTAATCGCTAAACATTCCCGCACAACGTCGGGACGGGCTGCTAGTGTGTATATATATATATATATATATATATATATATATATATATATATATATATGTGCAAAAAAAGAAGCAGAGAACTCTTTGTAGTTCTCAATTTTAGGTGGAAAGCAGCTCCTGTATGGAGCACTCTTTAAGCGTAGGAATAGCACAGTGCTATCCAGGACGAGATAGAAATGGACAAAGTCTTTTGCCATTGCTGCAGCAAAGTTTTTAAGCATAGGACTAGCACAGTGCTGTCCTTGCTGAGCTGTAAAATGACAAAAGCCATTTATCACTCCAGGCACAATATTACAGCTTTGAATTGGCAAAATAACAACCAATCTAACCTGAAATGAATAAAAGCAACCCCTAACACAGTGCCCCCTCCCATAGGAGTAAATGAAAAAACGGAGGCCATGCCCCGGGAGATGGGGTCCATGTGGCCAAAACTGGCCCAGGGAAGGGGGACCACGCTGCCCCCTTGCCTATAAATGAAATAAAAAAACAGGAGACCATGCTCGGGGGATGGGGTCCCCAGGGCCAAAATTGGCCTAGAGAGGGGGGCCGCGCAGCCCCCTTCCTGTTTTTTTTACTTTTTATTTTAAAGGGGTCAGGTCCTGGGGGCTTGGGTCCCCAGGGCCCCCCAAAAACTAAAAGAAGGAGGCCACACAGCCCCCTTCTAAAAAAAAAGCAGAAAAAAAGCAAACATCTTCCTAGAGGCCTGCCCCCTCCTTGCAACACTCTGCAAACGTGCCCCCTGTCGCGTTGTAAGTTGGGGAATTAATTCCCCTTGAATACCGAGGGTCCCTGGGAGCCAACTAGCCAACCAGGTACCTCCAGTATGTGCCACAGAGCTGGATTGCAGAGAGGTTGTCTGAGGCCAAGCCTCTTTTTCCACCACTCTGCAAACGTGCCTCTTGACGCACTGCTGGTGGGGCGATGAGGTCCGCTTGTGTCCTGAGGACCTCAGGACACAAGTGTACTTCTTCCTCCGATCAACAGTGAACTATGAGCTATGTTTTCAGAGTGGTGGGAAAAGGGGCGTGACCTCAGACGTCCCTGCAATCCAGTTCTGTGGCACTTCCTAGAGGTACCTGGTGGGCTAGTTGGCCCCCAGTCACCCTTGGGATTCAAGGGGACTTAATCCCCCAACTCAGAACGTGCCAGGAGGTGCGTCTGCAGAGTGGTGGAGAAAGGGGGCGTGGCCTGGTATAAAAAGTTAGCAATCCTGCTGTGTGGGACTGGAGGTAATGGGAGGGGTAATTGGGGGCTAATTATCCCTCCTGTTACCTCCAGTAAATCCCACACAGTGGGATTGCTAAGAGGTGTTCGGAGGCCACGCTCACCTTTCTCCACCATTCTGCAAACGCGACTGCTATGTTATAGTTAGAAATTAAAATTTTAAAAACCTTAGAAATTCACTGAAAAAACATAGGTTTCAGGGATGTTATAGTTAGACATTAACATTTAAAAACCTTTGAAATTCACTGGAAAAAACATCGGTTTTAGGGATCTTATATTTAGAAATTAGCATTTAAAAAACCTTAGAAATTCACTGAAAAAACCATAGTTTTCAGGAATGTTATAATTAGTTGGACATGTCACTCATATAAAACCAGAGAAATTCGGCTGTTATAGTGAGTAGAGTTAACTATAACTCGCGCCCCGTAATGCACTGCTGATGATGTCACATATTACATCACTCATAACATGCTCAATGACTTCACTGATGACATCTCAAATGACATCACTGATGGGAAAAAAAAAAATATATATATATATATATATGGTGATTTGTGACTGCACATGGAGGTTTGATTTATTACAGTCACCTCACGGCCCGGCAGAACCTGCTCCTTCTGGGTTGAAGCGTATGCGAGGACACAAGGAGCCTCAAGGAGGGTAGTTTGGTTCACAGCGCTTCGCCTTGCAAGACGCCTGTCGACAAAGATTCAGCCTTTCTTTTCCCCACACAACACCGTCCCAACAGTGAAGCATCCTGGGGCTTGTAGTGCCTACAGCGCAGTTTGTGGTGTGGTACCATATGATTGGGGGATGGCGTTGTTCTCACCAATGAGAGGACTGCAAGAGTAATTTAAATGAGGGTGCAACTGTGTTACCTCACAGCAGCGGTATCTGAGGAAGACCCTACTGGCCGAAATGCATTATGCTTACCCGTTGCTCCAATAAAGGCTCCAAACCAGATTCCCCGTGTGGCCTCCTCCTTTCTCTTCGAGTGAGGTCCCTGCTGAATATTAATTTTTTTCAAGAAAGTCCACAATCCTATAGGAAAGGGAAGCGGCACGCCAATTCCAACCACGAGTGATTTATTTGGAGCACAACAAACAACGAGTTTCAGCCAAAACGGCCTTTGTCAAGTTAACATTCTGTCTTTACTGTATTCATTCCCATCTTTAGTTTCCCTAGTTGTATTCCTTATTTCTTCTCACATTCAATATGTTATCACATTTTGTCACTTGCTCTCAGTATAGGGAGTCCAGACTCTGTTTGATTGTTCTGGATTATTCTTTTCTAGAAACATTTATGGGCATTTGCCCTTAATATATTTCATTATTTCGATTATATTATCCTTTTGACTTTATCTGAAGACCCTGCTGTTGGATGAGATAGGATATTCTTGGATTTAGGAGTATCTTAGTGCTATTTTCAGAGTCCACCTCACATACAGAGTTGATTATGCCATCTTTTCTCACTTGTTTTTTAACATAATCACTATTCTTCACTACACACGTACCGTCATTGTGCCCATTCTATGTCTATCCAATAACAGCGTGTGACATATTTTTACTGCTATTGTATGAATGTATGTATATACACAACATCTCATATTTTAAAGTTCTATATGTAATTGCCAGGTGGTTGTTATATATAGATACATATAGCATCTGTTTTGCCTGGATTGCTTTAGATATTATGTCCAAGGTTAACTAATAAGTTTTTTGCATGATTACTAATATTTTAGGTGTTCGCGCCACTTGAGTTGGTAAAAAAAAATTAATAATTAGAAAATTGAAGAATTTATACATTTAGCTAATCCAACATCATAACAAGCAAGATAATGTCAATACCGATATTATGAGTTGCGGTAATTTAAATTGCATTTAATATTTTATATGCTGGGTCATGGCAGTTTGCAACATGAGGCTGTCTCCCATATCTATCATGAAGCTAGAGATCACTGGTACGGGGAGAGAGGCGGGACACAACGCTTCATGTGAATCGTTAATGAATTACGATCACTTCGGACGTATACAATTGATTAGCTTAAATATTTGGGCTTTAATTTTTCCACTCCAAAATTATGCATATCTCTTTGGAATTATTTCCAGATAGATTGATTGTTTTTTCTCTGAATATCATGTAAATCATGCTGAGCAGTACGTTTTCAATTTTTGGGATGATGTATTTAACCCCTTTGCTGGGGGGTAACTCCCCCAACGGTGCGGGGGGTGCCGCGGCGCCGCGGTGCTCGTGACGAACCCAGCTCGTCATGAGTTAGAGTGGAGCTGTGCCAGAGGCGCAACTAGAGCCAAATTTCGGGGGAGCTAAGAAAAAATTTCGGGGGGGGGGGGCTAAACCTTTAATCATTAGGCAGAGTGGAGCTGCAGGGGCTCTTAAAAGGGGTGAAACAACTGCAAGGCCTAATTAACATTCAAATGGTCTTTTAAAGACCTGTGAAACGTTTGGGTGCGGTTCTGTGTGTGCCCGGGATCCGTCTCATCCCGGGCTGCCACACACGACGGGGGGTGGCTGAAGCCCGGTGAGTCCAATGGGTGTTGCGCGCCTGAGCTGTGTTCATGAAGAGCTGGGCTCCTCACAACCCTGCCCCCTGATTGATTCTCCCGCACAGACGGGGAATCAATCACGCATGGGCCGATCGCGGCAGTTATTAAGAGCACAACTCGTCATGAGCACAATTCCACTGTGACTCATGACGAGCTGGGCTCGTCATGAGCACAGAAGAGGTTAATGGCATGGGTACTGGCGGAATGTTAACGTGACAAAGGCTGTTTAGGCTGAAACGCGTTGTTCGTTGTGCTCCAAATAACTCACACATGGTTGGAATTAGTGTGCCACCTCCCGTTCCTATTGGATTTTGGACTCCCTTGAAAATTATTGTGGCTCCTGCCACCACGGCTGGCACCAACAAATAATTGGCAGACATGCGGCATTAGCAGGGAAGCAACAGGATTTGCTTTTGAAAAAAACGCCGTTCTAGCCACTCCAACGAGAATATTTCCGGATTGAATGTCGCTGATTTCTTTTGTGAATATACGGTGAGTGAGAGGTGCTAGGATTCCTTGGGAGGTATCAGATACAGGGGCAGCTGGCATTAATGGTCGAAATGGGCGTTGCCCGCCCACCTTTTGGAAGAAAGAAGAAGAGGATGAAAAATAACACTGGGCAGCACTGCTTAAAATAAAATTTACGTTTGAAATCTGTTTGATTATTCGTTCTTCTGAGGGGTGAGTGTCTGAACGAATGGCCTGTGACAAGCTTGTAGGGCAAGGTCTTGCTCGCCCTGCAAGCATATGTTTTAAATGTGATGTCTATAGTGGTGGGAGTGGCGATTGTTCATTTCGAGATTCAGAATCCCATTGGGGTATTTTTTGCAATGGCCCAGGGCGTGTCTGGAGCAGTGCCATTAAAGTAAATGGCTAGGGGCGGGATTGGTCTCAGGAGATAACGACAGGCTGGGCATGTCACTGGCTTTTGCAACTGCTGTTGCTCACTTGGCGGGTTTGGAGCCGACTGAAGGAACAACCACGTCGCAGCAGCGTTTTACGCATGTTACGAATCGAAGAAAAGAACCAAGCAGCAGATTTTACTAAATCAATGGCAAGTTGTCTCACCCTGAGTGGAGCATTTTCGATTACTGCCTGGCCCCGGCCTTCCAAGCTCTCTGTCCTGCCAGCCTGAGCACTCTGCCGCAGGAGCTACCACAGATTAGAGAGAGAGTAACGGCCGGACCTTCCGAGTTCAAAGAAGATAAGCCACGGAGCCAGTGCAGCTAAATTGCACCTTTAGTCGACCCCTCTGACTCATTGTGCAAATAAAAGTAGGTTTTATTACAATTACGTAACGTTTATTGTGCTGCATAATTTGTTCTAAATACAGGGGTGTGCAGAGTTTGAGTAAATGAAAGTTAATTAAATGTTCATGTTATTGCTACTTAGCCTCCTTTCAAGGGTAAGTCGCCTCTCTTGACCTGTCAGCCAGCCTTTTTCCAGGTGTTTAGTCTCTTCTATGGCCTCTGCTACCTCCAGCAGAGGTCATCACATAATATAGAGATGTAAAATGGGACTATCCTTTTACACCCCCACCCGCCAACTACGTTCGTCCAACCAAGCCCTCGCCGTGATTCACGCATCCGAAAAGCCACCATGGGAGGAAGATCCTTCTCATACCTGGCGACCAAGACCTGGAACTCCCTCCCCTCTCACCTCCGTCTTACCCAGAACCACCTCTCCTTCAGGAAGCAACTCAAGACCTGGCTGTTCGATCAGTAGCAAACCCCTCTCCCTTAAGCGCATTGAGACCCCCTGGGTGAGTAGCGCGCTATACAAATTTCTGACTTGACTTGACTTGACTTGGCCTGGTCAGCGCGAAAAAGAGATGCATTATTCTTTTAAAACCAAAGGAAACAGGAATCCCATATTTAAATAAACATAAGTAAGCACTTGGCGTGGAGAAGTGTGGCTCAATGATTGGAGCGGCAGACCCTGATGCAGAGGTCTAGCCGTGGACCAGGGTTCAATTCCCCGCCTCGGCGGGTCTTGGGCTCAAAATTCCCCAGACCTGATAATTCTCGCCTCGGTGCCTATTCCAATCATGGAGTCCCACTCTGCAACTCTGGGCAATAGCTTGCTTAATCTCCACAACGGTCCCCACAACGCTAAGGATGCCTGGCTTCACCTTGGGGGTGCCCAGGATTGGACGCCTCACAGGGAAAGCCAGGATGGGTTCCACAGCGGTATTCGTACAAGCGCCTTGAGACCCTTGCAGGTGAGTAGTGCGCTATACAAGTATCAATTTACATTTTTTGTGGAATGAGAAGCGTAAGTAAGTGGCTGAGATTTTTAACTCATTGTGTTTATGGTCATTGAACTGGAGCCAATCTACTACTATGAGTATGTGAGGTAGTGTCCTGATTTAGGTGAGCACGACCTGTCCAGTATAGATTTGTTGCTGATGCAGTATTTTGAGCTTGATATGCAGGTATGCAACATGTTTGAAATCCGTGCAAAGAGAAGCTTTATGTGTATGCCCATGTAGTGGGATTTGCTATCAGGTTAAGTGTGTCTTTGTGTGAGTTTCGGGCTGGCATGATGCATATACATTTGAATGTATTCGATGTGTAGGTTTCTGTGGGTCACAGTGCAGGGTTTCAGCAGCTCCACCGTTAAACACATCACTGCGCACAAACAGTTGAGTAGCCAAAAGAAATACTGCAAGGTAAAAGTAACCTCTTACAGTTGTCTTGCTCGCACAATAACAATATGAACAATCCAATAATTTTCAAAACTGTATTAATGCTGCGGTGCCATTCTCTAGTTATTCACAAAATAGTGTACTTTAACATTAGATTTCGGCATCTATGTTATGTATATTTTATTGGCGTCATGGCTATTGGTTGGTATGCACTGTTGAAAGCATGCTCAAAATTATATGTTAATGAGAGAGTTGAAAAATCATCTGCATTTCCAAAATACTTCTTTATTGGTTCAAAGGCTTAGGAAACCTTTTGTTTCTAGGATTGCAGCATGTGGGTCAGAACCTTTTGATGCTAGTCTTGTCGTGTATGCCTTTGATTTCTCTGTCTGCACACAGCTGCATGCCTGTGTGTTTCGGCTTCAGTGTGCGTGCATCATGACTTGCGCACTGGTATCCACATTAGGAATTTTGCTTCATATTATCATATTTTGCAAAGGCAGCGTGAGAACACTGCGAGCAATATAGCACATCAGTCTTGACTTCCTACTCTCCTCTTTGTGTGCATAATGACCGCTAAACGTTGTTTGCACAATTGTGCAAACTGCGAAGGCCAAGGGGAATCTGAAGGGCACAACCGTCCCATTTGAAATTCTTCAGCTGCAGTTTAAGGCAGGGAGTCTCCCTCTGCCTTGAAACCGAAGGAAGTATAGACAACTAAAACAAGCCTTCTTGACAGTTTGCTGTTTCCCAGAAAGAAATGTAAATGTGCGCAACTGGTCAATTTGCAAATGTAAAGGGTGCCTGGAAGGTATGGACTTTAATTGATTAAATAAATTGAAGCTTCCTAATACACCTTCATTCTTTTTGAGGGGTATTGTAAGGCGCTACCAGTAAAAGATAAACTGTGAAGTGTGTGCTTTTAAAAGACCGTTATTAAAAAAACTGCTCTACGTACTCTCTAAAAATATATATATATATATTTTGGTAACACTTTATCTTAAACATGTTTTTGCATTCTGTAGCAGTCTATTTTATACTGAGTGTAATGCAAGTGTAAAATAATGACATACATGATCATAGTGCTTACTGTCGCAGACTGGAACCTTGTACCACTAAACATATAAAAGTTATTATCCTCCACAGCACCAACCAGAACTCCTCTTATGCTGATCAGGCTCACTCGCTAAGCTCGTTCGCTGTGCACACATCTGAACTTTTGCTCGCCTTCCACTTTCAAATGTCACAAGCCGCCACTGATCAGATAGCATCGGTCGGAGGGCTCAGTGTGTCCAGTTTTCCCAGAGTTCTGTCTCAGATCTTCCTCCTCATCGCAGTCTATCACTGACTATCCTTTTGCTGGAGCTTTGTCACTAAGAAGACATCAATATTCTGTCGGGTCTCTTTCCAGTACGAGCACCTTTGGAGCAATTGATATGAATATATGGGAAACTGAGAGGCAAGCTGTTGCACTCTCTCTATGTCACATTTTTAAACAATAACTTTTTGTTCATTGTTTTTTGAGGGGAGTCCTGCTTTTATTTCCGTTTTATTCATCTTTAATTTGCAGGTCACCAGAGAGCATTAAATAGAACTGCAAATTAAAGATCAATAACACAGACATAAAAGCAGGACTGCAATAAAAGAACAATGAGCAAAAAGTTATTGTTTAAAAATGTCACAGAGACAAGAGCACTCAAATCAGTTCACAAAATACCACGATGTTTGTTTAAATGAATTTACTACATTAACCACAATGCACTAAATAGAAACAAGCATTTGCAATGCAACAGGCCTTGCATTAGGAAAGTATGAGCTATTAGTATTGTAAATGACAATTTTTTAAAGTATGTGTTGTCTTTGAAAATATATAAATTAATAGCATTGTTATTCACAAAGCCAAAAGCTTACACTTTCCTAATGCGAGTCCTATTGGCTATGGCAATGCTTGTTGGTAGCAAGCAAGGACAGTGCTGTTGTGGTGCTGAGTGATGATGTGGTTGGGCTGAGTGATGTTGTGGTGTATTAGAGTGATGTGGTGGTGTCCCAGAGTGATGTGGTGATATGGTGGTGCCCCTCAGTGATGGAAGGTGGAGTTGGAGGGTGTAGTTGTAGGGTGGAGTTGGAGGGGGAGTTGGATGGTAGAGTTGGAGTGTGGAGTTGGATTTGGAGTGTGGAGTTGGATTTGGAGTTGGATTTGGAGTGTGGAGTTGGATTTGGAGGGTGGAGTTGGATTTGGAGGGTGGAGTTGGATTTGGAGGGTGGAGGTGGAGTTGGAGGTGGAGTTGGAGGGTGGAGTTGGAGGGTGGAGTTGGAGTTGGAGGGTGGAGTTGGAGTGTGGAGGGTGGAGTTGGAGGGTGGAGTTGGAGGGTGGAGTTGGAGGGTGGAGTTGGAGGGTGGAGTTGGAGGGTGGAGGGTGGAGTTGGAGGATGGAGTTGGATTTGGAGGGTGGAGTTGGAGTTGGAGGGCGGAGTTGGAGGGCAGAGTTGGAGGGCGGAGTTGGAAGGCGGAGTTGGAGGGCGGAGTTGGAGGGTGGAGTTGGATTTGGAGGGTGGAGTTGGAGTTGGAGGGCGGAGTTGGAGGGCGGAGTTGGAGGGTGGAGTTGGAGGGTGGAGTTGGAGGGTGGAGATGGAGGGTGGAGTTGGAGGGTGAAGTTGAAGGGTGGAGTTGAAGGGTGGAGTTGGAGGGTGGAGGTGGAGCTGGAAGGTGGAGTTAGAGGTTAGAGTTGGAGGGTGGAGTTGTAGGGTAGAGTTGGTGGGTGGAGTCGGCGGGTGGTGTTGGTGGGTGGAGTCGGCGGGTGGTGTTGACGGGTGGAGTTGGAGGGTGGAGTTGGAGGGTGGAGTTGGAGGGTGGAGTTGGAGGGTGGAGTTGGCGGGTGGAGGGTGGAGTTGGAGGGTGGAATTGGAGTTGGAGGGTGGATTTGGAGGGTGGAGTTGTAGGGTGGAGTTTGAGGGTGGAGTTTGAGGGTGGAGTTTGAGGGTGGAGTTGGAGGGTGGAGTTGGAGGGTGGAGATGGCGGGTCGAGTTGGAGGGTGGAAGTGGAGTTGGAGGGTGAAGTTGGAGAGTGGATGTGGAGTTGGAAGGTGGAGTTGGAGGGTTGAGTTGGAGGGTTGAGTTGGAGGGTGGAGTTGGCTTTGGAGGGTGGAGTTGGAGGGTGGAGTCAATTTGCAAATGTAAAGGGTGCCTGGAAGGTATTGACTTTAATTGATTAAATAAATTGAAGCCTCATAATACACCTTCATTCTTTTTGAGGGGTATTGTAAGGCGCTACCAGTAAAAGATAAACTGTGAAGTGTGTGCTTTTAAAAGACCGTTATTAAAAAAAATGCTCGACGTACTCTCTAAAAATATATATATATTTTGGTAACACTTTTTATCTTAAACATGTTTTTGCATTCTGTAGCAGTCTATTTTATACTGAGTCTAATGCAAGTGTAAAATAATGACATACATGATCATAGTGCTTACTGTCGCAGACTGGAACCTTGTACCACTAAACATATAAAAGTTATTATCCTCCACAACACCAACCAGAACTCCTCTTATGCTGATCAGGCTCACTCGCTAAGCTCGTTCACTGTGCACACATCGCAACTTTTGCTCGCCTTCCACTTTCAAATGTCGCAAGCTGCCACTGATCAGATAGCATCGGTCGGAGGGCTCAGTGTGTCCAGTTTTCCCAGAGTTCTGTCTCATCTCTTCCTCCTCATCGCAGTCTATCACTCACTATCCTTTTGCTGGAGCTTTGTCACTAAGAAGACATCAATATTCTGTCGGGTCTCTTTCCAGTACGAGCACCTTTGGAGGAATTGATATGAATATATGGGAAACTGAGAGGCAATCTGTTGCACTCTCTCTATGTCACATTTTTAAACAACAACTTTTTGCTCATCGTTCTTTGAGGGCAGTCCTGCTTTTATGTCCGTTTTATTCATCTTTAATTTGCAGGTCACCAGAGAGCATTAAATAGAACTGCAAATTAAAGATCAATAACACGGACATAAAAGCAGGACTGCCATAAAAGAACAATGAGCAAAAAGTTTTTGTTTAAAAATGTCACAGAGACAAGAGCACCCAAATCAGTTCACAAAACACCACGATGTTTGTTTAAATGTATTCACTACATTAACCACAATGCACTAAATAGAAACAAGCATTTGCAATGCAACAGGCCTCGCATTAGGAAAGTATGAGCTATTGGTATTGTAAATGACACATTTTTTTAATATGTGTTGGCTTTGAAAATATATAAATTAATAGCATTGTTATTCACAAAGCCAAAAGCTTACACTTTCCTAATGCGAGTCCTATTGGCTATGGCAATGCTTGTTGGTAGCAAGCAAGGACAGTGCTGTTGTGGTGCTGAGTGATGATGTGGTTGGGCTGAGTGATGTTGTGGTGTATTAGAGTGATGTGGTGGTGTCCCAGAGTGATGTGGTGGTGTCCCAGAGTGATGTGGTGGTGTCCCCGAGTGATGTGGTGGTGTCCCCGAGTGATGTGGTGGTGTCCCCGAGTGATGTGGTGTTGTCCCAGAGTGATGTGGTGGTGTCTCCAGAGTGATGTGGTGGTGTCTCCAGAGTGATGTGGTGGTGTTCCAGAGTGATGTGGTGGTGTTCCCGAGTGATGAGGTGGTGCCCCTCAGTGATGGAGGGTGGAGTTGGAGGGTGTGTTGTAGGGTGGAGTTGGATGGTGGAGTTGGAGGATGGAGTTGGATTTGGAGGGTGGAGTTGGATTTGGAGGGTGGAGTTGGATTTGGAGGGTGGAGTTGGATTTGGAGGGTGGAGTTGGATTTGGAGGGTGGAGGTGGAGTTGGAGGGTGGAGTTGGAGGTGGATTTGGAGTGTGGAGTTGGAGGTGGAGGGTGGAGTTGGAGGGTGGAGTTGGAGGGTGGAGTTGGATTTGGAGGGTGGAGTTGGAGTGTGGAGTTGGAGGTCGGAGTTGGAGGTCGGAGTTGGAGGTTGGAGTTGGAGGGCGGAGTTGGAGGGTGGAGTTGGAGGGTGGAGGGTGGAGTTGGAGGGTGTAGTTGGAGGGAGGGTGGAGTTGGAGGGTGTAGTTGGAGGTGGAGTTGGAGGTGGAGTTGGAGGTGGAGTTGGAGGGTGGAGTTGACGGGTGGAGTTGGAGGGTGGAGTTGGAGGGAGGAGTTGGAGGGCAGAGTTGGAGGGCAGAGTTGGAGGGTGGAGTTGGAGGGCAGAGTTGGAGGGCGGATTTGGAGGTGTTGGAGGTGGAGTTGGAGGGTGGAGGGTGGAGTTGGAGGGTGGAGGGTGGAGTTGGAGGGTAGAGTTGGAGGGTGGAGTTGGATTTGGAGGTTGGATTTGGAGGGTGGAGTTGGAGGGTGGAGTTGGAGGGCGGAGTTGGAGGTCGGAGTTGGAGGGTGGAGTTGGAGGGTGGAGTTGGAGGGTGGAGGGTGGAGTTGGAGGGTGTAGTTGGAGGTGGAGTTGTAGGGTGGAGGGTGGAGTTGGAGGGCGGAGTTGGAGGGCGGAGTTGGAGGGCAGAGTTGGAGGGCAGAGTTGGAGGGCAGAGTTGGAGGGCAGAGTTGGAGGGCGGAGTTGGAGGGCGGAGTTGGAGGGCGGAGTTGGAGGGCGGAGTTGGAGGGCGGAGTTGGAGGGCGGAGTTGGAGGGCGGAGTTGGAGGGCGGAGTTGGACGGCGGAGTTGGAGGGCGGAGTTGGAGGGCGGAGTTGGAGGGCGGAGTTGGAGGGCGGAGTTGGAGGTGGCGGAGTTGGAGGTGGAGTTGGAGGGTGGAGGGTGGAGTTGGAGGGTGGAGTTGGAGGGTGGAGTTGGAGGGTGGAGATGGAGGGTGGAGTTGGAGGGTGGAGTTGGATTTGGAGGGTGGAGTTGGAGTTGGAGGGTGGAGTTGGAGGGTGGCGTTGGAGGGCGGAGTTGGAGGGTGGAGTTGGAGGGTGGAGTTGGAGGGTGAAGTTGAAGGGTGTAGTTGGAGTTTGAGGGTGGAGGTGGAGCTGAAAGGTGGAGTTAGAGGTTGGAGTTGGAGGGTGGAGTTGGAGGGTGGAGTTGGCGGGTGGAGTTGGCGGGTGGAGTTGGCAGGTGGAGTTGGCGCGTGGAGTTGGCGGGTGGAGTTGGCGGGTAGAGTTGGAGGGTGGAGTTGGAGGGTGGAAGTGGAGTTGGAGGGTGGAGTTGGAGGGTGGAGTTGGCGGGTGGAGTTGAAGGGTAGAAGTGGAGTTGGAGGGTGGAGTTGGAGGGTGGATTCGGAGGGTTGAGTTAGAGGGTGGAGTTGGAGGGTGGAGTTGGAGGGTGGAGTTGGAGGGTGGAGTTGGAGGGTGGAGTTGGAGGGTGGAGTTGGAGGGTGGAGTTGGAGGGTGGAGTTGGAGGGTGGAGTTCGTGGCTGTAGTTGGCGGGTAATGTTGGCGGATGGAGTTGGAGGGTGGAAGTGGAGTTGGAGGGTGGAGTTGGAGGGTGGAGTTGGAGTTGGAGGGTGGAGTTGGCTTTGGAGGGTGGAGTTGGAGTTGGAGGGTGGAGTTGGAGGGTGGAGTCAATTTGCAAATGTAAAGGGAGCCTGGAAGGTATTGACTTTAATTGATTAAATAAATTGAAGCCTCCCAATACACCTCCATTCTTTTTGAGGGGTATTGTAAGGCGCTACCAGTAAAAGATAAACTGTGAAGTGTGTGCTTTTAAAAGACCGTTATTAAAAAAACTGCTCTATGTACTCTCTCAAAATATATATATATTTTGAAACACTTTTTATCTTAAACATGTTTTTGCATTCTGTAGCAGTCTATTTTATACTGAGTGTAATGCAAGTGTAAAATAATGACATACATGATCATAGTGCTTACTGTCGCAGACTGGAACCTTGTACCACTAAACATATAAGAGCTATTATCCTCCACAGCACCAACCAGACCTCCTCTTATGCTGATCAGGCTCACTCGCTAAGCTCGTTCGCTGTGCACACATCGCAACTTTTGCTCGCCTTCCACTTTCAAATGTCACAAGCTGCCACGGATCAGATAGCATCGGTCGGAGGGCTCAGTGTGTCCAGTTTTTCCAGAGTTCTGTCTCAGATCTTCCTCCTCATCGCAGTCTATCACTGACTATCCTTTTGCTGGAGCTTTGTCACTAAGAAGACATCAATATTCTGTCGGGTCTCTTTCCAGCACGAGCACCTTTGGAGCAATTGATATGAATATATGGGAAACTGAGAGGCAAGCTGTTACACTCTCTCTATGTCACATTTTTAAACAATAACTTTTTGTTCATTGTTCTTTGAGGGCAGTCCTGCTTTTATGTCGGTTTTATTCATCTTTAATTTGCAGGTCACCAGAGAGCATTAAATAGAACTGCAAATTAAAGATCAATAACACGGACATAAAAGCAGGACTGCCATAAAAGAACAATGAGCAAAAAGTTATTGTTTAAAAATGTCACAGAGACAAGAGCACCCAAATCAGTTCACAAAACACCATGATGTTTGTTTAAATGTATTCACTACATTAACCACAATGCACTAAATAGAAACAAGCATTTGCAATGCAACAGGCCTTGCATTAGGAAAGTATGAGCTATTGGTATTGTAAATGACAATTTTTTAAATGTGTTGGCTTAGAAAATATATAAATTAATAGCATTGTTATTCACGAAGCCAAAAGCTTACACTTTCCTAATGCGAGTCCTATTGGCTATGGCAATGCTTCTTGGTAGCAAGCAAGGACAGTGCTGTTGTGGTGCTGAGTGATGATGTGGTTGGGCTGAGTGATGTTGTGGTGTATTAGAGTGATGTGGTGGTGTCCCAGAGTGATGTGGTGGTGTCCCCGAGTGATGTGGTGGTGTCCCAGAGTGATGTGGTGGTGTCCCAGAGTGATGTGGTGGTGTCCCTGAGTGATGTGGTGGTGTCCCCGAGTGATGTGGTGGTGTCCCCGAGTGATGTGGTGGTGTCCCCGAGTGATGTTGTGTTGTCCCCGAGTGATGTGGTGGTGTCCCTGAGTGATGTGGTGGTGTCCCCGAGTGATGTGGTGGTGTCCCCGAGTGATGTGGTGTTGTCCCCGAGTGATGTGGTGTTGTCCCCGAGTGATGTGGTGTTGTCCCCGAGTGATGTGGTGTTGTCCCCGAGTGATGTGGTGGTGTCCCCGAGTGATGTGGTGGTGTCCACATGGTGGTGTCCCCGAGTGATGTGGTGGTGTCCTCGAGTGATGTGGTGGTGTTCCAGAGTGATGTGGTGGTGTCTCCAGAGTGATGTGGTGGTGTTCCCAATGGATGTGATGGTGTCCCTGAGTTATGTGGTGGTGCCCCTCAGTGATGGAGGGTGGAGTTGGAGGGTGTAGTTGGAGGGTGGAGTTGGAGGGGGAGTTGGATGGTGGAGTTGGATGGTGGAGTTGGATGGTGGAGTTGGATGGTGGAGTTGGATTTGGAGTGTGGAGTTGGATTTGGAGTGTGGAGTTGGATTTGTAGGGTGGAGTTGGATTTGGAGGGTGGAGTTGGATTTGGAGGGTGGAGTTGGATTTGGAGGGTGGAGGTGGAGTTGGAGGGTGGAGGTGGAGTTGAAGGGTGGAGTTGGAGGGTGGAGTTGGAGTTGGAGGGTGGAGTTGGAGGTCGGAGTTGGAGGGTGGAGTTGGAGGTCGGAGTTGGAGGGTGGAGTTGGAGGTTGGAGGTGGAGTTGGAGGGTGGAGTTGGAGGGTGGAGTTGGAGGGTGGAGGTGGAGGTGGAGTTGGAGGGTGGAGTTGGAGGGTGGAGGGTGGAGTTGGAGGGTGGAGTTGGATTTGGAGGGTGGAGTTGGAGTTGGAGTTGGAGTTGGAGTGTGGAGTTGGAGGGCGGAGTTGGAGGGTGGAGTTGGAGTTGGAGGGTGGAGTTGGAGGGTGGAGTTGGAGGGTGGAGTTGGAGTTGGAGGGTGGAGGTGGAGCTGGAAGGTGGAGGTAGAGATTGGAGTTGGAGGGTGGAGTTGTAGGGTAGAGTTGGTGGGTGGAGTTGGCAGGTGGAGTTGGAGGGTGGAGTTGGAGGGTGGAGTTGGAGGGTAGAGTTGGTGGGTGGAGTTGGCGGGTGGAGTTGGAGGGTGGAGTTGGAGGGTGGAGTTGGAGGGTGGAAGTGGAGGGTGGAAGTGGAGTTGGAGGGTGGAGTTGGCGGGTGGAGTTGGCGGGTGGAGGATGGAGTTGGAGGGTTGATTTGGAGGGTTGAGTTGGAGGGTGGAGTTGGCTTTGGAGGGTGGAGTTGGAGGGTGAAGTTGAAGGGTGGAGTTGGAGTTGGAGGGTGGAGTTTGAGTTGGAGGGTTGATTTGGAGGGTTGAGTTGGAGGGTGGAGTTGGCTTTGGAGGGTGGAGTTGGAGGGTGAAGTTGAAGGGTGGAGTTGGAGTTGGAGGGTGGAGGTGGAGCTGGGAGGTGGAGGTAGAGATTGGAGTTGGAGGGTGGAGTTGGAGGGTGGAGTTGGAGGGTGGAGTTGGAGGTGGAGTTGGATGGTGGAGGGTGGAGTTGTAGGGTGGAGTTTGAGGGTGGAGTTGGAGGGTGGATTTGGTGGGTGGAGTTGGCGGGTGGAGTTGGCGGGTGGAGGGTGGAGTTGGAGGGTGGAAGTGGAGTTGGAGGGTGGAGTTTGAGTTGGAGGGTGGATTTGGCGGGTTGAGTTGGAGGGTGGAGTTGGCTTTGGAGGGTGGAGTTGGAGGGTGAAGTTGAAGGGTGGAGTTGGAGTTGGAGGGTGGAGGTGGAGCTGGAAGGTGGAGGTAGAGATTGGAGTTGGAGGGTGGAGTTGGAGGGTGGAGTTGGAGGGTGGAGTTGGAGGTGGAGTTGGAGGGTGGAGGGTGGAATTGTAGGGTGGAGTTTGAGGGTGGAGTTGGAGGGTGGATTTGGTGGGTGGAGTTGGCGGGTGGAGTTGGCGGGTGGAGTTGGCGGGTGGAGGGTGGAGTTGGAGGGTGGAAGTGGAGTTGGAGGGTGGAGTTTGAGTTGGAGGGTGGATTTGGAGGGTTGAGTTGGAGGGTGGAGTTGGCTTTGGAGGGTGGAGTTGGAGGGTGAAGTTGAAGGGTGGAGTTGGAGTTGGAGGGTGGAGTTGGAGGGTGGAGGTGGAGCTGGAAGGTGGAGGTAGAGATTGGAGTTGGAGGGTGGAGTTGGAGGGTGGAGTTGGAGGGTGGAGTTGGAGGGTGGAGTTGTAGGGTGGAGTTTGAGGGTGGATTTGGTGGGTGGAGTTGGCGGGTGGAGTTAGCGGGTGGAGTTGGAGGGTGGAAGTGGAGTTAGAGGGTGGAAATGGAGGGTGGAGTTGGAGGGTGGATGTGGAGTTGGAGGGTGGAGTTGGAGGGTTGAGTTGGAGGGTTGAGTTGGAGGGTGGAGTTGGAGGGTGGAGTTGGCTTTGGAGGGTGGAGTTGTAGGGTGGAGTTGGAGTTGGAGAGTGGAGTTGGAGGGTGGAGTTGGAGTTGGAGGGTGGAGTTGGCAAGTGGAGTTGGAGGGTGGAGTTGGAGGGATGAGTTGGAGGGATGAGTTGGAGGGATGAGTTGGAGGGTGGAGTTGGAGGGTGGAGTTGGAGGGTGGAGTTGGAGGGTGGAGTTGGAGGGTGGAGTTGGAGGGTGGAGTTGGAGGGTGGAGTTGGAGGGTGGAGTTGGAGGGTGGAGTTGGAGGGTGGAGTTGGAGGGTGGAGTTGGTTTTGGAATGTGGAGTTGGAGGGTGGAGTTGGAGGGTGGAGTTGGAGGGTGGAGTTGGAGGGTGGAGTTGGAGGGTGGGTTTGGAGTTGGAGGGTGGAGTTGGAGGGTGGAGTTGGAGGGTGGAGTTGGAGGGTGGAGTTGGAGGGTGGAGTTGGAGGGTGGAGTTGGAGGGTGGAGTTGGAGGGTTGAGTTGGAGGGTTGAGTTGGAGGGTGGAGTTGGAGGGTGGAGTTGGCTTAGGAGGGTGGAGTTGTAGGGTGGAGTTGGAGAGTGGAGTTGGAGGGTGGAGTTGGAGTTGGAGGGTGGAGTTGGCAAGTGGAGTTGGAGGGTGGAGTTGGAGGGATGAGTTGGAGGGATGAGTTGGAGGATGGAGTTGGAGGGATGAGTTGGAGGGATGAGTTGGAGGATGGAGTTGGAGGGTGGAGTTGGAGCGTGGAGTTGGAGGGTGGAGTTGGAGGGTGGAGTTGGAGGGTGGAGTTGGAGGGTGGAGTTGGAGGGTGGAGTTGGAGGGTGGAGTTGGAGGGTGGAGTTGGTTTTGGAATGTGGAGTTGGAGGGTGGAGTTGGAGGGTGGAGTTGGAGGGTGGAGTTGGAGGGTGGGTTTGGAGTTGGAGGGTGGAGGTGGAGTGTGGAGTTGGAGGGTGGAGTTGGAGGGTGGAGTTGGAGGGTGGAGTTGGAGGGTGGAGTTGGAGGGTGGAGTTGGAGGGTGGAGTTGGTTTTGGAATGTGGAGTTGGAGGGTGGAGTTGGAGGGTGGAGTTGGAGGGTGGAGTTGGAGGGTGGGTTTGGAGTTGGAGGGTGGAGGTGGAGTGTGGAGTTGGAGGGTGGAGTTGGAGGGTGGAGTTGGAGGGTGGAGTTGGAGGGTGGAGTTGGAGGGTGGAGTTGGAGGGTGGAGTTGTAGGGTGGAGTTGTAGGGTGGAGTTGGAGGGTGGAGTTGGAGGGTGGAGTTGGAGGGTGGAGTTGGAGGGTTGAGTTGGAGGGTTGAGTTGGAGGGTTGAGTTGGAGGGTTGAGTTGGAGGGTTGAGTTAGAGGGTTGAGTTAGAGGGTTGAGTTGGAGGGTGGAGTTGGAGGGTGGAGTTGGAGGGTGGAGTTGGAGGGTGGAGTTGGAGGGTGGAGTTGGTTTTGGAGGGTGGAGTTGGAGGGTGGCGTTGGAGGGTGGGGTTGGAGTTGGAGGGTTGAGTTGGAGGGTGGAGGTGGAGTGTGGAGTGTGGAGTTGGAGGGTGTATTTGGAGGTTGGAGTTGGAGGCTGGAGTTGGAGGGTGGAGTTGTAGGGTGGAGTTGTAGGGTGGAGTTGGAGGGTGGAGTT
The DNA here is from genome assembly GCF_964263255.1 of Lissotriton vulgaris. Lineage (NCBI taxonomy): Eukaryota > Metazoa > Chordata > Amphibia > Caudata > Salamandridae > Lissotriton > Lissotriton vulgaris. The sequence continues at coordinate 812,484,514 of NC_141696.1, read as the reverse complement.
GGAGGGTGGATTTGGAGGGTGGAGTTGGAGGGTGGAGTTGGAGGGTGGAGTTGGAGGGTGGAGTTTGAGGGTGGAGTTGGTGGGTGGATTTGGTGGGTGAAGTTGGAGGGTGGAGTTGGAGGGTGGAGTTGGAGGGTGGAGTTGGAGGGTGGAGTTTGAGGGTGGAGTTGGAGGGTGGAGTTGGAGGGTGGAGTTGGAGGGTGGGTTTGGAGGGTGGGTTTGGAGTTGGAGGGTGGAGGTGGAGTGTGGAGTTGGAGGGTGGAGTTGGAGGGTGGAGTTGTAGGGTGGAGTTTGAGGGTGGAGTTGGAGGGTGGAGTTGGAGGGTGGAGTTGGAGGGTGGAGTTGGAGGGTGGAGTTGGAGGGTGGAGTTGGAGGGTGGAGTTGGAGGGTTGAGTTGGAGGGTGGAGTTGGAGGGTGGAGTTGGAGGGTGGAGTTGGAGGGTGGAGTTGGAGGGTGGAGTTGGTTTTGGAGGGTGGAGTTGGAGGGTGGCGTTGGAGGGTGGGGTTGGAGTTGGAGGGTTGAGTTGGAGGGTGGAGGTGGAGTGTGGAGTGTGGAGTTGGAGGGTGTATTTGGAGGTTGGAGTTGGAGGCTGGAGTTGGAGGGTGGAGTTGTAGGGTGGAGTTGTAGGGTGGAGTTTGAGGGTGGAGTTTGAGGGTGGAGTTTGAGGGTGGAGTTTGAGGGTGGAGTTTGAGGGTGGAGTTGGAGGGTGGAGTTGGAGGGTGGAGTTGGAGGGTGGATTTGGTTTTGGAGGGTGGAGTTGGAGGGTGGCGTTGGAGTGATGTGGTGGTGTTCCAGAGTGATGTGGTGGTGTCTCCAGAGTGATGTGGTGGTGTTCCCGAGTGATGTGATGGTGTCCCTGAGTTATGTGGTGGTGCCCCTCAGTGATGGAGGGTGGAGTTGGAGGGTGTAGTTGGAGGGTGGAGTTGGAGGGGGGGTTGGATGGTGGAGTTGGATGGTGGAGTTGGATGGTGGAGTTGGATGGTGGAGTTGGATGGTGGAGTTGGATTTGGAGTGTGGAGTTGGATTTGGAGGGTGGAGTTGGATTTGGAGGGTGGAGTTGGATTTGGAGGGTGGAGGTGGAGGGTTGAGTTGGAGGGTGGAGTTGGAGGGTGGAGTTGGCTTAGGAGGGTGGAGTTGTAGGGTGGAGTTGGAGAGTGGAGTTGGAGGGTGGAGTTGGAGTTGGAGGGTGGAGTTGGCAAGTGGAGTTGGAGGGTGGAGTTGGAGGGATGAGTTGGAGGGATGAGTTGGAGGATGGAGTTGGAGGGATGAGTTGGAGGGATGAGTTGGAGGGATGAGTTGGAGGGATGAGTTGGAGGATGGAGTTGGAGGGTGGAGTTGGAGCGTGGAGTTGGAGGGTGGAGTTGGAGGGTGGAGTTGGAGGGTGGAGTTGGAGGGTGGAGTTGGAGGGTGGAGTTGGAGGGTGGAGTTGGTTTTGGAATGTGGAGTTGGAGGGTGGAGTTGGAGGGTGGAGTTGGAGGGTGGAGTTGGAGGGTGGGTTTGGAGTTGGAGGGTGGAGGTGGAGTGTGGAGTTGGAGGGTGGAGTTGGAGGGTGGAGTTGGAGGGTGGAGTTGGAGGGTGGAGTTGGAGGGTGGAGTTGGAGGGTGGAGTTGGAGGGTGGAGTTGTAGTGTGGAGTTGGAGGGTGGAGTTGTAGTGTGGAGTTGGAGGGTTGAGTTGGAGGGTTGAGTTGGAGGGTTGAGTTGGAGGGTTGAGTTGGAGGGTTGAGTTAGAGGGTTGAGTTAGAGGGTGGAGTTGGAGGGTGGAGTTGGAGGGATGAGTTGGAGGGATGAGTTGGAGGATGGAGTTGGAGGGTGGAGTTGGAGCGTGGAGTTGGAGGGTGGAGTTGGAGGGTGGAGTTGGAGGGTGGAGTTGGAGGGTGGAGTTGGAGGGTGGAGTTGGAGGGTGGAGTTGGTTTTGGAATGTGGAGTTGGAGGGTGGAGTTGGAGGGTGGAGTTGGAGGGTGGAGTTGGAGGGTGGGTTTGGAGTTGGAGGGTGGAGGTGGAGTGTGGAGTTGGAGGGTGGAGTTGGAGGGTGGAGTTGGAGGGTGGAGTTGGAGGGTGGAGTTGGAGGGTGGAGTTGTAGGGTGGAGTTGGAGGGTGGAGTTGGAGGGTGGAGTTGGAGGGTGGAGTTGGAGGGTTGAGTTGGAGGGTTGAGTTGGAGGGTTGAGTTGGAGGGTTGAGTTGGAGGGTTGAGTTAGAGGGTTGAGTTAGAGGGTTGAGTTGGAGGGTGGAGTTGGAGGGTGGAGTTGGAGGGTGGAGTTGGAGGGTGGAGTTGGAGGGTGGAGTTGGAGGGTGGAGTTGGAGGGTGGAGTTGGTTTTGGAGGGTGGAGTTGGAGGGTGGCGTTGGAGGGTGGGGTTGGAGTTGGAGGGTTGAGTTGGAGGGTGGAGGTGGAGTGTGGAGTGTGGAGTTGGAGGGTGTATTTGGAGGTTGGAGTTGGAGGCTGGAGTTGGAGGGTGGAGTTGTAGGGTGGAGTTGTAGGGTGGAGTTGGAGGGTGGAGTTGGAGGGTGGATTTGGAGGGTGGAGTTGGAGGGTGGAGTTGGAGGGTGGAGTTGGAGGGTGGAGTTTGAGGGTGGAGTTGGTGGGTGGATTTGGTGGGTGAAGTTGGAGGGTGGAGTTGGAGGGTGGAGTTGGAGGGTGGAGTTGGAGGGTGGAGTTTGAGGGTGGAGTTGGAGGGTGGAGTTGGAGGGTGGAGTTGGAGGGTGGGTTTGGAGGGTGGGTTTGGAGTTGGAGGGTGGAGGTGGAGTGTGGAGTTGGAGGGTGGAGTTGGAGGGTGGAGTTGTAGGGTGGAGTTTGAGGGTGGAGTTGGAGGGTGGAGTTGGAGGGTGGAGTTGGAGGGTGGAGTTGGAGGGTGGAGTTGGAGGGTGGAGTTGGAGGGTGGAGTTGGAGGGTGGAGTTGGAGGGTTGAGTTGGAGGGTGGAGTTGGAGGGTGGAGTTGGAGGGTGGAGTTGGAGGGTGGAGTTGGAGGGTGGAGTTGGTTTTGGAGGGTGGAGTTGGAGGGTGGCGTTGGAGGGTGGGGTTGGAGTTGGAGGGTTGAGTTGGAGGGTGGAGGTGGAGTGTGGAGTGTGGAGTTGGAGGGTGTATTTGGAGGTTGGAGTTGGAGGCTGGAGTTGGAGGGTGGAGTTGTAGGGTGGAGTTGTAGGGTGGAGTTTGAGGGTGGAGTTTGAGGGTGGAGTTTGAGGGTGGAGTTTGAGGGTGGAGTTTGAGGGTGGAGTTGGAGGGTGGAGTTGGAGGGTGGATTTGGTTTTGGAGGGTGGAGTTGGAGGGTGGCGTTGGAGTGATGTGGTGGTGTTCCAGAGTGATGTGGTGGTGTCTCCAGAGTGATGTGGTGGTGTTCCCGAGTGATGTGATGGTGTCCCTGAGTTATGTGGTGGTGCCCCTCAGTGATGGAGGGTGGAGTTGGAGGGTGTAGTTGGAGGGTGGAGTTGGAGGGGGGGTTGGATGGTGGAGTTGGATGGTGGAGTTGGATGGTGGAGTTGGATGGTGGAGTTGGATGGTGGAGTTGGATTTGGAGGGTGGAGTTGGATTTGGAGGGTGGAGTTGGATTTGGAGGGTGGAGTTGGATTTGGAGGGTGGAGTTGGATTTGGAGGGTGGAGGTGGAGTTGGAGGGTGGAGTTGGAGGGTGGAGTTGGAGGGTGGAGTTGGAGGGTGGAGTTGGAGGGTGGAGTTGGAGGGTGGAGTTGGAGGGTGGAGTTGGAGGTCGGAGTTGGAGGGTGGAGTTGGAGGTTGGAGGTGGAGTTGGAGGGTGGAGTTGGAGGGTGGAGTTGGAGGGTGTAGTTGGAGGTGGAGTTGGAGGGTGGAGGATGGAGTTGGAGGTTGGAGTTGGAGGGCGGAGTTGGAGGGCGGAGTTGGAGGGTGGAGTTGGAGGTGGAGTTGGAGGGTGGAGTTGGAGGGTGGAGTTGGAGGGTGGAGGGTGGAGTTGGAGGGTGGAGTTGAATTTGGAGGGTGGAGTTGAATTTGGAGGGTGGAGTTGAATTTGGAGGGTGGAGTTGGAGGGTGGAGTTGGAGGGCGGAGTTGGAGGGTGGAGTTGGAGTTGGAGGGTGGAGTTGGAGGGTGAAGTTGAAGGGTGGAGTTGGAGTTGGAGGGTGGAGGTGGAGCTGGAAGGTGGAGATAGAGATTGGAGTTGTAGGGTAGAGTTGTAGGGTAGAGTTGGCGGATGGAGTTGGCGGGTGGAGTTGGCGGGTGGAGTTGGCGGGTGGAGTTGGAGGGTGGAGTTGGAGGGTGGAGTTGGCGGGTGGAGTTGGCGGGTGGAGGGTGGAGTTGGAGGGTGGAAGTGGAGTTGGAGGGTGGATTTGGAGGGTTGAGTTGGAGGGTGGAGTTGGCTTTGGAGGGTGGAGTTGGAGGGTGGAGTTGGAGGGGGGAGTTGGAGGTGGAGTTGGAGGGTGGAGGGTGGAGTTGTAGGGTGGAGTTTGAGGGTGGAGTTGGCGGGTGGAGTTGGCGGGTGGAAGTGGAGTTGAAGGGTGGAAGTGGAGGGTGGAGTTGGAGGGTGGATGTGGAGTTGGAGGGTGGAGTTGGAGGGTTGAGTTGGAGTTGGAGAGTGGAGTTGGAGGGTGGAGTTGGCTTTGGAGGGTGGAGTTGTAGGGTGGAGTTGGAGTTGGAGAGTGGAGTTGGAGGGTGGAGTTGGAGTTGGAGGGTGGAGTTGGCGGGTGGAGTTGGAGGGTGGAGTTGAAGGGATGAGTTGGAGGGTGGAGTTGGTTTTGGAGGGTGGAGTTGGAGGTTGTAGTTGGAGGGTGGAGTTGGAAGGTGGAGTTGGAGGGTGGAGTTGGAGGGTGGAGTTGGAGGGTGGAGTTGGAGGGTGGAGTTGGAGGGTGGAGTTGGAGGGTGGAGTTGGAGGGTGGAGTTGGAGGGTGGAGTTGGAGGGTGGAGTTGGAGGGTGGAGTTGAAGGGATGAGTTGGAGGGTGGAGTTGGTTTTGGAGGGTGGAGTTGGAGGTTGTAGTTGGAGGGTGGAGTTGGAAGGTGGAGTTGGAGGGTGGAGTTGGAGGGTGGAGTTGGAGGGTGGAGTTGGAGGGTGGAGTTGGAGGGTGGAGTTGGAGGGTGGAGTTGGAGGGTGGAGTTGGAGGGTGGAGTTGGAGGGTGGAGTTGGAGGGTGGAGTTGGTTTTGGAAGGTGGAGTTGGAGGGTGGCGTTGGAGGGTGGGGTTGGAGTTGGAGGGTTGAGTTGGAGGGTGGAGGTGGAGTGTGGAGTGTGGAGTTGGAGGGTGTATTTGGAGGTTGGAGTTGGAGGCTGGAGTTGGAGGGTGGAGTTGTAGAGTGGAGTTGTAGGGTGGAGTTGTAGGGTGGAGTTTGAGGGTGGAGTTGGTGGGTGGAGTTGTAGTGTGGAGTTTGACGGTGGAGTTGGAGGGTGGAGTTGGAGGGTGGAGTTGGAGGGTGGAGTTGGAGGGTGGAGTTGGTTTTGGAGGGTGGAGTTGGAGGGTGGCGTTGGAGGGTGGGGTTGGAGTTGGGGGGTTGAGTTGAAGGGTGGAGGTGGAGTGTGGAGTTGGAGGGTGTATTTGGAGGTTGGAGGCTGGAGTTGGATGGTGGAGTTGTAGGGTGGAGTTGTAGGATGGAGTTGTAGGGTGGAGTTTGAGGGTGGAGTTGGTGGGTGGAGGTGGAGGGTGGAGTTGGAGGGTGGAGTTGGAGGGGGAGTTGGATGGTGGAGTTGGAGGGTGGAGTTGTAGGATGGAGTTGTAGGGTGGAGTTTGAGGGTGGAGTTGGTGGGTGTAGGTGGAGGGTGGAGTTGGAGGGTTGAGTTGGAGGGTGGAGTTGGAGGGTGGAGTTGGAGGGTGGAGTTGGAGGGTGGAGTTGGAGGGTGGAGTTGGAGGGTGGAGTTGGTTTTGGAAGGTGGAGTTGGAGGGTGGCGTTGGAGGGTGGGGTTGGAGTTGGAGGGTGGAGGTGGAGTGTGGAGTTGGAGGGTGGAGTTGGAGGGTGGAGTTGGAGGGTGGAGTTGGAGGGTGGAGTTGGAGGGTGGAGTTGGAGGGTGGAGTTGTAGTGTGGAGTTGGAGGGTTGAGTTGGAGGGTTGAGTTAGAGGGTGGAGTTGGAGGGATGAGTTGGAGGGATGAGTTGGAGGGATGAGTTGGAGGGATGAGTTGGAGGATGGAGTTGGAGGGTGGAGTTGGAGCGTGGAGTTGGAGGGTGGAGTTGGAGGGTGGAGTTGGAGGGTGGAGTTGGAGGGTGGAGTTGGTTTTGGAATGTGGAGTTGGAGGGTGGAGTTGGAGGGTGGAGTTGGAGGGTGGAGTTGGAGGGTGGAGTTGGAGGGTGGGTTTGGAGTTGGAGGGTGGAGGTGGAGTGTGGAGTTGGAGGGTGGAGTTGGAGGGTGGAGTTGGAGGGTGGAGTTGGAGGGTGGAGTTGTAGTGTGGAGTTGGAGGGTGGAGTTGTAGTGTGGAGTTGGAGGGTTGAGTTGGAGGGTTGAGTTGGAGGGTTGAGTTGGAGGGTTGAGTTGGAGGGTTGAGTTGGAGGGTTGAGTTGGAGGGTTGAGTTGGAGGGTTGAGTTGGAGGGTTGAGTTAGAGGGTTGAGTTAGAGGGTGGAGTTAGAGGGTGGAGTTGGAGGGTGGAGTTGGAGGGTGGAGTTGGAGGGTGGAGTTGGAGGGTGGAGTTGGAGGGTGGAGTTGGTTTTGGAGGGTGGAGTTGGAGGGTGGCGTTGGAGGGTGGGGTTGGAGTTGGAGGGTTGAGTTGGAGGGTGGAGGTGGAGTGTGGAGTGTGGAGTGTGGAGTTGGAGGGTGTATTTGGAGGTTGGAGTTGGAGGCTGGAGTTGGAGGGTGGAGTTGTAGGGTGGAGTTGTAGGGTGGAGTTTGAGGGTGGAGTTTGAGGGTGGAGTTTGAGGGTGGAGTTTGAGGGTGGATTTGGAGGGTGGATTTGGAGGGTGGAGTTGGAGTTGGAGGGTGGAGTTGGAGGGTGGAGTTGGAGGGTGGAGTTTGAGGGTGGAGTTTGAGGGTGGAGTTTGAGGGTGGAGTTGGTGGGTGGATTTGGTGGGTGGAGTTGTAGGGTGGAGTTGTAGGGTGGAGTTGGAGGGTGGAGTTGGAGGGTGGAGTTGGAGGGTGGAGTTGGAGGGTGGAGTTGGAGTTGGAGGGTGGAGTTGGAGGGTGGAGTTGGAGGGTGGAGTTGGAGGGTGGAGTTGGAGGGTGGGTTTGGAGTTGGAGGGTGGAGGTGGAGTGTGGAGTTGGAGTGTGGAGTTGTAGGGTGGAGTTTGAGGGTGGAGTTGGAGGGTGGAGTTGGAGGGTGGAGTTGGAGGGTGGAGTTGGAGGGTGGAGTTGGAGGGTGGAGTTGGAGGGTGGAGTTGGAGGGTGGAGCTGGAGGGTTGAGTTGGAGGGTTGAGTTGGAGGGTGGAGTTGGAGGGTGGAGTTGGAGGGTGGAGTTGGTTTTGGAGGGTGGAGTTGGAGGGTGGAGTTGGAGGGTGGAGTTGGAGGGTGGAGTTGGAGGGTGGAGTTGGAGGGTGGAGTTGGAGGGTGGAGCTGGAGGGTTGAGTTGGAGGGTTGAGTTGGAGGGTGGAGTTGGAGGGTGGAGTTGGAGGGTGGAGTTGGTTTTGGAGGGTGGAGTTGGAGGGTGGCGTTGGAGGGTGGGGTTGGAGTTGGAGGGTTGAGTTGGAGGGTGGAGGTGGAGTGTGGAGTGTGGAGTTGGAGGGTGTATTTGGAGGTTGGAGTTGGAGGCTGGAGTTGGAGGGTGGAGTTGTAGGGTGGAGTTGTAGGGTGGAGTTTGAGGGTGGAGTTTGAGGGTGGAGTTTGAGGGTGGAGTTTGAGGGTGGAGTTGGTGGGTTGAGTTGTAGTGTGGAGTTTGAGGGTGGAGTTTGAGGGTGGAGTTGGAGGGTGGAGTTGGAGGGTGGATTTGGTTTTGGAGGGTGGAGTTGGAGGGTGGCGTTGGAGTGATGTGGTGGTGTTCCAGAGTGATGTGGTGGTGTCTCCAGAGTGATGTGGTGGTGTTCCTGAGTGATGTGATGGTGTCCCTGAGTTATGTGGTGGTGCCCCTCAGTGATGGAGGGTGGAGTTGGAGGGTGTAGTTGGAGGGTGGAGTTGGAGGGGGGGTTGGATGGTGGAGTTGGATGGTGGAGTTGGATGGTGGAGTTGGATGGTGGAGTTGGATGGTGGAGTTGGATTTGGAGTGTGGAGTTGGATTTGGAGGGTGGAGTTGGATTTGGAGGGTGGAGTTGGATTTGGAGGGTGGAGTTGGAGGGTGGAGTTGGAGGGTGGAGTTGGAGGGTGGAGTTGGAGGGTGGAGTTGGAGGTCGGAGTTGGAGGTCGGAGGTGGAGTTGGAGGGTGGAGTTGGAGGGTGTAGTTGGAGGTGGAGTTGGAGGGTGGAGGATGGAGTTGGAGGTTGGAGTTGGATGGAGTTGGATTTGGAGGGTGGAGTTGGAGGGTGGAGTTGGAGGGCGGAGTTGGAGGGCGGAGTTGGAGGGTGGAGTTGGAGGTGGAGGTGGAGTTGGAGGGTGGAGTTGGAGGGTGGAGTTGGAGGGTGGAGGGTGGAGTTGGAGGGTGGAGTTGAATTTGGAGGGTGGAGTTGCATTTGGAGGGTGGAGTTGGAGTTGGAGGGTGGAGTTGGAGGGCGGAGTTGGAGGGTGGAGTTGGAGGGTGGATTTGGTTTTGGAGGGTGGAGTTGGAGGGTGGCGTTGGAGTGATGTGGTGGTGTTCCAGAGTGATGTGGTGGTGTCTCCAGAGTGATGTGGTGGTGTTCCCGAGTGATGTGATGGTGTCCCTGAGTTAAGTGGTGGTGCCCCTCAGTGATGGAGGGTGGAGTTGGAGGGTGTAGTTGGAGGGTGGAGTTGGACGGGGGGGTTGGATGGTGGAGTTGGATGGTGGAGTTGGATGGTGGAGTTGGATGGTGGAGTTGGATTTGGAGTGTGGAGTTGGATTTGGAGGGTGGAGTTGGATTTGGAGGGTGGAGTTGGATTTGGAGGGTGGAGTTGGAGGTGGAGGGTGGAGTTGGAGGGTGGAGTTGGAGGGTGGAGTTGGAGGGTGGAGTTGGAGGGTGGAGTTGGAGGGTGGAGTTGGAGGGTGGAGTTGGAGGTCGGAGTTGGAGGGTGGAGTTGGAGGTTGGAGGTGGAGTTGGAGGGTGGAGTTGGAGGGTGTAGTTGGAGGTGGAGTTGGAGGGTGGAGGATGGAGTTGGAGGTTGGAGTTGGATGGAGTTGGATTTGGAGGGTGGAGTTGGAGGGTGGAGTTGGAGGGCGGAGTTGGAGGGCGGAGTTGGAGGGCGGAGTTAGAGGGTGGAGGGTGGAGTTGGAGGGTGGAGTTGAATTTGGAGGGTGGAGTTGAATTTGGAGGGTGGAGTTGCATTTGGAGGGTGGAGTTGGAGTTGGAGGGTGGAGTTGGAGGGCGGAGTTGGAGGGTGGAGTTGGAGGGCGGAGTTGGAGGGTGGAGTTGGAGTTGGAGGGTGGAGTTGGAGGGTGAAGTTGAAGGGTGGAGTTGGAGTTGGAGGGTGGAGGTGGAGCTGGAAGGTGGAGATAGAGATTGGAGTTGTAGGGTAGAGTTGTAGGGTAGAGTTGGCGGATGGAGTTGGCGGGTGGAGTTGGCGGGTGGAGTTGGCGGGTGGAGTTGGAGGGTGGAGTTGGAGGGTGGAGTTGGAGGGTGGAAGTGGAGTTGGAGGGTGGAGTTGGCGGCTGGAGTTGGCGGGTGGAGGGTGGAGTTGGAGGGTGGAAGTGGAGTTGGAGGGTAGAGTTTGAGTTGGAGGGTGGATTTGGAGGGTTGAGTTGGAGGGTGGAGTTGGCTTTGGAGGGTGGAGTTGGAGGGTGGAGTTGGAGGGTGGAGTTGGAGGTGGAGTTGGAGGGTGGAGGGTGGAGTTGTAGGGTGGAGTTTGAGGGTGGAGTTGGCGGGTGGAGTTGGCGGGTGGAGTTGGAGGGTGGAGTTGGAGGGTGGAAGTGGAGTTGAAGGGTGGAAGTGGAGGGTGGAGTTGGAGGGTGAATGTGGAGTTGGAGGGTGGAGTTGGAGGGTTGAGTTGGAGTTGGAGAGTGGAGTTGGAGGGTGGAGTTGGAGTTGGAGGGTGGAGTTGGAGTTGGAGGGTGGAGTTGGCTTTGGAGGGTGGAGTTGTAGGGTGGAGTTGGAGTTGGAGAGTGGAGTTGGAGGGTGGAGTTGGAGTTGGAGGGTGGAGTTGGCGGGTGGAGTTGGAGGGTGGAGTTGAAGGGATGAGTTGGAGGGTGGAGGTGGTTTTGGAGGGTGGAGTTGGAGGGTGGAGTTGGAGGGTGGAGTTGGAAGGTGGAGTTGGAGGGTGGAGTTGGAGGGTGGAGTTGGAGGGTGGAGTTGGAGGGTGGAGTTGGAGGGTGGAGTTGGAGGGTGGAGTTGGTTTTGGAAGGTGGAGTTGGAGGGTGGCGTTGGAGGGTGGGGTTGGAGTTGGAGGGTTGAGTTGGAGGGTGGAGGTGGAGTGTGGAGTGTGGAGTTGGAGGGTGTATTTGGAGGTTGGAGTTGGAGGCTGGAGTTGGAGGGTGGAGTTGGAGGGTGGAGTTGTAGGGTGGAGTTGTAGGGTGGAGTTGTAGGGTGGAGTTTGAGGGTGGAGTTTGAGGGTGGAGTTGGTGGGTGGAGTTGTAGTGTGGAGTTTGACGGTGGAGTTGGAGGGTGGAGTTGGAGGGTGGAGTTGGAGGGTGGAGTTGGAGGGTGGAGTTGGTTTTGGAGGGTGGAGTTGGAGGGTGCCATTGGAGGGTGGGGTTGGAGTTGGGGGGTTGAGTTGAAGGGTGGAGGTGGAGTGTGGAGTTGGAGGGTGTATTTGGAGGTTGGAGTTGGAGGCTGGAGTTGGATGGTGGAGTTGTAGGGTGGAGTTGTAGGATGGAGTTGTAGGGTGGAGTTTGAGGGTGGAGTTGGTGGGTGGAGGTGGAGAGTGGAGTTGGAGGGTGGAGTTGGAGGGGGAGTTGGATGGTGGAGTTGGAGGGTGGAGTTGTAGGATGGAGTTGTAGGGTGGAGTTGGTGGGTGGAGGTGGAGGGTGGAGGTGGAGGGTGGAGTTGGAGGGTGGAGTTGGAGGGTGGAGTTGGAGGGTGGAGTTGGAGGGTGGAGTTGGAGGGTGGAGTTGGTTTTGGAAGGTGGAGTTGGAGGGTGGCGTTGGAGGGTGGGGTTGGAGTTGGAGGGTTGAGTTGGAGGGTGGAGGTGGAGTGTGGAGTGTGGAGTTGGAGGGTGTATTTGGAGGTTGGAGTTGGAGGCTGGAGTTGGAGGGTGGAGTTGGAGGGTGGAGTTGTAGGGTGGAGTTTGAGGGTGGAGTTTGAGGGTGGAGTTGGTGGGTGGAGTTGTAGTGTGGAGTTTGTCGGTGGAGTTGGAGGGTGGAGTTGGAGGGTGGAGTTGGTTTTGGAGGGTGGAGTTGGAGGGTGGCGTTGGAGGGTGGGGTTGGAGTTGGGGGGTTGAGTTGAAGGGTGGAGGTGGAGTTTGGAGTTGGAGGGTGTATTTGGAGGTTGGAGTTGGAGGGTGGAGTTGGTGGGTGGAGGTGGAGGGTGGAGTTGGAGGGTGGAGTTGGATGGTGGTGTTGGAGGGTGGTGTTGGAGGGTGGAGTTTGAGTTGGAGGGTGGATTTGGAGGGTGGAGTTAGATTTGGAGGGTGGAGTTGGAGGGTGGAGTTGGAGGTGGAGTTGGAGGGTGGAGGTGGAGTTGGAGAGTGGAGTTGGAGGGTGGAGTTGGAGGGTGGATTAGTAGTTGGAGGGTGGAGTTGGAGGGTGGAGTTGTAGTTGTAGGGTGGAGTTGTAGGGTGGAGTTGTAGGGTGGAGTTGGAGGGTGTGAGGGTGTGTGAGGGTGAGTGGATGTGAGGGTCAGGGGGTGTGAGGGTGAGGGTGTGTGAGGGTGTGTGATGGTGTGTTAGGGTGAGTGAGGGTGAGGGTGTGAGTGAGGGTGTGAGGGTTGTGAGGGTGTGTGAGGATGAGGGGTGAGAGTAAGGGGGTGTGAGGGTGTGTGATGATGTGTGAGGGTGAGTGAGGGTGAGGGTTGTGAGGGTGAGGGAGGGTGTGTGAGGATGAGGGTGTGATGGTGTGTGAGGGTGAGGGGATGTGAGGGTGAGGGGGTGTGAGGGTGAGGGGGTGTGAGGGTGAGTGAGAGTGAGGGTGTGAGGGTGAGTGAGGGTGTGAGTGTTATGAGGGGGGTAAGGTGTGAGGGTGAGTGAGGGTGTGTGAGTGTGAGGGGGTGAGGTGTGAGGGTGAGTGAGGGTGTGTGGGGGTGTGAGGGAGGGTGAGGGTGTGAGGGTGTGATGGTGAGTGATGGTGTGTGAGGGTGAGGGGGTGAGGTGTGAGTGTGAGTGAGGATGTGTGGGGGTGTGAGGGAGGGTGAGGGTGTGTCAGGGTGATAGGGTGAGAGGTTGTGTGAGGGTGATTGGGTGTGTGAGGGGATGTGAAGGTGTGTGAGGGGATGTGAGGGTTTGTGATGGTGTGTGAGGGTGGGTGAGGGTGTTCGGGTGAGTGAGGATGAGGGTGTGAGCGTTGTGAGGGTGAGGGGGATGAGGGTGTGAGGGTGAGTGAGGGTGTGTGAGGATTAGGGGGTAGGGTGAGGGGGTGTGAGGGTGTGAAGGTGAATGAGTGTGTGTGAGGGTGTTTGAGGGTGGGTGAGGATGTGAGGGTGTGTGATGTTGAGGAGGTGTGAGGGTGAGGGGGTGAGGGTGAGTGAGGGTGGTTAGGGTGTGAGGGCGAGTGTAGGTGGGTAGGGGGTTGTGAGGGGGTGAGGAGGTGTGAGGGTGAGTGATGGTGTGTGAGGGTGAGGGGGTGTGAGGGTGAGGGGGTGATGGTGAGTGATGGTGTGTGAGGGTGAGTGTGTGAGGGTGAGTGAGGGTGTGTGAGGGTGAGGGTGAGTGACTGGGTGTGAGTGTAAGTCTGTTGTAAGTGTGTGTTGTTGTGAGCTTGTGTGTGTGTGTCTGTGTCTGTTTGTATGTGTGTGCATTCTGAGCACGGATATTGGCCTAGTATTAGAATTAGTCAATGTTCTCTTTTTCAACTGTTTCCCTGTGCGTAAAATTGGCGGACCTACCCTGGGCCATAATGCTACTGAAGTTTTTAGGTTAGTGTTCTAGTTTATGTCCCTCATTTACCTTGCATTTTAATTGACGTCTATTCCGTCCAATCAAATTGCAACGTTGTCTTACGTAGCGTTGCAATTGCGTCACGTCAATTGGGAAACTTCCAGATCTTCGCGAGCCGGCGTTTGTGGAAGGCGTGTCGTGCTTCCTGTGCTGTAGCTGCGTCGTTTGACAGGTAAGTTGTCAATTTAATCTTATTCTTTTTTTGTTGTTTACCTAGAGTTTCTCTAGTATAGATATTTTGTACGTTTTTTAATGTTTAGTAATGTTTTTTAAAGTTTTTTTTTGCGATCGTACTCGGCTGGTGTATGTATATATTGTATTGCCGTGGAATGTTTATAATTTTCTATATTTAATGTATTTTTGCTTAATTTTATTTAATATATGGCTAATAATTTTTTTGTTTTTGAGGTACTCTTCCCACATGTTGCTATATTTGTTTAGTTGACAATGTGTTATTTTAACGGTACTCTTTTGTATTAAACCTTGTGCTTTTGTGTTGCTTAAATCTTATTTCTGCTGTCCTTGTGTTTTTTTCATACGTATACTTTGTGATTTTCTACCATCTTTAAATATTAATAATTATAGTAATGGTATGTAGAAGCTATATTTTCTGTATAGTTTGAAACCTACAGGTTTTGATGCGTATGAGCTGCAATCCCTTACTTATGTTGTTAGAAATAAATAAAAATCAAAAGCAATACTTATGGAGTTTAAGCTTATAGGTGAATCCGTGTTCTTTAGATGGCTTTGTCCCCCTTTAAATTGTTCTATTACTCGCTGTGTATTTGGATATTTTCCTATTTTGTTTGCAGTTATTGTTTTCTTCTTTTAAAATGTTTGATTTTACAACTCCTTCCTGCATCTTAATGTATTAATTGCTGCACTGTTCTCGCGATGCATTCATTTTTCATTTTTGAATACATACACGTGTGTAATGTGATGTTCAGTCATTGAAATAAATGTCGCCTAACGCTATTTACGTGTGGAGTTGGAGGGTGTAGTTGTAGTGGTGTTTTTTAATTAAGATAGGGCGTAGTTTTTTTCGTATTTGAGGTACTCTTTCCTCATGTTGCAAAAGTTTTTTAGTTGACAATGTTTTATTTTGATGGTACTCTTGTATTATTCACTGTGTTTTTGGGTTCCTTAACTCTTTTTGCTCCTGTGTTTGCTAGTTGTTTTATACGTATACTTTCTGATTTTCTTTCATCATTGAATATTAATACTTATTGTAATGGTACGTAGAACCTAATTATTACCGTAAAGTTTTAAACCTACATGTTTCAATGCATATGAGCTGAAATCCCTTAATTGTCTGGTTTGAAAAATTATGTTTTTCAAATGCGAGACTTATGTAGTAGAAGCTTATATGTGTTAAAAAATGTATTTATTAAACTAAAAGAAACAGGAGGTTCTCCATACCATTAGAATGGTTATTAAGTAGTATGTATGATATGGAATTACAAAGTATACGTATGAAACAACCTTTATTACATTTTTTTTTTTGGCTTAGTGTTTGAGCTAAATACACATTTGTAGTTCTTGAATAATTCCAATTAGGCTGTGAAGTCTCGTGCTCTTGTGATTACGCACCTGTTTAGACTTTCTTTTGTCTGCAGGGAAGGGGGTCTGTGAGGTGTGGCGAAGTGGTGTGACCTGTGTGTGCGTTAGCAGGTAGCAGCGGAGGAGGGATGAGCGGCTGTGGAGCAGAGGCAGATTGTGTGTTGGGCTGCATGGAAGTGGGTCTGTGAGGTGTGGCGAAGTGGTGTGAGCTGTGTGTGCATTAGTGGGGTGGTCGTGTACCGGAGTGTCGTGGTTGTGATGGTGTGCCTCAGTGAGTGATGTGGTGTCCCTGTGTGATGTGTTTGTGCCCCTGAGTGATGTGTTGGTCGATAATATGTATTAAAGAGTAAATAGGCTGTCCTAAAAGTACGTAGAAACTAAGCAGGGTCAGATTGTGTGTTGAGCTGCAGGGAAGGGGGTCTGTGAGGTGTGGCGAAGTGGTGTGAGCTGTGCAAGTGTGGCAAAGTGGTGTGAGCTGTGTGTGCGTTGGGGGGAGCAGCGGAGGATGGACGAGAGACTGTGGAGCAGGGGCAGATTGTGTGTTGAGCTGCATTGTAGGTTGCAACGAGGGTTGTGTAGCAGGGTCAGATTGTGTGTTGAGCTTCAGGGAAGGGGGTCTGTGAGGTGTGGCGAAGTGGTGTGAGCTTTGTGTGCGTTAGGGGGTAGTAGCAGAGGATGGATGAGAGACTGTGGAGCAGGGGCAGATTGTGTGTTGAGCTGCATTGAAGGGGGTCTGTGAGGTGTGGCAAAGTGATGTGAGCTGTTTGTGCGTTAGGGGGAGCAGTGGAGGAGGTACGAGAGGCTGTGGAGCAGGGGCAGATTGTGTGTTGAGCTGCAGGCAAGGGAGTTTGTGAGGTGTGGAAAAAGTTTTGTGAGCTGTGTGTGCATTATGGGGTAGCAGCGGAGGAGGTAAGAGAGGCAGTGGAGCAGGGGCAGATTGTTTGTTGAGCTGCCGGGAAGGGGGTCTGTGAGGTGTGGCCAAGTGGTGTGAGCTGTGTGTTTGTTAGGGTGGAGCAGCGGAGAAGGGACAAGAGGGTGGGGATCAGAGTCAGATTGTGTGTTGATCTGCAGGGAAGGGGGTCTATGAGGTGTGGCGAAGTGGTGTGAGCTGTGTGTGCATTAGGGGGAGCATTGGACGAGAGACGAGAGGTTGTGTAGCAGTGTCAGATTGTGTGTTTAGCTGCAGGGAAGGGGGTCTGTGAGTTGAGTGGTGTGAGCTGTGTGTGCATTAGTGGGGTGGTCGTGTACCTGAGGGTCGTGGTTGTGATGGTGTGCCTCAGTGAGTGATGTTCTTTCAGGTGTGGTGAAGTTGTGTGAGGTGTGTTTGTGTTAGGGGGAGCATCGGAGGAGAGACGAGAGGCTGTGGATCAGGTAAAGATAGTGTTTTGAGATGCAAGCAAGGGGGTCTGTGAGGTGTGGCGAAGGGTGGTGAGCTGTGTGTGCGTCAGGGTAGAGCAGCTGAGGAGGGACGAGAGTCTGTGGTGCATGGGCAGATTGTTTGTTGAGCTGCAGGGAAGGGGGTCTTTGAGGAGTGGCCAAGTGGTGTGAGCTGTGTGTTTGTTAGGCGGAGCAGCGGAGAAGGGACGAGAGGCTGTGGATCAGGGTCAGATTGTGTGTTGAGCTGCAGGGAAGGTGGTCTGTGACGTGTGGCAAAGATAGTCAAGTAACATAATAAATTAAAAACATAAAAATCGGAGTTGGCTTTAAGCCAACAAAGTAAGACCATTCCCCGTGCATGTGAACGTTTGCGAAGGGGATTTGTGTTTTACCCCTTACTTCAGCAGTTGGTTCCCTTGTTTTTTTAAGCCGAGAAGAGCTTCCTGCTGCTTTAATTAGCATTTCACTGCTGCTGGCAGACAACCGATTACAATTTTTACGACCCAGCTTAGAGCACTCAAGTATCCTGTTCTAGTTTTGTTTCAAAATGGCTAAAACGTGATGTTTCACACAAGTGCAGACTTTTGGTCGTTGTTTTAGATCGATGTAAAAGTTAATGCTTCTTAATTAATTTGGGACGTTACAAACTGAACGTTTGCAAAATGTGGTTTACATTTTCCGTGTAAATTACTGTTTGTTGAGCTGCAGGGAAGGGGGTCTTTGAGGTGTGGCCAAGTGGTGTGAGCTGTGTGTTTGTTAGGGTGGAGCAGCGGAGAAGGGACAAGAGGCTGTGCATCAACTGTGACAAGCTCTTGGCATTGCTGTGGGTAGGGGGAAGGAGAAATGCGAAGTGTGAAGCAGTGGGCGGGGAAGCAGATCCCTTTGAAGCTGCAGGGCAGAAATGCGAGTCACGGCCTGGCGGCCGTGAAGTGTGAAGCAGTGGGCGGGGTGGCAGGAGCAAGCAAATGGTAAGGGGAGCCTTTGAAGAGCAAGGCAGGGGGATAGAAGCGTGTTCACAAGCATGTGCACTTCTACAAATCCGCATTGTGAACTCAGCTTTGTGGTTTGACGGCAATAGATCTCTCTGCGAGACCTAAAAACAGGAAGTAGCTATGTGCAGATAGAAATATAAGAAGAACTTTTCTCTGTGTCATATTATCCCGTGATCAAGGTCAGAGTGATCTGACCAAAACACGTAGGGCATGGTAAATAATTAATGAATAAATCATGATAATCCTGAAAACGAGAGAGTGCATTCTTAACTTTTGCTGGAAGGCAATAACTGGTTTATGGATACTGGCGTGGCTCTGCCGGAAAGAAGTGCACCACCCCTTATAGTTGCAGCGCCAGCTTAAAATCTTCTGGGCCGAAAAATGATGGATATATATATGCTTTAGCGGCCCATCGCGTTTCAAACTTTCGTCTTTCATCAGGAGCCTTGCATTGATAAAACACAGCAGCAGCAATGTGGAGCACGTTCAGCTTTATTAATTTCTCACTACAGTGGGCGAGTCTTACTACTACAATAAGCAGGGCAGGGCATTCTGGTAATTGCAGTGTTCCCATTCAAAAAATAATTACCAAGTGGTTTTATCAATGCAAGGCTCCCGATGAGGGACGAAAGTTTGAAACGCGTTGGGCCGCTAAAGCATGGATTAAAAGCAAGAGACTTTGTTGTGCTGCTTTCACTCACCTTAGAGAGTAACCCTGAGGGAGGGCGTCCTCACAAAAATGGCGCTCAGATGAAGCCATGTAAAATGAGCAAGGTTGCTGGTCTAGATTTTTAATAGACATGGAAGAGGGTACTTTCACTTTGCACTATAAGTTAAGGTCTAAATCCCTGGGATTCTATGGTCCAGTGGAAGGCTAGAGTAGCCAAAACGCGTAGGCCGGCAGTTTTTTGATGAGCTGCATCCTGCACATGGTGTGTGAATAATAAAGAAGTTTTGAGAAACTTACCTGCTGCTGTGCTGTGACTTCTGCCGACAAGTGGGGGGTGAGGAGAATCCAGGAATATTGACACGCAGACTGGGCGTGTATCACGAGCACTCTCAGCTGAGGGGAGGCGGTCAGAATCGATTCCAGTCGACTGTGCAAAGGAGTAAAAACGACCGACACCTCTGCTACCATTGCCGAACTGCCACGACGGAACACTGTGAAAAACTGTGTGAGAAGCACGTCGTGGAGAAAATACCAGTGAAATCCCGCTTCTGAGTGCGCTGACTGGGGGGTGGTTCGCTTTGCGCTACTGGTACGCGGCAGCGTTCAGGCGGTGTGTGGCGGCAACTTCCTACCGGCAATCGAACCGCGGGCATGGTAACCGGGACTCGGGAAGACTAATGCGGTCACTTATTAAGAGCAACACTTGTATCCCGCATTCAAAGTTGTGTTTGGCATTTCGCATTGAAGCGACAACGATATCATCACGTCCTGAGAAAGTAAAACAGCGGAAGAGCGAGGTCTGTGTACAAACGAAGACCTGGGAGTTTCTTAAAGGGCCAGTGCAGCATTTTGGGAGCCGATTGAATACGAAGTGTTCACGAGGAGCAGCAGATAAATCTGGTAACCTGCCAAACCTAAGGAGTAGGGAGACAGTAAAACCAGGGTAAAAACGAAACAAAAAAGCACACCTAGCCAGGAAAGGCTACATCAATCAGAACAAAGATCGCAACCAAGCTTGAAGATCATGGCAGATAAATAAAGAAGTCGCCAGATGAGGGGGAGCGAGTTATTACATGATGATAATCTCCCCGCGGAGGGTATGAATCAAAGGGGTAATACGGTGGAAAAAGAAAAGGACAGGACAGTCAAAACCATAGTGCGAGAACTGCAACAACAGAAAATATTAGAAATAAATAAATGGTGGGAGAAAACTACTCTGGAAAAGTACATCGAGTACAAGAGAGTCCCAAGGGGACTGCGGATACTCATCATGCCCACGTTAAATGACGTGGATGCATATCTAATAAAACTGTGGAAACTGACACCAATGAATGTTCTTTCAAATTAATGAGAACTCTCATTATCCACGCGGAAAGAAAAACGGAGAAAATAACAGCTATCATCGAAGCTTTAGAACTAGAACTCGCAGATATTCCCTCATCGGAGGAAAACAAGGAGACCATTGAAAACATGGGAAAAAAGGTAGCAAAACATGAACTGGAGGTAGAGAAATGCAAGGCCAACAAATTCACCAGAGATAGGTTGGACTATGCGAATGGTCGAATATATACATTCGCCCGGAAATACGATACATTGAGAAGTCACGTAGCAATGGATATGAAGACTGGACCGGAGCACACAGAGGTGGTGGACAGCTCAGAAATAAGCTCAAATGATGAAGAAATCAACACCACACCCTTGGATTTTCGTGGTGAGATGCAGTTGGCGCAAATGGTCACGCGACAAAGGGGAAGAGGAAGAATCAATACGTGGGGAAGGGAGCAGCAATCACTCCAAAAGAAACCCCTACCAGAGCCACAACAAGAAGGGGCGGCAAGAGGAGCCAAAGCAAAAAGAGACAGAGGAAAGCAAAAGTAGCTGCAAAAAACCAAACAGTATCGGACAACATAGTGATTAACCTCTCAAGTAAAGAGCTGTCTGATACGCAATTGAAACTTTTAAATAGAGGACTTTCCTACTGCCCAAATAAAAACATGGACGTTCCCAACACACGAATTGATTTATACAAATTCTGCAGAAAAGTGAAGTTGAAAAAATTCTACGCAGAAAAGCCCCAGAAAAAAAAATCGGAACACGTGGGACCAAAGGTAATTACATCGTCCATTCGACACAAGGATTTGCCAGCAAGTATCACACTAGCAACAATAAAGGATACAGTCTCCTTGAGTCAAAAGGACCATACAAGTACAATCCGAAAAGACATTGAATTCTGCCAAGAATCAGGAACTCCTAACAATGTAGGAGGTGAGAGTGGTTTAAAGAGGAAGTCAAGATTTTGCCCACAGCTTCCACCAGGAAACAAAGTGGACCTTTTCCATGAGGTCATGATAGAAGAAACAACAAGGATTGCTGGCAAATCTTTTAACCACAAGAATGAAAGGGATAAAACTCAAAACTTAACAGCAGAAGAATACAGAGCAATGTCTGAACTGAGGAATGACCCGACCCTAATAATAAAAGCATCAGATAAAGGGGGAAATCTGGTTGTGCAAGACGTGACAGACTACATTGATGAAGCTAATAGGCAATTGGACAATGAGGAACACTACGAACGACTAGAGGTGAATCCACTTAAGAACTGGATGGATGAATATCACTCTCTGTTGTTAGGTTGGAAGGAGAGAGGTCTTATAGACTTCAATGAATATTTATACCTGAAAACTGACAACCCTATTATTGCTACGATATACTTTCTACCGAAAGTACATAAGTGCCTCAGCAAACCACCAGGAAGACCCATTGTCAGTTCCATAGGGTCATTGTTGGAAACAACGTCAAGATTTATAGACATCTTTTTAATGACCTATGTAACTGTCCTACCTTCCTACCTGAGGGATACAATGGACTTCTTGAATACAATCTCAATGATTGAATGGAAAACTAACTACCAAATTGCGACCATTGATGTCGCCTCCTTGTACACCTCAATACGCCATAAAGATGGTGTTGAAGTTGTCAAAAAAACTCTGGAAATGAGGTCCATAAGTCATTTGAAACTTTCTGCAATGCTTTTGGATATGTTAAACTACTGCCTGACGCACAACGCATTCCTGTTTCTGGGACAACTGTACCTCCAGAAACAGGGGACCGCTATGGGGACATCATTTGCGCCCACATATGCGAACCTCCTGATGGGAGCATTGCAAACAGCAGTAGTGGACAAAGCGAAGGAGCATGGATCAAAAATCAGACTCTGGTGTCGTTTTCATTGACGACTTGTTCGTCATATGGGAGGGAGACAAGGAAACACTACAAATATTTATTGACTCGTTGGAGGAAAATGAATATAATCTCCATTTCACTTCCACAATTAGCTCGACCAACCTCATCTTCTTGGATGTTGAAGTGTACGTGAGCGATAACAAGCTGTGCTCCAAAATTCATAGAAAAGCAACTTCATGTAACAGAATACTCCATGCTAATAGCGGACACCCAGCTAACTTAAAATGGAGCATCCCGTATGGACAAATGCTACGGGCAAAGAGAAATTGCTCAGAAGAAAACGACATGAGAGAGGAGATTGAGAGGATGGCACAAAGCTTCCGGGACAGAGGCTACCCCAAAGAAGTCATTACCACCGCACAAAAAAGGGTGGCTCAAAAGAATAGGAATGATCTTCTGATTCCTGGTGGCAGCAGGAAGGATCGTGACAGTGATGAACAAACCAGAGATGAGGAAGAGACACGATTGATTATGGATTTTAATAATCAAAGTAGGGATATGAAAAAAGCTCTACGGAAAAGTTGGAATATACTGCTCCTGGATAATACCTTAAAACAACAACTAACTCAACATCCAAGCATTACATATAGGAAAACTGCCTCATTGCGTGACATCTTAACCCAAAGCCATCTGACATTGAAGGAACATCCCCCCAAAAAATCAACATGGCTAACAACCCCGGGCTTTTGGAAGTGTGCCAAATGTTAGGCCTGTGAGCATGGCACAAACGTGAAAGAGTACAAATTACGGAATGGCAAAATTGAGAAAATAAGAGATCATATAACTTGCGAATCTAAATGTGTGATCTATAGGCTGCAATGCCCTCGTGGGAAATTTTACATAGGGAGCACCTTCAACAAATTAAAATTGAGAATCTTACAACATCTAAGGGCGATCAAGAACAGAGACCCAAGCTACCCTATGGCCACACATTTTGCCAAATGCCACAACAGCAATCCAGACTTGTTAAGATACTCAGGGATCAAACTGAGCAAACCATCAGAGAGGGGCGGCGATCGTACTCTACAGTTGCAAAAACTGGGGTCCAGGATGATTCTTGGCATGGGAACTGAACACCGGGATGGACATAATTTGGATGCTGAACTATTTGTACATCTTCTATAAAATTCCAAAGGATGGGACAATACCAGAACTAATTGAGAGTGACAATTTGGATCCAATCATGTAAATAATTGTAAATAGGCGTCAAACTTGAGAAGTCAAGGGAAGGCATAAAGGGACATGTAGCACACATGGGCAGACATCGTGACATGAGTAAACATCGAAAATGGAGGAGTATGAAAATCCTTAGTCTGTAAATGTAAATTGGTGTAAAAACATCACCTGGATCTGGTGTTGGGTTAAATGAGTTTAAGATATTCAGGGATCATGGAATATTGAATGTACTTTACCGGAACGTAATGACCCTGTAATAACAATGTTTAACCCAACTGATACATTTCTAGTTTAAAGATATTGCTGAGGACCCTAGATATAAATAACCTGGGGGTTATGAATTGGCTTTGGGAATTGCAAATAGTGTACATACAGGTTGCACCGTTTTACAGACTAGAAGGAACTATAATCATGTGTAATGGAGAGAATTTTGAGAAGATGTGGAAATATATTCAGGTACCTCATAATAACAAATACTATACATGATGAAGATATAAATGAAAATTATATGAAACATTTGGTTCAAATTCTGGATGAATCTTCATCATGTTTAATAACAATGTTGGACTCCACTAAGGAGATAGGAGGAACATAGGGCTTGTACTGAAATTGCATGCAATGTGTGTAAATATGTAGATATATGTATATATCTATACATAAGCCCAGACTTTTTGTTAAAATGCGTACTTCACAGGAATGTAGAGCAAAAATGGCGCTCAGATGAAGCCATGTGAAATGAGCAAGGTTGCTGGTCTAGATTTTTAATAGACATGGAAGAGGGTACTTTCACTTTGGACTATAAGTTAAGGTCTAAATCCCTGGGACTCTATGGTCCAGTGGAAGGCTAGAGTAGCCGAAACGCGTAGGCCGTCCGTTTTTTGATGAGCTGCATCCTGCACATGGTGTGTGAATAATAAAGAAGTTTTGAGAAACTTACCTGCTTCAAAACCTCCACCACTGCGGCGAAATGAAGAGACGGACCCCACGGCTTCAGGCAAGGTAAGATTTTATTTTCACCTTTCACGGGCGACGCGTTTCGAGCATCCACGTGCTCTTGTTCACACACCATACACCCTGTCAACTCTTTTTTTATATACTTTTTTTTGCTTCGGTGTTCCACCTCCTTTGTGAGTCACATGATGACCAACCGTGAACATAGAAACAATACTATCAATCACATTGGTTGAAAAACAGCCAAGCCATCCCAATTGTAACAATGTATTTCCCTTTACAAAACTATTTAACATTGCACACAAACAGAATTAAAAGACATATTTGCCTTCTGGCATTGTGTCTAATGGAGATCGTTGATTTGTAATTTTAACTGCTTGAATGCAGATTCTTTGGACGACATATACAAATGATTTCTTACTGCATAACTGCTAATATGTGATGTTATTGCATGTGATCATGAATTAAAATATTTTACAAATAATTTACAATCTATATACATTTTGCGGGGACATTTCTGTGTTTCTAACTGCTTAATGCATGAATGATGGCTGCCCACCCGAAACATTCCCGCCGACGAAATAGATAAAACTTGTAACAGTACCCACTATATTCATATGAATAATGTTACCAACAATGCTTTCCATCTATTTTTCCTGAAAGCTGCTAATTTTGATCACCATTACGTTCCTATGCAATCGCAAAATCAAGCCGCACTTCATCAAATCCTTGAATGTATATCGTCGCTTTGATTCAACCCCCTGTAATTGTATCATAGAACAATGCTTGGCTGTAACATTATTAATACATTGATTGCATTCGAACTATGAACCTGGTATAACATGTGTGAATAGAAATAAGTGCCATAAAAACGTGATACCCTCCAATCAATATCTACAGCGGTCAGTTAATAAAAAATATTTCTAATTTACTTCCTTAACTACTCAGACCTATGTACACTTATTCTCACATATATATATACACACTCCTCCTTTGCTTGTGTTACAGTCCAGTCCAATGCCTCTGAAGAAGTGGTTTGAAATGAAATGAATGAAATTAAAAGGTGTTTTGTAAAGCGCGAATAGCTGCCCTGATTTCCAGTAGGCCTGATGGGAGATACACAAGGATTTAAAGTTGATTCTCTCCCTAACAGGGAGCCAATGTAGGCTCCTCAGCCCAGGCTTGGCTGAGAGCCTACGTGGAGCTGAAGCAACGTGCGCATGGCACAGTTTTGGATCAGCTGAAGTTTGCGTAGAGTGTATTCAGGGGCTCCTAAATAAAGAGAATTTCCAAAGTCAAGGCGCGACCGAATCAGGCCTAGAACTACAATTTGTTTGGCTTCAAAGGGTAAGAGGGGGAGAATCTTCTTAAGAAGTCTAAGAAGACCAAAACAGATGGCTGATAGCCTGGTTGCCTGGCTGTCGAAAGTTAGGGACTTGTCCAGCCAGACACCAAGACTTTTTATGGTGTCTTGGTGGAGTCAAGCTAGCCGGGCTGATGAGAGATGTTACCTCGAAACCGGTCCGGTCCTCGGATGCTTGATTCCGGTCTGGGAAAGATATGGCTGTTGTAGTTCAGACTGGACTGTTCCCATGGGGCACAGGGTCAGAGCTGATTTGCATAAAGCCATTATCTAACCCAGGGTGGTGTGGAGTGCAAAAAACGATGGATTTAGGCCCAGATCCTTGTACTGGGGTGAATGTAAGACATTGATCTACATTCTGTCCATCAAATTGTTTTTGGTAATTTTCACCCTTCTTACACAGGCAACTGTTGTTTGGAATATATATATAGTTGCAACACAGTTCTTTGGGTATGCACACATTGATGAAGGCTTAGCGCAGAAACGCTTCTGCGTGTCCACAGTCCGAGAATGGAATAAAACTTCAGGACTCTACCCGTGAGTGCTGTCGTACTTTACTGGGAGTGCATACCCAGGGAACTGTGTTGCAACACATTATGGGCGGGAACGTATATATCCGCTCTCTGTCACACCAGCTGGTTGCACTCTCGAGCGGGTGCTTGTCCGACGGGGGTGTTCGGGGGTGTTCCCGTATATATATATATATATATATATATATATATATATATATGCACACCAAGTGCACACCAAGTCCCCTTTCCTCAAGAGAAAACGGGTCCGACACATGCTCAGAGTTTTGACAGCAGCTCTTTATTCCAAAAGTTAAGGCGCTCGAGTTACAGGTTGATGGAAATGCTTGGCAGACGCGTTTCAGCCTGTCGGCTTTCTTCAGTGCCTCGTTCCATGACGTGATCGATGTTACACCTGGGGCTGGTTTCAAAGTGTCATGTTGCACTCTGATTGGCCTTAGATGTTAGTCCAGCCTCCTCAATCAGTCAGGAGCTACTCCATGCCGGGGTTTCATGCACACTATGTCGAGTGAAAAATACAGTGAAGCTTCACTTAAAAAGCCCAGTGGCTCCCCAGTCGTGCTGGTCACGTTATGCACTTATCCCCTGCATCACAGTAGAAAGTTCATTAAGGGCAAAGAGTCTCTTCTGGCAAACTCCTAATGCAGCACTTGATTGCATCCTCTCTCCCCTTCTGGTTTTCGTCACTCAGGTGAGTTTCCTTTCCAAAAGAGGGGGGCCGCGCTGTACTTTCATACCATACTAAAGTTTGTAGCAGGGTGCGCGGAGCTCCAAACCGAGAGGGCGTGTCGGAAGATGGTTCCTGTTTCACCGCCTAAACATGCACACCAAGTCCCCTTTCCTCAAAAGAAAACGGGTCCGACACATGCTCAGAGTTTTGACAGCAGCTCTTATTTCCAAAAGTTAAGGCGCTCGAGTTACAGGTTGATGGAAACGCTTGGCAGACGCGTTTCAGCCTGTCGGCTTTCTTCAGTGCCTCGTTCCATGAAGTGATCGATGTTCCACCTGGGGGCTGGTTTCAAAGCGTCATTTCGCACTCTGATTGGCCTTAGATGTTAGTCCAGCCTCCTCAATCACTCAGGCGCTACTCCATGCCGGGGTTTCATGCACACGATGTCGAGTGAAAAATATAGTGAAGCTTCACTTCAAAAAGCCCAGTGGCTCCCCAGTCGTGCTGGTCACGTTATGCACTCATCCCCGCATCACAGTAGAAAGTTCATTAAGGGCTAAGAATCTCTTCTGGCAAACTCCTAATGCAGCACTTGACTGCATCCTCTCTCCCCTTCTGGTTTTCGTCACTCAGGTGAGTTTCCTTTCCAAAAGGGGAGGCGCCGCGCTGTACTTTCATACCATACCAAAGTTTGTAGCAGGGTGCGCGGAGCTCCAAACTGAGAGGGCGTGTCGGAAGACGGTTCCTGCTTCACCGCCTAAACATGCACACCAAGTCCCCTTTCCTCAAAAGAAAACGGGTCCGACACATGCTCAGAGTTTTGACAGCAGCTCTTTATTCCAAAAGTTAAGGCGCTCGAGTTAAAGGGTGATGGAAACGCTTGGCAGACGCGTTTCAGCCTGTCGGCTTTCTCCAGTGCCTCGTTCCATGAAGTGATCGATGTTCCACCTGGGGGCTGGTTTCAAAGCATCATGTCGCACTCTGATTGGCCTTAGATGTTAGTCCAGCCTCCTCAATCACTCAGGTGCTACTCCATGCCGGGGTTGTTGGATCTTTCGCCGTCTCAACCCACAACCACGGAAGCGAGGATGGCCCCACTCATCAGCCTCTCCTCGGATCGCCGCACGCACCTTAGATACAGCGTGAGCGCGAACCGAGAAAAGGGAGAAGGTAGGAAAAATGTTGAACAAAGAAAAAGTAAAGCCAATGCTCTCTCTTTGCTACAGCTCAGCAGACCCTCTTCTGTAGCTTGGGGAAGGAGCTCCTAACCTGCAGCCACAAGAGAAAAGGAACACAGAAAAGAAAGAGTACATTAACATATAACCCAGTGCTCCTTCCTTTGATTCCCCATCCCCACCAGTTAACACATCCAACACACCCCAATCCCTTCCTTACTTGTAGAATAGTCAGGAGGTATCCGAGAAGAGCAAATATTCCAAATAGCAAGTCCAACCTGCTTACTGTACTATACGTGACAAGGGGAAAAAAGTCATACGTCTGACACAAAAAACCCCTGCACGAAAAAACGGAAGTGCGCACGAGGCACTAATGTATCCAACTGAATACCACTTTCTGTGGCCACAGACTAAAACACGCCTCCTAGGTAGCGCTACAGAACACTACTCTAACTTCGGGTGCCAAAAAAACCCCGGAAAGATTCCGAATTTCCCTCGCCGAGGAAAACCCTTTTGCACAGTCCCGTAAATCCCAAACGAAAACTCAGCAGCTTTCAGTACACGCGTTTATCAAAAGCGGCCGCTTTTGTACGTTACCGCTGATTCCCAGGCTCTCAGGATGACGACCGGAGCAGCACCCATCCGGGCGGCTGACACGAAGCCTCGTGCAGCAGGAAGCCTCCGTTTACTGAGCAGCAATAGAAGACGTATTCCACAGGTTCCCACGAAGTAATCCAGAAAGCTCGAACTCTCGACTTCCGCAAAAAACGCCAACAAGGTTAGAAACCAAGCACAGAGCCCTAGTGCTGGTAACCTATAACGAATGAGAAGGGGGGGGGCGGGGTTACCGAAAACAAGGAAACAAAGGAAGGACACCAATTCGAAAGAGGAAAGAAGGAAAAAGACCAGACCTGGGAGCTGGAACCCACACTAATTCCCAACAGTACCTCCCCTCAAAGGCCTCCCCACCGGGCGAGGTTTAGTCGGGTGACGAAGATGGAATAACCTAACCAGTCTGGGAGCATGCACTCCAGTAGCAGGTTCCCAAGAACGGTCTTCAGGGGGATACCCTTTCCAATCAATCAAGTACATCAACCTCCCCCTTCTCCTTCTAGCATCTAGAATAGCATTAACCTCGAACTCCACCTCACCTTCAACCACCACTGGAGGGGGAGGGGGCAAAGATAGATCAGTGTCTGCATAGGGCTTCAACAATGAGGTATGAAACACCGGATGGATGCGATATTCATCCGGTAACTCCAACCTCATTGCAACCGGATTGATCACCTGAGCTATGGGAAAAGGACCCACAAACCTAGGCTGCAGTTTCCTAGGGCCCTCCAGGTGCAGATTTCTAGTAGACAGCCACACCCGCTCCCCTACGGCATAGGACGGGGCAGGGCTCCTATGTCTATCTGCCTGTCGCTTCATGTCATCTTTCGCCTTTACCAGATGTTCTCTTGCCAAATCCCAAATCCGGCTCAAGGCTGTCCCTAAAGCGTCAACAGCAGGCACATGACCAGTAGGTTGAATGGGGATAGCCCTGGGATGAAACCCCATAGAACAGTAAAAGGGAGACATTCCCAAAGCGGAATGGAAGCTATTGTTGTACGCAAACTCAGCCAAAGGAAGGGCCACCACCCAATCACAAGTTAGGGAAGTCAACAAACATCTCAGGTACTGTTCCATGGTTTGGTTAACCCTCTCTGTCTGGCCATCGGACTGAGGATGATAGGCTGAGGAAAGGCAGAGTTTCATATGCAGGGCCTCCCCTAACTCAGTCCAAAACCGGGACACAAACTGGGAACCCCTGTCAGACACAACGGAAGAAGGCAAACCATGCAGCCGCACAATAGATGACACAAATACCAAGGCCATTTCCTTGGCCGTGGGTAGTTTAGGCAAGGGGATGAAATGGCTCATCTTTGTAAAAGAATCAACCACAACAAGAATCACCGTACACCCTGATTTCAATGGTAGATCGGTAACAAAGTCCATACTAATCGTATGCCACGGTGCAGGAGGTACAGGTAATGGTCTCAACAGGCCAGATGGGCTGGAATGGGACGGTTTACTCACAGCGCAAACCGGACAAGAAGATACATATTGCTGCACATCCTGAGTCAAGGACTCCCACCAAAACCAACGTAAACAGAATTCCCTGGTTTTATGTATTCCTGGATGTCCAACCAGAGCGGAAGAATGACACCATTCTACCACAGAGTCCCGTAGAGAGGGAGGTATATACAATTGTGAGCCATGGTATAGCAACCCATCCCTCTGAGCAAAGGAAGGCAAAGATGACCAAGATGTCAAGTCCAGACCCCTCAATTTATCTTTCACCGAGGCTACAAAATCATCCAAAGTGACACTCCCCACTATCTTCTCAGATGGAATAAAACATCCTGAGTCCTTATCGGTCCCCCTCTCATTCGGTTTCACATGAATGCGAGATAAGGCATCCGATTTCAATTGCTGAGCGGCTGGCCTGTAGGTGATAATGAAATCGTACTCATTGAAGAATGAGACCCACCTCATCTGCCTAGGGGTAAGGGCCCGAGCAGCTCTAAAGAACTCAAGATTCTTATGATCTGTAAAGATGGTAATGGAATGACGGGCCCCCCACAAATGATGTCTCCATTCCTCAAAAGATAGTTTAATGGCTAGCAATTCTCGCTCAGCAACCGTGTAATTTCTTTCGGCAGGCAACAGGGTTTTTGAGAAGTAGGCAATGGGATGCATAAATCCGGTTTCCACATCCCGCTGAGATAAAACACCTCCAACTGCGCCCAAGGAAGCATCTGCTTCGACATAGAAGGGTAAGGCAGGGTCAGGATGAACCAGAACAGGAGCTGTAGTGAACCTCTCTATCAACTGGTCTAGAGACATTTGCGCCACATAAGACCACACGAAAGGTACTCCCTTCCGCAACAACACAGTCATAGGTGCTACGATCTCCGAAAAATGAGAAATAAACCTCCGGTAGAAGTTAGCGAATCCTAACAATACCTGCACTTCTTTCACATTGGTTGGGGCGGGCCACGAAGTGATTGCCTCGATCTTCCGAGGATCCATTCGAATACCTTCCGCTGAAACAACGAAACCCAGGAACTCTACCCTGTTGGTATGAAAAGCACATTTCTCAGGTCTGACAAAGAGCTGATTGTCTTTCAAAGCCTGCAAGACTTGCCGAACATGATTGACATGTTCCGCTTCTGTATTTGAGAAGATCAATATATCGTCAATGTAGACAATCACGCTCAGGTCTAAAAACTCCCTTAACACCTCATTAATAAAAAACTGAAAAGCAGCCGGGGCGTTACACAACCCGAAGGGCATAACACAGTACTCATACAGGCCGAACTTAGTCCGGAAGGCGGTCTTCCATTCGTCGCCTTCACGGACTCGTATGAGATGGTATGCCCCTCGGAGATCTAATTTGGTAAACACCGTCGCATGCTTCAGCTGATCCAGTAACACTGGAATCAAAGGGAGGGGATACTTGTTCTTAATAGTACCCTTATTGAGCGCCCTGTAGTCCACACAGGCGCGAAGACCTCCTTCTCGTTTGGGGATGAAAAAGATAGCCGAAGAAGCGGGAGAAGAGGAAGGTCGAATAAACCCCTTAGCCAACATCTCATCTACGTATTCCTTTAAATGGTGTTCCTCCGGCTCGGATAAGGCGTAGATTCGACAACAAGGTAAAGTCGCCCCTGGCATTAGGTCTATGCGACAATCAAAAGAACGGTGGGGAGGCAGGCCCCTCGCTCGCCCTTTATCAAACACCTCTGCATACTCCACATAAGCTTCCGGTATTGTATGCACATCACACCGCAATCCATCTCCAACCGCACAAGATAGAGGTGTAACCCAATCCGTAGCCACTTTATAACAACTCTGCAGACAAAAGGCTGAATCAAGAGTCACCGTTCTCCGAAACCAATCAATGCGGGGATTGTGGGATTGCAACCAGGGAACCCCCAACACAACACCAAACGACGGGGCATCAATCAAGTCAAACCTAAGATACTCTGAATGGCCATTGTCACACACCATGCATAAGGGCTCAGTCTGTTTAGTGATTGTACCGGAGGTCAATTCTGTTCCATCAATAGCCCTCACAGGTTCTGGTTGCTCCTTCAGAAGCCAGGGCACTTTCAATCGTTCCGCTAACTTGAGATCCATGAAATTGCCAGTGGCCCCTGAATCCAATAAGGCGGACACAGGAGTCCTGTGACTGTTTGAAATGACTAAGCAGACAGTGATCATGAAATGTTTGGGCACTCTTTTGACTATGCCCGAAATCTGATAGGAGGGATTGTGCCTATCTTGCATCACCAATTCAGCAGGAGGTTGCACACAAGCCACCACCTTCTTGGCGGGCCGGGAAGAAGGTTTAACAGAGCAATCCCTGGCATAATGTCCTCCCTGCCCACAGTACAAACACAAATTAAGAGTGCGTCTTCTACTTTTCTCATCAGCCGTGAGGGGACCCCGCACCCCACCAATTTCCATGGGCTCAGGGGTTGTTCCAATCTCGCCCTTCACGGAACTCGTTGACTCACCCTTACTCGGAACCACACGAGAAAAATGAAAGCGGTTTTTCTCTCCTCTACGCTCCGTTAGCCTATGATTAAGCTTTACCACAAGGTCTATGAATTCCACACAATCTTCGGGAGGGTTCACTACTTGGGAGACAATATCTTTCAGGTCTTCTGACAACCCTTGGTAAAATAACGAAGTTCTTTTATCAGGGGGCCAATGGGTTTCAGACACTAACCTGTTGAAAGTGGAGACATAAGTCATTAGGTCTTGTTTTCCCTGTCTTAGCTTCAGCAGTTCAGCGTCGCTCGCCTGCATAAACGCATGTTTTGCAAAGAGACAACGCATCTGTTCCTTAAAAGCCACAAAATCGTCCAGAACAGGGTCCTCATTCTCAACTAGCGGCACAGCCCATGACGCCGCAGTACCTGCTAGGTAAGATATAACAAATGCCACCTTGGTGGAGTCATTAGGGAATGAAGCTGGTCGACACATAAAGTGCAGATGGCATTGGTTCATGAAAATACTATATTTACTGGAATCACCAGTGAACCTTTCCGGAACAGCCAACGGAACAGGGGAGGGTGTAGTCACGTTAACAGTTAAAGGGGGATTACTGGCACTCGTGCTCCTGTCAAATTGAAAAGTAGCTGGATGTACTAATGGTGATTTACCCATTCCCCAAACAGACGCTTTAACCTTCCCTACACTCATCTCCTGACGTAACCCTTGATTTTCCTGTTGTAATTCCTGCACCTTAAGTTGCAGAGCGTTCACAGCCCCTATTAGTTCCTGAACAGTAGGGGCTCTTTCTTCCAACTCATTCCCATCCTCATCCATTCTCGCTCAGGTGGTTGTAATTTCGTGGGCTTGGTTTTCTGTTGGATCTTTCGCCGTCTCAACCCACAACCACGGAAGCGAGGATGGCCCCACTCATCAGCCTCTCCTCGGATCGCCGCACGCACCTTAGATACAGCGTGAGCGCGAACCGAGAAAAGGGAGAAGGTAGGAAAAATGTTGAACAAAGAAAAAGTAAAGCCAATGCTCTCTCTTTGCTACAGCTCAGCAGACCCTCTTCTGTAGCTTGGGGAAGGAGCTCCTAACCTGCAGCCACAAGAGAAAAGGAACACAGAAAAGAAAGAGTACATTAACATATAACCCAGTGCTCCTTCCTTTGATTCCCCATCCCCACCAGTTAACACATCCAACACACCCCAATCCCTTCCTTACTTGTAGAATAGTCAGGAGGTATCCGAGAAGAGCAAATATTCCAAATAGCAAGTCCAACCTGCTTACTGTACTATACGTGACAAGGGGAAAAAAGTCATACGTCTGACACAAAAAACCCCTGCACGAAAAAACGGAAGTGCGCACGAGGCACTAATGTATCCAACTGAATACCATTTTCTGTGGCCACAGACTAAAACACGCCTCCTAGGTAGCGCTACAGAACACTACTCTAACTTCGGGTGCCAAAAAAACCCCGGAAAGATTCCGAATTTCCCTCGCCGAGGAAAACCCTTTTGCACAGTCCCGTAAATCCCAAACGAAAACTCAGCAGCTTTCAGTACACGCGTTTATCAAAAGCGGCCGCTTTTGTACGTTACCGCTGATTCCCAGGCTCTCAGGATGACGACCGGAGCAGCACCCATCCGGGCGGCTGACACGAAGCCTCGTGCAGCAGGAAGCCTCCGTTTACTGAGCAGCAATAGAAGACGTATTCCACAGGTTCCCACGAAGTAATCCAGAAAGCTCGAACTCTCGACTTCCGCAAAAAACGCCAACAAGGTTAGAAACCAAGCACAGAGCCCTAGTGCTGGTAACCTATAACGAATGAGAAGGGGGGGGGCGGGGTTACCGAAAACAAGGAAACAAAGGAAGGACACCAATTCGAAAGAGGAAAGAAGGAAAAAGACCAGACCTGGGAGCTGGAACCCACACTAATTCCCAACAGGGGTTTCATGCACACAATGTCGAGTGAAAAATATAGTGAAGCTTCACTTCAAAAAGCCCAGTGGCTCCCCAGTCGTGCTGGTCACGTTATGCACTCATCCCCCGCATCACAGTAGAAAGTTCATTAAGGGCTAAAAGTCTCTTCTGGCAAACTCCTAATACAGCACTTGACTGCATCCTCTCTCTCCTTCTGGTTTTCGTCACTCAGGTGAGTTTCCTTTCCAAAAGGGGGGGCGCCGCGCTGTACTTTCATACCATACCAAAGTTTGTAGCAGGGTGCGCGGAGCTCCAAACCGAGAGGGCGTGTCGGAAGACGGTTCCTGCTTCACTGCCTAAACATGCACATCAAGTCCCCTTTCCTCAAGAGAAAACGGGTCCGACACATGCTCAGAGTGTTGACAGCAGCTCTTTATATATATATAGGAAAACAGCACTGTGTAAATAATTGGGTGATGAGTGTGCAAACAAACAGACACGCGACCGGCACTGCGAGATCAATTTTGAATAAATGCAGCCGGGGATTGGTAGTGTCTGTATCTAAGGAGCAACTGATACAGCTGTAGGGATGTCGGCAGACACGCTAAAAGATCGTGAGGCCAGGGCGGTGGAATTGTTTGATGATGAATCAGCACCGCAAGGAAGGAACAACAAATCCCAGAATGCATCTGGGACTTCGAAACCGCAATGTGAGACTGAGAGATAAATTCCGGGCACTGGAGAAATTGTGCAAGCAAGAACAAAGTAAATGGTGGGAGGGGAGATCATTACAGCGCTATTTAGATGTAAATCGCGTTCCAAGAGGGTTACGCATTTTATTAGCGCCCATTTATATGACACCTGACCCAAATATGCTAAAAGAATGGGCGGAGACTAACCTGGAGTCATCTCGCAAGCTACTAATAATTCTGGTAAGATATGCGGAAACAGACCACGAAAAAATACAAGAAAAAATCGATGAACTGAACAAAGAAATAAAGGATATGGGACAAACAGAGGAAGAGGAGAAATTGAGACAAGATATGTTAAGTAGATTACAAAAAGAAGAGGAGAAAATCAGGGAAAGGAAGGCATACAAGTACCATTGTGATAGAATGGACTATGAATGCGGCAGAATATTTACTTTTGCTAAGAAATATGAGAATATGAAAATCTCTAAATTCAGTGGACTAAACAAAAATGCGAGTAGAGGCGATTCGCACACCAAAGCAGGGCACTCCTCTGCGTCAAGTCTAAGCTCAGCGGTTGAGAGTGAAACAGATGATGCACGTCAAGGGAGAGTCCCGACGTCCATTTCACTAGTGGAAGAAGTGGGTTTTCTGGTGGAAGAACAGAATCAAACCCTCCGGCTAAAACGCCAAATAAACAAAACTCAGCCAAAATTAAAAGCCGCACCTGCAAACGCAGAGAAAGGCGACGGGCAAGAAAAAGGAGAGACCAGCAGAAGATACCCACGGAGGTGGAATCGCAAGTAAGACAAGTGCCAAACATAAGGAACGAAGGGAATAAAAATATAACAGTAACACATCTGTCAGAGATAACTCTAACTACAGCTGAATTACAACTCTTATCTCTGGGACTGTCCTTTGCTCCTGAAAGCACTTTTGATTATGCATCCACAAGAATGGATATATATAAAGGAATACGGAAATTAAAACTGAAAAAATACCACCTACTCAAAAAGAATTCTGAAATAAGTAGCACTAATGAACCTGCCCCTGATGAACATATGCAAAGTGAACCAATATTCAACACACAGGAGAGGGAGTTCATTCAAGACTTAGATGACATGAGATCCACACAAACCCAGGATCCCATGACACCAGGAGTATGTGAACCAAATACTGTGTCTCAAAAATCTGGAAAATGCATCACAAACTTCAAACCTCAATCAAAGTTTGTTCCAATCATGCCCCGTGATCGGATTAACATATATCATGAACAAATTATTAGAGACCTCAAAGATTTGAATACAGCCATAAATAAACCCAAACAAAGGAAACAAAGAAAAATTGAGAAAAGCTATAACCAGTTGATGATGAAATTATCAAAAAATCGACAGATTGTAGTGCGCAATGCGGATAAGGGGGGCAAACTTGTAATTTGGAAAAAATCAGAATATATATACAAGAGGCCCAAAACCAACTTGCAGATATAAATTGCTACCGTCGATGTGACCAGGCAACATTAAAAAAGACAAAAGATCAGCTATATAACAAACTATTAGCCTGGAAAGGTTTGGATTTAATAAGTAAAGAGGAGTTCTTATTTCTAAAAAATGACAAACCCACAACACCGGTGTTATATTTTATACCGAAGCTCCACAAAAATCCTCTAAATCCTCCGGGACGTCCGATTATCTCGGCAATGAACAGCTTGACGGAACATATGTCACAGTATATCGACCACTTTCTACAAGAGTTTGTGCACAAATTGCCCTCATACCTAAGAGATACCGGTGACTTTTTGGCAAAAATTAACAGCATAGACTGGCAATCAGATTATCTATTGATAACAATGACATTACTTCACTGTATACCAGTATTAGCCACAAAGATGGCCTGAGGGCAACATAATTTTATCTTAGACAGAGACCAGATGAACACAAACAACATAGCAGAATGCTTTTAGACATGATGGATTTCTGTCTACACAACAATATATTTTTGTTTCAACATGTTCTTTACCAACAGATACGAGGTGTAGCTATGGGGGCCAGTTTCTCCCCGAGTTACGCCTGTCTCCATATGGGATGGTGGGAGGAACTGGTCCTCCATTAAAAATACGAAAACATACTCAAAGAACAAGTAAAATGTTGGTGGAGATATATTGACGATTTATTTATTGTTTGGAAGGGTACAAAAAGAGAGGCTGAAATATTCATTGAGAATTTAAACCAGAACGAAATTAACTTGCACTTTACTTCAGAAATAAGTCCAACAAATGCAATATTCCTAGATGTGGAGCTTTATATAGAGAGTGGGAAATTAGAAACCAAAATCCATAGAAAACCCACAGCGGTAAACTCTATACTGCACGCAAGCAGCCATCATCCCAGACACCTTGTGCAAAGCATCCCCTATGGGGAAATGCTAAGATTAAAGCGCATATGTAGCACACCCCATGAATTAGGAATTGCACAAAAAGCCAGTAAACTCAGTTTTTTGCAACGTGGGTACACAGCATCATGCATAGACGCAGCCATTAAGAAAAGTAATGCAATAACTAGATCAATACTCTTACACTCAGCCCTGGCACAATTACCAATGACTAGTGAGATAACTGAGCCCCCTACACCATCTGATAAAAACTTCAGGATGATCGTAAGATACAATAAACAGCACAGAGAGATCAAACAAATAATTCAGAAGAACTGGTCTCTAGTAAAAAATGATCTGATACTGGAAGACCACCTTCCCAGTAAACCCACGATCACCAGCAGGAGGGCACCAAACATGAAAGATAGATTGGTAGTATATAACCCTATAGAACTCCCTAAAAAGAATTGGTTCAACCAAAGGAAAGGGTTCTACAAATGTCAAGTATGCAAGGCCTGCTTAAATGGTGTTAATACTAAGAGTGTTGAACTGGCATTTGGCAAAGGGGAATTCCAAATAAAACACATGCTAACATGCAAAACGGAATATGTAATTTATGTTCTAGAATGCCCCTGTAAGCTAAAATATGTGGGAAGCACGAAGCTGCAGGGGCATAAAAGAATATTACAACATATCCGGGCTATAAAAAACAAAGATCCCATGTACCCAGTTGCTCGACATTTTAACGAAAAACATCAAGGCAATGAAAAATTACTAAAATATTTTTTACTACACACAATACTCCCTAATAAGAGAGGAGGAGACAGGGATGAGAAACTAAGAAGACTAGAGACTAGATACATCCTAGATCTAGATTCGAAACATCCACATGGTCTGAACGCCACCAAAGACCTATATACCTGTCTCTAAGTCTAGATGAAGATGCAGATAAGAATGGGGGTAAATAAGTATACTCCCCAACTGAATAGGTTAGCCAAAAAATGGAGGAGAGAAATAAAATACCCGAGAAATAGAGTCCACATAAACAAAAACCTCATGCATTGGAAGAAGCAGGAATAAATAAGAATCAGAAAACTTCTTTTAACACTGTCTTTTAAATAAAAGACAAAAGAAAGTTTATTCCTAGCCTTTCACCAGTGATCCTTGTACAAATGTTTTAATTCAATTTCACTTTTTTTCTAAATAATGAGCGCTCCTTTTTCACATAGGTTTAGAGGACACACTACACTACCAACAGAGGCTTCTAGTTGGTAAAACAGAAAGCTATAAAGAGGGTAACAAAGGTATTAAGACAAGAGTGACAGTAGAAATATAAGAATAGACTATTGTGAAACCAATATAACATAAATGTGTGTAACGATGATTTTAAGTTAAGTTTTTTGTATTTTAACTTATAGGAAATTTTTATGCATAAGAAATACTTATATAATATAGTGCTATATCAGTTCTGAGAGTTAGAAATATTGGTTGTACATATGGTATTTAAACCGTGACAAGTTGACATGTTTTGACACACAACAGCATAAATGTTGCACAACAGGTATTTATACCGTGATTTTAATGCTAAAGTTTGCACATTTGCGTAAATTTGCACATATATTTGTTTTACAAGAGAGGCACAATTTGCACTTTGTAAATGGCAGCTATATGCAGAAATTTGCACATGAAAATATGTACTGTATTGCGATATTTGCACAAGAGTTATTTGCACATGTGTCTATGTCAAGGATACAACCAATATGAAAAACAGCTGGGAGACTCGCTGGCTGTAGAAAACCTAAAATAACTGACTAAGTATGGCACTAGACCGTTACTGTCACCACTAAAAGATTACCAAGAAGCACTGTTTAAAAGCACAAATGAGCACTGTCACTTTAAGACTGCATCACAACAAAATGAAAAAAAGTGGTTTTCTGGCATTTAAGGGGTCAGGTGACGTTACTTTGTGTTATGTGATCAAGGTACGTTGTACCGAAACGCGTAATGGCCGACATCCTGTACAGCTAATAAAGAAGATTCTGAGCCCTTATCTGGGTCTGTGCTCCACGTTCTTTTCGTTAGAAGGGTGCAAGCGACTGCTCGTGTGAGTGGAGTAGTGCGATATATATATATATATATATATATATATATATATATATATATAACCTACTGGCGGTCGCCTGTAGGTATATATAGTTAGGACCTAGTTACCATAGGAAATCCCCAACATTCTATTTGGAATAACGTTGGCGCCGATTGAGGAATCTGCGTGTAATTTTCCTTAAAATTGCTTCGCTCCGCTCTGCTCCTTCCCTGAAAGTTTCGAGGGGATTCGTCAAGCGGGGGCCGAGAAAAAAGGGGGGTCCCAAAACGTGTTTTCCCCATGTTAATTTTCATAGGGACCTTTAGACACGGCTACAGCCCGAACGGCTGAATGGAATTACACCAAACCTGGCAAAATGGTAGGGCCTGGTATGCAGATGTGCCTTTGCTATGTTTGGTGAAAATCCCTCCGGTAGTTCTTGAGAAAATTGAATTTGAAATTTTTCAAATGGCATTTTCTATGGGGCCTTTAGACACGGCTACAGCCCGAACGGCTGAACGGAATTACACCAAACTTGCCAAAATGGTAGGGACAGGTATGCAGTAGTGCCTTTTCTATATTTGGTGAAAATCCCTCCAGTAGTTGTTGAGAAAATTGAATTTGAGCAAATCATATATCTATATGCGCTCACCGTACGCGCACCGTACGCGTACGTGCGCGTACCCTTACGTGCGTGAGCGAGTTTCTGATTGGCTGGCAGTCGACTGTCAACATTCCAAACTGTCCAAACCAGGAAGTGTTGGCCACCATCTTGTTTTTCAGGAGAACTGAGGCACAAGAGAGCCCAAAACAAGAGTGGAAAACACAAAAAGGGGGCAGGGTAGAGACCCCCCAACCCTCTAGCCCTTCTCAGGGGGTCCCAAAAGGACCCCCAAGGGCAACAAAAAAAAAAATCGAAAAAATCACGGGGTATGCGCACCGTACGTGTACGGCACGCGCACCGTGTGCGTACCCCGCGATTTTAAAAAATAAATAATTTTTTTTGCACTTGGTGGTCCTTCTGGGACCCCCTGAGAAGGGCAAGGGGGTCAGGGGGTCTCAACCCTGCCCCCTTTTCGCATTTTCCACTTGTTTTGTGCTCTCTTGTGCCTCACTTCTCCTGAGAAACAAGATGGCTGCTCAGGTGGTTCCAGAAGGATAATAACATATGTAAACGTTATCCGCTAATAGAATTAGCATTTACAAAACCTTTGAAATTTATTGAAAAAAAATATAGGTTTCACGCCTGATATAGTTAGGAATTAGCATTTAAAAAACTTTGCAAATTCACTGAAAAAACCATAGGTTTCAAGCCCTATATAGTTAGGAATTAGTATTTAAAAACACCTTGCAAATTCACTTAAAAAACCATAGGTATCAGGCCTTATATAGTTAGGTATTAGCATTAAAAAACCTTGCAAATTCACTTAAAAAACCATAGGTTTCAGGCCTTATATAGTTAGGAATTAGCATTTAAAAAACCATTGAAATTGCTCCTATATAGTTAGTTGTACTAACTATATTTCACGCACCCGCAATCCACTGCTGAGGATGTCACATATTACATCATTCATGAGATGGTCAGTGACAAATGGAAAGGTTCTTGTGTCAAATTATTATTTCCATTTGATATCATGAACCACACGTTCTTTTGGATTAATAAGTTGGTTTATGTAAATTCAATAATGCGCAACTTGTTTATTGTATCCTAGCAACTGTATACCAATCAAAGTAGTGGCTTTATAATGGGGCCAATCAGAATTAAGACTGTGGCGCAATACTTTATGGTTTTTAGTCGCATTAGCTCACTGGGGCAATACTGATAACATGACATGAGATCTTGTCCAATTGATATTGTAAACTACACGTTCTTTTGGAATAATATGTCGGCATTTGTGGGTTTGAAGATACGGGACTCGCAATGTTTATTTTTTCCATAGCGACCGTATAACCAATCACAGGAGCGCTTTTTACAATGCGGCCAATCAGAACTAAGATTGTATACACCATCAGATAGACACTTAAGCTATGTGTATTGCGTTAGATAAGATGCTATTATCCATAATATGAATTCCGCTATGACAATCATGCTTTGGAGAACAATGCAGTATAATTTGTATTAGTTGATAACAAGTTCTACTAATATGTTACGATAATGTGGCTTGCACAGAATATCACAGCAGCAATTGTTATGAAATGGATTCCACTATTTTATTGGGCCAATAACACTATTACAAGTAATTTGCCAGCATGTTTTGTCCTTTACAATATGTCTTCCGCTTCGCGCATTATTCATTGTGCACGAGGGTGTTGTTGGGTTTAAATATGGCTGTCAACACAAATGAGACGAGCGTGATCAAGCCTTAAGTGGCGAAACGCGTCGTGAGACTTTTTTCATCTGCCTGAATAGAAATACCGTAACAGAAGCTCTGGGTGTCCTGCTTTCTTCTTAATTGAGGAGATTTTTGGATGGAATATATTAGCCGGCCGGTGGCTACGCAGGACCGCCCACTGACAGCCCAACTCGTCTACCGGCAATAGTGGAGGATTCATTTGTGAAACGAGCTGGCTGACCCCCTGAATTGCGTGAAAGCCCGGGAAGGAATCTAACATTACACGTGTTGCGGATCTGTTTATAGAGACACTGCAACTCGATTCGAACAACAGACGGGCGCATCATAAACATTGCCTGTGCCGAACGCCGAACAGTACACAACGACGGGAAAAGGAGCCCACGAGCAGTACATCAGTTCTGGGTGCTGCTTAGGACTCTGGATTACCTGAGTGTTCTTAAACACAAATTCGCCGGCACAGATCGCTAAACAGGGGCTGGGAGCATTTTTCTGATTATAACTGCAAATCAAAACAAATCAGAGAAGTGTACAGAGCTTCTACAGGATATTTATAAAATTCTAGGATGGCAGATGAATTAGATGCTCGTCGGAAAAAGACCGCCGACAAGTTATTTTTCACAAATCCTAGCATCAGCACTGATGAAAGACCTACCACCTCCAATATTGGGATTGAGTTAAATTTACAAACAAAATTAAACACACTTGAAAGATTGTACAAGAAAGAACTTGGAAAATGGTGGGAAGCGGAGTCCCTACAACGATACATTGAAGTGAAAAGAGTCCCTAGGGGACTCCGCATTTTTACCATTCCCACCTATGAGGACCATGACGCTGACATGCTTCAGGAATGGACTGACAACTCCGCATCTTGTTCAATCACCATGATGCGCATACTGGTTAAGTATGCCCTTAAAGATAGAGCGAAACTTCTGGTTGAAATAGAACAACTAATCACAGAAATAAGTTCCCTGATGTCAAAAGAGGCTCTGGATGAGTTTCTCAAAAAACTAACCATTAAAATGGAGAAACTTGAGGAAGAAATAACTGCGAAAAAACAGCGCAAGTTCATACGTGATTACAAAGATTACCAATCCGGGCGCACTCTTACTTTTCAAAAAAAGTACGATCATCTATTTGACAAAAAAACTGGTCTAGCAATAAAATCGACAACATCCAGTCCAGTACAAGAAGTTGTAGAAAGTGATATATCCGATGGGAATGCCTCAGATGCCTCCAATCCAGAAGGCAATCAGGACGTGGCAATAGATCCAACAAAAAACCCAAATTTTTTATTACAATTTCAGATGATCAGCAAGAATCGCACAGAAATGTATCAGGATGCGAATGCGCAAAGAGGACAAGGACGAGGCAACAGAGGCGGAATCGCCGCAACAAACAAGCCAAAAAGAGGAGGTCCGGGCGTAAACAAAGCTCCAATGGGAATGGCAACACGGAGCAAGAACCAAAAATGAATATGACGGTTGTGAATTTATCACAAAGAACCCTTACCCAAGTAGAGGAGAACACCTTGGGTTTAGGACTTTCATTCTGTCCCTCGATGAACATGAATTTCGCAGACACACAAATAGATTTATTTCTGTTCTCAAGGAAATTAAAATTGAAAAAATGGTTCGAGACCAAGCCAAAGTCCGGGGAAACTGTGAGTACCTCTACAGCTATCAGTAATCTTGATATGAATGACATTGGACTGTTACAAATCATTGACTCAGACTCTGGTGATTATAACAATACCCCAGATTATGATATTTGGGGAACTGATGTGGGGATCAATCCAGGTACCAACTTTAGACCTAAATCAATCTTTCTTCCTATGATTCAATGTGATGCTATTGAGGTTTTTGAGAGAGGGATTTTAAAAGACCTTATGAAAATACGAAATCAAACTCTCCTGGACTAAGAAAAACCTAACTGTTGAACAAATCACAGCCTTGGATAATCTGAAAAGTGACAATAATATTGTTATCAGACAAAGTGATAAAGGGGGGAATGTTGTGGTACTTGATAAGAACAGATATTTGAATGAAGGACAACGCCAATTAAATGATGTTAAATGTTACTGTAAAGTTAACTTTGATGAGCTATCACGATCCAATATAGCCTTTAGAGATCTTTTGTTGGAATGGAGTGATAAGGGACTATTGGAGAATGAAGAATTCCAATACTTATATTGTGCACATCCTAGAACACCCATATTATATCTACTTCCCAAACTCCACAAGAATTCCATTGAACCCCCTGGACGTCCCATCGTTTCCTCCATTGGATCTCTTCTGGAACATACTTCTAAGTATATAGACCATTATCTTAGACCTTACGTGATGGCTCTTCCATCATATGTCAAAGATACCACTCATTTCCTTACTGTTATAAATGGACTGCACTGGGAGACTAATTACATCTTGGCTACGCTAGATGTCAGTAGCTTATATACCAGCATCCAACATCATTATGGCCTAGAGGCAGTAAAACACTTCCTGAGAACACGTTCTGTGTCCTACTTAAGACATTCTGAAATGATCATATCTATGATCGATTTCTGTCTTAACAATAATTTCTTTTTCTTTAATGACATCTTGTATCGACAGTCACAGGGCACAGCCATGGGGACCTGCTTTGCCCCCAGTTATGCGAATCTTTACATGGGATGGTGGGAGGAGCAGGTCGTCAGAGAAATGGCAGAATTTGACAACGTTGCCCTGTGGCTTAGATACATAGATGATATTTTCTTTATTTGGTGTGGGGATGAGATATCTCTAAAATCATTTATTGAGAAATTAAATTGTAACAACCTGAATCTAACACTAACTGAACACTTCAGCAAACAGACAATCAAATTCTTGGATATAATGGTGGAAGTCTCCAATGGTCAATTAAACACCAAACTTTTTCGTAAAAAAACGGCGGGTAACAGCATTTTAAATGCCAATAGCTGTCCTCCACGGAATCTGGTGTATAGTATTCCTTATGGAGAACTTCTCTGTGCTAAACGTAATTGTAGCACCCAAGAAGCTTATGTTGAAGAGGAAAATATTATGTGCGAGAGATTTCAGAGCAGAGGATACAGTAAGAAAATGATGAGAAGAACTGTTAAATCCGAGACTAGTTGAACAGGAGCAAGAGAAAGTCAGGTTTATTACCACTTTCTCTGGCCAAGCCAATGAGGTGCGAAAAATCTTTAAGAAACATTGGCATGTTTTGCAAACCGACACTCATCTCAAAAAA
The DNA here is from genome assembly GCF_964263255.1 of Lissotriton vulgaris. Classification (NCBI taxonomy): domain Eukaryota; kingdom Metazoa; phylum Chordata; class Amphibia; order Caudata; family Salamandridae; genus Lissotriton; species Lissotriton vulgaris. Next base: position 812,440,661 of record NC_141696.1, on the reverse strand, counting down.
TACTTGAATGACAATCCTCAAATAACTTTCCGTAAAGGAAGATCATTGAGAGATGAATTGAGCCGCAATTATGTTACCTCTGGAGACACCGATAACACCCAGAAAGAGGGAGGCTTTAAATGTTGTCGTAGATGCAAGGCATGTAAGAACAGCTCTGATTGCAAGTCACTCACGGTCCCTAACACCAAAGGGAATTTGTGATACGTAAACGTCTCACATGCACCACACCATATAGTGTCTACATTTTGATCTGTCCATGCAATAAATGGTATGTTGGTGGCACCAAACATGAGGCCAAGAAAAGAGTATTAGAACACCTACGCGCTATCCATAACAACAATAAACAATATCCCATAGCAAGAAATTTTTTCACAGAACATATGCAAAATGAAAAGCTTGTTCAGATGGTGGTAATTGACAATGTTGATCTTGGTGTGAGAGGAGGTAATCGAGAATTATCCCTCAGAAAATTGGAGTCTAAATATATTGTGGATTTTGATTGTTTAACCCCCAAAGGATTGAACAACAGTGAAGAATTAGCAATACATTTACATGAATAAGATTGTGAATTATGTACATATTGTCTGTGATCTTCAACTTTAAAGATTTTTTTTTTATTTTTTATTTTTTTTTATTTTATTGTTTTATTGCAAGGAAATACAGCAAGGCATTATACTAAACAATACACACACAAAAAAAAACACGTAGAAAATAAAGCAGAGTATCATCATGAAAGAGCAAGTTATATGATAAAATTTTGGCAGAAAACAGATTGAAATAGCAACTATAAATATACATAGAGTTAAATCAAATCCACTCGGCAATTGGTGCCCATATTTTTTCCCCCATGATTCTTTTTTTTGCCCCCTTGAGCTTGTAGATAGCCAATTCCATATTAAACATAAATAATAATTTTTCCTTCCACATAAAGAACGTAGGCGGATCCTGGCTAATCCATTCTTTGGTGATACAAGATCTAATTGCGGCCATAGATAGAAAAAGAAAATAAGAGATTGATCTAGGCCGAGTAGTAGTATGGTCTATACCAAGCAATACTAATTCATTAGTTACCTTTATAATACATTTCAAAATAATAGACAAAAAAATTTCAATTTGTTGAAACAGCGATGATAATTTAGGGCAAAAAAAAACATATGCAATTCATCGGCTGCATATAATCCACATCGGCTACAATTCGTACCTGCCGACGTACTCCATTTAACTACTTTTTTAGGAGTATAATAAAGGTTGTGAATACACATGAAGTGTTGGGATTTCATCATCCCAGTTATTAGACATTCTGCAGCCATTCTTATTGACAATAAAATATCAACATCTATTATGCCTAGACTGTTGGCCCATTTAGTCTGACATTGACCTAAATCATCACCAAATTCCTGCATTAGGCTTAGATATATAGGACCTATCCGAGGTTTTCTTTGTAAAAGCTCTAATAAAGAATTTTTAATCGGTGGAATAGCAGGGTGGCCCTGTAGGAAGCTACGAAGTTGTAAGTATTTAAAAAAATCATTTCTTCCTACGGAAAAATTGGACATTAGGTCCTAAAACGAAATCAATTGCCCATTACAAAATAAGTCACCCAGATGCTTTATTCCTTTTTGCTGCCACCTATGCACAGTTAAATCATGAAAAACTTCTGGAAGCTCCGTTGATGTAAGAGGAGTGTAGAAGTATAATTTCGCTAATTTAATATGTTTTCGAATTTTCTGCCAGACTCCAAAAGCCGATTTCAAAATCTTATATTTAGTTTTTTTGTGGTAACTGGGTTCTACTATTCTCAAAAAGCTACCCTTAACTTTTTTGCCCAAACACATTTGATAGATTGATGGGGTCTGGCATTCTGCAAGTTCTGTTCTTTCACCCAAAATGAGAGGACCGATATATTGTAGGACAGCAGAAAAGTAATAAAAAATTAAATACGGTACATGCCAACCGCCACATTCCTTACTAAGGATCCTTTTTTTAGCAGCTTTTCTATGGCGTTTATAGCCCCAAAGGAAGCGAAATGTGGTTCTTTCTAGAATTTTGAGGGAATGTAGTTGAAAATCCAGAGGTATTGTGCGAAATAAGTATAAGACCTTCGGTAGAACCAGCATTTTTAAGATGTTGGTGCGGCCAAAGAGGGACAACCGCAGATGATCAAGACGCTGTAATAAAGTATTAATTTGAGTGATGATAGGGTTTAAGTTACGCTCTGGAATCTTTTCTATAGGTACCGAAATTTTAATTCCTAAATAAGTAACTTCTGAAGTAGTGGGGATATTAGCTGGTGGGTTTTCTCCGGAGCACAAAACTTGGGTCTTTTCTAAATTAAGTTTGTAACCCGAAAAGTATCCGAATTGTTTAGCAATCTGATCAATAATGGGTAAAGCTGTTTGGACATCTGTAGTAGAGATCACAATGTCATCGGCATAAGCAAGAACTCGATAATTAATATTGGCTAAATGTATGGGTTTAATATCGGTTTCCAAAAAAAAACGATTAAGGGATCAATATAAAAAGCAAAAAGTAAAGGAGAGCAGGGACATCCTTGACGGGTACCTCTAGTAATTAGTAAAGATGAAGATAATTGTCCATTAATTCGAATATATGCTTTTGGGGTAATATACAAAGTTTTCAAAGCTTTAATAATACCCTGACCTAATCCCTTCCTGAGCAAAATTTCCCAAAGATAATCCCAAGCAACCCGGTCAAAAGCTTTTTCAGCATCTAAGAATACGAGTCCAATATTAGACCGAGTTGCTTGGGACCAATCCAAGAAAGAAATCACCCGTCGAATGTGGTCGGCGGTGTCTCTAGCTGGGATAAACCCATGTTGGTATTTAGAAACTAAAGGGGAAATAATATTAGAAAGTCTACCTGCTAGGATTTTAGAAAAGATTTTGCTATCAGAATTTATAAGTGAAATAGGGCGAAAAGATGAGGGCAATAAAGGAGGTTTACCTTTTTTAAGAAACACCGTAATAATAGAATCGTGCCAAGATTGAGGGGAATTACCTTGCTGTGCATTTAAACATAAATCCAATAATTCTGTTTTTAATACATTCCTAAAGAATTTATAAAATTCTAACGGAATGGCGTCAGGTCCTGCGGCTTTTCCTGAGGCTAGGGACATTAAAGAGAGTTCAATCTCTTCCCAAGTAAATGGCAAGTCTTGTTTCTCCTTTTCTTCAGTAGACAGAATAGTATTCAATACTGGATCGACAAACTGATTGATCTGATCTGAGCACTCAGGACGAACTTCATCTGTATACAATTGGGAATAGAAATCTCTAAAAACTCTCAAAATATCTTCCGCTTTGCTAACTGTTATCCCTAGATGGTTATCTATTTTATTGATACTAGCAAAAGCTGTTTTCTGCCTTGCCCTCTTTGCCAAAATTTTGCCCGAGTTTTCTCCCACTTCATATAACTCTGTCCTAAATGCAGAGATTTGTTGTGCAAATTTCATAGCATATCGTTGGTAAATCGTGTTTTTTAGAGCTACTAGTTTCTTTGTAATGATTTCCGTAGATAACCCTTGCTTACATAGCTGCATAAGTTGGATCTCTAAGTCTCTAAGATTTTTAAGTTCAGAGGTTACCTGGCTTCGGGTCTCTTTTTGTTTGTTCAATGAATAGCTAAGTGTTTCACCCCGAACCCCACATTTGAAAGCATCCCAAACTATTTCTAGTGATGTAGTACCTTTATTGTTAAGAAAAAATTCTGGAATCCAAATATTCATACGCTCAACATAACCTGGGTCATACAATAATTTGCGATCGAAAGTCCATGTGCGTGTAGTATTAGCCATATTCAGGGCGAACTTAAGTATTAGAGGGTTGTGATCTGAGATAACTTTTGGAAGGACCTCAAATTCTATTTGTGCTAAATCATCGTATAATCCCTTATAAACAAAAAAGTAATCTAATCTAAAAAATCTTTGGTGCGGTGCAGAAAAAAAGGTGTGCCCAAACATGCTTCCTCGTTTCTCATGCCCTACATCAGTTAATCTATACTCTTCGATGATCCCTTTAAGTGCTGTAAATACCTTCTTCTTCCTCCCCTTGTATGGAATTCTACTATGAATATCAAATGTTTCTTCCAGATGCAAATTAAAATCTCCACAGAAAATAATGTTGGGTGACCATTGTGCCAACTCTATACTCAAAAAATCCAGTGCACTAGAATCATCCAATATAGATCCATACAAGGAGCATATAGTAACCATCAAGCCTCCAGCTTTAAGTTCCGCAGTTACCCACCGCCCAGTTGGATCCTCTTTAACTCTTTTAACTTCACCCATTCCACGTCTCTTAAGTATTGCAACCCCACGTGTATTGGAACCCTGGCGAGTGCACCCTACCACTTCCAGCCCAAGATCTTTTAGGGTCCCTCTATTGGTCCAAGCAATATGGGTCTCTTGAATACAAACTACATCCACCCGCATAGTTGATAGCATCTGGGCCATTATACCTCTTTTTCTTTTATCATTCAGCCCACATACATTAATGGAATATATTAACAATTTAGCCATTATAAAGTATTTTTGAGTAGACTAGAATAAACGCAAACATATGAGCAACGCCTGTCAAAGTTCGATATCTGCCAAAAATAAACCTTAAACAAAAGTCAAATAGATATACCAGCTGTATGACCTTGCACCCCAAAGAAAAAAAATCTTCCCACCCTCCCACCCCGTTGTTCACCCCCACCCCTCCCTTCCCACACCACCCCCCCACCAGAAGCGTAAGGGCTAGTGCCCTCATTGATGGAATGTGAGTATCAGCTGTGAGTTCCACCCGGATCTGACCCTCCTGGTAAAAGTAGCCAAAGAAAATACAATTCAGAAAAAAGAAAAGAAAAATAGATTAGAAAGTATCTAGGCCCAATGCAACTAAGGGGAGCAGCCTATTCAAAGTAACTGAATTAAAGCTAATTAGAACATAGCCTTGTTCCTATAGCATTTACTACATATTCTCTAAGTATTGTTGAGCTTTTATCTCTGATACAAAAAAAATAGTTCTCCCATCATGCACAACTTTGAGTTTAGCAGGATTAAGTAGGAAGGTTTGACCCCCCTTAGCTTGCATTGGTGCCATAAGCTGTTTTAGTCTCCAGCGTTGTTGAACAGTTGCAGCACAAAAATCTGGTCTCACAAAAAATTCATGCCCCAAGCCCTTTCTGGGTTTCGAAGGTCTTGCCAAGTCCTACAGAATCTCACGAAGAAGATAATTCTGTACACAGATGAGAATAGCTCTTGGATATTTGTTCCTGCCTTCCTGGTCTGACTTTTGGTTAAATGGGAACCGATGGGCCCTTATAATTTCCTTATCCCAGTCCCATCCAGTAAGATCCTGAAAAGCATCCGCAAACAGGTCAATTACAAAGCGTCAAGTGTCTTTCCCTTCTGATTTTTCACCAACTCCCAAGACGCGCAAATTATTGCGTCGCGCACGATTCTCTAAATCAGTTAGCTTCCAGTCGACGTCTTGCCTAGTACTGTCCAAGTCTTTGATTGAATTCTTATGTAGCGTTAATTCATCTTCTACTGCTGAAATACGCGTTTCAGTCTCTTGGACTCTCAAGTTAGTATCCGTACTAGATTTGGCAAGACGTCGCACTACATTTTGAAGTTTTCGAACTGCTCCCTGAGTCCGAAGACCTTCCGCCTTGGTTTCTTCTCTGTGAGTTAATATCATACGATACATTGAGGCCTGTAGCTTATATATAGACTTTAAGGTAATCTCCTCAGACTCTTCTAGTAACTCAGGAGTCTCAGAATTTTCATGATCAAATTCAGTGTTATTAGCACCGGCTCCATCCCATTGAGGTTGATCCATAACTGTTATATTCTCCTTAGATTTTCCCTCTACGACCTTGCGGACTGTATTTGAAACTCCTTCATTAGTTAGAAAGTCAGGGCCTAGCATATCTTCCTCTGTAATTTGATTACACTCCTCCGCCCAATCTTTGACTTGAGAGTGTTCCTCGCCAAGAAGTTCCTCCTCCATGTCACCTTCTGAAGCAACAGATAAATCCGACATTGAAAAGAATTGGCCCCCAGACTCTACCGATTCTGCATCATGTTGTTGTTGTAGGTCATTTGGTCTGGGTGAGACTCTGACTCCCTCTACCGCAAGGCAAAGCTCTGATACTGCATCATCATTGTTAGCTTCCCCCCTTACACTGACATTAGAATTAGCTGCAGCTAAGCCAGTATCAGTTTTAGCTGATTGGTTCAAATCGGATTTACCAGGGTTAGAGCGTTCAGTAGCCCTTGCAGGAGTCACTTCAATCATAGAGCTTTTGTTAAGGGTAGTCGTAGGCTTTTTCTTGAATAGCTCAGGTATTGTGGGCTCTTTCGAAACTCCATTAGTCTGTACATTCCGAAATTCCAGATCTACTGCTGTGGTACTGTTAGCAGCATTTGCAGAATTCGAGGCATTTGTAGAGTTAGCTAAATTAGAGGCATTCTTTTTTGTAACTCTGCCTTTGGGAGCCATGTTAAGTACTTAATATAAGAGGAGACTTTTTCCCAGTACACTCTTAAAGTACGATCTTTTTCTGGGTTTTGCTAGCTGCTAGCTGCTAAGAAAAAGTTTTTTTTCCCTTTTTCTTTTCCAAGCACTACAAGTTCCACAGAGTAGCAAGTTCAAGAAAAAAAAAAGTGTGCCTCTCACTCACCAAAAGTGTCGACGTTTGATCGTGCAGCTGGCGGAAGAAAAGTTGCTACACTTGCAGGCTGCTACAGTTGCTTGAGCAAGTGTCGCTAATAAACGCTTTAATCGCGTCCACACAGCAGCCAAAAAGCACCGACCCAGTCCTTCCGATCCTCCTCAAGATAATATTGGCAACTAAATGTCCAGAATGTAGCAGCCGACGTCCAAAGCAGCTCCCTCCGCACACACTCCGCTGCAGTTCAACGATTCAGCTTGCCTGGTCACAGCTGACTCCAATTTGCGAGCGCCGCGGTTGAGAACGCCGCGGACGCTCGAAAGCCCCTAGGTCTCACACCAGCCGGCAGGGAAAAAAAGCCAGCACAGCCCGGCAGCTCTCTTCTCTCTTTGGCGCTTCGGAAAAGACCTCGTCGCACTGCACAGCTCCACGGATATTCGGCAGCAGAAAAAACGCCTCTCTCAGGCCAGGCTGGGACAGATCCCTGGGGAGAACTCGCGCAGCTCCTCACACGGCTGCAGTAGCGGCCGCCATCTTGCTTCTCAAAAATAACTTTAAAGATTTTAAAGTTATTATTTTTTCATTATTTTAGATTTCACATAATACGGTGTAGCGGAAGTCCTTTGATGACAAAGCGGAATCTATACCATCATGATAGACACTCTGTTTGAATCCAGATATGGTGCTTGTTTTAATTGCCCACTGGGGCGGGATTTTGACGCTACTTTCTGATTTACCGTTCACAGTTGCATTAGCCCACTGGGGCAAAATTGATAATTTGACACAAGAACCTTTCCATTTGATATCATGAACCACACGTTCTTTTGGATTAATACGTTGGTTTATGTAAATTCAATAATGCGTGACTTGTTTATTGTATCCTAGCAACTGTATACCAATCAAAGTAGCGGCTTTATAATGGGGCCAATCAGAATTAAGACTGTGGTGCAATACTTTATGGTTTTTAGTTGCATTAGCCCACTGGGGCAATACTGATAACATGACATGAGATCTTGTCCAATTGATATTGTAAACTACACGTTCTTTTGGAATAATATGTCGGCATTTGTGGGTTTGAAGATACGCGACTTGCAATGTTTATTTTTTCCATAGCGACCGCATAACCAATCACAGGAGCGCTTTTTACAATGCGGCCAATCAGAACTAAGATTGTATACACCATCAGATAGACACTTAAGCTATGTGTATTGCGTTAGATAAGATGCTATTATCCATAATATGAATTCCGCTATGACAATCATACTTTGGAGAACAATGCAGTATAATTTGTATTAGTTGATAACAAGTTCTACTAATATGTTATGATAATGTGGCTTCCACAGAATATCACAGCAGCAATTGTTATGAAATGGATTCCACTATTTTATTGGGCCAATAACACTATTACAAGTAATTTGCCAGCATGTTTTGTCCTTTACAATATGTCTTCCGCTTCGCGCATTATTCATTGTGCACGAGGGTGTTGTTGGGTTTAAATATGGCTGTCAACACAAATGAGACGAGCGTGATCAAGCCTTAAGTGGCGAAACGCGTCGTGAGACTTTTTTCGTCTGCCTGAATAAAAATACTGTAACAGAAGCTCTGGGTGTCCTGCTTTCTTCTTAATTGAGGAGATTTTTGGATGGAATATATTAGCCGGCCGGTGGCTACGCAGGACCGCCCACTGACAGCCCAACTCGTCTACCGGCAATAGTGGAGGATATATATATATATATATATATGTATATATATATATCCAATTACCACTCCGGCGCTTGAAACCACCAAACGGAGAAAGACACGGACTCCAAGATTAACTTACACATTGCTGGCTGCAGTGACTTTTATTTTTAAGATAGTGCGGAATTTCTGACGGGATGACGCGTTTCGGCTAGCGTTTATAAAAGAATAACCTAATGGCGGTAGCTATAGTTAGGACCATGTTTCAATAGAAAAAACGAAAAAGCGTTTAACTTTCACGAAATGTTCCCAAAAAGTGTGCTAGTGATTCTTTTTTGCGCATGGAAAGTTTTGGAGTGATCTGTCAAGCGGGGGCCAAGAAAAAGGGGGGGGGCAAAAAAGTGTGTTTCCTATGTTTATTTCCATCGGAGCTTTGAACACGACTACAGCCCAAACTGCTGTACGGAATTATATACATTTAGGCAGGAAGAGGTAGATTTTGGTTTGCAGATCATGCTTTCAGTTATCTGATGTAAATCCATTCAGTAATTGTTGAGAAATTTAAGGGAAAAAAAAAGGATATCTGTGGCCATGGCTAATTTGTGGCAATTCTGTGATTAATTGAAAATGTGTGTGCCAACAGAAATACCATGTCTGTACACAACCTGAGCAGAGAGTTGCAGCTGACATTTTATCTCCTTGCAACAGTCCCAGGGGCTGAAATTAAATGGGTGTTTGAGGAACTCCTTATGAGTAGAATATGCCTTAAGAAAGACATTTTCTCACTCACGATATTTGCAATACGCCTTGACCATCAGCACGGCCCAGTGCAATTTCGCTGTGACTTCACGAATATGTGTTGTGACAAATTTGCGAATATCATTAAAAAAGACCCTCAGTCCCCCTCATACACTCATGCACCCACTCACTCATCCATGCATCCACTTACAAACCCAATCAAAGACTCATGCACTCAGTTATGGAATCACTCAGAGACTCGTGCACCTTTCAACAGACTTACTCAGACTGTGGTAAATATTTGATTTACCGTCTTAATTTCTATGCAGGTAAGTACTTAATCAATAATAACTCAATCGGAAAGAAAAAGGCAGAGTCCGTGGTGTTAGAGTTCTTAGGGGTTTTATTCCTTAAAAAGGAATGGTCATGACCTGGATATCATGTTCCTGCAACCACAGGGGTTCAGGAAGGGATAGAGCAATATTTTATTGACAATACATAGCTTATATACTTGACTTGCATTATAGAAACCAATGTAGTAGGCGTAACAGCTGAGAGAAACAAGATAACAGCATCCACGTGATAGTGGTACGTAATTAGAAGGCGTGAACTGGGCGTGCACATGGAGGTGTGTACTAGAAACGTCACAGATAGGTGTCACAGTGGGTGGCAACAAAGCAGAATTTTGTAATGTCAGCAGAAATCGGAAGCATGGATGCGCGCGCAGCTGCATGACGTATGATTGACGTGAAACAGACGGGTGCAGGGGACTTGACATTTACACTGGCGGAAAAGAGACAGAAGTCTGGCATGTCAGATCAACTCGTACTTCTATCATATCTGATATCTGATGTTTGGGAACCATACTATCTAGAGGGAAAGGTCTCTGGGGCAGAAGCTATTCTATACTGACTGTGAGTGCGTGTATAAGCGCCTAAGTGTCTACACGGGATGCGAGGGGCATGGGCCTTCCATGGTAACAGAGACTATGAATTACTTGCATGGAGACAGTGGGGCCGGGCCCTTCGCTCTGCAGCTGGGGGAATGTTTACTTAAACAAGTAGGCAGGAATGCAGTTTCGAGGAGCGGAACAGATAATTCGAAGGTTGAATACAGTCTTGGCAGGCAGCAGGCCGAGCTAAGCGCCATGGGCCGCACAGGGAGTAGGACAGAGGTCACGAGTACAGAGACAGCTTGGGCTGAGGCTTTCAGAGTCAGAAAACACAAGAAAAAGGGCTCGATGGCAGAATTCAGGGCCTAGTTTGCCAGAGCTGAAAAACGTGTAGAGTACACCATAAAAAGACGTTGGCAAGGCATACTTGGAAACGGAATATTCAACCCATTCAGGGTGGGTCTGAAAGAGGACATGTTAACGGTGGACGCAAATGTATTTGCGTCTTCATAGCTGGCACAGGAGGGAAATTACATGCACTTTAAGCTGGTACATGGAGACGGTGGGGTACACGCTAGGGAACATTACTTGACCATAGAATTTATATTTCCTCAAGACACTCCTGCACTTACAGACCCACTCAGAGATCATGCACTCATTCACCGACCCACTCAGACACTCATGCATACACTCATAGACCCTCTCAGAGACTCATGCACCCAGTCACAGACACACTCAGTGACTCATACACCCATTGACAGACTTACTCAAACAATCATGCACCAAATCACAGACTCACTCAGACACTAACACACCCATTGACAGACCCACTCAGACACTCATGCACCCACTCATAGACCCACTTTGAGGGTCATGCACTCACTCACAGACCCACTCAGGCACTCACTCAGAGACTTATTCATCAAGTCACAGATGCACTCAGCGAGACGCATGCACCTATTCAGACTCACTGAGATGCACATGCACCTACTCACAGATTCACTGAGACACTCATGCACCTACCCACAGACTTTCTCAGACACTTGTACACCTACTCAGACTCACTGAGAAACTCATGCACCCACTCACAGACCTAGTGAGATACTGATGCACCCACTCAGAGAGCCACTCAGATATTCATGCACCCACTCATAGACCCAGTAAGACACTGTTGCATCCACTCACAGACCCACTCAGACACTCATGTACTTACTGATAGATGCACTCAGATACTCATAGATGCTGTCAATGATCCAGTCAAACTCTGACACTCTCCGAGAGTGCTTCTAGGAGTGTTATGAAGCCACTGACAGATGCACTCAAACTGTCATACATACCCTCACAGACTCTCTCAGAGAGTGATATTTGTTTTTATGGAGTTATTTAGATAGTGATGTATGTAGTATGATACACAGAATTCCTTTTTTATAGGTATGAATTGTGAATGCGCTGTGGCTATTGAAGTTCAGCTTTTGTTTTGCATTTTCACAACATCTCTGCAAAAACAGCGATCACGATGCCCAGGCGGGGGCCTGACCTCCCTCCCCCATTAAAAATAAATGATGTGTGTCGCTGTGTTTGACTACCTTTTTTAGGTTTAAAGCATTTTATTTTATTACGTCATTGAAAAAGGAGAAACAACACAGGTCAACAATTACGATTGTCTCGGTTAGAATAGTGCAATCAATTCGCCATAGAAGTGCGGTCTGTAGCTACAGTGATAGAAGACTAGTAGTTCTCAGGGTTATGTATCAGGCGCACATGCGTGTGAGACAAGTCCATAAACCAACTCCCCCTTACCCAACTCCCCCCCTCCCTTCCCCGTGCCTAACCCCACCCCCCACCCTCCGTACTGTGCTATGGGTGCCCTATTTCTCCAACTCAGCAGTTTGTCCAATCCCCCGGTCCTTCCTGTTCTCAGGAGTGATTCATGTGGGCGGGGCCGCCGGGGATGTCAGTCGTAGCAGCCTAAGGTATCTGGGACAAGTAATTTCCCTGAATTCTGACTGTAGCAAGGTATGAAAGGGCAACCACAACTCCTCGAATGTATCCACCTCTCCTGTTGCCATAAGGGACATCTTCTCCATCCCCAAGACATGCCACAACCTGTGCAGCCAGCCAACAGCAGTGGGAAGCGTGGTGGTGCGCCAATGAATGAGTATGTTCTGGATCGCCGAGCCCAATGCGATCGCTATTTGCCTGCCTTTCTTAGATTTCAGGGGATACATCAGGCCATTGGGCAGACCCAGCAGAACGTAGACAGGGAAGCGCGGTAGTTCAATTTCAAAGCATCGGTCTATCTCCTCCAACACCTCCTCCCAATAGGGTCTTAGTAAAGGGCATTCCCATAGGACATAAGTAAGTGTTCCGACCTGCCCACAGTCTCACCAACAGGTCTGTGGGATGTTGTGATTCATTTCGTGTAATCTTGCGGGAGTGTAGTACCAGTAGGTGGAGATTTTTGTGAGCGTTTCGGTGAGCCCCGTGTGATAGGCGGAGTGTCGTGCCCGGTAGGAGATGTGATCCCAGTCAGTGTGGCTCAGTGATCTTCCAAGTTCCCGTTCCCAGCGCTCCCGACCGGGATTGTATATGTGGGACGAAGGGGGTTGCAGGAGCTTATATAGATCTGAGATGAGCTTGGCGTCTGAAGAACGCGTCACCAGGCATCGTTTGTAAGGCGTGAGTTTTCGATCAGCCAGTTCTCGCACCTGCGGTTGAAGCGCCCAGTGACGCACCTGCATATATCTCAAGCGTTCCGTTTCAGGCAGACCGAATTCCCATCGAAGGTCCTGGAAGGGCACGGCTCCCTCCGGGCCATACACGTGGAACAATGCAGAGCATCGAGTCACACGCCAGCGTGCAAAAGCTCCGGGTTCCATGCCGGGGCCGAAATCCGGGTTGTCTATTATCGGTGTGAACGGCGATGGAAAGGTGGTGAGCTCGTATTTGCAGTTCACAGCATCCCATACCTGCAGTGGGACCCTCGTGACAAACGACGCATAAAGGTTGGGGGGGCGGTGGGGTCTACGCAAGAAAGGCACCTCTTGCAGCGGTCGACCCGCCACCGCCTGATCTTGAAACAACCATTGTTTGTCGGATTCCCATCTGCTCCACTCCACTAGGTATCGAAGTTGCGCCGCTTGAAAATATTTGGTCAGATCCGGTATGCCGAGGCCACCAGATTCAGGTGACAGTGTGGAGAGAGTTCTTTTAAGTCTGGGTTTGCGGCCTTGCCATAGAAAGCGTGCGATATCCGCCTGGGTCTGTCTAATCCACCCCTTAGAAGGCTGAAGCGGCAGGGCCCGAAAGAGATATAGGACTTGCGGTAGGAGGGTCATTTTCACCGCGGCTATTCTGCCAAGCAGTGATAGCATCCCTTTGTCCCATCGGGCTAGTTCTTCCTTGATTTTCTTGCTCAAGGCCGTGTAGTTGTCCGACACCATAGCAGGAAGGGAGGGTGCCAGAAGGATGCCTAGATAAGGCACCAAATCCTTCGACCAGCTCAAGGGGAAGAGCCTCTGTAATTCGGTTCTCGTGGTGGGAGATAGCGAGATATCAAGGGCTGCTGACTTCCCCAAGTTCATTTTGAAGCCCGCCACCCTGGCGAAGCTATCCAGCTCAGCGATGCACGCAGGGAGGGACTGACCAGGATCATCTAGTGTTAAAATGACATTGTCTGCATAGAGACTAAGAGTGTGCACGAACTCCCCCATTCGGATGCCTGTCACTGCAGGGTTACGACGAATCCTCTGAGCGAACGGCTCCATATAAAGGGCGAAGAGAAGTGGCGATAATGGGCACCCTTGCCTGGTGCCCCTCTCTATCATGAACTTCCGAGAACTGCAACCGTTCACTCTCACCACTGCAGACGGGAATCTGTAGCAATTGAATATCAGGTTGCGAAACTTCTCTCCCACACCCAGCTTACACAGCACCTTCTCAAGGTATGGCCAGTGCACCCGGTCGAACGCTTTCTCCGCGTCGATGGAAAGCAGCATACGTTCACCGGGGATTCGGGAGGCCTTCTCCAGTAAATGGACCACCGTTTGGTATTATCTACCGTCTGCCTACCGGGAATAAACCCGGGTCAATGAGCCCCGGCATGTGTAGTGCCAAACGCGCCGCGAGAATCCCTGTGTACAGTTTAAGGTCCGCGTTTAGAAGCGAGATCGGCCGGTAGGATCCGCATTCGGTCCGGTTTTTACCAGGCTCGGGGATCACCGACACTGTCGCCTGGAGTAAGTCCGGAGGGATAGCCCCGGGCTCCGAGAACGAATTGAAGAGGCGCGTCAATACCGGCGCCAATTCCTGGCAGAATGTCTTGTAGAAAAGGGGGGTATACCCGTCTGGTCCTGGGGCCTTCCCTAGTTTGAGGTGGGAAATCGCCGTGATTACCTCCTCGGGCCTGATCTCTCGCTCCAAGTGCTGGGCTTGTTCCGAGGTAAGGGAAGGGAGATCGACTGATTCAGATAGTCATCCTCAACCTGCGCAGAGGGGGGCATTCCCGTGTAAAGATCGGCGTAATATTGACGGAAACCGTCCGCAATCTGGTTGTCCTCCATGGCCGTCCCCCCGCCAGGAACCGACAGCTCTTTCACCCGGTGCTTCTGGTGTTGCATGCGAAGCTTATTCGCAAGGAGTCAGCCGCATCTGTCCCCGCCGGTGTAGTACTTATGTTTCAGGCGTAGTGCCACGTATTCTGCTCTATCCATGTCTAGCGCGGACAAGAGTTTCCTGGCGGCTTTAAGTTGCCGCCAGACTCTGGGTGCCCCCGTTCTCTGGTGTACCTGTTCCAATTCCCTCACTTTGCTCGTAAGTTCATCCCGTTTTAGTTGACGCTCCTTATTCTCCGCTGAGGAGATCGCAATGAACTCGCCGCGAAGCACCGCCTTCAGGGCGGCCCATTGTGTCGCGCAGGTGGTGTCATCATTATCGTTATTTTGCTGGTATTCAGCCATGGAATCACGTATACGTTTGATCACTGATTGTCTGTGAAGTAGGGTGTCTCTGAGGCGCCAGACCCCGCGCGAGGGGGAGACAGGGGGCAGTTGAAATGTGCCCACCACCTGTGCGTCATCCGATAAGGAAAGCACCCCTACGTCAGAGGCCGTGGCCAGCTCACAGACCAGGCCCGTCACCAGTAGATGATCCAGCCTCGCGTAGGACTTATGGGCGTGTGAGTAGTAGGAATATGTCCGGGTCGTAGGGTGGAGGCGTCGCCACAGATGGTGCAGATCAAGGTCTTCCATACGGGACCTAAGCAATTGTGAGAATTCTCCCGTCTGTGAGCGTCTCTGCGTCGACCTATCTAAGGACGCATTGAAGACCATATTTAAATCTCCCCCCAGGATAATATGTCTATCTGGAGTGGTCGCCACCTCTTCTAGGGCCCTAAGCAGAAACTGCTCCTGACGGTCGTTGGGGCTGTAGATCGAGCCTATAGTGAACATCAGGCCTCCCATTTTGACCCTGTAAGCTAATAGCCTCCCCCTCTGGTCAGCCACTTTGTGAAGGATGTCCCCCTTGAACCTCCCAGACACTAGGATTGCGACCCCTGCCGTTTTGGATGTGTCGGAGGAGAAGAGCTGTGTGGGGAATTTCGGTGTACGCAGTCTGTGGCAATCTTTGGCTATGAGGTGAGTTTCCTGTAAGAGACAGACGTCTGCCTGGGCATTATCTAGGAGGGACAATACAGCCTTACGTTTAACTGGGTTATTCAGTCCTTTCACATTCAAGGTTAAAATCTTAAGGGCCATCAATAAGGTGGATACAGGTAATGCTTAGCGAGGCTGGCTCGACCTTGCAGGGAAGGTCCCGTGGTCAGCAATACATGAAAGTGGCACGCGGTGAAAGCAAATGATACTATAGCACAGTACGGTCCCTCAATCCCACCCCCTCCCGCTTTAAGAGCTTCTCCCCCCAAACTCAACCCCTTCCCACCCCCCTCTCCGTCACCCAACTCTCCGAACCCCAAACCTCCAAGAACAACTCCCACACCCGCCCCCTGCATACCCAGTCGCTCAAACTTCAAGTCTTCCCCTCCCGTGTCCGATGAGTCCACGAGCCAATGGCCAGCCGTCCCCTCCTCCCCTTCTCCCTCCCCCCTTCCACACAACCCTTCATTCAACTCCATTGTCCCAGTCCGGTCCCTACTGGACAAGGCCGTGGAAAGTTTGCAAAGTGGACGTCCAGCCAAAACCCAATCCCCTTCGCCCCCCCCGTCCCCGGAACCCTCGCACCTGCATTAATGACAAGGCTATGTCGATCTCCCCCCGGAGTTAGTTCAGGCCGTTAAAGCCACTTCCTCTGCTGATGTTTCTCTGAACACTTCCTGAAGCGCACTGTCCATCCCCGCCCGGATCGCGGGCGAGTCGAATCTCAAAGGTTGAGAGGGAGAGCGCCATCTCCGGATCGACTGCCAGCTGTCCCTGGTGTTGCGTCGGCGGTTGGGCGTGGGAGTATCTCCTTCTGTTGCCGTGAGGCCCAGCACCTCGCAGACATCTTGCAGAGACCTCAACTGGTGCAGAGTCCCGTTCCATCGGAAGATGAGTCTGAAGGGATGGCCCCAGGAGTAATGCGTGTCATGTTCCCGCAGGAAGTCCGTAGCTATTTTAAACGACTTGCGTTTTTGCAATGTGATTGCTGATAAGTCTTGAAAGAGGGCTACCTGTTGTCCCCGGAATGTCAGGGGTTGCTGTCTTCGTGCTTCTCGAAGAATCCGCTCCTTCAAGGGGAAGTCCGGGAGGAAGGCTAGAATGTCTGGCGGCGGTGCCGAAGCTCTTCGCGGTGGGCCTACTCTATGCGCTCTGTCGATCCTCACCGGGAAGTCTCCGGATTCTCCCAATATGTCTCGGAACAGGTCTGTCAGATAGGCGGTCACGTCCTCCCCTTCTTCTTTAGACGGAACACCGCGCACTCGAATGTTGTTGCGCCTGGACCTGTTCTCAAGGTCCTCATTGTGTGTCTGGAGGTCGATGTGCTGTTCCCTGAGCCGCAGGACCTCCTGTTGCAGGTGTGCGATCTCCTCGTCTCGGGAATGGCCCGCTTCCTCCACGGAGGACACCCTGTCTCCAAGCGAGTCGACTTCTCTTCGCACCTCGCGGACTTCCCCAGCTACCTCCTGCTTTAGCGCCTGGAAGTCCTCCCTGAGGGTGCCGAACAACGACTCCAGAAAGGATCTGGTCACCGGGGGCTCCCCCCCTCCGCGCCCCGGGAGCTTGTCGGGGGATCCGTGGCTGTCTGACCTCTATCCTGGCGAGGGGTCCCTCTGTTCAGCATCTCGGGCAAGGTGCGGTCCCCCTTCTTACCCCCTCTGGAGCCCGACATTTGTAGTGGGTGGGCGTGCTGTAGCTTGCAAGGCGCCCCCTGAAATCTGGGCGATAGGGCAGTGCAGAGGTCTGAATGTCCCGGGAGTATTTAGCGCCAAGACCTCTCAGCAGGCACTGCTCCTTCGTCCAGTGTCCGCCAACTGGTCTCCCGGGCAAGCAAAAGGTCCGTGTAGGGAGGTGTGCTGCAAAATCCGGGGGTTACCCCCAGCCGTCCAGGGGAGCAGGAGAGGGGGCCCCTCGGTGGCGGTTACCGGGGCGTCTGCTTTCGCTGCACTAGCGGTCCACTATGTCCTCGGGGAACAGACCTCCGTTCCGGGCCCGCGCCCGGGTCGTGCCACACCCGCTGTTACCTCCGTCGGCCTGCGGGCCGCGTTACACAGTGGGGCGGCAAGAGATGTCCAGGGCCACACTCTTGTTCGACCCCACCAGCTGCGCAATCACTGCCCCACCGGGCGCCAAGATCAGGGAGTCTCAGGGAAGCATAGGCCTAAGTCCAGCCTGGGCCCCAAGCACGTGCAGCCGTCCTCCACAACAGGTCCGTCGGAAGGGACTGGTCGGGGCCAAAACCAAGCCCGTGCTGCGGGGGCCCTCCGATGCACCACCCAACTCGTCGCAGGTCTCGTCTTTCCCCCGGGTTGCGAGGAGGGCGGGTCTGTGGGTCCGCGCGGTGTTCCGGCCTAACTAGGCCCTTGAATCCCCGGGCTGCCGCAGTCCCTCCTCGTCGGCTCCTCCCCACGTTGCGCCAGCCGGGCCGCCGGCCTCTCCAGCCCGTCCCGCCTCCTTCAGCGCCCAGCAGCGTCTCTCACCCGGGCACGATTTCTGCCCTAGGCCTCCTGCTACTGCTCCGGCGCTATGCTCGGATTCCTCGGCAGACGCCGGACGCTGGGTTCCCGGGCCTCCGTCCGCCCTCCGGCCTTCCTTCGTTTCGCGGGTCTCGACCGCAGCTCAGCAAGGGCTACAGGTCCGACGGCGGGTCCGGAGCGCACTGCAGGGTCCTCGGCTTCGGCAGGCTTCTTTTCCGCTCGATCTGGGGGAGATTAGTGGCGTGGAGGCAGTGCAGGATCGCGGGGACACAGGAGCTCACGGAGAGTGCGTCCTCCTAGCCCGCCATCTTGGCCACGCCCCCTTGACTACCTTTTGAACCATTTGAGCTATAAACAAAAACAATTGCTAAAATCTGGAGATTATGTGGCAGATGATGGATTATGTTCCAAATGCAACAATTCTACAGTTATGCACAAATAGCAGCGGCCACACAATCTCGTAATTCTGGTGGCCAGCGTATTAGCACCATGTAATGTGACAAGGCAATACTCTCCTGCCTAGCACTGTATCCCTCCTGAGGCCATACCACTCTCCTAGCCATCCCTTACCCAACTTCCTCCTCTCTCTTTCACAACGCAGCAAAAGCAGCCCCTCACTTATCCCACTGAGACACTCATACACTCACTCACAAACTCAGTCAGAGCCCCTCTCAGACAGTCACACACCCACTCACAGACTCGCTCATAAATGTATGTACCCACTCACAGACCTCAGATACTGGCACACCCAGTAACACTCACTCATATACTCACACACCCATTCAGCTCACACATCCACTCACAGACCCACTCCAACACTCACACACCCATTGAGACATTCATGCACCCACTCACACACCCATTGAGACATTCATGCACCCACTCACACACCCACTGAGCCACTTGTGCACTCACTAACACACGCACTCTGATAGGTTACAGGTTACTCTTAGGAAATAAACATTTTAAAAAGTAGAAATTCACTGGAAAAACAAAGGTTACAGGGAAGTTATAGTTAGACTCACATTCCACTCATAGAAAAACCATAGAAGTTCAGCAGTTATAGTTACCGGAGCTATAAATTACGTGCCCTCAATATACTGCTTATGACCTCACAAATTACATCACTCATGACATGGTAAGTGACATCACTCATGACATCACTGGTGACATCTCAAATGCCATTACTGATGACATTCCTGATTACATCATCCAATGATTTTGCGTGTTTTCTAAAAGTTACTGTGTTTTAAACATATATACTAAGGTATGTGGCTGTGGGAGTGTCTGTATGGGTGAGTGAGTGGATGTGTAAGTGGTGTATAGACAAGTGAGTGGGTATGTGAGAGACTATACATGAGTGATTGGGTTTGTGAGCTTTTGTATGGGTGGGTGAGTTAATGGGTGAATGAGTAGGTGTCAAGAACCTCAAAAAGGCCCCAGCACCGACTGTTCCCCAGAGAAGACAAGAGACAATACAAGAGAAGAAATACGATTCTATCACATACCCTGTTCTTAGGGACTGAGCCAAGAGGCCTGAAAAAATCAAATATTTATCACTGGCAATCAATACAGCTCTTTTCCCAGGTTTGCTATTGTCTTGTTGGAGGCAGTGAGGTTAGCGTTCTAGTTTTTTCCTTGCTTGAACGCTTGGAGCCTCTAACATGCTTGCACGCTACTGTAACGGTGCATTTCAACTGACTTTTATGACGGAGAGCAGTGTCTTGTTTTCTGCGCTTCCTCTGACAGGAATTGCAGTGAGGATATTCCTCATTTCTTGGAACCAACCCATAGTTACTTTTTGGTGTGCACACCCGGGCATGCTCCCTAGAGTAGTCTTCACCCTTTTTTAAGAGAGACTTCGCAAGACAATGAAAAGACTCAAGAATAACAGAGTATGAAAACTACTGAAGACTAAAGCAGCAGAAAATAAATTATCAGACAGTAAGAAGAAAACAAAAAGTGAGGCGACCGTGTTTACTTGAAAAATGATAGACTCTTAAAGTTCACAGAAAGAAAAGCAATGCGAATGTCGTTTTCCAGAGAGTGAGTTCACACAAGAGTAATTACCGAAGCATGAGATTATTCTAAGGAAAAGAATTTCAGTCAACAGTTTTGAGAATCATTTTTTAAGAGAGAAGCAAATTCCTCAGGAGTTTTAGGTAAAGAGAGAAGAAGGTGATGAGATAGATGTTTTGAGTGAATTAAAGGTTAAAAAATGAAGGAAGAACTAAAAAAAGTGTACAATCGTATTTTTGATATAAGGTCATTGTCGAACTACCAGCCCATTGATGAAACCAAGAAGTGGTGACCGTTTGTGTTCTGAAGACTATGTAGCTGACTCCGAGGCAGTCTCTCTTCTTATCCCAATTCCTTTTCCCACTAGTGGCGACTTGCACAGTGAGTTTAAAAATTCCTTTGCGGGTACACTGAGGGGCATTGTGAAACACTCATCTGCTCCTGTGGGTCTTGTCACAAGGTTAGTGAAGTTCCTCTGACAGTAGATTAGTGGCTGTGTGAATATCTGTAGGGATGAGTGAGTGGGTTGTAAGTGGCAGTAATGGTGAAAGAGAGGGTGAATGAGTGGTTGTATGGGTGAGTGTGCAGGTTTGTCGGTGGCTGTAAATGGTGAATGAGAGGGTGCAAAAGTGGCTATATGGGTCACTGAACAGGTACATAAGTGTATGCATGGGTGACTGAGAGGGTAAATGAGTGGCTGTATGGGTGCATGAATGGATGTGCCAGTGGGTGTATGGGTGAGTGTGTGTGTGACTGGCTGTATGGGTGAGTAGATGACTATGAGAAAGGTTGTATGGGAGAGTATGTGCTTGTCTCAGTGACAATATAGGTGAGTGAGTACATGTGTTAGTATATGTATGAGTAAGCGAGTAATTGTGGGAGTAACTGTATTGGTGAGCTACTGTATGGGTGAGTGAGTAGGTAGGTGTGTAGCTATATGGTGACTGATTCAGTGTGAGTAGCCCTATGGGTGTGTGGGTAGGTGTGTGAGTATTAGTATGTCTGCATGACTGGATGTGTGAGTGGATGGATTGGTCAGTGAGAAAGTGCATGAGTGGATGTATATGTGAGTTACTGGTTGTGTTAGTGGCTGAATGGGTGAGTTGATGTGTGACTGGCTCTAAAGATCAGTGAGTTGGCGTTTGAAAGTATGGGTTTGTGAATGGGTATGTCAGTGGTAGTGTGGGTGTGGGTGTATGAGACGTTTTATGTGAGTGGTTCTGTGGATGATACTATTTGAGATATCATTTGAGATGTCATCAGTAATGTCACTGACCATGTCATGAGTGATGTAATATCTGAGGTCATAAGCAGTCCACTGTGGGGACATAAGTTAAAGTTAGCTCGTATACCTATAACTGCTGAATTCTATGGTTTAAAATGAGTGAAATGTAAGCCCAACTAAATGTCCCTGTAACCTTTGTTTTTTCAGTGATATATATATATATCCTGCCTGAACCCTATGGATGCCTTACTACCCCTTGAACGCTACCCTTTCTTTAACCCTAAAACCCTTTAATACAACTTTGCACTACCCTTTCCTAAACCCGAAAGATGTCTTTTTACCTGTTTACGCTATCACTTCTTGAACACTTGAAGCCTGTACTACCTCTTTAATCTACCCCTTCCCTTAAACCCATGCTCTGGCACTTACTAAACTGAGGGCTGTGCAATGTGGACACACAACAGAGACTAAAAAAACTCTTGATAAGATGAGTTAAATTTTCTCACAAATGAAAAAAGCAGCCAGAAATTAGCCCAAACTGAGCGGTTTTTGAAGTTTTGTGTGCGACGAAGTTGAGTTGAACCATCCAAAGCCCACGGATAAAGACATGCTGCCAGCTTGGTTGATTCAGTCATATCTTAGGCATTCTTGTTATTCAGTCAGCCAGTGTTAAAGAATTATTTGGCGGCACAAGTGTGCGCTCTGTGTTGCCATCACATCTGCAGTTTGGTTGTTTATTGCATAACTGTAAGAAATGCTGAGTGAGCCTTCATCCAACTGGCTGACCACAGCACACTTTACTGAACCCTGCCTTTGTGTCTGTATACTGAGATGCTGCAGCCAGTGGCAGCTGGTGACCTTTAAAAGTGGTGAGGCGTAATCCATGGTTCAAATTCAATGAGCTTCTTCTTGAAGGTGTCTCTCACACTTTCTTGCACTAAGGTCCTCATTTACAAAGATTTGGCAGCACCGCAAGTCTTTTTGCAGCGCTGCCCTACACCAAGTCGAACAGGCAGAAATGCACCATATCTACAAGATATGGTGCCTTCCTGTCCTTTCAGCCAAAGCCGGCACAAAATTTGGTGCCTAGAGCCAACACAGGCACCCTTGTTCTGCGTTCTTGGTGGGATTGTTTATGTGCAAGAAGGGACACCTTCCTGCCCAAAAACAATCCATGGAGGCGTTGTCCTATTTCTATGTGTGCTGCAGAATCACGCACATATGAAAAGAGGAAAGAATTAGAAGAAATTAAAATATTTCTCCTCGTTATACCTGCTCTGGGGAGGAGTAAGGTTTTGGCTCTGCCCAAGGTTTACGTGACTTTGTAAATCTGGGGTGGCATCAAAATCCATGGGTGTTGCGTGGGAACACCCACTGCTACACCCATAGCAGGCCTCCTTGACACAGAGTAAGGCATGCAGCGCATTGCGCTGTCTTGTCTTACTCCATATCTATGAGGCCATGCAAAGCCACACAGGCTGGTTTTGTGTTGCCTCGTAGATATGACTGAGAGACCTGCGCCACTAGAGCATCTAAAAAAGTGATGCTTCGATGGCGCAGGGCTCTTGTAAATAACCCCCTAAGTTTACTGTCTCACTTTAACTCATTACGTCTCACACTGTCACACTAATTCACACAGTTTCATGTATTCTACCAATCTGCCTCACTCAGTCTTACTCATTATGATATACTCCGTCTTACTGTGCCTCACACAGAGTAACGCTCAGTCTCACTCTCTGTAATTCTCACTCACTCACTGACATTTATTCTCACCCACCCTTAATGTCACTCATTCTCGCTCACTGTAACTTACGCCATCACTGGCTCTCTCACTTTAACTCACACACATAGTCACACAGACATACTCACAGTGCTGGAATGGCGCATGCACCTTCATGCACCTGTGTCATCAATCAAACATTGTCACTAGCTACCTCAGTTTGTTGCTTGACCCAAAGCGGGGCTTCATTTTATTTTTATTGTACCAAGAATGAATAAATGTTTACTCTTGATACAATATAAATGGAGCAATAAACAAGGAGGGTGTAGTGTAACCTTAGAGCCCATAAAGGAGAGCCACCACTGGTCCAGGAACACCCATCCTTTAAACCAATCCATCCACTCAATCATCCATCTTTCACTTATCCACCTCTTTTTCATCCATCCCTTCACTTATCCATCCACCCTTTCACTCCATCTATCTAGAGAGGTGTGGCGCAGCGGGCAAAGCAGCTGACTCCGAATCCCTACACTCACAGTTTGATCGCCGGCGGCAGCTTACCTCATTTTTTTTTAAACACAATTTTTATTGTTTTGAAGGCATAAAGATGACATAAAAGGAAAGCAGCAGGAATACAATCCCCTCATATCCATCATCACAAGCCAAAACATTCGTACTGTGGGGCCTCCCTCCCTCAAAAGTAGCTTAGAGACAGTCTTCAAATGTTCAAGTGATCACCCCGTAAGATCAGACAGACGGAAGACTGTATCCCCTAAATTTCCCCCCCCCCCAAATGCGGCCCCACTTCCTACCCTCCCCCCGCTATCCCCCAGACCCCCCCTCCCTCTTCATCAATAAAACCAAAACCAAACATCTCAACCCCCCCCCCCTCCCTCCCCAAGCGTGTCGGAGTACTACTATCTTGGGCTGGGGCCGCCCCCGCCAGGTCAATCCAGTTAGGGACCAATGGAATCATGTAGGCAGTGTCATCATTTGTCACGGGAACAGGGCAGCAGTCTAGAATTTAGCCTCCCTTCGGATCTCAGGCTGTACTATGGCAGGTGTGTCACAGGGCTATGTGTGGGGGACTCCTCTTCCAAAGCCTCCGGAAGTGTGAGTTCAAGGACCAATCTTTCCCAGGCCCTCGCTCTCTCCAGTGCTTGTTCATTGCCTGTTCTAAGTGCCATTTGCACCCGGACTTCCCCTTCACAGCCGGCCCACTTACAGAACTCAGTTTTCCATTTCTCTACACTGGGTTCTTTATTCGCCTTCCACTGGGAAGTTATAGTTATTTTCACTAAGATCAACCCCAGGTCAAGAAATTTACTAGTGATTTTGTTCTTTAAGGTGTGTACCAATGCAGGACGCAGTGTGCCATTGAGGTTTGTATGTCCCTTTCTGTAACCTCTTGTAGGAGCTCCGTTACCCCCTGCCAAAAGGAGCCAAGTACTGGACAGGACCATAACATCTGTTGGAAATCAGCCACCTCTGCCGGACATCGTGGACAGGCATCTGAATGGGTTGGGAAATATATATGTATGCGGGCTGGGGTAAGGTATGCCCTATGTAGGAGGAGAAAATGCACCAGCTGGAACCTAGCAGTTGCGCGTCCCCTTCCAAGCTCTTTCCACTATTCCATTGCACGCCGCGTCAGGGATCTCTTTCTCTATATACACTTCCCATTTAGTCTTTAGGGCTAGCAGAGGAGCCAGTGTCTCCATGGTCATACGCTTGTAGAGGCACGTGACAGCTTTGATTGTCCCCGCAGCAACCACTACATATTGGCAACCTATAGACGTCGGAGGCTCTGTCATGCCCAATTTCCAGTGCTTATGAATCACCGTCGTTAATGCAGCATGCACCAGAAACTCCATCCTCCTAAGGGACCTCAACTTCCACCTGGAGAACAACAAGGACCGCAACACCGTCGCCCTGCTGGACAACCTCGCCAACCTCGGACTCAAGCAACTGGTCAACACCCCCACCCACTACGCCGGCCACACGCTTGACCCCGTATTCTCATCCAGCAAGCACATCGCCTTCAACCACTCCACCGGACTTCACTGGACCGACCACAGCTGCGTCCACTTCAGCTTCAGGAAAACCACTACCCACCACCACCCGCAACAGGTACCCCACGGAAGCTGGAGCAAGATCACCGCCGACCAGCTCACCACCTCCCTCAGCCAGAACCCACCTGCCAGCACACCGGACCCCAACGAAGCTGCCCGCAACTTCACGCATTGGCTAACAACCTGCATCGACGACCTCGCACCACTGAAGAACCCTCCCAGCAAACCCAGAGGCAAGAAGGCTCCCTGGTTCACCGACGAACTCAAGGACTCCAAAAAGACCTGCCGCACCCTCGAGAAAGCCTGGCTGCTCGACCGGACCACTGACAACATGACCGCCCTCAAACACATGACCCGCAAGCACCACCAGCTCATCCGCACCACCAAGAAGAAATCACTGAAGGAGCGACTGGACAACAACGCCCACGACAGCAAGGAACTTTTCAGCATTGTCAAGGAGTTCTCCAACACCAGCACCGGCAACAACGACATCACCCCCTCACAAGACCTCTGCGACTCCCTCGCCTCGTTCTTCCACCGCAAGATTGCCGACATCCACAACAGCTTCGGCACACCATCCTCGCACCCAACCGTCGAACCAACGCACCCCACCACGACCCTCTGCACCTGGACTGCAGTGACCACCGAAGACACAGCCCGCACGATGAACACCATCCACTCCGGTTCTCCGACGGACCCCTGCCCCCACCACGTCTACAACAAGGCCGACTCCACCATCGCACCCCAACTCCGAGACGTCATCAACACCTCCTTCGACACCGCCACCTTCCCGGAGAGATGGAAGCATGCCGAGCTCAGCGCCCTACTAAAGAAACCAACAGCGGACCCCACCGACCTCAAAAACTTCGGCCCCATCTCTCTCCTCCCTTTTCCTGCCAAAGTCATCGAGAAGATCGCCAACAGACAGCTTGCCCCCTTCCTCGAGACGAATGGATCCCTCGACCCCTCGCAGTCCGGTTTCAGAGCCAACCACAGCACCGAGACCGCCCTCATCGCAGCCACCGACGACATCCGAGCCCTTCTCGACAACGGGGAAACAGCGGCACTCATCCTCCTGGACCTCTCCGCCGCGTTCGACACTGTCTGCCACCGCACCCTAGTCCAACGCCTCAGCAACACCGGCATCCAAGAGAAGGCATTGAAGTGGATCATCTTGTTCCTCGCTGGAAGAACACAGAGAGTCCGCCTCCCCCCGTTTCGTTCCGAAGCCACCGAAGTCATCTGCGGCGTCCCGCAAGGATCATCACTCAGCCCCACCCTCTTCATCGTCTACATGAGACCTCTCGCAGCCATCGCACGCCAACACAACCTCAACATCATCTCCAACGCCGACGACACCCAGCTGATCCTCTCCCTGACCAGAGACCCCGACACCGCCAGAACCAGCCTCCACGAAGGGATGAAAGACGTCGCCGAGTGGATGAAGAACAGCCGCTTGAAACTGAACTCAGACAAGACGGAAGTCCTCATCCTTGGACCATCATCCTCCGCCTGGGACGACTCCTGGTGGCCCCCAGCCCTGGGCATCGCCCCCAAGCCGACAGACCATGCACGCAACCTGGGCTTCATCCTGGACTCCTCCCTCTCGATGACCAGACAAGTCAACGCCGTCTCCTCTTCATGCTTTCAAACCCTCCGCATGCTCCGCAAGATCTTCCGATGGATCCCGATCGAAACCAGAAAGACGGTCACCCAGGCCCTCGTCACCAGCCGGCTGGACTACGGAAACACCCTCTACGCCGGAACCACAGCCAAGCTACAGAAAAGACTGCAACGAATTCAGAACACCTCCGCCCGACTCATCCTGGACATCCCTCGACGCAGCCACATCTCCAGCCACCTGAGGAACCTGCACTGGCTCCCCGTCAACAAGAGGATCACGTTCAGACTCCTCTCCCACGCACACAAGTCTCTCCACGACCTGGGACCCAAGTACCTCAACGACCGCCTGACCTTCCACACACCCACCCACCAGCTACGATCCGCTAGCCTCGCCCTCGCCGCCGTACCACGCATCCGAAGAGCCACCGCCGGAGGCAGATCCTTCTCCTACCTGGCGGCCAAGACATGGAACTCCCTCCCCATCCACCTTCGGCTGACCCAGGACCACCTCGCCTTCAGGAGACAACTCAAGACCTGGCTGTTAAAGAAGTAGAGGCCCCCCTCCCCCAAGCGCCTTGAGACCCTTCCGGGTGAGTAGCGCGCTATACAAGTGGTCTGATTGATTGATTGACCTCTAGGTAATTGAAAACGTTCTCTCAGAAGGTCAAATGGCCTCAACGAGCCGTCTTCATATAGGTCACCTATGGTCACTAGACCCTGTTGTTCCCAGGTCTCGAAGGCGTTCCTGAAGTAAGATTAACCTCCGGGGACGAGACGTTTGAAATCGGCCTTGCCTTCATTCCGTTCCTTCTCGCGTGCGGCTGCCGCGAGGAAGGATTGTCGTGTTCTCGGCAGAGACACGTTTGTCTTGGAATTGCAGACAGAGGGAAGCCTGTCCATAAATCAGTTCCTCTACCCTTCTCGCGTGCGGCTGCCGCGAGGAAGGGTCCTATGCTCCGGTGTTCTTCACGGAGATCAGTTGGTTCGAACTCGTATACTGAATGAATTCAGCTCCTGATTGTTTTGGCAATTCAGTTCTTCTCGCGTGCGGCTGCCGCGAGGAAGAAGACTGCCTCGTTCAGGGGAAACTAGTTGATGCACGGAGTGTAAAGACTGTGGATTTGTACATTGACGATTATTTCATATTGGTTTCCGGATACTACAGTGCAGAGCAAATCACTCTCCAAGCTGGTAAGCCTCGAAGGAGGTTGGATCTAATTCTAATCGTTTTTTGGTGTTCCTTATTAGTTGGGCCCAGCTAGGAATACTAAGTGGATTCTTTTTGTTCTATCCTTGGATGAACTGGTATCGTTTATTTTTGTCTACTCCGAATCGGTACCCTCTATTGCCTTGGATTGACTTTAATCTTTGATGAAGATTCCCAGCGCTGGGTTACTGGAGAGAGTTTTTATAATTTCAGGGGAAGTGAGATAAGGGTATGTGTGTTTGTGTGCATGTCCCTGAAATCAATCTAAAGTATCATTGAACAAACAGTAACCTCTGGTTTTCTTACAGGAAGCTAAATGTATAGAGAATTATCTATGAAATAGAGAGGCAGAGGTCACCTCCTGATTATTGGGGTATGTATAGGTTCATTAGTGAAAATTGAATGAGAGTAGTTAGAATTTATGTTTTAATTCTTGCCTTTTGTCGTTTCAGCTATCCCTTCCATTGCTGTTCCTTCCCTTACCCTTCCCTGACTTATCCCTCGCTTGATTACCTCTACGCTCTGTGTTTATGTTATAGTCAGAGTGTGTGGAAATCAGGAGGTGGACCCCTTTCAGCATCACCCTGATCCCGAGGAGGAGCCGATTGTGACAGAATCTCTTACCCAAGAAATATACCCCTCCCGGTCAGGGGGTGCTGAAAGATGACCACATTAGAAGATGTGATGCAGGCATTGTTGGTTGTGCAGCAGGAGTTAGTTAATTCTCGTGCCGAAACAGTGGCCCTTAAAGAAAGGTTGGATAGGCAAACCTGAAACCCTTTCGATGCTTCAGTGGGAGCTCCACAGATACAAGTTACCGTGCCTCCCTCCATACCGTTGGCCAGCCCAGAACGATATGCGGGGGACCCTCTTAAGATACAAATGTTCTTAACCCAGATAACCTTGCACTTCTCATGTAGGCCAGCTTCCTTTCCCACTAACCACTCTAGAGTGGCTTTTGCTATCTCTTATTTAATGGGAGACGCAGCAAATTGGGCGGTCCCCTTAGTACGCAAAGATGATCCCTTGTTAACAGATTGGGTGGCCTTCCGAAGGGAATTCGAGAGGGTGTTTGATAGAAGGGCAACCACACTCAGTGCAGATCGTGATCTGTTGGGTCTACATCAAGGGAGAAAAGATCTTGTGTCAATAGGACCACATTTAATAGGCTAGTAGGGGAAACTGCTTGGCCGGAGAAGAGGATGGCGCTATATTATCAGGGGTTGAATGAGGAAATGAAAGATGTGTTGGCACAAATTGACCCCCAGCCCACTAGTTGTATAGGTCTAATTAATCTTACCTTGAGGTTGGATCATCGCCTTTCTGAGAGGGGAGGCAAGCGTAGGAGGGGTGACAGAACAGGGGGTGGTTATGAGGTGGCTAGTCCCCCCAGCAAGAAAGAATCAGGACCAGAACCGATGGAAGTTGGGGCTGTTCGTCCTCAATTGATAAAAGCAAGAAGGAGAAAGAAGACAAGCCCAAGGCTTATGTATGTATTGCGGTAGAAAAGGACACTACGTACGGGACTGTACTATGAAACCTCAGAAGAGGAGTCCCTATTTCTCTGCAAAAAAGGTTGCGGCTGTGGTAGCCGATGGTACTTTTGAGGGACAGGAAGTAAAGGGGAGCTCTGAGAGTGTACAAACACCTACTATAGAGTGGAGAATACCTTCTTTAGGGGTGGCTGGGAGCGCGGATGCAGAGTCCCATGTTGTATTGTCTATGTTCCTGGGTACGGGACAACAACAGCATCCGGTAAGCACAATGGTAGATTCCGGTGCTACCGGGAATTTCATTGACTATGGGTTGGTGAAGCGGTTGGGGCTTAATAAAGTGCCCACTCACAAACCTGAGATAGTACTGGCAGTGGATGGGACCCCTTTGAAATCTGGTCCCATCGTGGAGCATACAGAATTGTTAGAACTGTCTATTTGTGGACAGCCCTGGGATCATGTGGAAAACATTGTATTGAATATGATAGAGGCACCGCAATATGAGGTCATTTTAGGAATGCCATGGCTGTGGCAACACAATCCCACAATGGATTGGAAGTTAAAAACCATCCAGTTCCAATCAGAGTTCTGTGTGTCCCAGTGTTTAAGAAGAGACAATGTAGCACACGCGCTATCCTTAGCGCAGGTGTTTCAAGTGGCCACAGCAGAAGAGAAAGAGGTGGTATTGCCTTCAGAATACCAACGGTATAAGGCCGTGTTCAGTGAAGTGGAAGATGAGAGACTCCCACCTCATCGCGACTATGATTGTCGAATTGATTTAGTGGAGGACGCAGATTCCCACATGTTGTGTGTATGCGTTGTCTGATTCTGAAACAAAGCATTTGAAAACGTATTTGGAACATCTTTGTTCGTTGGGTTTCATTCGTCCATCTCGTTCTCCAGCAGCCTCGCCTCTTTTCTTTATTTCGAAGGCCAATGGTGAGTTGCGTGCTTGCATCGACTTCAGACAGTTGAACAAAATTACCATTAAAAACCGCTACCCTCTTCCACTCATTCCTGTCCTATTAGATCAGGTGAAGGAGGCCAACATTTACACCCGGTTGGACCTGCGTGGGGCGTATCATTTGGTGCGAATTCGGGCCGGAGATGAGTAGAAGACGGCATTTAAAACTCGTTTTGGTTTGTTTGAGTATTTGGTGATGCCGTTCGGGCTTTGCAATGCCCCTGCGGCATTCCAATACTTTCTCAATGATATCATGAAAGAATACATCGATCACTTTGTTGTCATCTACATCGATGATATTTTGATATATTCAGACACTCCAGCTCAACACGTTAGTCAGGTTTGTTTAATCCTTCAAAGATTGCAGGAACACAGTCTGTACTGCAAACTCAGTAAGTGCGAGTTTGGGGTTACGGAAGTGGAGTTTTTGGGTGTGGTGTTGAGTCCCCAGGGTTTTAGGATGGCTGACAGAAAGGTGAAAGCGGTTCAGGAGTGGCCGACTCCTAGGAGTGTGAAAGATGTGCAATGCTTCCTAGGCTTCTCCAATTATTATCGGAGATTAATTTCTCATTTTTCGCAGCTAGCCTCTCCAGTAACCCGGTTGTTGAGGAAGGGCATTTCCTTTTGCTGGACCCCTGAAGCCGGGGAAGCGTTTGACCAGATGAAAAAGGCCTTCTGTACTGCACCCATACTGAGACATCCGCAAGCCGATGTTCCGTTCGTGGTGGAAGCTGATGCTTCGGATGTGGCCATTGGGGCAGTACTGTCGCAAAGAGACAAACAAACTGGTCAACTGCACCCTATTGCATTTTTGTCCAAAAAATTGAATCCAGCGGAAGTGAACTATACAGTGGCGGAGAAGGAGCTACTGGCTGTTAAGAGGGCGTTTCAAGAGTGGAGGCCATACCTGGGGGGGGTCAACATCCTGTCACAGTGTATTCGGACCATCGAAACCTTCAGTATATGAAGACGGCCAGGCACCTCTCGCAAAGACAAATGCGCTGGATGTTGTTTTTTGCAGAGTACGAATTCACCATCACCTTTCGTCCAGGTGCGGAAAACAAAAAAGCAGATTCGCTATCACGTCAACTGGATTCTGAAGCATCTGCAAAAGGAGAGCCTTTGTCAATTCTATCGCCGGAGATGGTGTTGTGTTCCACAACAATCGAGCAATTCTTTGATGTGGTTCGTAATCAGCGCTCCTTACCACAATGGCAGAAGTGGGCTGGAAAGGAAAAACAACGTACATTGAAACATGGCTTGCCAATGCAAAACAACACACTATTTCTTCCCACGCATGATCTGCGATTGATGGCATTCAATTGGTGTCATAATGCCATGGTTGCTGGTCATCCGGGCCATCAGAAGACCATCCATGCACTGCAAAGACAGTTCTGGTGGGAAGGAATGTCAAAGGACGTGAAGGTCTGGATAGACCAGTGTGAGATATGTGCTAGAGCTAAAAGTGAACAAACTAGGAGCAAGGGTTTGCTAATGCCGCTTCCTACCCCCTCAAGACCTTGGCAGGTGATAAGTATGGATTTTGTACTAGGATTGCCCTTGGATAAATGATGTGACGCCATCCTGGTAGTGGTGGACAGCATGACTAAAATGGGACATTTTATTCCATGCCGGAATCTTCCTACGGCTGCACAAACTGCGCAGTTGTTGTTAACACAGGTGGTGCGGTTACATGGAATTCCTAAGGTCATTATTTCTGATCGAGGCCCGCAATTTGTCGCAAGGTTCTGGCATATGTGGTGTAAGGCGTTACACATGAAGGATGCACTGTCGACTAGTTTCCATCCTCAATCTGATGGCCAAACGGAGAGACTGAACCAGACTCTCAAAAAATATTTGCAATGCTATGCTGAAGAGGCAGAAGAATCATGGGTGTCATTGTTGTGGTTGGCTGAACTATCATACAACAATGCTTGGCATTGTTCTACCGGAGAGTCCCCGTTTAGAGCCAATACAGGATATCATGCAGATACCTTACCAATCACCGTTCCTAGTGATGTGCAAAATCACACCACAGTTGCTGCCCAGATGAAGGACTTGTTGAAAATCCATCGACGGGTGCAGATGCACTTGGAGAGTGCGAAATCCTCTTACAAGAAGTGGGAAGATAGGCACCGTCAGGAAGGCCCGGTATATCAAGTGGGTGACAAAGTGTGGCTTTCGACAAAAAACATCCGTTTTCGTTACCGCAGTGTCTTTCACCCTCGTTTTATCGGGCCGTATGAGGTTCTCCGGGTAATAAATCCAGTGGCGTATAAGCTGAAGTTGCCAGCCTCCTTGAGGATTCATCCGGTCTTCCACTGTAGTTTGTTGAAACCTGCACGGGCCGGTCGTCATAAAGAAGTTCCTCCAGTGATGAGAGACGGTCAGCTGGAGTTTGAGGTGCGGCGTATTTTGGATTCACGATTCCGGAGAGGGCAGTTGTGGTACTTAATATCGTGGATAGGGTACACATCGGAGGATGATTCTTGGGAGCCGAGTACTGGAGTGCATGCTCCTCGTGCGGTAAAACTGTTTCATGTCCGGAACCCGGGGCAGCCTGGTGCTATGAGGTGCTAGGAGGGAGGCTAAGTTGTGGGTCTAAAGATACTCTAGATCCATCCCTTCGTAGGCACTCAAAGTTTCGTCTCCATAACATAAGAAGACTTCCACACTGAAAGTTCATTTCATTGTTCAATCATATTTATTGTTGAATTCATTCGGTATCATTCAAATATGTTTCCTTTTATAATGCAATGATTTTTGGCATTTTCATCATCGTACCAAACATTGTCATTTCAATCAGTCCAATGCATTTCGGGCATGCAAACGTGCCCTTCATCAGGGAAAATGACACTGTCAAAAAATCATAATAATGACATTAATCAAACATAAATTCTCTAGTATATAATGTATAAGTGCTTGTTTGTCAATAAAAATGTGCTTAAAACGGAAGTTTAATAAATGAGTGGAAAAAAGCATGATAACGTGAAGTGCATGCAGGGTATATTTAAGAAATTGATGTGGTTCATGCAAGCTGTTCGTTAAGACTCACATGTCGGAAGTTTCCAAAGGTAGGGAAACCTGTAGAAAAGATACAAAAATAGAACAAAGATCTAGCATCTCTATGTCATATCTATGGCTTTTCTAACGTTCACGCTATCTCAAAGGCAACCGTCTCTGCAACTAACCTGTTGTGGCGTGTAAATGCCGATCCACGCGGGTCCTCTCGTCGGTACGAGCTGGTACATCAAACAGCTGTACGAGTATGTTTTTATAATGAGTTCCGGTCATGTGACTCATGACGCTATGAGCTCATGGAAGAAAGACTATGCGATCGAACGGTCGTCGGTGGTCGCGTGCAAACCGAAGTGCACATTGATATATAGTTCTGGCCAGAACCGTGTATAACGGAAAGCTTATTATAACGCTAGTGATAACCTGAACTCTCTAAAGATTGTAAAAATCATAATAAAAAATTATATTAAGAAAAAAGTTAATGGGGAAAACTCGGGATTCGAACCAAGGAAGATCACATGAGGGGTGTGGGAATTAGTGTTGTGAGCCATCAGAAAGGATGATAAAGGTGGTGTCAAAAAAGTGAGTGTGTGAACACACGCAGTATACACAGGATACAGTCAAAATACAAGCAATTCATATATGTCTTCATAGGTAACAAGCGAATTCGATTCTGTCGTTTAGCCCCATTGGTTTCTGGGTAGATAATTTTTATATCCAGTAATTCTCTCTCATCAATAAGAAGTTATTATTGTTTCTCCCTTCAATTTTTTGAACTGTTTCCAATATTATGAATTTGATCTGTGAAACGTTGTGGTTTGCTTCTGTAAAATGTTGTGATAATGCTGATTTTGTATTCTTTAGTCTTATGTTCGATCTGTGTTCCGTTAGGCGCACTTTAATGCGTCTCTCTGTTTTTCCCACGTACATTTTGCCACAGGGGCATCTGATTCCATAAATCAAATTGTTTGATTCGCAAGTTGCATTCACTCTTAGTTTAATTGGATAACCTTTGGAGGGGTGATTGATGGTGTTTCCATGTATTATACTGTTACAGTTCCCGCAATTTAAACAGGGTTTTGTCCCAGTGAATGTAATGTTGACTGGAGTTTTTTGTTGTAAAATTTCTCCTAGATTTTTGGCTCTAGTGTATGCAAAGATCGGAGGTTCTCTGAAAGATTGGTTAAAATCAGGTTCCATGTTGAGAATTGACCAGTGTTTCATAATGGCTTGTTTGTATTTCTTGCTCACCGTGGAGTATTTTGATACTACAACCATTCTTGTTTGTTGAGGTTTGGTTTTGCTGGTTAGTAGCTGTTTTCTTTCTATTTGCTCAATCCTCTTTTTAGATTCATCTAATAGCGGTTGTGGATAACCTCTCGTTTTGAATTTTTGAATCATTTCATCCAGTCTGATATTCAGTGTATTTTTGTTCGAAGTGATTCGTTTCACTCTAGCCATCTGTGAGAATGGTAAATTATTAATCAGATTAGGTTGATGGAAGCTGGAGTGTAGCAACATGTTGTTTCGGTCTGTTGGTTTCGTGTACAGATCGGTCACAAATCCCTCAGGTGTTATGGTTATCTTTACATCTAGAAAATTGACAGATATATCAGAAATGTTCCATGTAAGTTGTATTCTTTGGTCATGCTCATTAAATTTCATTAGTTCCATGAGAAGTAGCTCTTGGGTGTTTGTCCATATGATGAAGTAGTCATCGATATATCTAATCAGTAGTTTCAAGTTTTTAGTCCATTCATTATTGGAGAGTATATGACGATTTTCATACCATTCCATGAAAATGTTCGCATACACTGGGGCTGCTGAATTGCCCATGGCCATGCCAGATAGTTGTTGGTACCATGATTCCTCTGCTTTGAAGTAACTATGATATAGAGTGTAGTGCATTAGTTCCATCAAAAAGATTTGAAAGTCATGATCTAATTCTGACTTCAAAAGAGCCGCTTCCATTGCTTCAATGCCCATATCATGGGGGATACTAGTATATAGGCTGCAGACATCTGCTGTACATAGAATTATTTTTTGTGTTGGGTCCCATTGCACTTGTTCAAGGATTTGTAAAAATTGAGTAGTGTCTTTAACATACGTGCGCATGGACTGTACTATAGGTTGACAATACCGGTCTATAAGTTGACCAACTGGTTCATGCAAACTTCCTCTCGTAGACACAATCGGTCGCATGGGAGGGTCATGGATGTTTTTATGTATTTTCGGTTGCATTCTCAATGTAGGACTTTTTGGATCACTGGTGATTAAAAAGTTTTTTGTTCTTTCTTCAATGATACCCTGTTGTAATGCTCCTTGAACGATTTGCTTCAGAATTTTTGCATATTCCAATGTAGGATTTCTATCCAATTTGCAATATGTTTTCTCGTCTGAAATGTGTTCTATGACCTAGGAGGGAGGACATATTGTCATGATTTGCCTACTTGCGCCTGCAGGACTACGAATCCCAGAATGCTAAAATGAAGGTGGAGTCAAACCGTTATATTCCCAATGTCCACCAGGGCGCGTTGTAAGAGATTACAATTCTGAACCTCGTTTGTTTGGTTGTGAGTTCCGTGTTGAGGGACTATTGTTCGGACTTTGAGGAAAAGAAGCCTTGAGACCTCGAAGGCGTTCCTGAAGTAAGATTAACCTCCGGGGACGAGACGTTGGAAATCGACCTTGCCTTCATTCCGTTCCTTCTCGCATGCGGCTGCTGCGAGGAAGGATTGTCGTGTTCTCGGCGGAGACACGTTTGTCTTGGAATTGCAGACAGAGGGAAGCCCGTCCATAAATCAGTTCCTCTACCCTTCTTGCGTGCGGCTGCCGCGAGGAAGGGTCCTATGCTCCGGTGTTCTTCACGGAGATCAGTTGGTTCGAACTCGTATACTGAAGGAATTCAGCTCCTGATTGTTTTGGCAATTCAGTTCTTCTCGCGTGCGGCTGCCGCGAGGAAGAAGACTGCCTCGTTCAGGGGAAACTGGTTGATGCACGGAGTGTGAAGACTGTGCATTTGTACATTAACGATTATTTCATATTGGTTACCGGATACTACAGTGCAGAGCAAATCACTCTCCAAGCTGGTAAGCCTCGAAGGAGGTTGGATCTAATTCTAATTGTTTTTTGGTGTTCCTTATTAGTTGGGCCTAGCTAGGAATACTAAGTGGATTCTTTTTGTTCTATCCTTGGATGAACTGGTATCGTTTATTTTTGTCTACTCCGAATCAGTACCCTCTATTGCCTTGGATTGACTTTAATCTTTGATGAAGATTCCCAGCGCTGGGTTACTGGAGAGAGTTGTTATAATTTCAGGGGAAGTGAAATAAGGGTATGTGTGTTTGTGTGCATGTCCCTGAAATCAATCTAAAGTATCATTGAACAAACAGTAACCTCTGGTTTTCTTACAGGAAGCTAAATGTATACCGAATTATCCATGAAATAGAGAGGCAGAGGTCACCTCCTGATTATTGGGGTATGTATAGGTTCATTAGGGAGAATTGAATGAGAGTAGTTAGATTTGATGTTTTAATTCTTGCCTTTTGTCGTTTCAGCTATCCCTTCCATTGCTGTTCCTTCCCTTACCCTTCCCTGACGTATCCCTCGCTTGATTACCTCTACGCTCTGTGTTTATGTTATAGTCAGAGTGTGGGGAAATCAGGAGGTGGACCCCTTTCAGCATCACCCTGATCCCGAGGAGGAGCTGATTGTGACACTGGTTTTGGGACAAGATTCAAATAGATTCAGCCAATGAGTATAAATACTTGGGGGTGATCATTGATAAAGGTGGGCACTTTGTAACCCAGAGAGAAACAATTAAAAGGAAAGGCATAGCCTTAGCAGTCTCAATGAGAAACCTCAATTCCAGACTGACGGGCCCTTCGCTCGCTCGTTTGGTAGAAGGTATACGGGCACAACTTCTACCCACAATAACCTATGGGAGCAAGGCACAGAGGGGTAGGGACTCGAAGCTCTTGGATGCTGTGGTTGCAAAAGTATACAGAATAATTTTTGGTTTACCAACACGAGTCTCTCCAGCGCAAATTAGGCTTGAGTTTGGTGTGCAAAAACAGACCATTGCAAGGAAAGGTGCAACAATCTTTTTAACCAGAGAGGCATTCGCACACGGAGACAAGCTGTGTTGGCATGTTTTGCCTTTGAGGACACGTAGCTTAACTGTTTCTTTGTAAAAATTTTAATTTAAGTAGAGAAGAAAATGCCAAAGCCTGAATTATCACACAGCAGATAGGTATAAGGACAAACGCTGCTACAATACCTGCTTGTTTTAATGCGTTGCAAATATAATTAGGGTATAATGTCTTTTAATTCGTTTTAAATCTGCAATGAGATATTTTGTAGCAACGGTTTTAAGTAACTATGCTAAATAAACTTTGAATACAATCTGTTTACAAAACAAAAAATGCAAAACATTAAAGTAATTGTATCACAAATGTGCCATATTATGCAGCATCATTTGCATTTCTTGCTGCATAATTTAGTCACCTCTTGTACATGATTTTGTGCTATTCCGACGCATAATTCCAGCGGCTTTGCCTATATAGTGTAGAATATAGTTATGCGGACTAGACTCTAATTATGGCTGGACCAAGATTATGGGTTATGAAAGCAAACATGAGAGGTTTTTGTACTTGAGGTGGGAAAGCCACTGAAAACTCGAGGCAAGCTCCAGCCAGGTTGTGGCTCTGGCTCAGCTTGAGGTCCTCTTGGTCCCTGAAGCCCAAAACAAGCTGCGCTTTCAAGTGGCTGCTGGCTGCCTGCCTCTTAGGCTGTCATCTAAATGCACTAAGAAATTTAGCCAAACTTTGATGACAAACCTATGATGTAAAACCTTTGATGTGAAACAGACAAAAGACAGCAGATTCCCAGCTAGTGGGCAATTGTACAGTGAAAAACAAGAAATCCTGGCTCCTTGCTTGACAAAATTGTCTGATCTTGTGCAAATGTTATATTTCACCTAGACTTCTTTTTTTCTTTTTTATCACATTCAAGAGAGCATTCAAATAAGGGCGATCTGGATGTACACTATCCAATAAGCTCATTGTTTGTAACTATGCGAACCATCACTGAGTGGGGCATGCTGGCTCTGAGCAGATGAGTGTGCTTAGCCATGCCTAGGACCGGGCAGGATGGTGAGTAGAAACGCTGCGTTTTGAGCTTTTTGCTGGATTCAAGAAGAGAGGAGGAGGCATTGGGCGTGTTTGGTTGAGTGATCATGCGAGAGGGTGGTTTGCTATGTGGGTGATGGTAAATTAGTGTGTGTGGGGTTCTTCTGGGTACAGATCTCACTGATCTCACTGACTTCATCAGCGACCAATACACACAAAGTGACAATCAGACCTTCGTGGGTGACTTCAATCTCCACTGGGGCGTACCGCAAGACTCCTCTGCGAACTCTCTGGCCACCTTCCTCTCTACAAACGATCTTATCCAACACTGCATTGAACCAACCCACTCTAAGGGCGCAATCCTGGACCTTGTTATTTCTAAAGCAGGTATGCTTTCTACCACTACCCCAATCCATGTAGATTGGTCTGACCACCACCTCATCCCATTCTCTCTTCAACTTTCACACTCTATAACTCTTGGCCAACCCAAGAGGGCCATCTCCTGGTTTTGTGATGCCAAAAATATTGATGTCGGTCCCCTCTGTGAATCAGCTTTGCTATCACTTCCAAGGCTAGACCCGAACATAGCTGTTGACGATCTCACCTCCCAATGCCTCACAGTTCTTGCAGCTGAAATTAATAACGTCGCTCCACTCAAAAGCAAAGGGATAAGGCCCACTCCCTCAGCACCTTGGTTCAACAAATCCCTTTATGAGGAAAGGAAGCAGCTAAGATTCCTGGAGAAGCAATGGAGGCAAGTGCCCTCCACAGACAATTTAGCCATGCTTCGCACAGCAAGATCCAAGTACCACAAGCATATCTTCCTTGAGAAAGCGGCGCACTTCAAAACCCTCCTTGACTCCGCCAAAAATAGACCCAAAAAACTATTCGATCTCATCAAGATTCCGAGCTGCTCTCCCCCATCCTCCGAGGTGGAGGATTCTACTAAGAGAGCAGCGGATTTCGCTATTTTCTTCGATGAAAAAGTGAAATCACTTGTGGATCAGGTCGCTCATCCTACACCTCCAGAGGAGCGCAAATCCGTAGCCATTTGGCAGAGCTTTGACCCCATATCTGAAGATGCCCTTCTCAAGTGCATACGCGAAACAAAGCCCACCAACCATTCTCTTGACCCTATCCCCAGTGCCATTGCCTTTGACTTTTATACCCATTCCCTTTCCTATTGGACCACTCTGATCAACCTCCCCCTCTGGCAAGGCTCCCTTCCAGTCTCCTTCAAAACTGGGCAGGTCACCCCTCTGCTTAAAAAGCCCACTGCTGATGCGAAGGACCTCAACAACTTCCGCCCCATCACTAACCTTCCCTTCCTTGCGAAGATCACAGAAAGATGTGTAGCAAAACAACTCTCTTGTCATATCAAGGACAATGATCTTCTTGACAATTGTCAGTCCGGCTTCATCCAAAACTGCAGCACTGAAACAGCCCTACTGCAAGTGATTGATGACGCGCTGAGGATACTCGATTCGGGGGGGTCCTGTCTTCTAATTCTCCTTGACCTTTCTGCAGCCTTTGACACTGTCAATCACAACACCCTCCTCAATATCCTTCAACAGAGAATGGGCATGGAGGGCACTGTGCTTAAATGGTTTGCATCCTTCCTCTCTGACAGATCCCAAATGATCAAAATAGCGAACAGTCTTTCTCCTCCTGTGGCGGTAGGTCAGGGTGTTCCTCAAGGCTCTATACTTGCACCCACATTGTTCAATCTCTACTTAGAACCATTGGGAAACCTCCTAAGCAAATCCGGGATTCACTATCATCTCAATGCAGACGACACTCAGCTCTACCTCAAGGTTGCCTCCACTCATGATCTCTCCATCCTAAGCTCTACTCTGGACTCCATCCAAAACTGGATGTCAACTCATCAACTGATTCTGAATCCCTCCAAAACTGAATTCCTCCTCTTCTCCTCCTCACTCTCTCCTCCCCCGGTTCAATCATGAATGGATCAGATGAATCTACTAAACAATAAACCCATCATTGTCGACAGCGCAAAATCCCTTGGAGTCATTCTAGACAAAAAGCTCAATCTAACTCCCCACATCAATTCTATTGCAAAATCTGCTTGTTACCAACTGCGCCTTCTGTGGGGAATCAGACGCTTCTTCCCAGAGCAGGACCTTATAACCCTGGTGCAATCGCTGGTCCTCTCCAGACTAGACTACTGCAATTCTCTTCTTACGGGCCTCCCCAAATCTCACCTGTCCCTACTTGTCTGTTTTCCATTCAGCAGCTCGCTTCATTTATGGGGCCAAAAGAAGCGATCACATCACACCGATGTTATCTACCCTCTGCTGGCTCCCCTTCGAGGCTAGAGCTATCTACAAGACCGCTTGTATCACCCACAAAGCCTTGCACTCCTCCTCTCCTCGCTACCTGGCGAATAAACTGAAACTCTCTGGAGGCTCTAGACCTTCACGCAATGCAGAGAATCTACTACTTGAACCTCCCACTTTCAAGAAGGAGAGAACAATGGCCCAATCCTTTTCAGGCAACGCAATGAGAATCTGGAAATCCCTTCCGCCTCAGCTCCGGACCACCGCCTCCTCTCAGGCCTTCAAAAGGGACCTCAAAGTTCTCCTCCTCCAGAGACACCTCCAAAAGTAATTCACGTCCTCTTGTTATTTGGAGGAAGACTTCCCACTACTGATAATTTCTATTCTCCATGACCATGGAAGTGCCTTCCCAGTGTATTCCTGGGGTTGGAGTGTCTGCCTTTTTGCAGTATTTTCCATGTACTTGTGTTTGGTGCCCTTTTGTAACATGCACACACCACTCTGCCCTTGTAACACACGGTCTGCTACCTCTCACATGTTTTTACCGCTGATACTTGCACAAGTGCCACCTTTGCCTACATAACGCTTGTTCTTGTGCCTGAGTGTCTAGCACTTATTGCAGTATTATACCTCAAATTATACTTCTTGTAACTGCACACTTGTCACTTTTTCCTCTTGTGCACCTTTTACTACCTCATGTATTTTTGGTTGCTCACAATTGTTACTACCTCATGTATTTTGTTTGCTCACAATTGTCACTATTACCTTTACTACCTCATGTATTTTTGGTTGCTCACAATTTTTACTACCTCATGTATTTTGTTTGCTCACAAATGTCACTATTACCTTATGTAACGTAACGTATGCTTTTGTAATCTGTTCTTTTGTAATGTTTCTCATGATGTTTCATTTCTGTTCCTTTAGTGAAGCGCTCTGACACCTTCGGGTAAAGTCCGCGCTATATAAAAATGCATAAATAAATAAATAAATAAATAAATAAGGAGCGGTGAATGTGGATGGGTGCATGAGGGCTTGAGGGAGGTGCAACTAGTGAAGATTCCTTTTGAGATGTGTGGATCAGTGTGGCGAGTGGCGGTATCGGTTTAGAGCGCAGAGGAATGTAGGGAGTAAGAGGAGGACCTGGGTTCCCTGCACTGGGCGCAGTTCAGTCACAGACGGGCTTGCCATGGCATGCTAGCAGTGCACCCGGTACACATCTGCACTGCGATATTGTAGTGAAGAACAATTGTTACTTACCTGTAAACAGGTGGTTCTCCAGTATTGGTGTCTTTCATAGATTCACATGCTTGAATATTCCCCGTCGTCGAAGTGGGAGTCCCACGGAACATAAATTAGCAATAATGCTAAAATATATATATATATATATGTAATAACATAATACATAATAAAACAGATATAATATACACTGAAAAACCTCAACAATGGTTCCTACATAGGAATGCATTAGAGAGAGAAAACTCATTTGCAACATATCAGTGTCATTATGTTAGTCCAAACTGCAGCTAATCAGGCTCAAGCACCCTCTAGAACCTTCTCCTCAGAAGCTCAAGCCCTCAGATTTTCGTAGCACAAGTAATAAGAGCGTATGAGGAGAAAAGAGCCTCTGAGGGGAGGAGGGAGGGTCGCTGTGAATCTATGAAAGACACCAATACTGGAGAACCACCTGTTTACAGGTAAGTAACAATTGTTCTTCTCCAGTATTAGGGGTGTCTTTCATAGATTCACATGCTTGAATAGAATAGATAGCAGTAACCTCCTAGAAGCTGAGATTGCAAGAATTCTTAAAACTTGAAAACAATAACATATGGCTTAAAAGCATATAGCAATCTCAAAAGGAAAAGGAGGAGGGAACAGAGGTTCACCTTATTTAAAAAGATGACGAAGCACTGCTTGCCCCACTGCGGTATCCTCTTCGTTGATAGCTTCCAAACAGTAATGTCTGGTAAAGGTGTGCCTGCTGGACCATGTCGCTGCTCGGCAAATCTGGTGTAGAGGCACCCCAGCAAACAAAGCCGTGGATGACGCCATTGCTCTCGTTGAATGTGCCTTCACTGGACGTTGTAAAGGCTTGCCAGCTTGCTGGTGACAAAAGGATATGGCTGCTGAGAGCCATCTTGCAACTGTCTGTTTTGTCACTGAATGCCCCTTCCGCATCCGTCCATATGCTACAAACAGTTGATCGGATTTACGGAAAGGAGTGGTCCTTGAAATGTAAAATTTCAGACAACGCTTGATGTCTAAAGAATGTAGTCGTTGTTCTGCCGGAGATTTTGGATCCGGGAAAAAAGTCTTTAAGAAGACAGGTTCGTTCAAATGGAAGTCAGTAGGTACTTTCGGCAAAAAAGAAGGATTGGTACGAAGTGACACTCCATCGGGCTTAAACTGTAAATACGGAGGCTTGATCGTGAAAGCGTGAAGGTCACTTACATGACGAGACGATGTTAAAGCCAAAAGTAAAGCAACCTTCCAGGTAAGATACTTGATGTCTGCTCTGTGGATTGGTTCAAATGGAGGCTTCATAAGCTGTGACAATACCACGTTGAGGTGCCATGCCGGAGGAGGGCGCCTTATCGGAGGAAACTTCCTGAAAAGTCCTTTAAAGAACTGTCGGATGATTCTTGATGAACAGAGAGACATTGAGCCATCATGCCGGTAGCGTGAGATAGCCACCAGAAAAACTCTCAAGGTGGCTTGAGAAAGACCAGACTGAGCGAGGCTCAGAAAGAAAGGCAAAAGCTGCTCCGGAGTTGAGTCAATTGGGTGGACATTGGATGAAGCGCACCAATGACAGAACCGCTTCCACTTTAGCTTATATGTCTTGATGGTTGATGGAGCTCTAGCAGACGCTAGAATGTCTCTGCATTCTTGGGGCATATTTAAGGTGGCAAATTCAACGTACTCAGGTTCCATGCCGATAAATGAAGCGTGGATGGGTCTGAATGGCAAATTTGACCGTCGTCCATTGTAAGGAGGTCTGGACGTGGATGCA
Source organism: Lissotriton vulgaris (assembly GCF_964263255.1). Classification (NCBI taxonomy): domain Eukaryota; kingdom Metazoa; phylum Chordata; class Amphibia; order Caudata; family Salamandridae; genus Lissotriton; species Lissotriton vulgaris. The sequence goes on along the minus strand of NC_141696.1, from coordinate 812,396,765 downwards.
GATGAATGGGTGTGCATTGTGACAGCAGAAGCAGTTCCGAAAACCAAGCCTGTCTGGGCCAACGCGGGGCGATCAGTATTAAGCGGCAGGGTTGCCTGCGCATCTTCCACAACGTCCTCGGCACCAACGGGATTGGTGGAAATGCATAAGCAAACAGTCCGCTCCAATCTATGAGTAGTGTGTATAAGAAGAACAGGAGAGGACCCATAAACCACGTTGGGATGGGTGTATCGAGTAAACAGAAACAATTCCCAACAGGTATCATGTAAAGGCAATTAAATAATGTATGCAATCTGCATTACAAAAAGGGGAAGCAAGGAGTCACTGTAGATTTTTTGAGAAAGGCAGTATTATTCACCAATGTACATAGGGAGAGGTCTTTCACATGGCAATACAGTTAAACAGCACTGTACAGAACAGATCCTGTGACAACCCAGTGACACTTGGTGCAAGGTGCTATATACAATTAGTGATAGTGAAAGTGCAAGTGCTAAAATAAACAGCGTAATCGACGCATGAACATAAGTATATACATCAATTAATGGCTCAACAAAAACAAGTTGTAATCACTTTAGAGTACAGTTGTAGTTTAAACAGGAGCACAGAAACGTGATATGCGTCGTATAATTTATGCTGTGGAGTCGACGGCGTTTCGATTCCTTCTATTTGGAATCGTCATCAGGACAGGGTTGTCGATAAAGTCAGTGCTGTGGGCGAGAAAGGGGTAAATTAGGGGTGGGCACAACAGGGTGAAGAAGGAAAAAGGGGGGAAAAAAGGGGGGGGGAAGAGAGGTGAAGGTTGGGGGAGGGGGGTGATGGGTTGGGGAGGGACATTGCGAAGTAAAGGTATGCGAGGGGGGGGTGGGGTGGGGGGGGGTCCGGGGAGTGAAAAAAGGGGGGGCGGAGAAGCGGTGGTAGTTCCGTGTTGAAGGGGGGCGAGGAGTGAGTGATCTGAGCTTGATTAAACACAGAGGCAGTGATTGGCTAAAAGAGACATAGTGGGGGTGTTAATTAGGAGTTCCTGGGGTATGTGTTGTGAAGAGTAGAACGACATGTGGCCAGGTGAGTTGGTGCAAGGTAAGTGATGGGGTAAGGAAGAGGCGAGGGCAACGGAGGCAAGGTGGGGGGGGAACGTTTGGGGGGGAGGGGGGTTTAGGGGGAGAGGAGGGGCGGAAAGAAGGGTAAAGACTTACAGTAGCACCCAGGCAAGGACGTGTGGGTAGCTACGGTCCAAGCGGTCGCTGAAGAGTCGGAGGCTGCAGGGGAACAGAAGGAGAGGGGGGGAATCAGAGCCAGAACTAGTTAAAGTAGGGGGCTCGAGAAACGGATCTCGGATTAGGTGAAGTTACCTGATTGTAGATTCAATTAGGTCAGCGGGCGGGAATTGCGGCGCCTGTGAGGGAAAGTAGCAGGGGTAAGAAAGAGCCGATGACGAGGCAATTCGTAACGTAATAACATTTGGCGATCGCACACTGTGTGCAATGATTGGGCGTACCTGTATGGATCAGGGCAGCAGAAGGCACTTGGGTCTCTTCTAATGCGGGGCTACTAGCAGTAAATGCAGGAGCTACCTGCGCCGGTATGGAGCCAAACATAAGTAAAGAAATCGATGGTTCAGGGTAGGGCGGGGATTGGGCGGCAGGAGAGGTGGGGTGGGGGGCGTGTCTCAGTGTTACTGCGGTAACGGTGGCAAACAGGAAGAGATGAAGAGGAGGAAATGAATCAGGCTGAGTCGGAACGCAATCATGGCGAAACTGACAGACCGGACGTATTGAAGGGGTTTAATAGCAGGGTGGGTCCTGCATGGATGTAATCGCCTGATTGGGGAACAAGGCGAGGTAGCACACGCAATAGTCAAAAGCAAGTACAAGAAATATAAAAATATACACTTTTAAAGTTACACAGTTTGTGAACGCGGGATCGGGCGAAAATGCGCCTGAGATGGGGTGTATTCACAAAGGATAAGTAACCAGCTGGATGATTGGTCTGAAACCAGTGGGGTATTTAACATCATAGTCTATTATATTGACAGGGCCGAAGGAAGCAACAATGCAGGTTACAAGTGAGTCGGGTCCAACTGGATACATGGTTTGAAACCAGAAAGTTAAAAACATATCAGAAAAGGGAGTGGACTAATCAAACCAAGTACACAGAATATACATTTTGAGAATTATTGTAAATACAAGATCGTGCACAATTGAGCATGGGGTGGGGTGTATTTACAAAGGATGAGTGGGTTATTTAGATCATGGTCCGTACTAATCCAGCAATAGAGAATATAAATAACTGGGATCCAACTGGGTATGTGGTTTAAAACCAGAGAGTTGAATATACATCAAAGATCCAGTTGGGTGGTCAAGGGAGTGGATTTTAAATAGTGATAGTGTTAGTCCACTCATCAAGAGTGTTGAGCCCATGGTTGACCGAGTCAACCCGTGCGATCCATTTACATTCAGCTCTATTGAGTAGAGAGGACATGTTACCACCTCTGATTGGTAGTATTGGTTTCTCAATAACCATCCATCTGAGATCTGTATCGGTATGTGATTTCTCCATGAAATGTGTGACCAGAGGAGCCGTGAGTATCTTGCAGTTAATTCTGCTCTTGTGTTGCATTATCCGTTGTTTGACCATTTGAGTTGTTTGCCCAATATAGATTAGGTCACATGGACAACGGATAGCATAGATTACATTTTGTGTTTTACAGTTCGAGTGGTGGGAAAGTTGATGAATATGTCCATTATAGATGAATTCTTTTGTATTGGTTGTTAGGTCACAGACACTGCAAGATTGGCATTTAAAATGTCCGATGACTGGGTTCAAGCCCCAGGCAGCTGTGATAGTGTGTTTTTCAGCTATCGGGGTTGGCCATTTAATGGCATGCACCAGATGGTTGGCGATGTTATTCCCTCTCTGGTATGAGAATAGAGGCGGTGCGTGAAATTGGTCATCAAAACGTAATACCGGCCAATTTTTCTTGATTATTCTGGCAACTTTGTTACTGTCTGGGCTGAAGACAGAGACAAAGGGGATTCTGCTCATAGATTTTGGATTGTTATTAGGCATCAGTAGATCCTCGCGGTGGTTGTACCATGCTCGATTTTTAGCTCTTGTGACCAAGCGTCGTGGGTTGCCTCTGTTGATGAGTTTCGTTACCAAGATGTCAGCCTCCCTAAAGTAGTCTTTGCGCCATTTGCAATTACGGCGGATTCGCAAGAACTGGCCAAAGGGGAGTCCGTCGCGTAGTCCTCTCGGGTGGTTACTTGAGTAATGTAACAAAGTGTTACGTTCCGTAGGCTTTCGGAAGAGGGAAGTTCCAAGGGTACCCTCTTCTGAATGAATAGTGACGTCAAGGAACGGTAGGTCATTGGATTTGGATTCACTTGTGAATTTGAGGTGCTCTTGTGAAGTATTGAGCCAATCAATAAAGGGTTGGAGGGTATCAGTTGTCCCATTCCAGATTAATAGAATGTCATCTATATATCGGCGCCATAGATGGATTTGGGGCCGATATGGGTTGGTAGGGTTTAGGATAAACGATTTCTCCATCTCGTGTACAAATAGGATGGCGAAGTTGGGGGCGAAGCAAGCGCCCATTGATACTCCCTTGATTTGCAGGTAGTATACATTTTTGTACATGAAGTAATTGTTTCGTAAAGCTATACGTAAAAGGTCCATGATAAAATCAGTAGGGATCTTGGTGGGTTGTGGTCTGGAGAGTAGGAGATTTTGGATTACTTCGAGGCCTTCACGGTGAGGGATATTAGTGTAAAGGGACTCGATGTCCAAGCTTGCCATTAGTTGGGTGTCCAGATCAAAGGGCTGATCTTCTATGGTATTGATCAGATCCATTGTATCACGTATATAAGTGTCAGTGATAGGTACGAATTCCTTGATGACAGCGTCCAGGTATTTACCCAGAGGTTCCAGTATGGAGCCACATCCGGATACGATGGGGCGTCCGGGTGGGTTTCTTGCATCCTTGTGTATTTTGGGGAGGACGTATAGAACCGGTGTTCTGGGATGTGGATTGTTCAAGTACTCAAATTCCTTCTTGGTAATAATGTTGTCGTCTCTGGCTGTTGTAGTGATGGACAGAATCTTTAATCTGATGTCTGGCAGGGGGTCTTTTGAAAGAGTGCGGTAATGTTCGACATTGGTGAGTTGACGTTCAACCTCTTTATCATATTGTGTATTGTTGAGAACGACAAACCCTCCACCCTTGTCCGCGGGTTTGATGACAATTTCAGAGTTATTCTGGAGGGAATTGAGAGCTTCCTTTTCAATTAAGGGAAGATTGTAAGGGATGAAGCAAGGTGTGGTTTTAAGGTCCATTACTTCCTTCATAACTAGTCGTTCGAATGCTAGTATTTCTGGTGTCATTTGATGAGATGGAGGATTGAAAGTAGAAGGTAATCTGAATGGAGAGATTTGATCAATTCTGGAGTCAGGTTTGTCAGCAAAGAAGTGCTTTAACCGAATTCATCTGAAGAATTTTAGAAGGTTAGTTTGTAACTCCAGGAAGTTAGTTTTGACAGTAGGTACGAATGACAGACCACGAGATAGAACTCTGGTCTCCTCTGGAGTGAGATTGTGGTCAGATAAGTTGAAAATGGGGCTAGTCAACGCAGTGGTGGTTATCTCCTGATTGTTTGTTACTGTGGTTGTCCCCATTGATAGTATTGGTTGAGGTTCTGGCGGTTGCCTGGCACCTGAGGTTGATACTGTCTGGCCCTGGTTTGCCGGGTTTGTGATGGTGGTTGTTGGCCGCGTCCTCGGCCTTGTCCTAAAAAACCAGGTGGTAGAAGTGGCGGTGGTCCAGACGATGAGGCGTCTGTATCGTCTGCAGAGCTATTTGAAGAAACAGAGAACGTTACGCGTTGGTTATTCCTGAATCTACCCCAGTTTTTGGTTCTGGGGGGGGTTTTGTTGGGTGTTGTAGAATTCCTCGTTAAGGTATGGGTATGTGTTTTCAACTTTGTAATTTTTAATGTCTTTTTCTATTTTGTTGACCTTTTTATTGACTTCAAAAGAGTTAAAGGTGGCGATGGTACTGTTGATTTTATCTAGGCCTTTGGCATCAGTTAGAGTGGTATCAGCTTGGATAAGTTTTTCTAGTTCTTCAATTTCTTGTAGTTCCAATCGGCTATGTTCAATGGCTGTATCTATTCCCAAAACCATCCAATGGCGGGAGCAGGTGGTCGCTAGATGGCTAAAGCTGGTTCTAAATTTAGGGTCCTGTGTAAAAATGGCCGGGGTATTGCGAATTTGATGCCCTAGTGGAATGACGCCTGAACCTAAATAGTCCGTCAGCATTCGAGCATGGAGATCCGTCCTGATCTGTTTCTTCTTTAACTTTTCGAGTTTGTCCAATAGGACACGGGAGGTGTTAGGGGCAGTGGAAGAAGTCGCGGCCTGAGCGGTACCCGACAATAATGAGGGACCGGTCAGTCGTGACTGGATATATTCCTCTGAGTAGGAAAGGGACTCCTTGGACATCGTGTGTAGGCCGAAAGGTAGTACACAGATATATACCTTTATGGCTGAGGTATATTAGATGAAGTGCACCGTGGTGCAACTCTCGCAGCTAAACAGCTGCTCATAACATGTATAAGAAGAACAGGAGAGGACCCATAAACCACGTTGGGATGGGTGTATCGAGTAAACAGTAACAATTCCCAACAGGTATTGGCGCCGCAATTTCCGCCCGCTGACCTAATTGAATCTACAATCAGGTAACTTCACCTAATCCGAGATCCGTTTCTCGAGCCCCCTACTTTAACTAGTTCTGGCTCTGATTCCCCCCCTCTCCTTCTGTTCCCCTGCAGCCTCCGACTCTTCAGCGACCGCTTGGACCGTAGCTACCCACACGTCCTTGCCTGGGTGCTACTGTAAGTCTTTACCCTTCTTTCCGCCCCTCCTCTCCCCCTAAACCCCCTCTCCCCCCCAAACGCTCCCCCCCCACCTTGCCTCCGTTGCCCTCACCTCTTCCTTACCCCATCACTTACCTTGCACCAACTCACCTGGCCACATGTCGTTCTACTCATCACAACACATACCCCAGGCACTCCTAATTAACACCCCCACTATGTCTCTTTTAGCCAATCACTGCCTCTGTGTTTAATCAAGCTCAGATCACTCACTCCTCGCCCCCCTTCAACACGGAACTTCCACCCCTTCCCCGCCCCCCCCCCTTTTTTCACTCCCTGGCCCCCCCCTCCCTCGCATACCTTTACTTCGCCCTGCCCCTCCCCAACCCGTCACCCCCCTCCCCCAACCTTCCCCTCTCTTTCCCCCCCCCCCTTTTTCCCCCCTTTTTCCTTCTTCACCCTGTTGTGCCCACCCCTAATTTACCCCTTTCTCGCCCACAGCACTGACTTTATCGACAACCCTGTCCTGATGACGATTCCAAATAGAAGGAATCGAAACGCCGTCGACTCCACAGCATAAATTATACGACGCATATCACGTTTCTGTGCTCCTGTTTAAACTACAACTGTACTCTAAAGTGATTACAACTTGTTTTTGTTGAGCCATTAATTGATGTATATACTTATGTTCATGCGTTGATTACGCTGTTCATTTTAGCACTTGCACTTTCACTATCACTAATTGTATATAACACCTTGCACCAAGTGTCACTGGGTTGTCACAGGATCTGTTCTGTACAGTGCTGTTTAACTGTATTGCCATGTGAAAGACCTCTCCCTATGTACATTGGTGAATAATACTGCCTTTCTCAAAAAATCTACAGTGACTCCTTGCTTCCCCTTTTTGTAATGCAGATTGCATACATTATTTTATTGCCTTTACATGATACCTGTTGGGAATTGTTTCTGTTTACCCAATCTATGAGTAGGGCATTTCCGCTGGACTCTGGATGTGGATGCCAACTTGCGAAAGATTGGCACTTCCGATTCGCTGGGGTTGCAAAAAGGTCTATCCTGGGACGACCCCAACGGCGGAACACTAGGTCTAGAGTCGGTTGATGTAACTCCCACTTGTAAGTGGATGACGCGGACCTGCTCAGGGAATCTGCAAGGATGTTGGATACCCCTGGCAGATGGACTGCCGTCAAAGAAATTTGGTGACGAAGTGCCCAATCCCAAATCCTCTGAGCTAGACGAGACAGTGGCTGAGATCTTGTGCCGCCCTGTTTGTTCATGTAATGCATGCTGGTGGTGTTGTCTGTTTGAACCAGCACCGACTCCCCCTGCACTACGGGCAAGAATGATTTGAGCGCTAGGAAGATTGCCATCAACTCCAGCTGATTGATATGCCAGGTTCGTTGTGTCGCTGTCCATTTGCCCTTGATGGAAAGGTCCAGGAGATGAGCGCCCCAGCCCTCGATGGACGCATCCGTAGTCAACGTCAGATCCGGAGACTGGGCTAGGAAAGAATTCCCTTCGTCTAGATTGGCTGGTGGTTCCCACCAGAGCAAACTGGTCTTCATGCGGGGTGTGACCACCACCTGATCGTTGAACGACCCCAACACTTGACGCCATTGCTGGTCCAATTCCTCCTGTATAGGACGGGTACATAACCTGCAATTTGGGATCAGTGCGATACAGGATGATGCCATCCCCAGAAACGACTTTAACGTTCGCACAGAAACTGACTGCTTTGACCTGATGAGTGAGACCAGACAAATTATCTTCTGATGTCGCTCGAGGGAGATGAAGGCTCTTGATAGGTTTGTGTCTAGGATTGCTCCTAGGAAGTTTCTTCTTCGCAGCGGTGTTAAGTGTGACTTCTCCACATTGATGGTTAACCCTAGAGCCTTGAACATTTGTTGGCATAGTTGTGTGTCGTGAGCCAGCTGTTGTGAAGATTGGGATTTTAGAAGACAATCGTCCAGATAAGGAAAAATTTGAACTCCCTGAAGACGCAGATGAGCCATGACCGGAGCTAGAACTTTCGTGAAGACACGAGGTGCTGAACGTAGGCCAAAAGGCAGGACTCTGAACTGATAGTGAACGTGACCCACCTTGAACCTCAAGTATTGCCGATGTCGATGGATAATTGGCACATGAAAATAGGCGTCTTGCAGGTCTATTGTTGTTAAGAAATCTCCGCTGCAGAGAAGTCGTAAGACTTCCGATAACGTCAGCATACGGAAAGATTGTTGTTTGAGGAACAGATTGAGAGCTTTCAAGTCCATAATGGGTCGCCACTCCCCTGTCTTTTTGAGAATGAGGAAAAACCTTGAGTAGAAGCCTTTCCCTCGCTGAGATACAGGCAGCGCTTCGACTGCACCCTTTTCTATTAGAAGATGAACCTGATGTTGTAGTTCCTCTAGATGGGGAGGTGGCGGGCCTGAAGGTGGAGAATGTGGAGGAATCTCTGTGAACTCCAAGGCATGACCCTTGCGCACAATGTCTAAAACCCATTGGTCTGATGTTATCAAAGACCACTGGGAGTAAAACTGCGAGATTCGCCCTCCAACTCTCTGTTGAACTTGAAAGTCATTGACGTTTGTTGTTGTTGGAGCCTCTATAGTTAGACTTTCCTCTATAGGGCTTGGACTGCTGCTGACGAGAAGATGGTTGGTTGGAGTAACGCTGGTTTCCTTGATTGTACTGGCGGTACTGGGACTGCCCTCCTCGGGAAAAACTGGACGAGGTGCCTCGTCCACGCGCTGCTTCTTGAACTGCAAGGAACCAAGCGACTTTTCCGTGTCGGTATCTTTCTTTATCGATTCCAATGCCTCATCGATGTGAGAGCCGAACAGCGACTCTCCGTCATATGGCATGTCAAGTATCTTTGACTGGATCTCTTGTCGGAACGATGTGGATTTGAGCCAACCCTGGCGCCGGAGCGCCGCAGCACTGGCAAGGATACGGAAAGCAGTACCCGCAACGTCCACAGCACAGTCAATTATTTCTTCTGAAGCCCTTTTCCCATCTTGAAGGATCTGATGCGCTTCCGCTCTGGATGTTTCCGGAATTAACGCAACCAGCGCAGAAATGTCTGACCACATTTGTCGGTCGAAACGACCTAAAATGGCCAAAGCATTAGCGGCACGGGCTGAAGTAGATGCCATGGATGAAAATTTTTTCCCAATTGCATCCAAACGTCGACCCTCTCTATCCGGAGGGGAAGTGATAGGAGCTACAGGGTTACGTGCCCGACGCTGCGCTGCCTGGGTCACTACGGAATCTGGCTTCGGGTGCGAGAGCAAACAAGCAGGCGAGCCAGTCGGGGCCTTATATTTCTTCTCCAATCGAGGGATTTGAGCAGGCAAGGAGTTAGGAGCCTGCATGATTTTCATTCCCTCTTTCCATACAAACTCGATAATTGGTATGGTGTGGACCTGCTTATAAGGCTGGTTTTTAAAGTCATAGAGAAAGTAGTCTTCCTCTCACTGCACTCTAGGCAATTTGAAGCGGTCTGCCGCCTTATCCTTCAAATTATGGAAGCTAGCGAAGTCAACCGGAGGTGAATAACTGGAATCGCCCTGTTGTGGAAAGGGCATCTGTATTCGATAGTCATCGAATTCTGCCATATCCGGGTCCTGTTCATCATCTGTATCCTGAGGAACTTCTCCTTCCTCTCTTTCCGGCTCTGACTCATCATCCACATCTCGCTGAGAATTAGTGGGGATAGCTGGACGTGGCTCTTCTGATGGAGCAGCCTGCCTAGGAGGAGTTTGCTGAGGTTGAAAAGGCCCTGTGGTCTCAGAGGTAGCATGTCCCGGGGTACCCTGGGGTGTAGGAGGAAATCTCCTATTGTAATCATTCAACATATGTTGGAGGTTGAAAAATAGCGATACCGGAAAAGTCGCCATAGGAACCTGCACATATTGTTCCTCCTGTCGGTCTTCAACCTCTTCCTCGTCCTCTTCAGAACTAGTGTCCTGACACTTGATAATCAAATCCGATGGACTTTGAGCATCACCAAAAACATTGTTGTCTGCAACAGATTTCGTTTCATGGTCTGTTACAAACAATGGCGAAGGTGGCTGAAGAGTAGGAGGTAGCAATTGGAGAGCAGAGTCCTGAATATTGCTGAAAGAAGACTCCGTAACGACTGCAGGAGTTGAAGTGTCCAAAGGTACTAAGGGCATATCGGCGAAGGACAGTGATCCTGAAGTGGATGCTTCGTCCTCTTGCTGTGTACCAGAAGGTAAAGGTAAAGCTGTCGTTGACGCAGCCGTCGACGTAGATGGTCGAACTGGAGCAGCCGTCGACAACGATGATTTAGTGACAGTCGTCGGAGACGGTGATTTTTTGGATGTATTCGTCAACGACGAATGCTTTGACACAGCCGTCGACGGAGTCTTCGTCTACGGAAACGTCGTCGTCGAATCTTTGGATGGTATCTTCGCCGTTGACGAAGCCTTCGTCGACGGGGTCGTCGATGAGCTGGTCGACGGGATCTTCGACGTCAACGGGATCTTCGACGTCGACGGGATCTTCGACGTTGACGGTGTCTTCAACGTCGACGGGGTCTTTGTCGCCGACGGGATCCTCGACGTCGACGGGACATGCATCGTCGACGATGACCTCTTCGTCGACGGAGGCTTCTTCGACGACGATATAATAGGAATAGTCGACAAGACTGAAGAGGTAGAGGCTTTCGTAGTCGTGAAAGCCGTCGACGAAATCCTCGTCGACGACGACGAAGCTGACGTCGTCGTCACAGTAGTCGTCGACGAAGCCACAGCAGCCAATCTCGTCGATGGAATGGTCGTCGACGAGCCCGTCGACGACCGTGCTGTCATAAGTGTAACAACACTTATAGAGGCTGGAAAAGACGCCTGAATGCCAGGTCTCGTGGGCGTAGACACAAAAGTCATAGTAGCAGTAGGTTTTACTGGAGCTACAGTTAAGGCCAGCGTTTGCTTCTTCAGAAAAGGAGATGGTAACTCCTGAACACTGCCACGCTTAGAAGCAGCAGTTGGGGGACCTGACTGGAAACTTTCTGCGTCTGACAAAACTGCGTCTTTGTCCTGAAGGCGCTTCAACCATAACAGAAGACGACCCTCCCTGTCTCTGAGGGTCTTAGCAGGAAAAGTTCTACAGAACTTGCAGTCAGCCACCTTGTGTTCTGGATATAAACAGTATATACACTTTTGGTGGGGGTCCTTCTCAAACAAACGGAGTTTCCCACAGGAAGAGCAAGGCCTAAACAAAGACTTCTTACTTGACATCTTGAGAAAACACTTGAAGTAGAAGAGTAGAATGAAGAAAACTGAGCAGAGCTCAGGGAGACTCCCTTCACACGACGTGCGGTAGAAAATCTGAGGGCTTGAGCTTCTGAGGAGAAGGTTCTAGAGGGTGCTTGAGCCTGATTGGCTGCAGTTTGGACTAACATAATGACACTGATATGTTGCAAATGAGTTTTCTCTCTCTAATGCATTCCTATGTAGGAACCATTGTTGAGGTCTTTCAGTGTATATTATATCTGTTTTATTATGTATTATGTTATTACATATATATATATATTTTAGCATTATTGCTAATTTATGTACTGTGGGACTCCCACTTCGACGACGGGGAATATTCAAGCATGTGAATCTATGAAAGACACCCCTAATACTGGAGAAGTATAAATCTCTCCACCAAGAACCTGCATAAGACATTCTACATTCCAGCATTACATCACTGGAATGTAGCCTTACATGAGATCACCACAGATATACATTAACGAGGTGCTGGGAGGGTGGAAAGGGAGGAGGGCGGAGTTGAGGAGGACCACGATTCAGGAGAGCGAAAACAAGGTATGGAGCACTGGGGTGAGGAAAGGGTGTGCAAAATTGGAAAACACAGGTGCAAAATGAGCAGAAAAGGGTGCACAGTGAGGCACACAAAACCTGGGGAAAACAAGCTAAACACAGACAATACAAGGGAAAAAAACACAGCACAAAGAGCCACGAACACAAGCAGGGAGCACAGACAAGGGCAACAAGCATTGGCATAGCCAATAGGTCTCGCCTTTAGGACCTTATGTGTTTAGCCAGAACTTTTTGCTATGTTGTAGAGCATTGTGGCTGCTGTGCATTATGTGGCTTGTAATTATGTGGTACTTAGTGTTATGTTGCGTGTATTTGTGTTGTTTTGAGTTTAGTGTAATTATGTGGCATGTAACTATGTTATAGTGAGTGTTATTATGTGTAGTGCTTTTATGTTGCTGTGAGTACAGTGTAAATATGTGGCGTGTATTTATGTGGCATAGTGTTATTATGTGCAGTGTTTTTACCTTGCTTTTACTAGAGTGTATTTATGTGACATGTAATTTTGTGTTTGGTGTGGTATTGTGTAGTGTTTTTATGTTGCATTGAGTATTGTGTAATTATATGGTGTGTAAATATGTGGTAGTGTGTGGGATTATGTGGAGTCTATTTATGTTGTCTTGAGAAGTGTGTAATTATGTGGTACTGAGCGGTAATATGTGTAGTGCGTTTAAGTTGATTTGAGTAGTGTAATTATGTGCTTTGTAATTATTTGGTATTTAGTGGTATATGGTGTGTATTAATGTTGCATTTATTTTAGTGTAATTATGTGTTGTGTAACTAAGACAGAGTGGTATTATGTGGAGTGTATATATGTTGTATTTAGTATAGTGTAATTATATGTTATGTATTTATGTGGCATAGTGTTAATATGTAGTGTGTTTTTATGTTGCATTTAATAGAGTGTAATTATGGGATATGTAAATATGTGGTACTAAGTGGATCACAACATCTCCTTCTCTGAAACTAGTCACCTACAATGTAATCATTTTTAATCTCCTCGGGGTGTCTATTCTTCTGTCATTAAAATTTGGCATGAACTCACACACCTTTCACTAATGACCACACCTTAATGCTCTTCATTTAACCCACCACATCATTCATTCATCCATTCACTCATCAGCCTGTCCGTCATCCTCCATTCGAACATCCTTCCATCCCGCACCCTCCCAGCCCCTGATTTCATTCCAGTACCGGAGCATTGTACCTCTGGGCCCGGGTGTATCCGTCCAATCCATGTGTTTACAAAAGCCCACAAAACTTGGTTTTATAGCGTTTTACGGAGATCGGTGTGCTTTATTTCTGAATACGTAAATTGTAACTTCTCACCAGAACCGGAGCTTTGTGCCGCTGGGTACGTGTGTATCTGCCCGATGCTTGTATTTCCTGAGCGAAGAAACATGTTTTTATAGCACTTTATGATGGTGGTGTCCTTTTATTACTGAATATTTACATTATAATTTCACCCCAGAACTGGCGCATTGGACACCAGCTCTGTATCAATGTTTAACGCCTGTGTACACAAGTAGCCGGAAATATGCATGTTTTTCATAGCACCTTTTAGGAGTGTGTGCTTATATTACTGTATATGAGTCTGAGGGCTGTGTTTTTGTAGCGCCCAGTGGGGTGTTGGAGCACTTCTATTATTACATATTTAAGTTATAATTCATTTCAGAACCGAAGCGCTGGGGACCCTGCCGGTGTGTATGTTTGAAACTGATATATCCAAGAGTCCAAAAACATGTATTTTTCTAGCTCCTTATGGAGGTCGGTGCCCTTATATTATTGAATATTTAAATTATAATTACTTCCCAAAACCGAAAGGTTAGATCCCGTCCTTTTGTGTTTTCATTCTAGGCTTCTGCTTTTTTCTTCCTAGTACTGTACGGCGATTGGTGAGGTTATATTACTAAAAATATGTACATATTAATAATGCCCTAGCCGAACTGCAGCGTGGGACCCCTGCTGCTCTCTATGTCTGTCTGAGATTTGCATTTACAAGGCACAAAAACTGTATTTAATAGCGCCTGATGGAGGCTGACCTGCTTATGTTACAGAAAATTTAAACTGTAATTAGATTACAGCCTCGGAGCGCTATACCCGTCGCCCCGTGTGTATGTCCGAAGATTGTGTTTACAAGAGCCAACATTTTTTATTTATAGCGCCCTACAGAAGTTGGTGTGCATATATTATTGAATATTTAAAATATTGTTGAACCAAGGAACCAGAGTGTGTATGTCCATCCAAAGATTGTGTTTACAAGAGCCCTGAATATTTTATAGCGCCTATAGACGTTGGTTTGCTTATAATATTGAATATTGAAATTTTTGTTGAACCCCAGAACCGGAGCGCCCTGAATGTATGTCCCGGTCTTACCTATATAAGTTCGTAGGAAACATGTTTTTACAGAGCCCGAAGGAGGTTGGTTTCAGATGTTATTCAATATATAACATGTAATTTCAAAGCAGAACTGCGGATTCAGACCTCTCCCCCATGTGTATGTACCAGCCTTGTTTTTATTTTAAAAGGGGCAAACATGTTATAATGGGGCCTCATGGTGGAGGTCAGTTTACTTAGATTGTTCAATATGTAAATTTATAACTAAATCCCCTTCCGGTGCTTTAGACCCGAGCCATAGGAGCCGAAATATAGTGTTAATAGCGCCTATGAAGGTTGGTGTACATATATAACATAATTAAATTATCAGTTAGATACCAGATGCGAGCTGTTGCATCAGAACCACGTGTGGTTCTGTTCAAGGCCTTTTTTTACTAGTGCCTAGAAAACCTGTTGTTAAATAGCGCCTTGTGGAAGCTGGTCAGTTTATTTGATCGAATATTGAAATTATAATTTCATAACAGTGGTAATCTGCGCAGTACGCAAGTAAAAGAGAAGATATGCCAAGGCACAGTAAACCACACTGTTGCAAGTGGGAGCATCTCTACATTGTTGCAAGTTTACAGCGTTGCAATGTGTTGCTTTGCGGACTGCATATAACTTGTGCTTTTAAAGGAAAGAACCAGTTGCATAAAAGGAGTCAAAAGCATTATATAAATGGAACTGCAATTCCGTGCACATACCTCTTCCTGTGCTTGGCCATTACATGTAGACGTGAGTTAACATCACAACTCTCTCCTCTTCCGGTTTGGCAGCATGTGACTGCGGCCCATGTGACTGTCAGGGCTGTGGGCGGTGGAGAGACGCCTCTGTGGGTGGAGAGAGGGTTTGCAGCACACATCTTCAAAGCCGCTAACTCCAGTGTAAGGAGAGAGGCGTGACGCAGCCGCTTTGCATCTCTCGGTTTCAAGGGGGCGGGGCTGCCGGACTCTTGTCTCAGTGGTGCTTTGATCAGCATTTAATCGGAAGTTCCAACATTCTATGCGTAAATTCTAAATGAATAAGTTTCTTTTTAAAAGGGTGGAAGGGAGTTCAGGCCCTTTGTAAACATCCACAGTTTGGCAATTAGGGGAGCGGAGGGGAGAGAGGAGGGGGTCTGCGCGGTTCCCATGTGGGAGCGAGCAGCAAGGCACGTTAATTGATAACATATGGCGCCAGCTGCTCGCTCCCACAAGGCAATGGAACGCGTGCATGTTTAAGGAAACCAATGGCTACAGGTCTCTTTACTATGCAGCGCGCATAGCGCATGCGCGCTGCGTAGGCGAGACCTAAAAATGAAGCATACAGAAGCACAAATAAGGACTAAATCGAAGCATGCAGAGGCACAGACAAGGGTTGAAAGGAGATACAATGGGCACAGAGAGGCACAAAACAAGGGCAAAATTAGCACAAATCGGGGCATGGAAGTCACAACACAAGAGAAATCAAGCTGGATAAGAGACACAGACAAGAGCGAAAATAAAGCATGAAGAGGCTCATACAGTCAGAAATTAGCAGAAAAAGGGCAAAGACAAGGATAAAAACGAAGCACAAAGAGGTCCAGACAAACTAAAGACCAGCAAAAAATGGAGCGCAAGAAAGTCAGACAGTAGGGAAATGGGGTATAGACAAAGGCATAGACAAAACACACAGATGCACAAACAAGGGCTATATTGAAGAGCAGAGAGGCATAAACAAGGGCTGAAATGAGACGAAAACTGGCAAAGAGAGGCACAAAATAAGAGAAAACATGACAAAGACAAGGGCAAAAATAAAGCAAGTGGAAGGGAAAAACAAGTCTGTCATGCAATGTCATAAAAACCGTGGAACGTGCAAAAATAGAATTTAGGTGCTTTAATGTTTTTATAATGCACTCACTAGTACATAGGATAGTGTATTTGAACCCTTGAGCTCAGAATGTGCTCTTTACAAAAATTAAATTTTCAAAGTATATCATACATGAGCCACAGCTCAACCTGCATTCAAGCATCCGGTGGCACGATGAAGTCGTACCTGCTCTGACGATGGACACCAGAGGCTCACTTTCGCATATTCCAGTCCCGCTCCAGCCTCAAAAGTCTGTACAGAGGGAGCCCCAGACCTGCTGGGAAAGACAGTCTGGAATGGCTTGCTGTGGGGTTACTGGAGAGGCCCTGCAACCCAAACCCCACAACAGCGAAGGCTTTTTAACTGGACTGTATGTGGCCTGCTCCTGCACTTGTTATCAATGTGCTCCTGTCCACAACTCCTCCTCTTGCTGAGCCATCGGAGGCCAACTGTTCACTTTCCAAAGCAGGCTCTGTAGCTTGCATTGAGCTTCACTGTGATTGGCTGTCAGTGTCATGTGCTTTTCAGTGTGTGTTATATACGCAATGCACCATATCCATTTCATTAATATCCTTATCCAGTTCAGTCAATATTTTGTTCACCTCAAAGTGATTCATATCCAATTACAGTGATGCACATATTAATTTTGAGTACAATGTTACATACCTCACTAATATCTATCCCTCTCAAGATTTGTTATATTTAAAGCATCGTCTAATGTTAATTTTTTTTAAATTACCCTATATGTTATATGAGCTCAATACAAAACAGTACACTTTCCAGCACTAGATCACAGTACAGTAAACACATGCAACATATTGTATAATCGGGGCCGATGGAATTACTTGATTTTGCTGCCACAGCATTTTTCTCATAATTATGGATTTTGCTACATAATCCACCATCTGCTACATATTCTGCAGATTTTATCAAAACCAAATGTTGATTCTAGCTGAAATGGATCAGAACTTATGAAAAGCTTCAGGCAGGTGTCCTTCATCCAGTTGACAACTTCTGTTATGCAGTTGAGGAATATGATCTTCGTGTTGACAGTGTCTTTGAAGAGGGAGAAGATGAGTTGTGTGTCACTGGCATAGGATATGATGTTGAATCCATAGGTTTTAGCAATGCTGGCCAGAGGTGTCATAAAGTGATGAAGAGAGTGGGGTGGAGCAGGATATTTGGGGTACTCCATAGATGATTTCCTTGGGTTTGGACGTGAAGAGGCGAAGGCAGACTTTTTACTTTCTTCCGGTGAGGAAAGAGGCAGTCCATCTGAGAGAGATTCCTTGGATGCCTATGATGTGCAGTCTTGTGATGAATATGTGGTGGGAGTCTGTATCAATTGCTGCTGAGTGGTCTAGGAAGATCAGAGTCGAAGACCCTCCTCAGTTGAGTAGGTTCAGATGTCCTCAGCATCTGCAATGAGAGCTGTCTCAGTGCTGTGGTTGCTGCAGAATATGGATTGAGAGGAGTCGAGAAAGAGGTTCAGTTCCAAATGTAAGGAGAGTTGCTGGTTGATGTTTTTTTCCAATTCCTTGTCTGGGAACATAAGCTGGGAGATTGGTCAGTAGTTTTTGAGTACACAGGGGTCTGTCAATGGTTTCTTTAGATAGAGCATCAACATCTCCTTGTTTCAACTCCTCTGGAAACTGGCCATGCCAATTGAGGTGTAGAACAAGGTGGTCAGTGTGTGGTTCAATATGTGGTGAGGGTGTTATATTCCTAAATTAGGCCCAAGTAGTGAAGCAGCTTATTTCTTACATTGTCCTCACAAATATTTTTTTTAGCTGTGACCTTTTGCACATATTTGCATGCACAACAATGCTGGATTTGTTTCCCTGAAGCTAAACTTGTTTACACAACTAGCTTTGCGCAACATTATCACAAAGCCTCGAACAACATGTACTTGGTCTAGTGTCGCACTAAGTACAAATGTCATCACTATCTTCATCCACGGAGCGACAGGGCTATCTACATATCCATAACATCACTAATCTATACGCACATCACAAGGCTGCTTTCTATTATAAAAGCTGAGCTTCCCAATAGATTAGCAGAGGAGGCACTTCCGCTGACACCGTGGTCCTTGCATGCTGAGAAATCACCACACAGCGGTCTGACATCTTGTGAGGGGTGTCCTGTGCATGACCAAGACAGGGTCCTTCACTCTATCACATCAGGTAATTGGGTTGGTTTTTCCCTTGGCAGGATTCTTGACTCCACACCTACGCACACTCTAGCTACGTTTAGAGTAGGGTTCGCATTGTAGAAGTATGTTCGATTACTGCTATGTTTTATATGCTTGCATATATACATTGTTTTAGCATCATGGTAGAACTATATCTACTATTTATGCTTTTCGTGCTTGTAATCATGTTTATCTGCTTCTGTCTACTAATCATTGCAGCACACGTAATTTATGGAAGATTAATGTTGGTTCAATAAATATTATTGAGGACATCACACTGTGCATTCTCTGTATATTTCTGTGAGAATAAGTGAACAAAAGCAACTGAGCGAAAAGTTCAACTTAGTAGTTATTCCCTATGTATTAGCTGTAGGTTAATAAAGCTTTAGGATTAGAAGTTCCCCCAGTGTGCCCATCGTATCTCGATAAAATTCTAGCTAAATACTACTCCTCTGACAATGACCAAACAAAGTGAGTACGTTGAAGAGCAGATGGTGGCTCTAAATATTTCAGACAATTGCAGACAGGCCGTTACAATGAAATTGTTACAGCATGGCCTACAGGCAATGGGTGGAGAGGTTACCTTCGTGGTTGAGGCACACCAACCATTCAGAACAGAGTTATTCTATTCTTGGGTTAAGTTTCCGCCTGAAGATGCACACACACATGGTTATTTCATGAATGCATTGAAGTTGAACCACCTGATGAGTATTTCCCATACATGGACTTAGAAGTCCCTTTAACTTACCAATAGCCCATTAATAGGTTTAAAGGTGCCATATCCCATACCAATGAACATGTGAGACTCGGTCCGCTTGGCAGAGAAGGATCGGGCTTAGCTTCATATACACTGCATCCAGAAATTGTTGCTTTATCAGCTGCAGGAATGGATACACTATACAGATAAAAATGTACAGAAATCTTATACAATACATAATGAGAACATTAACAGTTAAACCTGCAAGGGCTGCTTAGGGTACACAACAACATATAGTGACTACAGGTATTAGACCACAAACACTAAACGCCATTATGGGAAAGATCCTCACTAGCCAGGATCGAATCCCGTTCTGTGCAGCACAAAAAATAGCAAAGCTTGAAGCAGTTTTTCCCCATATTGATCTGCAGGAAAAACACAGAATACTGACAATTTGCTTGCCAATATGGATGGCTCCCCCAAAAGAAGACTGTGTCACTTGAGGTACAATTTTTGAAGCCGTATATACCAGAACACATGGAACCCCTTCAATAGCAGTCGTACCAGATGTACTGAAACAGATTCAGCATGATCACAGGGCAGAGCTTGCCTTAGATCTCGGGATGAAACTGATGGGCAATTTTGCCCAGGTATCGGCCATTATGTTGAGTAACATAAAAGGGGAGGTAGCAGCGGTGGCTATACGCCAAAACCTGAGGGAATTCCCTCCTGCACAGCAGGAGCGAGAATTATCTATGATTATCGAAGATACATATGCTCCGCTTAGTAGAGATAATCTTGGAGCCACACCTGGGAAACCAATAGTTAAAAGCAATTCTTAAAAGGATGACTTTAAGCAAGCACCCGATTCTTCAAAGAAGAAATGGCATAATAAAAAAATTAACTAAACAAAACACAGTCACAGTCACAGGTGGGTCTCCTCAACAGGAGCACACTGAGAGAAAATACAATTTGAGAAACCGTGACAATATTAGAAAGCCTGACAGGTATCAGGATACTGATACACGTTCCTTTCAAGAGTCATCTGAAAAACGTTTTGCGAGAGATGGACGGTCAGAGCACAGATCAGAAGAGCAGGTCAAGCCAAATAGGGAGACGTGTCGCACTTTTGACTACATCCTTAAACAAGAAGATAAACAACCTCAATTTAAAAAGAAAAAGGTAGCCAGGAATAAAATTAGAAATGCCCGGCTACTGAGGACTCTGCTTCTGAACGGGGAATGAGTAGTGACAATGCTGGACAGCATGGCAGAAATCACAATAACTTGCCAGATTCTGATGAATTATCTGGTGGTAGTAGCGCTGAATGAGCATATCACAGTGGAAACACCTGATACAAGGGTAAGTGTCCCACATCGGTTATACAAAATAATGCTTTAAAAGGAGTGGGACATACCCAGGCAAATAAAGGGTCTAGTTTGGGAGAACCTGACATATGGTTATGATAATCGTTTGGCTGAAAAGGATTGGCCACCTGAGTTTGTAATGGATGATCCAATGGGAAAATAAGTTATTTTACCTATTTTGTCCGACCTTGTACCAGAAGCAGTTAAAAATTCATATGGGCAGGTGTGGGCATTAGCGTTAGTTCCCGCAATCATGTTGGGTTAGATGTTGAGTCACCTCATCATGAAATCACATTAAAACCAATTCCTCAACTACAGAGACAACACCCAATAAAGCAAGAAGCAAAGAAACAAGTCAGGGAGATCCTAGATCAACTTGAGTACCAGGATGTGATTGAACATTGCACTTCACCTATGAATAATCCTTTGTTTCCCATAATAAAACATGATAATTCATATCATCTGGTATTAGATTATAGACATTTAAACGCACCAACACGCATGTTTGCAGTACAAATTGCACGTAGTGCTGCGCTAATGAATAACATTGTGGGGAAAAAATACAAAATAATACTAGACATCGTAAATGGATTTTCCTGCCAAAATATAGCACCTGGGAGCAGATATTTGACAGCATTCTCAGTGCTGGGCTCTCAGTGCCAATTTTTGTCAATTACCACCGGGGTATAAGAACAGTCTCCGACTGTTTTCAGCCAGGGTAACAGAGTTACTTCAAAATGTTGATGAGGAGGCATTGTCCTATGTAGATGACATCTATCTGATGGACGATGTATTAATGGAACACTTGTCTTGGGTGAACCACATAATTCTTGCATTCGCCCACCTGGGATACACATTTTATTTAAAAAAATCAAAAATTGCCCACCTCAGTGTCCTATTTTTAGGGTACGAATTGTCAAGTGAAGGCAAAAGCCTGGGGGCAGAGTTTTTAGAAAAATGTGCACTGCTCCAACCTCCAACGACTCTGAAAAGACTACAATCCATTTTAGGATTTTAGAATTTTGGCAGAACATACATTTTGAATTATGCAGAAAGGGCAAAACCTTTCTACGACTTAATTAGACCTGATTTCTTAGTACATCATTAGACACAGCAACATATGGATATCCTATGTTCCGTACAAGCTGACATGATAGCTTCCAAACATTTACATACACGTGTTAACACAACTAACCTTGTAATATGCGTAGCCGCTGGTCCAAATGGATATACATATATTGCTTTCAATGAAGGTGATACAGTCCCTATTGCATACAAATCAAATTTGTACATGAACACTGAAATGCATTTTGCACTAATTGAAAAGATACTCACATGGGTCCACGCTGCTGTAGTGAGAGAGAGAGGGAACTAGCGAAGGGAAAACGCATAAGTGTTGTGACCCTGGTACCAACCCTAGAGGCTGTTACAAAGGCAAGCATCCTGAATGCTAAAGCATTACATCCACGATGGATTCAATGGGCTTACTCTTTCACTGCAACAGATGTAGATTATAGATTTGATTCTACATTACAAAAACACAACCATTCTTGCAGTACGAACAAGAATATCCTCTAGATCAATAAGAATGTATCATTTATAGTGATAGATCTGCCCAGCCGGCCTTGGGAACAAAACAACAATATTCCACAGCATGCACAATTGTAAAAGGGTGCTTGCAAGATGAAAAGTTCCATCCTAAATCCCTAGGGGACTGTACGGCGCAGTTGGTGGAACTAAAAGCGCTGATACTGGCACTACAAAATACGGATCATGAATTTCCCACACTCATTGTGTGTAATTCGTTTTACTGTGTGCAGTCTAAAAACAAATATCTACATTATTGGTGCCAGAATAAATGTAGGGATTCCAAAGGTTGCACAGTAAAGCACAAGATGCTTTGGGAACAAGTGGCAAAGCTGAAAGAAGGCCTGCCACAGGCTCATGTTATTCATAGACTAAGTCAAGTCAAATTAGGCTTTATTGGATTTAAGACCATTCATAAAAGCACATCACATTAAAAACACAATATACCTATTGGTATAAATAAATAATACAACTTTTATAAAAGCAATGTTTTAAAAAGAAGAGAGGAAACATATTTAATATCCTTACACATCCTAGATAAAATTACAATCCGTAAACAGTTACAATAAAGGGGGTCCTTGCATTGAACTCCTAAATCTAACCACCCCTTTTACATATTTTGCAATATGAGCGCTGTAAATTTCATTGTCTAGAAGTTGTAGTTTAATAAACGCAGGTCGACATTGTCTCAGAGCTTGTGTCTTCAGAATAGGTACAATCCATCTTTTCCTAATTAATGAATAGAACTTGCAAAAGAAGAGAACATGGATTGTTGCCTGAGGGGAAATAACATTGCAATAACGTCGCAAGGACATAGGCACAAAGAATCGTTTACCTGGTTAACGTGACCATTATATGGAAGTTGCCTACACGCTGACGCGTCAGAAGTATCTTATCATAAGCACTTAAAACTTAAATAGGGTTGAGTTCCTGGATGGGTCAGGATCAGTTAGTTAGCACTGAACGATGTTTTCGTAATATTAGAAGACAGTCTCAACATCTCCAGGTGGCTAGTTCATTATGACTTTAGTTCCTTTCTTGTGACTTTGGTCAGACAGTCTTGATTGACTAAGTACTTGGGGTGGTCAATATCATTAAATAATTTTTTAACGTAAACAAACCAGGGAGACGTAGCACCCCTTGTAGATTCAAACAATCATTTATCACATCCTGGTTAAGGCCGGTAGAAACACTGGTCCAAACTTTGTACCATAATAATATTGGCTGCATTTTAAATAAATCGGCCATGTATGGCAGTCCCAATTCGGCGTGACAAATATGCATTGCAGTACTATTTGGGACAGCTAGAAGATATTTTAAAAATCTATTCTCAAGTTTCTGGATGGACTCTACATTTGCGTAACCCCAGATGCCAGCTTCATACAGGGCAATAGAAATGCACTTGGCTTTTTAGATCATCAACAGAATATTGCCTAACCTCCTAATGAAGTTTACCAAGGCTCCTACAGCTTTGGCAAAAAGCAATTTCCTGGAGTTAATTGCATTGACCCAAGAGCCCCTTTTGCCAAAAACAATACCCAGGCACGAGAAGAACTTGGCAAATTCAAGCCTATTATTATCAATAAAAATCTCTCGACACTTGATGATGGACTTACTGCCTTTCATTGTAAAAGTTTTGGCGATGTTTACATTAAGGTCCAGGCTAGAACGCAAAGCTTGCGACAATTCTATGCAGGCCAATTGGGGTACGGGCTACAGGACTGCATCGTCGGCATACAAAAGTACGCCAATTGGCCGTTTACCAATAATAGGTAAATCCCAACATTCCCTGGCTAAGGTATCCCCCAAGCTATTTATGTAGAGTGTGAACAGGAGGGAGGCTAGCACGCACCCCTGCCTTACTCCCTTCCTGACAGGGAAATTATCACTAAGTCATCAACGTGTTGCCGTTTACACTGAAAGGAATTTGATTGCGGATGGAGCCGCCAAGGCAACAGTTTGTATTGCTGTTGTTGCTTCAATAACTCGCTCCAGTATGAGAATATTTGGACCAAATATGATAACTGTCAATGCCATGCGCAATAGCTCAGCCCTACCGATAGGCTTTCCACTCAAGTACTCCTACAAGTTAAATGCACAAAACATTTCGTAAGCTCAGATTTCAGGAGTGGGGGATAGAGTATTACCAAACACTGTTCGCAGATTGGGAATGATACTAGCTGCACACAAGGTTCTGGGTTCTGCTTATGCAGGGATTACCACTACAGTTTCACTACTAAAGCAGCGCTATTGGTGGCCAGGTCCTACTAAACAGACCAAGGACTTTGTCCTCAAATGCGACATCTGCCAGCAGATGAAGGGCTATACCATAGCATGTTTACCACAAACACCTTTATTAATCTCAGACAAACAACTTGCAAGTGTATATTTGGATCACAGAGGCCCCTTAAACTTAGATGGGGCTTACAAGTACATCTTGGTAGCAGTAGATTCATGCTCCATATTCCTGTGAGTTTGGTCCCCGCGCACGGCTGACGTTCGAACTGTTATAAAGGATTTGCGAGTCTTTATCGGCCCATACGCAATTGGCACACTACATTATGACCAGGGTCCGGTGTTTAGCTCTCGAGCTTACAAAGAAGCCATGGGAAGTTTGGGTGCGCCTTGCAGTACTCCTCCCCGTACCATCCGGAGGGAAATTCGGTTGTTGTGAGGAAAAAACATGACTTAAAGCAATCTTTGACAGCGAAGGTATTAGGCTCGGGTGACTGTTGGGCCAATTATCTATATGGGGTCCAGAGGGCACTTAATAACATGTCAAGAAAATCCCTGGGAGGTCGTATACCTTATGAACTCCCTGGGGTGAGGATGTGCGGAAACTTTATTTGACATCAATGATCATTTGGATGTTTTACAAGACCTTAAAGAATACCAAGCTTTACAAAGCAATATCCAAGTAAAAAGCACCGGTACTGGGGAAGTGAAAGCAGTACCAGCAAGACCTGCTTGGGTCCCAAAGATTTGGGACCTGGTCAGAGAGAAAATTGTGGACAAAAAATTATTAGGGCCATCTTACTGTACCTGTCCTGACTGTTGACCAGAACTGTACTTCTTCCACCGCTTGCCAGTCCCCGAGACAACGGTTTGTCTCAATTGATCTGATCAAACCCCACTATGTGGCCAATTCTCAACAGTAGGCCAAGAGAGCTCCTGGGTAGCTGACACACTCCTTTCACTACCGTACAGGAAGTTCAGATTGAAGCTTTAATAATGACTGAAGACTCCACTTTCCAAAGAGAAGCTGTGAACAACAATGAAATGATGCTTCTCCCTGCTGAAACAACGACAACTGTACAATCAACAAGTACAGAAATTTCAACTCGAAAAATTGATGACGTCTATGTAAAAAAGAGACAGATCGAGTCATCTACCAGTTCCACAAAACCTGCTGAGCTGCCAAGAACAGTTCAGACGGCATCTGGCTACTTCGTGCATTATGACGATTTCTCACCAAATCAAAGTGAACCTGAGCTGCCGACACCGCCTCTCCCTTTCAAGCTACAAGTGCATGCTTTCTATCTGTGGCTGAAAAAGACTTACTTCGCGGTTCCCTGGATACATCTCTGGATTACAATTGGATTACTTTTCCTGGTACTTTGGATTGGTATTGTGACTGTCTTTTTCTTACTTCTGAATGGACACTTTCTCTCAGAACGCTCCGCAGTACTTCTTAAACCACATGCGTCATCACACCATGAACGGAGGGACCTGTCCCTGGTGAACAATATTTTCAACATAAAGCTAATATCCCACACGCTGTTTATAAGTAGGCTTGCACCTACACCTGTAAAGAAAAATATGCTAACAAACACCAAGCTGATATACTCTGCTTCCTTTATTACCCAACTGTCTATACTGGGTTTTGACCTTTGGAAAGACACAATAGACACAACATCTATCTAAGGGACAAAAGATTGGCAGGTTCAGGGAACGGAGGCCTTATTTAGAGCATGCCTCATGCCAAATCAAATGATTTTCCTGAACAAGACAGTGTCTTGGTATAGCAAAGATAACAGATTTGAACACACATATTCCAGTATTCTCACGCTTCGAGAATTGGCTGCACTTTACACACTTCAGTAAGAAATTGTATCGCTTTCGCCACATAATCCACCATCTGCTACATAATATGCAGAATTTAACAAATAACAAATGTTGTTTCTGGCTCACACACATCAAAACCTTTGAAAAACATGGAAACACCTGGTCCTGCACCACTGGAAGGTCCATCAAAAACATTTGGTTATCTTTTGTTTGCTTGTTGCTGCATTTGGTATTCAGTTGGTACTAATAAGAAGAAATCTTTTTGCAGATAATCATTAAATCAAACAATGGATCAGTAGATTTGTAGAGCGCTTCTTGTCGCCCATGAGGATATCCAGGAGCCGGCAGAGTCCAGTTAATTAGCAGAATAGCCAGGTTATCATGGACTTTCGGAACTCTGGAATAGATGGGGTAGTCTGAAGATAAAAGAGTAGCTTGTTCCATGACTTCGCTGCTAGGTAGGAGAATGTGTGACCTCCGCATTTGCTCAATCAGATGCAGGGAGTGAGGCTTAGAGAAAGGCACGCAGACCAGAGGTGCCTGGTTCCCTAATGGAAGTTCAGGCAGTGGTTCAAGTAGACGGGTCCGCAGATGTGTAGGGCCTTGTATTCATGGGTTCGGAGCTTGAACTGGCATTGTTTCAGTACAGGGAGACATGGGAGTTAAATGACGTAAGGGGTGATGTGGGTTCATCTAGGGAGATCTAGGACGAGTCTGGCTGCGGCATTCTGTATGGTCTGTAGTCATCAGAGGTGAGCTGCGATCTCAGCGTAGACAGCGTTGTGGTAGTCCAGTCGTCTGGAGATGAGGTCCTATGTGATTTTCCGTCTTGAGGTAGCAATTTGAAAATCTTATGTAGCATGTACAGGATAAAGGAGCAGGAGGGGGAGACAGAGTTAACTCGAGTCGTCATGGTTACCTTGTTGTCCAGATTGATCCCTAGGTTCTTAGAATGGTAAGTGGGGAGTAGGGGTGGATCCGAGTTCTGAGGGCCACCAGGATGCATCCCATGGTGAGCTTTTGTTTCAGAAAATCAGTACCTCTGTCTTGTCCGTGTTGAGCTTCAGGCAGTTATCCTTCATCCAGTTGGTGATATCTGTTATACAGTTGTGGAAGTTGGTGTAGGTGGTGTCTTCGAAGAGGGAGAATGTGAGTTGTGTGTCGTCAACCTAGGATATGATGTTGAGTCTGTGGGTTTTAGCAATGCAGGCTAGAGGTGTTATATAAGTGTTGAAGAGGGTGGGGCTGAGTAGGGTCCTTGGGGTACTACACAGATGATTTCCTTGGGTTCGGGGGTAAAGAGGGGAATGCAAACTTTTTGCATTCTTCCGATGAGATAAGAGGCTATCCATCTTAGAGTGGTAGGCTGGCTCCAAGAATCCAGACGCACCTGCAGACATCTCGAGAAGCTAAGAAGGAACAGCAAAACCTCAGAAGACCGTACCACATACAAGAATACCATAACGGAATACCACCAACTCACATCCACCAAAAGCATCTTCATCCGAAAAAAAATCCACGCCAACGCCAGCAACTCCAAGGAGCTCTTCAGCATCATTCAGGAATTCACCAAGCCCCCCAGCGAAGCCACGAACGGCACACAATCTCAGGACCTCTGCAACAAACTTGGCTCCTACTTCCACCTGAAGATAAGATCCCTCTACAACAACTTCTTTGAACAGACTGCGTACGCCAAACCCCTTCCTCCAACGCAAAAACGACAGCCAGCCTACCATCTCCTCCTGGACCTCAGTCACCACCGAAGAGACCACATCAACCATGAAAGGCATTCACTTAGGAGCCCCCAGGGATCCTTCTATCCGCACATCTTCCACAGAGCTGTTGCCGCCATAGCACCTGAGCTAAGATGCACCGACAACACCACCTTCAAAGCAGGCCCATTCCCCGACGACTGTAAACATGCAGAAGTCATGCCCCTACTCAAAAAGCCCTCAGCAGATCCGACAGACATCAAGAACTACCGACCCATCTCTCTCCTCCCCTTCACAGCCAAAGTCACAGTGAAGATCGTCAACGCTCCACTAACGAACTTCATCACAGAGAACTCCATTCTCAACCCCTCCAAATATGGATTCTGCAGCAACCACAGCACTGAGACCGCCCTACTCGCCGCCACAGATGACAGTCGCACCCTTCTTGACCAAGGCCACACAGCAGCCCTGATCCTACTTGACCTCTCGGCAGCCTTCGACACCCTCTCCCACCACACTCTCACTGCCAGACTCGACCCCGACATACAGGGAGCTCCCCTCAACAGGCTCCACTCCTTTCTCACCATCAGAACCCAAAGAATCAGACTCACTCCCTTCTTCTCTGAACCCACAGAGATCACCTGCGGAGTGCCCTTGGGATCGCCGCTCAGCCCCGCGCTCTTCAACATCTACATGGTCCCCCTCGCCACCATCGTCAGACAGCATGGACTCCGCATAGTATCCAACGCGGACAACACCCAACTCATCCTCTCCCTCACCAAGGACCCCCACACAACCAGACTCAGCTTCCATGAAGGAATTAAGGCATTGCATCCTGGATGAGTAGCAGCCGCCTGAAGCTCAACTCGGAGAAGACAGAAGTCCTCGTCCTTGGACCCTCCCCTTCTGCATGGGACAACACCTGGTGTCCCACCGCCCTTGGCAGGCCCCACCACCCCCACGTACGACACCCGGGACCTAAGCGTCATACTTGACTCCTCCCTCACTATGAACCAACAGATCAATGCCGTCGCCTCCACCTGTTTCAATACCATCTGCATCCTCCGCAAGACCTTCAAATGGATCCCCCGGAATCTAGTAAGACCGTCACCCACGCACTCATAACCAGCATACTGGACTATGGAAACGCCCTCTATGCCGGAATCAACAAATCCCTGCTAGGCAAGCTCCAGACCATACAGAACACTGCAGCCAGACTCGTCATTGGCATCCATTGACGTGAACACATCATCCAACACCTGCAACACCTCCAGTGGTTTCCCGTCCAGAAGAGAATACCCTTCAAGATACTCACCCACGCCTACAAATGCCTCCACAACACCGAACCCCAATATCTCAACAAATAATCTCCTACCAAGAACCCAAGATAAACCTCCGATCTGCCGACTTCACCCCGCCAAAACTCTGAGCATCCGCAGAGCAAGATCGGGTAGAAGTGCCTTTTCCTACAGTGCGGCAAAGACCTGGAATTAGCTCACTATCAACACCAGATGCGACCCCACTCTGCACACCTTCAGGAAGAGCCTCATGACCTGGCTCTTCGACAGACCCGGAGCTGGATCCCCCTGCCCCCCGCCTTGAGACCCTCACAGGTGAGTAGGGCACTTCACAATTCCCTGATAGATAACATCCCGCAGAGTTCCATTATTCACGGACGTTTGCTGTTGGAAAGTAGGATCTGCCACTTTTTGCCTGGTGCTATAATGTTTCTGACTAGTCTGACTGAGAACCTGCTAATCACCTCAGTCTCTGTGCTTTATCCCCTAAATTGGTTATGGTAAGAACTCAGGTACATCCCAGATTGGATACTGGTGTGACCTTACCAGTCCCTAGTATATGGTACTAAGGTACCCATAGTTACACCAGGGTACACCCATGGCCTGAAGCATGTATTATGCCACCCATGGGAGACAACTGAAACTGTAACTACTGGCCTGCCATTGCTGCCTGTAAGCTGGTGCTAGCCTCACTTATGAAAGATTTAGGTTTCCCTATATCTAAGGTCACTGCACTTAAAACCTATAAGTCACCCCTAAAGCAGGCCTTTCAGATCCTGAAGGTAGGGTGCTCAGTGCAAGAGCAGCAGGACACCCATACAACATTTGGAGTCCATTTTCCTGGGTGGTAAGTGCATCAGCCATTACGATACATCGAGTGGCCATGCATCATTACGCGATAACCATCTCTAAACTGGCTGTAACAAATTCTGTCATGTTTGGTATCAAATATGTTGGAATCATACCCCCACTCCTTAATCAGTGTGGGAGGTATGATTCCATGCCCTGTAAAGCTCCTCCTGGAGGCCCTCCATGCTCCCGGTTCAGTCTTCCAGACCCAGACATCCCAACATGGATGCTGCCGGCCAGAGACACGATTCTGCCCTCCTTCAGCTGAGCCAGGCTCGAGCAAGGGAAAGCAGAACAATAGGTATCCTGTCACAAGGAGGTGTGACCACTTCTCAGACAGGGTTTAGTGTATTGGGACATGGTGGGGGCACTGGCCAGTGCTACTCAGTCTGCTTGATGGGCACACTTGGTGCCCTCCTGGCATAGTCCAGTACAAACCAGCTCAGGGAGCCATTGGCTCCCACTCTGTTGTGAAACTGGACAAAGATTCATTTCAAGACACCACTTCATCTTCGACCATCTAGACAATCTGGACTTCGGTCTGGTTATTAAGACTGCAACTGGGAAGACTCCTGCAGCTCCTCGTCTTGTCGCCCTGCTTGTCTGCTGCAATGTCCGTGCCTGTGCTCCATATAGGAACCTTCCAAGGCCTGTGGACATTCAAGACACTTGAAGGAATCTCCCTTGAAGTGAAGGAGTCACTTCCCTGCATCTGCAGGCACTGCAACTACTCTGACCGGTCTGCTGATCCGGGGCATCCTGGGCTACCATGGACTCAGCAACACACGTGGTGGTTCTTCACATCCCTCGAGGCCTGCCATGTCCTCTCACCAAATTTGAGGTCAGTATCCCTTGTCAGAGCTGCAGGAACCAAACCCTGTTGACCGCGTCAACTAGCTGTTGCAAAGGCTTGTTGGCTTCCTTCCACCAAGATCTTCAGGCTCCAAGTAGCCCCAACCTCAAGCATCCCATGTGACCAAGATCTTCGTCCTCACCGCATCACCTGCATCGTGGGCTTGCATCTTTGTGAGCTGCTCGAGGTCCTCTCGCGACTCCAGTACCTCCAGCCTGTGGGTCCTCTTGAGGGTCTTTTTTGATTTCAGCGGGATCCCCCGTTTGCTTGAGGCCTGCATTGATTCCCCTGCCTGTGGTGACTCACCTGGACCTTGCCGGTCCTGACCCTGCACCTTCTCTTTCCACGTTGTTTACAGTTGCCAAGGCTTGTTGGTGCTCCTGACAGACACTCACCCCGCAACTCTTGACATCTGACAGCTCGTGAACGGGTCCTGGTCTTCCACAGCACCAACTGGTCCGCACAGCTGCAGCTTCAAGGTCACCGTTAGCTCTCCTGCCACAACCATTTGTCTTTTGTGCCTCCAGGTCACTCCTGAGTTGCATAGACTCTGTCCCCTCTGCTTGCAGGTGATGGAGCAAGGTTTCATACGTAAAGAGACTTGCTTGTATTCAATCCTCTTGTAATAACATGTAAAGTATTAACCAAAATGTTTTGTGATTACTAATGTTCGCATTTCACAACATTTTAGTATCTAGGGGAAGCTTATCTATGTGCTTTTACTAACAGTAACTCGAGTGTCTTAATATGGTCACTGAAAACACGGGAACCTTTCTGCGCCTGGGTCTGCTACATCTATGTAGTATGACGTAACTATGCTTTTGGTGGGAATTCTTTGCAGCTGCGCACTAGTGCGAAAGATGGCCACTTCAAGCTTCACATACTAATGCACAATACTCCTGCTCAAACTAAACTTTGTATGTCCTTCTTAACTATTAATGCTATAGTTAAAATAAAGTAATGGGGTTAGAGCAGAAATAATTGGTATACAGTGCATTCATTTATTTTCATACTCTAACATGTCTTGCTTTGACTTTATTATTAGCTCATATTTGTGCCTGAAGGGTGTCGCAAACTCCATTTTAGAAAAGCTGCGCCTGCGCACATGAGAACAGAAAACCTTGAAGCACTGCCATTGAACCTCAGCCAAGTCCTGTCTTACCCGCGGTGCTCCTGGGAACCTGACCCTTTAACCCAACAAGAGGAAGACATACTGACTGTTTTTAATACATTGTATATGAATTGAAACTAATATTGCGTGGTGGAATAAACTCATGGGAAAGTAAATTATGGGCGGGAACCTCGATCAATTATATTGAATAGAAATGATCTCATGCTGGTATGGTGTGATGACCTCTCCTCGTCTTTTCGACCAATCAAATGAAGGGAATACACACATTCGCAACATTGGGGGGTGGTACATACCCTGGAGAATGGTATAACTAATCTAGGTTTAGTCAGTTAGATTGTCCAACTTGTCACAGACCTGTCACTGACCCAACGTATGCTGGAGAAGAATCGTGAATGCCGCAGACCTCAGATGGCTGGTCAAGCACTATGAAAGAAGAATCGGGAAATTGCTGAGGGAAAATACTCTGACTTCCAGAAGGGATATCGAGAGTAGCTGTAGAGAGGGATGTGACACTGGCATTGCACTTAGAAGAGGTTACCTGTCCTGTTTCGCACCTGTCCTGTTGGCACCTGATTAGTCGGGAGCCCTTTCTTGTCCCAGCCCTTGGCCAGGGATTGGTCCTCCCTTCATTCTAGGTAAATATAATCTGTGTGGTATGTCCTTGTACTGTTTCCCTTTTCCACCCTTCCCAGGTACCAATGTCTAAAGGTATTTGCTTATTGCTTATTGTCTCCTTAGATTGTTGCTTTAATAATTATTTTCTTACTTGAAATTTCCTTAATCTCACGGTTATGGAATTTGGATCGCAAACTAGATATGCATAGATAAAGTGTTTAAAACTTTCCTGAGTCTGTGGTTATTTCCCATAAAAGCAAATATTGTGATACTACCATTATTCTAACTCATTTGATCCAACAGCATTAGGACTTAGAGCATAAGTGACAAGGATTTGGTAAGTCATGATGTGCAGGTATAAGTCCTAAGTGAAATAACATTTCTGATAGGCAGGTAGAAATTGATTGCCGGTTTAGAGTGTGAATATTTATGGACCCAGGTGAGCATTGTGCTCTGAGCTAGTAATCACGTGCCATCACAAGTACGTCTCATCTTGAATACACCTTTGGGTTCCACCGGACACTTTCACCTTCTCCAGCATCAGCATCTTCCTGAAGTCCTCCAATGGGTCTGACTGCGGTTTCCAAAGCTACTTCACACGTATGCAAAAAACATCCACATACTCTGAAATCCTCTCTGTAGGTCCCCCAATTCCAGAGATAATCGGCATACCCGGGGAAAAGGGTACTGCCTTATGCACCTTCGGTAATGTATAAATACATGGGTATCTAGGTTTTTCAGTTTTAAGGTAAGTCAGTTCATTCTCGTCAATCAGCCCCAAACCATGCCACCTCCTAAGTTGTGTGTTGGTATGTTCAATGAGAGCCCACATTCGGTTGGTATTTAGAGGTACATAACACTCCAAATTGCCCAATTGTGTCAAGATCTTTTCATTATAATCTGTACTCCGCATCACCACCATATTACCCCCCCTTCTCTGCCTCTCTTATTGTAATGTCTCTATTGTTGCAAAGTTCTCTTAAAGCAACCCTTTCTCCAGATGACAGGTTATCTCTCTTAATTTTAAACACACTATTCCTGTCCTCATGTCTGTCCAAATCAGCTAGCACCTGTTTGTAAAATAGATCTGTGTTGTTCCCAGATGTCAGTGTCGGAGTCCATTTAGACTTCTCTCTCTGGTCACTCGAGATATTATAATCTGCTGTGTTATTAAGATCCCTCATAATCATTTCTGATGTGATCACCTCATCTTCACAGTCAGTCAATGATAATAGTAATCGTGTGTCTATAATATCCTTTATCGAATTTTCATCAGACATCATCACACCCAAATTCTTGTGCACATTTTTATTCTCATGGTTTGTTGATTGTGTAACCCAGCACTTTTGACATTAGAGAACCTGTCATGGTCTGAATATGTAGATTAAATGTTCACTTTATTTAGAAATACTATGAGCTAATGTAACATATATGATTTTCGCAGAAACTAGGTTTTGAGATTGCAAGAATACATTACATTGGACTGAGTATACTTTGGTCAGGCCGCTCAGACCGGAACCCCAATGTGGGTCGGAAGTATCACCACATTTCAAGTAAGTGTTAAGATTTCAAACTTAGGGTGGACAGATTGAATTGGTTTATATAAATTACTTTGAAGCAGGTTGACTAAGAGTGTGTTCTACACTTGTGTTCTTCTTTTTATGTTACAGAATTCATTGATTTGAAGGATCTAGGTATTTGATTTTGGATATACTTTTCACGTATATGACGCTGGATGGCCTTTTTCACTATGTTCACTTATCCACTTTGAATTGTAAACTGGGGCGTTATTGTGATCACAGTGTGTGTGGCTTCCACTTAGCACCACTCACACTAGAGACCAAGTACCTAATTCATGACCGTAGCAATATCACACACTTCTGTGCACTCCTGGGCGTTAAGGTTGCACTTGCCGTTTAATATATAATTTGGCGCCTCAATTAATTTCTCTCTCCATCGAATTCGGGTATAGTCCACCTCGTATCAGGAGGTATAGCCATCCCGGAAAGCTACAAGATCATCTGAAAGGACCGCATCAACCAAACTGGAGGAGGCATCGCCATCGTCCACAAGAACACCATCCGCATCACGACCAGTTCCGATGACAACCTCACATCCGCCGAACACCTTCACTTCCAGATCCACACCGACCCCAAGACCACACTCAGAGGCACCCTAACCTTCAGGCCACCAGGACCCCGCACACAATTCAGCGAAGACATCACTGACTTCATCAGCCCACACGCCCTCCCCTCCGAGGACTACATTCTATTGGGAGACTTCAACTTCCACCTGGAAAAGAAAAAACGACAGCAACACCACCACCCTTCTGGACAACCTGGCCAACCTCGGACTCTAACAACTTGTTGATACCCCCACTCACTATGCCGGGCACACGCTCGACCCAATCTTCACCTCCAGCAAGCACACCTCCTTCAATCACACCACAACTCTCCATTGGACGGACCACAGCTGCGTTCACTTCAACTACAAAAAGAACACAACCCACAACCTCCCACAACCAATCCCTCGAGGAAACTGGAACAAAATCACCACCGACCAGCTCTTCACATCGCTTCACCATAACCCTCCCGCCAAATCTTCGGACCCAAACCAAGCAGCCTCCAACCTCACACAATGGATCACCCACAGCGCCGACGAACTAGCACCCTTGAAAAACCATCATATCAAGCAAGGTATCAAAAAAGCCCCCTGGTTCAACGATGACCGTAAGAAATCCAAGAAGCTCTGTCGCACCCTCGAGAAAGCCTGGAGAAAAAACCCAACCTGGCCACCTTCAAGAACGCCACCCGCAAACACCACCAACTGATCCGATCCACCAAGAAATCAGC
Organism: Lissotriton vulgaris; assembly: GCF_964263255.1. Taxonomy (NCBI): domain Eukaryota; kingdom Metazoa; phylum Chordata; class Amphibia; order Caudata; family Salamandridae; genus Lissotriton; species Lissotriton vulgaris. The sequence continues at coordinate 812,361,610 of NC_141696.1, read as the reverse complement.
ATTCAAGGATCGACTTGACAACAACGCCCACAACAGCAAGTAATTATTCAACATCGTCAAAGAATTTACCAACCCAACCGCCGGCACCAACTACATCACCCCCTCTCAAGACCTCTGCGACTCCCTAGCCTCATTCTTCCACAACAAAATCGCCGACATACATAACAGCTTTGAAAACCAGTCTGTAGACCAGTCCACTCCACCCACCTCCGAACCAAACCCCCCCTCTAACAACCTTTGCGCCTGGAACCCAATCACAACGAAGACACCATCCACCTGATGAACTCCATCCACTCAGGATCGCCACCGACCCATGTCCCCACCACATTTTCAACAAAGCAGACTCCATTATCGCACTTCATCTCCGAGACGTCATCAACTGCTCCCTCAACTCCGCCACCTTCCCGGAAAGCTGGAAACATGCCGAACTCAGCGCCCTCCTGGAGAAACCTACAGCAGACCCCACTGAACTTAAGAATTACCGCCCCATCTCGCTCCTCCCATTCCCTGCCAAAGTCATTGAGAAAGCCGTCAACAGTCAGCTCGCCGCCTTCCTCGAATCCAACAAATCCCTCGACCCCTCACAGTCCGGCTTCCGAGCCAAACACAGCACCAAAACCGCCCTCATCGCAGCAACAGACGACATCCGAACACTACTGGACAACGGAGAAACAGTTGCCCTCATCCTACTTGACCTCTCCGCAGCCTTCAACACAGTCTGTCATAGCACCCTCATACAACGCCTCAGCAACGTCGGAATACAAGGAAAAGCATTGGACTGGATCATCTCGTTCCTCGCCGGAAGAACCCAGAGAGTCCGCCTCCCCCCTTTTAGATCAGAGGCCACCGAAGTCATCTGCGGCGTACCACAAGGATCTTCACTCAGTCCCAACCTCTTCAACGTATACATGAGTCCCCTCGCATCCATCGCTCGCCAACACAACCTCAACATCATCTCCTACGCAGATGACACCCAGCTGATCCTCTCCCTCACCAAAGACCCAAACACCGCCAAAACCAACCTAGACGAAGGGATGAAAGAAGTAGCCGAGTGGATGAAGAACAGCCGTCTAAAACTGAACTCGGATAAAACGGAAGTCCTTATCTTAGGATCTTCCCCCTCTGCCTGGGACGACTCATGGTGGCCACCGGCCCTGGGAACCGCACCCATACCTACGGACCATGCACGTAACCTGGGCTTCATCCTGGACTCCTCCCTCTCGATGACCAGACAAGTCAACGCCGTCTCATCTTCATGCTTCAACATCCTACGCATGCTCAAGAAAATCTTCCGCTAGATCCCCACCGAAACAAGAAAGACGATCACCCACGCACTGGTCACAAGCCGACTGGATTACGGAAACACCCTGTACGCCGGAACCACAGCCAAACTACAGAAAAAACTCCAACGCATCCAAAACGCCTCAGCCAGACTCATACTAGACATCCCCCGCCAAGCTCACATTTCTGATCACCTGAAAGACCTCCACTGGCTCCCCGTCAACAAGAGAATAACGTTCTGTCTCCTCACCCACGCACACAAAGCCCTCTACGATCTAGGACCCGAATGCCTCAACTCGCGCCTGTCCTTCTACACCCCCACCCGCCAACTACGATCGTCCAATCAAGCCCTCGCCGCAATTCCGCGCTTCCATAAATCCACCATGGGGGAAGATCCTTCTCCTACTTAGCGGCCAAAACCTAGAACTCTCTCCCCACCCACCTCCGCCTTACACAGAACCACCTCTCCTTCAGAAAGCAACTAAAAACTTGGATATTCGATAAGTGAAGTACCCCCCTCCCTCAAGCGCCTCGAGACCCTCTGGGTGAGTAGTGCGCTATATAAATTTCTGAACTTGAACTTGAACTTTACACAGTTTATGGATTGCTTTCTTTGACATGTACTGAAACTATAATTTGATTGGCTTAACCTTGTGTTGATTCTTTGTATTTTATGATGTCACATATACACTTTGTATTTTACTTAAATGAGGTTGTGATGAATACATAGGCATCTTGTATGTTTATATCTATTCAGCCTTGAGGAAGTCGCGGGACCACGCCCCTTAAGCGACAAAACATGTGTTGGCTGTGGCTGTTGATTACTGATGTACAAGACCACGAGAATAAAACTCGAAAAAAGAAAAATACGAAATTGTGCACAATTTATGTTTTGTGATGATTAATTAATGGCTTGTTCTCGGTAACCATAGCGAAACCATATTGGAATTTGACGTGTGCTGGGGAGTGAAGTATATTACTTACCTGTTTCTATTGAAAAGTATTGTGTGCATTGTGTATATCTCAGATTAGAAGATATCTGTATGTGTTAGTGAGTGTTCTAATGTGTTAAGTGAGTGTTCTATAATAAATATATATATTTATAAATATACTGTGTGGTTCTTTTTCACTAAATCTATACCTATAAGATTAAGTTCTAGTAAAACAAGCTGCTTTACACTCCTTCTGGACTAAGTATGAAGGCTGCTCTCCACAGCTACCACTTAGACAGCTTTCTAAGGTTGTGTAAGACCACTAAAATCACCATAAGGGTTGTCTGGATTGGTGCAGGGTGCCCACTTACATAAGTGTACACCATATACCATGCCAGCTTCTCACATTTGCCCTCTGTATAAAGATCAGGTGTCGATATACTACTACTAAGAATATAAATCTTCAAATTCAGAATCCACATTAATGAAAACAAAATGTATTTGAAGGGAAAAACAAGTCATGGCGTCCCTCCTTCTTCCCTGGTGTTATTCCCTGGCCCAATAGTAACTCCACTCACTATCTCAGTGTTGTATTCCACCCGGTGATCGGTCCCGTTATTGTTCCATAAATCCTCATGGATACAGTATCATACCACTATACGGCATGTCATGTTACCATAATTTCCACACCAAAGGAATAAGGTTCAGTGTCCTCTTTTAAACTCGAAAAAACTTTTGTCAAAGTTTATCCAAGATCAACCGCACCTTTCTAAATGAGCCATACCCAGAACACTGTATCAATGTAAAAAATGCAACCATTACATCCTTTTTCTAATATATAGCTACAAGTCCTTTCAAGAATAATGAGTAGAATAGTGAACACTGTGCACCAGAGCCCCAGGCATAATTAAACCTTCCATTTGCAAATCCTTAAGTAAAAACACTTCCACAATATCCATAACCTGGGAGCTATAACGGTACACTAGGGGCGTTCCCCCTTTCCCGTGCACACCTTCTTCACTGGTACAAATGTCCATCGAATCCATGCCTAACCTCTATGCCTCATTATTTATACCCAATTATCAGCCAGTCACTGCCCTCAGTTTTAATAACTGTTTCCCTTCTGGTCCATTTGTCAATGCGTCAATCAAATCACTCATCTCCTCTGAGCCGCAATCACTGCATAAATTAATGAATGTCAACTGCCCGTTCCTCTAATCACCAAAAAGAAACAATCAATTAAAAATTAATCTGCCCTGGCTCTACTGAGGGAATTGCTCAAAACAAAATGTTGAATTAGACTCCTAAATATGTACACTCAGGACAAAACTCTTTTATCTCAACCATGGAAAAAGTACACCGTTCCTCGGACCAATCGCGGACATGCCAGACCAGAATGGAAACCCCATGTTACAATGGGAACCAAGTTAAAACACACCTCCATCAACTTTAGAGAAAAGAATTATTAACCCTCAGTCAGGCCAATCACGGACACGCAGGACCAGGGAGGAAACCCTGTGTTCCTGAAGGGCTAGTAACGCTTCAATCAGAAGCCGTCATCTATACCGCCATCATTCAGTATTACTGCCACTGTTCAGTGGCTCACCGCTGGTGGCCACTGCCTCACATCCAATCATCCGACCAGACACACTTGCTAAGCCATTCTGGCTCGTGTACTTTGCATACTTCCCCGACCAATCACCGCACTGTCAGCATGGAAAAGCCTTACCACTCTGCTTTCTCTACCAGACATCCGGTCACCTGACTGGAAAATATTGCCAAACCATTATGTATTGCAAATTGGAACATTGGAATGTTGGGTGCTCCATTCCAGACAATGGAGTGCTCCCTGTTTCTACGGGCCGGTAAAGGCCAGCAGACCAACATTCCAATGTTCTACAAAGGCTTCTCGAAGCTTGAGGGGATTTATATCCCCTCAAGCTTCGAGAACTCTTTGTTTAATTTGTTAGAACATTCTGCCCTCTAGTGGCAGATAGTTCTAATAGCCTTATAGCCCTTCGTAGCAGGGCTATACAGGCTATTAAAGTCCAGCTGTCTCGTTAAAGTCCCTCGCCTTCGGCTCGGGCCTTTAACGTTCAGCAGGCCTTTAATAGCCGGTATAGCCTGCTACGGCGGGCTATAAGGCTATAATATGGACATTTCCCTGATGAATAACCACACTGCCGTATCAGAGTAGAAAGCCTTTCCATTCTGTTCCGGCACCCATTTAATCCATCAGAATTGTCATTAATCTCAACCTGTGTAGCAACAGGGCTAGTCATGCCATCATCCACAAATGAAACGTCAAGCGTTCTAACCACAATGTAGTGGCCCAATGGCGTACTCCTCCGCGTGACATCCGGCCATATGAAAGTCACATGACCTGATGATCATTCCATATCACGTCTGTCACACACTCTTCTGACCAGTCACCATACTGCCCCACCAGAGTGGCAAGCCTTATCACTCTGCTCCAGTTTCCATTGAATCCAACAGAATGATCATATACTTGAGCCAAATCCGCCTAAGTGATTCTGGATCACTTGGACTGCTGACAAACCTTTCATGGGAGTTCATGACCGGAAGCTACTGCATTTCCATTCTCAGTAAAGTTTGATAACAATAGCTCCAACCCTGCATTGATAACCAGTAAACCCATTTCCTTCCACCTCTCATCTTACTGTAAAAGAAAGTCAACATGTAAGACCTCTTATTTTTCCAATTTCAAATACTTTTTTTGAATTTTCACAATAAACAAAAAATAACATGTTTGGGAAAATGTACAGACTGATCATTCGACCCAATGTTACATGAAATCATACCAAAGTTTTGCAAAATACCAAAACTTCGTATTCCAAACCATATATAAACCAGAGAAGTAAAGAGGAAAAAGAGAAAAATCACAGAAAAACAGAAGAAAAAAAGAACAGAAAAGAGAAAGAAGGAAAAATGAGAATAATAAGAAAATAATCAGCAAGAGCGTTTACATAATATGATTGAGAAGCACACTGTAAACAAGAGAAACGACGATGAACAAAACACCTCAAATATTATAAATATAGCTTTGCAGAGAAAACAAACTGTGCATGAAAGTTCACGGAGGTTTACGTGTGTTGAAGTAAATGTCCAAGGAATTCCACAATGATCTAGACAAGGGTTTCCATGAAGAATTCTGTAGAGCAACATAGTCTGCATCCCTGAGATGAATAACACAATTCATCCATCATTTATACGAAGTCTTATGTGTATCCTTCCAATTATTTATTACAATCTTCACTGCTGACGTAAGTAAGAGATCTAGAAGGGCTTTCTCAGTATCATTACATGTATCAACCACTAAAAAATCAGTAGCTAGTGTAGAAAATTCTCTCTTCAACTCACATTTGAATAATTTAAAAAGAAAATCTAAAACTTTGTCCCAAAAGGTCAAAACGGCCTTACAGTGAGCTAAGATAAGATGAGCTAAGTCACCAGTTTATGCTTTACAGTTCCAGCACAACGGATCATCACCAATAAGTAGAGAGTGTAATGAAGCTGGTGTCCAGAATGACTTGTGCAAAAGCCAACATTTAGTTTGAGATAGTACTGGGGATATTGTATTTCCTGTTATAGAACTCCACACTTGTGGCCATAAAGATTTGGGTGTCGGGTCAGAAGAATGCAAATCCCAAAAGGCTACAAGATTGTTGTTGAGTTTTGAATTTTTTGGGGCGAAGAAGTTTTTAGATATGTGAAACTTGGTGACCTAATTTATTAATCTGTGACACAAACATTGTTAGCGATGGAAGCACATTATGTAGTTTCGCATTAGTTAGTGCTACTATTACTTTTTAAAAAAATATAAAATTCAATCTTGTCTAATTTGTAACTGGTTTGAAGTTCAGCAAACTTAATTGGATACGAAGAGTGTTCAAGCTGATAAGGGAAAGAAATACCCTTATTGATCCAAGTATCACATTTAAACTTTTCCCTTTATATAATACTCTACAATTACCGTAAAGATTCCATCTTAGATCCCTTAATACTTAACTCAAGTTTCTTGTCTATCTGCAGAAGTGCCAATTTTGTGTTTTTAAAAATAGATTTAGATCTATTCGGAAAAAGCTGGTTAAAAGTGAGTAGTGTCAGAGGATTGAGGTTATCCAGAATAGACTTTTATACTTCCAACCACACTGGAGTATAGTGTGCAGGGGCTGAAATCTAATAGGAAACCCTCCTTTGCCAAAAATGCTGATTGATATCATTTAAAATCTGCTAGGTTTACTTCACTAAAGGATTTCTCATTTTTTTAATTCCGATTCGAGCCTTCTTGCCTCGGCATAGAAACTTTGTAAGGAGGATATCTAGTTTATGGTGAAAATCCTCCCATCCCAGACGTGACATGGGGTCATATTTTGAAGAGGACGTGGAAAGGGAGCAGGAATGCTCGCTTCCAGCAAGTGCACTTTTTTGTGCTACACAGGGCCTATCTCACTCCAGGGAAAATCAAGAAATATTTTCAGGTGCAAGATGCAGCATGCCCTAGATGTCTGATGCCTGATGTAGAGCTGGAGCACATGTTGTGGAACTATCCTAAGCTGGGACTCTATTGGTCCGAGGTGGGGGAGCTACTGAATAAGGTTACGGACAGGCAGGTAGAATACGACATGGCGACTTGTCTGTTGCTCTGGTTTCCTCATACGAAAAGAACTAAGATCACCAGTAAATGTATTGACTTAGGCCTTATGCTAGCCCAGAGGGAGATAACCTGGCACTGGAAGTCGAAGGAGGGCCCCTCGAGTAGGAGATGGGCGAATGAAATGTGTAAATGGGCCTGTAGCGAAGGTACCATTAGACTTAGGCAGGCAGCCCGCACGGCTAATGAAAGGAGTCTGGAAATGGCGAGAGCGTGGGAAGACCTAGCACGAACGTTCAAAAACAGTTTAGAGAATGAAGAGGACTAAATAAGAAGGGCTGTGGAAGGAAGTTCAATGGAATATACAGAACAATACATAAAGGTCCTACAGGTCTCTTCCTTTTGCAAGTTATTACTTATGAGCTAGGCCCACACCAGTTGAGGTTCAATGGGGGGGTGGGGTGGGAGGGTGGGGAGTCCCATTTTTGTTGTAAGGGGACTCTAACATATGAGGACAGCATGAGTTGATGCTTGAGTAGTGTGCTTGATCCTTCCACAAATAGGATGAGAGAAAGTGATGTGTGTTCCCAAAGGGCGATTGTTACAGGGGATAAGATGGTTAGTGAGGGAACTCAGGCAATAATAGTGGCACATGTTAGAATTTTCTGTTTGAGCTTAGGGGCGGATTGTCCGACGGAATTAGGGGATGGGGCAATAGAGTAAAAAAGCAGATACTAGATCTTCTGGCCGAGTAAAGGTTGTTGCTCCCTTATGCTATTACCAGGTTTGAGCACTCCCTAATTGACGCCGCCCGGCCTCCGGGATGTGGGCTCACCGGCTGTGTGGAGGATTGCTTGACGATTTGTGGGTGGCATTTGGGAGTGGCGGGAACATCGGAATAAACAACTGTATGTTTTTCTAAATCTGCAATAAAAACACAGTTTAAAAAATACAAAGAAAAACAGTGAACATCACAGCCATTCCTATACCTGGTGGTGTAGCATGGGACAATACTGATTACGAAATCTATGGCCCGGTTGAACTCTTGAAATATCCATACCAGTTCATGATATCTTTAAGTGACTTTGTATCACCTAGTACTTTCTCTGATGATTAGGATTTTGAAAATATTAATATGATGTCAGATTTAGAAATGTCAGCAAAATTTACAAAACATGATCATTTACAAGGTTCATCAAATTATGAAGAAATGATTTCTATAATCATTATGGGCATCATTATTTGCATAAATCTGCTAACCCTAGAAATGTTTTCAGTTATAATCAATGGGAACATTGTCTAACTCCACCAAAAGGCAGTTCGAAAACATTTTTAGAGAAATACCCATACTTCTCAGGGTTTAATATCACTGATCCAGAAACGTTTTATTTTGAAATGATGAATAAGACAGGAATGAAAAACATGTTGACAAACACTAAACTGATTTATTTGGCAAAAATTTATGAAAAAATGTCTACATTTGGTTTTGAATTATGGAAAAACAACATTGAGACAAAAACTGTCTGGGGTACAAAAGAATGGCAGGTACAAGGTTTAGAATCATTATTCAGAGCCTGCATGATCCCCGAACAAATAATGTTCCTGAATGACACCATTCAACAAACAACCTGTCTTGGTCTAGCCAAGATAAAGGATTTAAACAACTCGTCTATACCAAAGCCTATGCCTGATAGAAACAACACTACAGATGAGAGGTTAGACGTGTCCTATATTTTAAAACAAAACAGAAAAAATCCTGATTGGAAAAAATGGTTGATCTGGCCCACAGATTTTAATAACTGTCAAAATAGATTCCTGAACAAAATACAGGGGTTCAAAGAGAATAGGCCAGACCCAAGATATTCCCAGAGACAACATCCAAGGATAATAACAACATATAGTGTAGGAAAGCTATGCCTCGAATGGCTACAGAAATCCACACTACCCGAAATTAAGCAACACTTAACTTTACTGAAAGAAGGTGCTGACTTGCGAGATTTCTTACTGGGACCTGGCAAACAGCATCAAAAACGTTTCATATACGCCGGTATATAGGCAGCTTACAATGAAGCTTGAAAAATAACACAAATTGAAACAGCAGAAAAAATACGAGAAATTGATCGTATTAATTTGGAAAAATCACTTTCTGTAGTAGACAATTGGTTAACTACTCTGTCCTCCAGAATGTATTCACTGGACAGCATTGTATCATCTGCTATGGATATAATAGAACAGGATATGCTAATGTTACAACATGGCCAGTCCCAAATATGTTCTATTGTACAGTTAGGCTGGACGTTACAAAATTTGCGTTCAGGCAACGTGCCATGGCGTCTAATCAACACAATGTCATTATTTTCTATCTATAACCTTACTGATAGACAAATCTCTTGGGCACAAAGAGGGGCAGACTATACGGTGCTGAGCATTGAAAAACTCGAAAAATTACCATTGACAATGTCAGAACGACCGGTCATTGAATGGATAATACATGGCACCATTACAATCCCGATAACAAATATTCAGTTTCAATACTGCCAAAAGTATATACCAGCAGGCCTGTATGAAAGGTTGGGTAAAGGATACATCAAGTCAACCTGGAATTTGCCTTATACATATAGATATTGGAGTGGGGGCAAGAAAGAGGTATTTCTTAGTGGTAACAACTGTAAAAAATCACTAAGCGGTACACTCCTGTGTCAAGGAATTAACTTGCATGGAGCCTGCGAAGGTTCATCAAATAACCTTTCATGTCACCTGCACGGCTCCCCTGCTACACAGATAGAGCCTTTTTTCAGACAGCTTTCCAACGGTAGCTACGTTCTAATAAGTGACCACAGCTGTTGTGGCATGGTGCCAGGAAAAGCCTATCACGTGAGCGTTACTTGTTGTATGCAAGTATTGTATCCAAACAGCAAACCAGACATGGAGGCGGCAATATGGCCTTCTTTGAATATCTCTTCTATTCGAATTGATACTTTAAGCAGAATAAAGTCTATTCTTTTACAAACAACTGTGCCTTTAACCTCGTCTAGAGAAACATATGATCTGCAAGTTGCAAGGACAGCAGCAGAGATACATGCATTATTATCAACAAATTGCCCGGTACATTTCGTAGAAACGTTAAGCCAAATCTTAAACATGTCTGATACCAGCGGCATTGCACATGTATTTAAGACAATTTTTTCGGGACTGCTAGCACCCTTTGAAGCATTTCTTGGCATCTTCCCGAATTTCGTGCATTCTGTGTTCGGCGGCCTGCCTCTCATCTTGGGACTCGTAGCAGGAATCTTAATAAAGTTGTAACATTATACGTGGAGTGGATGTTGTGAATGTATCTAGGACCCTAATTAAGACATTCCCGATTTATGCCCTTATGTGGTTATAACAAATCATATCCTTATAAAGGCATAAGAATCATATCCATATTAAGTCATAGCCAATGCAGTCCAAATACGGCAAGGCTACTCCCATAGACTCCTAGAAAGCACAACGCGTTCTTAAACAAACCAAGCCTCCAGCAGCCTGGGAATTCCCCCTGCTTCTGTTTTGATTTGTCCTAGAACTCCTGGAGTCTTGAAAGAACTGCCAGTTCTTAGTGACGTCTTATGTCCAACCTTACGTCAAACTAGGCAACTTCCAGGTATAAATATACCAGTATCTGCCTTATGCAACACACAGTGGTTTGGAGCAGATCGGCTATCTACTTGCCTGACGCCCTGCTGATGTGAGTGCCGAAGGAAGCCGACCCTCCCTGCTGGCGCACTGAGAGATACGCTGTCTTTTCTCCTGCCGAGAAATCCAGCTCCAGTGTTTTCCGGTTACCCTTGCGGGTTGCTGGGAGATCGAGTCCTGAGAGAGAGATACAAGACCTCCTTCATTCTATACCGAAGGTACGGAGCTGATTAGACCCATAGAAAATTCTTGATTCAGATTCTTGGCAAAAACTGTAACTCATCGCCTCCTTCCCACGTACTAGGCTTAGGTTAGGTACACCGGGGTAGGAGTATCTTAGAAACACCAGTTGAGTCCGCTTAGTCATTATTTTATCATTGTATGTATTTTATCCATTTTAAGTATCTTCTGGCTTAGAAACCATATAAATGCTTTTACAGTATTATTTCATAATACTCCCTTTACTGTACGCACTTTACTTTATGACAAGTATTGCAATTATGGCAATTCATTTCTCTTGCATGAGAAAGACGACTGCTCAATAAATAACCCTTTTATTGAAAATGCCCGTCTCTCTATTTCTCTGCATTTCTGGTGAAACGAAGCATGCTTAGGGCGTCTCAGCCCGGGCGTCGAGGCCAAGGGCGGAGAGGACAAGGGCGGAGAGGACAAGGGCAGTTGCCTGTTTGAGCCTGTTAACGGCAGAGAGGACACGGGTAGTTGCCTGTTTGAGCCTGTTAAGGGCAGAGGGGACAGGGTAGTTGCCTGTTTGAGCCTGTTCGAGACTGGTCGGGACTAGGGCCAGAAATGCTGCCATTTTTCTCATTTAGCAATACCCAAAACTCCTTTTTACTCATCCAAAAGCCTCCTCCTATTGCTAAGACCTAAAAATAAATAAATAAATATTTTACTCTTTTATCCCTCCACTATCCTTTTCAATCGAAATTAACAGACTAACATATTCACTTCTCAAATTCAATATATTAAACTTTACTAATATACTACCCAAATAACTGAATACCATATCCACTATTCAAATTACTTCATATTTTTTTTACTATACTAATTTTAAACAGTAATCCTTTATGGGTTCTGGAGTGGCGTGCTACTCGTCAGAAAAGCGATTCAACACCCAACAGGGGTAACAAGTGCTACATGAATGCAAATCTTTCTTCCCCTTTTATCCCTCAGCTATCCTTCTCACTCCAAGTAACTGACTAATATCCACCACTGAAATTACTTCATATTTCACCATATTAATTCACCTCTAATCCTTTGTAGGCTTCCTGAGTAGCGTGCATCAACAAGCGCTATATGAATACAAACATTTGTCCTCCTCTATCCTTCTGCTATCATTCCAAATCCAAACAACTAACATAGCCACCACTTAAAATGTGCTTGCATGTTTCACTATACTAATTCAAAACTAATCCTCTATGGGTCCCGGAGTAGCGTGTTACTCGCCGAAAAAGCGCTTTGACGCCTCGTCAGGGGTAGTAAGCGCTATATAAATGCAATTACAATACAATACATTCTTATTCTTCTAGCAAGACAGTGGAAAGGGGGACAGCCAAACAAATATACCACTTACCTGTATCCTTGACAAGGACAGCCAGTTTGGCCTGTTTGTGGTAAAGCGATGATAACTGTATGTATAAAATGTATTAAAATACTTTTAAATCAGAAAAAAAGAACCTAACTTGCTGTTAACTTGAAGCGGGTTGTACGAGTTATTCTTCGTTTACCACACATCCGTTCATCTTACATTGCAGAGCAGCCCCAACACAGATGCAAGCCAAACAATAACATAATAGCAAGCCAAACAATAATAAAATAACAAGCCTCACCGCACTTGCGGACTAGACTGAAAAACTTACAACGGGCTATTTAAGTTTCTCAAATAACTGCTGCACCTCTTCACAAACAAGCGGAACTTCTTCATTACTGAATTGCTCCAGGGCTCTGTCGTGCGCTGTTTCAAAACACCAAAGTGGTTTTGCTTCTACTTTGCTTCTGCAAGAACTGACAAGCGCCGGAGTGTCAGGACTGGCGAAGCCCAACAGGAGTTTCGGTACGGAAAATTAAATGGCTCAATCTAAGCACCTCTCTGCAACATTTACTTGGGGCTGGGGAGGAAGCGCGCGCGCACGGCGCCGCCGGCGTTTGAAAAAACACTGTTCCGCGCAAGGTCGTTCAATTCAGCTGTGCTGACTCGGAACAGGGCACGCGCGGGCGGCGCGAGAAAGCGTGGGGGCAGGACCGGAAACAGCTGTTGGCCCTGTGTCCGAGAAAGCGTAGTATTTACATCCCATTTCTGATTGCTGGCTGGCATGAGCCGGCAGTCCTCAGGCGCACTTGATGCCATGGAGGTAGAAGCGGAGGGGGTGGAAAATAACGCCGGTGAAAGTCCCTCTCCGACCGCCGAGAAGGAGGAGGATGGCCATTGGCGCGCGGAGTCCAACTTCAGCTTTACGATCGAGCGCTTCAGCCAGCAGCGGTTATCTGTCCGTAGCCAGCCTTTCTATGTCCGCACGCTGCCTTGGAGGATCCTGGTAATGCCACGTGTTGTCCCTGAGGGGCCTAACCCCATCACAGTCGGTTTCTTCTTACAGTGTAATGGCGACTCAGACTCGCAGGACTGGTCCTGCCAGGCGCATGCAGTATTGAGAGTGCGACACCACACCCACGAGTCCCAATCCTATTCCCGCTATATCAGTCACCGCTTCCATCATCTCCAAAATGATTGGGGATTCCATGGCTTCATGCCACGCCACCAGCTGACGCATCCCGCCAACGGCTTCATCCAAGATGATAAGGTGACTTTCCAGGTATGGATGCAGGCCGATGTCCCGCATGGTGTTGCTTGGGACTCAAAGAAGCATACTGGTTATGTCGGATTAAAGAACCAAGGGGCTACCTGTTATATGAACAGCCTGCTGCAAACCCTATTCTTCACTAACCAGCTGCGCCAGGCTGTATACATGATGCCCACTGAGGATGATGACCCAGCCAAGAGTGTCCCCTTGGCACTACAGGAAGTGTTCTATGATCTCCAGCACAGTGACAAACCAGTGGCTACCAGAAAGCTCACCAAGTCCTTTGGATGGGAGACGCTAGACAGTTTCATGCAGCACGATGTTCAGGAACTTTGTAGGGTGCTGCTGGACAACATGGAGAATAAAATGAAGGGCACATGTGTAGACGGGACTATACCCAAGCTCTTCCGCGGGAAGATGACCTCCTACATACAGTGCAAGCATGTGGCATGCCGTTCTGAGCGTATTGAGGATTACTATGATGTCCAAGTCAGCATCAAGGGAAAGAAGGACATTTTGGAGTCCTTTGCAGACTATGTGGCTGTGGAACAGCTGGATGGGGAGAATCAGTATGATGCTGGTGAGCATGGCTTGCAAGAGGCAGAGAAAGGTGTGAAGTTTCTTACGTTGCCCCCTGTCTTGCATTTGCAACTAATGAGATTTATGTATGATTCACAAGCTGACCGAGATATCAAAATAAATGATCGCTTCGAATTTCCAGAGTACCTAAACCTTGATCAATTTTTGTTTAAAGTCGATGTTGATGATCCTGCCAACTACATCCTGCATGCAGTGCTAGTTCATATTGGTGATAACCATCATGGGCACTATGTTGTTTATCTGAATCCCAAGGGGGACGGTAAATGGTGCAAGTTTGACGATGATGTAGTGTCCAGGTGTACAAAAGAAGAGGCCACAGAACATAACTATGGAAGCTATGATGATGGTATGTCCTTACGTCTGTTTACTAATGCTTACATGTTGGTTTACATCAGGGAATCTAAGCTGAAAGAAGTGTTGCGTGAAGTCACAGATGATGATATTCCTCTGCAGCTTGTAGAGAGACTACAAGAAGCCAAAAGGAAAGATGCACACAAAAAGAAAGTGCGGCAAGAAGCTCACCTCTATATGGAAGTGCAGATTGTGACAGAGGAACATTTTTGTTCTCACCAAGGAAATGATTTGTATGATGAGGAAACAGTAAAGTACACAGTCTTTAAGGTCTTAAAAAACTCTACACTAGAAGACTTTGTTCATATTCTTTCGGAGACCATTGGGTACCCACGTGATCAGCTACGACTCTGGCCTATGCAGGATAAAAGAAATGGTACTAGAAGGCCAGGTATGTTAGATTATGAAGCTGAGTGTAGCAGGCAAATGATTGAACTCAGCAATGGTGAAAATATTTGGACTGCGTTTTTGGAATGTTTAGATCCAGAAATGTCAGTCAATGGAGCAACATTGCCAAAGTTTGATAATGACCATGATGTCATGTTGTTTCTGAAAATGTATGACCCGAAAGTTCACACGTTAAATTACTGTGGGTATGTCTGCTTGCCAATATCTAGTAAAATAAGTGACTTACTGCCAGTTATGTGTGAAAGAGCTGGTTTTTTGAATGGGACAAACCTTATCCTTTTTGAGGAGATAAAGCCAGGTGAAACAGAATTAATTAAAGACTATGATGTGCCGCTTGATAAAGCACTTGATGAACTCATGGATGGTGATATTATAGTTTTTCAGAAAGGTGACGTAGAAAGTAACAGCGATCTGCCATTAGCAAAGCATTACTTCAGAGACCTTTACCACCGTTTAGACGTAATCTTCTGTGATAAAACTATTCCTAACGATCCTGGATTTTCGGTTGCATTATCTGACCAAATGAATTATTCAGAGGTTGTCATGACAATTGCTCAAAGGCTCAACACTGATCCAATGCTGCTCCAGTTTTTCAAATCTCAGGGGGATGGGCCTGGTAGTCCACTAAGACATGATTATGCTGGTACGTTGGGGGACATCTTCCATTTTTTAAAACCGAGACAATGCAAGAAACTTTGCTACCAGCAGCTCAGAATGAAAATTACTGACCTTGAAAATAGGATGAGTTTTAAATTTATATGGCTTGACAGTGCATTTAGGGAAGAGGAAATAACACTGTACCCAGACAAACATGGAAGTGTTCATGACGTATTGGAAGAATGTAAAAATATGGTACAACTCAGTGAAAAGGGTTCTGGGAAATTAAGACTTGTAGGAATTGTAAACAGCAAAATAATTGGTATCCATCAGGAGTGCGAGCTTTTAGAACATTTATTGCCTGCAGTAAGTCACACACTTCGAATAGAAGAAATTCCAGGTGACCAGGTTGACATAAGTGAAGACGAGATGCTAATTACAGTGACACATTTTGACAAAGAAGTGTTTGTAACATTTGGAAATCCATTTTTTCTAAGGATACAGCAGGGGGAGCATTTTCGAGAAGTGGTGAAACGGATTCAGGCAATTCTAGATGTACCAGAGAAAGAGTTTGAGAAGTTTAAGTATGCGATTGTAAGTATGGGCCAACGGGAGTATATAAATGAGCAGGAATATGAAGTGAGCTTGAAAGATTTTGAGCCTCAGCCGGGTTTTGCACCACACTTAAGAACTTGGCTAGGGCTTGACCATGCCAACAAAGCTGTGAAGAGAAATCCTTTTACGTACCTTCAGAAAGCAGTTAAAATTCACAACTGATGTCAAAGTTAATATAACATGAGGTAGACTAAGGGTGTGCAGATGTCGTTATTAAACAGCAACACGTCACTGTTGCTCATTAACTGTAAAATCAATCAGCACAAGCCCTACTGCTTATAGACCTCCCTTGAGATAGTTCATTTTGAAGCTCTACCTTATGGTTGTCTTAAAATACATTGGTATTCTTAGTTTGGATGCTGCAGGTGTTCATGTTAAACTAGCGAGTTTGTGTCCACGTGCTCTGTAAAGCCCCTGCAATTACTTAAACATGAAATATTAATCTGACTTACATTCAGATGCAGGTTGGTCTTCCTCCATCCTGGTGGGGCTTGTTCTTAAACAATCGTTGCACCTCATTAATGTTATATTTATCAAACTTATTTCTTTACTCCAAATACCTTTTTTTATAGAAGCAAAGCTCAGATCAATAAATGCCCCCTGATTCATTGTATAGGCTGTGGCCAGTTAGTAGGGACTTTCAGATCACAAATGCTGCTTAAATGGAAAGCCATATCGGTTAGGGTTTAGGCGCACTACTTCTATACACCCAGCATCGACAAGCAGATATACTGATAAAAGGCTAAAAAACGATTTGTCACCTGCTACTAAATGTGCCTTAAATATCAAACAGCACACATATTTTATGAACCTGGAGTGTATGTATTCTTATACACGTTTGATTTTGGAGACGAGAATGAGAATAAAAAACACAAAAGATATCAAGCATTTAGAACTAAGAGCCTGCTTGCCTACACTTCTAATTAGCCAGCGCCGGGCGATAATTATTTGCCAATTCAATTTATAAATTATTTGCCAATTCAATTTATAAATCATTTACAATGATTTCTGCAGTTTTAATTGTTATGGTTTGATAACAAGAGTGTTCAACAACATTTCCCTGTACAGCTTACATTTTGCTGCTGACTATTTACTTTGAATGTATGTTCTTCAAATGCATTTTGGGCAATACTTCTAACGTGATAGAATCTACATACAAGCATTTTTGTGTATGTAAGAATTTTGTGGACAAAAGCTTGATTTGCGAGTGCAAAATGTCATTCCCAAGTCACGAAATCGAGAGTGCTGAGATTTTGCACTTGCAAATGGGATTTGCTTGCACAGACCGTCAGGCTTTGTGGTGGAATTTGGCGTCCCGGCCTAGGCCCAGCTCGCCCATACCCAAGATTGGTCCTGCCTGTGTGTTCCAACTGCCATGCAATCCCAGAGCATTATTGTAAATTCAATGTATGCAAAAGGCAAGATCCGTGCATATACCACAAGAGAACGTAGATGTTTATTACTGATTTTCTTCTTTTTTTACTTTTCAGAATGGGGTTGTTTTAGTTAACCAAAGGTTATGTAATGGTGGTAAATATAAATATGATAAACAGTTTTAAAATGTTGGTGACTGGCTTTCTGAGTTGATACATGAATTCCATATTATGTAGTAAATGTAAAAATGACTTCTCCTTGACAGGTTCGGTTCATCCTGAGCTTTTTCATACAGCTTTCATACATATTGGAATTTTCCAAAGCACAACAATACCCTTACATTTCCACTGGGCCATTTTACAATCACTCTGTTACGACAACGATTTATAAGGAATGGAAAACTGATTATTACACAGGGCACCAGGAGTTATGTTAAATATTTTTTGTCATTGTTTTCAAATATAACTGGGTATTATACAGTACTGTGAGAAGAGAGGCAGATGGATGTTTATTTGGTGGTGAAAAATATATAACAGACTCCTCTGGACGTCAGGTGTGTCACTGGAATATCAAGTGGGGTCCAGAGGATAACAATTGGCTCGGTGTATAACATTTGGTCACTAGGTTATATGGGACGAGCATCTGCATGAGACAGAGCGCCCTGAATCCACCCCATACATTGTTAGCGTATTTATTCCATATTCCAACTTGAAAATTAAGTTACTCCTGCCCCAAAAAAAACCTCTTTTTGCCGCTTTGTGAATTGTGAAATTACATACAAGTGCTTGGTAAATACATCCTAATTTGCAGGATTATGGGCGGTCATCACAATTTGATTGCTGACCCTCCCCTGCAGCAAGATTTGCCCACATGCAAATTCTGACATACTGGCAGAAGTTCTGTTATCAAATTCCATTTGTGGTGGCAAAAATCTCACCATTCCTTATTGTGTGAGTTAAGAAAGGGATTTTTGCCCACATACATTTTTTTGCAGAAAGAAATTGGATTTGAATGAGAAAAAATATTTATTAAATGCATCCATCATGCTTTGCATCAGTGTAGTAAGCACATGTGAGGCAGCCGGTTGAGAAATCTTCTGACCTAAACTTTCCTAAAATGTAGATCTTTGTCGTATTTTATAATTGTGATTTAAGTTTTCACTTCGAAAAACATACAGGCTACCCTCATATGTTTGTATAAAGCTGTCTCTTGAGATTATGGGCCCAGGTAATGACCACTCTTTATGACACATTTGTATGAATTTCTCTTTAAGGTTAAATCAGAGTTAATGTTTAGGTAGTACATTAACTGGCTATCAAATTACTTATGATTGTCGTAGTACAGCCTAACTAACTTGAGAAAAGAACTCCTACAACAATGTTTACTGTCTCAAAATTTCATGTTACTGTCACTTTGCAAAAAAAATAAAAGGCCCCTATTGACAATGCCTATTTATTATAATTGCAGTGATTTGACTACAATTTCTCTATATAAATGCTTTTACATTTAAGTTCTACACTTGAAAACAGGTAGGCAGGAAATATATGTGCATATCAGCCAAGAGTAATAGGCTATTTTTACCATGTATTATTGAGGGGAATTGTGAACCACTCGTGCGTAATGTCCCTTTCTCACACTAATCGATGTTAATAATAAAATATGACATTATGGGTGTGTGTGAGGAGGAGGGGGAAGGTCTGCGTTACTGAACATTCCAGGCTTTAATTTAATGCATGACTTGCAGGTGAAATGGTGATGGATTGGTTGTAGAGGTACTGTAACCTCTTTGGAATCCAGAATTCCTGGACATTTTTAGTTTTTTTACCGCAGTTTAATATAGCGCAAATGCGACCTGAAGGCATTGGAGCGCTTTATATGAGCACCAGTTACATTACACAAGGAAACATTCATTCATTTTTTTTTTTTGAGCCAAGGAGATATTAAGTGCTTTTCCCAGAGTCACAGGATGTTTAGCAGACGCAGAGACTTGAACAAGGTCCTCCAGTTCCTAAGTCGGCAGCTGTTATCTTTATGCCACATCCTTTTCCCTGGTAGGTAACTGAAGGTAAGAAAGGTATGTGTGAATACCCCCCTGCCACAGTGGTCTGGTCTTCGTAGGCACAACCTCCTGCTTGTGAAACAAATCATGTCAATTGACGGCTCAGCTCAGTGAGTGTTTTTCTGGCAGTGACCCCAGGGTGCCTTCTTGCATTTCATATAACAGAATTCAAACCCTACAAAGAAATCCAGAACACTCTAATTCATCATTCCTTTGCACGGGAAGCAAGTAGTGGGCTCTATGTGGCGCCCGTGCAAGTTTGGTTACTGGAGAAACATGCCTAAACTTTTATCATTTTGGAATATAAAAGGGTATTTTCGAACCTCTGTTTGCCATGCTTTTGATGATCGACTCTCCCATTGAGCCAGATTCTGTCGATGTTCTAGTGTATCACACAATAGATCAGCTGTCCTTGAAGGCTGTTGTTCTTATTATATTACTTACAGTGGCCTCCCCTGTCATTGTTCTCCCAGCATCCTTTGGCCAAAAAAATGTTACCTCTCTTTCCAGTTTCTCCTGTGAGCAACCCCTCATTAGGGGTTCACTCCGGTGTCTATGCTCCTTCATTTTCTAGGCTACATCCAGGCAACCACTTTATGTTCCACACAAGCTTGTTATTGTGGCTACTTAAGGAAGCTTTGTGTAAGCTTCAGCCTCCAACAGTTGTGTTTGTGCTGAAGAGAGGTTTAAGCATTTCTTTCAACCTCTTCATTTATATGCACCTCTTCCAGGCCATTTGGGATTTTCTCATCTCTGATGTTTTAGATTGAGGGAGCAATATGTACTTTCATTTTTTGTATATTTCTGGTGTTACTGTTATTTTTTGTGTCCACATAGACCATGATTTCTATTTTTTTAAATAACTTTTTTTAAATTCTTAAAAAAAAATCTTTCTACTAACCAGTCACTTAGTACACATTGATATACTTTGTCAATACAGGCTGAAGCAGGGCATCTTGGTAGCTTATATAACAGTACCCTTACATACAATGAGCTCTCACATTTCATAGCCAATTAACTTAAGCAGTAACTCCTTCAAGTTGGACAAATCCCCGTCTCCAGTATTCACTAGCTTCTATATTTTTCCCACAGGGTCCAGACTTTCGCCCATTTTGTGTGGCATCCTCTACTCGCATAAGCCACTTTTTTGACCTGCTGAAACCAGTCTAGTTCCCGTTTTCAGGCTCCCACCCTTAGCGGCTCAGCCGCACCCTACGCTTTTGCTATGTTCCTCTTTGCAACACTAGAGACCAGTGCCAGTCACGTTTTAGCATTTAAGTATGTTTGACCCAGGTGAGCTCCCCTGTCACACTCAGCAAGTGCCATCTTGCCACAACAGGAACCTGCATACCCGCTACTGCTGCCATCACCCGGGATACCAACTCCCAGTACCTCCAAATCTTGGGACAGGCCCACAGGATGTGGAAAAAGGTGCCCACATCCCCTAGCACATTGGCTGGAGTTGCATCATAATCTCTGCTGAAATGTTTGGGCAATATATGACCTGTGTAGAATCCTGTGTTGAATTAATCTAAATCTTGCTGGCGAATTCCCCAGGGCTCTGTATGTCCTCCACCCAGTTGCTGTCTTCCAATAGTCACACGTCTGTCTCCCATGCTTCCCTCAAGGGGTCCTGAGGATCTGCTAGGTTACTCATGATCTTGCAATATATAAGTGAAACAGCCTTGCACACCATTGGGTCCATCAGTAATCTATCCTCCAGTAGGGAATAGTCAGGCAACTGCACTCCCTCCGTCACATGGCACCTAAGGGCATTTCTCAGCTGTAAATACCGGAGCCGCTCCCCCCTCTGTCAATTTGTATTCTGACTGCAGGTTCTCAAATGTACACATTTTCCCATTCCGCCAGACAGCACCAAGCTTGTCGATTCCGAAAAGGCTCCATCTACGGAAGCCCGCCTGGCGTCCCACTTCTGCCAATTGGTCACAGTCGCACAATGGGGATTGGCCCGTCAATTTGGATTCCCACCACAGCCGTTTTATGGCTACCCGCCATGCTTGGATGACTGTCCTCGTATGTGCCGGCAGATGCAGCTTACGTCCACCCCTATACAATGCCGCAGGATATCCCGATGCCCCAATGCGTGGGGGTCTGCCCTGTGGGCTGGTTCCTCGTACAGTGCAAATGCCCAGTCATTCACATTTACAAGCTGATACACCAAGTAGTAACTCCTGACGTCTGGTACCTCTAGTCCCCCCTCATACACTCCCCTCTGCAGGTTAGGCAGTGCAATTCGGGTGTCTTCCCCTCACCCACAACAGGGTGCGTATTTCTGCATCAATTGTTCGAAAAACTGCGGTCGGGATCTGATGTGCAGTATTCTGGAGTACATATAGTAAACATGGGAGGGCCATCACTTTAAACAAGACCGCCCTTCCCATGAGCGAGACCAGTAGCTTCTGCCAGTTTGCCACATCTCTATACAGTCTCTCCAGCTGCGGATATAGATTCAGGTCTAGAAATCACTCTGCCGACTTAGTGACCCAGATTCCTAAATATTTCTATTTCTCCTGCTGCTCCAAGGCCGCAATTGCAGACATAAGGTGTAGTTTTTGGCCCTTCAAAGAAAAAAACAGTGCTTTCTCCCAGTTTATTTGATAACCAGAATAATTACCGAATGTTCAAAAGATATGGATAAGTCTATGGATTGTGTGGTGCGGTCTATGCGCATAAAGCAGGACATCGTCCGCATATAGGGAAATACGTTCCTCTCAGCCACCCGAACATCTATTCCTTGCATCAAATGATCCATATGCACCCATGCCATGAGCGGCTCCAGAGCCTTTACGAATATCATGAGGGATAGCGGACATCACTGGGGCGTGCCTCTGTCGAGCGCAAATTGTCTAGATATCGCCCCGTTGACTCGAACTCTACCCATGGGGTCCCAGTATAAAAGCTGGTCCCAGGCACAGAACCCCGGTCCAAAGCCCAACTTGGACAGGACCATAAATAAATACTTCCACTCGATACTGTCGAATGTCATATGGGCTTCCAATGACACCACTGCTGTGTCCTCTGTCAGGTGCCCCGTCACCTCATGCATTACCCCATACAGACGATGGAGGTTCAGCCTCGTGCTTCTCAAAGGCATAAACCCCGATTGGCCGGGGTGAATTATTGTGGTAATCATGGGCCGTAGTCTATTAGTCAACACTTTAGCCTATACCTTGGCCTCAAAATTGAGCACAGAGACGGGTCTTTATGACCCACATAATTACAGTGATTTACCCGGTTTGGGGATGACCACTATTGTAACAAGCCTAAGGTCTTTCCGGTAGACGTCCTGCCTCCAGCGCCGCACAGAACATGTCGAGCATAGGCTGCGCTACTGTGTCTGCCACACATATAAACATTTCAGTAGGCAACCCATTCGGGCCCGCTGCTTTCCCGGACTGCAGCTCTCTTATAGCACTGGCCACTTTCTCCACTGTCAGGTTTTGATCAATTGCCTCGCTATCTTCCGCAGAAAGTGTCAGCATGGCAATATCTTGAAGGAATGCAGTACATTCCTCTTCCGTTGCGGCTGAGGCCGACCGGTATGCCGTTTCATAATATTGCGCAAATGCTTCCGCTATTTCGGATCCTGCCCTACAGCACGCGCCTTCTAGATCCCTGATTTCAGCCACCCAGTTCCTTTCTCGATTCCCTCTTTTCCAACCAGGCAATTAGCTTATTAGCTATATCTCCTACATCATATGTCTTCCTTTGTTTTGCCACTGTGTGGGATTAGGCAGCGTCTTCCTCCAAAGCTCTTTTTGTTTGAGACCTAGCTTTTGTTTGAGACCTAGCTTATGTCTGAGTTTCAAGTCAGTCCCCCCAGTTGTACCAGTTGTTCTTCAAGTGCTGCAATCTCTTGTTCTATTGAGGCACACTGGGCCCAGCGGTCCTTTCTCCTACCCCCCAATTCCGCCTTTGCATAGCCCCTTGCAATCACTTTGTTCGCTTCCCATAACACACATTGTGAAGTAACTGAACGTGTGTTTTCTGTAAAATACTGTTCAGTACGTTCCCTAAACTTATCCTAAAAGTCGTGGTCCCTAAAAAGCCTGGGATCCACACGTGATGGAAGAACTTGGTTCCGGACCGGGCCTCGCAGGGAAACCTCCACCGGGAAATGATCTGATATTCCCCTAGCTTTTTGCTGTGCATCCCTAAACTGTCCAGCATGCACAAACTGTGTGAAAATGTAGTCTAGTCTTGATCCATTGCCATGCTCAGCTGATATATGCGTGTACTGCCTAGTGGACGGGTTATGCTCTCTCCACAGATCTATGAGACAAATTGCCCCCACAAATGTCCATAATGGCTTGGCCCCCCTGCCCGTGAGGATGGCTGGGTTCTATCCAGGTCCCAGGACATCACACCGTTTATATCTCCCCCAGCAAGAGAATCCCAGGGGGAAAGTTCAGTATTAGCTTACTTAGCAGTGGCAGCATCTCTGCGTGAAGCCTAGGTGGCACGTAGACGGAGCATATATTAAAAGTACACCCTTCCCAAGCCTCTGTCAGCTCCACATATCTACCTAGAAAATCATACCATATATGTCCTGGTATAACGGGCACTGACTTTTTCGCCAATATAGCCACCCCGCTAGAGCCACTAGTAAACCCTGCATGTGCCAGGGGGGTGTAACCAAACTTGTTGAGGGCCAAGTAAGAAATACCATTATGTGTCTCCTGAAGAAGAATTGGGTCAGGAGAGTGCATGGGTATTGTAGCACCATAGTCCTCTTAATTCTGTCATTTAGCCCTTTAACATTCCATGTCATGGCCCTAAGGGCAGATGTAGCCTGATTAACCATAGCCTAGCCGAGGATGATGCAACCCTTTTCCTCCCTCCTCCCCCGCCCCAACACCCAGAGATCTAGTCCCAGAGCATCATGTAGCCCGTAATTTAATGTGCCTAACAGCAGCAACATTTCAACTATGAACGTAAACATCCAGTTGAAAACCAGTTCTGCCCACCCTCCACTACACTCCGCACCCCCCCACACCCACCCCCTGCTACCCTGCTGGCGGGAATTTGATCTACCCACCTCCCCAACTTAGCAGAGTGCCTGTCTCCCTCCTGAATCAACAAATTGAGGTTCGTGGACAGTTCATACCCTCCCCAATTTCCCCTCGAGCCCTTCACAATACCATATTACTGGATATCTCATTGCATCAGCGTCTCAGCAATTATCTCTCGGCCTGCTCCAGCCAACACCTAGACCCCCATGCCACGCAGGGCCTCAAGTAAGCGGAATCGCACCCCTTCCACTCCCAACAGTCCAAAGTAAGTCCGGTTGGCAGCGGCTGGTGTTCAGGAACAGTCTTGGTATCTATTCATTTTGTGTGCAATTGTCTCACTGATAGATAACTCTCATTCTTCCCCAGTTGGTTATGCATTGTCTTTTTCTGTGTCTTTTCAAACATACTGGGAATGCTTGGTATGGGGCCATTTCTGCCTCGAGCATCCGTCCTTGCCTGAGTTCCCGACTTATCACCAGCTGTCGAGCCAGTCCCATGCCTATTCAGGCGAGGAGAGGAAGTATGCTTTCCCATCTGCTTCAACTCGCAGCTTTGCCGGAATGAGCATGGCATATTAGATGCCTTTGTCTCTGAGGGCTTTCTTAACTTTCAGGAAACTGCAGCGTTGTTGTTGCACTACGATCGTAAAATCCAGGAAGAAGGTAACTGTATTGTTTTCAAACTTCTTGGATGGGGCAGTACGCGCCGCTTGTAAAATAGCATCTCTGTCCCGAAAGTTACTCCCTTGCGATTATGGGCCTTGTGGGGGCCAAAGGCCATGGCCGTCTGCCTGGGACCTAATGGGCTCTTTCAGTCGAAAAATAACTTGACAGACCTTTTGGTAGAAGGTATTTAGTGATGAGTTCCTCAACAAAAAGATCCATTGCTGGCCCTTCTACATGTTCCGGTACTCCTAGGATGCAACATGTTGTTCGGCAACCCCTTCCTTCATAATAATAATAATAAAGAGCGCTCAGTAACGCCATCACGGCGTGTCCCCGCGCTGAAGCTATCAATGAAGCAGCATAAAAGCCCAGGCTCTATGCAGTATATAGATGTGTTTTAAGCAAAGCCCTAAACCGCAATTCACTGCTCTCCAGTCTCAGCGCAGGAGGAAGTTTGTTCCATTGTTGAGCTGCTTGGAGCGCAAAGGAACGTCCACCCATTCTAGCCTTCCTAATCCTGGGGACTGTCAACAGTCCGGTATCCTCCGAACGGAGGGTCCTAGTAGGTTCATATCGGCTGACTAGATCCTTTAGGTATGTCGGTGACCTGTCCCAGACAATACGGTGACAGAAGAGGAGGCACTTAAATAGCACACGCTTCTTCACAGGCAGCCAATGAAGCGCATCCAGCGCCATTTTCGAGCTGGCTCTCCTGGGTCTTCTTAACACCAGTCTGGCGGCGGAGTTCTGTATGACTTGTAGGCGACCTATGCTGCCCTCGGTTGCCCCAAGGAACAGAATGTTGCCATAATCTAACCGCGAGGTCACCAGTGCCTGCGTTAGTGTCCTTCTGGCCGATAAAGGGAGGAGGTCTAAAGTTTTGTTTAGGGTCTTTAGTACTCCAAAACATTTGCCCACAAGACGCCTTATGTGGCCATCGTATGAGAGAGAGGGATTCATCCAGATTCCTAAATTCTTAGCCTCCTGACATGGTATGGGGGTAGGGCCCAGACATGAAGGCCACCACTCATCCGACCATTTTTCGCTTTTTCCCCCTACCACCAGCACCTCTGTTTTAGAGCCATTGAGTTTTAAGCAATGGGCATCCATCCACTCTGCTAGTGCCTGCATACAGGATTTAAAGTTGTTAGGGGTGTTGGAGGTGCTCTGCGATAGGGAGATCAGCAGCTGGGTGTCGTCAGCGTACGACACCAATTCCACCCCAAAAGAATGTACAACTTTCGCCAGGGAGGCCATGTATAGGTTAAAAAGAGTGGGGCTCAGAGCTGAGCCCTGAGGCACTCCCTGGTCTAGTGACATCTCCACTGAGCGGCATGACCCTTGCTGTACCTGGAAACATCTTTCCGTAAGAAACGATTGCAGCCAGCCCAGCGCAGGACCAACGACCCCGGCTTCGCTCAGACACCGTAGCAGGATGGAATGCGCTACGGTGTCAAAAGCCGCGCTTAGGTCGAGCATGATCAAGGCCATTGTATGACCTGCATCTGCCCCTGCTCTTAAGGTCTCAGTGGCTCGTAGGAGGGCCGTCTCCGTAGAGTAGCCCGCCCTAAATCCTGATTGTGAGGGATGGAGTAAATTCAATTTTTCCAGGTGCTCCGTGAGCTGAGCGTTAACCACCTTCTTGGCCACCTTCGCCACGTACGGCAGTAAGGAAATGGGTCTGAGGTTTTCTAGCACCTCCAAGCTTACATTCGGTTTTTTCCTTATTGGCAGTACTATGGCCTTCTTCCACTCCATAGGGACTTGTTGAGTGGAAAAGGAGGTTTGTAGGACGTGTCTGATGTGAGGTTCCAAGGCTGTCAGGCCCTCTGATATGACCCAGGCCGGGGCCGGATCATTAGGGGAGCCGGACTTCACACTTCGACAGATCTTTATTAGCTTGTCAGCTGCGGGAACCTCGAAAGTTAGTAGTGAGGAATCCGGGGCTGCCAGTGAGCTGTCTGCTCTAAAATCTATACCCTTATCTGGTTGTTGAGAGAAGGAAGCATAAATCTTTTTGACTTTACTAGAGAAAAAGTCGGCGACTTTATTGCATCCCTCCTTGGAGGTCTTTGTGGGGGTATTGGAACTAGAGACCAAAGATATTTCTTTATATATTTTGAACAATTCTCGCGAGGAGCTCTCAGCATCCTCAATACGAGTCTGAAAATGTTTGGCTTTTGCTCTACGCACCGCATACTGATAGCTCCGGTGTGCTGAGCTATAACTGTTTTTTGCTAGTTCACTCGGGTTCCTTCTCCAGCTCCTTTCAAGCTTTTTGCATTTAGATTTAATTTGCTGGAGTTCGGTAGTGAACCATGGGGCAGTACGTTGTCTGCCTTCTCTGGCTTTACCCTTGCACATGGGAGCTAGCTCATCCAGAGTGGCAGTTACAAGTAGGTTAAATTTCTTGTTCGCCTGATCACTATCCGTGGCACTTATTGGTTGTGCTTTCTGGATGGCACCTATAAAGTTTTCTTTGGAGTATTGTCTCCATTTGCGTTTCATAATATTTCCTTTTCCATTGTCAATAGTCCTAGCAGTCTGGTAAAAACATTGGAAAGGGACCAGGAAGTGGTCAGTCCAAGGGAGCTGACAAGGGGTAAGTACTTTTATCATATCCCAGCTCGCGAAGATAGGGTCCAAACAGTGACACCTCTGATGTGTAGCTGCGACACTTAGCAGGTTGAGCTGTAATTCTTGTAAAACAAGGCGAACATCCTCTGCCTCCTTCTGTACGGGATCCTCTAGGTGTAGGTTCAGGTCACCCAGCACCAGAACCTTATTGTGTTTAATTGCGGTCTGAGCAACCCCTTCAAGTAGGCTACTACGGAAGTTGCCCAGGGACCCAGGAGGTCTATAAATTAGGATGCCAGAGATAGTGTCATGTTGAGTCAATTTGATACTAAATTCACCTGCTTCGCTGTCATCAATTTTTACTGGCTTTAGAACACACTCGAAAGGGTGTTTGACGATAATGGCAATACCGCCTCCCCTTCCTTTTATCCTATGAAGTCTGTGGAGGGTGTAGCCAGGTGGGATAGTGTCCAGTACAACTGGATCAGAGTGTTCTCCCAACCAGGTCTCAGTTAGGAACAATATCTGCATGTCCTCATCCAGTATGAGATCCCACAGCTGAAGAGTGTGTTTGCTGATGGATCTGCAGTTTAGGAGACCCCCTTTAGCCAGAATCGATTCAGAGTCAGGGACAACTGGCGCTAAACAGCTTCCTCTAAATGAGCAATGAGGGCATGGACCTAGGTCCAAGGGCTCCATCGTGTGATGACAGAGGGTAGGTAAAACGGGGCAAAGGTCTCTCAGCATCTTACTTGTGTAGGATTGCCTGCAGCACGCCCGAGATGAAGGGGTCTGGGCCCCTGGTCCCGGTCGGTCGCGGACGGGCGCAGACGGGCTTGGCTTAGGCGCGGCTTCGGCGCGCGTCCGGCGCGCCCGCTGCGCCAGCCCGCTGCGCCGTCTGAACCCTACGCACATTTTATAGGTGATGAGGAGGGTGGGAGGCCGGCGCGACTAGAGCGCTGCCCCTGCCCACACCCAAGATGGCGCCCGCCGCCGCCTCAAACCGGGAGTGAAGTCGTCTAGCTTAGCCTCCATCTTATCGTGCTTGGTTTGAAGCAGCTGTACTTGTTGCTTAAGACTGGCTGAATCGGCAGTTAGCGTTGTGGTGGCTCCCTCCACTTCCTTGACCCTAGTATCCATCCTTGACTCCAGGGAGAAGCGGACATTGTGGATGGCGGCCATAATGTCCTGAAGAGTAGGCTTTGTCTGTCCAATGAGGGAACAGGCCTGTACTTGTGTGTACTTGTTCATGACCTCTGGTTCTCCCCCCCCCCCTATTCCAAGCATATTTGTCTAGTTTTGTTTGTAGAGCTGCCCTGCCCCCTGTCATTGTGGTTTGTTTGGGCTCAGCGCCTCGTGCCTGGCTGTAAAAAGTTTTCTTTAGGGGCTACCTGGTGGTAATCTTACAGTCTCCGTTGCTCTCCTTCATTTACCACTCTGTGGCTTTCCGTCCGCCAGCATCCGCCTTATGTTACATCAATATAGTTCTATCACATACAATGACTGCAGAGGAGGAGACAAGGAGCCTGGAAAGGTCGCAAGCAAGTATGGCACAGTATTAGTTATCTGCTGACCCGACTCTTCAGGGCCTGGTGTTGCGCAGTTGCTCTCCTCCAGTTGGCAGCCTCTGATTTGGGGCTTTTCTTGGCTATGTGCCACCCTGTGGTAGCCGTTATCCCGGCTATGGGAAGCCTGCCCCTTCACCTGGACATCTTCCCACCTTCTGCTACCCGCGAAGGCCGCTGCTGCTGTAGCTCATGTCCTTGTTGTAGTTGTTTACCTCTCTCTCCTCCTGGTGTCTTTACTGGTGTGGTCGTTCGCTCGTTAGGCCTCCAGCTTATAACCGCGCTGAATCTACTATATTGGACCAAGCGATTTAAGGCACACTATGCTCCTGCGGCGCAGGCAGACATTTATGTGCTAGCTATCTGCTGGTATTCTTTTTATTGGTGTATCTTATCCCCCTTTGCGCCGCCTGCACTCACAACAAAGTCGAGCCCGCTCCAGTTATTCAGCTCCTCAGGCACACCCATGCAGTGCCACCGGAGCCCGCCCAAGTATGCAAGCTCCTCGTGCCCCCTTGGGGTTTTATGACTGCGGCACCACATTTCACAGCTCCTCCACGCCCATGTGTGTTCCTGGGCCTCGTGGTCGGCAATCCAAAGCCAGTCACAGCCAGGCCTGCAAATAAGTTATTGTGCGCTCGTCTCCCACCCAGGAGCCACAGCCCCTTGGGATTGGAGGGCCCGTCAGTGCCAGTTGCTCCCACTGCCGGCTGGTGCCTGTCTCTCTCTATGCTGCCTTGTCGTCTCAGGAGGAAACCGGCGGCCTTACTTCATGTGTGGTAGCGGTAGTGATCCGCCTGCCGCTACTGTAATTTTGGCCACCATCTTCTGTTCTCTTTCTTGACCACGCACCTCAGGTTTTCTTGTAGTCTTTCAGTGCATTTACTAATTCGAAATGCTGATGACGGAGCCCGCAGTGTCGGGGCTCGTATTGACAAAATAGTCTGGTTCATGAATGGATTTGTGACGGATTTATCAGAATTACGGCCTAGGGCTCTGGCAGCCGCACTAATGCACAACCGTTTCCATCGGCGGCTGGACACGCCCTCCTTTTTTCAAATTCTTTGTTCGGAGCCTTTTTTCTGAAGCTGAGAAAGCGCTCCACTACTTCAATGAGTATTGGATTCTCTTTGATATCATCCGCAGAGCAGTCACTGGCTACTAAACATGCTTTCTGTAAGTATTGTGCTTAAGAAAGGAGGACAAAAGCATACAGTTTTGTTAAGGTCTTTAATAAATAAGATTGGCTAGGTATCTGTGTAATAGCTGCTTCCCTCTCTGTGGAGTGTTTTTTGTTTTGTTTTTAAATCGTGTTCGAGAAAAAGCTATGAAATAAAGTGTACTGTTTGAGACTGCCCTTGACAGTCCGATTCTGGGCCATCTGAAGTTTATCCTCCAAGGAGCAACTCCAGCTGTGCTACTGGTCAGTGTGCCATGGTTAAGGGCTTTGCGTACCAGCTCCCTAATTTCCCTGTTCTCCCTGTTGTAGTTTTAGAGTCCCAAGGATCACAACATCGGCTACTTATGTCTTGTGTACATTTGTTTCTTTGTTTTTATTGCCATGTGATGTACCTTTCAGACAATTTGTGGGGCCTTTTGCAATCAGATGTGGCGACTTTAGCCTACATGGCTTTCCTTACTATTCTGATTATTCCTAATAATTTACCTTGTAAAATGCACCCCTATTAGACCTGCTCCTAAATGCATGATTGGAATTTATGCAATATATTTCCTATAGCATGTTCTATGCACATCTGTTTGTATAGTTGTAGTCTAATGTATGCTTCTCCCTCTCTTTTGGATGCTTACCTAGGGTACATTTTATTCCGTCTTAAATAATGGGCTAAAAAATGCAAACTGTTAATGGATGTGCACTCCTCAACCGTGACTTGTGGTCTGCTTATTTTTTGGGTTAAATTCTGTGTGGGGTAGGATACTCTTTAGTAAGCAGATTGTGTTATGGATGTTGTGGACAGTTTGAAGAGTGTACTTTTGGGCCTGTGTGTGCTAACAACAATTTTTTTGTCTAGGGTCACACAGTTTGTAATGTGGTTTAAGTGTTCCGAACATCCACAGTTAACCACGATTCTGAGCAGTCACCCATCGCTTTCGGAGCTTAACATTCAGAAGTGGTTCCCCCATTCACTTGGTTGAAGCCTTCTCCAAATAAACCAATATATAACACATCTTTTTATTTATAAATATCTCCCTAGTTTTTGCTAGAGTTTCTATTCAAATTTATGGCACTGGCTCATTTTTGTGGAATACAATTTTATTTAAATATTGAACAATAAACTATAATATAATTTACTTTAACCCTTTCGCTGCGGCGGCTATTCCGCCGCAGTGCTAAGGGGGGGGGCGCTCACACGCTGATGACGGAACCGCTCCTTCACGCCCCTCGGTGAGCTGTGCTTGTGACGGAACGGTTCTGTCTCTGGCCCCGCCCGCTCAATAGAACGCGCCGCGCGAGTGGGCCGTGATGGAACCGTTCAGTCACCAGCACAGCCCACCCAAGGGGTGTGACAGAACGGTTCCGTCACCAGCGTGGGAGGGGTTAAAGAAATCTATCCAAAATATTTATCTTTAATTCAACCATATATGTTACAGTAATTAAAAAGAAGGTATTATTGCGCCATAAATCTTTTTTTTTTATGTGTGCAGATTAAACATAATACATCACTTCACTTGCATCTTGTCAAACCCAATTTAGGGGTCTTGGGGCGACTGGGCCTTAACAGTGGGGGTTGAGTCCGTTTTCCACTGATGTCCTGGCCTCCTATAGATACTTGGCACCAAGAACATCCCTGTAGCACTTGACTCTCAGGATAGCAAGGTGAGCGGTTCAAGACTTATTCAGGCAGGTGGTGTGGCATTAGGGTCTGAACTCAATTATGATTATATTATAATTAACTCTAAGGATTGTAAAGTTAATGCTGTGTGTAAATATAATAGGACAAGGTACTATAGTACCCAACTACTCAGTATTGCACAAAAATATGGTCCGTTACAAATTATCTAGTAAATTTTATTCTACAAGCTATGGAATCCAAAATTACTAGGCAGAGAATGCTGGGCAAGTGCGGGCTCATAGTGTGAGGCATGAGCACCTTTCTGTTTCTGGGACCTGTAGGATAATTTTTAGTGTTTTCATCCTGATTCAGTGGTTATTGATAATGTCTGCAGTTTCATTCTGGCTTGAGGGAGGTAAAGTGCCCTCGTTTACTCAGTTCGGAGCAGCTGGGCTTTGATAGCAATGTCTCTCCTAAGTCTGCATCCTCACTTTTCCTCTACCATGAGCAGCTGTTTGTGAGAGGGAGGTGTCTATGTTATGCAGAGGAGCTGTTGCAGTTTGCCTGCCCAAACAAAGGTGCAGAGCCCTTCCACAGATCTTGAAGCAAGTTCACATAGGTTTGTAGACGGACTGAAAGTTGCTTTCAATTTCTGTGTTTCAGGATCCCTAGAACATGATAACATGGGGGGTCCAAGGTCACAGGGCGCACAAACCAGCTCCAGCACAGTCAGCTTGCAGTGACAACCATGAGCAGCAGTTGTCTTATCATTTTTAGGCTCACACACTTCTTGAGAACAGTTCAGTTTTCGACCTCAGGAGAGCACCTTAAAATCGGAGACCTTCTTTTGGGACAGCTTGAACTTTGTCCCTCTGTTGGGCCTTACCATCCACCATTAAGGTTACTCTGAGCCTGGGGGAGGGTAGAGCAGAAAAATATTTTGAAGCATGATGAGAATAACTAGGGACACCCACCACAGCGGCAGGGAGCTCTTTACAGCTTCAATGAACACCTGCTCCGTTCTTGGTGCAAGTTGGTGGTTTCAGTCTCCCCTGCGGGAAGCTCACAACAAGAGAAGAAAGAGTCAAGAAACCTTCTCAACTGACACCTATAAGCCTGTTGGAAACTGCATCTCTGGGTGAATGAAAGGGGGCAGAATCTGACAATGGCTGACCCAGCACTCGAGAGGAGCTCTTTGTGTCCTGACTCCCCACACCCTCATCTACTCTAATGTGAGTGCCCCAGGAATGAGTAACAAGACAGACACAGCAAAAGGTCACTTTTATACATCTGAAGAGAGCCCTGTCTGCATCCTCTCCAAACTGTCTGCTACACAATAGCCTCAGGAATTTCAGTAAGATATACCACTGATCTGGCAGGTTATATCCAACCTCCAACTTGTACAGCATGCTTACAGTGGCAATGCAAGGTGGATTCCACTGACTGACAGTCCTATCACATACACTGTGGCCCTTACTACCATTTAATTGTATCATAAACATGCTGTATCAAGTCACACTAGAGAAAAAGTGGTTCTGTCGGGTAGCACAACTGATTTGCAAAAGGTATTAAATACATTAAAGAGAATATGAAATGGTTGTCTATGTCATAACACACATACGGCGAAAGAACAAATGACTACGGTGTACAATTAGTGAGGGGTAGTGATACGTGACACAGTGCTGTCCAAAGGTGAAATAAATGAGATATATATATAACACAGGGAGATATTTATCTTACAAGTCCAAGACTGAATGCATAAATCCCAGCAGTAGTTATGATTTCCTGTTCAAGTCAGGGAAATTGCGTGGACTAATTGAGACAGTAACGTTGACGTTTCGACCCGTAGTCATTTGTTCTTTCGCCGTATGTGTGTTATGTCATAGACAGCCATTTTATTTATTTACATATGTATGAACACAAAGTAAAGAAATACATTTTTTGTATAAACAAGCTGTTCTTTTTGGTGTGTTACTTGGATATATGATTAGGACATATTCTCTTTAATGTATTTAATACCTTGTGCAAATCAGTTGAACTACCTGTCAGAACCACTTTTTCTCTAGTGTACTTACCCAGGTTCTGAGGGCCACAGGGTTACCCCATTTTCGTTAATGGTATCAAGGCACACAGCATAAATCAAGAGACCCGTGCTTAGGCAGAACTTGAGGCATCATTATTGCAATTGGTGTCAGAGTTCTGATTTGCACCATGCCTTGCAAACTTGGTATTTCAGTGTTAATTCATTTTTGCACCATGCCTTGCAAACGTCTGAGTTTTTCTGTGTTAATTCATTTAAAAATATGTTAAGGTGTTATACTCAAAGCTAACCGTAGCTTCACCTTAACCGTTAAAAAAAAAGTTTTTTTCATGTACCACATACAATATGTTCCTGCAGTAAACACCCAATGTACACTGCCTTTGCCACAGTACAGCGGGCTTTTCCACAGGGTCTCATGTTTGACCAAGTCCTGCACCTGACTCTTAGCAGGGGTTGGTCACCGGGCTTGGCCAGCAGTCAGGCCCTACCCCAGCCCACCATGGGCAGCCAAAACCAAAGCCTTGTGCATCAAGTGTTGGCCAAAGGGCCTGCACCCAACCCACCATGGGTGACCAACTTCGCTGGGTATGGTATTTGGCTGTGCACAACAAGAATCAATTGCATGCCTCATTTGTGGCCAATATATCTTTTACATTTTTTTTTTTAATTTGAAGACCCTGTCTTAAGGTTTACACACCTTGGCTGTCCTACATACCCTAGTTGGACAGCGCACAGTGTTACCGGACCTGGCGCCAGTGCCACAAACCCCATGAGATATACCACAAGTGTCCAAGACACCCTGCCATGGGTTTGCGGACCACAGACCTCTGGCATTGTGCTGGGGACTTGCAAATCCAGCCCCTAGGTTCACAAACCCCTTAGCAAAATTGACGATTTCTTTATTTTGACATAAGTGGTGGTTTTCTTTGAAGGGGCCCTACCAGAGCCATCTGGGCCTGGAATGCCCGTACTGTCCATTTATAACTGCTTCATCTTTCTTTCAGTATACTGGGACGAAGTTCCCATGCCCTGTAATATTTTCAGACATCTCTGTGCTGATTGACAGCATGACTCAATGTGAGGACTACAAAAATAACTTTTTTGAAAACTGCTGAATGGATTTACACCGACCAGCCAAGCAAAGGCACATCCTTGAGTAAAGTTCTACTCTCATTGAGATTTACAGCCTGATTCATCATGCAGAATAGCACTCGCAAAGGGCCAGATTCTCAGAATCTGGCCATTTGCGATTCATCATCCCAAATGCAAAAATCGGTAATAGCGATTTCGCTATTTTGCGAGGAATTACATTTAAGGAATCTCTATTTGAGATTCCTTAAATGCAATTCATCATCCATTTTTAAATAGCGAATTCGCAATTTCGGCCCGCTATTTACCGCAAGGTCAAACCTCGTGGTAAATAACGAAAACTTAGAAAAATGCTTTTAAAAGCATTCTTCTAAGTTGCATGTTGCACACACACATGTCCTTTGGACATGTGTGTGCGCAACACCTGTTTGAATTTGCATTTAAGGGGTGCTACAGAGTGTCCTTTGGACACCCCTGGCACCCTTTAAATCGCTATCTTATTTGCGATTAGCAAATTGCTAATCGCAAATAAGGAATACTCCCCATTCATTCCTATGGGCCTTTTGGCCCATAGGAATGAATGGGGAGTTATTCCTTATTTGCGATTAGCAATTTCATCAACGACCCATTTTGCGAGTCTATAATAGCGATTCATAAGGAATCGCTATTACAGGCTAGCAAAACGGGATTCATGTAGGAATCGCAAAAAAAAATGCGATTCCTTATTTGCGATTAGCAAATTGCTAATCGCAAATAAGGAATAACTCCCCATTCATTCCTATGGGCCAAAAGGCCCATAGGAATGAATGGGGAGTATTCCTTATTTGCGATTAGCAATTTGCTAATCGCAAATAAGATAGCGATTTAAAGGGTGCCAGGGGTGTCCAAAGGACACCCTGTAGCACCCCTTAAATGCAAATTCAAACAGGTGTTGCGCACACACATGTCCAAAGGACATGTGTGTGTGCAACATGCAACTTAGAAAAATGCTTTTAAAAGCATTTTTCTAAGTTTTCGCTATTTACCACCAGGTTTGACCTCGCGGTAAATAGCGGGCCGAAATTGCGAATTCGCTATTTAAAAATGGATGATGAATTGCATTTAAGGAATCTCAAATAGAGATTCCTTAAATGTAATTCCTTGCAAAATAGCGAAATCGCTATTACCGATTTTTGCATTTGGGATGATGAATCCCAAATGCAAAAATCGCATTTGCAAAGGGCCAGATTCTGAGAATCTGGCCCTTTGCGAGTGCTATTCTGCATGATGAATCAGGCTGATGTAGGAATCGCATTTTTTTTTTGCGATTCCTACATGAATCCCGTTTTGCGAGCCTGTAATAGCGATTCCTTATGAATCGCTATTATAGACTCGCAAAACGGGTCGTTGATGAATCAGGCTGTTTGATTCATACCGTTCAGCAGTTTTTTTGTGCCTGAGAGCAAAGAGTGCCATGGGAATTAAAATGGTATATTTCATTTTTTTATTCCCTTTTTATTTTCCCTCCAGCTAATGGAGATGCATGAACTTTGCCATGCCAACTTCAAATAGAATGAACTTTTTTTGGGAAAGTTTAGTGCAAATGCTTTAAGCATCGCTAATGTTTTTAAAGAAAACAAAAAGCCTTTTCAGTAAAAGCTGATGTAACCATAGAGAGGCACTATCGCCTCCTCTGTAATTCATTTAATTTTTTTTTTTTATTAGCAATATTTCTATAGCGCAGACATAGTCACAAGAGCAGCAGAGCGCTTTGCGTACAACTAAGAGCTGATCCATATAGCTTAAATTGCTGCGAGAGAT
The DNA here is from genome assembly GCF_964263255.1 of Lissotriton vulgaris. Classification (NCBI taxonomy): domain Eukaryota; kingdom Metazoa; phylum Chordata; class Amphibia; order Caudata; family Salamandridae; genus Lissotriton; species Lissotriton vulgaris. The sequence goes on along the minus strand of NC_141696.1, from coordinate 812,324,725 downwards.
GGAAAAGAGTACACCGAGATGTAGCGAGTCCAGGCATACATGTACTTAAAAAGACTCCAGATGTACTTACCTTTAATGTAACTGTCCCTTGAAAAGATGTAGAGTTAGGGCACCAAGGGACACATGCATTCTCACAAGAGAAGTTGGAGTTGAGTTTTAGGTTAATTCATTTAAAGGAACAGGAAAATGGCCAGTTCTATGCATCTTTCTTTTGAAGTTAATTGATATGCAGGACTTTGCCGTTACACGTTTTGTTTCATGTTATGAGAAACCATCTTAACTCTTCTTTTCCAATTAGTTAAGCCAATATGTTTTTAGATGGGTATGAGTGTGAATCTTTGTTGCTTTTCTGCTCGTAGTGAAGGAAGTGGGTATTTCCAGCAATCCACACATGTAGGTGTTCCCTACTGAAATCAGAAGGACCGTTCAAGCTGTATATTTTCATTTTTTTTAAATCATTCCCTTCACAACCGTGTGTACCCTGATTATTGACAATACACTATCTAGGACATACAATATTGAGGACAAAATACAGAAAATAAAATGTCTGAACTTAAGTACGTCTAGGTTTTCTATTCATAACTCCGCATCTATGTACTCGGATATATATATCTTCAAGGTATGTAGATGTGGAGTTAGGAATAGTAAATCTGTACTTCCTTATGTGCATATACCTTTCAGAATTTTGCCCTTCAATATTATGTCATCTATATTCTTGTGCTGCAATATCCTGGGGGTAATATTCCATAGTTCAACCCTTCACAACAAAATGGCAGTTCAATTGAACTTGCACTAATAGTGTTTTTTCCATTTCTCTGAATTCCTTAACATTAGATACTCTGTAACCTACATAGACTAATCTCACACTACTGCATGTTCAGGAATACATAAAATAGTATTTAACAATGTAATATTCGAATAAACCATTCCAGATTTGTGTGGACCACAATGATTCTATATTGCTGTCTGTAAGAGGAGAATATTCTAAAATCTGTTGATGCAAAGTCTTTAAAAATTGGTTTTGTGTAGACATACAGGGATACATTCCGTTGAAAACGTGTCTAGTTGAACATGTTTAATTATTTCTCCTAGTTAAGAAATATACAGTCCTAAAGGGCACTGTTGGTTTTCTCTTGCCCAAGTGAATGATGCCCATCTTCTGCATTTATATGTAGAGCTCTGGTGTTCTGTAACCTTCATTTTTGCAGTTATATTATTTTAACTCTTACTTTGTTTTTAGTGCCACAAGTCCCCGAATTTCCCCATGAGTCTTGAGAGCCCATCTAGGTCTTCCCACTAACGATTCAGATGTTTATAAGCTTGTAGAATTTAGAAAATACATCTTTTTAACAAATCCTTTTCTTATGCCCATGTTTACGATCGCATACAATCAAACAATTCCTGAGTATTTTTAGGAGCACAAATCTTCATAATTAGACCAGCGGAGCAAGATTGACACAGGTGGATTCTGCTCTGGGTAAATTAGTCTTATTACCTCCATGTAAACAGCGTCCCTGTTGTAGTATTTTGGTTTCATCAGTGTCAATTTTTTTTTCATGTTTTCCTGTGTATCATAATAGTGTGATAAGTCAAGTTAGCTGGATTGTGGTGTTGTACACTGCAGGGGTGGCCGGTGCAATTTGAAAATGGTGGGGCATAAAATCCAGATTTTCCACAGTTCGGTGGGTAGAAAATCATAATTTTATTAAAGACACAGTGGCTGATATTATGCATATTTCTTCTATTGTCAGCTCACAGCAGCACCAGCAAACAATGCAAAGAATTTATAACTATAGTTTAACATTCCAAAGTTAATAAAATCCTGTGAGAGGCGGCCATATTCCTTCTTGAAGTTGTGAACAAGTCCAAAAGTTCAATCCATGTCAAAGTGTAAAACAGTAATAAACTTCAAATAAACCAAAGTAGTCTCCAATGTAGATCCCTTCTTGTTGTCGGCACCTGAAAAAGTCAAAAACAATATTAAAGGGTTGGAAAATGACAGGGAGGGATAATATCAGCCTCCGTGTCTTTAATAAAATTATGATTTTCTACCCACCGAACTGTGGAAAATCTGAATTTTATGGCAAGGCACGGAGGCTAATATTATGCATGTTTAAAGCCTTGCCATAATATTTAATACCTGACAGTCCACAGGTTTAAAATAACATTTCTTAAACACAGATTCAGAAGACCAATCGGCCGCAGATAGAATGGTAGATAAACCACCTCCCAAAAAGAAGGATTTAGAACCCATAGCCCCTCTAGCAGAATGAGCACCAAACTTAGATAAATCAATCCCAGCTATAGACATAACCTCCTTGACCCAATGAGCTAAGGTAGGAAGGGAGACTGCCTTATGAGGGTGTCTGAATGAAATAATTTGCTGAGTTTCAGAGGCATTCTTTAGACATACAGTCCTCCTTTCATACTCACGTATGCATCTCATCACACATAATTTTCTAAAATCATCAAAATTAGGATAGAAAATTGTCCTAGACATAGTTTTGGTTCTCTTCGAAATGTTGAAACAAACACCCTCACCCTACGTCCTGTAATCTCCAAAGTCTTCACATCAGAAACTCTCCGGAAGTAAATCAAGCATAACAACATAACTAGTTTGAGAGACAAATCCTTCAGACCTAAAAACTCATTTTCATTCCAAGTCAACAGTTCTTTCAAAACAATATCCACATCCCAAAGTGAAGAGTACTTAGCTCCAGGAGGAGCCTTACACTCCTCAGAAGCCTTCTTACCACGTCGTGCTGCCTGACAGGAACGCTATCCACTAAATCATGGCCTGAAGAAATAGCTGATCTAGCAATATTAACGGTACTATAAGATTTACCACCATGGAAAACTTCAGAAAGGTAGTTAGCTACCTCAACTAGGGGAGCTGATACAGGATCCAGACTCCTCAAAGTACACCAACAAATCCACTTTCTCCAGGCCAGCCTGTAGGCCTTTGAGGTCCCTGGTGCACACAAGTCCTTAATGAGTTTTTAAGCTTGAGTAGATAAGCCTGACATTTGCCAGGTTCTCCCGAAATCAACCAAGCCATTAGAGTTAAATGACCCTGAAGGACCATGTCGTGAAAATCTCCTGAGGCATTGGTTAGTAAGTCCGGGACATCCGGTAGAAGTACTGGGTCGGCTATAAACATCTCCATAACATCCGGCTACCAGACTTGAGATGTCCAGAAAGTGGTAATTAGAACTATTTCTGTCTTGTCCCTCTTGACCTTCAACAGGACTCTCTGAATTAGAGCAAAGGGGAGAAACGCGTAACAAGGAGACTCGTCCCAAGGTTGCATTAATTCATCCACTGCTTCTGCAGCTGGGTCTGGTCTCCAACCAAAAAACCTGGGAAGCTGTGCATTTACACTGTTGGTAAAGAGATCCAGCACGAAAGGACCCCATTTCTTGTTCAAAGAAAGGAACATTTTTCTGTTCAGTTTCCAATCGCTGAAATCTTTCAGCTGACGGGAGTTCCAATCCGCGATAGTTGTTCGCCCCCGGTAAATACTGAGCCAGAAGCAACATATTCCTTCTCAGACAGAAATGCCCAAATTCTCTCGCGAGGTCCGCTAGGGCCTTCAAACGGGGACCCCCTAGTTTGTTCACATATATGACTGCCGAGATGTTGTCCTATTTCAGGAGCACACAACATTTGACTTGGTCCATTACGAAACTCTTCACCGCAAATGAACCTGCCAACAACTCTAGGTAGTTGATATGCATTTCCCTCTCTTGAGTTGTCCATGTCCCTCCAGTGCTTAAGGAGCAGCACCTGGCCCCAACCCTGAAGCCTAGCGTCTGATTCTATAATCCTATCTGGAGTCTGGCCAAATATCACTCGCCCATTCCAGGTCTCAAGATTTTCCAACCACCAAGCTAGTTCTTCCTGGGCCTCTGAGCCTAATTGCACCCTGTGGCAATAGCTCACCCTTTTGTTCAGATACAAGGTTCTCAACCTCTGCATTGTGCGGTAAGGAGAGGAGCATGGAAAACCAACTGAATGGAAGCCGTAAGGAGCCCTATAACTCTTGCTACCTGTCTCAACACGACCCAGTCTCTTGTTAGTAATTTGCGCACCTCCCTGCGAATCTTCCTGACCTTCTCCATCGGTAACTTCAAGACACAATCCAAGGTCGAGATCTGAAAACCCAGAAAAAAGGTCTCTTGGCTGGGAACCAGACAAGATTTCTTCCTGTTCACTATGAAGCCCAAGTCTTCTATAACCTTGACTGCTAATGTGGTATGTTCTTGAGCCTGAGTTTCGAATTCTGACATTATGAGAACGTCGTCCAGAAAAATGATCAGCCTTATCCCTCTTGAGCGTAACCAGGCTTCAATTGGAAGCATTACTTTTGTAAAGCACCAAGGAGCAGATGTCAGGCCGAAGGGAAGGTTCTTGAACCTCCACATGGTGCCTTTCCATAGGAACTTCAAAAGATCCCTCTGATGCAGACAAACGAGGGATAGTCAAATAAGCATCTTTCAGGTCCAGGCTAGTCAGTCAATCTCCTTCCCTTAAAATGTCTCTCAGCATGTGAATACCTTCCATTTTTAAATGGTTGTACTCCACCCATTCATTCACATCTTTCAGATTTATCACCGGCCTCATTGTCTTGTCCTTCTTTTCCACTAAGAAAAGGTTTCTTACAAAACCAGTGCAAGAATTTTCTGCCTTTTGTATGGCGCCTTTCTTTTCTAACTTTTCCACTTCTTGAGATACCAAGACCTCTTGATCCTTTACAAACCGTATTAGAGGAGGTCTCCTTAAGTGTATTGGGTTTGCAACCAAATCTGTTACATAACCAGAGACTGTCTGCAAGACCCAAGGGTCTGACGTGATTTCCTTCCACCTGTCTAGAAACAAAGCAAATCTGCCACCCACCTTTTGGAAGGGTAAATAATGGGTCTCTTAGCAAACATACCTTGGAATCTTCCTCGGGGGCGTGGCCAAGCAGGCTGCAATGGTGGACGTGCATTGCTGAGGCTCCTTGGCGGACGGACGATCCCTCCGCTTCACAGCGTCAGTCCCAGCCACAAATACAATATTCTGTAATCGGAATCCACCGGGTATCCAATGGTGTCGTGCCTCTACTGAAACCGAGCGGGTTCCAGGGTGAAATGGAGCCGTCATGACACCTGAGGTGCGGTGACAAGATGGCGGCCGCCCGCGCCTCTATCTAACACCCAGGGGCGAGACAGACCGAGAGGAAGGCGCGACCCACGGCTCCACTCGCGAGCCAGGGGCTACTACGCTGCGAAAGACTGAAACGGCTTCCACACCCGACGGCAGCACTTGGAGGGTGAGAAACCGCCATAAACTCCTGAATGACGAGCGGTCTCCTGGAATCCCCCGCCACACCGACAGCAAAGGGGCGGAGACGGACAGGCGTACCAGACCACACACGGCCTGTCTGAGTCGGGAGGGGGAGCCGCGCTGGGAGGTAGCTGTGCGGCGCCACCGCTCCGACCTCTTCTTCTGTGCCTCGGAACACCGGAGCGCCATCAGGGCCGGGGCTGCCTGACTACAACATGGCGCCCGGCGCAGGTGAAGGCTGAGCCCCCCTGGGACGAGGGAGCAAGGCCGGCGGAAGTGGACATCCGGACAACGGTGAATGGCGGTGGGACTCTTCCGCCCCCCCCCCCCCCGGGACTATTGCCTGACCCTAAGATGGCGGCTTAACGAGCTGTTTGGCACCCAGACCGGAGCTTCACCAACCGGCCAGCAAACCCGCCACCAGCTCCCCGTGCCTTGGGGTAGTCTCACCGGTTTGGACCCTACGGGCCTACTTGCTGGCAGAGTCATTGAACAGGGAGGAGGGAGAGAGGTATAGCACCCAAGTCAGCACTACCCCACAGAGTGACGCTCGTGGTACACACCGCAGAGCGCAAACGAGGGGTGGCAGCCCCCCGGGATCTTACAGCAGGAGCACGAGCCTCGCCCGGCGGCAAAAGCAGGGGACGTGCTTGTCCAGAACGCTCACTGGAGGCGCGAGAAACCTTATGCAGCAACCGCCTGGACTCAGAACAGACACACGATGGGGAAAACCAGAAGCACTCAGTCCACCATGGTGCCAGAGACATCACCAGAAAATATGCTGCACCCCAAGACGGGAACTCAGTCTGCCACAGCCCCGCCGGACCAGTCTATATCGGACAAGCTAGACCGCGACCTGGCCGCAATTGAACAATCTAGAGTATCTATGGAAGAAAGGCTGGGCACTCTCGCGATGGACATCAGCCTTGTCAAGGACGACCACCAGAAGCTGGCGGACAAGGTTGGCGAAGGAGGTAAGATCATAGCGGACCTACAACCGATGGTAAAAGAACATCAAAAGTCGATCAGTGATGTCCTGATCCATCAAGCGTGCCCACCGAGTTCCAGCGTGCCGGCCCCAACCAGGAGCGCCACCTCGCCCGATGCTAGCTAAATTCCTGCATTTCAAAGACTGGGACGCAGTGCGCAGAGCCGCGAGACGATCTAGCCCACTCTGGGTTGAAGACAAACAGGTGATGGTCTTTCCAGACTATGCCCGGGCGGTGCAGCAACAGAGTTCGCACTTTTTGGAGGTTAAACGGCGACTCAGGGCAAATGACATTCAATACTCCCTGCTATTCCCTGCCAGACTTTGAATTATTTCCAAGGACTCTACATTATTTTTCACGTGTGCGGAGGAGGCAAGGGATGGGGCAGACCTGCACTGTCCGCGCTTACCAAGGCCTGGACCTGAACGTGAGCAGAGACGCCGGGCGCCCCTCCCAAAGAAGCGCAGCCACTACAGACGGCGTAACAACGGAACCACCAGTGCGCGAAGCCCCACGAACGGCTCTCCGGATTTGGAACACATAATGCAAGAACGCCGGGAAGTCCTACGAACAGTCTTGTCGCTACAGGCCTCGCCACGCTCAGACGACACAGATGGGGCCCCCGACTATTCTCCTCCGCGGGGAGGAAGACAGCGACGAAACATCGTCCAAAGGTGACTCGGTCACCCTGCCACGAGTCACACCCCAGACTGCAGATCTCATAAGCTAAGGAACGCGCAGCGTCAAGACAGGGGGTATGCCTTAACAGTAGAGCTCCCTATCTCTAGCAATGCATATACGCAGGCCCCCCCCCCTTTGTCAAAGGTAGACTGAGATTCCCTCCTACACATTTATAGTTCACCTAGGGCACATCTACCGCACTACCCCACACCTCTAAAGGACCAAATGACGCACACTTATCCTGCCTAGACTAGTCCGAGGACCTTCCTCGCATGCACGAACCACCACCCCATTGTTGCTAATTGTTAGTTGACGCTCTACTTTCCCAGAGGGCTAGTTTGGACGTACCACTCTTGGCGATAGGTCCTCTGTATTGGGACAGTTTCCCGACCCTAGTTCTTAGTTCACCTACCCCGAACCCCATGACCTCTCGTTATCCCCCACACGTAGGGCAGGGGCGTGAACCACCACCTTGCACAGCTTTGTGCGACGCACTCATCAGCCCGGGTTGGGAGGCCCCATTCAAGCGGAGACCATGCGCTATCTTGCCACAACATTGCACCTGTCACGGCAAACACGGATGTAAAGTTTTTGACCCTAAATGTGCGAGGGATGCACACAGACAGAAAACGCTATGCGATCTACGCGTACATTAAACGGCAACAGGCACAGATTATATTCCTCCAGGAGACGCAACTCATGGGGGAGGAACTGGGTAGACCAGGGGAAATGACGTGGCATCTTTTGCGGCACCACTTACTCCGCCTTCGCAAGAGGCGCGCTAATATGGATTCTGCCCGGAGTTCCCTTCCGCGAACTTAGCAGACCAGTGGACCCCGAGGGCCGCTACGCCCTGCTGGAGGGGTTGTTAGACGGGCAGCCCATCCTTATAGGCAGCATTTACGCCCCGAATATAGATCAAACAGCATTCTGGGGAACACTGACGAGCACCTTAGCGGGATTCACACAGTCCCCGTGGCTATTGGGAGGGGATTACAATTGCTCCTTAGACCTGGCATTGGCTATATCCCACCCCCCCACCAAACACGCCCCAGCCCACGTGCACACAGCTGCATTCCGAGCCTGGGTGAGCCACTGGTCCCTCACAGACGCTTGGTGACATGTCCACCCAACCTCCAAAATATACTCCTTCCACTTGATACCACACAACTTACGAATCCGCCAAGACCGCATTTTATGTACACGGTCTCTCTTACCGCGCATCGGACACTCAGATTACTTGGGCAGAGTGGTGTCGGACCACTACGCGCATATAGTTTCTCTTGCATGGTGCCCACCCTTACCACCGATCCCTACATGCCGTCTCCCTAAAGACTGCCTTCTAGACCCGGTGTTCAAAAATGAGCAAACGACACCATCCAACACTACTTTGCGGAAAACGGGGGCACTGCAGCGACTAGGTCCCTAGAATGGGATGCTTTTAAAGTAGTCTTAAGGGGGGCCTGCATCCGGCAAATTACAGGAGTGAAACAGACCTTGGAGAGGGCGGTACACACTGCAGAACAACTAGTAGCGCAGCTATCTAAGGCGGCCGATCAGCCGGAGGTCCCCCCACACAACTAGCGGAGGCCAAAACTAAGTATGAGGAGGCTTGGGCCGATTTACGGCGCTATAACTTCCGCACCTACACTACTAGAGCCCACAATTAAGGGGACCCTGCTAGCATGGCTCATCCGCCAGGACACTCACGCACAACCGGTCACAGGCATACGCAGCGTCACCGGGGAGATTGTCTACGTGCAAGCAGACATTTTAGCGGCCTTTCATGATTATTATGGCATGCTGTACTGAGAACCAACCCCAGACAGAGAGGACCACATCCAACAAATACTACACACGGACACTATAGACCAACTCACGGATGAGGACCGCATATCGCTCGATGTCCCGGTAACAGTGGCGGAGATCAAACTCGACATTCGCCGTCTGGCTACAAACAAGGCACCGGGCCATGACGGTTTCCCAGTAGAGCTTTACGCCACATTCTCCAAGCAGCTAGCCCCCCAACTTGACACAGTCTTCCGAGAGGCGTTAGAAGTGGGCCTCCTCCCCCAGTCGATGCGAGCATCCACACTAGTGACATTCCCCAAACCCGATTGGGACCCTCTGCTCCGCACTTCCTACCGGCCAATCACCCTGCTGACCACAGACTGCAAAATCCTAGGGTGAATACTAGCAGATAGACTCGCGGAAATCCTTCCCTGGCTGATCCACCCGGATCAGAGCGGATTCGTCCCCGGGAGAAATACCTCCCATAATCTGTGCCGTCTGTTCCAGGTCCAGGACGGGGTACGGGATAGGTTTCCATGGGCAGCGTGCCTGGTGCTGGACCTCGAGAAGGCGTTTGACACCCTGGCGGGGCAATATCTCTTCAGGGTGCTACAGAGGGTGGGCGTGGGACCCCACTTTATAGCCTATACTCGGCTACTGTATACTGATATCACTACCAGGGTATGAATGGGCCGCTCAGTTTCCTCTCCCATACAGATTGAGCGCGGGACCCGCCAGGGATGCCCCCTGTCCCCCGTCATTTTTGCCATCGCTATGGAACCGTTAGCGGCACGGCTGCGAGAAGTGGGCCAACACGGGTATCCCATTGGGGGAGCGCATGCATTGCGTCTCCCTTTACGTGGACGACCTTCTCATTTATGTCAGAGACTTCGCTGCGGACCTTACCACTATCTGGAACTCGCTCTCAGACTTTGAGAGGGCGGCGGTATTACGAGTGAACTGGAAGAAATCCTCTCTCTACCCCCTGCACCCAAACACCCCACTCACGGAAATTAGTCTGGGAGAGGCCTCACTGGCATGGACGGGGGACCCCCGCGCTATCTGTGAATCAGACTTTACCATGAACCCCGGGCCATCTAGGAGGGCAATCATTACCGAGCCCTCCGGGGCCTTAAGGGCCAGAACAGCTTCTGGAGGTCTCTGCCCCTGGCTCCCATCGGGAGAGTAGCCTTGTCAAAAATGATTATGGTGCCCAGGCTCCTTTACTACTTTGCAAACATCCCGGTAGTCCCGCCGCAACCCTTCTTTCAAGAGTTGAATTCATTACTAATCTCTCTGGTCTGGGGGCGGGGCCGTAGCAGAGTCGGCCAGTCGACCCTGCAGCTGCCTCGCGATAAGGGAGGGCTGGGGAACCCGTCATTTGAAGCCTATTTTTTGGCGGAGCAGCTACAGTGGCTTTCACGTTGGACCACGCAGCGTAACTTGGAACAAACTGAGACCCAAGACGGACAGCTAACGGTCCCAGAGCTGACCCGAATTCTACTCCTGGGCACAAGGCCTAACCCGACTCATCCGCAGCGGGTTAAGGTGGCCAGGTCCTGTATAATGTGGCTTCACCGCATGTCCAAGGGGACGCCGGTATATTCCCCACTGCTGGCCCCGGCGGGACTCCCAAAAGGTTATGAGTTCTATACCGCAAGAGAACTTCAGGTCTGGACTGATCTCCAGCTCACTGAAATGGAGGCCCTGTTTACCGATGGTCAACTGGCCTCGTTCGCGGGACTGACTGGAGAGAGAGGGCTACCGGCCGGCCAATTCCTACTGCATCGACAGCTGGTGGCGGACTGTAGGCGAACATGGGATCTCCAGGGCAGGGAACCAGCGACCCACCCAGTACTGCACACAATACTTCATATGGGGTGGGCAGACACCATGTCACGTGGATATACAAATCTATCATAGAACTCACACAGGCATCACTATCGAGCTTGCGGCTGCGCTGGGAGGAGGATATAGGACGTAACCTTCATGACAGAGAATGGCTGAAGGCCCTAGAACATCCCAAAAAAGTGTCCCGCAACCAACGGTTCAAGAATGTTCAATTCAACATATTACACTGCGCCTACCTCACACTGGCACGACTGAAACGCTTCTACCAGACATCCCATTTCGAATGACCCCCGATGTAATACACCAAATGGCCCATTCATTCACATGTTCTGGACATGCCCCGGACTACAAACCCTCTGGGCGACGGTACATGCTACTATGCGAACAGTCTCCGGCCTCACAGATCTTTACACATGGGAGGCCTGCGCCTTAGGTATCTTCAAACGTAACAAACGCAAGAAGGTAGAGACCAAATTTGCTCTACTGGCTATATTATCAGCAAAATGCAGCATAGCAATGCACTGACGCGCGACCAAGGGACTCCCAATAGCAGCTTGGGGGGGGGGGGGGTGGCGGCAAAGAAATGGGCCGCAGCCGAGGAAATCTCATCCGCCTAGAGGAAGCCCGTGGCATCCGTAGTCGCCCTATCTCCTTAGAATGGGCGACACTCCTCCACACTTTTCAACGGGCACACTCGGCGGATACAGACCCAGTGCAGGGCCCGTGGGCGACACCAGCCTCGTGCGCCTCCTCCCCAGGCCGTGCGCGCCCCACCCCACCAGCACCCCCTAGGCCACCTTCTTGGATACGTGACAAAGCTCGGCATGTCTGAAATCAGTGAAATAACGCGGACCACCACCACTCTGGCTCCTCTTACGTTACAACCCCAAGCCTTCCCACCCCTGCCCCTGTATCTCCCTGGTTTTGAGGCCCTTAGTTCAGTTAGAACCTGGACAACCATTTCATGATACACGTTACAAGGGACATGGGACTAGAGACTGTTGCACAACCCAGAGAACAACGGTCCTCACGCCACTGACTGTATCTTAAATACCCCCTGACATCGCTGAAGAAAGCGGCAAGGAGGCTCTCCCTCCATCACTTACGGAGCCACTGCCTAGATGAGAGCTTCCACGGCCGGTGGTCTTGATACCAGAACCCACTGAATGTTACATATAACATATGAGAATGTTTCTGTATGACATGTCTGAAAACCTTGGAATCTTCCTCTTCTTTGGCCTCTATACCGTCCTCTTCCACCTCTCTGTCTCTGAGGGAAGAAGCCCGGGGAATAGGATCCCGATTGGAATCCTGATTTGAATCCACTTCTGGAGAAGGAGTCTCTGGAGATGCCAATACCACGGGCGGGTAATTAGCCCTGCATCCTCCCGGTGGAGCCAAAAACCCTTCTGATGTCTCTTTGGACCTTTTGGATTGAATTAAAGACCCCTGCGTATTTGGCCATCTCTTTAACAAATTGTTCCCCGAAAAGCATACCACCAGCTTTTTAGTTGTTATTCCTTTGAGGCTAGCTCGGCTAGTTTCGGTTCTATTTTCATTAGAAAACTTTTTCTCCTCTCAACACACAAGGAGGCATTGGCATTGCCTAATAAGCAAATGACCCGCTGGATCCACTGTCGCAGGTCCCCAGAATGAATGATACCATTCTGTAGGTATGCCTCCTCGCCAAGATCAAAGATTTTGGTTAAGGGACCAAATACATCCAAGAGGCGGTCTTGACACCCCTTAAGCCCCTTATCATTTTAAAGTCAACTTCGGGGGTAAGCCCAACTTTGTTAGCCAAGGAGGCCTCGGACATTCAGATCTCTTTTTGGTCCTGATTTCCTTGGGCATTTCCCTCCTTATCCAAAATTCAACATATTGAGCAACATGTTTTATGGGCTCCCATTGAGGGGAGAATGGGTGTTGGATGGAGTTTGGGTCGAACAACTGTTCCCCTAAGGGGTCTAAAACGTGATCAGAGATATCATCTGCCTCTCTCTTAAACCTTTTGCCCTTAACTTCCTCTTCTTCCTTCGAGGATTCAAAGTCATCAGAACATGAAATAAGGATGTCACCACTGCTAGAAGATTCATCGCAAACAATTACTTTGCGATCACCCTTAATGGCCTTCATAGCCTGTCCATTACTCTCTTTACAAGAGCATTTCTCTCTGCCTTTCATTATAAAGGCCCCATTACCTTGACCTTCTTTCTCTGTAGTCCGGTGTCTCCTTTTTCGACTGGCCTTAACACCACTAACGGAGGCTACTGGACCGACCGTGCCTCCTTCTACAGAAGAAAGGTGTCCTTCGCCAGTCTTATCCCTTGAAAACCTTTCCTCCATCCTGTCAATGCAGTCATCAAGCTTTCTACCAAGCTGAGAGGCCAGTGCTGAGACCGCTTTGCCAACGGACTCATTAATTCTGAGATCAAAGGAATCCCCACTAGGAGTTACCTGGTCCATTCTCAGAATCACAGGGGATAATTAAGAGTAGAACTGTAAGGAGAAACAGACTATCAATGAGTCCTGATAGTACAATTGTGGAGAAGTGTGGCTCAGGGGTTAGAGGCGGCAGACCCGGAAGCTGGGATCGGCCCTGGACCAGGGTTCAATTCCCCGCCTCGGCGGGTCTTGGGCTAAAATTCCACGGACTCGATAATTCTCGCTCCGGTGCCTTCTCGACTCACGGGTTCACACTCTGCGACTCTGGGCAATAGCTTGCTTAATCTCCACAACGGCCTCTCGTGGCGGGATGCCTGGCTTTCACCTTGTGGATACCCTGCCGGGGCTATCTCACAGGGGAATACCAGGACGGGTTCCCTAAGCAAGCGCCGGGACACCCACTGCGGGTAGCTGTGCGCTATATAAGCTCAAATACATTTACATTTACATTTTACAATTCTAAGCTACCATATAGAGACTCACAAAGACAAAGGTTAAACTAAGCAGTAGGTAGATAACCATCTCAAGTAAGGGAAAATATTGAAAAGGATCGTTAAACAGGGCTAACAGATGAAGATCGCAATGACCGATGTGTTACCTCATAGGGAAACTGTCAACTGGCTCTTTTGCGTGTCCAAAAGATGGCCGCTAGAAATCCCTACGGTCAAACAAAGAAAGACCAATCCAAGATGGCCGCCGGGTCACGTACCGTGAGTACGGTGGCTTTGAAATGTCAATAAGGTGTAAAAGGCATTGAAAGCTTCTCACGAACCCCATTTAAACGTAAGCGGCGAGAAGACATCGAATGATGAGGCGTGTAAGGATTCAAGCGCGTTGGGAGCCCTCGTGCCTACGTGCGAGATAGAGGGAAAATCAGCCCATTAGCGTAAGGGGGGAGGCTAGGTAATGCGCTAGAGACGGGGCTGTACAGCACCCGAAGCAGAGCGGGTGAAGGTTGAGAGCCCGGTGAAGAGGCGGGCCGGAGGGGGCCAGTCAGTGTGAACGGAGTTTAAAGGGCTCGGGGGGAAAGCGCTAGAGTATGCCAGTAAAGGGAGGGGTCCGGAAGGGGCCCACAGACACAATAAAAGTTTAGATAGAAAACATCCAAATGCAGACGACGTCTAGCTAACGAACATCTGAGTACAAACAAGGAAATAACATTCCAATCCAAACATTGTTAAAGTACACTCTTAGTACACTCAAATTTTAATTGTATTTAATTGATAAATAGAGATAGACATATAGCAGATCACCTTATCTTGGCTGTGAGCAGCAACAAAGAAGGAATATGGCCGCCTCTCACAGGATTCTATTAAGTTTGGAATGTTAAACTTTAGTTCTAAATTCTTTGCATTGTTTGCTGTTGCTGCTGTGAGGTGGCAATTAAAAAAATATGCATAATATTGGCCTCCGTGCCCTGCCATAAAACTCAAAATTCAAGGAAAGTTACTATTACCTGCCACATACAACATTATTGTAGCTTTAGGGTGCTGGAAAAGTCCGTATTGCCACACTTGTAGGAGTGTGATGTTTAGTAGTAGGAAGAGCCAAATCTCGCCGCCATCACTGCCCACGAGACACTGGGCCACGCCCCTCACAACTAGCCACGCCCCCTCCCTGATGCTTAAAACGCCGCGCTGAGAAACTAGCCGGTGTTGACTGACAGCTACCCTTGAGGCGGAAGCCGGGGGTGTCGCTCCTCGATCTTTTAATAAAAGCGTACTTTGCACATTGTTGTTGATTTTAAGAACAAACTGTGTTTTTAATTGTGTTGCTCACCTTATTCTAAATTGTAGCTGGGCTCTTGATGACACCTTCCTGCACAGCGGAGCCAGCGCTGCTGTAGGAAGGGCCAAATCTCGCCGCCATCACTGCCCACAAGGCACTGGGCCACGCCCCTCACAACTAGCCACGCCCCCTCCCCCTCCCCATAACTATGCACACTCCCCGGAAGCGCAGCAGACGCGCCCTCAGCACGCCGAAGACACGCCAAAGACTAGCCCGTCTGTGCCCATCCGGGCCTGTACGGGGCACGGGGCAGAAGACTATGCTCCCCCCTCTCACATAAGGCTGGTAAGATCCCCATCGGAACTAAGAGCGCTACGCCCTATCACGAACATGAGGTGCACAACAACCAATCTCCACAAAACAGGAGTTATCTCCTGCACAAACTGCAAACTTACTACTACCATCCACCAACCCTATCCTGACGCTTCACGGAGGCACAGGAAACGCAAAGAGCCCTGCAACGTTGAGGCACAAAAATACGTGTTCTACAGTACAAACTGCCGCTCACTACCAAAACACAAATTTGACATCTTCAACCTCCTATTGGATGAAAATCCTAGCGTCCTCTTCCTGACAGAGACGTGGCTACACGATGTTGATGGCCCGGACGTTGCTACTGCCCTCCCCGCCAATTACGCTATCACTAGGATAGACAGAAATAAACAGCTAGGTGGTGGAATTGTAATCATCTTTAGCAGAGATTTGAAATGTACGCTGGAACCAGTAGCCATCCCTGACTGTGAAGCCGGCTTTTTCAAAATCTCTTTGAACCCCAACTTCACGATGTCAGGCTTATTGATATACCGGCCCCCCGATAATTCCTCCCAATGGGCATCAAACTTAGCCAATCATATCACTCCATACTACATTGCCTCAAAGAACTTTTCTCTTATAGGTGATCTAAACTTACACCTTGATGACCCTTCCATCCCCTTTTGCTCTAATTTGTTAGACTATCTGAAGGCCCTAAATTTGACCTTAATCAATACTGGACCCACACACAAAGCGGGCCATCTGCTCGACCCCATAATCTCCAATATCAACGAGCTAAAATGGCATAACACCACTCCCATTTGTTGGTCTGACCATCATTTAATAAAATTCAGCATAAATCTTCCACCTACCTCCACCATGCAATCTGACTTTCTAGCTACATCCAGAAAAAACTGGAAGCTACTGGACTTGGCAAAACTCAACTCAGCACTCCATGATAACCCTCCTAGAAACGGTCAAAACATGGACAGCCTAGCGGTAGCTACGCACAAATGGCTCAGCGACGCCGCTGATCACTGCTTACCCATCCCTCATATCAAAGGAAATAGACACCGCCACCCTGCCCCATGGTTTAATGATACTTTAAAAACCGAAAAATCAAAATGTAAAGCGTGGCGAAAAGACTACGCCCCTGACGCAAAAAAGACCTATCATGAAGCCAGGAATTTATACCATACAGCCTGCGCAAAAGCACGAGCCGTATTCGTCTCCAACACTATCACGGAAGCAACCAATAAGCCGAAAACTTTGTTCAATAAAGTCAAAGAACTGACAGGCGCACAAACCACAGCCTCGGCTCCTCCACTGAACACTCAACAATGCCAAGATCTAGCATGTTTCTTCACTGAAAAGATCGAAAAAATCATCATGGACATTAACACCAACAAAAATGAACCTCCCCCTTCTTCTGACGTGGAACATGCTCCCTCCTGTGAAAATACTCTGGAATCCTGGCCTCCCATCTCGGTAGACATACTGAAAACATCAAGTCCGGCTCCCCCAGAGATCCGATTCCGATTAAAGTAATCAAAGAACTGGACGATCGCTCCCTGGAAATCATCGTTGATACGCTTAACTCCTCGTTTGAACTTTCCACAGTTCCAGCCTTATGGAAACACGCCATGATAACGCCATTGCTAAAAAAGCCCTCAGCAAATCCGGAAATTCCAGCTAACTGTAGACCCATATCCCTGCCTTTTCCAAATGCTTGGAAAGACATGTCCACTCGGTCTTATCCACCTTTGCGGAAGAAAACTCGCTTTTGCACCCCTCCCAATCGGGCTTCCGGGCTGGTTTCTCGACTGAAACCACCCTTCTAGGAGTTACGGAACGCATCCGGAATCTCCTCGATAATGGTCAGACGGTCGCGCTCGTGCTTTTAGATCTGAGCGCGGCCTTTGACACCATATCCCACGAAACTCTTGTCATATAGATGCTGCTTTTCTATATACAGTGTTAAGTTAGCATGAGTTTATTCAATGTTTAAACGACATATTTTCCTTTGGCTTCAGTTTGCACACGACACATAATTGTTATTGTAGCTTTCAACCTAGACGAAAGATGTGATTTATTTGAAAATAATATGTTATTGCTCTGATATCAGTCGTGCTTGGTACACCGTCTGAACAGTAAGTGCTGAACCCTCTAAGAATAACCTAACACAAGGTTGCTGGGAGCTCTGATCCTCGCACCACTAGACATAACACAAATACAGTTGCTGCCAACATTGGGCTCTAAGCGGGTTTAAGATAGAGTTACTGAGAATGCAAAAACACACTTGATGGTGCTTCGCATGCAGAGAGCTGGTAGCTGATGATGTGATCCTCTCCTCCTGACATTTAGAGGTATGGGCCCGCCCTGCTAAAACCCAAATGAGACCTTCTTAGATATAATATAGTATGCTAAATAGGGAGCGCGAAATATAGGTGATACAAATTTCTATTGATTTTTGCATTATAATATGCTATCACCGTTTGCTTATTATGGATTAGTGACTGTGCTGATAACTCTGATTTTTATAATATGTATTCTGGTATTATATAAGATACTGCGTTTGAGAACCTTGCATTGAATAATAAATATTTCAAAATTGCACGTGTCTTCTTTTACTCCACGTTCTGGTTTGAAATGATTATAGAGCCAAAGAGTGTTCATGTGTTCCACGATACCTGAGGGAACCTAAGTTCATGTTCTGGTTTGTCTAAGTCATTGGGAGTTTGTTACGACCAATGAGACACTGTAGCTAGCTCGGTAAGGGGATTTTGGATACTGAGGTGAGTTTTGGGTCACCCTAATTGACTGAGGTTCCTGATCTCTATGCACAGTTCTGTAAGAGAACGGAATCCCTGCTACATTGCGCCCATACGTTGTTGGCCTTATATCATAACACTCAAGTAGTATATCATTCAAACCTTAACCCCTTCATTCCCGTTTCCGGAAAACGGTGGTGTCGGAAAAACCTACCTATTTTTGAAATAGGTCTTTTCAAGCTTGAATTTATCTAAAACGGTTTCCTTGAATTACTACCCAGTTGTGCTACAAAGTAATCTTTGTTTTTTCACATTCCTGTGCAGTCATGGCACAAGCCGTGGACATCCCGCTGCATAGTCGCATTGCGGTGCGTGATCATTTGCGGGCTTATGATGTTCCTGTTGAAGGCTTGGCTGTGGTTCTGGTGGTGAGTGCGGAACATGCTTACCCTTACGAACTGTTTTATTCGTGGGTGACATTTCCGGTGGTGGACGCTAATTCTGGTGTGTTCCACTTATACACTGCGTCACCTGTACCTGCTGAATATGCTCCGTACAGACCACAGGAAGTACCTATTGATGTTTGGCAGCATGGAGTTTGGTTTGGTGGCGCCCTACCCCATTCTTTAACCGCTCCGAGATTAGGTCCTTTGTTCATTCCGGGCGCAAATTGGCCCGCTTTGGCTGGATTTACTCCTCACCCTAATCACAACAATTGTAACTTAGGTGAACTTCGGCGACTTCATGTAGTCGCTATTGCTGTGATTAGAGCCCTTGTGCATTACACAAGTCGTAATGTTCAGGGGGCAGCCCCTAGAGGTGCGGCCCTTCCGGCAGGGCAGGCTGGTTTGAAAATCAGTCCTGTCATGGTGAATTCCATAATAGGCAAAAAGCCCCAGGATAAGGATGATTTTCCTTTCTGGCTTGCTGAGAAATTTGACCAGTTGGAAGCGGTATTTCCTAATACGACTCCTGGTGAAAAACACTGGATTCTTACGCTTAGTTTGCCGAAAGATTTGGCCCCTGAGCTTGTTGACTGTGAGACCTGGGGTAAGAGTTTTGCAGCGGTCTATTCGAGGTGCTTTGGCTCCCCGTCTGTGTCCAATCTGTCTACGGTCCTTAAACGTGTTCAAGATGATCACGGACCGGAATCGGCGGTTGAGTTGGGTATGCGCCTGTGTGGCTCCTTTGATGTAGTTTGCGATCTGATCCTTGTGAATGTCAAGGGGGATGCTGTGAACTTTCAGGTGGCTAACGCTTTGGCGCTGGTTCCCAATGCCGAGAAACCCCGACAGTTAGCAAGGATAATTGTGGCGGCTTATAAAACAGTTGGCCGCAATGCTAAGGGCCTTAAGCCTTTTTCTACTAAGGAGAAGAAGCAGCCCCAGGGACAAGCTTCGGAAACGGACGTTCAACCCAAGTCCAAGAAACAAAATTGGCCTAAAAAACAGAAACAGGGTAAGCAACAGCAACAACAACAAACACAGGTTTCACGTCCTGCGTCTCCATTGCCTGCGCAGTCGGAACGTGTTTATGATTTGCGCGACCGCGCGATGATTAAATCACCTGAACGTTTTCAGGCTTCTGACCAACGCTCTCCTCGTTCCTTTCAGGACTCATCGGCTCCGTCAACTGGGTGGCCAGCAAGGACGTGGTCAGCCCCGCCCACGCAACGGTGCAGACAAGCAGGAGGGCTCTACGCCTCAGAGACCGCAGTTTACCAAGAAGAAAGTCGCAGCCTTAACGGCGCATCGATATGCCCCAGATTGTGAGAACGCGGCTTCGGAATCTGACGTGGGCTCTGACCTTGCTGGACAGCGCGGCGGAGATTACCATAGTGAGAGAGGCCCTCCGTCCACTACTGAAGGTGACAGCGACTGACACTTATGTTGTGATTGAAACAGCTGATACAAGAGTTGCTCCCCCTGATAGACTTTTTGAAATTGTCCTGTTAATTGAAGGTGACATACAGCGTACCATAAAAGGGGTATTTTGGGAAAATCTTTCGTCTACGTATGACATTTTGCTTTTGGAGGCTGACTGGCCCCCACCTTTTGTTCTCGCAGCTCCGAGAGGGGAGGAGGTAATCCTCCCCAGTTTCGCGAACACTGTTTCGAGAGTGGAAGCACTGCACTTTGCAGAAGAGTGGGCTCTGGCGCTTGCACCGGCTGTGTACCGCAATCAATGTGGCTGGGATAAATTGTCCCCTAGCCATGAGATTCCTTTACGGTCTCAGCCGCAGCCTCAACCTCAATATCCCATACGACGTGAAGCCAAAGCTTCGGTCGCAGCGATCCTTGAACAATTGGAATATTAGGGTGTAATTGAAACATGTGTGTCACCGATGAATAACCCCCTCTTTACTGTTAACAAGCCGGACGGCTCATATAGTTTGGTTTTGGATTACCGGCATTTAAACTCGCATTGCCGTAACTGTGCAGTACAGAATACTCATGGCTCTGCCCTTGTAAATAGTCTTGTGCGTAAGCGGTTCAAAACCACGCTTGACATTTCCAATGGTTTTTATGCCCATACATTGGACAGTCTAAGTTCCCAATGGACTTCCTTCACATGCGGCGGTGTCTAAAAAATGTTTTGGCGTCTCCCAATGGGCTATAAGAATAGTCCTGGAGTTTTTTCCGCCCGCATTGTCTCTCTATTGGAGAGAATCGACCCGGATGCTTGTTCATATGTTGATGACATTTATCTCACAGACGACGAGCTTTGGGAGCATCTGTGTCGAGTGAATAGTATTATTTGTAACTTTGCAGACATGGGTTACAAATTTAACTTTGCAAAATCGCACATTGCAGAGTACACAGTGTTGTTTCTAGGCTATGAACTCAACAATGAAGGAAAAGGCTTGGCTCCTCACTTCCTGGAGAAATGCGCACAGTTGCGCTCTCCGACAACACTGAAAAAATTACAATCTTTACTGGGCTTTTTGAATTTCGGGAGAACATACATTCCGGAATATGCCCAGCGTAACAAGCCTTTGTATGCTTTGATACAACCATCTTTTTCCAAATCATGCTGGCTGCCAGAGCATTCAGCTATTCTGCAGTCTTTGCAGGCTGATTTGCTCGCTTCTGAATATTTACAGACTCGTGATAACCAGACCAACCTGGTGATAAGAATTGTCCCTGGGACGGTAGGTTTCACGTACCTAACTTTTAATGAAGGAGATACAGTACCTATTGCTTACAAGTCACACTTCGGCTGAAATGCGCTTTTCCACTGTGGAAAAAGTTTTGACGGCTGTGCAGATGGCAATTCTCAAGGAACGTGCCCTGTCACAGGGAAAACGCATGTTGGTTGTTACCCCGTGTCCTGCCTTGGAGGCAGTTACGAAAGCCAGTGTACCAAATTCCAAAGCTTTGCACCCTCAGTGGATTCAATGGGCAGCATCCTTGACATCCCAGGATGTCACGTTTATTTTTGACGCCACTTTACGGTCGCAGGAGTACTTACAGTATGAATTTGTTCATCCTGCTCCTTTAGCAATGTGGCCGCTGGAGGATTTCCATTCCATCATTTACACCGATGGTTCGGCGCAGGTTGCGCATGGCTCTAAACATGCCTACGTTTCCGCATGCGCCATTGTGGTCGGTGCCATGGTGAACGATGAGTTCAAGTCCAGTGTCGTGCACACGCAGACGCTTGGGGACTGCACCGCACAATTGGCAGAGCTTCGTGCTCTGATGCTTGCATTGGAGTACGCAGATCCTAGTGTGACGACTTTGATCGTAAGTGACTCTTACTACTGTGTCCAGTCTTACAATGAAAACTTGTTCTTTTGGATTCAGAATGAATTTCGTGAATCCAAAGGTTGCACAATAAAACATAAGATGATCTGGGTCCGAGTGGCTGAACTCAAAGAAAAGTTACCACTCGTGTTTGTGATTCATACTCTTGGCCACCAGCGTGTGGGAGTCCACGCTGTCGGTAATTCGCTTGCTGATGAAGCGGCGAAGTCAGCAGTATAAAAATACTTAGTTGCAGCAGTCACGCGGTCCAAAAGTAAGATAGATGATGACATCTTGGCAGCTGTTGCTGCCACTGAGAAGGGAGGTAAATATCCTGCGGAGTTCCCTTCAAAGTACACATACCACTTAAGTCCCGATAAGGTTCCTTATGTGAAAATTCCTGATGTTGGCGAACGTTTAATTCCCAACTCGGATCGCAGAGCTACTTTGATTACAGCGGCTCATGAAGGTGTGGCGTCTGCGCATGCGGGCGTCTCAGCCACTGTAACTCCGCTACAACAGAGGTTCTAGTGGCGGGGACTGTACAAACAGACGCGCGATTATGTCCTTCAATGTGACATTTGCCAGCAGATTAAGCCTTCAACTGCTGCGCGTCCGCCTCAGACACAGTTGTATATTTCTAATAAACCACTGGGGTGCGTTTATTTAGATCACTGGGGTCCTTTTTCTTCTGATACTGCATATAAGTATATCTTAGTAGCAGTTGATTCATGCACACGCTTTGTGTGGGTATGGCCCCATCGGAGCGCTGATTCACGGACTGTCATTAAGGATTTACGAGTCTTTGTAGGGATTTTTGCCTGTGGTACCTTCCATTCGGATCAGGGTCCGGCTTTCGCCTCTAAGGCGTATAAGGATGCTATGATTTCGTTGGGGGTCCAAGTCAAGTTTTCGTCTCTGTACAGACCTGAGGGTAACAGTGTAGTGGAATGAATGAACCGTGACTTAAAGCAATCTTTGACAGCTCGAGTTATAGGCACTGGCAAAAACTGGTTGGCCCACCTCAATGGCGTGCAGCGTGCGCTTAATAATCTCCCTAGAAGGTCTCTGGGTGGGCGGACCCCATACGAAATGCTCTTTGGTATCAAGATGTATGTCCCTGACCTCGACGGTCTAGACTGCAAGGCCCAGGCCGCGGCCTTTGACGTAGATGAACATTGCAATGTTTTACAGGATCTACAAAAGACCAGAGACAGTCTAGCAAAGGAACATTTGCCCTCCACATCGGATGATGGTTGCAGATCCCGGTAGTTGGCTGGCTACCCCAAGTTGGAGAACTGGTTCGAGAGAAGATCGATAACAAGAAAGAATTTGGTCCCTCATATTGTGCACCGGTTCGAGTTCTTGGAGTGAAGGCCACGAGAACAGTCACATTACCACCACTTCCAGGTCGTAAGGAGAACAGATTTATCTCAATTGACAATGTCAAGACACACAGGGTGGCCGATTCTTCATAGCATGACACCGGCTGTATCCTGTCCTTCCATGGTGAGGCACTCTGTGTTGGCCATTACTTCTGGTGCTGAGACGGAGGTGTCCCTCGAGATGCCTGCTATTTCCAGTCCTTTATTAACTACTATTCCTGTTACTAACACTGATGAGCTGAACTACACCTATCCAACTGATTTATCAATGCCGGATTTGCAGACTCGTTTGGCCGGCCAGTCCAGATTCTCTTTTGACTCTGTTTCAGAAAATTCAAAGAAACCCTCAACTATTGCAAAATATGTCACTTTATTTAAAAAACATGTTTTAATTCCCCCTTGGACATACATTTGGATGATTTTATTTTCGTTTTATCTTTTTATGTCAATTGGTTTTGTGGTTTATTTTTTCCGTCTGATCGATGGCCACTATGTCAAAGAAAGAACAGGAATTCGGTACCTTAATGGAACATTAGCCCCTCTTTCCTCTTCACATTCAGCGCACAGACTGAAACGAGACTTGAATACAGTCAACATTACTGCTTGGCCTGTTCTTGATGGGATTGTGTGGGATGCGGTTAGGTTTCAAATACATGGCCCCACTGAAGTGATTAATGTTCCGAATGTGCTTAGAGTAAACATGGGGGATGTGGTTAAACAAAATATACGTTCTGATGATTGGGATATTTAGGCCGTAGAAGCATTATTCTCTGATTTGAAATAGTATGCTGCCTTTGATGCTGAGGATTTATACTTAGATTCTGTTAATTATGGTGATTTGTTTTGCTTCCAACATTATGGTAATCATTTTCTGCATCAGACAAATTCCAGGAGGGTTGCTGTAAATTACACACAGTGGAAACATTGCCCAGCTCCGTTGGGAGGCAGCTCCAGTACATTTCTGAAAAAATACACTTATTTCACAGACTTTAATCAATCAAATCCTGAGCCATTTTGTTTCAAAATGACACAAAAGTCCATGTCCAAAGTTAGA
Source organism: Lissotriton vulgaris (assembly GCF_964263255.1). NCBI lineage: Eukaryota > Metazoa > Chordata > Amphibia > Caudata > Salamandridae > Lissotriton > Lissotriton vulgaris. The sequence goes on along the minus strand of NC_141696.1, from coordinate 812,300,644 downwards.
CTTACCGATACAAAATTGCTGTATTCAAAGTCCTTTTTAGACAAGTTAGCTGTAGATGGCTACGAGCTATGGAAAGGAACAATTGACCTTAAATTGGTCTGGGGTACCAAAGATTGGCAGGTACAAGGCACTGAGGCTTTGCACCGTGCATGTCTCATCCCGAATCACATGTTGTTTCTAAATTCTACTATTTCCCAAACAACATGCTTTGGATTGGCTACTTCTAAAAAATTGAATACACCAATTATCCCCGAATTGGAAGAATATTCAGGTTGGGGTAATTATACTGAATTGTCCATTCGTGAGTTACAAACTCTATTGCATAATTCATCCTTTAATGTGTCCAGTTTGGATCGGAAGGGTTGGCTGATGTGGCATAGAAGTGCTGATTCTTGCCAACGTCGTTTTCTGGGCCTGGCTGAAGGGTTCACACAAGTCAGACCTGATCCCCGTTTTGAAACTGATTATACTGTCACAACTTACTCTGTAGGGAAACTGTGTCAGAATTGGTTACAACATTCCACGTTAGCTGTAGTTAAACTACATCTGTCTCAGTTAAATGATAATGTGGATTTAAATGATTTTATAAAAGGCCCGGCTAATGGTAGGTCTAAACAGTGGATTTATGCGGTTTACAATGAAATTTGGAAATTTTCACAAATTGAGGCTGCTAAACGCCTAAGGGCGATTGACCAAGCAAATTTGGAAAAAGGGCTTGCAGTTGTCGATAACAGTATTAACATGCTTTCTTCCCGAATTTACACATTAAATAATATTGTTTCTTCTGTAGTTGACATTGTGAATGATGAGGTGTCTGTATTGTACCATGGTCAAAATCAATTGCGCTCTGTAATGCAGTTTGCATGGACGCTACAGACTCTTAAGGTGGGCCGCGTGCCCTGGAGTTACATGAACGTGTCCTCCGTATTTACCCCATTTAATTTGACTGACAAGCAGCGCATGCTTTCCATGCGAGATGCATCATTTTCTATGTTACATATTGAAAAGTTAGAATCTTTGCCCTTTTCTGTAGCTGAGGCAGCTGCTGCAACATGGCTTATCCATGGAGTTATTACGTTACCATTTGCTTTGTACAAATTTACTAATTGTATGCAGTATATTGCAATAGGGCGATATGAACCACTAGGCAGTGCTTTCCTACATGAGGCATGGTCTTTACCATACACGTACAGATGTCTGAAAGATGGAAAGGAAGTGAATCTAAATGGTGAAGAATGCACACAGTCGCCTGACCGTTCACTGATATGCAGACACATCCAGTTGCATGGTTCTTGTAATCAGGACCGGCCAATTTGGCCTGTGTTTTGAAAGGCACGCCAGTTCCAGCAATAGTTCCCACATTTACATTATTGACAAATGGTAGTTATTTACTTTTGAATAACGAAGCGTGTTGTGGGTTAATGGTCGGTATCGCTTATGTGGTTACTGTATCAGAACGTGTGGTGTGTTGCAACAATGTGCTATATCCTCCCACACATGGGAATTCAGATGTTTCCATCTGGCCGCGCATCCCAACCTTGAAAGCGGAGTTCAATGGTATGAGCAGAATAAGAGCTCTTTTGTCTCAAAAGGAAGTGGCCCTGAGCTCGGCCAGTGAAACTTATGTCCTTCACATAGCTAACACACGCACAGAGGTGCAGGCACTTTTAAATACTGACTTGCCGTTTCATTTCTGCGAATTAGTTCATCAAATCTTTAATGCCTCCTCCACGTCTGGCTTAGCTCATTTTTTTAAATTGGTTAGCAGTGGTCTCGTGACTACATTTGAAAAGATTTTTGGTGTCATCCCCGCTTTCTTCCATTCTGTATTTTCGAGTTTGTTTGGCGGATTCCCTGTTTTGCTGGCTTTAGCTGCAGGCGTTTTGATATTATTCTGCTTCCTAAAACATGGATGCCCATCCTGCGCAAGAAGCCGATCAGTTCCTTCTGACACTGTCTCGCAACCGGATGCTTGATTACTATGGCACCCTGCCGCTTGCGACTTTATGCACGGCATTTGGATTATCGTTTCGATTTTCCTATTTCACATGTGTCCAGCCTGTGTTTCATTGCCTGAGCTGCGATTTCGACTGGGCCATTGATTTGTGTCTCTGCTTGCCGATATCTCCTGACGTCGATTTTAATCACCTAATGGGCCCCCTAGTTGCTCACGAGTTGGTTTGTTCTGGTGAAAGGATTATGGCCTTGGCAGCGATGCATGGACTAATGGGTCAGTGGAACATACCCGCAGCGGCGCATGAGTTTCTGGCACATAGCGTTCTTGAGAACCCACCGAGTTGTCCTCTGATGTTGCTAGAGGGTCCGGTGCTGGAGGAGCACGTATGTTCTTTCCCATTGCTTAATTGGATGGCTGAACTGTTTTCGGATGATGACAGTGATATCATGTTGGAAGCTGTTGCTACCTATTTTGCATATTCTATCCACCCATGAGTTGCTTTGGAGACTTTCATTATAATGGCACATGACTTATTAGTAATTCTGAATGGTGCCTTTTTCTTACGAACATTCAACTTTATATGATCTAGGCCTATGATTTTATATTTGGCCTCGAGTTCAAGACTTGCTATTTCATTTTTGTTTGGCCACTATAGGCATTCGTACATTTTTTATATATATTTTATATACACTTTTAGCTTGGCTCAATATTGTTGAACTCTGCTTTCATGTTATGCCTTTATTTTTAGTATTGGCTTATGTTTTTTTTTTTACCGTCCTCGGATCATTGGGGGGGTGTCATATAGATGCTGCTTTTCTATATACTGTGTTAAGTTAGCATGAGTTTATTCAATGTTTAAACAACATATTTTCCTTTGGCTTAAGTTTGCACATGACACATAATTGTTATTGTAGCTTTCAACCTAGACGAAAGATGTGATTTAGTTGAGAATAATATGTTATTGCTCTGATATCAGTCGTGCTTGGTACACTGTCTGAACAGTGAGTGCTGAACCCTCTAAGAATAACCTAACACAAGGTTGCTGGGAGCTCTGATCCTCGCACCACTAGACATAACACAAATACAGTTGCTGCAAACATTGGGCTCTAAGCGGGTTTAAGATAGAGTTACTGAGAATGCAAAAACACACTTGATGGTGCTTCGCATGCAGAGAGCTGGTAGCTGATGATGTTATCCTCTCCTCCTAACATTTAGAGGTATGGGCCCGCCCTGATAAAACCCAAATGAGACCTTCTTAGATATAATATAGTATGCTAAATAGGGAGCGCGAAATATAGGTGATACAAATTTCTATTGATTTTTGCATTATAATATGCTATCACCGTTTGCTTATTATGGATTAGTGACTATGCTGATAACTCTGATTTTTATAATATGTATTCTGGTATTATATAAGATACTGTGTTTGAGAACCTTGCATTGAATAATAAATATTTCAAAATTGCACGTGTCTTCTTTTACTCCACGTTCTGGTTTGAAATGATTATAGAGCGAAACAGTGTTCATGTGTTCCACAATACCTGAGGTAACCTAAGTTCATGTTCTGGTTTGTCTAAGTCATTGGGAGTTTGTTACGTCCAATGAGACACTGTAGCTAGCTCGGTAAGGGGATTTTGGATACTGAGGTGAGTTTTGGGTCACCCTAATTCACTGAGGTTCCTGATCTCTATGCACAGTTCTGTAAGAGAACGGAATCCCAGCTACACTCTCATCAAAGCATTATACAGAAATGGTGTCAGTGGAAAAGCCCTTGATTGGATTTGTTCCTTCCTGGCGAAACGAACTTTCCAAATAACATCCTCATTGGCCTGTTCTGATACCTTCAACGCCCCCCACGGAGTGCCACAGGGATCTATATTGAGTCCCCTGTTTTTTAATCTTTATATCGGACCCCTAGCTGACCTTGCCGAAAAATCTAGACTTACCCTTATGACCTACGCTGACGATTCCCAAATTATTTTCTCTCTATCTGAATCTTGTCCGACATCCCCATCTCTCCTCAAATCAGGGCTTCAAAACATCCTCAATTGGATGACAAGAAACCAATTAAAGCTCAATGGAGACAAGACAGAGATTCTTCTCTTGAGAAAACGTCGAGATCTCTGGAATCCTTCACACTGGCCAAATCAGATGGGTAATTTTCCTACCCCAGTGACTCAATATCGCAATCTGGGAGTCATCATGGATAGCTCCCTCTCCATGAGCCAACAGGCCAGCAAAGTTGTCGGCCTATGCCTTACCATCATTAAATGGTTGAGGAAAATCCTTTGGATGCTGCCCTCCTCCACCCAAAAGACCGTAGTCAATGCCCTCATAACATCACGGCTTGACTACGGCAACATTCTGTACCTTGGCTCCAACAAAGCAGTAGTCAGTCGACTACAACTTGTCCAGAACGCAGCAGTCCGACTACTGTGCAGAATCCTAAAAAATTCCGGAGTCTCGAGCTACCGTCGGGAACTCCACTGGCTCAAGGTAGAAAGCAGAATCCGTTTTAAAGCCCTGAACTACATGTTCAGAATTAAAGCGGGTACTGCACCCAAATACCTTCTAGCTCTGGCTCACCCCTACACTCCCAAGCGTAATCTTCGCTTGCAATCTGCTGCCAACTTCTGTGTACCAAGATTTAAATTGGCAAGAATGGGAGGCAGATCTTTTTCCCATCTTGGACCATCCCTCTGGAACGCACTCCCTCACTTCATTCGAAAGGAGGAAAACCATGTCAGGTTCAGAAAGCACGTCAAGACCTGGCTATTCGAACAATAACAAGAATAGCCAGAAATCTCTCCTGACTTCTTTATGCTGTGTCTCGGCGCCGGGAAACCCTTTTTGGGTAGCTGTAGCGCCTTACAAATTTAAAAAATAAAATAAAATAAATAGTAGTTGTGTTGTTACTATCACTGACAGCAGACCAGGGGCAATGTAGGGTGCAGGCTGCAGTGGCCTCCTGACGAGAACCCAGACACTTATTTTATTTTTATTTTTTACAAATTACGCACTGAAAGGGGGAAAAGCCACAAATAGTTGCAGTAGAACTGCTGAGGAACCGGAATTGATTTCCGGTTATGTAAAGCATATAATCGATTATTTAGAATTAGCATGATGTATATAGATTACTTACCGCAGAGTACGCAAACACTAGCATACACCCGAATTGCAGTAACTTAGGGTTCTAACATACACTGCTTTGCACGTTTTACACTTGCTTGACTTGACCGATGCCATTTTGTGGCCTCGCTCGAAGCCCTACATTTGCAGACCTTATTCAATTATTACACCGAAGTTGTTCCCCTGAGAAATAGCCCAACTGTTGCAATACTGCTGTCTCAGCTTGGGAGGGGTGCGGGGCGGACTCTCTCTAAGTTAGCAGAAGGGAGTCACCCGTACGACCTTGCTAATCTAGGATGAGCTAAACCAAGAGCGCTTTGTCTCCCATATATGGTCTTTCTCTCTGCACCAACCTGTACCAACTTGTATTTTTCCATCTTAGGTAACGGTTTCGAGAATGTAACTATATATATGTGATGTTCTGATAATGTGCCAGCAGTCTTCTTGGCGGACCTCGTGGGGTTAGGTCGCAAGGAGCTCCTCTGGCAGAGTTTTGTTTGTCATAGTAAACTATTGGACCTTCTGCACTGCCAACCAACTGATTATGGGTAAATGGGAATGGGATTGGTTGTGAATATAACTCTAATTGGGAGGTGGTAAATATTTTCCGGTACTTCAGTTGGCGACTCCGCCGGGACTCCGCGTTGGGGTCGTCCCTCTGTAATCAGAAGAGAAGCGGGACATTGAAAGGGGTGATCTTGATCAGGGGGGTTGAAGAATAGACCAAAAAGAATTCGGGGTCTGCTCCGCTCTCTCGATCGCGAGATCCCCAGCTGCTAGTGGCCCCACGCCGGAGTCCTTCGGGTGTAACCTGAGAACCAGCCACGTTGGCCTTAGCAGGAGTTGGCAGTGAAGAACGTACAATCTGACCTGCGTGCACCAGGTGAGTGTCTTGTCTCGTTTTGTGTTGGATAACGTTTTTGCAATTTTGGACTTGGAACTTGGCATTTGGTGACCTGTGGTCACGGAGAAACTTTGGAAATTGGGGGTCTGACGGGGCAACATTGAAATTGCACGTGCAGATGCCTCTGATTTTGGTCTGTGAGGGATAACTAGAGATGGAGACTAGACACCTTTGTGGGAATTGCAGTTTTCACTCGGCCGGACTGCTCTCGGGAACGCCGGCAGTTGAGATTGGGTAGCACCCGGACAGATCTGGAGCGGCGCTTGAGAAAGCGGGCTTAGCCAGCATAGTTCGGGAGGTGAACCATGAAAACTGTCGGATGGCCTGTAGGTCGGTCTGTGGTTTAGAAACCTGTGTAGCTATCTCTAGGCAGTCTAAGGACAAGACTGTTATAAGAAGACGTTTTGCAGCTTTGAAAATTTGGAAAGGGTTCTCCACAGGTGGGAGTCGACTGGCTCCACCTCTTGTTTGCAAATATCTGTGTTTCCATTTGTTTATGTCAAATTGAAGGTTTGTTGTCAAATTGAAGGTTTGTTTTTCAATGAAAGAAGGACTTTGAATGAAAACATGGCCATGTGTATGAGATTGATATGATTAATGATCCTCGATTCTTTTTCAGCTCAAATTAGGTAGAAAAGGGCAATGCTGTGTTTTAGTAAATTATGCTTTGGCTGCGTTCACCGAGGGAGCACGAGGTTGGACGAAAGCCAGCCAGCCCCTCCGGAAGGAACACCCAGCCATGATATGTATTGCAAGCACGGGATAGGTCCCCTTCTTTTCAATACCTTATGGCACAAGTACACCAAAGATAATGTGGAACTACAGTGGCCGAAAACTGGGTCTTTTGACGAGAAAAAGATTCAGTATTTACAAGAGCGTCTCTTTGCTAAGCGCAGTAGACAGGCTATGTTTGACACCCTTAACAAATGGCAGAAAGAGGCAAAGAGGAGACGCATTCGGTCCGAGAAACTTCTAAAAATACCGCAAGGGCAAACTGTAACTCAGAAAGCCATTGCACATGACAAGAATAAGACAGAGAAAAATATTGAGTACGCGGATAGACAGTTTAGGTTGCAGGTGGATAAGAGTTATGTAACACGAAATGAGACCGAAGATGAGATAGAGGATCTGTTAGATAAGAGACCTCCCCCACCGTATGCTCCACAGCGCATATACCCTGCGGTACCCCTTCAAGTGGTGGCTGCGCCACAAGCCTCCAGACCGGAGGAACGCGGGCCTCTCACCCTTCAGGGGAATGTCGGTGCCCCATCTACCTCAGTGAGAGACCTGGCCACCCTCGTCCCTGACCCCAGGCATACCCTGGAATCACCCCATGCACTGTTAAGTGTCCCGAGCCCCGTATGGACCTCCCAATCAGCCAGCACAACGCCCGGAGAATCGGGACAGACACCAAAAGGGGGACCGGGAGGTTTGGACGGTAAACGAATATTCACTAGAGCATCTGTGGAGTACGGCGAAAAGGAAGCATTAGCAGATCAGGCCGCTCAATGGATGCGGAACAATGTATATACTGTAGCTGACATATGGAGTACTCTAAAGGATCTAGAGCCGGTGATGCAGCAACACGCGTTGTACCAATTGTCCAATTTCCTCATAGGAGCTTGGGAAGTCAGCTTCTGAGTTGGAAGTGCCCCTCAGATACTATATAACATCCGAGATTGGACCCATAAATTAAACATGGATCTACAGGAGGTATATAAGAACGTAGACACATTGGTTAAATATCGAGGCAGGATGTTTTTAAAGAGTCCCATCTGGACTTCTCAACATCCCATGCGAGAGGTACATCCTATTTACCATCCCAAAATTCCTGAAGCGCGCGATAATACCCAGCAAGTGATACAGGCTCGAGTGGAAGCCCGGTTCCAGGAGCAATGGGTATACACTCCGTGGAAAAGAAGCGAAGTTCTTGCTCTGAACTCCCAACTACCTGACCCCCGTAAGAATCCCACCGCCTACTATAAGGAACTGACCGAGGCTGCGGCCTCTGCCATAATGACCCTGGCAGATGTCGAGTTGTTCTTTGGGTTACTAGTTCCCGTTGATATATGGCGGCAGGTACACGACACTGATCATGCTGAACTAGGGGGAACATGGGAAGACTTGAGAGGTTGGGACCGAGATCGTAAACCAGGGGATAAGCCTAGGAATGAAATAACTTCTCTGCCGGCAAAAATAATAGCATATATGCACACCTTGATACCTCCGCGAAAAGTTGACTGGCATAAACTGACAGCTTGTAGACAGAAAAAGGATGAAAGTGTATCCGACTTCTTCACTAGATTCGAAGGAGTCTTCATTGACTTTAGTGGGCAAGATTTGGCCACGGAGGGTGGAATTAGGTTGCTTGTGAACAGGTTTGTGACGAACTTGGCCCCGGAAATTTCTGCGTGGTTACAGGCTGCAGAAAGTACCTGGACTACCTCCACCCCTTCCTTGATTTTGAGTATGGCTCAGTACTACGAACATAGAGAAAACGAAAGTAAGGATAAAGTAGAGAAAAAGGCCAAAGACCTCAAAACTCGGGTGCTGCTTCAGCAAGTTGTCCGAGGACAAGGAGGGGGGAGAGGGGCCAGAGGGCCCATGTCCAGAGGGGCGGGCGCAGGCCGAGGCACGGGCGGGGCTCCGACGGTAGGGATAAACCAATGTTCATATTGTAAAGAGGAAGGACATTGGAAAGCGCAGTGTCCATTGTTGCTTGCCTAGAATGGTGCAGTCCGAGGGCGGGGACGAGGACGAGGCGGCCCCGATCGGAGTGATATGCGCAGAGAGGAAGGATCAGGCAAGTCTGAACAAAATCATTTCGATGGTCACCAAGGCAGGCAATATTATCATGATGATTACGCATTTGAGGATCAGGATGCGTATGTCCACGCATAGGACAGCCAGGGACAGAGTAGGGGCCAAGTGTCGATCCCGGTCAATCAACAGGGACCTTATGTAAAAGGGGAATTGATGGGGACTTCTGAGAATTTCCTAATTGACACGGGAGCAATGAATAGTTCAGTTGCTCGATCATTGGTTCCAGGGGCGGCTCTGTCCAGGCAAAATAATGTTTCCGTGGGATTCTCTGGAGTCCCGGTTGTCAGTCCCATCTCAAAACCCCTCCCCTTTACGATCGGTCCCGCCACTGTTGAAACACCTTTTCTGCTAACTTCGCATTTTGGGGAGAATTTCCTGGGCTTGGATATGCTGAAAAAGTTGAATGCCAAAATACATTGCTCCGCTGATGGGGTTTATTTAACGATACAACCCCACACTGACTGCATGAAACAATGTTTTGCTAAAAACGAACCTCTTCCCCCTGAGTTTGATGGCATTCCCGCGGCCTTATGGGCGACCGGGGATGCGGACGTGGGTAAGTTGGATATTCCCCCGGTTCATATTACGTTGAAAAATGGCGCAAAATTACCACGCATCCCGCAGTATAAAATTGCACCAGCCGGTGAACAGGCTCTGCTGTCTATTATTCAAGATCTCATTGACAAAGGGGTGGTGGAAGAAACTGCTGCTAATATTTGTAATAGCCCGATTCTCCCGATTTTGAAAAAGAATTCTGATTCCGGTACACAGGGACATGGTGATGCCTACCGTTTTGTGATTGATCTTAGAGCCGTTAATAAGATTGTTGTACCACAGTATCCTGTGGTGACGGACATCACCACTATCCTCACGATGATTCCACCAACTGCCCAGTATTTTTCGGTCATAGACCTGAAGAATGCTTTCTTCAGTATCCCTATCCATCCCGATAGCAGACAGATCTTCGGATTCTCGTTATCTGGCCGAAGCTTCCGCTTCTGTTGCGCACCTCAAGGCTATACTGAAAGTCCGAGCATCTATAGCCTAGCCCTTAAGGCTCTGTTGGACGACCTGGCCTTGCCAGAAGGCAACGTACTGTTGCAATATGTGGATGACCTGTTAATGGCTTCGGACACAGAAGAAGGCTGCAAGGCTGCCACTGTTAAACTATTACACCATTTGGCAGCAAAAGGGAATAAGGTGTCCTTGTCTAAGTTCCAATACTGTCGACAGGAGGTAACCTACCTAGGTCATCTACTGTCGAAGGAGGGTAGGCGACTAACCCCTGAACGTATTACTACCATCTCTAATATATCTGTTCCTTGCACGCAGCGCGAAGTTCGTGCTTTTCTTGGCATCACTTCTTACTGTCGCCAATGGATACCTAATTTTTCGCTACTCGCTAAACCTTTGTTGCATCTGACTACTAAGGACGTGCATGAACCCCTCCCCTGGACGGATGAATGTCAGCACTCTTTTAACTCTTTAAAAACTGCTTTATGTTCTGCTCCTGTCTTGGGCACTCCTGACTACCGTAAACCTTTTGTACTATACGTGCATGAAGTCGACGGTTGCTCACTCTCAGTGTTAACGCAGGAATTTGGTGGTAAGCAAAGACCTTGCGCCTATTTGTCAGCCACATTGGATAATGTCGCCAGAGCTCTTCCTAGCTGTCTGAGGGCCACAGCAGCTGTTGCGGTGGCCATCCGGCAGTCGGAAGGACTCGTTCTAAATTCCAATCTGACAGTGATGGTGCCGCATGCTGTGGACACATTGCTAAATAAAACAAAAACATAGCATCTCACAAGTGCACGTGGAAGTGCAAGTGCAAGTGCAGTGGGTATGAATTGACATTGTTTGCACCGCACATCACGATCACAAGATGTGCAACACTAAATCCAGTTACACTGCTACCACTCCCTTCGAGTGAAACTACCAAAGATACACATGATTGCATTTACCGTACCGAGGAAGAAACAAAAGGAAGAATTGACCTTACCGACCTTACCTTACCGACATTCCTCTATCTGACCCTCAGGGCGAGTTATATGTGGATGGGTCCTGTTTTAAATTAGCAGATGGAACAACAACAGCTGCATATGCAATTACGACTTTGAAGACAGTAGTCAAAACATTTCGAGTACCCCACCGGTCTGCCCAAACTGCTAAACTAGTGGCTTTACTACGAGCCTGTGAATTGAGTGAAGGACTCGAAGTTAACATCTATACAGACAGCCAATACTCCTTCGGCGTGGCCCATAGTTTTGGGCGGCTGTGGAGGGAGCGGGGTTTTCTTACTTCCCATGGCCAGAAAATACAGAACGGCCGCCTGGTATTACGGTTGTTGGATGCCCTCACTCTGCCCAAGAAATTAGCCATCATCAAATGCAGTGCACACAAGGCAATAGTGGACGAAGTGGGGGAAGGGAATGCTTTCGCAGATCAGGTGGCCAAACAGACAGCTCAATCCCCAATGTCAGCTTTGTTTGTGACGTCCTCCGCAAGGTGGGTGGAGGAATCTGAATTGTTTGATAATACTATGGAAAGTGTGAGAGAATTACAGAAGGAAGCCACCTCCGCAGAATTAGAGAAATGGGAAAAGGAAGTAGGGAGACCGGACGAGAACAATTGTTGGGTTGATCTGACAGAAAAACAGAGGTGGTTACTACCCAATGCATTAGTACAGGCCGTTGTAACTATGGCTCACGGTCCTGCCCACGAAGGAGCAAAAGGTATTTGTGGACTCCTGGACCCAGTATGGAATAACCCTAATATACAAAGGACAGCTGTCCAGTTAGTCCAATACTGCATGGTCTGTTTGCAACACAATCCGGGGAAGGGAGAAAATGTCCTGAGTGGGAACTTTGCACCTCCAACGTTACCTTTTGAAGTAATCCAGATGGATTACATCCACATGGAGCGTGTTAATAATTTGAAATACGTTTTGGTAGTAGTTTGTGCCTTTAGCAAATGGGTTGAGGCCTACCCTACCAAGGAGAATACTGCTCTGGCCACAGCAAAGGCCCTTCTCAAGGAGTTTGTGCCACAATACGGTTTGCCCCGTTTGATCTGGTCAGACAATGGGGGACACTTCCATGGGGCCCTTGTTAAGCATATTTGTGATGGCTTACAAATAAAGCAAAAATTCCACGCGGCCCGACATCCGCAATCAGCAGGGCTCGTGGAAAAATACAACGGGATTTTAAAACTCAAGATGGCTAAGATTCAGGAAAGCACAGGGTTGAAATGGCCTGACACCTTGCCCTTGGCCCTCATGTCACTACGGGTTACCCCACATTCTCGCTCCGGCCTTTCTCCTTACGAGATAACATTCGGCCGGCCCGCTAATATATGGGGGGTGCCCAGACCACGATCCTTTTCTGATATAGAATATCCTACGCGGATTGATTATCTGTATGCCCTGACTAAAGATCTCCGTTCTATTCATCAGCAGGTAGCATCTGTACTGCAGCCTCTGCCAGAGGGCCCCAGACATCGACTACAGCCCGGCCAGTGGGTACTGGTCAAGAAGTTCAAACGAGACTCCAGCCTGGCTCCAAGGTGGTCTGAGCCACGCCAAATCCTGCTCGCAACCCAGACGGCTGTCAAAGTGGATGGAAGAAAGCATTGGATACATGTCTCCCATCTGAAAAAGCTGCCGCTCCCACTTCCATATGATCAACGATGCCCAGGGGGAATTCTGACACAGGAAACTGAGAGAGCTACTGCATTCGTACCCTTCTCCGACGCCTGCGAGACCGAACAAAGGCAAGAGGAGGGAGTGACGAGATCGGGTGAACCGGTCTTTGCTGAACCTGCAATTGCTTTAAATCCTGTTTTGAGTACCCCGGCAAGCGAAAGTTCTAATGAGAAAGAGATACCTGCAGTGCTTTTTTCTGATCAGGAAGTTCCGGGTCATGTGCGATACAACCTGCGGCCGAGAAAACATCACGGTGCCTCAGACCCCACCACTAGGAGATAAGGAAAGACTCGATTGAATAGATAGGGTTTGCTAGTTTGCAGGTCTGAGGTACTGAGCGAGACACTGGACTGAACCAGTTGAGAGCTGGAACTTTGACCACTGTGCTCTGTTCAGAAAGAAAGACTGACTCCTGTGAACTGCCAGGTTGTACAACGGGATCATTCAGGTCACAATTCTTTGTTTTCTTGAGATGAACGATAGGAGTCTGCCTGTGAGACTCTGACGGACACAGGGAGAAGAACCCTCTGGCAGAACGGACTGCTAGACCCGAGTTTATTTTTGGGCTTTTAGCTAGGAATGTACCCTTTTGGTCGTACTGTACTTGAAGAAGAACTTCCCATTGCACCTCGATACGTGCTGTTCTATGAACCAATGTTTTCAACCTGGACCACGAGGGTCAAGGTAGCCTTTGTGTTGGTTATACCTGTTATAATAGCTATTTTCATGGGCTTATTCGTATATCTAGAGCATGAATACCCTTTGCAAACTCTTTTACCCTCTACTGTTGCACCGCCTGAGCATTTTATGTTCACCTTAGCACCCCACAAAGAACGACATCGCCAGACCTATGCGAAAAATGTATTTGTAGAAATGCTTCATCAAATGCACAGTGCTACCAACACTTCTGACTGCTGGGTTTGTGGGCTTCTGCCTTCTGTTGTGCACAATCATGATCTGTTCCTCTCGCTACCCCTGTCCTATTTAGGGAGTTAAGAAGCATGGTTCAAAATGTTTTCCGCCATGTACAATCATTATATAGAAAATAACAGACAGTACACCGAGAAAGATTATATGATTTTAGCATATATCGAAGCACATCAGGGATTTGACCCACAAGGTAATGGGGGACGGGGATCATTAGACCCTCAGGCTTGTATGAACATGTATACTAAGGTTAAGAAAAGTACCTGGTTGCAGGATGAACTCTATGATTTTAACCATTTTAATGCTTCCCAATATTTCCAGCTTTTTGTTGATCGAGATGTTACAAGCGAACGCATTGTACCCATTCCTATTTTTTTTTTTTTTGGGGAAAACCTTTATTGATATTTCAACCAGTTACAAATATGGGCCTACAACCACCAGGGCCGACCGCTAATCAGTGTCATCACAGCAAGTTAATTAGGGCAAGACTCGGTCTCCCGGGAAGCGAATGTATCACAACTTCAATTAACACTGGCTTTTGAACATTCAATGCGAGTAACAGGATACTAAAGGTTCCATTTTATAATATAAAATAGAAGGATCAGGTGCCATACAATATCACAAAGTCGCATAAAGGGCGGGCAAAATAGTAGGAGTTCCACAATTATCTCGATCTCATTTGAGACAGTGGCCCTAAGGCATACAATTCAGGATAAACAAGTATATAATCACCGTTCGCACCAGTTAAGCGCCCGCCCAGTGATACTAAAATACTGTGAAGAGTATAGGCACAGATAAAAAGTCGACAGTTGACAGAAGAATAGACCCACTATGCTGACCCGAAAAAGGGAGAAACGAAAGAGAAAGCAAGAAAAGATAAGAAAGAGAAAAAGGCCATAGAAACAAACGGAAAAACAAAATTCCCCTCCCCCAACCCCCCACCCTGCACCCCTGCAGATGAACACGGCCTACCCCCCTAGCAGCGTGTCTGTCGCCCCAAAACGGAAACCCGAAATATAGGAAGAACAAAGGGAAAGAAAGAAGGGACTAAACCCCTACCCTAAAAGGAAAAATGGAGGAGGGCTATATCATACGCATTCCCGGTCCCTCCCCACCGCCTTAACGAAGAATCCCCCGCTAAGCTGACACAATCAAGCAGACCACAATAAAAGTACACCGGAGGAAACTATGAACCCCGCCCCGGTCTCCGTTAATCAAGTGAAGCAATCCCATTACCAATGAAACCATAGTGTGAAGCCCCAAACAACAGTCTCAGCCTTGGCCCCGTCGATCAAATTTGCTGATTCCCTCCGATAAGTAGAACCCCATCGTCAAGTTGTCCAAATTTACACAGAAGTTGCCGAAACATGGTCTGTTAGATGGATAAAGGATGGCAAGACCCAAAGCAGACGATCGGTTCCAACGATGCCCCTCCCCGGCTCCAAGGCCAGGCACTGTCCCGTCCACCATCTTGATGGACCAGCTGGGAAGGGGATGCAACACAGTCCAACACAGTTCACAATGTCCACCAAAAGTCTCCAAATCTGAAACAGCAGTTAAATGTTCCGCCAGTTGCAGAACCAAAGATTCCGACCATATAGTCGAAATGCCGATCTCCGCATGTTCGAATCGTTCCACTTCTCTAGGGGCAGGCACAGCTCCAAGCACAGGGTCTGAATGCACCGCTGAGGTAGCTGTCGGGAAGTGAACTGGCCACCGGGCCTCGGGCAGCAAGGCAGGGTCCGGTCCCGATCCTCTAATTCCATCCGCTGCCGACATCAGATTACAGGCCTGGGCCTCCATAGTCTCCCGAAGTGCCTCAAGAGCTGCCAGCACTGACCGCAATGACGGGCCGCACTCAGCCTGCTCCGCCAGGTTCTGCATAACATCAGGCATCGTTATCCCCACGGAGAGGCGCCTTCCCCGGGGTAAGATTAGTCGGAGCAGGAATGAACCGTGAGGGACAGATCGTCAACAAGCGTTAGTGCGCACCAAGTCTCCAACCCCACGGCGCCGGCGATCCGAACACCAGGCCTCCGGGTCAGGGACCCCCACCACACCGCCTCAGGCGTCACTCGTCTCCTCACCTCCGGTACAGTGTCAGGCAGCAGATCGGCAGCAAAGCAATCCAAAAGATGTTGGAAGTTCCATGGACCGGACCCTGCCGCCCTCACCGGTCCGCTGTTGTTCAACTCGGACCCGGCTGGACCAACACTCGAGACCCCGGCTTCCAGACTGGGTTAGACCTCAAATCAAACCTCGACATTACTCCACTCCACAATGTCAGAAAAATCTCGGGATTGCAAATTAGTTCACACACACGGATATGGGGCGGGAAATCAGGATAGATGACAGGAACTTCGAGCGAAAGACGGAGGTCAGCGGAACCGGGAGACTATGCGGCCATCTTGCCTGCTGTCATAGCTCCTCCTCTCCCATTCCTATTTTAAATACTTCCTCCGATTTCTGTGTACAGGGGATGGGGCATGTACAGGTTGGTGACAGTGTTTGTAATTATACCTGTCGTATGAAGATACTTAGCAGTCCACCATTGTTAACGCCGCCCAATGTGTATTTCGTATGCGGGGAAAATGCTTACACTTGGTTACCCCATGGTTGGGCTGGGCACTGCTATCTGTCCGTCCTGTACCCGCCTGTATACATTGCACCGTCCGACTATCATAGAACACACCAGCTACACTCAGCGAGAGCAGTACCCAATAGGCAACGTAGACAGCTCATAGCAACAGAAGTCGATCAGACTGACACCTCCTTGCAGCAGTTCACAGATTTTAGCAAAGGTTTGCTCCCATTCTGGGGACCTATATTTAATAGCAGAGAAATAAGAAGTAGAAAATGTCATTAACATCACTACTGATATCTTGGCCAATATTACGGTTGAGCTTCAGGCGACCAGGCTCGTTGCGCTCCAAAACTGTATGGTTTTGGCTGTATCTTGGCTGATCGAGGCGGAGCATGCCGAGTGATTGGCAGCTCCTGCTGTGTATATATTCCAGACTCCGCCCCCACTGTTCATTTGGCCATTCAAAAGCTGCATCGCATAGCGGCCGAAATGCATACCGAAAATGGATCCTGGTCACTGTCCGGCTGGTTCTGGGGGCTCCTGACAACCTGGGGATGGAAGGTGTTGTTAATATTGGGTGGGGCGGCCGGTGTCATTTTCACCTGTTGCATCCTAATACAATGTGGTTCGGCTTGTTGCTCCTATTGTGCTTCCAGAGTAGCGACCATGTGCGTCCCTGCTCCAGTTTCCACTAAGATTCAGATGCTCCAACAGGATATTCGTGAATTAATGGCCATTGATGAGGAGGTTTTACAAGATTAGCATCACCTTTTTCTTTAGCTACATCACGCTAAAAGGAGGGTTTGAGGAACCGGAATTGATTTCCGGTTATGTAAAGCATATAATCGATTATTTAGAATTAGGATGATGTATCTAGATTACTTACCGGAAAGTACGCAAACACTAGCATACACCCGAATTGCAGTAACTTAGGGTTCTAACATACACTGCTTTGCACGTTTTACACTTGCTTGATTTGACCGACTCCATTTTGTGGCCTCGCTCGAAGCTCTACATTAGCAGACCTTATTCAATTATTACACCGAAGTCGTTACCCTGAGAAATAGCCCAACTGTTGCAATACTGCTGTCTCAGCTCGTTAGGCCTGTCAAGGTTATAGGTAGCAGGAGGAGGCCCGATAGGCACATTCCGGGAGGGGTGCGGGGCGGACTCTCTTGGAGTTAGCAGAAGGGAGTCACCCGTACGACCTTGCTAATCTAGGATGAGCTAAACCAAGAGCGCTTTATCTCCCATATATGGTCTTTCCCTCTGCACCAACCTGTACCAACTTGTATTTTTCCATCTTAGGTAACGGTTTCCAGAATGTAACTGTATATATGTGATGTTCTGATAATGTGCCAGCAGTCTTCTTGGCGGACCTCGTGGGGTTAGGTCGCAAGGAGCTCCTCTGGCAGAGTTTTGTTTGTTATAATAAACGATTGGACCTTTTGTACTGCCAACCGACTGATTATTGGTAATGGGAATGGGATTGGTTGTGAATATAACTCTAATTGGGAGGTGGTAAATATTTTCCGGTACTTCACTGCTTACTTGAAGGTTGTTGTCTAGGTAAATTATTCACCTAAATTAAATTTATTGCGCATAGTCCCGTTTTAAAAAGGATGTTTTTCACATCAAACAATTTCACATTTGTCCTAAAATTAAAAATAGGAAGAAAATGGCACCTTTAAGTTTTCACACATTTGCAACCCTAGTTGGAAGATTGGAATGGTAAACAGCCAAGAATGTAAACAAAATTAAAAGAACTATCAACACTGCGAAATGTTGTACATATAAATACGGTAAGTAACTATGTATTTTACTGCACTCTCATAACGATGCACTCATCTCACAACCGCACATTCACAGCATGTATTACTCAAATACATGCTAGTCACTACCTTATAGCACGAAATTAGCAGCAGGAGAATAATATGGTGTAATTTGCCTCAGACCACCACACATGCAGAGGCTCAGCCAGTGTGTCATAGGTGCAAGGAACGAAATGGGTCCACGGCCCATGTTTGCGAAAACTTTAAGGTGTTTAGTTTCACTTCTGATTTTTTTTTCAATTAAATTTGTCAACAGAAAACATCAAATGCTTGTAATTCCCTACCTGTGCATAGTTTCCTTCTATTATCGCCTCACCCATTAGGCGCGATGCAATGCATCCATATTCAAATTTTACAGCAAGAGCCGTATGTGCTGTAACTTAGGTGGCAGTACATTTATCAAGGCTGATTTTGCATGCCCCCAAGCGCCTGGCCTCCACCACTTTCCTTGGTGGCTTTCTCGTAGCTTTATCACCCACAATAAAATACATTTTTTAACTTCTTTGGACAATTCTCGCACAAATCCCTGCGCACGCTGTGTCAACGGCGCTCCCTGGGCAGAAAACGACTCATCAAAGGGAAAGTTTATTCAAGTTAGCATATTAAAAGAAACAGCTCCCAGGCATGGAACAGGGTGCAGGCTATGTATCCATAAACAGAACAGTGCCTCACAAAAGCATTGTCCTGAAACACTGGACGCTCACATTCACGGTTCACCGGCAAAGATCCTCCAGTCCCGCCCCACCTCCTAAGCCAATCCTTGCGCTGCTACGTTGCTGATGACAGCAATACAAGGATTGGCTGGGTCAGGGGCTTGCAACGCTCCTTTGGACAATTGCGGGCTGTGGATGCAATCTATTCTGTACTCCTATCATTGAAGATAGGGTTCAAGTGCGCATGTCAGGGCTGGGCGGTGAAAGGCACACGTCCAACCCGACATGCGCCCTTCTCCCCCAAGGAGCCTCAGCTGTGCGTGTCGCTCAACCGTTTAAGTCGCACCCTTAACCACATCCGACGCTGCTGCCCTCACCTCTCCGACCAGTGCAGAACAGCAAACTTTTCCCACACTATAATGTGCACTGCTGCAGCAAATAAAAACATTTAAAGTTGTGCTTGGGGGCAGGGAGGTAATGTCCCCACGCCCACGTGAAGAAACCACCCCTGGTACACTGTGCCTTTGCAATGGATTTGCGCTGGTCACTCCTTGTAGTGTCAGAGTTTATGTTTTGCCCTCTATGTGAAAGAGTTAGATGGATACAATGTACCCTCTTAGGGGAGGGGTTGGAAGTTTCCCTTGCCCATGGTGCAAAAGGAGTTAGAGTTTTACCCTATGCTGTAACCTGGAATGGGTTTGGAATTTGCATTGGGCTTGCTTTAATAGGTTTTAGAGTTGTTCTCCGTTTCCTGGGTGTCTAAGGATGACAGTTATACAATGTATTTGCTGGGTGGAGGTTGGAGGTAACTGTGTGCCCTGTCTACTTATGTAGAGGTGAAAGATTTGCCTGGGACCTAGTATGCAAGGAGTGAGGTCAGCCTGTTTCTTCTATGGAATGGGGGTAAGGCCCATGACCGGGCGGAGAGTGTATTCTTAGCCATGTTCCCGTAGTGTCAAGGGGCAGTTGTGCCATTAGAATGGAGTGCCTAATGAGGTTCCATGGTTTCCTGTAGATGTGGTTGTGACCAAACCTCTGAATCATTTTATTTGCGGCATTTGCCTGTGTAGGGTAACATGTTTACCCTGTGCTTTGACAACTTGGTTACAATCGATACAACCTAGTGGCCAAAGCTAAAGAAGCGGTTAGCTGTCACGTGGGTCCTCCAACTATAGTATCCGTTATCGATTCAGGCTAATATGAAGAAGTTTTGAAAGACTGTGGAGTAAGAGGCTCAAGTAGGAGTATGGGCTACTAAAGTGACAAAACTTAAATTATATCACTAAGGGTTCCCAGTGTGATGGCGGGATGTTCAACAAATTATGTTAATCTATAAACAATACCCTTACACAGAATCGCAGTTAAGGGTAAGTAGCACAATCTTCTTCTCATCATATGGAAGAGGTTCAGGGCCTCAGAGAAGGCAAGGGTGTAGCAGCTCATAACCTCCTAATGACCAAAGGATTTATTGGTACTGTATCTATGTTATGAAACGCCAGTCTTGGCTCTGTGCCCCCCCTGTGGTAGCAGGATATGTACTATAATGACATTAACTTAGTTTTAGATGGACCTTGCGTGAATTGGCAAGTTTTACGCAGAAACAGGAAGGATTTTATGAATGTGTCATGAATTGAAGGCAAAAGACAGCAAAGCCCACGCTGCTAACGTCCATTGTTGTAGAAACATTTTCCTGGGGGTTTCCCTATATGAATTGGCACCGAATGGCTTCACACACGTATCTCGCACTCTAGGATTTCGAAGCACACATCCCCACGCATTTATTTGGCACATCAAGGGACCTGTGCATGGGCCTGACTTTGCTTTTCGTGCCTCATGCACACTTCTCCTGGCATTGAAAGGTCCTGCATGCTGATATTTTGCTATGCAGCAGTCTAACACATCCATGAGTGGGTCCAGTTTGTGACCAAGACTGGGTCCTACATTCTTTCCCATCAGGTATTGGGGTTGGATCTTCCCGGGGGAGATTCTTGACTCTACACCTACATACACTCTAGATCTACACAGAGCAGGGCTTGCATAGTAGGAGTAAATCAGATTACTACGTTGTACTATTTTCCTGCATATAAACACTGTCTTAGCACCATGGTGGAACTATATCTACTATTTACACCTTTGGTGCTTGTAATCACTTTCATCTGCTTCTGTCTACTGATTATCGCAGCACATATATTCTGTACAAGAATAATGTTGGTTCAAAAAATATATTGAAAACGTCCCATTGTGTATTCTCTGTATACTTCCCTGAGAACAAGAGGGCACAAGTGACTGAGCGAAAAGGTTTTAGATCTGTTACCACGATCCCTGAGGGTTGTCATGTTCAGTGGTTACCAGAAACCATTTGCTCCCTATTTAGGCTAGTGGAGCTTATGGTGGCACTGTGATCTAACTGGTCTATGGGGTGCATAGACTCAGTCTAAGCACCTCACCAAAGTTTATGTTATCCACAAACATGCATATCCTATGAATTAGTGGGAACTACACGACATGGCTCCACCAACGTTGGTTGGGTTCTTATTTTACGGTGTACCCGAGTTTTTCAATTGTGACTCCTACTCTCTTCCAAACCGAAGATGTCCGTGGTGGTAGGGGAATCTGCCTCAGCTGAGTAGGTATACCCTATGAATTGGCTGTTGCTGATAGTAGAAACGTCTCACATTTGTTATCCTAGCTCCATAATTCATTTAACAATTTTCTTTTTTTTAAAAGACATGTGTGAGACCGAAAGGAGAAGGAGCATTAAACATTGCTGAGAACTGAAGATATGTGGTTACTTTAGAATGATTAAAACTATGGCTTCCTGGCTACGGGTGGAAACATTACCTTTGTGGTTAAGGCACATGAAGCATTCAAAACGCAGGTAATTCTATTCATGGGTTAAAGGCCCAGCTGCAAATAATCAAACACAATTATGTCATACTTACATTGAGGATGAAACACCAGAGATATATACTCCTTATGAAGACATAGAGATTCCTCTTTCTTACCAATTAAGTGGTTTAAAGGCGCCCTCCCACACAATACTGAAAACATGAGACCCAGTTTGTTCAGCAAAGAAGGCGCAACATGGCCGGTCTTAGCTGCATGCACACTGCATCCTGACACTGATAATTTAACTGCAGAAGAAATGCGTACACTATACAAAGATTTAGAAAAATATACAGAAATCTCAAACATTTCATAATGCAAACACTCTCTGTTAACCCTGCAGGGACTGCTCAAGCTGCACACCCACAATCGGCTACCACAGGTATCAGCCTGCAAATGCTGGATTCCGTTATGGGAAAGATTAACACCAGTCGGGAGCTCATTCCTTTCTGGATAGCTCTGAAAACAAGCCAGCTTGAGGCAATTTTTCCCCATATTTCTAGCAGGAAAAACAGATTACTAACTATTGGCTTGCCAATGGAGATTGCTCCCCCAGTGGAAGACGGTGCAGCTTGGCGTACAGTCTTTGCTGACGTTTATACCAGGACACATGGTTCCCCTTCACTGCATGTTTTACCTGATGTATTGAAGAAGCTATAAAATGCGTACGGGCAGCACCTACCTTAGACACAGGAATGAAACTGTTGGGTAATTTTGCCGCAGTATCCAACATTATGTTAAGTAACAATAAAGGGGAAGCAGCTACATTGGTGTTACGCCAACACCTGAGGGCTCTTACTACTACTCAGCAGGAGCTGGAATTACCTAAGATTATCGAAGAAACCTACTTTAGGTAGAGATAATTTGGGAGCCAGACCTGGGAACACAACTTAACAGTAATTCTGAAAAAAGGATAATTCTAAGCAAGCACCCAATTCTTCGGCAAAGAAGAAATGGGATAATGAACAAAAAACATAAAGACAACACTATCTCAGGTGGACCTCCTCAGCGGAAAGTCACTGAAAATGGATACAATCTTAGAAACCGTGATGGCATTAGGAAACCTGACAGGTATCAGGATACTGATACACGTTCCTCTCGTTCTTTTCAGGTGTCATCCGATTCACGTTTGGAGAGAGACAGACAATCAGAGCGCAGATTGGAAAAGCACCTGAAGCCAAAGAAGGAATCACAACGTTCATCTGACTACACCAATAATAAAGAAGAAGACCCAAAGAATAATAAACCTCAATTCAAAATGAAAAAGGTAGCTGTATTTAGGTCAGGCATGCCCACAATACTGAGGACTCTGCTTCCGAATGGGGAATGGCCAGTGACAATGCTTAGTGAGCATATCACGGTGGAAACACCCAATACTAAGGTAAGTGTTCACTATTGTTTCCACGAAATTACGCTCCAGTTGGAGGGGGGACATACCCAGAAACATTAAGGCTTTGTTTTGGCACAACTTAACGTGTGGTTACAGTATTCTTTTTGCTGAAAAAAACTAGCCCCCTGAGTTTGTAATGGACTGCCCGAATGGGCAAACTGTAATTTTACCTGCATTTTCCAACCGTCTCCCAGAATCAGTTAAACATTCTTACGCCATAGAGTGGGCATTAGCACTAGCCCCTGCGTTATACCGCAATCGTGGGGTGGGATAATGAGTCGTCACCTCGTCTTGAGATCCCGTTGAAATCAATTCCTCAACCCCAGAGACAATACCTCATAAAAAATTGAAGCTAAAACACAAGTTCTGGAAATCCTAGAAGAACTTGAATACCAAGGTGTAATAGAAATATGCACCCCATCAATGAATAACCCCTTATCTCTTGTAATGAAACCAGACAATTCATACCATCTAGTAATAATGTACAGACATTTAAACACATCTACTCGCACATTCACAGTACAAAATGCACACAATGTCACACTAATGAATAACACTTTACGGAAAAAATGCAAAACAACCCTAGATATCTCAAATAGTTTCTTCTGCCAGAATATAGCACCTGGAAGTAGAATTTTGACAGTATTTTCAGCATTAGGCGTACAGAGGCGATTTTGTCATTTACATCAGGGGTATAAGAATAGCGCTGGGTTATTTTCAGCCAGTGTGACAGTTGCTTAAACATTTTGATGGGGAGGCATTGTCCTACATAGATGATATCTATCTAACGAATGATGAATTAATGGAACACTTGGTCCGAGTAGATTGCATAATTCTGTGATTTGCTCACCTGGGCTACAAATTTAACTTAAAAAAATAGAAAATTGCCCACCTCGATATCCTATGTTTAGGATACGAGTTGTCAAGTAAAGGCAAAAAGCCTGCTGACCCATTTTTTAGAAAAATGTGCGTTGCTCCAATGACTCAAAGGATTACAATCCATTTTGGGATTTTTAAATTTTGGCAGAACATACATTTTAGATTATGCATAATAGGTAAAACCATTCTACGATTTGATTAGACCAGACTTCTCAATAACACATTGGACACAGGAACAATCAAACATTTTACCTTCCGTACAAGCTGGCAAGATAGCTTCCAAACATTTATACACATGTGTAAACACCTCCACCTCGTGATCAGTGTAGTCGATGTTCCAACCAGGTACACCTAGCTCACATTCAATAACGGTGATACAATACTTATAGCATACAAGGAGGCTATAAGGAGGCCCTGTTCTATGTCCCCCTCCCACATTCTGCCCTCCCCGCACACATCTCCAACTCGTTCCACTTCAACATAGACCAATGTTCACTGTGAAATTATGCAGTAGTCCTTTGTAGTCGGTCTCCGATGTCACCCAGGTTGGTGTAGCCATAGACTTGGGTCCTCGTCTAATAAAATGACTTGTGTAATAAAAAGACTTCTTCGGGCAGCCCCTCGCCTTGTAGGTGACCCTTTCAGCGGCCATGTAAAGATCCAGCCCTCTCCTCCACTCCTCCACTCCTCCACCCCCGGTGACTCGGGCGTACCCCAGTGTTTTGCTATGTCCCTCTTGGCCACCACCAATGCGAGCACCAAGAAGGTCAGGATGGGACGCGCCAGGTCTACATCATTAGTCATGCCCAGAAGTGCCAATTTGGGGTCTAGGACAATAGGGGTCTCTAAAATCTCTCCTAGCTCTGCGAAAATAATTCTCCAGTACTCTTGGATTATTGGGCATGCCCATACAATGTGGTAGAAGTCTCCTCCCGTGTTCCTGCACCTGAGGCACCTAGCATCCTCCGTCCGTCCCATTTTGTGAAGCCTGACTCTGTCATAGTACGTCCTATGCAGGACATTAAACTGAATAAGGCGCAATCGGGATTTAATGGCCACCTCCCTGGGGTGCATTAGGACCATCTTCCAATCTATATCTTCCATGGCTCCCAGCTCACTTTCCCACTGTTTCCTAAGTTTCTCCAGGTCTCCCAACATAATGTTCGTGAGAGTTCTATACGTAAGCGGCACCGCTTTTTCCAGAATCTGTTCCTGCAACAGTCTACACTCCAAAGGTGTGTATTTCTGTAGATCAGTCAGCTGTATCTTTTCCGCTCGCCAGGCGTGTTTTAATTGAGCATACTTGAAGAACTGCGTGCGGTGGCGTCCGAACTTCGACCTCAGAGGCGCAAACGTTTTCAGGTCCCCTCTTGCCACTATGTCTCCCAAGGTGGAGATACCAATGTCGTCCCACCTCTGGAACCCTTTCAATTTGTTCAGTTCTGGGAGCCATCCGCAGTGCCACATCGTCGTCTGTCGTGTTGGCTTCTTTCCCCAGCCCGTACGGCTCATTGCTTTGCGCCACAGTTGTAAAGTAACGCTCGTAGCGGGGGGAAGCTGTGGTCATCGAGCGCCCCCATATAAGTAGTACAGCAGTGGCTTAGGTGAAAGTTTATATTTCTCGCGAGCGTAGGTGGGGTGGTCCGCTGGCGCATGCAACCAGTCGTTGATCGGGACTATGTGTTCCACCCAATAGTATGCTTCAAGATTCGGGAGTGAAATCCCATCACTGTATTGGTGGCGCTGGAGTGTGGTCAATGCCACCCTGGGGTGTTTACCCAGCCACAGGATGGACCGAAGTTCCGCATGTATTTTCCTAAAAAGGGCGTCCGGGAGGGGATAGTACTCGTTCTGCAGGGCATATAGGAATTTGGGCAATGTGATCATCTTGAACATAGCCGCCCGGCCTAGGAGGGTGAGAGGGAGCTGCCTCCATCGGGCTGCGTCTTCCACGAAGTTCAGGAGTATTCGTTCCACATTGCGTTGGTAGGATTGTGCGCGATCCAGGGTGATATAAACTCCGAGGTATTTAAACCCCTCCCCTGTCGTCAGTAACCATCCCGGGAGGTCCGGCCAACTCCCCCGTCCCTTAGGATCATAGAGGACTGACTTGTGCCACTTCACCTGGTAACCTGCGTGCCTACCATAACGCTCCAGTTCCAGAAAGATCTCCAGGATCGTGGTTTCCAGCCGTGCAACGTAGAGGAGAATGTCATCCGCGTAAAGCGCTATTTTTTCCTCCGCTGAGTCCAACTCACTCCGCCTAAACCCCTTGATGGCCACATTCTGCCTTATCTTAGCAGCTAGTACCTCTATCGTGAGTGCAAAGAGGAGGGGGGACAACGGGCAGCCCTGTTGGGTCCCTCTTTGGACTGGGAAGTCTCTTGACATAGCCCCATTCATTCTCACTTTCGCTCTGGGGATCAGTATAAAGCAATTGGACCCAGTTACAGAATTTCGGGCCGAAGCTAAACTTCTGCAGGACTCCCTCGAGGAATGGCCAATGGACCGCATCGAAAGCTTTCTCTGCGTCAAGGGAAAGAAACCAGTGTGGAGCCTCCCTGTCACTTACTTCTTGCAACCAATTATGGGTGCGCCAGAGGTTTAATCTTGTGGCCCTACTCGGGAGAAACCCCATCTGATCCAAATGTATCAGGTCCGAGATCACTGTACGGAGGCGCAATGCAAGGATGGTTGCCAGGAAGTTCGTCTCTATATTCAGCAGCGAGATGGGGCGGTACGACGCACAATCCTCGTGTGGCTTCCCTTCCTTATGGATTGGGACAATTATCGCCATACGCAAGTCTGGGGGGATTTTCCCCTCTTGGAATGCTTCTTCGAATAATCCCTTCAGATGACGTGTCAGGAGGTCGGCCGTGCGTTTAAAAACTTAGTCTGGGAACCCATTCGGACCCGGAGTCTTACCCGGTCTAAGCTGAGCAAGAGCTTCAGTGACGTCGTCCCGGGTGATGTCCACCTCTAGGCCCTGTTGGGCGTCAGGAGGCAGGGTCGGTAAGTCAATTGCGTCCATATATTGTAGCGCCTCCTCAGAGGTTCCTAAGTCCCTAGCCCGGTAAAAGCTTTCATAATGCGCTGCAAAAGCCTCAGAAATGGCAGCATCCGTCCTCATCGATGCTCCCATAGGGTCTCTGATGTGCTCCAGCCATCGTGCCGCACGCTCCTTCTTACTAAGCCACGCCAGTAGTTTGCCCGACTTATCCCCCACATCATACAGCCTGTGTAGTGTGGCTAATGCCTGGGTTTTGGCCTCCCCGTGACCAATTCTCGATACTGTCTTTGCGTGTCTGCAATTTTCCGGAGAGTTCCCGGTTGCTTCGAGACCAGATATTCCCTCTCCAGGTCCAGAATGGTAGTTTCCAGTGCCATTGTATCCACTAGGAGTTTCCTCCTTTCCTCCGCTAGTCTATTTTGTATCCTGTCTCGCATTACCGTTTTGAGGGCCTCCCAGAATATAACTTTAGATTGGACCGTCCCTTCATTTTCAGCGACATAGACTTTCATGTACGCCCTTAGACCCTTTACTACATTTACGTTTTTTAAATCCCACGCCGTCAGTCTCCAGGACCCTGTGGTCCCTTTTTTCCCAAACCATAATCTCATGAGGAGTGGGGAATGATCGGAGATCCCCCTCGCCTGATAGTCCGCCGTATTGTCTACTGCCAGGTGTTGTCTGGACATAAAGATGTAATCCAGTCTCGAATACACTTTATGGGCGCCAGAGAAGAAGGAGTAGGCCTGCTGGTCTGCGTGTAACCACCACCATACATCCGTGAGTCCCATAGTGGCAACCATTTGCGATAGGGGGGTTTGAGTCCGATCTCTGATCTTCGCCCCCGTCCGGTCCCGCCCTGAATCCATCACATCATTAAAGTCCCCGCCTAGAATCTGTATTGTGTCTGCTGTGTCGAGGAGTATTTCTATCACCTTCTTGGGTGTGTTGTCCTGCAGTTTCGGGGGGCATACACTGAGAGTAACGTGTACTCACGCCTATTCCAAGTCCCCTTCACCCCCACGTACGTTCCCTGAATGTCCGTCCAAGTTTGAGTTATGCAGAACGGTGTCGCCTTCTTCATAATTATGGCTACTCCCCTCGATCCTGTAGTCTATCCCGCATGCGCTAATACCCTGTACTACCCTCTAGCTAGGAAGGCACATTTTGTCCCCTTGAGATGCGTTTCCTGGAGTAGTGTTATGTCGGGCCTCATTCTCTTAATGTAAGAAATGACCAACCCCCCTTTAATCCTGCTACCTAACCCATTGACATTCCACATTAGGACGCTAAGTCCCCTTCGGTCCCTGTGAATACCTGTAGCGTCACCCGGCATCCTGGTGGAAGCGTACCTTAGTGTGGTCAGATTCCTGTGTGAAGGAGTCTCCCGAAGAACCTGGGCGTGTGCTTAACATGACATGCATTTTCCCCTTCCTCCCCCCTCCCTCCCCTGCCCCCCTATCCGCATTGACTCAAGGAACTGCCCCAACTTTTCCCAACTCCCCCCACCCCACCTTCCTCCCCCATCAGTCCCACCATCTTCCTCCCTCCTATGGCAGGACTTATTGGCTGGAAAAGGTCTTTCGCCCCCCCCGACTTCTCCCACCTATGCCAAGCTACCCCAAGGTGTCACTCCCACAATGACCAAATAACAAAAGGATATGGTCCATAGAGTCCACAATAGTGTTCTGTAGTTCGGCACAAGAAAGGAGAAGAACTAGAACAAGCAAAAAAGTACAATAAAACAATAAAATAAAATAAAAAAGAATAGGAGGCATGTAAGCCACTTGTGTGTCACCAGGCGGCATGGCCGATATCTCCTTCATCCAGCTTGTGTCCTTCTCAGGTGGTCAAATCCTAACCCTCCCCCTGAGTGGGGACCTTGTCAGCCGCGGATTCACTCTCCATCTCCGGTATGGCTACGACCAGCGGGTGGAGTGACTGGTCCTCCTCATCTTCACCTCCCGTTACGCCATCTCCCGTGTCATTCTCCCCCTCGGTGCGGTTTCCGACCGCCAAGGCCCGGTATCGAGATCCCGCCTGAGTACCCCGTTGCGGAGATCCAGGGTCTTGTTGTCTCTCTAGGGACCCCTTCAACGGTGTCAGCTGCGTCTTCCTTGCTCCCCGCTGCCGTCGTCTCCGCTGTGGCTGCACTACCTCCCAGAGGCTGCCAGGCAAAGGGCCCTCCAGTGTCATACTACGCACAGCCTCCTCTCGACTCCGGAAGTGTGGGCGCTCTGCCAGCCATTGCCATGCGTTGTCCGGGTGCGTGAAGAAATGCGTTTTGTCCTTATAAATAACTTTCAATTTGGCTGGGAAGAGGAGCATATATTGGATCTTCAAGTCCCGGAGTTTAACCTTGAACGCGTCCAATGACCGTCTCATTTTCTGCACCTCCTGGCTGTAATCAGGAAGATCATTATCGGGGAGTTCTCGACCCTTACGTCACCCAGCTTCTTGGCTTTGCGAAGGATGAGATCTCTGTCGGCAAAGTTGAGGAACCTTGCGATGATCGGTCTCGGTCGTCCGCCCACCAAGGGCTTAGCTATGAGTGTCCTATGCGCCCTCTCGATGATGTAGCAATTTGAAAAGTTTGCCTAGGGGAGCGTTTAAAGGAGCCAGGCGCGTAGGAAGTCCGCAACATTGGATCCCTCAATCCCTTCTCTAAATCCTACAAAGCGAAGGTTATTACGTCTCGCTCTGTTTTCTGCGTCATCCACCTTCCTCTGCAACTGCTTGTGGGAGTCCTTCAACTCCTTAAAATCTTTCTGCAGGGCCTGTATGACATCCTCCGCCTCGCCCAGCCGCGTCTCCGCAGTGGTGACCCTCTCCATGAGATTGCGAAAGACCTGGCACAGGAGGTTGACCTCCACCCCCACTTCTCCTATCCACCTCCAGGGCCGCCCCTGATGCCTGGATGTCCGCCCTCGAGGCCTGTATTGCAGCCATTAAGAGGGCCGTGTCCGAGCTCGCGCCTGCTCCCTCTGTACCTCCGGTGTGCAGCGCCACCGCAAACTTGTCTATAGGGCCTTGTTTCGGGGCTGCGCCGGAGGGGGCAGGGCAGCGTCCGCTGCCCCCGGAGCGGTCCTAAGCCCACTACGGCTCTCCACCTTGCCGTCCCAGCTCCGGCCTCACCGGCTTCCCCCGTCAGGGCGCCGGTCAGCGACAGACGCAGGCTTCAGTCTTCAGGATAATAGACTCCCACTGACGCCCTGAGGGAGGCAGATCTAAGCGTCACCACCAGGTCGCAGCAGCATGTCAGGCCGTGCCGCAGTTCAGAGGCCCAGTGCCGCGGGGGGACCCCAGCAAGGCGCTAGTGTATCCTGCGACATCTCGATCGCCTAAGGTAAATCCGTCGGTGCAGGCGGCGGCGCAGCTCGTGGCTATCCGCCGCCAGGCCCAACGTCTCTCCCTCCGCGTTGCTGGATATCAGAGCCGGTACAAAAGGGGGTGGTAATGGACGGAGCATCTGAACCAATCAAACACTCAAACCGAGGCAAAAGATCTGGGTTTAATCCATCACGTTCTTTGGCCCACTCTGCCACCCCAGTTCAGACATGGCTATATGCAAATCAGTCTGACCCTGTGCCTCATGGGAACAGTCCAACCCGAACTGCCAAGCCATGCCTTCCCTGGACCGGAAACAAGCTTCCGAGGACCGGTTCTCGGCATTCCAGCCGTCTTCAGCCCGGCTTGCTTGAATCCAGTGGCAAAGTGAGCAAGGGATTCACGTCTGAGCATACCCTGCCACACTTATGGCGGCCAAAAGCGGTACAAAAGGGGGTGGTAATGGACCGAGCATCTGAACCAATCAAACACTCACACCCAGTCAAAAGATCTGGGTTTAATCCATCACCGTTCCTTAGCCCACTCTGCCACCCCAGTTCAGACATGGCTATATGCAAATCAGTCTGACCCTGTGCCTCATGGGAACAGTCCAGCCCGAACTGCCAAGCCATGCCTTCCCTGGACCGGAAACAAGCTTCCGAGGACCGGCTTGAAACGCCAAACGCTACATCCTCCCCGGGAGCCGATGGAGTAGCTGAAGCAGCCTGTCCTTGCCCGTGAGGGTTCCCGCTTCCAGCAGCAGCTCGCCGCACCCGCTTCGCGGGTGCTGCTTCGTGGGTGCCGCTTCGCGGAGGGAGGCGAGGGGCAGAAGTAGCTGGCCGGACGCCTGGGGCCATGGAGAAGTAGAAAACCACCGGAGGCTGCTGAGGGAGCGCGCTGCAGGGACTCTGAAGACCAGGAGTCCCTGCGCTGCACAGGTGTGCACGGCCGCGCCCCCAGCGAGACACGCCCACCGCGCCTGACCAGAACAAAAGGCGTGTGCTCCTTTACATTGGCGGGAAACGCCAAACGCTACATCCTACCTGGGAGCCGTTGGAGTACCTGAAGCAGCCTGTCCTTGCCCGTGAGGGTTCCCGCTTCCAGCAGCAGCTCGCCGCACCCGCTTCGCGGGTGCCGCTTCGCGGAGGGAGGCGAGAAGCAGAAGTAGCTGACCGGACTCCTGGGGCCGTGGAGAAGGAGAAAACCACTGGAGGCTGCTGAGGGAGCGCGCTGCAGGGACTCTGAAGACCAGGAGTCCCTGCGCTGCACAGGTGTGCACGGCCGCGCCCCCAGCGAGACACGCCCACCGCGCCTGCAACGCCCCCTCTTAACACCACGCCGGACGCTCAGCGGGACGCAAGCGGTACGCCGAGCGAAGCCCGAGCAAAGGGCGGGCAGTCTGTGGCAGTCCGGGGCTGTCAGAGGCTGGGCTGGGCCACGTCCCTAACATCCTGCCTGTGGTCCTGGTAGGTTGCGTGACTGTGTCAGAGGTAATATAGCCCACTATGTCTACCCGCTCCGGAAAATTGCTTAGGTGCGGGGGAGAGGGTGGAGTATCTGGGAATTGTACAATAGGAACCATGGACCGCTTCATAACCAGAGTAACAGCGGTCATTGAGAAGGAGATCGTAATGACCGAACGTCGCCTCTCCGAGGTCTACCTACCAGCTAGACGCTCCTCTCTAGGTGCTATGGCCCAGGCCATGTCCCCTACTTCTGGACGGGTTCCATCTCCCCACCCCTTAGATGCTGCAGTGCAGCCTCGGTTGTCGGCAATAGGAGCAAGTATAGATAGATTAGAGAATCTTGCTGACCTATTGCCAGTGGGGGGTTGTATCGAGACGGTGGGGGAAAAGATTTCTCAAACTTTATCGTGCCCCGCCTTGAGCCAGACTTCCCCAACGTTAGATCAAGATCAGGCTCCCCTTGCGGAGCCGCTATTGACCAGCCAGTCTTTAGGCACCATAAAACAGGCGAAAAGGAAAAGGGTTATGAGCTCCCACAAAGGTAATCACACTACACTCCACAAGCGACCAAGAAAGCAGGGGCAAAGGGGTTTTGGGTCGAAAGTAGAAAACGGTCTAGCTCCAACGCATACTGGTAGGATAGGGGAGCCTCCTGTTGCGGGAACAACTTCTGACATTTTGCCTGTACACCCTAATGCCCATGAGAGGGTAGTTGTCCCCCTAGAACCTGACTCACTTAAAATAATTACGGACCTGATCAAAAGCCTATTGGCCCCGTTGATGGATCAACTTAAGGGGTTGGGGGCGAGAGTGGACAAATTTTAACAATCCACCCTCGATAACTTTTTCTCACTTAAGACTCTGATTAAACATCACTCTAGAGCAAGTGAGGATCCTGCGGGTATGAACATGGGAAAAGGATTGCCGGCAGTTCCTGTTTCAGCTCAGGTTGTCCCAATGCCAACCCTTCTTCCTGAGGTGACATCTTCCAGGGACCCATCTTCAGCCCCCCCAGGTCCCTTCAACCTTCAAGCCAGGCCCTGCCCCGTATATTTCCCATACAAAAACAAAGCCCCCTGTGGTCCCTAAAAACCAGCCTAAGAAAACACCTCAGGTAAAGACACCGGCAGGTGCGGGTTTGGCTAAGAGCAGCCAAACTGCCCAGCCGAGTGTCAATGCCAAGGGGGTCGGGCAGCACCGCCAGGCAAGGTCGATAGATGCAATTTGGCACCTGACGCCACTGTAGTTGCTCCCCCAAAGATCATCCCTCGGAGCCCCCCGATAAATCTTCCCCCCGATTGCCACCCCTACGTTGTAGTGCTTGTCAACGTCCCACCACTGAGGGCTAATCAGATTGAGACCCACCAGACCCTAAAAAATAAGAGTCTTCACTGGTTAAAAACAAACAAACCACTTCCAACAGGCGTGGATGGATTAATCCTCAGTGTCCGTAGGGTAGGCTGGGTGGGACAGGGCAAAAAGCGATTGGAGGGAGATTGTATTATCATTAACTTCCAGGATAACAGAGTGGCAAAAATAATCTGTGGCCAAAATCAAGAGGTGGTTGGTCCAGGTGTTAGAGTAGTGGATTTGAGTTACTTTTATCCTAGGCCCGTTGTTAACCTCTTCAGGCCTGTTATTAGGGAGCCTTGCTCTGGCCTTAGCGGAGGCCCACGATATTCCATGGAGCCCCATTTCTATCCCCAAGCTGGATGGCCAGAGACGACCTGGGGCTCTTGGGGACACTGACTTGAGGATAAGGGTGGGACGGTAGAGGGGGAGCTGATAGAGTCTGCATTCCCTACCATAGTGCAGGCCCCATCCCTATCCCCATCCCCTCCTAAAATCCATTCTGATTTGGATGATGGGGAAATGGTGGAGATCCAAGAACCCACTGGTGTATGTGGAACACCGGTGGATTCCCAAGTGGTGGCCCCCTGTCACAACCTTGTATCCGGCGGCGCCCCAGCTGTGACGGACCCAGTCTTTAAGGTCCTCAGCTGGAACGTAGTGTCAGGAAGGCCTGATGAATCCACTGGAGTCGACGCTAGTCCCAACGCCCCTCTGCCTCAGGAGCCACCCGACAATACAATGTCCAGGTAACCACTAAAACAGAAGGGAAAGGGGAAGTGGATAAAATAACAAAAGAAAAGAGAGACTGCCTTCGAGTGATAGTGTACACTCGTCGTAATGGTCCTCTGGGTCTTCTGATAACACCTGTAAGGAAACCCTAATTAATTTTCATGCAATTCTATTTAACATTTGAAGTCATATTCAATACTATTATAACACTTACCCCAGGACCTTAGGCAATTGCTTCTCTCTCACTAATTTTCAACTGAAACTTGGGTTTTCCTATGACCTGACAGAGTTGAGGAATGCTCTGTAACGTAATTCCATAAACGTAGTGTTCTGTGATTCACCAACATAAATTCTGCAGTTCCATGAAGATTCAAAAACCCCTAACTATGAGTAAGCTATAAAGAAAGGAAAAACGGCTTCTGGCGAGCAAGTTCAGTCACTCGTTAACCACTTGAATTGAAGACGCCCAGATGCGTCGAATGCGGTACAAATACAGTCTAGGATAGAGCTTGAAGATTCTTACTTCCTTGTCCCACATTGCGCATGCGAATGCTGAAATACCTTCGATTGAAGAATTGAAGACTTCTCTGAAAATTCGGAACTCCGGAATATCACTCTGACTTCGTGAACGATTTCAGTTGAAGTGCGCAGTTCGTTATCGGAACGCGCGCCTCACCGGCAGCATCTGTTGCGAGCTGAGAAACACTAGACCGGCAACCTTGAACTCTGCCGCGTCCTGATTCTCCCGCCATGTGAGTACTGCTACTTTGGAGTTCAATCAAACACCGCTTAAGAAAGATTACTGGTACTACATGACGTCTTTTCAAACGCGAGTGTCTACATCGCGTCTGACCTCCTGACGTGATTTTAGGGTTTTTTCCACCACGTTGAATAGTTGCTAGACAAGTCTTGACACGTAGCTGGAATCTCAAGGAAGCTGAGATTGCCCGACTGGAATGCATTGGTGGATGACCATTCCATATGCATTTTCCAGGAGACATGGTGCATAGAGCCCACCCATAAGGCGGGTTACTCGTCCTACTCTATCCCAGCAGTATGCTCTGACTCGGGGAGGGGACGCCCCTCCGGTGGCCTCCTCATCTGGGTTGCTGCCACACTGAACTGTAGGATAGTGGAGCAGCGGACCGTATGTCCGGACATTCTTAATATCACCCTGAAGGACTCAAGGGGTCGTGCTATTCTAAATATTTACAATATCTATGCACGATGTACTAAGGGGGGAAGGCAGTCCCCAACAATTGCATTCCTGGAGGGCCTCTTAAGATCAACCCCATACAAGGCTTGCACCCTGGTAGCCGGCGATATTAACTGCACATTCAAGCCCTTAGGCTCGGATGTTTCGCTGGACCAGGATGAGGAGGATGCTAGGAGGGGGATTCCCGCTTTAGAAA
The DNA here is from genome assembly GCF_964263255.1 of Lissotriton vulgaris. Classification (NCBI taxonomy): domain Eukaryota; kingdom Metazoa; phylum Chordata; class Amphibia; order Caudata; family Salamandridae; genus Lissotriton; species Lissotriton vulgaris. The sequence continues at coordinate 812,265,683 of NC_141696.1, read as the reverse complement.
TAGCTCCCATCAAGAGGTGGACTGAGTTGGCCCTGCAAATGTATACCCTCAGTATGGAATTCAACTTGAGGGCCCTTAACGGGACGTCAGTGTCGGACAGGGGGGGGGGCCCATACTTACAATAGGCCCAACCACACATCAAGAATTGATTACATCCTACTTGATGTGTGTTTGTGGAACTCGGTGAGGGATATGGTTGTGGTCACCTCAGTAGAGAGTGATCACAACTTACTTTCCCTCGCTCTAGTCTCCTGGTGGCCAGGCGGTAGGGGAGGCTCGGCTCCCGCCTTCACAGCAGATCTGGGCGAGTCGCAAGTTGCACTTTGTGGAAGGCGAATAAAGTGGACTGAACTCGCCCTCTCTGAGGAGAAGGTTGCAGCAATAACCCATCTCCTAGCCCTAGCACAACTTAATCTGGGGACCACCACAGAAAGGATGGGGGCGGCTTGTAGGGTATTTAGCGACCTTACCGAGGCCTTAATAAATCTGTTCACTGCTCAACCAAGTAGAGTAGGGACCAAAGAAAGGCAACCAAAAGTTAAGGGATGGTATACCCACACATGTAGGGCGATGAAGACTAGACTGATAGAGGCAGTCAAATCCAAATCGCAAAGCAAGACCAGGGAGGCGAGAAAGGCCTACTCTAGGACCCTCCAAACTGCCAAGAAGGAATGGGAGGAAAAGTTCTGGGCAGACTTACTGGCTGCTAGTAAAAGTAATGACGCAAGAGGGTTTTGGAATCTGGTGGGCTCCCGCAACAGACCGGATGAGACCCTGAGGACTTGTAACATCCCTCCCCAGAATTGGTCAAAACACTTTGGGGCCCTATATGCTCCGGTTGAAGGTCCCCTAAATGACCCAGCCCCTTCCATCGGCTCGCTAGGGGATGTTACTCTTGATCTCTTTACGGCACGGGAGGTAGAGGAGGTGATTAAATGGGTGGCACCACGGAAAGCAGCAGGCCCGGATGGGCTTCCAGGAGACCTTTTGCGTGCATACCCAATTAACTGGGGCATTGTAATCGCTGCGCTCCTAAATGACATCTTGAAGGTCGGCCCAGTACCAGACTCATGGAGGGGGGCAGTGGTTGTCCCCATTTATAAAAAGGGTTGTAGAGATACCCCAGGGAATTACAGGCCAATTAGCCTGATCGACTCAACGCAAAAGGTGGCAGGAAAGGCAATCTTGGGAAGGATTCTATACTGGGTGGACGAGAATAGAGTGCTATCTGACTTCCAGGCCGGTTTCCGTTCAGGAACGGGCACCATTGAGCAGGTCTTCAGGCTAGCACTCTTAAACTGGAAGGTCGTAGAACTAGGCAAGGGCAGTCTTTATTTGCCCTTCATCGACCTGAAGACTGCCTTTGACCTGGTTCCTAGGGAGCAACTTTGGAGGGTACTTCAGGGCCTGGGGCTGCCCCCCTACATTTTGTCCCTACTCATCAAACTCCACACCAGTAACTATGCTCAGGTCCGTTGGGGGAAAAATGGAGAAACAACGGACAGGATCCCAGTCTGCAGGGGTGTCAGACAGGGTTGCGCGCTAGCTCCTACACTATTTTCACTGTATGTTAATGGTGTGGTTGAGCACCTCCAGCAAGAACCAGCGGACGCACCCTGTCTGGGGGGCGTACGGATCCCTACCCTGCTGTTTGCAGACAATACTCTGCTTATTTCAAAAACTCCCCAGGGGCTACAGAAACTATTGACCCGCTTCCAGGACTTTTGTCTATCTAGAGGATTGGTAATCAACGTGGATAAAACTAAATATCTGATTTTACATCCTCCAAGGAAACTAGGTCGCCTGCCTGTTTTGAACACCGTCCCCTTGGAGAAAGTCTCAGAATTTGATTACCTAGGGCTGCGCATAACTGACAACATGAAGTGGTCCTCCCATATTGACAAGATGGTCTTGAATCACAAAAAAGTAGGGGGCGCTCTGCTTAGGGAATTTTGAGCATCACCCAAATATTCTGTGAGACCTGCAATCGAGATCTACAAGGCCAGAGGCGTAACATCAGCATTGTATGGGGCAGAGCTGTGGGGACATGGCAATCTAGAGTCCCTATCCAAGGCTGAAAATAAGTTTTTGAAGGACCTCCTAGCCCTCCTCATGAGTACCCCGACAGTCCCGTTGCTTCTGGACGTTGGTTGCAAGAGCATTAAAGACCAGGCTCGCCTTCGACCATTGCTCCTTTGGTCCCGCATATGGGAGGCTGGGCCGAGATTAAGTGGTTGAGGGATACCAAAAAACTCCTGGGGGAGTTGGGCTTGGGGGACTGCTGGTCTACAAAATCTGCTCCACCAAAGGCTGACCTCAAAAAACTTTACTGGGACTGGGTCTCAGGTAAACTTATTGGGAACCCAAACCATTGTAACTCGACTGCAGCATTTCTGGAAATAAAGGACGCGCCAGCCCATGAACCCTATCTGGACTTAATCACCTTACGAGTCGACAGGGCTCTATACATTAAGCTCAGGGTGGGCACCCTTCCGATCGGGGCCCTTGTCTCCTAATGGAAATCCGGCATTCAACTATCGCCTTTCTGTGCCCTTTGCCCATCTAGGCCTGAAACGGTAGCACACATCTTTTTTGAGTGCCCGGACTACATCAATCCTAGGAGATATTGGCTTAAACCACTCTTTAGACGCCTGGGAACACATAGGCATTTAGTTGCACTACGTATTTTATTGACTGATACCTCCCCTCCAATTGTGTGCGGTGTTTCCAAATTTTTAAAACAATCCTGGTTGATTCGCTGCAAGAGACTGTCAATTTCAATTTAATAGACTTTTTAGCTAATTTATGTAGGGTCACTTCCTAATTTTACTCTCTTAGGATTTAAATGTTGACATGTCTATTTTCTGTTTTGAAATGCTGTTTTTATATGTATGTTTGCTTTCAAGATATCTTGTATATCGAATAAAGCTTTTCAACCAGAATTGGGTTTTATGGTGATTAAGTAAATACCCTGAGATCTTCCCAAAAGTCAGTTTCTTTCATGATTTGTACCAGCGCCACCTACGGGAGTGGTGTAACGACCGCTAAGTTGTCTGCATACCCTAAAATCTTAGTTTCAACCCCATGAATACATATAAGCTATATACCTGGGTTAGCATTGATTCTCCACATTAGAGGGTCGATATAACAAGCACACCGTAGCGGAGAGCAGGGGCAACCCTGCCTGGCCCCTCTTTTGATCTTGAGTTACTTTTTTTTCCTTCCCATCATTATAAGTCTAGCTGTAGTTGCTGCATACATACACAGAGCCAGATCGACCAGAAAAAGATTAAAAAAGTGCATGTTAATGACGAAGGGCTGAATGACTGCTAACTTTTTGCAGCCGAACACAACCAAAACTGAGATTGTGCTGTTCGGGAAAGCAGAGGAGCTTTGGTCTACTGTCTGGTGGCCTCCTGAGCTGGGTGATCCCTCCACCCCAAAGCAATGGGTGAAAAATGTAGGTGTTGTCGTGGACGATAAACTCTCCATGGAGCAACACGTGAAAAGCATCTCGGGCACCTGTTTCGGCTTCATGCATATGCTCAGAAAGATCTTTTCTGGGCTTCCCCTTTCTGCAAGAAAGTCGCTCATTCAGGCATTACTAGTAAGCAGGTTATATTGTAGTAACGCCCTACTGGTAGGGATTAGAGAACATTTTCTCTCTAGACTGCAGGTCCTGCAGAATACTGCAGCACGTCTGAGCGTCGTTTATCGCCCATCCTGTTCACCTTCGCGAGCATTATTCAAGCTTCTATGTCTGGTATTTAAACCTTTACAAGGGCAAGGCTCGGCCTATCTCAGCATAAAGCTAATACCTTATATTCCTTGTCGGCAACTGAGGTCAAGCCATCAGCGGTCGTTGTGCCCAAGGAGGAGCAACACAATCAGAATGGGAGGTCGCTCATTTCCTTACCTTGCGCCATCCCACTGGAACAAGCTGCCAGATGACATTTGTGCTGGCCCCACCATTGGGCAGTTCAAAAAATGTCTCAATACCTGTTTGTTTAGTCAATAACCCGTTGCTCTCCCCTTCACTCTTCTGATATAGTGGCACCGAGAGATCCCCGTGGGGATGATTCGTTTTGAGCCTAACAAAAAATAATAAAATTGATAAAGTCTGTTCCCGCCCCTAGCTAATCGAGGGAGGCCCAAAGCAAGTCCCAGGAGACCCTATCAAATGCTTTTGCTGCATCTAATAATATGAGTGCCATAGGGTCTCCTGCAACCGAGGTAGCATCAAAGAAAGTAATGACTCTTCTGATGTGCCCGATAACCGAGCTCAACCGGTTCGCTAAACCTTAGATTAGATTTTTGTATCGCTATTCATGAGAGCAATTGGCTTATCTGATCCTGGGTCTGTGGTCGGCTTCCCTTTCTTCAAAAAAACAACGATGTTGGTCCATGCCCAAGTCTCCGGGGGAGGCTCTCCTATCTGAACCTGGCCGAGGGTACAAATAAAGTTGGCCCCAAGGGATGACCAAAAAACCTTATAAAACGTAAGCGGGATTCAGTCCGGTCCCCCTGCCTTACCCAATGAGAGTTCACTATGCGCCATAAGTATTGCCTCAGCTGTAAAAGAGGCTTTCATGGCCTCTCGGTCCTCCGCAGAGAATTTCTCCTTACAATCAGAGCCTAGATACGCCCTAATTGCATTCTCCTCCACGTCTCTCTCTGAGTCATATAGTTATCCATTAAAACGTTGAAATTCCTCTCGAATTCCCAAAGTTGTGGTTACAAAGTTCCCTCTTTCATTTTTTATTGCTATTATCAAGCTAAGCAAATTTTTCTGCCTAAGACGCACCACCAGTGTATGCCCCACCCATTCGCTATACTCGTAACATTCTGCACACCGCATCATGTATTTCTCAGTCACCTTTGCTATGGTTACCTCCCCTATTGCTGCTTTGGCCAGGCGAGCCTTCCCATTATACTCTCTATAGCCATCCCAGCCTCTATTGCTCCAACTAATTCCTCTTCTATTGCTCTTAATTTTTGGGACAGATCACTCAGCTGCCTTAAAGGCGTCCCAAATCCTACCTATCTGGGCACTACCTCTATTCTTTCCCAAATAGTCCTGTATCCATTTAGTCATATGAGTAATATAGCCCTCGTCAACCAGCAGCCCCCTTTCAAAGGTCCAATTTTGTTGTATACTTTTTCTCCCCATATGTATTATTCCTAGTACAAGGGTGTTGGGGTATGACATAACACTTGGGACATTTTTTAATACAGTAACTCCCTATTATACCTTGAGAAACAGAAAAGTAATCCAATAGGGTGACTGTTTTGTGTGGGGCTGAGAAAAAGGTACTTCTGGAGTCTGATTCTGACAGCTTTAAGTGCAGCCATGTGTCTAAAAGCCCATTACCCTGAACCAGGTGAGTGAGGGCCCTGTAAACTTTGGGCTTGCGGCCTGAATATATTTCTGAGCTACTACCCCATAACACGCCGTTCCCATTAATATTCAAGTCTCTGCATGTTATAATCGGTGTTGGCCAGACTGCTAGCTCATGATTCAGAAAGTCGAATAACTCTGGATCGTCCCCCATTGGCCCATATATTGAGCACAAAGTAAAAGAAATGTGGTGTTATATAGCTCTGCAATAGCCCAACGTCCGTATTGTCAGTCAGCTGCCTTTTACATACAATCTCCTTCTTCCGAATTAAAATTACCACCCCTCTTGTTCTAGTACCCTGTGTGGTGTGCGCTAGGAGGTTATCCCCAGCTGCTCTGGCACCCTTTAATCTGTCCCAACAATATGTGTTTCCTGGATGCAAACAATATCAAAACACAGCATTTTTAAATCCTATGCTACCTTGCGCCGTTTACCAGGATCATTTAAGCTACAGATGTTTACTGATGCTATTCGTAAATTAATCATAGTAGACTTATTTCTGCCTTACAGTCATACCTTCCCATTTTTTTAATGCTCTGCTCCTTCTCCCCAGAATTTGACCACTACTATATCATAAAATCTTCTAATTCTCATTGCGCCCCATTTTCTCCATCTGCTTCTACCCCAACCCCCAATCCACCCCCTGAAGCCCCCTCCCTTCTCACCCCTCCCCTTCACCCTAACAGTGATACAAACAGACCAAGTGAGGTCTGGGTGATAGAGCCTTTGTCCCCACCACTCAATGCCCGAACATGTGCTAGCCAACCTATATGTCAGGGAGCATCAGACTGTGTATTGCTTTTTCAACCCCCAATATACCCAACAATCATAAGTGATAGATTTGATTTGTTGTTCTTGATCAGTCTCTATTTCTGTAGCTTGTCCAAGAATTCCTTCGCCTTTATTTATGATGTGAAGACTTTCACCTTGTTGTTATAGATCATTTTCAGGGGAACGGGATTTAATAAATACGCTTCTGCACCTTGTGCTTAACATGGCTGAATCAATTGCCTTAGGCGCCATCATCTTTTCACCATTACATGGCAGAAGTCGGGCAGCGTGAAAAAAGATTGCCTCTCGTAGGCCCGCTTAGAATCAGGGTGAGCTTTAGCAAACACAGCTTCACAAAGTAAAAAGTTCCCGAAGTAGACTATGATGGCTTTTAGTTGCTGAGTACCACCTGGGTGGGCCTGCCTCGGTTTTTTAAACAAAATAGGGTGATGGGGAGCCCGCTGGATTTCTATATCCTAGTTCCACTACTGGAGCTCCGGGAAAGCCCCCTTCATCAGCTTCAAAACATAGGCTCTAATGTCACACCCCTCCATGACTTCAACAATGCCTACAATTCTCAGGTTATTGCGCCGTAGTCGATTTTCATAGTCTTCAAGTTCCCACTGCATATCCGCTATTTGTGCTCCTTGAGCCTCTGTATGGTTTTGGCTTCTTGCCACCTCATTCTCCAGGCCTGCCATTCGCTCTTCTACTGCAGGTATTCTCTCGCTGATCTCAGTGAAGGATTTGCCACCTTTCTGACAGCCCCTTGAAGCTTCTTTGTCACCAGGCGTTTTTTTTTTGCCATCCAGCTGCATCTCCTCTTGGTGCTGTTTGCTCGGGTCATATATCAATTTCAGGGTTGGTTCCTCAGCGTCTTGATTGCTTTTTCCCTTTTTAGCCTCCATGTTAGGCTCTATGTATGATTTTTGTGTGGCTGAATAGTTCTATTTTAGAGCAACATTTGCTTGTTTCTTCAGACCATCCTTCACCTGACCCTAGTGGATGCCCTCTTTGGTTCGCCTGAGATTTTTCTTCCTACAAACCACTGTGTCAGGACCGTCATACTGACTATTGAGGCTGGAGCTAGACGACAGTGGTGCACTCTCCCCCTTCAGATCCTTCAGCATTCTTGTCAGAGTTAGTCAATAAGAATAATGTATCCCTCTATTAGGCCCTTTGTTTCAGAGTTTGCCCCCGTGCAGGGTGGAGGACCCCGTCCTACCGGCGTGACCTTACTGTGATCTGGAGGCCGCCCCTTCCTCTACAGGGGTAGCACTCCACTCCTTCCCTGCCTGTGAGTCATCATGAGTTGGGGCATCTGATAGGGTCTCCTTGGGTGATTTGTGTCTCACTTTCTCAAACCCAAATTCATCCCCCCCCCTCGAGGTTAGCAGAGTCATTAGACATAATGTCCTCTTGTTGGCTTGAAGAGGCAATAGACTGATGACCAGTCCCCCCCTCCTCCTTCCTCATTGGTGAAGGTCAGCTGTAGTCCTCGCTTGCTTTTGAGGTGAGTCTGTTTTTGGCGCTGGCACCTCTTTTTCCACACTTGCACCATTCTTACAAAGAACGGCCTCCGAGCCCTTCTTGCCTTTAAGAGTGGCCTTGTTTCTTCCAGGGGGCACCATCTTTGCCCTTTTGATTCGTTGGGGCAGGATTGGGCCAGCGCGAGCCACAGCCTGCCCATCCTGCCCCACTTCGCTGCTCTGGTCTCGAGCTGGACGGGACTGGCTTAGATGGCATTTCAAATTTGGTGCACTTTGGGGCCAAGAGCCACCCGGGCCAGCCAGTACGCACAACCAGGAAACACGCAGCTGTTTGGAGGGAGAGCTTCATCAGCGAGGGTCCCAATGCCATCAGAGCCGCCCGTACTCCAGTAATCACTCGGACAGCGGAGCCAGCGATGCCGGTCCAGAGTTCCAGGTAGGTAAGCAGCATACCACAGTTTTCTGCTAACAAGTGGCGTGACACAGTTTAGATGCTCCTCTCCATGACAAGAGCCCCAAGCAGCGGGAGAGAGGGAGAGCGACCACCACAGTCTCTCACACATGCTTCATCTTGACTCCTGCAGTTCCAGTCTAATTCTAAAAAGGAAGGGTTCCCTTGTCCATAAGACAG